>NC_053139.1:5000-1263872 GCF_016808335.1 Panicum virgatum | reverse complement strand
ACGTCCTGTGAGGTAGACGACTAAAGGATAGCCCATGTGCGTAGCCAATGTGTTGTAGAGTAGATCACCTGCAAAAAGAATGGTTGTTTGTTATAAAAAAATCACAGAGTTTCTGCAGCGCCAAACAGACCAACACAAAACTGCCGCGCCCACACGGACTAATTGTTTATACTCTTTAGGTACACCAATCGTTCAATTTCCAATCATACTTGATACATCGCGAGACTGTGGGCCATGATGGATACATTCATACATACCGGAAAATTAGTCCCTGCTGGAAACATTGTCGATCGGCTTTCTGCAGTGGGTCCGGGATAGCAAACACTAGCTATCCCGTACTCCAGTACCATTTGGCATTCAAAAGGGCTGCAGTGGGGACGCTATGGCGTCCACTATGATTGCAGACGAGCGGCGGTCCCCCAAATCGGGCAGAGGTAGCGGCCGCACGCTATGACGCCACCAACGGCCTCACACCGGAGAGAGAGGGAGGGTGCTGCCGGCCACCGCGCAAAGCAGAAGGGGAGGGTGAGAAGAAAGCGCTGGCCATGGAGAGCAGCAGGTGAGGGAGGGCCAGCGGTAGTTGGCCATCTCCGCCCGCGCACCACCGCCCTCCTTCGAGCCACATGCCACCATCCTTCGCACCTCCTCCGAGGCAGAGCAGCCAGCGCCGGCGGCACGGAGGAGGAAGGGCGCAGCCGGCGGAGCTTTGCGCGCCCCTCCGGATCTGGACGCGGCCGCCGGAGGGAGGGAGCTCGGGCCGGATCTAGATCCACACCGCCGGAGGGAGGCGGGCAAGTGCCAATGGAGACCGTGCACGCCGACCCGAATCGAGGGAGGAGGAGAGAGTAGGGCTGTCCACCGCTCCGAATCGAGGGAGGAGAGGGGCGCCGGCCCGCGCGCGCCGCGCGCAGCGGCAGCTCCGCACCGTGCATAGCTCCGCGAGCAGGGCCAGGGAGCATGGGTCGCCTGCCGCCGTCGCTCAGCCACCCTGCCGCGCACGATCCCGGCTGGCGTTTGGAGGGAGGTAGGGCCGCGAGCTCAACGCCGCCGAGCTGTCCTCCCCATCGGGCCGCAACCCCCCGCCATGATTGGAGCTCGAGGCTCGCAGCCGGCGGATCTGGAGGAGGAGGCCTGCACGCGCCGCTGCCGGCCCTCCGCCTCTGCGTGCCCGAGGAAAGAGAGCTCACCAAGGGAGCTCGAGCTGTCCGCGTCGAATCCGCTCCGATTTGCCACCGTCCACGCCGGCGGAGCGTGCCTTGCCGGAGCTCGAGGCCGCGATGAAAGGAGGGAGGGGGGCGCCGGGACGAAGGGAGAGGGAGGAGGAGGAGGAGGTATGTCATGGTGTGCAAATCCACAGCGGGTAGCGTAGTGCACCCGTTTAAACCTAGAGGGTGAGTACTCGGGGGTTAGCTAGGATTAGTTCAATCTCCAGGGAAGAAAGAAATGATGAACACAGAGGTTTTAGAGTGGTTCGGGCCGCCGGAGCATAATACCCTACGTCCACTGTGTGTTGTATTGCTTGTGCTCTCCAGAGGTGAGAACAGGGTTGTCTGGTGCTGAGTCCAGCGTGAGTCTGAGTCTAGAATGAGTTTAGAATGAGTTTTCTTGTGTGCGGCGAGTGCCTCCCTTTTATATCTCAAGGGAGGCGCGTACATAGCCGTTGGGTCCCCGATAGGTGGGCCCAATCGATGTAGTATAAAATAACATACTGTTCACATATTATGGCATTACAGGCGACGGAGATCTTATTCTCGGATTTCCTTCTACCCGTGAAGATCCTCCGTCCGGCAGATCCATGCCCTGTCTTGTCGAAACGGCGCCAGGGTGTACCTTGCGGTGTTACCTGCAGCGTAGCTGAACGGACCGTGTAGCTTGCAGCGTAGACAGTATGATGAAAATGTGCCGTGCCGCCGTATCCATTTAATGCGGCAGACGGCTCTACGCGGATGCGGCGCATGCGGCTGCACTGTGTACCTCGGTAATATGCGGTCGACAGTGAGGCCTGACAAAGGCTGCCCCGCGTGCCGCGGCAGCAGAGCACGCCTCAACCACCCACATTGAATGCGGTGGGTGGGCGAGTCTTCCAGCAGAAGACTCGCGCCCGCGCCTGCGGGAAACGTGGCGCCCTTGGACCCCGCCCCGGCGGTATGCTGGTTCTACGCGCGTGGGAGGTCCGGACGGGCGCGAGGAGGTCCCGGACCTCTATGGGGGGTCCGCGCCCTCGGCTATTGGCTCGGAGCTTCTCCTCCTCATGGACACGTGGCATCACCTGACCCGTCCCAGAGCGGGCAGTGGATCCGGGGCCGTTGGCGCGATGAGGAAAGAGCCTGACCCGTGGGGCCCGGCTGCTCTGCCTCTTATGGCGCAGTTACGGATGACTACGCGAGTCCTGTCTTGCTGCAGTAGGAGTGGGTATCCCTGCTACAGGGTACCGACAGTGGCCCCCGGGCACACCTCGGGAGAGGTGACGAACCCGCAGGTGGGGCCACTACTGTGATTTGGCCCTGCATAGCTTGAAGCCTCTAGTGTTAGACTATGCATACTGCAGGAGTCTAGTCCAGTTTTGACCATCCATCGAGTTTTTCGTTGCCTCATCACATCGCAACGGCTTACTGACTTGTGGTACCCACATACAGTGGTACACCTAGTCACGCGAGCGACGCTCGGCATTGTTGCGGCCGGAGTAAACGAGATATTTACCACCAGCGCAGTTCCCGAAAAGTCTGGTCATGCCAGCGCTCTATGCGCGCACGTCAGCTCAGCTTCCGCCTCGCTTCGCGCGCGGGCGACGGTTCATATCCCGTCTTTTCACGCCTTTCTTTGTTACCCGCCCTCTCTAACAGGCGGGCCTGGGCCCCCTTGTCATGGACTGGGCTGGTTAACACCAGGCGCGAGCGTCGCTTGGGTTCCAGCGATGGTTTCGGGGCGCGCCGGATGGGACAGGCTGCATAAAGGGCCAAACCGCATATCGCGGTTATCTTTCTGCATTCGCCTTCTTCCTTCCAAACCTTTGCGCCCCTTTGCCTTCGAGCCTCCTCGCTCTTGCTCTCCTGCGTAGATTGCTCCTCGCCTCCATAGCGAGATGGCGTCCCTCATTCGCCCCCGTCATTTCCAGACCGAGGAGGAGCTGAACACGGTGCGCCGCCTGCTTGGGTGGAGTCCACAGGAGACTGCCTGGGGATTCCAGCAGGCTCGATTCCCCTCGGCGATCTGCGCGCCGGGGAATTTGTGCTGTTTATCTCACACATTTCAACTGGCCTGGGGCTGCCGATCTCCTCATTCTTTCTGCTGCTGCAGAAAGATTTCGGCCCCCAGCTTCAACATCTCACGCCCCACTCCATCCTCCTGACGTCCATCTTTGTCCACCTGTGCGAGATGTTTGTGGGGGTGCGGCCCTGCGTCATCCTCTTCCGCCACTTCTTCATCCTGGTCAAGTCCGGGAAGGGCAAGGATGAAGTAGGGGCGTACTACTTCCAGACGAGGAGCGACTTACGGACGCCCTACACCCCCGGGCTCACTGACGGGAAGTGGGAAGAATGGCGCAAGGAGTGGGTAATCGCCACCACCGAAGCCAACGAGCGCCTTGTCATGCCGACTGGGGGACTCGCCTCCGACCGCCAATCCTGGAGGGCCAAGCCGTCCCTGCCGTCGGAGTTCGATTCCGTGCTGAGCAAGATCAGGGCGCTGGCGGAGGACGGCCTTACCTCGCTGCACGTGCTCGGGGACTTCTTGAAGCGCCGGATCGTCCCTTTGAAGCAGCGGCCGCGTCCTGCCTGGAGTTTCAACGGGCCCCAAGACTGCAGCAGGGCTCACCGCGGGGAGGACAGCGATCTGATCCAGGAAGCCCTGGAGGTCTTGGTGCGGGCGGTGACAGGGGAGATCTTCATCCCGAAGCACCTGATCCTTCCTCACGGTGTCGTCCCCCTTTGCGAGGACTCACGTCTGAGGACCGCGGTGCTGGCCACCCTGCCGACCCTCGACGACGGCGGGCTAGCAGCGCTCCAAACTGGGGGCGACCCGGACCGTGGGATCCGGATCCCTGGTTGATTTGGTTCATGCCAGCCTGGCTCCATAGTCTTTGTTTTTTCGTTTCTTTTCATGGATTTCATTTGACAAAGGGAAAAGTCCCGGGACAGAGATCCCTAGGCTACGCGTACCAATATTTTTCATGGTACGCCTTTTCCATTTGTCTCTCGCGAGGTGATGGAACCATCGTCAACTCGATCTCTCGAAGATGCTCGTACAGGCAGAATTGCATATATTTATTCATTCATAGTGATTACGAGTACATTAGGTGAGCATATACGCTTCTGTTTCTGTAACTCCTCTAACTGAATGTCTTATCAGTCTAGTACGGGGAATCTATTCATCGCGCGCGAGCTGCGAGCGATGCCGTCGCAGAAGGAGGATGAGGGAGAAGAAGCGCCGCCACTATTCATCTTCCTCGCGGAGACGAGCACGCCGGTGAGGGGTGGGAGGTGAGGGAGGTCGGTCGGGGGTGGGAGGTGGGGGAGCGGCCACCGGCGAGGTCGTCGGCGGTCGGGGTGGTGGAGGGCGGGGGCGAACCTTTAGGGTTTCGGGTTGCCGGAGCTTCCAATGGCCGGCGGCCGTAGAAGAGGGGGCCGGGGGCGGCGGAGGACCGGCGGCGGCGATGGTTCGGCCGGCGGAAGGCGAGGCGGCGCGGGAGCGCCGCCGGCCGGGCAGGGCAGGAGCCCCGGTGGGCGGTGGTGGCGGCGGCGGCACGACGGCGAGCTTGGTTAGGGTTGGCGGCGGCGGAGGGCGGCGCCGAGGCGGCGCCGGAGCCGAGGGAGGTGGGGGTTGGCGGGGGAGCGACGCCGGAGAAGTTTCTGCGACGCAATCGTCGCGAATCGCAGTTAGCGACAAATAGACGCCCCCGTCTAGTACTGTTCCAACCATGCAGGAACCTGGTGATAATAAAAGAGCTACTTGTCAACATGATTGGTTTGATAATAAAAGAGCTACTTGTCAACATGATTTTAATTGAAAATGTTATATATAATGATAGTTTATTTCATTATGAACAAAATAGTATCATTTCCAGTGGCGGATCTAGGATTTTGTCACCAGATATTCAGCAACAATTTTTCATGTACGGTTCAATATATATTAATTTGTTTGTAATTATCAATTTTTTTCTAGAATTCGGTTCAAAAGAATAAAAATAAGAAACTATGTTCTAAATTCAACCAATAAGTGCGAAAGTTGCATAAACTAATTACAAATAGATCAAACATATTAAGTTCAAAATACGCAAAAGAGAAGTGCACACCTATAACTGTTTAAAAATGATGAGTCTTCTTCTTATTGTTCGATCTACGCTTTCTAAAGAACATGGAAGTCTTGATTATCCCTACAAAAATTATTTGTAGGAAAGATCCGATTTTTTCCGGAGGTGGGTCCAATGTAACCCGTCCCTACAAACAGTATTTGTAGATGTGAGAAGTAGGGGCGGGTACGCCACCCACCTCTAGAAATGTTTCTTTTTACCCTTCCCTAAAAACTGTTTTCATAGTAATATATATCGTCTTCATCCCAAATTAAATTTTTTTTAAAAATGCAATGTCTCCGTTCCTCTCCATGATTCAACAATTGTAAAAAATAAATACGCCAAGAGCATTAGCAATAACTACTGTATAATACTCAACAAGTTACATGTACACGGGACAATGGAAAAAGCAATTAGACATTTTACAAAGTAGAGAGCAAATACCAATTTTGGATGCCTGGACAATGCCTTTGCCTCTCCTGCACGGCTGCACTTGACCGGGCAGTCGGCAATAGGCAAGAGTGACCGCGGCAGGCTGTAGGCCACAAGCAGCAATTTTTAACATGCATGTTTTTCTTTTTTATAATATATGTATTATGCGTTGGGCTGTGTTGGCATTACCCTGTGACTCCGCCCCTGATCATTTCATTTTGTCAATGTTTATAATTTTTAACCATCTATAATCAAAATTTAAAATATTTGATTTGAAAAAAAATCTTAAAATAGCTGGAGTATATTATAATGTGGAACAAGGGATAACAAACACAAAAATTCAGAAATGCATTCAGTCGCTCACTCGCTTGTTGGTAAAACGTACATGACAGCTCCAATTATATTGAAGCTGTTGAAACCAGGGCCGGCTGGCCAAAGAACAGAACAACAAAAGATCAGGTCGATGAAGTCCACGAAACAACAAGAGAAGATAATGCCGCGCCGCCAGATCCTATCGGGTCCGTACCATACTAAACAGGCAACAAGCAGTCTGTCGTTCAAGAAGCCGGCGGCGGCGCCGACAGCACGGAGCCAAAAAGGTAGGGTGGCTCTTCTCCGGCCCAGCAACGGACTGCATCGGCGGTGGTGCTGGGCTCGTCCAGGCCGACGGTCACCACCGAGCACCAGTGGTTCACGTTCTTGGGGTTGGTCGTCCTCTTCACCACGGTCGTCACCAAGGCGACGGACACGTTCACCTGCACCGTCGCCGGGAAGCTAGTCCGGCCGGCGTACGTGCTCGCGAGGTAGGCCAGCACGCGCGCGTCGGTGACCCGCACCCACCTCCGCACCGCGTGCGAGCTCCGCCGCCTCACGAGGAACCCTCGCGGCAGCGGGAAGCGAACGACCTCCATGGCTCCCGTGGTGTTCCGGGCGAGGTCCGGCATGTCGACGACGCGGAGGGTGATGCCGGTGCAGTTGATGTCAGCGCGGCCGCTGGGGTTGTAGGCGCTCAGGGTGACGGCGAATTCCACGGACGCCGCCGCCTCGTACGTCACGATCGTGCTGGGGAGGCCGCTCTCGCCGGCGCAGCTGATGTCCGAGCTGCCAGCTGCATCGTCGTTGTCAACCGGCTTGATCTCGTCGCACGGCCGGTGGTGGTGGCGGCGGCGGCGGCGGAACTGGAAAGTGGTAAATGGTCTTAAAATTTAACTCTGATAATCTTAAGAACCTGATACTTATAGGATCGAGCTTTATTTTTTACAATTTTGAGCTAAATTTATATAAGAGTCGAGTTGGATTATGAAGAGACTACTGGGATCATGATACGTTACCACCCTACCTGATAGCGAGGGGCCGATGAGAATGGGATCTCGCTCTGCCTCCACAGAGTGGACGCCTCGATGTGGCCGTGGAGGATGGAGAGCTCGATGTCCTCGGGGCGGTGGACGATGACGGTGATCACCATCACGGCGACGGCGACGGTGAGCACGACCACCACGGCGGTCACCATGTAGCGTACCCTGTCGAGGCACGGGAATCTTGTGCGCTTCTCGTCGCCGCCGTCGATTCCCATGTTTGGTTTCCACACTACGGCGCCGCCGACTAGAGATTGAAGAGCCCTGCTGACTGCTGAGGTTGGTTGCCTGTTTCTATATCTATAGACTGTCGGCTGACATCATGCGAGTCTCTTTCTTTTCTCAAGGTTCAGAGATACGTTTTTGTTTGTAACTGAGAAAAAAAAGATCAGGGCCGATTGAGAGCGCCTTGGAGAAGCAAAGTAAAAGAGAAAAGGGTTTTGTTCCCTGCTACCAATAAGCGCTAGCTTTTTCCAAAGAACGATGAGATGTGCCTGTGCGCGCGAGCTACAACACTACACCATTGCTTGCATTGCAGGTCGTCCATTAGCTCTCTTCTCTACCACTGTGCTATTGCCTGAGTATACGCATGCTCGATCACTCGCGCACTACTGTTCGTTCATTCCTGCAAGAACTAACACAGCAAGCAACCAAAGCACGATCGATTTACATTGCACATTTGCATCCATCCATACGTATATAGATCATGGCGATTGCTACTCCCCGTCCCTGGAGCAGGTGGAATGTGCAGCAGCGCGTCTTCGCCCTGCTGCTCGGAGCGCTGGCCGCCATGGCCGTCGCCGCCGGCATCTCCGTCAGCCTCGCCCCGGCCCGCATCTCCTTCTCCGTCGCGAACGCCACGACGTCGAGGGTCCCGGTGCAGGGCAGCCCCGGCCTGCTCAACGGCTTCTACAACCTCACCCTCGTCGCCAACAACACCAGCCGGCGCACCCAGGTGCGGTTCGCCGCCGTCAGCGCCCAGATCTGGTACAGCGCCACGGGCTACGTCCTGGCCGGGGAGGTCGACGCCGCCGCCGCGCTGCCGGGGTGGCGGAGCCCGCGGGACGTCGCCGGCGTCGCCTTCTGGGCCAAGTACGGGCAGTACGACCACAAGGCCGGCACGGCGAGAAATGGCAAGGCCGGCAAGGAGCTCAAGGCGGAGAAGGCCACCAAGCAAGACTGCCGGGTGGTGGTGGAGGCCAAGGTGAGGTTCAAGTACGGGCTGGCAGTCACCATGCCCTACACCATCAGGGTGAGCTGCTTCCACGTCAACTTCTCAAGCAGCTCTAATGTCTCCGTCCAATGTAGCTAGTAGTCATTAATTGATCTCTCTCTCTCTCTCTCTCTCTCTCTCTCTCTCTCTCTCTCTCTAATGCTGCTTGAGGCTACCAATAAAAGCACATCTTAGCCGAATGCTGCAGAAGGCTACCAATAATGTTTGGAGGCTACGTTGATGGACATCTATCTTTGCCAAGCATGGGTGAAGGTTTAGTAACAGATTATATACCTGTGTAAGGTTGTCATTAGTCATGTATTGAAGATTATAGGATGTTCTCTGGCATTGTGTGCTTCTTATTGTTTTTCAAGATGTAATATTAATGGATGGCTTTGTGCATTCTTGGTTGCTACAGCGGCTGAAATGATTCTTGTCTTTTATCTAAAAATATGACCTGTTCTAAATAAACGGTAGAAAACACACACACACACACACATTCATTTTAAAGATTTAAACACATCCTACTAGTTGTTCAAAAAAGCATCTCCTGATCATCATGCATTTGCCCACAATATGATCATTGCACCCAAAAATGGATGCAACATATGATCAAGTCTCATCATCATGCAATCCATGTCAACAAGTTTCATCTTTTTTATCACTCTTGCATCAAGTAAATAAACCTGCATTGCTACTCCTATAGAATGTTCATCTATATGTACTACTACCCCCACTCATACTTCTATAACAAGTTCATCATCAGATGAATTCAGCATATATAATGTACAAACATTCATTATCACAAGACATAAGTAGTAAACAAAAGTTCATCATTGTTAATCAAACTAGCCAATTTCATCATCATCACAAATTAAATCAATGCATGAGTTCATCACCATGAATTTGAAAAAATTAAACTAACAAGCCGCCTCATTACGTGGCCGAACATGCTCAGTTGTGATAGCAAGTTGATTAACCACGAGGCGCTGGCGAGTGGCTAACGGTCAAGTGAATGTGCACGACAGTTGCAGCATCCGCCTTGTCCTCCACCATGGTACTGTGTCATCTCAGTTAAGAGTGGTCATCGTAGGGATTATAACCAAAGCTCCATAGCCTTCAAGATCCCACTCCTATTTTCTGGTCTATAGATCAATAGCGTCCTCATGTTTTTTATGAGTGCATAAGGTTTCGCTTCCACCGTCAGCAACCTATTTGATATTTCTCTAGCATTTTGGCTAATGTTGTGACTTGAGCTATGGGGTTGAAGCTGGTGTGTCAGTCCATGTACCCTTCCCTACAAATCCTTATCCTTGTCGGTATTATTAGTAGTCACATGGATCATTAATAAGTTTCTCTTTTTCATTGCATCCTCCTTTATAAATATAGGTATGTACATAAATCGACTAGGTGGGGTATTACAGCACCAACAGGTATTTCATTAAGAGGAGGCAACCGGCTTCCCAGTAGAGAAAACCCCCGAACCTGGCTGCGCCAGCGAGGGGGACTTTTTTTGCCCACAGCCAGAAATTCGCCCCCACACGGGGTTCGAACCGCAGACCTGTGGGGGTACCACCGGAGTGTTTCAACTAATTGGTCTAGCATCCTTTGGCATAGGTATATACATATAGAAACTCACATACATAAGACATATAGGTACGCACACCCCTGTAAATATGCACAGTCAAACCCTATCACTATGAATGCCTAGGAGAGATTTGAACTTGAGATGGTAGATATATACGTTTCGATGTAAATGGTCCCATTGCCTATCACATATTCTATGGACTGTTGAGCATTCCCTTAGCGTGAAGCTTTCACCTTTGCTAAAGAAAGTTGATCAAAGCAAAATAAACAAGAGCAAGGCAAGGATAAAATGATCCTATATGCAGTGCTATATGGGCAATGCATAGGTGGAAGCCAATAGATGACATGGTGTGCATAACTTCGGATAGGACATTGCTATTGCTCAAAGAAAAAGTAAAAGAGATGGCATGCTGGCCAAGGACTGGATATAGAAAAAGAGCTCGGCTTTCTGAACATGCAGTAGCATACAGATGGCTCATTAACACTGGAAAGAGTATAATTAAAGACCAAAGTGTTGCGATTACATGATATTATTCTTGGCCAAACTTAAATATGATGGTGCACGTTCAGTAGCGTGCATCTTACAAAATTTGGTAAAAAGGGAAAGGTTAAGAAAGACATGAACAAAGAATAAAGTAGCAATAAGTCACATAAAGAAAACGAACAATTAAATAAAGTAATCATCAGATGATCATGCACCCTCCCTCGCCAAGAGAGAGCATCTATAAATTACTAGATAGCTCACTACAGCCAGAGCTCATCAAGCTAGCGTTATTGCATTTGTACGTAGTGAAAGATGATATTCTCCAACAGAACCGGCTACTACTATTGCAACAGTACATTAGCCTATGTGTCCAACCTAACCTACTCCTACACTGACCAGAAGAATGAGCCAGCCATCACCTCCATCTTCATGTTGTTCCTGGCCGCGATCTTCTTCATCGTCAATCTCTTCAGCCGCTTCTCCGATGTCAGCGCCTTCCTCAAGCCCAGCATCCGCATATGCCTCTACGTCTTGCTCTCCCTCTTCCTCCCTGTCATGTCCTATGTCTTCTCCGAGGCTAAGAACCAAGGCACCGCCACCGGTGAGGTGAGCGAGCTCCCGCTGCGAGCTCAAACGATCCTCATGTGGATGCTCCTGGTGGAGCTCCTCCACAAGAAGGTGGAGGCGATATTCCTGGCTACTGCAGACATGCATGGGTATGCAGGCACCATCGAGCGTGCTGCAAGGATCTCCTGGCTGGGCTACCTCGTCTTCTACAACCTCAGAAGCACCGGCAGGAAGGCGTTTTTCGGCGTCCTGTGGTTGCTTGCTGCTACCAAGCTGGTGCAGAGGTTTGTGACCTCGGAGCTGGGAAAGCGTTCCTTCGCCTACGGCAGGAACCCCCAGCTTGTGGCCTCCTACATGACCCAGATTCTGCAGCAAGATGAAGAAGAGTTGAATGGCCAGCAGATTGGGTCGGAGCTCTTGAAGCGGTGCAAATATGCAGTGATGGGCGAAGAGGAGCTGAAGAAGGAGGCGAGATCGAAGGGATACCGTCTCGACCTAAAGGAGGTTATCGCGGAAGCTGACTCCGCTGTGGTCGTCACCATCGGCGGCATCTGGAGGCTCTCAGACAAAGACCAGATGCTCCAGAGGGACTCGAGTCTCAAGAGGCTCTGCCTCTCCTTCGCTCTCTACAAGCTCCTGCGCCGGAGGCTGGAGGACTTCCCCATCACCCCCGCCGAAGCCCGCAACTGCCATAGCCTCATCTTCAAAGGCCTGTGGGAAGAAGACAAGCGCAAGGAAGAAAATGCCGATGAGCTTTTCCAAGTGCTCAATGACGAGATCCAGTTCCTCTGCGAGTACTACCACTCCGTTCATCCCGTCACGTACGCTGGCCCCTCCTTCTTCCTCATCAACTACATCATGTTCCCCATTGTTGTGTGGGCCTTGTGCATCCTCATGATCATTCTGTGCAACAATGGGGATGTGGTCTATGCCTTCCACAGCTTCCGGACCGACAACTTCCCTGTATCCATCGGCATGTTGAGGATGGTCGTCTGCCTGCTCAGCAAAGCTAACCAGTTACCACCAGTTCTCTTCTCCACAGTTAACCTATTCATCACCACCCTTCTCTCCCTCACCTTCGCCTACGAGGAGGTCTGGGAGATCATCGTGTTCCTGCTTTCTAACGGGTTCACAGTGTCGCTGCTCTGCCGCTACACCTCCAAACGCAATTGGCGTGCCAGCCGCTTTCTCAGTGGGATCATCCGCCGCATCCTGTGGGTGCGGAACAAACTGAGCCGCCCCAACGTCTGCTTCAAGCAGTTCTCCATGTTGTGGTGCTTCTTCCGGGCGTCGTCGTCGTTCATGCTGCCGACCGAGGCTGTGCCCAGGCAGGCCAAGAA
Organism: Panicum virgatum; assembly: GCF_016808335.1. Lineage (NCBI taxonomy): Eukaryota > Viridiplantae > Streptophyta > Magnoliopsida > Poales > Poaceae > Panicum > Panicum virgatum. The sequence goes on along the minus strand of NC_053139.1, from coordinate 1,251,607 downwards.
GGCCATCGTGGAGCGGCTGGCTACTGCCCGTGACGACGTTGCCCTTCCCGGCAAGCAGTCAGCGCTGCAGTTCGACGAGCTTGAGCTCTCGTGGGCGTGCGACGGCGACGACGACCTCGCCGAGGTCATCCTCACCTGGCACATCGCCACCGAGCTCCTGGAGGCGAGGTTCCCGCTGCCGAAGAAGACGCCACCGGGACCCGGCCGCAAGGTGGCCGTGGGCTTGTCCCGGTACTGCGCGTACCTGGTGGCCTTCCACCCGGAGCTCCTTCCCGTCGACAAGGACGCGACGGAGCGCGTGTACGAGGAGCTGAATAAGGAGCTCAAGAACAAGTCAGGGTGCTACGGGTACTTCTTCTGCCGGGAGCGCAAGGTGATGGAGATCGCGGCAGGGCTGAAGGAGGAGGAGGAGTCGCCGGCGACGGTGTTCGGCAAGGGAGCGAGCCTTGGGAAGGTGCTGATGGACAGGTACGAAGCAGCGGCGGAGGCGGACGCGCGTGATCGCGTGTGGGAGCTGCTGGCCGGGCTGTGGACGGAGGTGGTGGTGTACGCGGCGCCGACGGCCAGCGAGCAGCACGTGAAGGCGCACAAGGAGGCGCTGGCGCAGGGCGGGGAGTTCATCACCCTGCTGTGGGCGGTGGCCACCCACACCGGCATATCCCGGCGGGACGACGGCGACGCGACGCCGCCTACGACATCATCATCATCTAGTACCGAGGCAACAGAGATACTCATCGTCACAGAGGACTCGTCCACGGTAGACATAAGCTCGATCAATACCTAGCTAATGGCTCACAATTCTAATGAGGACTCCGGGCCTCGATTTGTCGGCTGTGGCGTGGCTTGGGCATGTGGATACGCCCTCAATTGGTCGGCTTTGCTATGATGGAACCTGTCCATTCAGATTGAAGTTCTCAACTCAAATTAAGTCGCATTTGCACGGATTTATTCAAGAGGGGCTATTGGCATGAAGATTCTTTCATTTACTTGTAGGTTGCCTAAAGATAAACGGGAACATATCTGGTGGAAACCACAACATTTGTGAAAACCCGTGCAAATCACGACAAAAAAATTATCTAAATTTACCAAAAAAATTACACATATAAATGATTGATGATACACAACATTGTAAAATATCTTGTCCAGACTCCAGACTCGATTTCGTTTGTGAGATATAAAAATAACAAATTTCTAATAAATCATCTGGACAGCTTCCTGGCATAATTAATGTAGTTCGAACTTCAAACTGTACATATTTTCCTTAACTACTCATATAATACTAGATATATATACTGTATTAATGCAGCAACCTGGTACTAGGGTGTGAACTTCATTATTCCATTGATGCGTAGCACGCACTTGGAGCAGCATATACAGAGCAACCCGCCTTTGGTAAAGAAAAAGTTTGTGCCAGCGAAAAGAAAATAAAGACCAGTGTGGATCATATATTGCTTGAAGCATACAAATCGCATAACTTGCATCCCTTGAAAGTACTGGCTTTCATCCATTTATAAAGACCAAGTTATGATGTGACGACGTGACCACCAGATGCACGTTCAGCAGCGTACAATTGACAAAATTAAATTAACCCCGCGCGCCTTTGTTGCCATGATGGATTTTATTTTATTTTTTTGGAAAAGGGAACTATTATTAATTTCAAAGTGATACATCAAGGTGATACATCGTTTTGAAATTTTTCCAGCCTCTGCTAAAAAGCACACAGCCTACAAAAGTCTTACAAAACCGGACAAACTAATGACTGTCAATCCTAAGACTAAACAGCCACACATGTGCTAGGGCAAAAAATTCCTTGGCCACCTGCTCCAAAAAATGAGACGCCGCTACAAGGACGTCCTGTGAGGTAGACGACTAAAGGATAGCCCATGTGCGTAGCCAATGTGTTGTAGAGTAGATCACCTGCAAAAAGAATGGTTGTTTGTTATAAAAAAATCACAGAGTTTCTGCAGCGCCAAACAGACCAACACAAAACTGCCGCGCCCACACGGACTAATTGTTTATACTCTTTAGGTACACCAATCGTTCAATTTCCAATCATACTTGATACATCGCGAGACTGTGGGCCATGATGGATACATTCATACATACCGGAAAATTAGTCCCTGCTGGAAACATTGTCGATCGGCTTTCTGCAGTGGGTCCGGGATAGCAAACACTAGCTATCCCGTACTCCAGTACCATTTGGCATTCAAAAGGGCTGCAGTGGGGGACGCTATGGCGTCCACTATGATTGCAGACGAGCGGCGGTCCCCCAAATCGGGCAGAGGTAGCGGCCGCACGCTATGACGCCACCAACGGCCTCACACCGGGAGAGAGAGGGAGGGTGCTGCCGGCCACCGCGCAAAGCAGAAGGGGAGGGTGAGAAGAAAGCGCTGGCCATGGAGAGCAGCAGGTGAGGGAGGGCCAGCGGTAGTTGGCCATCTCCGCCCCGCGCACCACCGCCCTCCTTCGAGCCACATGCCACCATCCTTCGCACCTCCTCCGAGGCAGAGCAGCCAGCGCCGGCGGCACGGAGGAGGAAGGGCGCAGCCGGCGGAGCTTTGCGCGCCCCTCCGGATCTGGACGCGGCCGCCGGAGGGAGGGAGCTCGGGCCGGATCTAGATCCACACCGCCGGAGGGAGGCGGGCAAGTGCCAATGGAGACCGTGCACGCCGACCCGAATCGAGGGAGGAGGAGGAGAGTAGGGCTGTCCACCGCTCCGAATCGAGGGAGGAGAGGGGCGCCGGCCCGCGCGCGCCGCCGCGCGCAGCGGCAGCTCCGCACCGTGCATAGCTCCGCGAGCAGGGCCAGGGAGCATGGGTCGCCTGCCGCCGTCGCTCAGCCACCCTGCCGCGCACGATCCCGGCTGGCGTTTGGAGGGAGGTAGGGCCGCCGAGCTCAACGCCGCCGAGCTGTCCTCCCCATCGGGCCGCACCCCCGCCATGATTGGAGCTCGAGCTCGAGCCGGCGGATCTGGAGGAGGAGGCCTGCACGCGCCGCTGCCGGCCTCCGCCTCTGCGTGCCCGAGGAAAGAGAGCTCACCAAGGGAGCTCGAGCTGTCCGCGTCGAATCCGCTCCGATTTGCCACCGTCCACGCCGGAGCGTGCCTTGCCGGAGCTCGAGGCCGCTGAAAGGAGGGAGGGGGGCGCCGGGACGAAGGGAGAGGGAGGAGGAGGAGGAGGTATGTCATGGTGTGCAAATCCACAGCCGGGTAGCGTAGTGCACCCGTTTAAACCTAGAGGGTGAGTACTCGGGGGTTAGCTAGGATTAGTTCAATCTCCAGGGAAGAAATGATGAACACAGAGGTTTTAGAGTGGTTCGGGCCGCCGGAGCATAATACCCTACGTCCACTGTGTGTTGTATTGCTTGTGCTCTCCAGAGGTTGAGAACAGGGTTGTCTGGTGCTGAGTCCAGCGTGAGTCTGAGTCTAGAATGAGTTTAGAATGAGTTTTCTTGTGTGCGGCGAGTGCCTCCCTTTTATATCTCAAGGGAGGCGCGTACATAGCCGTTGGGTCCCCGATAGGTGGGCCCAATCGATGTAGTATAAAATAACATACTGTTCACATATTATGGCATTACAGGCGACGGAGATCTTATTCTCGGATTTCCTTCTACCCGTGAAGATCCTCCGTCCGGCAGATCCATGCCCTGTCTTGTCGAAACGGCGCCAGGGTGTACCTTGCGGTGTTACCTGCAGCGTAGCTGAACGGACCGTGTAGCTTGCAGCGTAGACAGTATGATGAAAATGTGCCGTGCCGCCGTATCCATTTAATGCGGCAGACGGCTCTACGCGGATGCGGCGCATGCGGCTGCACTGTGTACCTCGGTAATATGCGGTCGACAGTGAGGCCTGACAAAGGCTGCCCCGCGTGCCGCGGCAGCAGAGCACGCCTCAACCACCCACATTGAATGCGGTGGGTGGGCGAGTCTTCCAGCAGAAGACTCGCGCCCGCGCCTGCGGGAAACGTGGCGCCCTTGGACCCCGCCCCGGCGGTATGCTGGTTCTACGCGCGTGGGAGGTCCGGACGGGCGCGAGGAGGTCCCGGACCTCTATGGGGGGTCCGCGCCCTCGGCTATTGGCTCGGAGCTTCTCCTCCTCATGGACACGTGGCATCACCTGACCCGTCCCAGAGCGGGCAGTGGATCCGGGGCCGTTGGCGCGATGAGGAAAGAGCCTGACCCGTGGGGCCCGGCTGCTCTGCCTCTTATGGCGCAGTTACGGATGACTACGCGAGTCCTGTCTTGCTGCAGTAGGAGTGGGTATCCCTGCTACAGGGTACCGACAGTGGCCCCCGGGCACACCTCGGGAGAGGTGACGAACCCGCAGGTGGGGCCACTACTGTGATTTGGCCCTGCATAGCTTGAAGCCTCTAGTGTTAGACTATGCATACTGCAGGAGTCTAGTCCAGTTTTGACCATCCATCGAGTTTTTCGTTGCCTCATCACATCGCAACGGCTTACTGACTTGTGGTACCCACATACAGTGGTACACCTAGTCACGCGAGCGACGCTCGGCATTGTTGCGGCCGGAGTAAACGAGATATTTACCACCAGCGCAGTTCCCGAAAAGTCTGGTCATGCCAGCGCTCTATGCGCGCACGTCAGCTCAGCTTCCGCCTCGCTTCGCGCGCGGGCGACGGTTCATATCCCGTCTTTTCACGCCTTTCTTTGTTACCCGCCCTCTCTAACAGGCGGGCCTGGGCCCCCTTGTCATGGACTGGGCGGTTAACACCAGGCGCGAGCGTCGCTTGGGTTCCAGCGATGGTTTCGGGGCGCGCCGGATGGGACAGGCTGCATAAAGGGCCAAACCGCATATCGCGGTTATCTTTCTGCATTCGCCTTCTTCCTTCCAAACCTTTGCGCCCCTTTGCCTTCGAGCCTCCTCGCCCTTGCTCTCCTGCGTAGATTGCTCCTCGCCTCCATAGCGAGATGGCGTCCCTCATTCGCCCCCGTCATTTCCAGACCGAGGAGGAGCTGAACACGGTGCGCCGCCTGCTTGGGTGGAGTCCACAGGAGACTGCCTGGGGATTCAAGCAGGCTCGATTCCCCTCGGCGATCTGCGCGCCGGGGAATTTGTGCTGTTTATCTCACACATTTCAACTGGCCTGGGGCTGCCGATCTCCTCATTCTTTCTGCTGCTGCAGAAAGATTTCGGCCCCCAGCTTCAACATCTCACGCCCCACTCCATCCTCCTGACGTCCATCTTTGTCCACCTGTGCGAGATGTTTGTGGGGGTGCGGCCCTGCGTCATCCTCTTCCGCCACTTCTTCATCCTGGTCAAGTCCGGGAAGGGCAAGGATGAAGTAGGGGCGTACTACTTCCAGACGAGGAGCGACTTACGGACGCCCTACACCCCCGGGCTCACTGACGGGAAGTGGGAAGAATGGCGCAAGGAGTGGGTAATCGCCACCACCGAAGCCAACGAGCGCCTTGTCATGCCGACTGGGGGACTCGCCTCCGACCGCCAATCCTGGAGGGCCAAGCCGTCCCTGCCGTCGGAGTTCGATTCCGTGCTGAGCAAGATCAGGGCGCTGGCGGAGGACGGCCTTACCTCGCTGCACGTGCTCGGGGACTTCTTGAAGCGCCGGATCGTCCCTTTGAAGCAGCGGCCGCGTCCTGCCTGGAGTTTCAACGGGCCCCAAGACTGCAGCAGGGCTCACCGCGGGGAGGACAGCGATCTGATCCAGGAAGCCCTGGAGGTCTTGGTGCGGGCGGTGACAGGGGAGATCTTCATCCCGAAGCACCTGATCCTTCCTCACGGTGTCGTCCCCCTTTGCGAGGACTCACGTCTGAGGACCGCGGTGCTGGCCACCCTGCCGACCCTCGACGACGGCGGGCTAGCAGCGCTCCAAACTGGGGGCGACCCGGACCGTGGGATCCGGATCCCTGGTTGATTTGGTTCATGCCAGCCTGGCTCCATAGTCTTTGTTTTTTCGTTTCTTTTCATGGATTTCATTTGACAAAGGGAAAAGTCCCGGGACAGAGATCCCTAGGCTACGCGTACCAATATTTTTCATGGTACGCCTTTTCCATTTGTCTCTCGCGAGGTGATGGAACCATCGTCAACTCGATCTCTCGAAGATGCTCGTACAGGCAGAATTGCATATATTTATTCATTCATAGTGATTACGAGTACATTAGGTGAGCATATACGCTTCTGTTTCTGTAACTCCTCTAACTGAATGTCTTATCAGTCTAGTACGGGGAATCTATTCATCGCGCGCGAGCGCGAGCGATGCCGTCGCAGAAGGAGGATGAGGGAGAAGAAGCGCCGCCACTATTCATCTTCCTCGCGGAGACGAGCACGCCGGTGAGGGGTGGGAGGTGAGGGAGGTCGGTCGGGGGTGGGAGGTGGGGGAGCGGCCACCGGCGAGGTCGTCGGCGGCCGGGGTGGTGGAGGGCGGGGGCGAACCTTTAGGGTTTCGGGTTGCCGGAGCTTCCAATGGCCGGCGGCCGTAGAAGAGGGGGCCGGGGGCGGCGGAGGACCGGCGGCGGCGATGGTTCGGCCGGCGGAAGGCGAGGCGGCGCGGGAGCGCCGCCGGCCGGGCAGGGCAGGAGCCCCGGTGGGCGGTGGTGGCGGCGGCGGCACGACGGCGAGCTTGGTTAGGGTTGGCGGCGGCGGAGGGCGGCGCCGAGGCGGCGCCGGAGCCGAGGGAGGTGGGGGTTGGCGGGGGAGCGACGCCGGAGAAGTTTCTGCGACGCAATCGTCGCGAATCGCAGTTAGCGACAAATAGACGCCCCCGTCTAGTACTGTTCCAACCATGCAGGAACCTGGTGATAATAAAAGAGCTACTTGTCAACATGATTGGTTTGATAATAAAAGAGCTACTTGTCAACATGATTTTAATTGAAAATGTTATATATAATGATAGTTTATTTCATTATGAACAAAATAGTATCATTTCCAGTGGCGGATCTAGGATTTTGTCACCAGATATTCAGCAACAATTTTTCATGTACGGTTCAATATATATTAATTTGTTTGTAATTATCAATTTTTTTCTAGAATTCGGTTCAAAAGAATAAAAATAAGAAACTATGTTCTAAATTCAACCAATAAGTGCGAAAGTTGCATAAACTAATTACAAATAGATCAAACATATTAAGTTCAAAATACGCAAAAGAGAAGTGCACACCTATAACTGTTTAAAAATGATGAGTCTTCTTCTTATTGTTCGATCTACGCTTTCTAAAGAACATGGAAGTCTTGATTATCCCTACAAAAATTATTTGTAGGAAAGATCCGATTTTTTCCGGAGGTGGGTCCAATGTAACCCGTCCCTACAAACAGTATTTGTAGATGTGAGAAGTAGGGGCGGGTACGCCACCCACCTCTAGAAATGTTTCTTTTTACCCTTCCCTAAAAACTGTTTTCATAGTAATATATATCGTCTTCATCCCAAATTAAATTTTTTTTAAAAATGCAATGTCTCCGTTCCTCTCCATGATTCAACAATTGTAAAAAATAAATACGCCAAGAGCATTAGCAATAACTACTGTATAGTACTCAACAAGTTACATGTACACGGGACAATGGAAAAAGCAATTAGACATTTTACAAAGTAGAGAGCAAATACCAATTTTGGATGCCTGGACAATGCCTTTGCCTCTCCTGCACGGCTGCACTTGACCGGGCAGTCGGCAATAGGCAAGAGTGACCGCGGCAGGCTGTAGGCCACAAGCAGCAATTTTTAACATGCATGTTTTTCTTTTTTATAATATATGTATTATGCGTTGGGCTGTGTTGGCATTACCCTGTGACTCCGCCCCTGATCATTTCATTTTGTCAATGTTTATAATTTTTAACCATCTATAATCAAAATTTAAAATATTTGATTTGAAAAAAAATCTTAAAATAGCTGGAGTATATTATAATGTGGAACAAGGGATAACAAACACAAAAATTCAGAAATGCATTCAGTCGCTCACTCGCTTGTTGGTAAAACGTACATGACAGCTCCAATTATATTGAAGCTGTTGAAACCAGGGCCGGCTGGCCAAAGAACAGAACAACAAAAGATCAGGTCGATGAAGTCCACGAAACAACAAGAGAAGATAATGCCGCGCCGCCAGATCCTATCGGGTCCGTACCATACTAAACAGGCAACAAGCAGTCTGTCGTTCAAGAAGCCGGCGGCGGCGCCGACAGCACGGAGCCAAAAAGGTAGGGTGGCTCTTCTCCGGCCCAGCAACGGACTGCATCGGCGGTGGTGCTGGGCTCGTCCAGGCCGACGGTCACCACCGAGCACCAGTGGTTCACGTTCTTGGGGTTGGTCGTCCTCTTCACCACGGTCGTCACCAAGGCGACGGACACGTTCACCTGCACCGTCGCCGGGAAGCTAGTCCGGCCGGCGTACGTGCTCGCGAGGTAGGCCAGCACGCGCGCGTCGGTGACCCGCACCCACCTCCGCACCGCGTGCGAGCTCCGCCGCCTCACGAGGAACCCTCGCGGCAGCGGGAAGCGAACGACCTCCATGGCTCCCGTGGTGTTCCGGGCGAGGTCCGGCATGTCGACGACGCGGAGGGTGATGCCGGTGCAGTTGATGTCAGCGCGGCCGCTGGGGTTGTAGGCGCTCAGGGTGACGGCGAATTCCACGGACGCCGCCGCCTCGTACGTCACGATCGTGCTGGGGAGGCCGCTCTCGCCGGCGCAGCTGATGTCCGAGCTGCCAGCTGCATCGTCGTTGTCAACCGGCTTGATCTCGTCGCACGGCCGGTGGTGGTGGCGGCGGCGGCGGCGGAACTGGAAAGTGGTAAATGGTCTTAAAATTTAACTCTGATAATCTTAAGAACCTGATACTTATAGGATCGAGCTTTATTTTTTACAATTTTGAGCTAAATTTATATAAGAGTCGAGTTGGATTATGAAGAGACTACTGGGATCATGATACGTTACCACCCTACCTGATAGCGAGGGGCCGATGAGAATGGGATCTCGCTCTGCCTCCACAGAGTGGACGCCTCGATGTGGCCGTGGAGGATGGAGAGCTCGATGTCCTCGGGGCGGTGGACGATGACGGTGATCACCATCACGGCGACGGCGACGGTGAGCACGACCACCACGGCGGTCACCATGTAGCGTACCCTGTCGAGGCACGGGAATCTTGTGCGCTTCTCGTCGCCGCCGTCGATTCCCATGTTTGGTTTCCACACTACGGCGCCGCCGACTAGAGATTGAAGAGCCCTGCTGACTGCTGAGGTTGGTTGCCTGTTTCTATATCTATAGACTGTCGGCTGACATCATGCGAGTCTCTTTCTTTTCTCAAGGTTCAGAGATACGTTTTTGTTTGTAACTGAGAAAAAAAAGATCAGGGCCGATTGAGAGCGCCTTGGAGAAGCAAAGTAAAAGAGAAAAGGGTTTTGTTCCCTGCTACCAATAAGCGCTAGCTTTTTCCAAAGAACGATGAGATGTGCCTGTGCGCGCGAGCTACAACACTACACCATTGCTTGCATTGCAGGTCGTCCATTAGCTCTCTTCTCTACCACTGTGCTATTGCCTGAGTATACGCATGCTCGATCACTCGCGCACTACTGTTCGTTCATTCCTGCAAGAACTAACACAGCAAGCAACCAAAGCACGATCGATTTACATTGCACATTTGCATCCATCCATACGTATATAGATCATGGCGATTGCTACTCCCCGTCCCTGGAGCAGGTGGAATGTGCAGCAGCGCGTCTTCGCCCTGCTGCTCGGAGCGCTGGCCGCCATGGCCGTCGCCGCCGGCATCTCCGTCAGCCTCGCCCCGGCCCGCATCTCCTTCTCCGTCGCGAACGCCACGACGTCGAGGGTCCCGGTGCAGGGCAGCCCCGGCCTGCTCAACGGCTTCTACAACCTCACCCTCGTCGCCAACAACACCAGCCGGCGCACCCAGGTGCGGTTCGCCGCCGTCAGCGCCCAGATCTGGTACAGCGCCACGGGCTACGTCCTGGCCGGGGAGGTCGACGCCGCCGCCGCGCTGCCGGGGTGGCGGAGCCCGCGGGACGTCGCCGGCGTCGCCTTCTGGGCCAAGTACGGGCAGTACGACCACAAGGCCGGCACGGCGAGAAATGGCAAGGCCGGCAAGGAGCTCAAGGCGGAGAAGGCCACCAAGCAAGACTGCCGGGTGGTGGTGGAGGCCAAGGTGAGGTTCAAGTACGGGCTGGCAGTCACCATGCCCTACACCATCAGGGTGAGCTGCTTCCACGTCAACTTCTCAAGCAGCTCTAATGTCTCCGTCCAATGTAGCTAGTAGTCATTAATTGATCTCTCTCTCTCTCTCTCTCTCTCTCTCTCTCTCTCTCTCTCTCTCTCTCTCTCTCTCTCTCTCTCTAATGCTGCTTGAGGCTACCAATAAAAGCACATCTTAGCCGAATGCTGCAGAAGGCTACCAATAATGTTTGGAGGCTACGTTGATGGACATCTATCTTTGCCAAGCATGGGTGAAGGTTTAGTAACAGATTATATACCTGTGTAAGGTTGTCATTAGTCATGTATTGAAGATTATAGGATGTTCTCTGGCATTGTGTGCTTCTTATTGTTTTTCAAGATGTAATATTAATGGATGGCTTTGTGCATTCTTGGTTGCTACAGCGGCTGAAATGATTCTTGTCTTTTATCTAAAAATATGACCTGTTCTAAATAAACGGTAGAAAACACACACACACACACATTCATTTTAAAGATTTAAACACATCCTACTAGTTGTTCAAAAAAGCATCTCCTGATCATCATGCATTTGCCCACAATATGATCATTGCACCCAAAAATGGATGCAACATATGATCAAGTCTCATCATCATGCAATCCATGTCAACAAGTTTCATCTTTTTTATCACTCTTGCATCAAGTAAATAAACCTGCATTGCTACTCCTATAGAATGTTCATCTATATGTACTACTACCCCCACTCATACTTCTATAACAAGTTCATCATCAGATGAATTCAGCATATATAATGTACAAACATTCATTATCACAAGACATAAGTAGTAAACAAAAGTTCATCATTGTTAATCAAACTAGCCAATTTCATCATCATCACAAATTAAATCAATGCATGAGTTCATCACCATGAATTTGAAAAAATTAAACTAACAAGCCGCCTCATTACGTGGCCGAACATGCTCAGTTGTGATAGCAAGTTGATTAACCACGAGGCGCTGGCGAGTGGCTAACGGTCAAGTGAATGTGCACGACAGTTGCAGCATCCGCCTTGTCCTCCACCATGGTACTGTGCCATCTCAGTTAAGAGTGGTCATCGTAGGGATTATAACCAAAGCTCCATAGCCTTCAAGATCCCACTCCTATTTTCTGGTCTATAGATCAATAGCGTCCTCATGTTTTTTATGAGTGCATAAGGTTTCGCTTCCACCGTCAGCAACCTATTTGATATTTCTCTAGCATTTTGGCTAATGTTGTGACTTGAGCTATGGGGTTGAAGCTGGTGTGTCAGTCCATGTACCCTTCCCTACAAATCCTTATCCTTGTCGGTATTATTAGTAGTCACATGGATCATTAATAAGTTTCTCTTTTTCATTGCATCCTCCTTTATAAATATAGGTATGTACATAAATCGACTAGGTGGGGTATTACAGCACCAACAGGTATTTCATTAAGAGGAGGCAACCGGCTTCCCAGTAGAGAAAACCCCCGAACCTGGCTGCGCCAGCGAGGGGGACTTTTTTTGCCCACAGCCAGAAATTCGCCCCCACACGGGGTTCGAACCGCAGACCTGTGGGGGTACCACCGGAGTGTTTCAACTAATTGGTCTAGCATCCTTTGGCATAGGTATATACATATAGAAACTCACATACATAAGACATATAGGTACGCACACCCCTGTAAATATGCACAGTCAAACCCTATCACTATGAATGCCTAGGAGAGATTTGAACTTGAGATGGTAGATATATACGTTTCGATGTAAATGGTCCCATTGCCTATCACATATTCTATGGACTGTTGAGCATTCCCTTAGCGTGAAGCTTTCACCTTTGCTAAAGAAAGTTGATCAAAGCAAAATAAACAAGAGCAAGGCAAGGATAAAATGATCCTATATGCAGTGCTATATGGGCAATGCATAGGTGGAAGCCAATAGATGACATGGTGTGCATAACTTCGGATAGGACATTGCTATTGCTCAAAGAAAAAGTAAAAGAGATGGCATGCTGGCCAAGGACTGGATATAGAAAAAGAGCTCGGCTTTCTGAACATGCAGTAGCATACAGATGGCTCATTAACACTGGAAAGAGTATAATTAAAGACCAAAGTGTTGCGATTACATGATATTATTCTTGGCCAAACTTAAATATGATGGTGCACGTTCAGTAGCGTGCATCTTACAAAATTTGGTAAAAAGGGAAAGGTTAAGAAAGACATGAACAAAGAATAAAGTAGCAATAAGTCACATAAAGAAAACGAACAATTAAATAAAGTAATCATCAGATGATCATGCACCCTCCCTCGCCAAGAGAGAGCATCTATAAATTACTAGATAGCTCACTACAGCCAGAGCTCATCAAGCTAGCGTTATTGCATTTGTACGTAGTGAAAGATGATATTCTCCAACAGAACCGGCTACTACTATTGCAACAGTACATTAGCCTATGTGTCCAACCTAACCTACTCCTACACTGACCAGAAGAATGAGCCAGCCATCACCTCCATCTTCATGTTGTTCCTGGCCGCGATCTTCTTCATCGTCAATCTCTTCAGCCGCTTCTCCGATGTCAGCGCCTTCCTCAAGCCCAGCATCCGCATATGCCTCTACGTCTTGCTCTCCCTCTTCCTCCCTGTCATGTCCTATGTCTTCTCCGAGGCTAAGAACCAAGGCACCGCCACCGGTGAGGTGAGCGAGCTCCCGCTGCGAGCTCAAACGATCCTCATGTGGATGCTCCTGGTGGAGCTCCTCCACAAGAAGGTGGAGGCGATATTCCTGGCTACTGCAGACATGCATGGGTATGCAGGCACCATCGAGCGTGCTGCAAGGATCTCCTGGCTGGGCTACCTCGTCTTCTACAACCTCAGAAGCACCGGCAGGAAGGCGTTTTTCGGCGTCCTGTGGTTGCTTGCTGCTACCAAGCTGGTGCAGAGGTTTGTGACCTCGGAGCTGGGAAAGCGTTCCTTCGCCTACGGCAGGAACCCCCAGCTTGTGGCCTCCTACATGACCCAGATTCTGCAGCAAGATGAAGAAGAGTTGAATGGCCAGCAGATTGGGTCGGAGCTCTTGAAGCGGTGCAAATATGCAGTGATGGGCGAAGAGGAGCTGAAGAAGGAGGCGAGATCGAAGGGATACCGTCTCGACCTAAAGGAGGTTATCGCGGAAGCTGACTCCGCTGTGGTCGTCACCATCGGCGGCATCTGGAGGCTCTCAGACAAAGACCAGATGCTCCAGAGGGACTCGAGTCTCAAGAGGCTCTGCCTCTCCTTCGCTCTCTACAAGCTCCTGCGCCGGAGGCTGGAGGACTTCCCCATCACCCCCACCGAAGCCCGCAACTGCCATAGCCTCATCTTCAAAGGCCTGTGGGAAGAAGACAAGCGCAAGGAAGAAAATGCCGATGAGCTTTTCCAAGTGCTCAATGACGAGATCCAGTTCCTCTGCGAGTACTACCACTCCGTTCATCCCGTCACGTACGCTGGCCCCTCCTTCTTCCTCATCAACTACATCATGTTCCCCATTGTTGTGTGGGCCTTGTGCATCCTCATGATCATTCTGTGCAACAATGGGGATGTGGTCTATGCCTTCCACAGCTTCCGGACCGACAACTTCCCTGTATCCATCGGCATGTTGAGGATGGTCGTCTGCCTGCTCAGCAAAGCTAACCAGTTACCACCAGTTCTCTTCTCCACAGTTAACCTATTCATCACCACCCTTCTCTCCCTCACCTTCGCCTACGAGGAGGTCTGGGAGATCATCGTGTTCCTGCTTTCTAACGGGTTCACAGTGTCGCTGCTCTGCCGCTACACCTCCAAACGCAATTGGCGTGCCAGCCGCTTTCTCAGTGGGATCATCCGCCGCATCCTGTGGGTGCGGAACAAACTGAGCCGCCCCAACGTCTGCTTCAAGCAGTTCTCCATGTTGTGGTGCTTCTTCCGGGCGTCGTCGTCGTTCATGCTGCCGACCGAGGCTGTGCCCAGGCAGGCCAAGAAGGCCATCGTGGAGCGGCTGGCTACTGCCCGTGACGACGTTGCCCTTCCCGGCAAGCAGTCAGCGCTGCAGTTCGACGAGCTTGAGCTCTCGTGGGCGTGCGACGGCGACGACGACCTCGCCGAGGTCATCCTCACCTGGCACATCGCCACCGAGCTCCTGGAGGCGAGGTTCCCGCTGCCGAAGAAGACGCCACCGGGACCCGGCCGCAAGGTGGCCGTGGGCTTGTCCCGGTACTGCGCGTACCTGGTGGCCTTCCACCCGGAGCTCCTTCCCGTCGACAAGGACGCGACGGAGCGCGTGTACGAGGAGCTGAATAAGGAGCTCAAGAACAAGTCAGGGTGCTACGGGTACTTCTTCTGCCGGGAGCGCAAGGTGATGGAGATCGCGGCAGGGCTGAAGGAGGAGGAGGAGTCGCCGGCGACGGTGTTCGGCAAGGGAGCGAGCCTTGGGAAGGTGCTGATGGACAGGTACGAAGCAGCGGCGGAGGCGGACGCGCGTGATCGCGTGTGGGAGCTGCTGGCCGGGCTGTGGACGGAGGTGGTGGTGTACGCGGCGCCGACGGCCAGCGAGCAGCACGTGAAGGCGCACAAGGAGGCGCTGGCGCAGGGCGGGGAGTTCATCACCCTGCTGTGGGCGGTGGCCACCCACACCGGCATATCCCGGCGGGACGACGGCGACGCGACGCCGCCTACGACATCATCATCATCTAGTACCGAGGCAACAGAGATACTCATCGTCACAGAGGACTCGTCCACGGTAGACATAAGCTCGATCAATACCTAGCTAATGGCTCACAATTCTAATGAGGACTCCGGGCCTCGATTTGTCGGCTGTGGCGTGGCTTGGGCATGTGGATACGCCCTCAATTGGTCGGCTTTGCTATGATGGAACCTGTCCATTCAGATTGAAGTTCTCAACTCAAATTAAGTCGCATTTGCATGGATTTATTCAAGAGGGGCTATTGGCATGAAGATTCTTTCATTTACTTGTAGGTTGCCTAAAGATAAACGGGAACATATCTGGTGGAAACCACAACATTTGTGAAAACCCGTGCAAATCACGACAAAAAAATTATCTAAATTTACCAAAAAAAATTACACATATAAATGATTGATGATACACAACATTGTAAAATATCTTGTCCAGACTCCAGACTCGATTTCGTTTGTGAGATATAAAAATAACAAATTTCTAATAAACAGACCAACACAAAACTGCCGCGCCCACACGGACTAATTGTTTATACTCTTTAGGTACACCAATCGTTCAATTTCCAATCATACTTGATACATCGCGAGACTGTGGGCCATGATGGATACATTCATACATACCGGAAAATTAGTCCCTGCTGGAAACATTGTCGATCGGCTTTCTGCAGTGGGTCCGGGATAGCAAACACTAGCTATCCCGTACTCCAGTACCATTTGGCATTCAAAAGGGCTGCAGTGGGGGACGCTATGGCGTCCACTATGATTGCAGACGAGCGGCGGTCCCCCAAATCGGGCAGAGGTAGCGGCCGCACGCTATGACGCCACCAACGGCCTCACACCGGGAGAGAGAGGGAGGGTGCTGCCGGCCACCGCGCAAAGCAGAAGGGGAGGGTGAGAAGAAAGCGCTGGCCATGGAGAGCAGCAGGTGAGGGAGGGCCAGCGGTAGTTGGCCATCTCCGCCCCGCGCACCACCGCCCTCCTTCGAGCCACATGCCACCATCCTTCGCACCTCCTCCGAGGCAGAGCAGCCAGCGCCGGCGGCACGGAGGAGGAAGGGCGCAGCCGGCGGAGCTTTGCGCGCCCCTCCGGATCTGGACGCGGCCGCCGGAGGGAGGGAGCTCGGGCCGGATCTAGATCCACACCGCCGGAGGGAGGCGGGCAAGTGCCAATGGAGACCGTGCACGCCGACCCGAATCGAGGGAGGAGGAGGAGAGTAGGGCTGTCCACCGCTCCGAATCGAGGGAGGAGAGGGGCGCCGGCCCGCGCGCGCCGCCGCGCGCAGCGGCAGCTCCGCACCGTGCATAGCTCCGCGAGCAGGGCCAGGGAGCATGGGTCGCCTGCCGCCGTCGCTCAGCCACCCTGCCGCGCACGATCCCGGCTGGCGTTTGGAGGGAGGTAGGGCCGCCGAGCTCAACGCCGCCGAGCTGTCCTCCCCATCGGGCCGCACCCCCGCCATGATTGGAGCTCGAGCTCGAGCCGGCGGATCTGGAGGAGGAGGCCTGCACGCGCCGCTGCCGGCCTCCGCCTCTGCGTGCCCGAGGAAAGAGAGCTCACCAAGGGAGCTCGAGCTGTCCGCGTCGAATCCGCTCCGATTTGCCACCGTCCACGCCGGAGCGTGCCTTGCCGGAGCTCGAGGCCGCTGAAAGGAGGGAGGGGGGCGCCGGGACGAAGGGAGAGGGAGGAGGAGGAGGAGGTATGTCATGGTGTGCAAATCCACAGCCGGGTAGCGTAGTGCACCCGTTTAAACCTAGAGGGTGAGTACTCGGGGGTTAGCTAGGATTAGTTCAATCTCCAGGGAAGAAATGATGAACACAGAGGTTTTAGAGTGGTTCGGGCCGCCGGAGCATAATACCCTACGTCCACTGTGTGTTGTATTGCTTGTGCTCTCCAGAGGTTGAGAACATGGTTGTCTGGTGCTGAGTCCAGCGTGAGTCTGAGTCTAGAATGAGTTTAGAATGAGTTTTCTTGTGTGCGGCGAGTGCCTCCCTTTTATATCTCAAGGGAGGCGCGTACATAGCCGTTGGGTCCCCGATAGGTGGGCCCAATCGATGTAGTATAAAATAACATACTGTTCACATATTATGGCATTACAGGCGACGGAGATCTTATTCTCGGATTTCCTTCTACCCGTGAAGATCCTCCGTCCGGCAGATCCATGCCCTGTCTTGTCGAAACGGCGCCAGGGTGTACCTTGCGGTGTTACCTGCAACGTAGCTGAACGGACCGTGTAGCTTGCAGCGTAGACAGTATGATGAAAATGTGCCGTGCCGCCGTATCCATTTAATGCGGCAGACGGCTCTACGCGGATGCGGCGCATGCGGCTGCACTGTGTACCTCGGTAATATGCGGTCGACAGTGAGGCCTGACAAAGGCTGCCCCGCGTGCCGCGGCAGCAGAGCACGCCTCAACCACCCACATTGAATGCGGTGGGTGGGCGAGTCTTCCAGCAGAAGACTCGCGCCCGCGCCTACGGGAAACGTGGCGCCCTTGGACCCCGCCCCGGCGGTATGGTGGTTCTACGCGCGTGGGAGGTCCGGACGGGCGCGAGGAGGTCCCGGACCTCTATGGGGGGTCCGCGCCCTCGGCTATTGGCTCGGAGCTTCTCCTCCTCATGGACACGTGGCATCACCTGACCCGTCCCAGAGCGGGCAGTGGATCCGGGGCCGTTGGCGCGATGAGGAAAGAGCCTGACCCGTGGGGCCCGGCTGCTCTGCCTCTTATGGCGCAGTTACGGATGACTACGCGAGTCCTGTCTTGCTGCAGTAGGAGTGGGTATCCCTGCTACAGGGTACCGACAGTGGCCCCCGGGCACACCTCGGGAGAGGTGACGAACCCGCAGGTGGGGCCACTACTGTGATTTGGCCCTGCATAGCTTGAAGCCTCTAGTGTTAGACTATGCATACTGCAGGAGTCTAGTCCAGTTTTGACCATCCATCGAGTTTTTCGTTGCCTCATCACATCGCAACGGCTTACTGACTTGTGGTACCCACATACAGTGGTACACCTAGTCACGCGAGCGACGCTCGGCATTGTTGCGGCCGGAGTAAACGAGATATTTACCACCAGCGCAGTTCCCGAAAAGTCTGGTCATGCCAGCGCTCTATGCGCGCACGTCAGCTCAGCTTCCGCCTCGCTTCGCGCGCGGGCGACGGTTCATATCCCGTCTTTTCACGCCTTTCTTTGTTACCCGCCCTCTCTAACAGGCGGGCCTGGGCCCCCTTGTCATGGACTGGGCGGTTAACACCAGGCGCGAGCGTCGCTTGGGTTCCAGCGATGGTTTCGGGGCGCGCCGGATGGGACAGGCTGCATAAAGGGCCAAACCGCATATCGCGGTTATCTTTCTGCATTCGCCTTCTTCCTTCCAAACCTTTGCGCCCCTTTGCCTTCGAGCCTCCTCGCCCTTGCTCTCCTGCGTAGATTGCTCCTCGCCTCCATAGCGAGATGGCGTCCCTCATTCGCCCCCGTCATTTCCAGACCGAGGAGGAGCTGAACACGGTGCGCCGCCTGCTTGGGTGGAGTCCACAGGAGACTGCCTGGGGATTCAAGCAGGCTCGATTCCCCTCGGCGATCTGCGCGCCGGGGAATTTGTGCTGTTTATCTCACACATTTCAACTGGCCTGGGGCTGCCGATCTCCTCATTCTTTCTGCTGCTGCAGAAAGATTTCGGCCCCCAGCTTCAACATCTCACGCCCCACTCCATCCTCCTGACGTCCATCTTTGTCCACCTGTGCGAGATGTTTGTGGGGGTGCGGCCCTGCGTCATCCTCTTCCGCCACTTCTTCATCCTGGTCAAGTCCGGGAAGGGCAAGGATGAAGTAGGGGCGTACTACTTCCAGACGAGGAGCGACTTACGGACGCCCTACACCCCCGGGCTCACTGACGGGAAGTGGGAAGAATGGCGCAAGGAGTGGGTAATCGCCACCACCGAAGCCAACGAGCGCCTTGTCATGCCGACTGGGGGACTCGCCTCCGACCGCCAATCCTGGAGGGCCAAGCCGTCCCTGCCGTCGGAGTTTGATTCCGTGCTGAGCAAGATCAGGGCGCTGGCGGAGGACGGCCTTACCTCGCTGCACGTGCTCGGGGACTTCTTGAAGCGCCGGATCGTCCCTTTGAAGCAGCGGCCGCGTCCTGCCTGGAGTTTCAACGGGCCCCAAGACTGCAGCAGGGCTCACCGCGGGGAGGACAGCGATCTGATCCAGGAAGCCCTGGAGGTCTTGGTGCGGGCGGTGACAGGGGAGATCTTCATCCCGAAGCACCTGATCCTTCCTCACGGTGTCGTCCCCCTTTGCGAGGACTCACGTCTGAGGACCGCGGTGCTGGCCACCCTGCCGACCCTCGACGACGGCGGGCTAGCAGCGCTCCAAACTGGGGGCGACCCGGACCGTGGGATCCGGATCCCTGGTTGATTTGGTTCATGCCAGCCTGGCTCCATAGTCTTTGTTTTTTCGTTTCTTTTCATGGATTTCATTTGACAAAGGGAAAAGTCCCGGGACAGAGATCCCTAGGCTACGCGTACCAATATTTTTCATGGTACGCCTTTTCCATTTGTCTCTCGCGAGGTGATGGAACCATCGTCAACTCGATCTCTCGAAGATGCTCGTACAGGCAGAATTGCATATATTTATTCATTCATAGTGATTACGAGTACATTAGGTGAGCATATACGCTTCTGTTTCTGTAACTCCTCTAACTGAATGTCTTATCAGTCTAGTACGGGGAATCTATTCATCGCGCGCGAGCGCGAGCGATGCCGTCGCAGAAGGAGGATGAGGGAGAAGAAGCGCCGCCACTATTCATCTTCCTCGCGGAGACGAGCACGCCGGTGAGGGGTGGGAGGTGAGGGAGGTCGGTCGGGGGTGGGAGGTGGGGGAGCGGCCACCGGCGAGGTCGTCGGCGGCCGGGGTGGTGGAGGGCGGGGGCGAACCTTTAGGGTTTCGGGTTGCCGGAGCTTCCAATGGCCGGCGGCCGTAGAAGAGGGGGCGGTGGTGGCGGCGGCGGCACGACGGCGAGCTTGGTTAGGGTTGGCGGCGGCGGAGGGCGGCGCCGAGGCGGCGCCGGAGCCGAGGGAGGTGGGGGTTGGCGGGGGAGCGACGCCGGAGAAGTTTCTGCGACGCAATCGTCGCGAATCGCAGTTAGCGACAAATAGACGCCCCCGTCTAGTACTGTTCCAACCATGCAGGAACCTGGTGATAATAAAAGAGCTACTTGTCAACATGATTGGTTTGATAATAAAAGAGCTACTTGTCAACATGATTTTAATTGAAAATGTTATATATAATGATAGTTTATTTCATTATGAACAAAATAGTATCATTTCCAGTGGCGGATCTAGGATTTTGTCACCAGATATTCAGCAACAATTTTTCATGTACGGTTCAATATATATTAATTTGTTTGTAATTATCAATTTTTTTCTAGAATTCGGTTCAAAAGAATAAAAATAAGAAACTATGTTCTAAATTCAACCAATAAGTGCGAAAGTTGCATAAACTAATTACAAATAGATCAAACATATTAAGTTCAAAATACGCAAAAGAGAAGTGCACACCTATAACTGTTTAAAAATGATGAGTCTTCTTCTTATTGTTCGATCTACGCTTTCTAAAGAACATGGAAGTCTTGATTATCCCTACAAAAATTATTTGTAGGAAAGATCCGATTTTTTCCGGAGGTGGGTCCAATGTAACCCGTCCCTACAAACAGTATTTGTAGATGTGAGAAGTAGGGGCGGGTACGCCACCCACCTCTAGAAATGTTTCTTTTTACCCTTCCCTAAAAACTGTTTTCATAGTAATATATATCGTCTTCATCCCAAATTAATTTTTTTTAAAAAATGCAATGTCTCCGTTCCTCTCCATGATTCAACAATTGTAAAAAATAAATACGCCAAGAGCATTAGCAATAACTACTGTATAATACTCAACAAGTTACATGTACACGGGACAATGGAAAAAGCAATTAGACTGTCGGCTGACATCATGCGAATATGCAGTGATGGGCGAAGAGGAGCTGAAGAAGGAGGCGAGATCGAAGGGATACCGTCTCGACCTAAAGGAGGTTATCGCGGAAGCTGACTCCGCTGTGGTCGTCACCATCGGCGGCATCTGGAGGCTCTCAGACAAAGACCAGATGCTCCAGAGGGACTCGAGTCTCAAGAGGCTCTGCCTCTCCTTCGCTCTCTACAAGCTCCTGCGCCGGAGGCTGGAGGACTTCCCCATCACCCCCGCCGAAGCCCGCAACTGCCATAGCCTCATCTTCAAAGGCCTGTGGGAAGAAGACAAGCGCAAGGAAGAAAATGCCGATGAGCTTTTCCAAGTGCTCAATGACGAGATCCAGTTCCTCTGCGAGTACTACCACTCCGTTCATCCCGTCACGTACGCCGGCCCCTCCTTCTTCCTCATTAACTACATCATGTTCCCCATTGTTGTGTGGGCCTTGTGCATCCTCATGATCATTCTGTGCAACAATGGGGATGTGGTCTATGCCTTCCACAGCTTCCGGACCGACAACTTCCCTGTATCCATCGGCATGTTGAGGATGGTCGTCTGCCTGCTCAGCAAAGCTAACCAGTTACCACCAGTTCTCTTCTCCACAGTTAACCTATTCATCACCACCCTTCTCTCCCTCACCTTCGCCTACGAGGAGGTCTGGGAGATCATCGTGTTCCTGCTTTCTAACGGGTTCACAGTGTCGCTGCTCTGCCGCTACACCTCCAAACGCAATTGGCGTGCCAGCCGCTTTCTCAGTGGGATCATCCGCCGCATCCTGTGGGTGCGGAACAAACTGAGCCGCCCCAACGTCTGCTTCAAGCAGTTCTCCATGTTGTGGTGCTTCTTCCGGGCGTCGTCGTCGTTCATGCTGCCGACCGAGGCTGTGCCCAGGCAGGCCAAGAAGGCCATCGTGGAGCGGCTGGCTACTGCCCGTGACGACGTTGCCCTTCCCGGCAAGCAGTCAGCGCTGCAGTTCGACGAGCTTGAGCTCTCGTGGGCGTGCGACGGCGACGACGACCTCGCCGAGGTCATCCTCACCTGGCACATCGCCACGGAGCTCCTGGAGGCGAGGTTCCCGCTGCCGAACAAGACGCCGCCGGGAACCGGCCGCAAGGTGGCCGTGGGCTTGTCCCGGTACTGCGCGTACCTGGTGGCCTTCTATCCGGAGCTCCTTCCCGTCGACAAGGACGCGACGGAGCGCGTGTACGAGGAGCTGAATGAGGAGCTCAAGAACAAGTCAGGGTGCTACGGCTACTTCTTTTGCCGGGAGCGCAAGGTGATGGAGATCGCGGCAGGGCAGAAGGAGGAGTCCCCGGCGGCGACGGTGTTCGACAAGGGATCGAGGCTTGGGAAGGTGCTGATGGAGAGGTACGAAGCGGCGGAGGCGGACGGTGAGGCCGCGTGTGGGAGCTACTGGCCGGGCTGTGGACGGAGGTGGTGGTGTACGCGGCGCCGACGGCCAGCGAGCAGCACGTGAAGGCGCACAAGGAGGCGCTGGCGCAGGGCGGGGAGTTCATCACCCTGCTGTGGGCGGTGGCCACCCACACCGGCATATCCCGGCGGGACGACGGCGACGCGACGCCGCCTACGACATCATCATCATCTAGTACCGAGGCAACAGAGATACTCATCGTCAACACCTAGCTAATGGCCGGCTCACAATTCCTTCTAATAAGTATCGACTAGGACAAGCTATGATTTTCTGACGGGTTAAATAAGGATTTTTTTAGTGGGGTTATTAAATAAGGATTTGGGTTTGGTGTGTCTTGTACTTCTCCGGGCCTTGATTTGGTGTGTCTTGATTTGTGGCGCGCCTTGGGCATGTGGATACGCCCTGTGTATGCTCAATTGGTTGGTCAGCTTTGCTATGATGGAACCTGTCCATTATATTCAGATTGAAGTTCTCAACTCAAATTAAGTGGCATTTGCTTGGATTTATTCAAGAGGGGCTATTGGCATAAAGATTCTTTCACCAACTTTGTAGATTGCCCAAAGATGAACAGACAACAATAGTTGTGTAGTATCGGTAATGTAGTTATTCTGTTGTTATTGGTTATGCAAATAATTAGTATTAATTGTAGACTAATTACCAATAACTAAATATCACTAATTAATTTTGAGTATTAAATGTAGAGTAATTAATGTCACACCCAGTTTTAAGAACAAAACCGAATGCATAACTATATGTATGTCAGGATGAAATTTCATACATATAGTGACATTATAAGTGAATAATCAGTAACAGTATCCCGAAAAAGAGAAAATAGAACAAATAAAAGACTATCAGAGTTATACAGCTTATCCTGAAAACGAATGCTTCAAACTTTCGACTGGGGGTTGCGTACGCCTAGAACTCAGTAACATCTTTAGAAAACTCCATACACATTTTTCTTCTGAACAGCAATAAGTAAGGGTGAGTACACTTATGGTTGATACTCAGCAAGGCCATAAAAAATAATCGGAAAATAATTTAATTCCATCTTTAAGTTTAATTAATCATATGAGGATCCAAGCCGCTCTTGACCGTGAGCACGGCTGATATATCAGTTTTACACTCTGCAGAGGTTGTACACTTTCACCACAATTCGCGTAAAAGTTCAAAGAACTTTAAATCCAACCATGCAAGTGCGGGCCAAGCACCATATCACACTTCCTTAGGTATGACTGCATAGGGACGCTATGAGACCATTCCAAAGAATCACTATATGTACGCACTAGTCCCTTGCTTTCTGCGGTACCTCAGAAGACGAAGCTTCCTTCACACGCTCCTCAAATCTCGGTAACCCAAAAATCCACCAATCAAACGTCCCAGGCACGACATATAGATCATCTAATTAGTTAGCCAAGACCAGAGGCATATTGTATTGTGGTTGTATGGTTTTCTTGGGTGGTTCTCCATGTTCCAATTAAATCAAGTGTTCTCATAAATAAGCATAGATAGAAGTATGGTTAGGGTCACTTGTCTTTCTCCAACGAAAAGCAACTCTTACTGCTCTTCAGCTCTTGCTCACTTGGAAACTTGATCTTCAACTTCGGACAGTGATCCTTCTACTCAGAGCAAACATCAGGCAAACATAAGCAAACAACAAGTACATCTAAGAACAATACACCAAAGCAAAAAAAAAAGATTTAAAAGAGCGTACTAACGGATAAGGCTCACTGCTATGGTTACGAGAGCGTAAGAAATGCGGAAAACGGAGTTAGAAACGACTATCGAGGGATTTGTATTATTATTAAACAAAAGAACTATGAGCATCATTTATTTTAATTAGAAACACATGTAAAAGATATTTAAAAGAAAATATCTTTGATTGTAAGTAACACATTTATGTTTTTATTTGCAAAGGCCAAGTAGAACTTAATCAAATTTTATATATGATTGTCTATGTATAAATTATACTAATTAAACAATTAATTTAAAAGAAACTTGTGAGAGCATCTAAACACACAATTTTATATGCTTATTGTTGAACTAACAAATTAAATTATAAACACGTTTGAATTGAAATTAATCAAGTTAACATTACTTATGAAAACCGGAGTAAACATCTAATTAGCTTTTAATCAGAAAGACTAGATGAGAGATCATTAATCAAATTAAATCTATATTTAATTTTTTAAAAAAAGGAACTATGATACAACAATGCTGCAACATGATAGCTTATACTAAAACAAATCTAACACAACAAGAACGGATTGAAACGGAGCAAAAACGAAGAAGTTATGGCTAAAACAAGGATCTAGGGGCTTATTTGTAAAAGTTTTGAAAAAAATAGGGGCTCTGGATAAGAAACCGGGGACTAAAATATAATTAAACCTAAACTTCAGGGGCTAGCGTGAAAAACTATAGGCTAAGGACAGCGGGTTCTATTTTAGAAAAGTCTAGGGGTCAAAATATAAAAGAAATGGCTGTTTTGATATTACTTTTGAACTGACGTGGACTGCGGGTTGATTTCTATAAAAGAGAGGGTCTCTTTTGCAAAGTCGCCTAGGGTTGACCGGTATGGCTGAGTTTGACTCCGGTCGGATCCGATCTGGGACGTCGGACGGAGATCGGACGGTGGCAGCGATTTGGGCGGAGCGAGCGGCGGCGGAGTCGCCGGCGTATCGCGTAAACACGATTCCGGCATGAACTCGGCTTGGGTTTGGGTCTCCAAGCTTGTGCGCGGCATGGCAAACTCGACGACGGGGTCTGCGCGTGGCGCAGACGTGGCAGAGAGCGCACGCATCGGCGGAGCAGAGGCGCGGCCCTCCGGCGAGCGATTCCGGGCGGAGCAGAGCGAGAGCGGAAGGAAAAATGGGCGTGCGGTGTGCCTCACCTCGACGCGAAGCTCCGAGGCGACTTGAACATGGCTAGGAAGCAGCGGAACCACGGCGCGGCGCGGCGCGGAGCTCCGAGCTCCCGAGCTCAACAATGGCGGCGCTAGGGTTTCGCGAGGCAAAAACGGCGGTTGCAGGTTTGGTGGGTTCCAGGGGGTCTAGAGCGCTGCTTATATAGGGGCGGGCGACCTCCTTGGCGTGCGGGCCAAGAAAGGAAGGCGCGGGGAGGCGTGCTCCGGCCGGACTCGGGGAGAGTCCGAGTCCTCCACGATGTCAGGGATGACAAGCGGGGCCCCGCGTTGGTGAGAGAAGGAGGGAAGGGGGCGCGGAACGGGCCAGCGCGGAGATGGGCCGGAGAAGGGAGTGGGCCGGCGGGGGGAAAAGAAAGGAAGAAAAAGAAAAAAGAGAGATGGGCCGGGCTGGAAAGAGAAGAAGGGAGAGGGGTTTGTTTTTTCCATTTTCCAAAAGAAAATCAAACACATTCAAATTAAATTTGAATTCAAAGATTCAAATTCAAACTGAACAATAAACAATAAAATAATGAAATGCGGCATGAATGCAAAACAAACTGAACATCCTTATTTAATTTAGAAAAACAACCAATCTATTTTCTTTTATACTGATTTTCCTGTGAAGAAAAATAAGTGTTGGCAAACTTTTAAAATTATGAGAAAATTGTGGATTTATTTTTAATTTTAATCACATCCTGAAATCCAAAAATTTCAGGGTGTGACAATTAATGATAAAATTAATTGCACAACCCTGGGCTAATTCGCATGATGAATCTATTAAATTTAATTAGCCCATGATTTGATAATATGATGCTACAGTAGATATATGCTAATGATAAATCAATTAGATCTAATAGATTTGTCTCGCGAATTAGCCTTTTATACGCAATTAGTTTTATAATTAGCTTGTAGTTAGTTATCCTAATTAACATCCGAACATCGGATGAGACGGAACATCTAAAAATAAATGATCCAAAAGGCATGCATGATTAGACTCCTGTGGTGGCAAAAGCATGCAGTTCCGACCCGTTCAGCTGTTTCGCAGCGTGATTGTGGCTTTGCTTTAGCTTTGATTCTCTAGCCTGCAGCCTTGCTGGTTTCATGAACTTTCCTCAAAGATAAGGGCCGGCCGGAAAAAAGGTCCCAAGGCAGGCAATGGGAGGAAAGATCAAAGAGAGGGCGGCAGGAGTAAACAAAGACCCCGGCAAGATCGATCGCAACGGGGGATTACTTATTGGAATGCATTAATATTACGCCAGGTGTGGATCAGCGCGTTTGGAAGCTGCTGACGGAGCGAGCTGAGATCATGGTGTGCGCGGCAGCGCCGACGGGCGGCGAGCTGCGCATGAAGGCCCGCAAGGAGGGAGCCTCTGGCGGAGGGCGGGGAGCTCATCATCACCATGCTCTGCGCCCAAGCTACCCACACCGTCACCGGCATGCATGCATATCCCAGGAAGCGATCATCTACCGATCGAGGCCGCAATAGATCGAGATACTGATCATCACAGACAACGGTCTACAGTCTACAACATAAGCTCGATTAATACCTACTCTCTCGTCCTCAAATATAAGTCATTCTGAGATTCAAAATTTGTCCTCAAATATAAGTCATTCTAAGTTGAGAGTGGACCCAAACATCTTAATTTTGCATCATTTTCGAGTTTTTTTTCAAAAAAAATGTGCATGCAACTATGTAGGAAGAGGTACATGAGGGGAAAGTGCATGGGAAAGGGCATGCTAGTTTAATTAGTACATTCCTAATGCTTAATAATTAGGGGTAGAAGAGTCTTCTATACACAACCATAATCTGTCCTAAAAACCATAATATGTCCTAAAAACTCTAGAATGACTTACATTATAGGACTGAGGGAGTAGCTAGCTAGCTTTTCTTTTTAGATTGCACAGTACAACTCAAATACTCACAACTCACGCGCACTCACCCTTGTGAATGCACGTACCCGAACTCTACCTATGAGCATCTTCGAAGAGTGAGAAGAGTGAGTCGGCAAATCCTCAAAATTATTGACGAAATAACCACGGGCATTTTGTTGTCGACAGAAATGTCGTCTACCACTGAAAGCATAGTAACGTTAAATTCTATGGCTTAGGACAATCTAGGATTTGCAATGTGTCCGGACCTTGATTTTTCACAAAGCCCGGCCCGGTCGTGGCGTGGCTTGGGCCTGCGGACACGCTATTTCGCAAAGCCTGCCTGTGTTGATCCAAGGCCCAACATAACATCCAAATCAGATTAGGCCCAACCCATATGGAGAACGAGAAGCAGCGGAGCGCCTTCCAGAAGGTTCGACGCTCGCAGTCTCTGCATCCCTTCTTCTTAACCCGCACGCACGCGCGGCGCCGGCGAGGCCACACCCCACGACGAGACGCCGCCCACCACCCGCCGCCACCGCCACCGCCACCGCCATGCGGCTCCCCGCCGGCGCTCGCCTCGCACTCCTGCTCGCCCGCCGCTCCCTCTCCTCCGCATCCTCCTCCGCCGCCGCCGCCCACTTCCCGCGCGCGCGCGCAGGTGAGCCTCGCTTCCTCCCCTCCCACTAGGTCTCTCGGGTTCTCCGATTCCTCGGGCCTGGCCCAGATGCCCCGCCCCGTCCCGCGATCTCAGCTGCTTGCTTACCCCCTGCAGGGATATGGAGCGATGCGGCTCGCGCGGCGCCCTCTCGGGCCTCGCCCTTCTCGTCTCCGAGCACCGCCCACAGGCTCTTCCACGGTGAGTGTTGCCGTTTCGCTCGTTTGGTCTCGGATTAGTTGGTCTCGGCTACTCGGGCGTGGGGTTGACGGTGGTGCGATGGTGCAGGGACTAGGCCGGTGGCTGCGAGGGACTACTACGATGTGCTTGGCGTCAGCAAGAATGCGAGCCAGGCCGATATTAAGAAGGCGTATTACGGGGTATGATTTCGATGCCTGGAATTAAACTTGACATTTTGAGAGAATTGTCTGTGGTCGTTGATAGATATATCAATACTGCATGCTTAAGGGTGCAAATTTAGTTGGTAGACTGTTCAAGGTTCCAAGTAAAATGAAAAATCATCTGTGTTTAATGTCCGACTTTAGCACTGTATCGGTTGTGTTTAGAAAGCACATCAGCATTCACCCAATTTAGCAACAATTTCCTTGGCATCTGATCAACATTATTGTATATCTATTGACTGCGTACCAATGGTGTTATCAGCTTAGTGCATGCTGTTATTATACTTCCCCTAATACTCAACATCAGCAGACAGTGCCATTTCCATTCTACAATTGACCTTACTGTGCCTGACTTTTTACGTTTCCTTTCTCCTAAAAGCTTGCAAAGAAGCTTCATCCAGACACAAATAAAGGTGATGCGGATGCAGAACGTAAGTTTCAAGAGGTTCAACGAGCTTATGAGGTACTTGATGTCCGTTTACCGTGGTATGTTTTTACCTAACTTAATGGTATGCAACTTCTGTGGATTCTGATGAATGTTTTTCATCGTCAATGTAGACTTTGAAGGATGAGGAAAAAAGATCATTCTATGATCAGGTAATGACTCAAACTGTCTTTGATGATATATGTTCACAACTTCACATTTCATTCTTGTCACAAGTATATTGATGATTTGTTGGCAGTCAAATGTTTGAAACTTATTGTTCTCTTATCCGCACTATACACAAGAGTCACCATACCAACCTTTTAGAGTAAGCTTACTTGGAGTCTCGAGCATTGAATTAGCATTGACTTCTCCTTGCCTACAGGTTGGCCCCGATCAATATGAGAAAGCTTCTGCTGCTGGAGGTGGAACTGGCAACCCATTTGAGGGTGGTTTTGGGAATCCATTTGAGGATCTTTTTCCTGGTGGTGGGGCTGGCGGAGGCGGAATGAATGATGTATGTCATCCCTTTACAAACCTATTTGTTATACCTATAGCTTTCACGTTTAGTACAATGTTTGAGTTGTTGGTTTGCTTCTTTTCAACCTAGTACAATATTTAATCAGAAAATTTAGTACAATATATGTCACTGACTGATAGAAAAAATTGTTTTCCGTGTAAGCTTATTTAATTTTGCATTATTATGTCATGGAACTTCTTATATCTTGTATATGCTAGAATTTATTCTACCATAACTCATCTGGCGTCAATACTGGATGGTTCGATTTTATATACGACTTAGAGCATCTCCAAGAAGCTAGGTAAAATATTATCTAAATTTGCAGAGTTTACCTCATTTTAAAAATAGAAACCTCCCTAAAACACTAGGCTATCCAACAGATTAGCTATTATCTCTCTTGATGACATATTCAGAACCTCCCATGTCCGTTCGTTTTCTTTCCCCGAAACGCCGAGCTCTGGGGACGACCTGAACGGCGACGCCATGAGCAGCAGCTCCCGTGCCTCCGTCAGCTGGTCCAAGGCAACCACCTCCACGCACCGGAGCAGGCGGGTCAAGGCACCGCTGGCCTTGACCAGAGCCGCGCGTCATGGCTGTGCATCGAGGCACGCACGGCGCGGCGCACCTAGGAGCGCAACCAGGAGCAGCGGTGAGCGGCTGTGCTTCTCCAGGAGCCTGCCCGTATGGGGAAACAGCGAGTTAAGTAGAAAAACAGGTCACATAGGGGGTGGGGGTGCCGTGCGTGCAAGGAATTGTGGCGACGCTTACCATAGATGATGAATTTAGCGTCACTGGCAATGGGAAGAAGAGGGAGGAGGCAGCAATTGCTCGGCGAATGAGGGGGATTGGAGCGGATTGCCAACGATGTGGAGGGCTGCGTCGGCGTGGGAGGTATGGGCCGTGCCGGCAGGAGAGGCGCGGCGGGGATGAGATCCGCCGGCAAGGAGGGGCTGGGGCGGGGAGGGCGCACAGGAGGGCGAGCTGGGCGCGGGAGGAGGAAGAAGCGTGGGGGATGAGGGGATGGCGAGCGGAGGAGGCTCGCGGAAGAGAGCTCGCGGAGGGGGCGGGATACCGATCTGGATAGCGAGGGGAGGATTTTAGAGAGACTGTTGGATCTGATTTTTATCCCAGTTTCGCTATTTCTAGCTAGTCAAGTTGTTTTAAAGAAGCTGTTGGAGATGCTCTTATTAGTTTCTTTCATTTCACTATTTGGCACGTAACTGTGTGTTGGTTACTTATTCTATTTCTTGCCAGCATTACTTTGTTTCATAGCTTCAGAGTGGTTGACTTTTAGTTGCTACTTGCTACATGTACTTTAGTCCTCTTTTAAATAGAAAACTAATTCAATTATTTTTATGTTTGTTTGTTATAAAGTTCTTTAGGAACATTTTCAGGGATAGGGATTTTGGAGGACGTGATGTTAAGGTAAATTGTACGCTCATTTTCATTGCACATTCAGTTGTACTCTGTGAATTGCAATTCCATTTATCCCATTTTGAAGGTTGCACTTGAAATATCATTTATGGAAGCAGTTCAAGGGTGCACCAAAACGATCAACTTTCAAACTTCTGTAACATGTGAAACCTGCGGTATGTAGATGCAGTTTTACCTCATGGTACATTTTGTTTAGGTATATGCCTTCTGAATTATATTTTTTTTCTGACAGTAGCTTCTTTTTTCAGGTGGAGCTGGTGTGCCTCCTGGAACCAAACCTGAAACATGTGCAACTTGCAGGGGTTCAGGATTTGTAAGTTTTTCTTCCAGCAAGCACATTTCTTTTATCCATTCAATTCTACTAGTGAGCTTATTTGAAAGTTTATCTCTATTATTGACAGATGTTCATGCAAACTGGACCCTTTAGGATGCAATCCACATGTACAAAATGTGGTGGTTCTGGGAAGACTGTGAAGGTAGTTTTTCTTCTTCTTTTAAATGAAAGATATCAACTACAAGGGAACAAACAAATTTAGTGTAGCACAGTTATGGTATCAGGCCTCACATGAATCATTATAGTACAACTTCAGCACATTTTTGATGTATTTCAATGAGGCTGATGATTCTGAAGCCTAAGTTGCTTTGAACCTCACTATCTGTTATTCTACGAGTAATAAATGATTTATTTCCTGACTGCTCCTAAAGCTAGTTCTATCATATTATCCTCTTGAAAGAGGAGAGATACAGGTGTTACCCTGTCCAATGTGAATTTTTTTATTATAGAGTTTAGCTTATGAATTCTGATTAATGACCATAACATGGTGGTTATGTTTTTATGTTATTCTCCTAGGATTTCTGCAAGACCTGCAAAGGGAACAAAGTTGTGCCTGGAACGAAATCAGTTCGCCTTGATATACTGCCTGGTTAGTTTCGAGTTGTTGTAATTCATTGTAATATTACAGTGGTGTTAGGATGCTCTTGTTCTGTATTGCAAGATGTAAGCATTATTCTGCTATTGCAGGTTTGGATAACGAGGATACTATAAAGGTGATGAGATCAGGTGGAGCAGATCCAGATGGCCGTCCAGGTGATCTTTATGTGACCCTCAAGGTCAGTCCTCGGTTCTTACAATTTAGTAGCCCTTTTGATGACAAACAAATAGAGATAGTTAACTTTCACAAGGATAATTTTTCTGCAGGTTCATGAGGATCCTGTATTCCGAAGAGAGAAAGGTGATATCCATGTTGATGCTGTCCTGAATGTGACTCAGGTAATTTGGTGCATGTTCCTACAATGTGTTCATGTGCACCATATGAATATATTTAAATGAAGGGGCTTATATTGGCCCTTTTTGGTTTGTGCTATGCTAGGAATTGTATCAACTTTGACCTCTAATTAGAGGTATTAAATTAAGACAGTTTTCAAAACCAACTTCAGAACCCCTGCGCTAGGAACCCTGAAGAATCTAATGAGATCTTTGACCGCGTGATTAGAGGATGTTACTGTAGCATCACTGTAGCCAATTATCGATTAATTATCGTCATTAGATTCGTCGCGAAAAGTTACACCCATCCATTAAAAAGTTTTGCAAATAGACTTCATTTAGTACACCATGCATGTGAGATTCCTTTCTCGGGAATCGTATGCTAGGATTCTGGAATGGAACCGAACAAGGCCATTGTGCTAACCCCCTTTCCACAGTTATAAGAAGCTAACTTCATTGTAATACACCAATTTATTACGATTTTGTTCATTGAAGGCAATCTTAGCTTTTTCGAACTCCTACAAAAAAGTTTTTTTTATGAACTCTTAGTCAGGCAGCCAGCAATATCTCCTCACTTTGGCCAGACTTGCTCTTGATGGAGTCCTTTGTTAGCACCAACAAGGGACTTAAAACCTTTTGTGCATCTTTTATATGAAAATAGCTGTCTACTAGTAACTTGGGCAGTCGGGTATAGGCTAGGTTATGTATGCCTAGCACAACTGTTCTCTTAGCTTATTCTAATAGCATAAAGATTTTGGTTACTCATATATACTTCATAGGCAATTTTGGGAGGGACGGTTCAAGTCCCAACTCTCAGTGGAGATGTCGTTCTGAAGGTATGTTCAGACTGCTGACTTTCATTGTCTGTTCCCTTTCTATATTTATATACTAAGCGGTCAAATTATCATTGGCCTCACTATCGTGCCACAGGTCAAGCCCGGTACTCAACCTGGTCAGAAGGTAGTTCTGAGAGGGAAAGGTAATTTATTGTGCACATTGTTTATTCTGTTTTCTCACTGTATTATCTCTCTCTAGTAATAATTGTGGCATAGCAATTTGATGCTTGTAATCTCTCTCATGTCTGGTTTTCCTAAGATTTTTTTAGTCAACTCCATGAAATGAAGCAGTTAGGTGAAGTGAACCAGGGAAGATATTTATAATAAGTAACACAAAAAGATACCACTAATGTGCACAAGGTGAAGGTTAATGAATATCCGAGAGCTTTGGGGAGCATTATGACGTGATTTAACTTATGTAGGAAGAGTGGAAAATCTAACTGAGGTGAACTGCCAGTTTCCTTTAGAGACGATGTGCTAGTATTGTTGCTCTGTGGGAACTTGTATGTGCATATATAAACCTAAAATCCTAAATACTGTGCATCCTGCAGGTATCAAGACAAGAAACTCATCATACTACGGAGACCAATATGTGCATTTCAATGTCAACATCCCTGTGTAAGTTCCCCTCAAACCTAAATACCACTCTCCTGCATCGTGCTGCTACAGGTGAGGCTGACATAGAACTCCCTGCAGGAATTTGACACCGAGACAGCGGGTGCTGATCGAGGAATTTGCAAAGGAAGAACAAGGCGAAGAAGATAAGGATGCGAAGGCAGCCAGTGCATCAGGATAGCCAATTTTAGGAGCCATCCACATTTCAATAGCACCTTAGCTGATCTTATATCATCATATGAGGTAGAATAGGCTGCTGCCTGAAATTCTCAGGGGCAAGATATAGTTGGGTAGCGTGGAATTTCCACTGCAACATATAGATCTTTGTTTGAGATTTTGTAGCTGGAATAATGCTAGACCACCCTGCCCGATGGGTGTAATCCTAAGCTTAACACCAGCAAGACGTGCAGGGTGGTTGTATAATTTTGTGGATCAGGGTGACTATATGTATTATAACACACGGTACTGATGCCAATTCATGTCTCCTGTTGAGGTTTTCGGTTTTTCAGATATCAGACGAACTACTGCAGTTCCTGTCAAAATTTTCTATCTGTTCTTGAGTATAAAGATCTCTCTTGTATGTTTACGAGAAATATACACAAATGTAACTTGTTCTGTAGTTTCTCTTCGCTGAGCTGTTAACAGCATGGACGCTTGTTCTGTTTTCTTCTCCATACAAAAAAAAAAGTTGGCTTGAGCGATTCTGTCCGCAGCCTACTCCGGCACCAGATGCATCCCCAACAGAAGTGTTGCTGTCGTCACGAATTCCCCAAAAGAAATGGTGTCGTCGTCTCGACGCAGCACCATAGGAGGGAGGGCGCCGCGATGCTGAGGCCCGCGCTGGCGTGCTGCAAGCTCTACATCTCCGAGGCCCGCAACGCGCCGGCGCTGCGCGCCATCGAGCGCGCCGCGGCGGGGCTCCGCCCGGCGGCCGGGCTCGTCAACGCGTTCGCCGACGACGCCTACAACAGGGTCGGGTACACGCTCGTCTCCCCACTCGCGGGCGGCGGCGGCGGTAACTCGGCCCCGCCGCCGCTGCATCGCGCGGCGTTCGGCGTGGTCGCGGCCGCGCTCGAGGCCGTCGACTTCGGCGCCCACGCCGGCGCGCACCCGAGGCTCGGCGTCGTCGACCACATCGCCTTCCATCCCCTGGCCGGGGCCCACCTCGACGACGTCGCCGCGCTCACCAGGGCGGTGGCCGCTGACATCGGAGACAAGCTTCAAGGTTACTCTGTCCTTCCCAATCACCCGAAATTGATTAGCGCATTGATAAAGTTCTCATGGATGACTGTTCTTAACAAGAAATTCAACAAAAAAACAAACTTCTTTTATGCTATAATTACAAAAATCTTGCAACTGCTCCAGATGTTACGGCCAAATTCTGCTTTTCCTTGAAACCTACTAGGCTTCAATCCGTAAAAAGAACCTGTCACACATTGATTTGTTCAGACGACATTATCATGAAAGCATGTGTTTGTTATCAGTTGCTAAAAAGATCTGAATTTCCTTGGTTCAAACATCTGATAATTTGTGTGATTTTACTAAAAGCAATCAAAGAACGGCAGGAGTTTGTTCATCCTTTGTCCTCATTATGTGCACTGTGATGCTGCAGTGCCAACATATCTGTACGGAGCAGCTCACAGAGACGGCAGAAGGCTGGCGTCCATCAGGAGGCAGCTCGGCTACTTCACGCCCAACTCTCCCGGCGAGCAATGGCGTGGCGCGCCGGACTCCTCATCCCTGCCCGTCGCCCCGGACGCCGGCCCCGCGACGCCGTCGAGGTCCAAGGGCGTGGTGGCCATCGGCGCGACAGCCTGGGTCGACAACTACAACGTGCCCGTGCACACGGCCGACGTCGCGGCGGCGAAGCGGATCGCGCGGGCGGTCAGCGAGCGCGGCGGCGGGCTCAGGTCCGTGCAGGCGATGGGGCTCGCGCACGGCGAGGGCGTCACCGAGGTCGCCTGCAACCTGCTCGACCCGGCGAGGGTGGGGGCGGAGCAGGTGCAGGAGAGGGTGCGGCAGCTAGCCGCCGAGCAGGGGCTCGCTGTCGGCGAGGGATACTTCACTGACTTCTCCCAGGAGAGGACCGTCGAGCTGTACATGCAGTCAGCTGAAGCCGACGCTTCCCAGCAGTGACTTGAGTAATTTTTGCACCGTGGGAAAACAAGTTATGGCAGCATCATGCCATATTTGAATAATGATTTTCTCGAGCACAAAGTAGAATTAATTAAGGAGCAAAAAACTAATGAAATTAAAGATCTTCATAGTCCATCTAGCAAAGTCTGCAGTTTCAATCATGAAACAGATTTACAGGTGCGAATGGTTGTAAAAGTGTGTGCTAGGCTGCTAGTGTTGCATTCCCAAGCCAGGTACTTTCAATCACAAGTAATTTACAGAGCACAATACATCCAAGTTGAGCTCCCAGAAACAAAACACTCTAGACTGCATAATGAAGTGAACATACAACTGGAAGATTGTCCATTAGTAGATGTGGTATTATCCTTCAACTTTAAGAGCTGAAACCATCCCTGGCTTGTTATTCTGGTCTTCGATCGGTTCATCGCTGGTTCTCCCTCCTCCGGGCGTAGCGGGTCCTGTCATTGTACCTAGGCCTATCTGCTGCTCGCTGTGGCACTGGTTCTACCCTCCTCTGCCTCTCCGGGGACCTCTGAACTATCTCCCCGTTAACAAAGAGCTCAGCTGCAACGCAAGAAAGATCAGAGGACATTAATACATTTTTTCCCTCAACCAGGATAAATCACAGCAAGCAAAGCACAAGCAAACAACTAATGCGAAACGTGAATGTGCTAATGTTTCATCTCCACTGATCCACAACTCCATTGTTGTGAAGAGCAGAACCGATAAAGAGAATTGATTTAAGTCCATTAGCATTCAAAACAAGACATTGCCAAAGTGACTCTCTTGCTTTGCCAAGATGGACTAAACAAAATCATATATAGAACAAATATGTGAATCACATTTCACGCAAGGTTCGGCAACAGTTGTTACTCTTGACAAACCTAAGCAAAATTGTCTTTGATAACAATTGTTCATAGCATTGTTTCATCCCTACTGATCCGCGCCCCATTTCATTA
This sequence comes from Panicum virgatum, assembly GCF_016808335.1. Classification (NCBI taxonomy): domain Eukaryota; kingdom Viridiplantae; phylum Streptophyta; class Magnoliopsida; order Poales; family Poaceae; genus Panicum; species Panicum virgatum. The sequence goes on along the minus strand of NC_053139.1, from coordinate 1,215,331 downwards.
AGGTGCAGAACCATTAGAGAGACACTTGTTGTTAGTCCATTAGCATTCAAAGCAAGACATTGCTGATTAAGCTCCATGCTTTGCCAAGATTGACTAGCACCCGTACATGGTTAAGAATGGTCACTTGTTGAACCACTAAAGAGAAAAAGAAACATAAAAAAGGATAAAGGCTTGGTGAAAATGAAAAATAAGTGTTTCCTCCCTACTGATCTGTGCCCCCATTTTATTGAGGTCCAGAACCGTTAGAGAGACCATTGTTATTAGTCCATTAGCATTCAAAGCAAGACATTGCCAACTAGGCTCCCTACTTTGCCAAGATGGACTAGAAGATCCATGCGGTTAAAACTAGTATCTGATTCCACTGCTGAAGAAAAAACTATGTAGAAACACCTAGGTCAGGGGCAAAAATGTGTTAGTAATGTCTCATCCCTACTGATCTGAGCCCCATTTCATTGAGGTGCAGAACCGTTAGAGAGACAATTGGTATCAGTCCATTAGCATTCAAAGCTGGGCATTGCCCGTGAGGCTTCACAGCTTTGCCAAGATGGACTAGAACATCAATGGCATAGGATTGGGCCTGATGACAAACAACAACAACAACAACAACATAGCCTTTTTTCCCAAGCAAGTTGGGGTAGGCTAGAGATGAAACCCGAAAGAAATAAGTTCAAGGTTCAGGCACATTGATAGCTAGTCTCCAAGCGCTCCTATCCAAAGCTATCTCTTTAGAAATATTCCAATCCTTAAGGTCTCTCTTAACTGACTCATCCCACGTCAGTTTAGGATTGGGCCTGATGACATAGCGCTGAAATGGAACCATGTCTTAACCCTGTGATGTATGATGTTAAAAAAAAAACAATGCGCACAATGTTAGACGGCATTCAGGTATGCCTACAGCGAGTCTAGATATCAGTCCATAGGCAGGGAAAGAGAGAAACATGTGTTTATAGGCTTGAAAAGCTAGACCAAATTTATTACAGAGCGCCCCCTAACTAATGCCAGCTATAAACCGTCAAACTGTGATTCCAAACCAAAAACCGTATCGGGGTGCAAGAGAAGAAAGCTACCTCCATAGTCCTTGTACTCTGGATCAACATACGAATCCGGGAGCACGAAGAGAACTCCAGGGAGCCCTGTAGCACACATTGTCAACGCGTAAGATTTGTTTCAGGTCAAATCCACCGCAAAAAGGACAGGAAACTAATGCAGTCATCACGGGGCAGCATAAATCCGAACGAACCCTCGAGCTTGTTGGACGTCTCCTCATCGATCTCGCAGCCGAACCCGAAGTAACGCTCGCACGAGACGTTGTAGATCTTCTTCTTCGCCTCCTCCTCGCTGCGCCAGAAGAAGAAATCGTCAGATTGCTTTCCACAACCAGCCCACTCTTCTGTACCAAGTGGGGTCCGGGCCACGGCGGGCGGAGAAGTGCAGCAGGCCGTACCTCCCGAGGACCTTGGCGAGGGTCTGGACGTAGCAGTCGATCATCTGCTGCTTGGTGGCGCCCTCCCCGCCGGGCTTGTCCATCACGATGAGCCAGTGCTCGTAGTCGCAGCCCGGGAACAGCGGCGCCATCTCCGTGGGCGCGCGGTCCCCGCCCCCGCCGCCAGAGTACCCGTCCCCGCCCGTCCGCCGCGCCATCCCGCGCGGGAATCCGAGGCGGGAGGCCGCCGCGACGACGGCCGGGCGCAGCAGCGACTGCTCGGGGGCGGCCGCTGCCGTTCCGCGGCGGAGAAGCGCGGATAGGGAGGTGGAGGAGGCGCGGCGGGAGAGGAGCCTCCGGGCGGCGGCGGCGGCGGCCATGGTGGTAAACCCCTAGCGGGCTGGGACAGTGGTGGAATGGATGCGGGCGTGTGGTGTGGGGAAAGCGAATTTAAAGCTGCACAACGGGCTAGAGGTTTAGGGTAGGCCCGATGGTGTTTGGATCGAGGTGGACCTGAAATGGGCTGGATCCGGGAATAATGAAGCCCAGTTGGTGAAAGAAAGGTGCTGGTGTGCAGCGGTTTTTTCTTTTTTATATTTAAAAAAAATAAAATTTCAAAAATATATGTCCGTTTTGAAATATTTCAAAAATATACCCCGGTCGCCCTCCCATAGGGCGACAGGCCCAATGTATAATTTTTTTTTCAAATTTGCAACGAAGTCCCTGGAGGAAAAAAAACAAGCCCTGTCGCCCCCCCAACGGGCGACAGGACCCTGTCGCCCACCCCATGGGCGACAGGGTCCTGTCGCCCGTTGGGGGGGCGACAGGGTCCTGTGTCATTCCTCCAGCGTCCGAAGATTTATTGTGATATATTTGCAGAAGGATTTGGAAATCGAGTTCGAATTATCATGAAATTTACGGAAGGTGTCGGATGTCAATTTTGGTGGGCGATGCGGCCTCTAAAGGATGACATTAGAGAAACTATTTTTCATGTGATTTCGAACTATAAACTTTTTTGTCAGCGCGGATGTCTGGTAGATGCAGATTTCACAAACCTATAATGATTAGAAACTAAAAACGAGATCTCGAAGCAATTCGGACGATTTCGATTATCATTTATTTGTACTTATTAGTTACTTCTACTAATAGAGCTTAGAAGTTCGAAGTAATAATTTATTGGTTGATTTTATCCTTAACCATTTTTTTTTGACACGAGGAACTCAACATGAATCCACTAATTGCTGCTGCTTCCGTTATTGCTTAAACCCTGGCCACCATTCGCCGCCATTCCCTTTGTCATTTGAGACTAAAAATTCAGAAAAAAAGAGAGGGGTGACGAGAAGTAATAATGTGAACCACCAAATTTTACATCATAATACAACGATAATGAAACACACATCACACATGCAGTGGCATGTCAGAACCCGTTGCAAACTACGGTAAACAGATTCCGGACTAACCTAACATGCCTTAGGTAATTTAAAAAAAAAACAGAATAAACACAATGATGCAGCATGTCACTAGCACTAGGGTAGTCCTAGTAGCCGTACCCCCACGTAGCAAACTGCGTTGAGCCTTCTCCGCAGTATCCACCCATTGCAGGTGGTGCAGGCGGTGGTGCCGGAGGCGCATGGGCCTTCTTCTTGTGACAAGGGCAGTTGCAGTAAGGAATAGTGCATGGTTCATCCTGTGAACCGGCTGCATTGCTGGTATCATCAACTTCGTCGTCTTTGTTACCCTCGCTCACTTCCTCATAATGGTTCACCTTACATTCCAGATCAAAGATCTTTATCTGGAGGTACTCGATGAACTCCTGAACAGAATCAATTGGTGCAGGATCTACCCACCTAGTAAAACCACAGTTTTCTGGAGCATCGGAAGACTGCAAAACAAATTCCAGGTAAGGTGTCTCATTGAAGATAAAAAATGAAACAACCAAGTATTACCCATGTGTGTGGACATTTAAAGAAACGCCGACCGCCATCCATCCCGTCGGTGCACATCTGCACTAAGCAGTCCTCACCATGTCTGCATTTTGGCCACGGTTCTCTACGGTTATCGTATTGTCGAAGAGGAGTTTCATTGGTAAATTCACTCTTGTGCTGTGGCGGAAACTCAAACACTGGTTCCGGAAACGAATCAGGTCCAAGAGGCCCCTCCCATATTATGGGGTCTCCCTTTCTTCCCCCTTTTCCTTTCCCAAAACCATAGTAATTCTTCCCGCTAGACCCACCTCCAGACATTGGGTATACAATGAGCTTTGGTGTTTGAGTGGTGCTGGGAGTTCACAAACTGGTGAGTATTTATAGGCGCACAAAGGTCTGATAACCGGAGTGTGGAGTGTAAATGAACATGAAAAGCCTATAGTATTCGCACGCTCCACAGCGCTCACTCGTACCACTTTAAACACGGACACGACCTCTCGTTGCTCTTGATTTGTACCCTCGCACGCTCAACACCGCTCACTCCTCCAACTTTAAACAACGACACGACGTCTCACTGCTCATGACTTCAGCACTTGCACGCTCTACAGCGCTCACTCGTGATTATTGCACTGCCCCGACATATCCCATCGCCCGGAACACTGCAGGGCACCGGCCTAATCGTCATAATTTCACTACTCGATGCATCTCTGTGCATGCAGACTCACAGCACTGCATTACTGCAGCTCGGTCGATCGCGCCTAGATGCCGTCTTCCCCACTACACGCCACAGACCTTCGCTGTAGAATGACAGGTCCGTCGTCCTCGCCAGAGAGACTGCTTTGAAGGTGAGCTGGTGTGGTTGCCGTGTTGTCACATCTTTTTGAAATGTTGGAAGAGCACTGCTATTAGGTTGTCGTCTTTTGTCACGTATGTCTGGGCAAACAATGCGACATTTGGGAAACCTGTGATCGCCGTGCTGAGCTTTTTAGCAGCAGACCCTGATGCATTTCTTAGTTCTTAATTCTTATCGTTATATTAATGTGTGTTTTTTAGTATTCTAGTGACATGAAAAGCTCCGAAAATATTAAGGAAAAGTTCAAAGATTTCATAGACTCCCGGCTACAACTGCAAATTAATGGTAAAGGCTACAACACACAGAGTTAAGCTCTTAACTTAAAACATAAACAACTAATTGCAGTGGCATGTGCACGCGACAAGATAATTTCTTGTTGCATCTAAACCTACCATGCCTTATGGAATGTAAAATGCCGGGATTACATAGTACTACTCTACTGAGTGCACCTAGGATATTTGCCCTTCCTAATTGCTTCGGGCCCGGCTTCCTTCGCACGGCGTGCCCTCTCTCGCTTTCTCTCCCTGTCAGCTTCACGTTCGGCCGCCGCCTTACGATCCACCTCCTCCATCCTCTTGCGGATCTCTTCTTGCTCTTTGTTGCGCTTCTCCTCTTGCTGCTCCTCGTGCTTCATTCGGCGCCAACGTTCTGCAGCCCATCTTGCTTTTTGTTCCACAATGTCCTTTGCCTGCTGCGACTGCACGGTGTCGAACCACTGCATAAAATCACAAAGAGGCGGAGGAGACTTTGTCCAACACAAGTTAGAATCATAATTCAATGTTAGGTCATATAGAAAATAGGGTATGTTATCCTACTACCTTGGCCCGGTCTTTGCCACATCGCTTAGGTGGATCATATTCGTAGTTCTCACACATAAAGAACCTCATGCCGTAGTCATCTACTAAAACCTCAGATTGCATGAACTTGCATAACGAACCGCAGAAGCACATTGGCACATTAATTCCTTTGGGTACGGTGGCTTTACACTTGCTCCACGGAATGTAGGTTGATCCTGACGAAGACATTGGCGCTATAGTGTGGTGCGCCAAATAACAAACCATAATTTAAGCAATGCACATATCGTATACCAAATCGATGCGTGAAAATATAGGTACTGTTATAATTCTATTGTCTTATACTGCAATATCAATAAGGTACTATCATAATTCTATTCTAATGTATAATTATGTTATTTGAAAAAGTCTGTAATAGTACTCAAATTGTAATACTAAACCAGTGTTCTAAAGCACCGAATCTAATTCAGCTAATCTGCTAATTAAATTAAATTGTTATACAATATCAACGAATTTATACGAAAGTTACCGGTAGATCACAAGTGCTGAATCCGGCAGGGCTTCGCCGCTTTCCTTCTCCTCACTCCTCTCTTTTTTTTGGATTTTTGGTGGAATTTTCGGGTTCAAATGAGGAGGGAAGGGGAGGGATGGGGCTTTTATAAGGGGGGAGACCCCGGTCGCCCGCGGGGGGGGGGGGGGGGGGGGGGGGGGGGGGCGACAGGCCTCCTGCCGCGACTGTGGGCCGGGCCCAGCGGCGGTCGCCCGTGGGCCGGGCGACAGGGCTTGTTTTTTTTTTCCTCCAGGGACTTCGTTGCAAATTTGAAAAAAAAATTACACATTGGGCCTGTCGCCCTATGGGAGGGCGACCGGGGTATATTTTTGAAATATTTCAAAACGGACATATATTTTTGAAATTTTATTTTTTTTAATATAAAAAAGAAAAAACCGCTGGTGTGCAAGCAACAACACTGGAATACTGGATTTAGAGATGCGCTACGGATTTGCCAAGTTTCAAAATCTTTTAGAATATTTTAGTATATTTTGAGATAATTTTTGCCATCTTCACCAGATATAATGAACTGTGCCACTGGCAGCTTCAATGACCAAACATGCAATAAATTGAAGTATACTGAATGTAGCAGCCAAATGTAACACACCCCAAAAAAAAAATCATCTACCACGTGTATATATATTGCTCAACAAATATACAAACACTGCTGCATGCTCGTCCCTCAACGAGAGAAAAGAGGATGAAGACTCCAACTAATCATGTATATAATGCCACAGCCGTGACATGTATATGAATTGGTTTCCAAACCTGCTGTACATACACTTTGTTCGCTGCAACCAGCCAACAGTGTTTTTCTCTCTCACCAAACCAGCACCAGCCATCAGCCAGCATTATTTTTCTCTCACAGCAAATCAGCACCAGCCACCGGCCACAGCCAGCCGAAAAAATAATATAGTCTTTGGTATATCTACTGCATAGCAATTAGCTGTAAACAAACTACACCAGTAATAAAGAAGACAAAAAAATGACAAAATTGTATGATGACGACGCACTGCTGCAGAGTCTGTCTGCGCCTCATTGTACCGAACTGCGAAATGCTGCAGTGGCTCAACGAATGGAGAGGGTTTGGGGGAAAGAATGAAAGAATCTGCACAGTTTTTGATTCATCCCGCTCAGGAAATGCTGCCAAGCTCAGGATTCACTGCTGCGGAGGGTTCGATGTTTGACAGCCGAGCAGCGCCTAAAAGTTGCTCCGGGAGTTCGTCGTATGTGTTTGCCTGCAGGTCCAATGCAACAGTAAGAAAACATGCAGTTGTCAGAGAAGCCTGAAAGAAGCAAAGATTGTCTAAGGGGGTTTGTTTACCTGGATAAGAAATGCCATGTCAACTACCAAGGTGGTAATAACACCAAACACCAAGCCCAGGACCCCATTGGCTACCGCCGATGAACCGATATCTACATCCACCTGCAGAATTGTCACAATGTAAGAACGTATTCGTGGTAGGTTTGTTGTCCTTGCAAGACCAAAAGAATGCAATGTTCTAGTTGGTCAATCCAAACTCAATGGGACCGCGTACACACGTTAGAATGTGTTTTTTCTATTCAATCCAAATAAAAGAACTAGAATTGCGACTGCATGTTTACTAAATGTAGAGCCTTACTTCTATGTACTCAGGACCACGCAAATAGCTGCAGTCGACAGCCTTCCCCAGTAAGCAAGGCGTGCTTCCAACGCTTTGCCGCACAATCCAAGACCCCTGAAGAATCAAACAAGCTAAAATGAGATCGGCTTATATTAAACACTTATATTTACTTTGCACTCGAAAATACCTTTGGAACAGATGGGATAAGCTTCAATCTGCTGTTCCGGAAATCATCATCGCCATCGGCAAAGCGCTGCAACAGTGATCCTTTCTTCAAGCAGCTCGAGACAAAATAAAGGACCAGGCTGTAATGACTTGATCCAGGAATCTGCAAGAGAACAGTAACTTAACCAGCAGTCCAGCATAACCTAAGTGCATAAGAAAAATCACAAATAGGAAGAAAAGTAGGAGAAAGCCTTAAGCTTATCATTTTTCTAGTTAATTGTAAAATACCATGTGGCCAAAGCAATAAATTTAAACCATGCAAAGAATGTCTGTTGCAAGTAAACTTTCACTATAGCATACTGCACCTGCTCTTATATGTAATGTTTATGAACTATGGTTTATGAAGCAAAACAAAATAGGCATTTGCAAGAACACGTGGAGATTTCTGAGCAAAGGGACCAATGTATTTTTTTGCATTCTGTGTGGTTGCCTTTCTGAGAAAAATAAAGAGGCAGGACATAAGCAAATGAACAACAGGGGGGTGTTAGAACGTGAGCTTACTTGTATGTTTACAAGGAAAGTGAACATTCCCTTCTCAGCAGCAACCTACATAAGTAAAGGTTCAGTTAAAATCATCATTAATAGAAGACTGTATTAGTTAGTAGTGGAACCAGTATTCAGTACACATTAGACAAACTGGCATATATGTTTGTGTTAAAATGAAAACAATTTGAAGTCAAGATGCGTCAAGCTGTCAACCTCAATAACATAACAGAACTGTAAGACATTGTCATACTATCACTCTGAATCTATGGCCCTTTAATTTCATATATTTGTCGGATGCAATCTGATCTAGAACCAGCTAAAGCGTAAATGTCTAAATGATACATAATCTTAATCCAGAGCTAACCACTATTCCTATAGTGTCCAGAGTTCATAAGATTGCTTCACGATAGACTTTTATTTGTGTGGCAAATACGATAGAGAAATTGACACTTGTCACGTGGTCACTACTATGCAGAGTACAGCTCAGTGGAATATTATATGAAAAGGAAAGATTTTTTTTTTGAGAATGTGCCGTGCCCAGAATTCATTAAGGAGAGAGTTTACACAGCAGAAACACTTGAAGAAATTGACACAGCAGGAACACACACCAAACAACATTACACAATATGCTTGGACCAGCCACAGCCCACGACCTCCACAACCCTAAGAAATGTTGACCTACTCATGAGTCCTGACACAAAGAAGTCCAACCAGACCAGCAAGCAAACCCTACCCCAAAGCAGGGCTTCATCTGCAATCCTCCCAAAAAAAAATCGCAAAAAGGAAATATAATTGCTACCACAAGATTAGTGACAATAGAGAACAGCTATATCCATGTATTTCAAAGGACAATTTTTGGTTCAATCAACAGTCCTCCAAGATATTAGATATGGTATTCTATTATTCAAAGTTTTGTATTCCGGGTGAGAAACATGTGCTTCATGTGCGGTGTAACCATGTAACAATAAATTGCAGAAAAAGCGTGCTGAGAATGACTGAATGAGATAAGAATGACCAAGACAGATATTCTGACCTGAGCTGCACATCCTTTCCGCCTAGCAACATGATCCATACGCTTGGTGTCCTTAAACCAGTCAATAGCTACGAGCTCCATAAGGTACTTCCCTGCTGGTACCTGTAAGTCAAATAACAAAATACTAAGCCCTTGATGGCCTGCTACGCTTCAAAAAGAAGAGAAACTGATTGTGCCTCTTGAATGCCTAGACCTTTGATTTGTCATGTGGAAAATTCTTGCTACGAACTTTAAATATCTTGCTATCAGGTACTGTCCAACAGTTACAACTTTTTTCATTTGCATCCTGACGAATAATGCCCGAAAACCAAGACAAATCTATTGGATCTGAAGGATCACCAAAATATAATGGCAGAAGTGTCAGGTTAAAACATGGATAAACATTTGGTAACTTATGAAGTTATTATCAAACTACAAGAATGGAGCTAGAAAAGAAACAAACCTGAGCTCTTAGCATCACTGTCAGATTTGGTAGGTTCTTCCTGTACAAGAATTGCAATGAAACCTTATTTGTGAAGCGACCAACAGCAAAACGTTTGGAAAACTATAGAAATTGGGATAATGTTTTAAGGCGTGACTGTAAAATATGATGTTCACCTCCAAATCAGCTTGAGGAACTTGATAGTCATCATCATCTTCTGACTCTTCATCCACCATATCCAAAATTTTATTATCAGTTTGTTTGGTCTTTGTTTCAGATTCTTGAAGCTTCTGGTCTTTCATTAAGACTGAATTAACCATGGCATGCATCACTGGTATCCTTGGAACCGTATGAACTTCATCTGTTTGGGAAAAATATTCACGCAATCCTGGAAATAAATCTAATGTCAAATCCTCATGACCACAAACAATCAGGCAAAAGGGACATTTAGAGTCTTCATCGAGCTTTATGAGCACTTCTATTATTGGTAAAACGATAGATAATCAAGACTGTCGTGGTGCTGCAAACCACAGCCGGGTGGCGGAAAGCACCCGCCCTAGCCTAGAGGGTGTGTACTCAGGGGTTAGCTAGTCTTAGATCGATCTCGCTCAAGAACACAATGAACACCGCAGGATTTAGAGTGGTTCGGGCCGCCGGAGCGTAATACCCTACGTCCACTGTGTGTTGTATTGCCTTCCCACGAGAGTGAGAAGGTTGCGAGAGCTTGAGTCTGTCTGGATCATCCTGTGCATAGCGAGCGCCTCCCTTTTATATCTCAAGGGGGCGCGTACACAGCCGTTGGGTCCCCGACAGGTGGGTCCAACGATGCAGTATAGAATAACGTACTGTTCATACATTATGGCGTCGCAGGCAAAGGAGATCTCTCCCTTGGATTCCCTCGCCTGCTCCCGGAGCCCTTCGTCCATCATGTCCTGGCGTTGTCTTGTCAGGTCGGGCCTGTCGTAGCTAGTGGCACCGCCCGCCACATTGCTTAAGCGGGTGGTGTAGCTTGCGGCGTAGGCGGCATGATGGAAAAGTGTCGTGCTGTCGTATCCATTTAATGCTGCAGGCGGGCTCTGCGCGGGTGCGGCACATGCGGCTGCACTGTGCTCCTTGGTAATACGCGGTGCTCAGCGAGGCCTGGCAAAGGCTGTCTCGCGTACCGCGGCGGCAGAGCACACCTTGTCCATCACATTAAATGCGGTGGGTGGGCGAGTCCTTCTGCGGAAGACCCGCGCACGATCCCGCGCCCTCGGGACACGTGGCGGTTCCGGACCCCCACACGGTGAGGGTAGTCCGGACGGGCGCAGGAGGTCCCGGACCCCTATGAGGGTCCGGGCCTCGGCGGTCAGCTCAGAGCTTCCCTTCCTTAGAGACACGTGGCGTCTCCGGACCCACCCCCAAGCGGGGAGCGGGTCCGGGGCCGTAGGCCTAGTGAGGGAAGAGCCTGACCTGTGGGGCCTGGCTACTCCGTCTTTCCCGCGCAGCTACGGATAACTACGCGGGTCCTGCCCTGCTGCAGTAAGAGTGTGTATCCCTGTTACAGGGTACCGACAGTGGCCCCCGGGCCCACCTTGGGGGAGGTACGAACCCACAGGTGGGGCCACTTCTGCGATTTGGCTCTGTATAGCTTAAAGTTCCTTTTTGCAGGGGTCTTGACCGGCTTTGACTACCCGTCGGGTTGGTTGCTGCCTCATCACATCGCAACGGATTACTGACTATGGGCCCCACGATCAGTGGTTCACCTAGTCACACGCGCGACGTTCGGCATTGTTGCGGCCTGGAGTAAACGGATCATTTACCACCGGCGCAGCTCCCGAAAAGCTCGGCCACGCCTGCGATTAATCCGCGCACGTCAGCTCAGCTTCCGCCCTGCTCCACGCGCGCGGGCGACGGTTCGGATCCCGCCTTTTCACACCTCCGTTGGTTACCCGCTCTCCCTGACAGGTGGGCCTGGGCCCCCACGTCATGGACTGGGCGGTTAACTCTAGGTGCGGGCGTCGCTTAGTTTCGGCGACGGTTCCGGGGCGCGCCGGTTGAGTCAGGCTTTATAACGGGGTGCACCGTATTCCGCGGTTGCTTTCCCGCATTCGTCTTCTTCCTCCAGCCTTTGCGCCCCTTTGACTTCTCTCCCCCTTACACAGGCTCCCTTCTCACTCCGCCAAGAGATGGCATCCCTTGTTTATCCCCGTCGCTTCCAGACCGAGGGAGAGCTGAACACAGTGCGCCGCCTGCTTGGGTGGAGTGCTCAGGAGACCGGCTGGGGGGTGCGAGCAGGCTCGGTTCCCCTTGGCAACCTCCGCGCCGGGGAGTTCGTGCTATTCACCTCGCACGTCTCCGCCGGCGTGGGACTGCCGATTTCTTCATTCTTGCTGCTGCTGCTGGAAGACTTCGGCCTCCAGCTTCAGCATCTGACGCCCCACTCCCTCCTCCTGGCGTCCATCTTCGTGCATTTATGCGAGATGTTCGTGGGAGTGCGTCCCTGTGTCATCCTCTTCCGCTATTTCTTCATCCTGGTGAGGTCCGGAAGGAGCAGGGACGAAGTGGGAGGGTACTACTTCCAGATAAGGAGCGACCTGCCAACTCCTTACATTCCCGGCCTTGCTGGCGGAAGGTGGGAGGAGTGGCGCAGGGATTGGGTGATCGCCACCACCGAAGCCAACGAGCGCCTTGCCCTGCCGATCACGGGGCCCGCCTCCGACAAAGCATCCTGGAGGGCCAAGCCGTCGCTGCAGCCGGAGTTCGACTCCGTGCTGGACAAGATCAGGTCGCTGGCGGAGAGCGGCCTCACCTCGTGGCACGTGCTCGGCGACTTCGTGAAGCGCCGGATCGCCCCCCTGAAGCAGCGGCCGCGACCGGCGTGGAGCTTCACCGGCCTCAACGATTGCAGCAGTACCCACCGCGGGGAGGGAAGCGACCTGACCCAGGAGGCCTTGGAGGTCCTGGTGCGGAACGTGACGGGAGACACCTTCATCCCGGAGAACCTGATCCTTCCGCAGAGCATAGTCCCCCTCTGCGAGGACCCGGCGAGGATGGCGGTGCTGGCTACCCTGCCAACCCTGGACGACGGGGGACTGGCCCCACGGCAGACCGGAGGTGACCCGAACCGTGGGCTCCGGATCCCTGGCACGTCCGGGGATCAGGCTACGCTGAGCGCTGCGGGGTCCGGTGCCACCACGAAGGGGAAGCAGGCCGCGGCTAGCAGTGCGGTCGCGGCCGGTTCCAGCCGGGCACAGAGCAGCTCCGGTGCGTCGTCGGGAGACGCAGGCCGGCGGAGGCTACTCCGGGGCGACGGGACCCTGGTCTCGGAGCCCGCCGCGAAGCGCCAGAGGTCTTCTGAGGGCGCAGGCCAGGGTAGCTCCCGGGCTGCCGGCCCCCACGGGTCCTCTGGTGCAACTGGACCACCACCATCGCCGCCAAGGAATTCTTCCCGCCGGCAGCAAGAGCAGCAGCAGCAAGAGCAGCCGCAAGAGCAGCGGCAGCAGGCACGCGGGCGGCAACAGCAGCAACAGGTGCGACCTCGGGTTGCGCCCATGCCACAGCCACAGGGACAGCAGCAGCAACAGCAGCAGCCGCAGGAGAAGAGGCCCGGGCTCCGGGGACGCTGGGTACCCGGTACTTCCGGGTTAGTGTCATTCTACTCTCCTCCTTTGTGCCGGTGCTCTGTTTTTTTTCTTTTCTGATGGCTTTTCTGCTTTGCAACCAGGGCTTCCCGCCCCAGCGGTTCCTCTACCACCGCTGGCACATTGGCAGGTGCCCAGGCGGCGGCGGCCCTGGCGTCGACAGCGACGGCGGCAGCAGTTGCGGGACCCTCAGGTACGGCGTCCTGTGCCAACACCATGGTGCGTGACGTGATGCTGACTGGCGTGCCATTTTTAGACTCTGCAGTGCTCAGTGCGGCGGCGGCGCCGGTGCTGGGTGCAGCCGCGCCCGACGCGGCGACGGTGGAGGCGCCGATACTGAACGCAGCCGCACCCGACACAACGACGGCGGAAACGCCGGTACTGGGTGCAGCCGCACCCGATGCCGTGGTGGCTGAAAAGCCGGCTCTGGGCGCCGCGGCCCCCGACGCTGCAGCGGCGGAGGCGCGAGTGCTGGGCGCAGCCGCACCCGACACGGTGGTGGAGGTGCCGGTGCAGGGCGCAGCCGCACCTGACGTATCGGTGGCGGGGGCACCCGACGCGGCGGCCGCAACCGTACCCGACGCGGCCGCGTCCGCCACGGCGGCAGCGGGGGCGCCGGAGCTGGGCCCGGCCGCGCCCGACTCGGCGGCAGCGGAGGCGTCGGAGCGGGGCCCGGCCGCGCCCGACTCGGCGGCAACGGAGGCGCCGGAGCTGGGCCCGGCCGCGCCCGACTCGGCGGCAACGGAGGCGCCGGGGAGAAGTGCCGCAGCGGTAGCCCCTACCTCCAGCTCCGGTCCTGTTGCAGAGGAGGAGTTGGAGGTGGTCTTTGGCAGGTGGCTCCTGCAGCTTCAACTCCCGGAGGAGGATGCGACTCCGCTTCCTCAGGTGCTGTTGCAAGTTCGGCGTTTGATCGAGAGGCAACCTCCTCCGCCGAGGAGGCCTTCCGGCGGGAGTGGTCTGCTCTGGAGAGCGAGCGTCAGCGCCTCTCCGACTGGCACACCCGCCTGGAGGCGCACACGAAGGCTGAAGCCTCCCACGCCGCGGAAACTCAGTCAAAGCTCAAGGCGGACCAAGAGGCCTACCGAGCCAACCTTAGGAAGGTGTTTGATCGAGAGTTCGCGGTGTCAAACCGAGAGAAATCCTTGGCGCAGCGGGAGCGGGACTTCACCCTGGAGGTTGTTGGCTTCGCTGCCGCCTACTTCAAGCGAGAGCCTGCAGACCCTTGAGCTGGGCATTGTATCTTTTTCCTTTTGCATTATGTAACAAACTTTGTACTAGCTGAAATTTTTGAAGCAGAAAAAACTTCAACTTAGCTGTTTGTCAGTTGTTGATTTGCAATATGCAGCACCCCGGCGCCCTGGCCCCCTGGCAGATAGGTTCAGTTGCTTCGACCTGTCTGCCATCTGAGCCGTAGAAGATACTCCGGACCTCCTTGGCATAGGGCTGCATAGCCTGCAAGACGATCAAGCGCCTTGTTCCCTGTGTAGTATACAGGAGTACAGATAGAAAAATCAAGTTCGCTTATATAGTAGCAACGATACTGCATCTTAGCTATTTGACGCATGCAGAATTCATCCATGATGTCTGGGACAAAGCGGATGTCCTGGGCCCCCTGGGAGAGAGACTCAGTTGCTATGAGTCTGTCTACCATCGAGACTGGCTCTTATCCTGCATGAAAGCTTTGAAGCGGATACTCGGACCCCCTGGTAGGTAGGCTCAATGGTTTGAAACTAACTACCACTAATCAGGCTTTAACCTGTGTACCACTTCAAAGTTATAGCTTAGTAGCAGACCCGCGGGGCTCATTCCTGACCAATCCCAGGCTGGTACCAGGTCCAGGACTCTAGATGCGCAGGTCCAGGTAGCTCTGTGCTTGTTACAGAGTGGGGGAGTGCGTAGGCTTAGGGTCGGAACAAGGCTAAGGCGCTACGCAGGGCTCCGGACCATTCCAGGAAACAGCACGATCTTTCCGGACCTGGCTTCATCGTCCCAGACCCTTCGCAGCAGTGGGTGAGGTCACCTTGCTGTGCTCGATCCTTTGAGATATAGCGCTGGACATGCCGTGTTGGACTTAGGAAGCCAGCTCTTGAGCTGGGGCAAGGTCCGGGCCCCCAATTACCCGGCTCCAGGTACTAGGGCACTCGTTACAGGGTGGTGGAGTGTGCAGGCTTTTGGGTACGGAACCAGCTAAGCGGCTACACTGGGCTCCGAACCTCCCCAGGAAACAAGTATCCGCTCCCTAGAGTAGGTCCCTAGGGGCCCAGACCCCTCTCCAGCAGCAAGAGGGTCCGGATCTGTACGCCAGTCCAGCAGCTCAATGCAGATCTTAGTTGCAGCAACAAGAGTACAGGTCCCGCGGGGGTTAGAAAAAGTGAAAATTCCGAGAATCGAAATGCGTAATTTAACCTTGACACAAAGACAGAACTAGGAGAAAATTTTTCCTTTGCAATCTCGATGTACAAGGCTTGCGCGATGGATGCCAGAGGCCGGGTTTACGAGGTCGGACCTCTACCGCTCTGAGCCGCGCGTTAGCCGCTAGTGCGATGGATGCCAGAGGTCGGGTTTACGAGGGTAGCCCCCAACCGCTCTGGGCCGCACGCTAACTCTATCTTATTACAAAGGAAAAGTTATTTCCCTGCCCTGCCTAGGTGTAAAACTTACGCAGATGCTCTATGTTCCATGGGTTGGGCAGCGGCACTCCATCTTCTGTGGCGAGGCGAACGCATCCGGGCCGGCATACCTCTGTAACCTTGAAGGGCCCCTCCCAGCTGGGGGAGAGTTTGTGGAGCCCCGCTCGGTTCAGGATCCGTCTGAGGACGAGGTCGCCAGCCCGGAGCTCCCTACTGTGCACGAACCGTTGATGATAACGCCGGAGCGCCTGGTTGTAGCGTGCATTTCGGATTGCTGCTCGCCACCTTCGCTCGTCAACGAAGTCCACGTCGTCGCACCGCAGCTGCCCCTGCATGGATTCGTCAAAGGCCTGGACCCGTGGTGAGCCCAGGTGAATTTCTGGGGGAAGGCATGCTTCAGCCCCGTAGACCAGGAAGAACGGAGTCTCCCCGGTGGCTCGGCTGGGTGTGGTCCGGTTGCCCCATAGTACACATGGAAGCTCGTCAACCCATTTGGCACCATGCTTCTTCAAGCAGTTGTAGGTGCGGGTCTTGAGTCCCCTGAGGATCTCTGCATTCGCTCTCTCAACTTGTCCATTGCTGCGGGGATGTGCTACGGACGCAAAACATAGCTGGATGCCGATGTCCTCACAGTACTCTTGGAAGAGTCTGCTTTTGAATTGGGTCCCGTTGTCCGCGATGATGCGGTTTGGGACGCCAAATCTGCACACAATGGACCTGAGGAATGCGACTGCTGATTTTTTAGTAATATTCACCACAGGAGTAACTTCCGGCCACTTGGTGAACTTGTCGATGGCGACATAGAGGAACCGGTATCCGCCGACAGCCCGGGGGAAAGGCCCCAGGATATCCACACCCCACACAGCGAATGGCCATGAGGGTGGAATCATCTGCAGAGCTTGAGCTGGGGTGTGTATTTGTTTTGCATGGAACTGGCATGCTTCGCAGGACCTTACCAGCTCAGCCGCATCCTGGAGTGTTGTTGGCCAGTAGAAGCGATGCCGAAAGGCCTTGCCAACAAGCGTGCGAGAGTAGGAATGACTTCCGCACTCGCCTCCATGGATCTCCGCGAGCAATTCGCGGCCCTCTCCCTGGGAAATGCACCGCATGAGGACACCGTTGGCGCCACGGCGGTAGAGATCCCCTTCTACCACCGCGTAACGTTTAGCCAATCGGACTATGCGCTCAGCGGACACATCGTCATCAGGGAGGATGTTATCCTTCAAGTAGTCCCGGATCTCGGAGATCCATGCATCGGGAGCTCCCAGAGCAGGTGGGGTGGCTCTGTGAGGTCACCAGGTTCCTCAACAGAACACACAGCCCAGGTCGGGCACCATAGGTGGAATGCTGCCGGGACCGCTAGCTTCGAGGTGCCAGCTTGATCCCCCTCACCCGGCTCGGCAGGCTGGGCGGTAGGTTTCAGCAGCCGTCTTTCAAAGACACCCTCGGGCACAGATGCCCAGGTAGATGCTCTCGCTGAGAGATCATCTGCTGCTGAGTTGTGCTCGCGGGGAACGTGTTGCAGTTCCAAGGCGTCGAAGTCCTTCTCGAGCTTCCTCACGTGCATGAGGTATGCCGCGAGCTGGGGATTATTGCAGTTGCAATCCCCTCGGATCTGCTTGATGATTAGCTGGGAGTCCCCCTTCACCAGAAGCTGCCGGACCCCCAATGAGAGGGCTTGCGCCAGGCCGAAGATCAGAGCTTCGTATTCCGCCATGTTGTTGGTGGCCTTGAACTCAAGGTGCACCATGTACTTCAGCTGATCTCCGTTTGGGTCGATGAGGACCACACCAGCCCCGGCCCACTTCTCGCGGGCGGACCCATCAAAGAAGAGTGTCCAGTGAGGCTCGGTGAAGACCGGTGTCCTGATTTTCGGCTCCGGGGGTCCCGCATTTACGACCGGACCCCCAGGGTTGCTTGGGGAAGGAGTCCACTCCGCTATGAAATCAGCCAGGATCTGGCTCTTGACCGCATGGCGTGGCTGGAAATCCAGTTGGAACTCTGCCAGCTCTGCTGCCCACTTGGCGATGTTGCCTGTGGCGTTGGAGTTGTGTAGGATCGCTCTTAATGGGTAAGAGGTCACTACAATAACTCGGTGTGCTTGAAAGTAGTGGCGCAGTTTCCTGGACGCAATAAGTATTGCATAGATAAGCTTATGCGTCTCAAGATACCTGGCCTTTGCCTCGTGGAGGACTTCACTGACGTAGTAGACTGGTTTTTGGACGGTCCGGACCCTAGTTCCCGGGTCCGGCTCGCCCTTGTCCACCACATCTGGCCCTTGGGCCCCCAGTGGTTCTGGGTTCCCACTAGGATGAGGCTCCTCCGGACCTGCCTGTGCGGGATCCGGACCTTCAAGCTGGGGTGAGGCTGACGGGCCCCCGTGTCAGGGGTCCGGCTCACCATCATTGGCCAAGAGGACCTTGGTGCTCCCCTGGGGAGTTTGCTCCATCCTTTCGGCGACCAGCACCATACTGACCGCCTCCGCAGATGCAGCAAGATACAGAAACAACGACTCACCGGGTTCTGGAGCCACCAATACTGGCAGCGAGGTGAGGTGCTGCTTCAGCTCCTGGAAGGCCTGTTCAGCCTCTTCGGTCCAAGAAAATGGACCGGACCTCCTCAATAGCTTGAAGAAGGGAAAGGCCCTCTCGGCCAGCCTCGATATGAAGCGGCTAAGAGCAGCGAGAGATCCAGTAAGCTTCTGGACGTCCTTGATGCGGCCAGGAGGCCTCATTGCTTCGATCGCACTGATCTTGGCTGGGTTTGCCTCGATGCCTCGATGTGAGACCAGGAAACCCAGCAGCTTCCCCGCTGAGACGCCGAAGATGCACTTCTCTGGGTTCAGCTTCGTGCGCGTGGCGCGGAGTCGGTCGAAGACGAGGGACAGGTCCTCCACTAGTGTTGACCCTACCTTAGTCTTGACCACAATGTCATCGACATAAACCTCAACAATATCTCTAATTAGATTACAGAAGGTTTTGTTCATAGCTCGTACAAACGTGGGTAAGGCATTCCTCAGACCATACGACATGACAATGTAGCAATAAAGCCCATCCACTGTTACAAAGACAGTATGCTTCCTATCCTCTCTAGACATTTGAATCTGGTGGAAATCAGAGTATGCATCTAGAAAAGACAAAAGGTCACACCCGGAGGTGGAGTCCACAATCTGATCGATACGCGGAAGAGGATAGGGGTCTCTTGGACATGCCTTGTTGAGGCTGGTGTACTCGATGCACATCCGAAGCTTCTCGTTGGCCTTTGGGACGACGACCGGATTGGCCAACCACTCGGGGTGGTGGACCTCCTCGATGAAGCCGGCGTGTAGGAGCTTGCGGACTTCTTCGCGGATGAAGTTCTGCCGCTCCACAGACTGCTTCCGAGGCTTCTGGCGCACCGGCGTGGCGTCGAGGTAGATCCTCAGATTGTGCTCGATCACTTCCCTGGGGATCCCGGGCATCTGTGACGGTTCCCAGGCGAACACGTCGACATTTGCCCGGAGGAAAGCGATGAGCGCGTCTTCCTATTTCTCTTCCAGGTTCCCCGCGATGCGGGTGGTCCTGGTGGAGTCTGCTCCAATCTGTACCATCTTCACGGGGACTTGATCCGGATCAGACGGTTGGACCTTGGGAGCCTTTGCAGGCGCATTGGGTTGCGAGGTGGACGGATCCTCCTCGGAGCGTGCAGCCTCTGCCGCCAGAGTATGCAGTCTCTCAACTGCAGCGACGGCAGCGGTGCGGTCGCCCTGCACGGTAAGGACTCCGGCACGGGAAGGCATCTTCAAGACCAAATACACATAGTGGGCAATGGCCATGAAGCGATAGAGTGCCGGTCGGCCAATGATGGCGTTGAACGGGAGGTTCACCTCCGCAACATCGAACATGACGCTCTCTGTGCGGAAGTTCTCCTCGGTCCCGAACGTGACCGGCAATGTGATGCTCCCCAGAGGGAACACCGGGTGTGGGCCCACTCCGGAGAATGGGCGAGAGGGAGTCAGCTTGGACTCTGTGATCTGCAGCTGCTTAAACGCCGCATAACTGATGACGTTGAGGCCAGCCCCTCCGTCAATCAGTACGTGGTAGAGCCTCACGTTGGATATGACAGGAGCAGTGACTAAAGGTAGCACACCAGCTCCGGCCATATTCTCCGGGCAGTCGGATGGCCCGAAAGAGATGGTGGTGTTCATCCACCTCTGGTGCGGCGCCGCCTTCGGGACCCCCGGTTTCACCGAAAGGACCTCCCGGCGAAGGGTCTTCACGTCCCGCCGGGAGATAAGCTCCCAGCTTCCGCCATACATTACGTATGGCTTCTTGCGGCGGTCGCCGTTGTCAGAGTCGGAGTCGTCGTTGTGATAGACGCCCTTCAGCTCTCGAGCGGGGGATTGGTACCCCAGCTCCTTCTCCCCGGCCGCGGCTCCGCTGTCAGAGGCCTTCTCCTTGCCGGCCCGTTGGCGAGGAGGGGGTGAGCCATCCTTAGAGGACTGCTCACGCCGCCCACTGACACGCTTCGCGAGCTTTTGGATCTCGCGGCAGTCAGCGGCGCTGTGGCGAGCGGTGGGATGCACTGGGCATGAACCTCCGCTTCTACTTTGCGGGCGAGGGCGTTTGCCGTGTGCATTCTGGCCCCCAGCCGCTGCCGCCGCTGCCGGCGCCGCTGCTGGCGCTGCTGCTGCAACGACTGGTCCGCCAGAATGCGGCTCCCCGCAACCCCGGTTCTTCTTCTTCTTCTTGCACCGCCCTGAGCGGTAGCACTGGAGCCACCAGCCTTGGTGTCTCCGTCTTGGGGGGCTGAGTGCCACGCACGGCCCTCAGCGGCCCTGGCACACTTGTCTGTCAGGGAGAAAAGCGTAGTGACGCTTTCCACCTCGTGCGTCGCCAGCTTCTCGAGCATCTTCTCATCACGTACCCCCTGGCGGAAAGCAGTAATAATAGATGCATCTGAGATACGAGGAATGGTACCCCGTACCTTGGTGAAGCGCGAGATGAAAGCCCGAAGCGTTTCCCCGGGTTTTTGCCTCACGGCATGAAGGTGTGCCTCCACACCATGCTGCTGGTAAGCGCTGGCGAAGTTCGCTGTGAACCTTGCACAGAGCTCTTCCCAGGACTGAATCGTCCCAGGTGTGAGATTCATGAGCCAGGTCCGGGCTGGCCCAGACAAGGCTACATGAAAGTAGCTTGCCATGACGGCGCCGTTACCACCAGCCGCTGTGTTGGCGGTAACGTACACCTGCAGGAATTCCGACGGGTTAGTAGTACCGTCGTACTTTTCCGGCAGGTGGGGGCGGAACTTGGGTGGCCACGCCACGGCGCGGAGGTGCTCCGCAAGCGCAGCACAGCCCACCCCAGCTACCGGTGCGCCTGATTGAATCCGGGCGTTCACCGGAGGCCTGGGTGCCGCCGCGTCTAGATCAACATTGAGGTTGCGACCCTCAATGTTGAGACGGCGCTCTCGCGCCCTCTCGACGGAGATGCGGGCATCCTCTCCCGCGCGCCGGCGGTTGAGCTCCGCCCGCAGGTCTTCTGTTCGTGCACCCCTCACGGTAGGGGAGCGCACGGATGCCGACGCACCGCCATGACGCTGGCGGTAAGGTACCACCGCGTTGCCGGGCGGAGGTCGTTGCTCAGTCCTTGCTGAACTGGGGGAGGCCTGAGCCAGGTGGAGGAGACGGTCGACGTCGTCCCGCCACTGCCTCAGGGCGTCTGGCGAGGCTGCCTCAGTCGGGGGGTTGCGAAGCAACTCCCTAGCCGCTGTCAGCGCTCCGCCGCTTGCAGCCTGTGAGGGGGCCCTTGATGGGCGCCCTGACTCTTGCCGGCGAGCGGCGCGCGCCGCTGCCAACGGTGGCTGCTCCACAGGCACAGTTGCCCCTGGAGCAGAAACGCGAGAGGCATGTGGCGTGGAGGACGCCACCCCCTCCGTCATCTCCACGTCGTCCACGCGAACCATGGGGACGAAGAAGATGATGAAATGCGACCAGCTAGAGCCCCTACCTAGCGCGCCAAATGTCGTGGTGCTGCAAACCACAGCCGGGTGGCGGAAGGCACCCGCCCTAGCCTAGAGGGTGTGTACTCAGGGGTTAGCTAGTCTTAGATCGATCTCGCTCAAGAACACAATGAACACCGCAGGATTTAGAGTGGTTCGGACCGCCGGAGCGTAATACCCTACGTTCACTGTGTGTTGTATTGCCTTCCCACGAGAGTGAGAAGGTTGCGAGAGCTTGAGTCTGTCTGGATCATCCTGTGCATAGCGAGCGCCTCCCTTTTATATCTCAAGGGGGCGCGTACACAGCCGTTGGGTCCCCGACAGGTGGGTCCAACGATGCAGTATAGAATAACGTACTGTTCATACATTATGGCATCGCAGGCAAAGGAGATCTCTCCCTTGGATTCCCTCGCCTGCTCCCGGAGCCCTTCGTCCATCATGTCCTGGCGTTGTCTTGTCAGGTCGGGCCTGTCGTAGCTAGTGGCACCGCCCGCCACATTGCTTAAGCGGGTGGTGTAACTTGCGGCGTAGGCGGCATGATGGAAAAGTGCCGTGCTGTCGTATCCATTTAATGCTGCAGGCGGGCTCTGCGCGGGTGCGGCACAGGCGGCTGCACTGTGCTCCTTGGTAATACGCGGTGCTCAGCGAGGCCTGGCAAAGGCTGTCTCGCGTACCGCGGCGGCAGAGCACACCTTGTCCATCACATTAAATGCGGTGGGTGGGCGAGTCCTTCTGCGGAAGACCCGCGCACGATCCCGCGCCCTCGGGACACGTGGCGGTTCCGGACCCCCACACGGTGAGGGTAGTCCGGACGGGCGCAGGAGATCCCGGACCCCTATGAGGGTCCGGGCCTCGGCGGTCAGCTCAGAGCTTCCCTTCCTTAGAGACACGTGGCGTCTCCGGACCCACCCCCAGGCGGGGAGCGGGTCCGGGGTCGTTGGCCTAGTGAGGGAAGAGCCTGACCTGTGGGGCCTGGCCACTCCGTCTTTCCCGCGCAGCTACGGATAACTACGCGGGTCCTGCCCTGCTGCAGTAAGAGTGGCTATCCCTGTTACAGGATACCGACAAAGACATTATGAAATTACAGGTAAATGTGTACATTGTACCAGCAACACAGTTCAGCATCTGCAACAAAGAGTGGTACTGGAATGAAGGAAAGTAGTTCACGCCCCATCCCCTAAGATCAATTTGCATAAGGTGTTGAACTTGAGTGCGCGGTCTACCATTGAGGCTTTTGAGAGGAGAAATCTTGAAACCTCCACCTGAATCAGTAGGAAGTTAAAGGAAAAAGGGAAAGGAAAAAAGTGGCAAACTTGAAAAAAAAACAATAATTAGAGTAGGATTCCTGACAAGAAGAAGGCAAATTACTTTCGATAAAAGCTCTCACAAATCCTGGTTGGGGCCACAGTTCTGATTTTCAGTAGATCGAAACAGCACGACTGCAAGTTTACGCGCAAAGGATCAGAAGAGCACTCCCAATGGATGAGTAACCGGAAAGAAATCGTTCAAAAATTACCATAGCTTCCATCATCATTGCGCCGCCAATATCGTACGTAACAAAGATCTCGAGGCCAGACTAACCTGCATGTTCACATAAGATGGAAGCAAGAAGATCCAAATCTGAGATACTGCAGTTTGCAATAATATAATCAATCTTTTGGAACAAATTCCTCATCGAGTGCTCAGATAATTATTAAGCAGCCAGCATCATTCTTTCATTCATTATTTCAAGAGGATGTGTAATGTAATCATCATGCAAGTTGTTAGAAAGAAGCAACAAGTGATAACTGATAAGTAGCCGCAAGGAAAGTGTAGTTACATTGAACACCAGTTCAGTTGTAGACGATGATATAGTATGTAAGACTTAATCTGCAGCTGTCCCTTATCTGTTTAAGTCAATGCAAGTCTGCAGTTTGCTAGCAAGGCAAGTCTGCAGTTTGCTAGCAGCCTTTGTTGACTTGCAGCTTTTGTTGACTTATGGCTCTAGGCCACTAATGATAGAAGTTATTAGCCATAAGTGGTAGCACCTTAGAGTAGGTAGCAATGGTGTATAAATATGAGTGCAATGCAATGAGAAAAGGCAGTTCAGTTTGCCACATTCCAGTCTCTAGCTCTCAGCCAACGCAGAGAGCTGTGAGTGTATGTGTGTGTAGAGGAGCTCAGCTCTTCTTCTACCTTGGAGCAAAGGAGAGGGAGAGGAAGGTGAGCAGGTTGCTTACCTGGCCCTTGATTGCAGGGACCAACAAGTGGCATCAGAGCCGTACGGTGTCGTTCTAGCCCAGCGGCTGAACGATGGCTGGCGATGACTCCCCGGCGTCCAGTGCAGGCGACAAGGGGAAGGATGTCTCGGAGGTTGTGATCAGGACGGTGCGGGAGACGAGCTCGCGGGACTGGCCGCAGCTCACTCGCACCAACTATGGCGAGTGGGTGGTGCTGATGAAGTGGCGGCTCAAGGCGCGCAAGCTCTGGACGGCCGTGGAAGTCGGCACCAAAGAAGAGGATGAAGACGTCCAGGCCATGGACGCACTGCTGTCATCCACGCCACCAGAGTTCCACGAGGCCATCGGCAACAAGCAGACGGCGAAGGAGGCGTGGAACATGCTTGCTTCATTCCGCGAAGGCTCGGATCGAGCCAAGAGGGCCAAGGCGCAGCAGCTGCGCAGGGACTTCGACGACCTGAAGTTCCGCCACGGCGAGGCTGTGGAGGACTTTGCGCTCCGACTCCAGTCGTTGGCAAGCCAGTTGGCAACGCTGGGGAAGAAGTTGGAGGAGGAGGACGTCGTCTGCAAGCTGCTCCGCGCGTGCCCGGCCAAGTACAGCCAGATGGCGGTTACAATCGAGGCCACTTTGGACCTGGATCAGGTCTCACTCGAGGACGTCGTCGGTCGACTTCGCCTGGCCGAAGGGCGTTCTGATGCGCCACTGGAGCGGAGGCAGGAGAGCGGCAAGTTGCTACTCACCGAGGAGGAGTGGAACGCGCGCATGAAGCGGCGGACCGGGGAGAACTCCTCAAGCCGCGGCGGGTATGCCGGCGGCAACAAGGCGCGCGGGAATCCGCGCGGGAAGGGGAAAAAGAAGAAGAACTTCGACCCCGATGCCTGCCGCAAGTGCGGCAAGATCAGGCACTGGGCTAAGGAGTGCCCGGAGCGGAAAGAGAAGAAGGAGGAGGCCCACCTAGCTCAAGAAGAGAGCGACGACGACCACGCGCTGTTGATGGCGCAATACTGCGCACTGAAGGATGGCGAAGCAGAGGAGGCGGACACGGAGCAGAGGACTGCTCCGCAGCCCGTCAACCTTGACGAGCCAGAGGCGGGTGTTGCTGGGCGCGGTCGGCGACGAGCTGGAGCAGAGGTGGTACCTGGACTCTGGGGCCAGCAACCACATGACGGGGAGCAGGGCCGCCTTCTCTGACCTCGACGAAAGCAAGACCGGGACGGTCAAGTTCGGCGATGGCTCGCGGGTCATAATCCGCGGGCAGGGCACGGTCCTCTTCAGGTGCCGCAACGGTGAGCACCGCGCACTCCAGGACGTGTTCTACATTCCCCAGCTGCTCTCAAACATCGTGAGCTTGGGGCAGCTGGATGAGCACAGGTCCGAGGTGCTCATCAAGACCGGAGTACTGAGCATCAGGGACCGGGAACGGCGTCTTCTCGCCAAGGTAACACGTTCCCGTAACCGGCTTTATCTCCTGGATTTGAAGGTGGAGCAGCCGGTGTGTCTCGCGGCGGCATGCACGGAGGAACCATGGCTGTGGCATGGGAGGTTCGGCCACTTGAGCTTCGAGGCGCTTGGACGCCTGGGCAAGATGGTGACTGGGCTGCCGCAGATCAAGCACGTCGACGAGCTCTGCGACAGCTGCTTGGCCGGGAAGCAGAGGCGTCTGCCGTTCCCAAAGACGGCCAAGTACCGGGCGCAGGAGGTGCTCCAGCTGGTCCACGGAGACCTGTGCGGGCCCATCACGCTTCCGCTGCGCATGGTGGTCGGAGATACTTCCTCCTGCTCGTGGACGACTGCAGTCGGTATATGTGGCTGCAGCTCCTGACGAGCAAAGATGAGGCGGCGGAGGCCATCAGGCGCTTCAAGGCGCGGGCAGAGGCAGACTCCGGGAAAAGGCTGCACGTCCTCAGAACCGACCGTGGCGGCGAGTTCACGGCGGTGGAATTCGCCAGCTACTGCGCAGGAGAGGGAGTGGCGCGTCAACTGACGGCGCCATATTCGCCACAGCAGAATGGCGTAGTCGAGCGGCGAAATCATACCATCGTTGGGATGGCACGCTCGATGATGAAGGCGAAGGCGATGCCGGCGGAATTCTGGGGCGAGGCGGTGAGCACGGCGGTGTTCATCTTGAACCGCTCACCGACCAAGGCCCTGAAGGGGATGACGCCGTATCAGGCGTGGTATGGGCGTAAGCCAAACGTCTCGTACCTACGCACGTTTGGCTGCATCGGGCACGTGAAGACAGTCAAGCCAGGCCTTGGGAAGCTTGAAGATCGGAGCACCAAGATGGTGTTCCTGGGCTATGAGGATGGGACGAAGGCCTATCGGCTCTACGACCCAGCCCGGGGGAAGGTGGTGGTGTCCCGAGATGTCGTTTTCGACGAGGCGGCAGGCGCAGGGGGCACCCTCAAGAGCGGCACTGGTGACACCCTCGAGCGAGGCGCAGGTGACACCCTCGAGCGAGGCGCAGGGGGCACCCTCGAGAGCGGCACTAGTGACACCCTCGAGCGAGGCGCAGGTGACACCCTCGACAGCGGGGCAGGGGACTCCGATCTCCGCCACAACGAGCACCGTTTCATCGTCAAGCAGCTGGTGATCGAGGGCCGGAGTGGCGCAGAGGAGGCAGCGCAGGAGCCAGAAGCGGAGGCGGTGGAGCCTCCAAGTCCTGGCACAGCGGAGGTTCCGCCAAGTCCTGGCGAGGCGATTTCAGCGTCCCCAGCCTCCCCTGTTTTTCCAGAACAGGGGACCCCGACAGCGGCGGCGGATCTTGAGCTCGCATCCCCCCGTCCTCCTACTCGGAGTTCGTGGATGCCTACCACGACGGAGAGGAGCTCCGATTCAGGCGAGTGGACGACGTCATCGGTGATGCAGAGTTGTCGGAGCTGGCCTCGCGTCTCACCGATCCAAAGCTCATGCTCATGAGCGCGGAGGAGCCGGCCACGTTCGCGGTTGCGGAGCGTGACGCGGACTGGAGGAAGGCCATGATGGAGGAGATGCGGTCAATCGAGGACAACCGCACCTGGGAGCTGGTCGATCCACCGGCGGGATGCCGGCCGATTGTCCTGAAATGGGTCTACAAGGTAAAGCGGGACGAGCGCGGCGCCATTGTCAAGTACAAGGCTCGGCTCGTTGCCTGTGGTTTTGTGCAGCGTGAAGGGATTGATTTCGAGGTGTTCGCACCGGTGGCTCGGATGGAGTCGGTGAGTTGCTGCTAGCTCTTGCGGCGGCAAAGGACTGGCAGGTCCATCACCTCGACGTCAAATCGGCGTTCTTGAACGGCGACCTGGAGGAGAAGGTCTACGTCAAGCAGGCGCCGGGCTTCGCGGTGCCGGGGGCAGAGCACAAGGTGCTCTGGCTGCGGAAGGCTCTGTATAGGCTGCGCCAAGCTCCCAGGGCGTGGAACGCCAAGCTCGACACCACCATGGGTGAGCTTGGGTTCGCACGCTGCGCCACCGAGCATGCGCTGTACACACGACGATGGGGGAAGGAAGAGCTCATCGTCGGCGTGTACGTGGACGATCTGATCGTCACCGGAGCTCGGGCGCAGGACATTGAAGCGTTCAAATGCGAGATGGCGGCTCGTTTCAAGATGAGCAATCTCGGCGCACTCTCCTACTACCTCGGCATCGAGGTAAAGCAGGGGAGGGACTCCGTCGCGCTGGGCCAGCGCGCCTATGCGCTCAAGCTGCTGGAGCAGGCCGGGATGACGGGTTGCAAACCCATGGCGACGCCGATGGAGGAGCGGATCAAGCTGTCGAAGAACAGCACGGCGGCGAGGGTGGACGCAACGCGTTACCGGAGCATCGTCGGCGGGCTGCGGTGGCTGACGCATACGCGGCCGGACATCACGTTCGCGGTCGGGTATGTGAGCCGATTCCTCGAAGACCCGCGGGAGGACCACTGGACAGCGGTCAAGCGGGTGCTGCGCTACGTCCAGGGCTCTCTGGATATGGGCGTCGTCTTCCCCAGGCATGGCGGGCTTCAGCTGACGGCATTCAGCGATGCGGACATGGCTGGAGATGTGGATGGACGGAAGAGCACCACAGGTGTGCTCGTCTCCCTTGGAACCGCACCAGTGGCTTGGCAGTCACTGAAGCAGAAGGTGGTGGCGCTGTCAACCTGTGAATCGGAGTACATTGCAGCGGCCACCGCGGCGTGCCAAGTCGTTTGGCTGCGCCGGCTGTTGGGTGAGCTCACTGGCGTTGAAACTCGCCCGCCAGCACTCAAGGTGGACAACCAGCTGGCCATTGCGCTGGCAAAGAACCCCGTCTTTCACGACCGAAGCAAGCATATCGATGTGAAGTTCCATTTTCTTCGGGACTGCGTCGATGGGGGGCACCTTGTCATCGAGTTCGTCGACACCGGATGGCAACTCGCTGACATCCTCACCAAGTCGCTCGGGCGTCTTCGGTTCTCGGAATTGAGGAAGATAATCGGCATGGATAAGGTCCAGGACTAGCAGCAGGATTAGGGGAAGTAATGTAAGACTTAATCTGCAGCTGTCCCTTATCTGTTTAAGTCAAGGCAAGTCTGCAGTTTGCTAGCAAGGCAAGTCTGCAGTTTGCTAGCAAGGCAAGTCTGCAGTTTGCTAGCAGCCTTTGTTGACTTGCAGCTTTTGTTGACTTATGGCTCTAGGCCACTAATGATAGAAGTTATTAGCCATAAGTGGTAGCACCTTAGAGTAGGTAGCAATGGTGTATAAATATGAGTGCAATGCAATGAGAAAAGGCAGTTCAGTTTGCCACATTCCAGTCTCTAGCTCTCAGCCAACGCAGAGAGCTGTGAGTGTATGTGTGTGTAGAGGAGCTCAGCTCTTCTTCTACCTTGGAGCAAAGGAGAGGGAGAGGAAGGTGAGCAGGTTGCTTATCTGGCCCTTGATTGCAGGGACCAACATAGTATTGCAGTATGACCATCAACCTCTTCAACTAAACTCTCATATTGGAAGCTACAATCCCATCTGCAGAGTGTAATAAAGGATACATAAGTAATCATCCACCTAAGGATGACAGGAGAATAAAGCAACAGCACTTACTCATATCGTGTTACATCCATACCCATTACAAGCCCAAAAATGGCCTCGCATGAGGCTTCCACCACTCCAACAGCCCTCATTGCTCGACTACAGCTTCTTGCCTGCAAATGATTAACAAGGAACAAGTATTATCATTCTGTCAGAAATGGCAGGAGTTTCATACACTGTCCAACAGTATAGACTATAAAGGTAAAAGAAGGTACATACATGGTATTCAACCTCCACAAGTTCTTCAAAGATGCGCAATCCTGCCAATGACAGAAAACAGGATACTTAGTCACACAATTTGACTTACTCAAAGTGTATTCTTAAAGGAAGAGTCAATAATTTTTGTAAAGGAACTGTAAGCTTGCCATTCTGGCATCTAAGAAGCCTCCAATTTTTTCTGGAGTAAGCATGATTGTTGTCATTCTGATTTGACAGCCCAATATCAGGCTCCTTGGTCCAGTCAAGTACAGAATCAGGAGGACCTAGCAAAAGAAAAGATAAATTAGATTCGAACATATAGCCATAGATCAATAAAGTTTAGATGAATATATAGAACTGCGTACCATTCCCTATAGTTGTCCTGCGGAGCAAGGTGGGCCGGGGCTCTTCTTCATCTTCAGGACTGCAGTAGAACGAGTATCCAATTGACAAAAAGAAAGGACTGATATGCAACTATATAGGGAGAAAAGAAAAGGAGAAAACTTCACTTGCCCACTGTCATGAATCATGATCAGAGAACGAAAGTGGTCCTCCAAGATCTATGTCAAAGTCCAATGAAGCAAAAGTTCTAGGGTTTTTGGCTGTCATACTATCCTGTTGCTGCACAATAAAGATCAC
This sequence comes from Panicum virgatum, assembly GCF_016808335.1. Classification (NCBI taxonomy): domain Eukaryota; kingdom Viridiplantae; phylum Streptophyta; class Magnoliopsida; order Poales; family Poaceae; genus Panicum; species Panicum virgatum. Next base: position 1,185,711 of record NC_053139.1, on the reverse strand, counting down.
TGATATTTATCATAATGGCACGTGGCGTTTGCAGAATATTTGTTGTTTGACACAATTTGACATTTAAGTCATCTGAAGTTCTAGTAAGTGACCAAGCAGGTTCCTGAATATAAGTGCATTCAAAATTACTGAAAAATGGTTGTTGAAGACCTTCTTTTAACATAACAAGCATATAGCAAAACCTTCAAGATTCTGTTTTTAAATGCTATAAGCCATTCACTTGCACACCATGACCACTAAACAGGAAAATGCTGAAAAAGAAGATTGTCATATCTAATCCTGGTTCGTTTTAAGAAATCTCATATGCACATAGATCATTAGTTTTAAAATTTTAGTAAAGCAAGTCAGACTTACTGAACCTGATCAATCAGAAGCTCTAGCTTCCTCTTCCACGCTAGGGCATCTTCAATATTATATGCACCCATCTGGTTGAAAAGTGGAAGATTGGCATATCATTCATATCAATGATAGCAAAACTACATTGCCACACAGAAAAAGTGGCTCAAATAAGACAAGCTGGCAGACTGCAAAAGGATGAAAAAGTCCAAGCTGCAAAAGTCTTGCTTTCATCCTGAACTACAAAGGTGACTAAAACATTTTATATCTACTTACCTAGTACCATAAACTTTCAAAAATGAATCAAATGTGGGTATTAGACAGTTTCATAGTTAAGGGATAAATTTTGACTGTATGCCTTAGCAATTGCCTTTGCAGCATATTTCTAATAATACAACATAATTAGAAAAAAATCGACCACGGGGCTACACTCCCCCAGGCTTGGTTCTAGGAAGGTGCCGTGCTTCGAACCCGGGTGAGGACTGGAGTTTCAACAACTCCTGGAGTTCAACGCTCTAACAGGTTCACCACGAGAAGCTTGGCATAGTACAAAATATTAACAAACAACAATTTTCGACAAGTGCGCATAAAAGGACTCAACAAATCAAATTTTTAAAATTACTCATTACAACATATATTCACGTAGTTCTGAAAGTCTTGAAGAGCTAGGCATTATAACAAACCGTGATTTGGTTCTCCTTTTGTTTCTTGTTGTAAATGCATAGGAAATAAATCATCTGCAGAAGTTAACAGGAGGAATAATGAGAAGACGAATAAGAAAACTACCTCAAAATTTCAAGTGGGTAATGACAGAAAAAAAAATGAAGGTGTGTATCTTATTTATTTATTTATTTATGAATAGGCTACATAGACTCATCCTAGCCATACAGGCTACAGCCATTGCAGGTGATTTGTCTAAGTCAGTAAAGTGCCCTCCCAAACATACAAACTTTAGCTTTCCCAAAGATATTTTGCAAGGGGAAGAGAAAACTTACTTGACCATGATGTGTTTTAAGCCCTCTGTCCTCCACTCTGCAATTTCCATCAATAAGAATTGACTTGAGTGGAATCTGCAAACCCACAAATTTTCAGTAGAAAGTTAAAAACAACAGCATTCTGTGTCTCTGAGTGTACCCATTTTAACCATGAAACCATGACCTAGTATGAAACTGGGATGTATTTGATATGTTAAAAAGTAAAAGGTACTCTCATTAAGGCACAGAATCAACATGAATAAAGAAATAAACTTATTAGAATGGGTTTGTATTTGATTAGCAATAATATTCTGAATCCCGGAAATATGCATTGCACTTATGGAAGGAGTAGCTGTTACAGCTATCCTTTTACTGAATGATTGGAACACTAAAAAAGTCTAGGCAGACCAAACAAGTTGCTTACATGATCAGCTGAGGACCAAAACTCTGCTATTTAACAAGTGTGCCATTATTCAGCACTTCCCGGACTGGACTCTATTGATTACTAAGGCTGTGTTTAGTTCCCCAAAATTCCCAAAAAATTTTGCATTGAAGACCATGCCCCCTCTCACAAAACACACTTCCCAATACAAAAATTTACATCCTTTTCCTCCAACTAAACACACCCTAACTAAAGCATCTAATATCCAAACGGTCAACAACAACTCCATCATCAGTTGGCCCTCCAACTCCACAGTTCATGATTGGCATCAGGTGGAATGATTCCTACATCAGAAAACAATTATGCCCACTGCTCCAGAGTCCAGACCCAGTCTCCATGCATCTCAATCTGGTCAACCCATCCTCGAAATTCAAAAACTGCGAGAGGGAAATCCCAAACACAGGCAAAGGAAATCCGACAGCAACCTGACCTTCAATGGATAACTCTAGTGACCAGAACCGCAGCCAAATTTCGCGACAGAGGAGGAGCCCAGAATCCATGAACAGATGGATCGCAGTTGCAACGGAACGGCCCACCCCAACAGAAAAATTCAGAGCGTACATGCACCGCACGACGTACCATGCTGTCCCTGGGCTTCTTCTTGTAGTACGCGAGCAGCTTGTTGTCGAGGACGAAGTAGCGCATGTGGAAGAAGGACCTCCAGATCTTCCTCCGCCCGTGCCGCACGAGCCAGCCCTCGTGGCGCCCCGCGGCCGGCCCCGGCCCCGCGGAGGCGCCCTTGGGCAGCTCCCCGCTCCGAGACATCCCCGCCGCCGTCGGAGGCCGCGGGAGCTCGATGCTCCTCGCGGCGTCCCGCCTCGATGCCGACGAGCTCAGCATCTCAGACAAGTCGTCCCAACCAGCAGCGACTCCTCCGGGCCCCCGGGGACTCGTCAAGCGGCCATCCACCGGTGGCGAGGCGGCAGTTGGCGGAAGCGGGAGACTATGGGTGGCGCGGGGCCCGCGAATTGCGGGCGCGCCGCGCGCGCGCGGCGGCCGGAGTCCGGCGAGGGTCGGATGACGGAGGAGAGGAGGGTCCCGAGGCGGGGGAAGAGGAGAGGAGGCGAGGCCAAAGAGGGTGTGTTTAGATCCCACCCCGTAAACGCAAAAAAGCCGTAAACGCATTAAAGTGAAAAGGAATCTTGCTAATTTGAAGTACTAAACGAAGTCTATTTACAAAACTTTTTGCATGGTTGGGCTGTAAATCGCGAGACGCATCTAATGAGCCTACTTAATCCATGATTTGCAACAGTGATGCTACAGTAACCATCCGCTAATTATTGATTAATCATGGATTAATTAGCATCATTAGATTCGTCTCGCGATTTACAACCCATCTGTGCAAAAAGTTTTGTAAATAGACTTAATTTAGTACTTCAAATTGAGAGTTTACACCTTTTTGCGTTTTTGCAAAAAGGAACTAAACAGGGTCAGAGTTTGAGACGGAAGTGTTAATTATTATTGAGTAAAATACACGTCCTTGAACTTGTTCCAAGGTCTCATCTAGGTCCATGTACTTAGAAAACTAGGTAAACAGGTCCTTAAACTTGTTTAAATGTGTCATCTAGGTCCAAAATCGAATTTATTAGGCGAGTTTGCTACAGTAAGGGGTTTTTTGTCTTTTTTTTCTTTTTTTTAACATTTAGATTGAATCTTTGAAAAATCATAGTAAATTATAGAAAAATCATAAAATAAAAAATCCAATTTTTTTGGACTCCACATGAGTAGATCTACAAGTGAACATATAATATGATATGCTTTAGTACAAAATTTTTGCTACAAAGCTTATCTTTTTCTTTTTTATTTATTTGGCTGAATCTTTAAAAAATCATAGTAAATCTTAGAAAATTTATAAAATAGAAAATCCAATTTTTTTAGACTCCACATGCGCATGTCTACACAGTGAGTATATAATATGGTATGCAAGATTTTTAAAGCGGTAAGGCGAGGCGATGCGCCACCGCTCGGACGCCTAGGACAGGAGGCGGCGGCGCAGCTCCGTTCCCCGGTGGCGCGGCACTGGAATGCCGGCCTAGGCGAGGAATGGTAAGGCGATGCCGACGCCCAGCTTTTTTTCCGCTCGGACGCCTAGGCGATGCCTTAAAAACCTTGATGGTATGCTTTAGTCCAATAAAATAATTAGAAGTTGCAGCTACGAATTATTTCAATTAATTACAGAAAAGTATAGATCTAAAGCTACAAAAAAATTGTACTAAAACATACCATATTATATGTTCACTTGTAGATTTACTCATGCTGAGTCCAAAAAAATTGGATTTTTCGTTTTATGATTTTTCTATAAGTTACTATGATTTTTCAAAGATTCAATCTAAATGTAAAAAAAAAGAAAAAGACAAAAACCACATACTGTAGCAAAACCGCCTGCCAAATCCGGTTTTGGACCTAGATGACACATTTAAACAAGTTTAAGGACATGTTTACCTGGTTTCCTAAGTACATGGACCTAGATGAGACATCGGGACAAGTTCAAGGACCTAGAGTGGATTTTACTCATTATTATTATACTACGATGATGAAAGTTGCTAGATCATTAATTAATTAATGCTTTTAATTTTTTATATCCTTTTCTCTTTTCCTTTTTTTCTTCTTCTCGTGTAGACCTTGTTTTTTACTCCAATTTAGTACTGTGCTCTACTACACACAAGATGACAAGAGTGGAGTATTTTGAGAGTTCCGGGGGGCGTATCTGCATTTCTTCGAGTATGACTGTATGAGTATGACAAATTCTATATTGGTATTTGGTACAAGTGTTTTGCTTCCACATGTCGCTCCACTCGTGTCGGGATCCAATTCTTCGGATTTGGACGTTTGCTTTACTAGTATATATATATCCTTTTGCCTTTGATGATGATGATCAAGCACATGATTCCAAGTGGCTGGCCGCGGCTGGCTCCGTCCGTCCCAAGTGGCTGCCCGCGCGCCGCCCGCGGCACGGCGCGTGGACACGTGGACCCTCCGGCTCGCTCCATCTTGGCCTGGGCCGGGCGGGGCAGCTTCCAGCGGGGTTAATCAAGGCTGTTGGTTCCAAATAAATCATTTATTTATAAGTTAGGTGATTTAAAATCAATAATTTATAAGTCAGAGGTGTTTGTTTGTTAAGTGATTTAAAAGGTGTGGATCTCACGTGGAAAAGGGAGACTTATAAGTTTTAAGTTGGGGTGGAGCTGCTTAAAACTTATAAGTTGAGGTGATTTATAAGTTAAGATTGTTTGGCAAATTAAATCATTTTTTTCACTTTTTACCTTATAAGTAGGTGACTTATTTGGAACCAAACAGGGCCTAACTTAATTTGATTGGTCAAACCCCGCGGCATTAATGACTTTCTGCTTCGCTGCATTTACTTAATGCTAGTAATTAATTGGTGGATTCTTTTCGGTCGACGCGAGTGGCTTGGTTGGTGTCGGCACTCGGCAGGCAGGACTCGAGCTAGCGATCGCCATTCTCGTGGAAATGGTCTCGACTCACCTATGTGAGGGTCAATGGTTGGTGGCAGATGATCTACTAGCCGTAGAATCATTCATCCATCGATCCATCAACACTTTCCTGATCGAATCCAGTCGTTACAAAAACTTGCTGTGTAACTCTATGAAAGAGCAAAAGATATTAATTTGCTGGCATCTTCCTCAAGGGCGCATTATAATAGCCAATCATTATTGCTTGTTTCTATGCCGGTCATGAACATGCGTACTTGACCACTTCCGCTATATATGAGCACAATGGAGAGAGCGAGTGGCTCCGTGGGTCCACGATAAAATTAAGTTATACCATCAACGTCTGACGACTCACCGTCAACGAGCACTAGTGTAATGATCTTTTACTGGTCTAGCTAGACTTGTTTTTCCCTCTGATCTCTTTTTATTAAAGAAACGAAAGCTCCGATGATATCCATATGTGCCGAGCGGAAAAGCCACCAAGACAAATTTGATCTGGTGGCCTTTATTATTTTTATCACAATCACATTTCTCTCCCTTTATTTTTATCGTCGTCGTTGCGTTGGATTCTCTATACATACTATACAACTAATAAAGCCAAGAGGGCGACCCCCCAAGTCCGTCGTAGTCCCTCTGGGGATTTTGAGCCGTCTGGTTGCCGCTCGGATGCTTTGATTTCTTTCCTTGCGAGACTTTGTTTTTCCACGCGAGATCATCGCCGCCGCCCTAGACTGCTCGCACGGGCCAGATCCTTTAATTTCCTTCCGGGTTCTGCTGCGCCTCAACGCCTGGACGATCGCCGGCCCGGACGAGAGCTCTGTGCATCGCCCGCTGCCGTGATCCGCGTGCGACCCTGGGTCGAGCTGCCGTGATCCTCGCACCTTTCCTTTTTCCCGTCGCCTGCTACGCCTGGGCCTGGGCGACGTCGTCAGCCTCGTCGCCGTGGTGAGCCCCTGACCTCGGTCTCCGCATGCCTCGTCAGTCTCCGAACGTCGTCGTGATTACATTCTCAATTCGATTCTACATCGTCGTCATCCTCCCGATCGGTCATGTCGCTGTCCCGTGTTGCCATGAACGTTATTCCTTAGCTTGCTCGTCGGCAGCGCATGAGGCCTGGACAGCGGGTGGAATAGATCGGTGGTGGGGGTGCTTGCCGGGCCAAGACGGCACGCCTTTGCTGGCTTGCTGCGTGTGATGACCCTGAACAACAAAAATCGCAGGGGAGGAGCACGGCAGGCTGCTAAGTGCTAACCGATGCCTAATGGTATGTTCTTTCTTTCGTTGACCACGGCGGGGAATGTTGGTACTTGGTAGACGATCGAGATCAAAATAAGTGTTGGAACACGACGGGAGCGGGGTCGGCTATCAGTTTGCGCATTCACGTCGGGCGCAGTTACGTCGCCGCCGAGCGCCAGCCTGCGAATTAACGGGCGCGTGTCCTCGCCGCCGGCGAGCTGCATGTTGTCATCCGTGATCCGTCTTTGGTTCCTCCTCAGGTATGACCTATTTTAGGGCTGTCATGCGTGTCCTGCAGGACGCATGACGACAGAGAAGCGGGCAAGCGTCGACGAGAGGCTTATGCGAGGAAGAAACACCAGGATTTGGAAAATACACGACTAGGTGCTAGCTAGCTCCTGCCACCGCTGCAGTAAAAGTTTATCTTAGCCGCATCAATGGATGAGAGATAAAATAAACTTTACTATAGTTTTGTTTGTATATGAGTGCCTTAGGTGCCAATTACGTACTTACGGCCTTAGTTTTGTTTGTATCCAACCGCTGAAAACGACTTGAGTCCGGAGCCGTAAGACTGGAGTCCATCCACGTGGAGCTCGAATCGAGCCCGTGCGTTCGGTGCTCGCCATCAGTGAGAGGATTACGAATTTGTCCTTGTTCTACATAATTTAATTCTATTACATAGTACTTCCATCATCTCACCATCTCACGTGTAGTTTTAGCATTCAAATTTTGTGCTACAAAAGTGTCATTTTAGCTTGTAAGGAGATTCATCTAATTAAAATAACACCAAGTATCAAGAAAGAATTGTATAGAGAAATGTATAGAGCCAAATAAATATTAGGCGTGACTTTTCTAGTTCCAATAGATATGTATTCATTGACCTTGTTTGGTTCCATTCCAATATCCTAGCACACGATTCCCGAAAAGAAAATCTCGCATATATGGAAGTACTAAATGAAATCTATTTGTAAAATTTTTTAGAAATGAGTGTAACTTTACGGCACAATCTTGAGGCGACACGTGAACATCGCCTCCGCGCGGCCATTGCACGGGCCTCTCTCCCCCGGCCCGAGCCCGACCCCAGAAGAAATCAAATCCTCGTCTCGTCGAGCCAAACCGCTGCGCAGCGCCATGGAGAGGCTTATCTCTTCCTCGCCGCGCCCGGCGCCGCCTCCGCCGTCACCAAGCCGCGCGCGCTGCCCGGTCCGCCGTCCTTCCTCGCGGCCGCGCCATGCCGCGGCAGCGCCCTTGGGGCCGGGCTCCCCCTCAGGCCACCCCTCGCGTCGCTCCTCGCCAGGCACCGGCCGCGCCCGACGCCGCCGTCGGCTGCCGCAACCTCCGGCGGCCCCGCCATGCCCTCGCCGGCGCGAGGAGAGGCTGATTCCGCGTCATCCGCGACGCGCCGCTTCTTCCAGACGCTAGTCCAGCCATCGTGGGTGCCTCCGGCCCTGGCGCACTACCACCCCGTCGCCAAAGCGGGCACCACCCTCTTCAAGTCCGAGCTGCTCGGCAGCTCGTGGACGGGCTTCCTCGCCGGCTGCCTGCACACGCTCTCCGGTCCGGACCACCTCGCCGCGCTGGCGCCGCTCTCCATCGGCCGGTCCCGGGCGGAGAGCGCCGCGGTGGGCGCGCTCTGGGGCGTCGGCCACGACGCCGGCCAGGTCATGTTCGGCCTCCTGTTCCTCGGCCTCAGGGACCACCTCCACATCGAGGCCATCCAGACCTGGAGCACCCGCGTCGTCGCGCTCACGCTGCTCGTCATCGGCGCGCTCGGGATCCGGGAGGCCGCCGGCGAGGTGCCCACGCCGTGCGTCGCGCTGGACAACGGCGAGCGCGACGTCAGCGGCGGCGTGGTGGACCACCACCACCGCGGCCACGGCCACCGCCACCCCGTCGAGGCGACGCTGCCGGGCGGCAAGAAGAAGATCAGCTTCGCGACGTTCGCCACCGGGATCGTCCACGGCCTGCAGCCGGACGCGCTCATGATGGTGCTGCCGGCGCTGGCCCTCCCCTCGCGCGCCGCCTTCCTCGGCATGTTCCTCGTCGGGACCGTGGTCTCCATGGGGAGCTACACCGTCTTCATCGGCTCGTGCACGGAGGCGCTCAAGGGCAGGATCCCTCGGATCACGGAGAAGCTGACACATGGGCGGCGTCGTTCCTGGCCATATCCATGGGGCTCGCCGTCCTCGTCAGCCAGTCCTTCGGCATCACCTTGTACTGACATTCACCTTGCAACGGTGTCGTCTTCTTGCTCCCTTTGTTTCTAATTCTTCCTCCCTTTCTAATTCTTCCTCCCTGGCCCTGGTGCTTTGATTTCTGGAGTTGCTGTTGAGTAGGAACCTGGCATGAGGTCGAATTTTGATGTCCTGTCATGTTCGACAATTCAGAGCGCCTTCCTCTCGATCGAGAGCCACTGGTTTAGGGTTGGTTGATCATCGGATGAATGAGTTGCATAAGGTGATCTTCAAATGAGTGAATTGCATGTATTATTAGGTGATTGATCTTCGTACAAGCGAAATGCGTAAAGATGATCATATTCGGGATAAGTGACATGTGTTATCGTCCCCTAATGTATTGGTTGTGTACTTCAGGGATTGGTGAAAACTTGATTACTTGAAAGCAATTCAGATTCATCAACTTTACCGTTGTACTATTTTGACACTTATGAGAAACAGAAAATGTTGCCACCTTGTACAGAAAGAAACTCAACAGTAAAAGTCAAAAGCATGGAAAAAAAAACTTTTGAGATGTACTAGCATCAAAATTTGTCTCCACACAGATTTTCTCTCTCGATGAGATCAAAACTTCAAAAGGACTCAAAGGAGCATTCCTCCTTGGGGACTCCTATATGTCTTCTGGAAGACATATAAGAGTGATATCTTTAAAGTCCAAGGCCCAATTAATCACTTTTGGGCCTTGGGAGCCTCCGAGCGCACGTGCCGAGCGCACAGCTGCAGGAGGACCCAATTGCAGGCAGCCAGCAGGCCAAGAGACTAACGTGAAGAAGCGGAGAAGCAAAGCCGTAGATCCCTCTGGTACTTTTTGTTCTCTTCCCACCATGAATGCCGGAAGGCTCAACATGAGCACGGTGCTATGCCTCTTTTTGTTTCTTTCTTTCTATTTTTCAACTCTAATTCTTGTAAAACCATCTTTAAGACTTCAACACTTGTTTTGAGTTGATTCAACACTCTGAAAAGACTATTCCTACACTTTGGATATACTAATTCAACATTTTTAGAATAAATGTTGAAATAGCATACTATATATGTTGAAATGATCTGTTCAAAATATTGAGACAGTATATTCAAATGTTGAAGTTTTAAGATAAAAAATAAAATAACATATTGGATCTTGTTCTGTTCCATTAATTCCGAAGAATATTTTGATTCAAACGGGTTCTAAATTGGATTTATGGTTTAAGAGAAAAGATCACCTTAAGTTAGAAACTTGATTAACTTTCCAACCATGTCCCTCCACTCATCCTGCATGTCTACTTTATGCCGCTTGCGTCCTCTGCTCTGCTCCCGTCCGTGCCGGGCACGCTCCCTGCTACCCACGTGGTTTCATCACATTCATTTATTTTAATTGTTACGGATCTCAAACACTGGAAGATATCTATAAAAAAAAATCTTGTGGGAGATCTATAGCTTTTCCGTTCCTCCTCCCCCTTTGAAAAAGGAAATTTACATCACCTTGAAAGCCCACCTAGGCCCAGTCAACAGGGCAGGGCCCAAAGCCTCGGCCCGGCTCGTGTCCTCTCCTTCCTTGGTGGTGAAGTCCCAACTCCCCCCTACGGCGTCTCGTCTCTCGTGTCGCGCACCAACTTCCAATTCCTCCTCCCACCTCCGCCTTCGCCGTCGAGATCTCGCGCGCCCGAGCTCGAGCTCGGCCTCGGCCCCGCGCCCGCCGCTATGGCGACGCGGAACCGGACGCCGCTCTACCGCAAGTACCGCGACGCGCTGCGCCACGTCCGCTCGCCGGCCGGGGCGCCGTCGTCGTCCGGCGCGGGCGGGGGAGGAGGCGGCGGCGGCGGCGGGCCGGTGATCGAGATGGCCTCGCTGCTGCGCTCCGACCGCACCTACGCGCCCCTCAGCACGGACGACCCCTCCGCCTCCAGGTGCCACAACCCTCCGACACCCTCTCGCATCTCGTCTGGTCCCTTCTCTCCTGAACATTAGCGAGGTAGCTAGCTGCGACGCGAAATTGCGAGATGGGAGTTGCTCAGCTAGATCGAGTGGCATATGATCACGCGAACAACTGGAGTGGGCTAATTGGCGGGTGATTCAAGGGAATTGGTTGGACCGCAGATCACTAGACGCGCCCATTAGCTTCTCTGATCTAGTCAACTTTTCTATATTAGCTAATTACAAGACCAACGACGGCCGATTTGCTTTACTGGGAAATGGGGATTTGGATCAGTAGATAGATTGAGCAAATGTAAGACTTATAGCTGTTGATCAGTGGCTTAGGTTAGTAAGCTGGAATGGCGCGTTGCAAAGTTTAACTACTTGCGTTAACGTGTCACTGGTAGGACGCCTCACTGGTGCTGAGACGAATTATCTGGACTGACATTTGGTGTCTGGTGTTGCAGTAGAGGTGCCGTGACGGTCGGGCTGCCCCCAGCCTGGGTTGATGTTTCCGAAGAGATATCTGCAAACATGCAGCGGGCAAGGATGAAAATGGGGGAGTTGGCTAAGGCACATGCCAAAGCCTTGATGCCATCATTCGGCGATGGCAGAGACGACCAGCGAGCAATCGAGGTTCTCACACATGAGATAACGGATTTGCTGAAGAGGTCGGAGAAGAGGCTGCAGAAGCTGTCCATGAAAGATTCATCGGAGGATTCAAATGTCCGAAAGAATGTCCAGGTGATGATAGAACCTTATTTAGCATTGGCAGCTACAAGTTAAAGAGTGGCAATTTGCTGATATTTTGTTTGACGGTCAAACTACCTTTTGACTGTTATGTGCAGCGCTCTCTTGCTACAGACCTGCAAAACCTCTCAATGGAGTTCCGTAAAAAACAGTCAACTTATCTAAAGCAGCTTCGCCAACAAAAAGAGGTTCCTTCCTTTTGTGGTCAGATACATTAAGTGCTGATATGCTGCTTATGTAACCCTAACTGAGATGCATTTTTTGTGAATACCTTTGTAGGGTCAGGATGGTGTTGACTTGGAAATGAATATAAATGGGACAAAGTCTACATTTGAAGACGATGAGTTTGAGGATGTGGTATGCTATTAGTTTTACATGCTGCATGCTTGATTTCTGTAATTCTGTTTCTCTCTGCGCACTAGATATTAATATGAGGAGTACATGTAGTTATTTGTGTTGAATCTAATTTCGAAGTCATTATTTCATTCTTTATTTGTTACTTGCTCACTCTCTGCCTCTCTACGACTCCTTGTGACTTCTGTATGAGTCAAATCAAGATTTGCTTGGTAATTGATTTACTTCAATTTATATCCATAAACATAAAAGATTGTAAAAGGTGAAAAGAATAATGACAGAGTTGTGCCTTTTGTGCAGTGGTAAAATGTGCTTAAATGGGTTAGTCATACAGGTTCATAGGTTAGAATTATGTGGATGCTGACATCAATTTACTGGCGCACTGGAAATAGTCAAATGGATAACTCTGCTGCTTCCCTGAAATCTTTTTTTTTTGGCACTGATGATATCTGCATCTGTATGACTGTGTTTGGAGAGCTTATTTGTTTACTGTAAACCTATGTGCTTTGGATAATGTAAAGGAGAATTGTAATTGCTGAATAAGCTTGGATTCTAAGCTATAGGCAAGCACTGAGCTAGGACCATATCCTATAATATCTTCTGTTCATTTACGTAGTAACTTCTGGACTGATTAAGTGGGGTATGGTCCATTAGGTTGCACTTCAACTATAGTTCTCAGTACAGCTGGTTTCCCTGTTCAGAGATAAAAAATTCCAAATGAATTTCCTTATTGTTGCACGTTTTGACTCCACCTCAACTCATTTGACTCTCCAACAAGATGTGTATACAAAGAAAAGCATGTTACTTACAAGTTGTTTATCATTATGTGAGTAAAATCATGGAAGTTTCAGTTATTTCTTTATCTTGTCATGGCAAACTGCATTAGTCCTATTAAAAATAACATTATGCCCCTGCGGCCCTGCCATTAACTCATCTAGAATATAGTCCTGCAAGATGATTGGTCCGTATAAATAAAACGCTGCTTTCATTGAAAGAAGGACACTTTACGAAATTTCTCGGCATAATCTATCCTTCTATCTTATCAATAACTTTTTCTTTCTTTTTTGGAATCTTTGTATTCATGCATAATATGATCAGTCTGGATTTATATTTGATATGCTAGAAATACTTGTTGGGATTCAGACTATTAAATGATGAGAAGTCGAGCAGTTCTTTATATTTAAGTTGCTGGTTTTATTACCAGGGTTTCACTGGGGTTCAGATGTCAAAACTCAAGAAAAGCGAAGCGTTCACCAGAGAAAGGGAGAGAGAAATCGAACAGGTTAGTTCTTTATTTCTTTGATGGCTCCATTAATCAATTGTATGCTATATATACTCTCCTTTTGACATCACATTTTCCTGAAGTCTGTTTTCTATTGTATGCTTGTTGTTTGAAGGTTGTCGAATCAGTCAATGAGCTTGCACAGATCATGAAGGATCTTTCAGTTCTCGTGATTGATCAGGTATATAAAATCCTGATTAATTGCCATTGATTGGTGCTGATTACTAGTTGGAGCCAGACTCTTGATTTCTTCTTTGAACAGGGAACTATCATTGATCGGATAGACTACAATATACAGAACGTTGCAGCTTCTGTTGAGGAGGGTTACAAACAATTGCAAAAGGTTTCATCCTCAAACCACCTTTACTCTCACTAGTAAAAGGGTATCCCTTTCTGGGTTTCTGTATAATGGACCCTCAGTAAAGAAAAACTAAACCTTAATGCTACATCGGTACATCCTACATTCCAGTACTTCAAGCTGCAAAATGAAAAAATGAAAAAAAAATTGAGGGATAACGGGGGGAGAGGATCCCCACCAATATATTGCCAGAGTCTCTTGCAGACTCAATAAAACTCGGAGGGTTCAGCAATTGTTACATAGGGAAAACACTGATGTATCTAGAAAAATATGATGCTTATAGAGTAGCATAATAGGTATTTAGAAATTTACTCTTTTTGGTATGTCTCTGGGTTGCCGTAAAAAAAATGTCATCATGGGAAGCATGTATTCAAATATCCAACTTATTTTTTGCTAATATTATCTCTAAATACCCTGATTGTTTTCTAGATTAATCATAACAAGTAGTTTTGCAGTGTCATATACCTTATATATCTTGACCAAATGAGCTGTGATTAAGAATACAGCATCTTGTGCTTTATTTCCCTGACTGTAAAAGATGACACGTTCACTGTGAACAAGGGCAGTAAATTTGTAACCAGGCCTTCAGTTTACTGCTTATGGCAGGCACTGTCTTGTGCCTTTATGATATCTCTCTTTCTCTCTCTGCATTCATATGTTATGTGTTACATACATTATTTTAGAGGTTTCACAGCAGTCATCTATGCTTCACTTGCAGAACCTAATGATCATAGCATTTCTTGAAATAAAGAAATAAAGGAAAATAGTTGGCAGCATCAGTATCTGAAGCTTGCAGTCTAATATCTTGGTCCTTCTGTTCTGCAGGCTGAGAGGACGCAGAAGAAAGGGGGCATGGTGATGTGTGCCACTGTCCTTGTCATTCTGATCTTCATCATGATCGTCCTTCTGATTTTGAAGAAGATCATTTTCTGACATACATAGCTATCTCTTTTTTTATGGTTGATGGACGGCATCCAAGCTCATCTACTCCTTATTCGAGTGAGGATTACACAGTGCCCTGCATATTGGGAACGCCGCAGTTCGTTTCAATAGCGCAATACGACTTACTGATCTGAAGATGGTTCTTCTGCCCATATCCATAATGGCTGGGTCGGCAACTGTCCTCAGTCCTCGCCACAATTTTTTGCAGCGCTGCAGATGTAGAGATGTCATATTCATACATGCCTCATTTTTTGGGAGAAAAAAAATGTGAAGAGTTGTGTTTGACACATTTCACCTTCCTGATTGTCTTGGAGCAACCAGGTTAGGTTTGTGTACGCCCTGTATAGTGAGTTGTATCATCCAGTTCTCTTAAATAAAAAAGTAGCTTTAGTTCCTGTTCACCACTGTTCAATTTGCTGCATATTTTTTCTGGTCGTCCTTTTCTAGAGTTCCTTCTGCCCTCCATTCTGAGCTAGTGTCATTTTATTGTACCAGAGAATCCTAACATTTTTGCAACATTTTTTCTTCCTTTTGTTTTCATGGTGTATCGACTTCGTGTAATTGTGTTTCTTGGCCTGCTAACATGTACCTGACAAACCATGTTTCCTTCCATGCTAAAACTGCAACAATGGTTTCTACAGCATGTGGTTGGAAATTGCAATGGCATTTTCTTTTCAGGTGTGGGGCAGCCAGCGTCCTGATGCTGCCAGTCCATCACACAAGATTACCGCTGCAATCAGCCTGCAAGTTCATCTGCTGATTTTTCTGATTATTATGGATGCAATCAGGCTGCAAGCTTATCTGCTCATTATTATTGCTGGCTGATCCTCAAGGGTTGGTTTGGAGCTCTGAAGGTCAATAAGTCAGTTGCCTGCTCGGTCTCACCCATGGCAATGGTTTTGACCAGCTGGTCCCAAAGGCATGGATGGTTGCAGCGAGGGGGTGATGGTACCTGCCGGTGGTGATGTAAGATCCTCGGGTGTGCCCCCCAACATCCACACCCACATTGTAAGAGGTAATTGAATCCAGCCTCGTCTTGTCCTTTTGCCCCCATTTATAGTGCCTCTGCCTGGCTCAGTTGCTGCTGCAACTTTGGCAGCACCCAGCTCAGCTCTCTATCATGTTTTCAGTTTTTTTTCTATCTGACTATCTCCTCATCCTAGGCACACACACCACCCCTATCTAGGCCCTGTTTGGTTTGCTACGATGAGTAGCACACACGCTTCTCAAAAAAAGAATCTTTAATGCATGGAGTACTAAATGAAGTTTATTTGCAAAAATTTTTCACGGATGGGTGTAACTTTTCACGAGGAATATAATGATAGTAATTAATCGATGATTGGCTACAGTGATGCTACAGTAACCATCCTCTAATCGTGCGGTTAAAGACCTCATTAGGTTCCTCTCGCGATGTAGTGCAGGGCTGTGAAGTTAGTTTTGTAAATTGACTTTATTTAGTACCCCTAATTATTGGTCAAAATTTTTGTGCTACTCATGCTACACTAAACCAAACAGGGCCCTAGGTTTTCTATTGCTTTTGTAGAGAGAGCTAGAGAGGGAGGGGGCAACCCTGCCTGCAGACTGCCCTATCAATCTTACTGTATTTAGGCCGCGTTTAGATCGCGAAAATTTTTGGGTTACGACACTGTAGCATGTTTCGTTTTTATTTGATAATTAATGTCCAATCATGGATTAATTAACATCGTTAGATTCATCTCGTGGTAATCAGTCAGACTGTGTAGTTAGTTATTTTTTTTAACTACATTTAATACTTCATGCATGTGTTAAAAAATTCGATGTGACGGAAAAGTTTGGAACTTTTTGGGAACTAAACGCGGCCTTAACATAGTGAGAGGAGAGAGAAACATGAGAGATAGAGAGCACGAGCAATTGCTAATCTGTTATTTTTAGGATATGTGTTATGGCTGTTGTTGGGATTGAGATCGTGAGGGAGCGGCGGTGGCGCGCTACAGTACCCGCGGTGCTACGGTACCGCGGAAACTGTTCACAGGAGGAGGGCTGCGAGGGCGAGAGAGCGGCGGCTAGGGTTGGGGGCGCTGGGAACGCCGGCCGCGGGGTTTCGCCCACGGCCGGCAAGAGAGAAGGGAATTCCTTCTAATCTCTTGCTTGATTAGATTGATACATCTTCTCTCCTTATATAAAGAGGTTTACTTGATCCTTAAGAAAGCGACTAATTAACCCTAATGGGCTAAGGCCTAATAGGCCCTTGACTCCTCTAACACTACACCCCACCTGGACATGCAGCTCGTCCTCGAGCTGCAACCTAACGATCTAACAATGACTCCACTAGACGCAAACCGAAAACCTAAGAACAAGCCTTTTACATCTCGGCTTATTTTAAATAAACTACAATTCTTTATTTTTGACTCTTGAAGATACGGCGGACACCCTTCTTGTGCTGGACCTGCACGTAAGTAGCCGCCTGGATCCCATGGAGACCATCGGAACGAGAGGGGAGGACAGGTATCGCCACCGGAAATTAGTCGCAATAGCGACCAGCGGAGACGTCCTCGTGGCGGCCGGTGACGGGACGTGATGGAGCTAGGCGATGTGCCTCCGCCGATGACAAGGAGGAAAGCGTCTCCCTTATCGCTGCTGTAGAATTGGATTTCGCTACCTAGCGCGCGCTTGAAGACAACGGCGAGTTGGCGCGAGCGCTGGTGGCCTTCCGACGGGACAAGGTCGCGCCCCCATTTGCCGAGGTCGCGCCCCCAATTGCCGAGGTCGATCGCTGTCAAAGCCGCCTCTTGCATCTCTAAGCGCATCTTCTGCAGCCGACGCCGCGCTAGGAGGCCGCGTGCTGCATCCTGCAGCCGCCCCGCTGCAAACACATGGCAGGCATCCTCCCACGCAAACGCCTTCTTCTTCCCGAGCTGTGGCAAGGCTACTGCTGCAGGGACGACTGGATGCCAGCAGCGCGCTGCAACCGGCAGCGGCGGCGCCGCTGCCTGGGTGCCATCTACGCCCCCGTAGAAGATGCCCTCGCCGTGCTGCTGTGGAGGCACGGGGCTATGGGCGGTGAACGATGGGAAGGCGGCCGCGAACCTTGACTCCAACAAGGTCAGGCGGGCCTCTATGCGCGCCTCCATGTCGCCCATACTGCTCAGCAGCTTGGTCATCAGGGCGGCCAGACCCTCCATGGTTGGCGGCGGCGGCGGTGGCTCAGACTTGTCGTTGTCTGGCATATCTGATACCAGATTGTTAGGAATTGGATCCCTACCAAGACGTGGGCGCAGGTTGTAGGCGTGAGAAGGAGGAGGACGGAGGATGATGCGCGCCCGACGGCTTTTGGGCGCCGTGGTCGCGCAAGGGGGAGGAGGCAGGTGGGATTGAGAGGATTGTGGAGGAAGAAGCGACGGCCGCTGCCGCGCTACAGGACCCGCGGTGCTACAGTACCGCAGGAACTGTTCACAGGCGGGCTGCGAGGGTGAGAGAGCGGCGGCTAGGGTTGGGGGGCGCTGGGAACGCCGGCTGCGGGGCTTCGCCCACGGCCGGCAAGAGAAAAGGGATTTCCTTCTAATCTCTTGCTTGATTAGATTGATACATCTTCTCTCCTTATATAGAGAGGTTTACTTGACCCCTAAGCAAGCGACTAATTAATCATAATGGGCTAAGGCCCAATAGGCCCTTGACTCCTCTAACAATCTGGTAGGCTGATAGATACAACCACAAAATTTTTGAACACATACATGGAGCATTAAATATAGTTGAAAAAATAACTAATTACACAGTCTAACTGATTAGCACGAGATAAATCTTTTAAGACTAATTAGTCCATGATTAGACATTATTTGTCAAGTAACAACGAAATGTGCTACAGTGTCAAAACCTAAACTTTTTCGCGAACTAAACACACAGCCCATTCATCTTTTGGTTTTGGGGTTGTTGTTTCCTTGTACTATAGGATCGTATATTTGAAAATGTGAGAAAGGCTGTGCTTGGCAATAGCGGCGACGGCCGTACCGGATGCAGGACCTTGAATGCTCTGCCTGCGTCTCGTGTCCGTCCGTCCGTCGCTCTTCTTCTCCAGCCCTCACGTTGATCCCTCCCTGCGTTTACGCGGCAGTACTGAGATTTACTGGGGTCAGTGAAATCTCGACCGCTGTCGATGGCAGTACATACGTGTGTGGTAACCTAACCCCCATTCAAACCTGTACGGACGACAAGTAAAAGCGTGGATTTAGGGTTGTCGTCTCATCATTTGTGTGCCTCTGCTCTGAGGTTCTTGTTGTTGCTGCTGCTGCTGTTGACGACGCAGTACGTCTGGCCTTTATTGTACGCCTGTACAAACAAAACAGTTGCTGTACGGGTATGCTTTTCCTGTGCTACATACACTGTGCACGGGCGTACACTGGGTCTCTCTGGACTCTGGTGGTGTCCAAACTTTTGTTGGGGGCCTCTTGCCGCCTGGCCTGACTGGTGCCGCATGATTGGGCCGCCGGCGGAATGGGGTGCCGTTGGTTGGTTGTGATGGATTTCGTGATGGCTGTTTGATGTCGCCGGTGTCTCGTGGTGACGGTTTGTTGGGAAGCACACCCAACGTTTCATGCCATACAGGTAGGTGCACTGTTTGTTTTCTAAACTAGGAAATGACATCACGCAAAACCTGCTGATAATACTCGCATATAGGATGAGTATGTCACGGCACGAGCGTTAACCGTAAACAGCAGTTCTGAAATGGGCCGATCTCGGCTATATGTTTTGACATCACTCTTTTAATTTAATATCCATTGCTCCCTTTTTTTTAATAAAAATAAAAATACTGCTAAGAACTCTTCTCTTGGCAGGCTATAGTCGATTGCCAGTCAAAGAAGTCGATCCCTTTCCTCCTATACTTGTCTAAACCTGTTTTCTTCCTTCGTTCCTTCCTCCCACTTGAACCTCCCTAGTGATTGTGCTCCTTGTAACATCATTGACCAGCGATTTAAGCCTTATTATGTTGGTGCTCCGTCGTGCGTTGTTCCATCCACATCTCATTAACCCTACATCCGTCGTGACCTTTTTTCTAACCTTTGGTATCCCACACCGGTACCCCCTCATTCAACCCATCCCTTCTGGTAGTCCATGGTAACGGCCAGCAATTCCTCATCACCTCACAGGTTCAAGATGTGTGTATAGACTTCAAGCGTGACATCTTCCATAATTCCATTAGGATTCCACACATTGCATCCTCGGCTTAATCCCTAATTTCCTAAGGTCCTCTAGAGTGGTAGCCTTACGATGCTTCAAAGGAAGAGAGATGCTTTGGGCACCGGTGCACACACAGCTAGTGAGCCAGTACGAGAAATTTTGGGAGCGATGAATGTATAGGCGCCGCCAGTGCCAACTGAATAAAAATTTCTTCTACTATGCAAATAGCCCACCCAGCTCAATGGTGCAAGGTTCAGATGTGGGTCCTCTAGTGATGCCTGAACATTGCAGCATGTAAAGACCGATGCCTGTTTTTTGTAGTGGGGTCCGTTATTTTTTAGGCCTCACTTGCACGCTGTGGAAGGCCTAACCCTTCTACTTACCTGTTTCGATTCTGACAAGGGCAACACTCTACTTCCGATAAGCTTGACATCTTGCATCAGGATCCCGCGTATTGCTCCCTCGGTTCAAACCCTAATTCCCTAACCCTTCTATTTACTTCCTTTGACTCTAACGAGGGTTACACTCTACGCTCAATGCTCATGTCTACTTGCAAAAAGTATAAGCAAGTAAGCAACCAAGGGTGTGTTTAGATCCGCGAAAAGCTGGTAGGAAAAGACACATCGGACACTGTAGTACACTGTAGCACTTTTCGTTTGTTTGTGGTAAATATTGTCCTATCATGACCTAACTAGGCTCAAAAGATTCGTCTCGCAACGTATATCAAAACTATGCAATTAGTTTTTTTATTTACCTACATTTAGTACTCTATGCATGGGTCATTTCCTATATTTAATATTTCGATGTGATTTCGATGTGATGGAAAGTTTGGAGGAATTTAGAGGAAGTGAACACAGCCCAACAACCAAACCCAGCATGAAATAAGTTGATAAAAAGGTACGTAGCATGGAAGTAGTCAGAAACACAATAGGAGGGAGTTGGAAAAGAAAAGAGATGTGAAAACCCGAGGTTGCCCCTGGAAGGGCAGCAGGGGGGCAGGGCAGGCCCCGGCCCCCGGGGCAGTACAAGAAGACAGGCCACCAGATAGCCAGCGGGTGAGGCCGGCGGGCGGGCGGGATAGCATCGCAATCGCAAGCAAAGCAAATCCAAGCGGCTTCCTCCCTCCTATCTGCAGATCCCCCACCGACTGCCCCCTCCCCCAGGCCGCCGCCTCCATTAATGGCCGCCACCAAGAACCCTCCAACCCCCTCCTGACCTCCCTCCCGACTCGCCTCCGTCGCCGTCCGTTCCCCACGCCCTCTGCCTGTACGTTCTTGGTCGGCCTAAAGGAAGGAGGAAGCGAAGGGTGGGGGTGGGGCGAACCGGTTGGGGCCAGGCCATCGATGCTGAGCTCGGCATCCTCGGCGGGGGCGGGGATGGGGGTGGGGGGAGGGTACCCGCCGCCGCAGCGCGGGGCGGCGGTGTTCACCGCGGCGCAGTGGGCGGAGCTGGAGCAGCAGGCGCTCATATACAAGTACCTCATGGCCGGCGTCGCCGTCCCGCCCGATCTCCTCCTCCCCGTCCGCCCCAGCCCCCATTCCGCCGCCGCCGCCTTCTCCTTCGCCAGCCCCGGCGCCGCCGCGTCACCTTTCTACCATCACCACCACCCGTCCCGTGAGCTCCCCTCGCTTGCTCTCCTCTGTTCGTACTAGCTTATGCTTACCGCCTTCTGATGTATCAGGAATCTCGCTGAAATGGATGCGTGCTTGCTGGGATAGGGGCAAAAACAAAATGGTTTCTTTTGGATTTTCTTATTTATTTATTTATTTATTACCTTTTTGAGGAGAAGTAGATAGATCTTTTGCCTGCTTATTGGGATTGGTTTGGTTGTGCTTTGCCAATTTATCGATGCTTAAGCATACAGTACTAGCATCTGTCGATGCTTAAGCATATGCTGGCATCTGCCTGTTTATATGGATCTTTGGTGTTTTGTTTTCCGTTTGCTCAAGCAATGCCATTCTTTATTCAAACTTTTAAACAAAGCAGAGCATCTTTGCATCGGGTCGGTCAAATGTTTATTTGCTTTTGATCTAACACAGTACCATCTCCATTTCAATAATATTGAATGGGTGGCGACGGTTGCGTGGATTCAATGTGACCCATCTGTGGTTCCTGCAGTGAGTTACTACGCGTACTACGGGAAGAAGCTGGACCCGGAGCCGTGGCGGTGCCGCCGCACCGACGGCAAGAAGTGGCGGTGCTCCAAGGAGGCGCACCCCGACTCCAAGTACTGCGAGCGCCACATGCACCGTGGCCGCAACCGTTCAAGAAAGCCTGTGGAATCCAAGACCGCCTCGCCTGCGCATCCGTCGCAGCAGCCCCAGTTGTCCACCGTGACAACGACCACCCGCGAGACCGCGCCCATTGACTCCCTCACCGTGGGGGGTAAAACTCATGGCCTGTCTCTCGGTGGGGCTGGCTCATCGCAGCTTCACGTCGATGCTTCGAATGCTCATTATCGTTATGGCAGCAAGTATGGTTACTCTCAACCTCCCCTTTCGGTTCTCATTATTGCTATTCCAAACTGCTCATTGAATAGGTTTGACAAGGTTGCCTCGTTTGGTTGCAAGTTGTACTGGAACACATCTACTAATCTAGGTTTCCTTGCATGATTGGATGGGTTCCAAGTTACTAACATATCATTTGTGCTAGAACAATTATTGACGATGTCATGCTTTCCCTTGGTTCTCTTTGCGCTGTTATTGCAAAAGTACAGAAGCACATCTTGCACTCAGTTCTTGCAGTTTTAGCCCTTTTATTATTATATATTAATCTTTTGTAGTTTACTTGTAAGGTCAACTGCCTTGCCTGCTATTCCCTGGGCCCTGGCTAGTTCTATTATCTTATATAGAAGTCTATAAATTTATATGTTCTGGAGAACTATGGCTGGCAGCTGCCATGTCCATGCCCTCTACAACTTAGGCCTGTCTTTTAGACAGATACATTATTGACCCCCTTTCCTGTACATCATCTTACTTCCAGACATTATTTTTCATGCGTCTTAATGATGATGTAGTTTTAAATTTGAAGTTTGTAGTTATTTAGGGATCTCAATCAGAGTAACTTGAGGCTAGCGACTCATTGTGCTGCTTTTGAGACCCCCCCCCCCCCCTCCCCCTCCCTTTTTTTTGGAAACAGATAGTTTATCATGAGGTTGATGTTGTGTCTGGGCTAGCGACTCTGTTGTGTCAGAGTAACTTGATGTCGTGTAGTAATGAAATATACTAGAGTGTAAACAATACTGCTGACTTGACTAGTTTCAATCAGCTCATAATTGTTTGCAGCAACTTGTAGTTGTCACGTATCCATGAACTGCTTGATTGTGCAGGTACCCTCTTGGAGCTAAAGCTGATGCTGGCGAACTGAGCTTCTTCTCCGGAGCATCAGGAAACTCCAGGTGCTTCACTATTGATTCCCCAACAGAAAACTCATGGAACTCCCTGCCGTCCAATGTGCCCCCATTTACACTGTCAAAGAGTAGAGATTCTGGTCTCCTGCCTGGTACCTACTCCTATTCCCAACTGGAGCCGCCACAGGAGCTTGGCCAGGTCACCATCGCCTCCCTGTCCCAGGAGCAGGAGCGCCACTCTTTCAGCAGCGGAGCTGGTGGGTTGCTAGGAAATGTGAAGCAGGAGAACCAGCCGCTGAGGCCCTTCTTCGATGAGTGGCCTGGGACGCGGGATTCATGGTCGGAGATGGACGACGCAAGGTCCAATAGGACCTCTTTCTCAACGACTCAGCTCTCAATCTCCATCCCAATGCCCAGATGTGAGTTTCCTATGGGTCTGGCATCACCTTGACCATCATAGAAGTTGATATTTTCTTCTTCTTTTGTTTACTGCTCTGAATCACATTGCCCGTGGACTGATCATATGGATCGCTTTTTTCCCCGCAGGCGATTGAGAAGCTCGTGCTGCCTCAAGGTGGGGTTGTGTGACGTGCATCAGGCATTGTACTCGCCGTTAGCGAGTCGTTCACCCGGAGAATGATCAGCCATGGCGTGCCTGCGCTCCCCCGAACTATTTCTTTCACTGTATCGCACTAAGAGCTCTTTGTAAGAGCAGGCTCCCTTATGGATCAATGGAGCCCATAGAACTCATTCTTGTTTTTTAAGGTATTACCACGCTTTGTATTGTATCCGGACCCAGGACCGTCAGTTGTCGATTGCAGTAGATGATGCAAGTGTTTGTGTGCTTTCCCGCTAGTGCAATCTGATGGCGAATCTGATCTTGTAGCATCTGGTTCTGGTGCCCATCCAGTCCGCTGTCCTCATGGTAGCGGTAGCAGATTTTGTTCCGATAAAAGGATGCAAATCTGATCCTGGGTTCGTATTCACGATAGGCCCCATTTTTTTTCTCCTCGTACGAATTCAACACCGACGTGACGTTCTGATGCGTTCATTCATTATCTCTTTTAAAAGGACAAAAGGTAAGGAAAAAAAAAGGAGACGAAAGGCTGCACGTGAGACCTGGCCTCTCGTGTGCAGCTAGCTACTATCTCCGTTCTAAAAAAATATATAAATCTCGTTTCTCGATGAGTCAAATAATTTTAATTTTGATCGAATTTATACAAAACAGTACTAATATATATATTACAACATAAGTATTTTTAATTTAATTATGTAATATATTTTTATACTACATCAATTCGAAGACACAAATATTTGTAATTTGTTGTATAAATTTAGTCAAAATTAAAAAAATTAATTTTCTCAAAAAGCGAGATTTATATTTTTTTTTAAGACGGAGGGAGTAGCTGAAAAGGGAGCGGAATGGCTCCGAAGTTCGCAGCAGCTTTTGAGCTGAAACCGGCACGGCAAAATATTGGCTGGCCGGAAAGGCTGCGGCGCTGCCGAGCCATTGGCAGGTGTCGCTTCCATCTTAAAGGGCATAGTCAAACGTGATGCCCAGAGGAAGCAGGAAATCAATCACGCCGACCATAATGCCCAGAGCCCAGCCCGCATCGGTACTCACAAAGACGTCACGTCGCGCAACAAAGCTTTCCGGTAGCAGCGGCGGCCATGCCTCTCCCCGTCCGTCACCTCACTCACCTAGTCACCTGTATGTAGAGTATTGTTTGCCCAGAAACCAATGCATCCGCTTGCTGCCAGCAATCAGGACGGAATCATAGCACAAAGAGAAAAAACAGGAGATGCAACTGAAAACAAGCTAATAATTACTGCAATATTAGCCGCACGTCACGATTCATACAAGACCGACTGAACAAACAAAAACGAGCAGGCAATTGTAGGAACAGCTCAACAGTAACAAGCGTCACGAGTCCCAGACACAGTATAGCAGAGAACAGAAAGCATAATTAAACACAATGTCCCATGGAGGAGGGAGACGCATCCAGCCACTCTCGTAGGTCACCCAACCCAATAAAGGGTTGAGGGCACCAGCCGGGACGCCTCTTATTACTCATCACGAACAAGCACGGTAATAGACACTGTTGGGCTCTGGACAACATCCATAGCTGCAAAGAAGCTTGGTGGTTTATTCTGAGTGGTGGTGGTGAAGTGTGTAGTGGCGACACTTGAGGCGAAGGCGAGGACGTTGAATCTGTTTCTTGGCACTTCAGCTCACGAGCTTCCTCGGAAGGAGAGCCCTGTCACCTGGCATCTCGTAAGGGCGTCGGAAGGGGCCGGCCGGGCTGGGCCACGCCCTGGATTCCACGGGCAAGGGGCGCTTGATGGCGCTCCCGTGGGTTCTCGCCTTCAGGTCTGTGAACCTCTCAGGACCCAAACCAGACACCCTGTTCGGGCCCATTGACAACTGAGACAGCTTCTCAGCAAGGTCAGGTGCGTGGGGGCTCTGGTCCTTGGCGAGGTAATTGCCTACAGATCAAAGTTTGCCATGTTATTCCAGAGTAACTAGGCTCGTTTCAGGTATGCAAACAGAATGTGAGGAAGCAGTACTCACCATTACTCCTTACAGCTGCTGGTCTGGACCAAGACTGATTCATCGCGTTAGCCTTTGTCACTTTGTGGTTAGCCTCTGGTGGCTGCAGAGTGCAGAAGATAATAAATAAGTATCGAGCTCCATCTAAAAAAAAAGGTATCGAGTTGTTGCTGAAAATATAGCAACCAACAATGTGAACAGCAAAAGATAATAACCTGATGATCCAACTCCAATTTCCTTTGCACACCAGCTGCAACATTGACAAGTCAGGAAAAGTATGAACTCCAGAAAAAAAGCCACAAATCCTTATAAGAAATCCGAGTACCCTATGCCAGCCCGAATGGATTACCTGCTCTTACTGGAGCATTATTGCTCGGGTATGAGTAATTAACTGTTGGCCTCCCATTGGGTACAGTCCCCATGGAGTACCTCCTAGCATTCTTCTGGTCCATAGCTCCTTTAGCCCCAACTAGATAAGTACAGTTCCATTATATTAACATGTTTACAAATGACGTACTAATAAAAAACATACAGATCCATTATATTAATTTGTTTATAAATGGTGTACTAATGAAAAAGAACATGAATGTGCAGATCTGAAGGAGAGGGAGATACCTGATGGTGGTGTTGATGCATATCCAGTTGATTTGAAGCGAAGCGAAGGAGGGACATAGAAGCATGGCTGCAACACATGATGATAGTAAGGTCAGGAAGTAAATTAACTCATCATCAAGTAGTATGGAAATCTGCCAGATATATGACCTGGAAGAAGGGATGCTGCAAAACCTCCACTGCTGTTGGCCTTCTACGTGGATCCCATGAGCAAAGCCACTGTAGGACATAATTTGTTATCCATCATTTGCATTGGACATTGAAACAACAACAAAAAGGTAGGTACAATTTAAGGATAGAGGTAGGGAATATCGAAGGTCGACATTTACCGAAACAAGGTTGATTGCATCTTCACTCGCCGAGGGAATCACATCCGAAAGATGTATGCTTTCACACTGTACAAATATGGTGTAACACGTTTAAGTAACATTAACAATCACTAATAACATCTTAACAGAGGGAAAGATCCATCTCTATACCTGAGGAAACTGAAAACCGATAGATGCTGCAAGCTGCAGACCTTCAGGCCAAGTACGCTGATTTGCAGTGCCAAGAATGCTACAGATTTTGTAAAGTTCATCTGCTTCACTGAAGAAGATAAAACATGGGAGTTAAATAACCCTCATGTATAGAAATAGTATCTTTGGAGCAACATAATCAGTTGCTGCTGACAATCAGGTGTTATTCAAGATCACCTTTCCATAAAGCACATTACTGTTTTGACACAGAAAGGCAGCATTATATTCTATTATCTTCTATTAATATGGCTAACGCTAACGATATCACTTATGCATACTTAGCAAGCAGCCCCAGTTCATTAGGGAGTTTTATGTGTTTGATTTGTTGGCAGTTGGCACACATGTGTACCTTGATCCAGGAAAAAGAGGTCGAAGTGAAAAAAGCTCCGCAATAATAGCACCCATTGCCCACATGTCTGAAAATTTGATGAGGAACAAACATATATTAATAAAATGCACCAATTTACTTTCTTGATTTGTGGTAAAGGCATATTATTCTCCACTTACCAACTGCTGCATTATAAACAGTAGCTTGAAGAAGAACTTCAGGGGCACGATACCTAGTTAATAGTAAACATCAGCACATTCAATGTATTATTTGATGCATTTTAATTTTAAGCAAATATAAGACTTGAAACATAGCCTACCAACGAGTGGACACGTATTCTGTATACGGTGGTTCAGAAGAAATCTCACGAGCAAGCCCAAAATCTGCTATCTTGATGAGCTCCTTAGTAACCAGCAAATTTTCTGAAATTGCATTAATTACCAGATCAGTAATGAAGGTTGATGTTTGATAACACTGAACACATTCCAGATGGAACACATTAGTACATTACATGTACATTAAACAAGGATTGGTACTCCAAAATTTCATTATCTCCATTTTTTTTTCTTTTGCTCTTATACACACACAGCTCTTACTATTTTCATTGCCAACTACGATGATGCACTTACTGGTTCTGTAATGAACCACTCACTCTATGCAATTACATCATACACAGGGTATGAACAGACAACATTTATTAAAGTTGCAAGTTCATCAATGTATAAATGATACATAAACTATTCACAGAATTTGAAAATCACCGGAGGGCAACCACAACATCCTTGTCTAACTACAGCAATTTTAAGCTTGAATTCATAAAAGGTTTCTTTAACTTAACAAACACATGGATACTAAAAGGACGAAGCTCACATAAAAAATTTGCATGACAACAGTGTCTGAGCTCATATGTGAGAGCTTTGTTTTTGCAACAAACAGTGCACAGAGCTCAACTGTTGTAACATTAAAATGTAAAATCCAGTGCAAAATCACAATACCAGGCTTAAGGTCACGGTGAAAATATCCACGTTGGTGCATGTGATTCAGAGCTTGAAATATTTGAAAGCACCAATTTCGGACTTCAGTCTCAGAGAAGGGCTTCCCTCTGGTCTTCATCAGCTGATAGAGATTGCATTCCTAACATCACCACAAAGAACAAAAAACACAAACCTCAGTCGCCTCACAGACTACAAGCACAGAAACAATGGATCAAGGTTTATGAATTGACCATACCATGTACTCAAAAACAAAGAACAACATGTCATTCTCTCTTATGACTTCCTTGAGCTTCACGATGTTTGGATGGTTCATCCTTCGCAGGGACTGATAACAAAAAGTAAGTAACTCAAGAGAATGCCACAGAACACATGATAGATATTAGAAAGGTCATAAAAGCAACAATCACCTTCACTTCACGGAGGTTTATGCACTCTTCCCAAGAATAATATTTTTTCTTCATTTTCTTGATCGCAACCTATCAACACAGGAGTGTCAATGAGGTGAGAAGGCAGAGGAACGGGCAACCAAACTGTGTGGCTACTGAAAAAAAAAGAAACAAAAGAAAAAAATGGGGAAGCCGAATGATATACCACTTCACCACTTTCTTTATGGATAGCACGCCAAACACTCCCGAATGTTCCATCACCAACTTCCTTGATAACCGTATACCTGCAAACTCAATACAAAAATGAGGTAAGCAGACATCCAAAACAGCTTAGACATGATTCCAAGTTCATAATCATCTGACGATATAGGATATTTACCTCTCCATTTTATTAGCTGGTGGTGCACAAAACTGCCCTTATTTTAGAACAGTTGTATAGTCACAAACAAGACTCATATATGTATGACAGCAGTGTCTTTGGACGTTAGAACACCAAAGTCACTGGAGACTCTTCTCAAAGCTCTGTAAGCAATACCCATGCTTTGTGACGACAAAATCTTGAACACCTCTCCTCTGAAATTAGCGCATAATAGATCAGGGAACTGTAGAAGTAATAGAATTACATTTTCTAATTTTGCAGTATGGACATATGATGAATGGACTATGTTTACATTAGGAAGTGCACAAGTACCTAAGGTTATGCCTTCGCAAGTGAAGCTTGATGACACGTGACCAATACACACCAAACTTTGGACTGATCAAACTGAAAACTTACAGTGACAGGGTAGAACAAAGCTAGCAGCAACAAAGAAAACCGGAACCTGTCAAGGAAAAAAGATGCATGATTATAGAGAAAGGTGGGATATACAATAATGCTAGCAGCTTTTCCAATGAAAGGATACCTAGAGCTTATATGAGAGGAGAAAGCTCTAAGAGTTAGATCCAAGTGTCCAAAGATGTCTTGACGGTAACTTTTGCTGGCTGACCAATGCCAAGACAAAGATTACCAAATTGTTGCCAGAGAAACAGATCCACCATGCTCAAATAAGTTTGCTACAGCCGCACTGTAATCACTAGGCAACTCTAATGTCTGACAGCATGGGACCAGGCACAGCAGTCGCTAAGAGCAGTTTGGTCCTCAGGTGCAGTTGACAAAAGAGATGACAAGGAAGTCTCCGTAAAGACAAAACCTCCAGCCAAGAACTTCCTCGAGCAGCGAGATGAGGGATACAGAGGAACTTGCTGTGTAAGGGGTGTACTCCATGTCCTTGCCGAAAATGCTATAATTCCAGCAGAGCACGGTGATGAAACCTGCGTCAGTATAGAAAGTGGTGATTAAGCAACAAATCGCCAGGCTATGAACATGTGAAGAAAAAAGTTACACAGGACAACAAGCATGGACAAGAATCAAAATAAAATAAACAGAGAGCAAGCATGCGTGGATGCATTTAACAACAGTTGATGCCAAGGGATTCTTCTACAGTAAACAATACTGTATTTATCACTTGGAACCACGCTCAAAGGTCCCAGCAATTTTGATTTAATTGATGATTCATATCTCTCATGTTGAACATCTTCATGTAGATGAGTGCCAATTAGCATAAACTTCTGATACAGCAAAAGCATAGGAACTGGACATAATTACAGCCACATCAAAATCTACATCTATCACAAGCTGCGCAGTCCCCCCAAAACAAACCAATTAGCCATCGCGCCGAGCATAAACTGGTACGATCATTAACCGATGCGTAACTGAGCATGATCAAGTATTATAGCGCACCAGAATGGAGACGAAACCCTAAACAAACCGAACCCTAACAACATAGCGAATCACGGCCGAATTTCACAAATCAAACACCCACACGACCCCTACGCACACAAATTCTTCAACCCCCTATCAACCTCCCACGAAATTTGAGCCTGAGCGGTCCCCCGGAGCTCGCGAATCTCGCACGGACCCGATCACACGAACCGCGCTCCTCACCCCTTCCCCGGATCTCACGACGCGACGCGCCGATCGGTCAAACGCCCCACGATCCCCCCGGTCCCCGATCGACCTCGCCGAATCCCAACCCGCCTATCGCCCAAATTGAACCCTCCCACCCAGCCCCCGCCGCTCCCCCCGCATCGATCAATTCCGACCGGGCCAGGCTCGAATTGGGCGCACCTGGGAGCCTCTCGGCATAACCGCACGCCGCCGCCGCCGCCGCCGAAGGGTCCAGGGGACTTGGCCACCGCCGCCTCCAGCGCTGATGGTGGTGGGGAGAGGGACGGGTGGGGTGGGTCAACACCGCCGCGCGCGGTGTGGAGGAGCAGCAGCCGGGGAGGGGTGGACGGAGGGGACGGGGGTGGGTGGGTTGCTTCGGGGATTTTTCTGCCGCCCTTCCCTCGCCTTTAATTTATCTGCCCGTCCGTCCAACATGGAGCGTGGTTTTTGCGCCCCGGTCCCTCAATGACTCGGATATTGCAGAACCGGACTCGCCGCGGTTTCCAGGCGACCATCTCGTGTTCTTCAACACTGTTTCCGAGCGTTTGAACGCCAACATCGTGGGATCAGCTATTGTTAACCTCTTACACAAGCTTTGTGTGTTTCATCCGTGCTTCTACTTTTTTGTTCTTGTGTCTCTAGTTTGTGTTTTCTTTTTTTAAAAAAAAAATATTGTGCATCTCTATTTTGTTTTTTTTCTTAGCTCTCAAGTTCACCTATTGAAATCGGGGAAGCTTTTCTTGACTTTAGGACTTGCCTTCATAAACTAATTCTAGCTTCTTTTAGATTTACTGTCATTGGATTTCAATTATATAAAGGGAACTTTGGCCCAAGATTGTTGTGAGGGGGTCGGTCACTAACAATGTCAACTTAGCTTGCTCTATCACAGTGACGTTGAGACGCTAATACAGAAGCCAACAAGCTATGGGCCTTGTTGCCGTATATTATGAGTTTGTTTTTCCCTTGGACTCTTGATTCTGATTGTTTGAAAAGAAAAAAGACAGAAGAGGGACCCAGATGGATTAAGCGCAATTGAAATAGCCCGGTGGGTCGAACAAATCTCCACCTCTCTGACCATCCCCTCGCAATTCTGTGTTTTATTAGTGGTTAAAATTGTTAGATAAGCTGATTAGGGACTGAATTCTATCTTCTTCATACTAAGCTTAAACTACTATACGGTATAGCCCACCTGTTCATTCTGCCAATATTTTTTCTTCACATTTTTGTATGATTGAACAAATATTTTATTTTACACAAAATATTTCTACTGTTATGAGTATCCATGATCTGTTCTATTTGTATAGTTTTTCACTTCAATAACTTTTGTTGCAATTGAAGCTGTAAAATTTTTCCTTTTGTAATAGTTCTTACTTTTAGCAATAACAGTTTCATCCTAGATCTGGAATATCTTTCTCTTGAACATGAAACATTTATTTCAATTTATAAAAAGTTGTCCCGCCTTCATAAAAATGTTTCTAAAAAAATGCTATCCAAATTTATTCAAATGTTATCTTAGTTTAGCATCATGTAATGACAAGCACAAAAACACAATCAAAATTTTATTCAAACCCTCCATTTAAGGATTTTTTTTTCATTGGGATTATATATGTCATGATGAGTTTTCATCATGCGAAGTTACAAACTATGCTGGCTGGCGGAGGTGGTGGTTGGTCTGTAGCCCGTGGATCAACTCTTATCCTTAATTCTTATGTGTTTGTATTTAATTTGCTTGGTGACTTTGCGTGTGTTCTACAACTTGTTGCGAAATGTGTTAAACATAAATATGTGTAGAACACTTTGAAATAGAAAAGGAGGTTCGATAGGTCACCTTACACTTTGCATTTAATGCCCCACACATTAGTTGTGCCCCGCATACATTAGTATGAGTTGGTATCATCACTATATACTAATGTGGCCGCCACACATTAGCATCGATGGGTGATCTCAACCGGTACTAATGTGTATGTATTAGTACCGGCTCAACCATGACCGGTATAATTGTGCAGGATGGATGTCGTGTTTTCTAAAAGTAGAAACTTTATGTATCAAATCAGACTAACAACATACTATTCCATGGAGATGGTGAATGTCTCCATATCCTCCTCACTTATAATCACCGGTCTAGCACTGATACCGAGCATTTGGTGCTCTGTCGGCTGCCTCCTCATGGAGGAGGATGAAGACCCTAGTCTGTTCAAGAATCCACCGTCATCGGTGCATATATCCCAATGTAAGAACCTAAACAATCAGGCATGTGTTCCTCACATTATTTAAGAAACTCCATCTCATTAAGAACCCAACCCATCAGGCATGTGTTCCTCACATTATTTTAGAAAATCCATCTCATTTGTGACCCTTTAGGTCCTACTTGTGTGTGTGTGTGTGTGTGTGTGTGTGTGTGTGTGTGTGTGTGTGTGTGTGTGTGTGTGTGTGTGTGTGTGTGTGTGTGTGTGTGTGTTGTGGTGGGGGGGAGTAGTGATAGACTTTTTCTCTCTAACCCTTGGCATAATAGAATCATTCTATTATAATGTGATGAGGGGTGTACATATTTTTTTAATAAAAAGATACTTTCTATGATTTTAAATGGATACAGATCATCAAATCCACCTTTAGTTCCCATAAGAACACCGAGAATCGTTATTTTTCTCTAACATGCCCCAAATCACCAATATAATCGATTCCACATATCTCCATATATAGCTAGTCAACATCATTGTGCAACCCATCATACATATATTAACCTTACAAATGATATCGGTATCAACAACAATCACCGTGTCATTTTGTCCCTGTTGAATATAATTGTGTCTTAGCTACTCTTTACCAACCTAGACCCTATTTGGGAATATCTTTGGACATTATGGCCAAAATAATAACAAAAAAATGTGATTCTAGTTTTGTTTCCGTGAAAATCAATCCTCCCAGCCACGAGCGAACAACTATACATGAGAACCATCTGAGCCCATCGCTTGGGTTCTGGGAAAAACCCTATCAATTCTAGTAAACCATTTATAAAATTACCCCTAGAGATGGTAGGAAATTTCTTGCTCTCTGCCATCATATAAAAGATGTCTTCTAGGGTTCGAATACCCCTCCCCACCTACCACATAGGTCTGTTGTGTCGCCGCCGCCGCCGCCGTCAAGAGGTGAGCCACGCACTCGTCGTCGCCGCCGCCAAGAGGTGTTCCACACACCCCCTCCGATCTGCTGTGTCGTCGCCGCCGCCGCGAAGGGGTGAGGCGCACCCCCCCCCCCAATCTAGTGTGCCGCCGCCGCCAAGGGGTGCCGCACGCATCCCTTCCCGATCTGATGTGTCGCCGCCGCCAAGGGACGCTCGCACCCCTCCGATTTGCTGTGTCGCCGCCGCCGTCGCCGCTGCGAAGGGGTGACGCGCGCACCCCTCTGATCTGCTGCTTCCCTACCGCCGCCGCCTGTGCCGCGTAGGGGTGACGCACGCACCCCTCTTGTGCCGCTGCCGCCAAGGGGTGAACGCGCACCCCCTCCGATCTGTTGTGCCGTCGCCACCGCCACCACCGCTGTCGCCGCCAAGGGGTGACTCGTGTATCCCCTCTGATCTGTTGTGGCCGCCGTCGCCGCCGCCAAGGGGTGAGACACACACCCCCTCTGATCGGTGCGGCACCCTCCTACAAAGGTAATATTGATTTTGATCCTACCATTTCTGATTGCAAGATTTGTTAAGTTTTGATGAATAAAAGGACCACAAATGATTCATGTGTGAATGCGCTGCAGTTGGTTTATCAATTTTAGTATGAATTATTAGAATATTGCACAGCAAGCCGACCAGTAGAGAGTGTTGCTCTTAAATTTATGAGTTTGCCACAAAATACTGTAGATGGTAAAGAAATTGTGGGTGTGCACCTGTGCGTAAAACGACCATAACGACCATAAAATGAAAAGCTGAACCGGCGAGGTCATCGGTTCACTGGTTCAGTAGTCCGACCAGTGGAACAACCACCATGATTCAGATTCTGTATATTAGTGTCTATTCCATTATGTATTACACATAATTTGTTGTCGAGACGGTGGAAGTGGAAGTGGAATTTAGTCTATAGACCTGGATTCAAATCCTTCTTCCTTATTATTATTATTATTATTATTATTATTATTATTATTATTGTATTCGTTGTTTTAAGTTTTATGCCTTCATCAATGTTGTATTGGGCCGATTTCAGCTGAAAAAACTGCACGGAATATGTGCATTTCCCTTGCCGAAACCAATCTTTTAAGTGAACCGAGCCGACCAGGTCGTTGGTTCTTGCCTTTTCGGTTTGTGTTATTTTCCCTTGCAAATGACGCTGGAGCACTTACCATCACTGCAGGATCGTTGCTTTTATTTTCTACTTCATTTTGCTACCTGGTTCCTCCATCGTGTTCTTTCTTTTTTAGCTGCCATTTTGTTCATCTCACATAATTTTTGTTACAGGAGCATCACACACACACATGGACACCACCACTATGTGCATGCTCTTGGCAATGGCCGGACCCCAGGGCTGGGCTGAGCTCCCACCTGGAATTCTGCACTCCATCATTCACCTGCTGAGCAGCACCCGCGACGTTCTCGCCTTCATCGCCACCTGCCCCAGCTGGCATGCGGCCTTCATGGAAGCCAAACCCTCCTTCTGCAAGCTCCTCCCACCTCTCATGATCCGAAGCTGCGCCCAGTTAAGCAACGATGCCCACCACTCTGGTGTTCATCACGTGTGGCAGCTCATGGACCCGGCCAATCCAAGCATCAGGTTCCACCGCCCGGTTCCGGCAACCATTCCACCCGGCATGGTGTTCGTAGGCTGCTCCTACGGCCATGCCATCTTCGCCGACCTGTCGGTCTCGGAGACGGGAGGCAATATCACCATGATCGACGTGTTCACCGGCGTCCAAGTTTCCCCTCCACCATGCCCGGTATTAGCGAAGGCGGCCGCCCGCTTGGTCAATTTCATCAATCTCCTCTGCTGCACACTCACAGCTCCGATATCATCCCCCAAGGCGTGCCTCCTCGTCAGCACCAGCGACATTGTTGGCCGGCTGCTCGTTTGGCGAGTCGGGAGCGATGATTGGGAGCACGCGAGAACGGCTCATGCCGGGATAGGACCCATCGACCAGATCGTGGTGTTCAAGGACAGGATCATCGCCTTGGACATCGACCTGAGCCTCTACACCGTGCACCTGGACGACGATGAGCAGCTTCGCAGGAGCATCCGACCCCTGCTCATCGTGGAGGAGGACGATGACGGCATGGTCAACAAGGAGGCGCTTTCGAACTCGCGGCTGGTGGTGGTGTGTGGGGACAAGCTCGCCTTGGTTGCCACGCCGAGCACTGACTGGGAGACCCTTGTTTTCTTCCACCTCGACGGCCTCGACTCGCCGACGGAACCGCCGCGGTGGTCGCCGGTGCCGGAGCTGGAGGGCGCGCTCTTCATCAGCGGCGGCCATGGAAGGCAGGCGGTCTTCGAGGGTTGGTATGGAAGGTGGGTGCTCTCCAGAGCCCGCCCGGAGAGGTGGGGAGGGAGGAGGAGAGGCCATGTCGCCTTCGCCGGCCATGCCAACGAAGTGTACCCGTTCCCCACCGGGATGTTGCTGCCCAGCTGGGTGTCGCCCAGCGTGCTCTCCCCGGATGCTTAGCCTGCCACCGCCGTGCATTTCGGTTCCTTTGCGATTGCTATTTGTTGGCTCGGCTCATCAGGAGCCTGAAGTTGGTGCTTGGTTAAAGACTTTGTTGTTGCTCCCTACCATGTTTCCTTTCGGACAAGAGACACAATGCAAAATGCTGCTGTTTTGGACACTTGATCTATCTGTGAACCCTCTTTTTTCCCTTGAGTCGATGCTTTGTTTCCTTTTTTTTTTTTACTTTTTCTTTCCCTTTCGATACGGGATGCTTCATTTTCTTGAGGTCCGGGTCTCAGCTCACAACAGAGAATAAGTAGTCAGGGGTCTCAGGTGCAGTGTCTTGAGTCTTGACAGGTGACACAGGCTGCTGAAATGTGATGCAGGTTACTGAAATTGGAGCTCTAAACTGGTAGTAACTTGTGGAACTTCTAGAAAGAGACAAGGGATTTATTCCATCAGGAAGGAAGCTTGCGGTTCAGCGACGCCTCCACGGCTCCAACCTGCAAGATGGAGAGGCCAGCTAGGTAGCACGTTCTTCTTACCACAAGGACCGAGCTATTAGCAGGATCATAGAATCTCAGGCATTTACCCATCATGTGCCCCCGAATATCTAGATGCACAAGATATATCAGTTCAAAGGAAAAATTACAGCCTTCCTGTTTAACAACTAGCATTCCCTAGTACTTTTGACATGTTATTGCATTTCTTGAAGACCATGAAGGAAAGCAAACATGCTCTCAAAACCCAAAACAGAATGGGTCCAGTCCTAACAACAGTGTAATAATGCCATACGGGCACAGTGCATTGCCTCCTCATTCAGTGCTAGACAAGAGTTCTCCTTGTCAATGGAAGTAACCGAGGACCTGACCCCCCACGTTCTGCTTGATTGCTTCCTCATGATCCAAAACACCGCTCGGTGTAGTGATCACAACAAAGCCCCACTGCGACACAGGAAAGGGCGTTAGTTATACCACACTAAACTTCAAATGAAATGCATACTCCACATCTGAAGCTAAACTGAAAAGACAACCATAAAGGGACGCTACTGCTGCTACAGGTGGGGAGAATCAGAATGGAGCACCCCAAAACAACACACATGCACCGCCTGATATAATGGTCATCAGAGTGTGTGCTTTTGCCCAATTTCCAAATAAAAGCTGAAACTTAGATTCTACTTTTTGGAGGAAGCTAATACAATAAATATAAAAGGATCTAACAAGACATGCAAATGTCAATAGATATGAGCAGATAAAAAATATAAAAATACCTGTCTTGTTGGGAGCATCCGAACTCTGTATTGTTCTATCTCCTTAGCTCTGAGGTCTTGCCTGTAAGTAAGAGCTTTGCAATCTTTGATTCGTCCATGAAGCTCCACATTAATTTTCCCAACTCTATGCGGATCAATGACCTCAAAGTTTTTGATATACCCTGTGAAGCATCAAACAAATCATGAGAAGAAATTTCCAGAACAACAAAGAGTACAGTAGAAGGAATCCTGCCAAGATGCAAAATCTCAGAAAATCAGTTTGCAATCTGCATGGATATGTGATTAAAACAAAAAGGGGGAAAAGCGCGCCACTATTCCATGTCACCTTGTGTTCAATGGAGCTCTGTTATCCATAAAAACTAAGCTGAAGAGTGTCTGGAGTTGAAAACTCTTAACTGGTGGAAATTCCTCAAATTGACAGTAATCTAAGAGAAAAGTGGGTGGATGCATGCTGCCATACTTCACGGCTCATAAGTTGTCAACTCTTTCAAGTGCTAACAAATGAAGGAAGACAAAACACTTGCTCTCGAAAGTTAAAGAGAGCTTGGCGGAGTATAACTGTAATAGACTTGTTAAAAATCTGGTGAATTTGAATGTGGGCTCTTGCCTTAATCCTCCTAATGACATTTGCCTTAACCCAGACACAGGATACACACTAAAACTTTGGAACCGAGAATCGGTGCCACCACATTTATCAAGTGCCACCACATTTTATCAATGTGCAACGAGTCGATAGCAAGGGCATGGTACTGAAGAAGCAATTTCCGATGTCGACATGACCAATTTGTCCTGTCAGCCCAACCCCTCTAGCAGCACGACACTCAGCAAATCGCCCAATACATGTACTCCTTCTAGAAATGGGATCGATTACTTTACTCGGGTAACGACTGGAATCGGCATCCGATCCCAGGTTTGGCATCAACGATGAAACCCTGGTGTGCTAATTGGGCAGACCCACTGGATGATGGGATGAGGCAGGGACGGGACAGGGGGAGGCGAGGCTGCATGCTATGATGCTAGTACCTACTAGTAGAAAGGAAGGTGGAGGTAACTAGAGTAGCGAGGAGCGGAACACTCTCCATACCTCGGTGCTTCATGATGTTGAGGAAGGAGACCATGACGCCGGAGATGGGCTGGAGGAGCGCCGTGGCATTCCCCCGGCGGTCCGCGTTGACCATCTTCCGCAGCGCGTCGTTCAGGATCCGCCGCCCCATCGCGATCCCGTGGCCGCGGCCAGTGGATCTGTTCGCCTCTCCGTCCGCCGCCGCCGCGCTTTGCCGCTTACGCTTTCTTCCCCGGGTAGCCGGCGGCGCTCGCGAGAGGGAGGCTGAGGCGAGGCGAGGGCACGCGCTCAGAGTGGGCCTAGGTCTAGGCTGGCGCTCCGTTTAGGCCCATGAAGGCCCAATTTGGAGAATGGGCCGGTGAGGCCCAATTGGGAGACTGGGCCGGTGAGGCCCAGTTCCAGCGCGCGCGAGAGGGCTCCCGCCCGCCACTTCCATTCGCGGCGGTGGCTTCCCGCGCACGAACCCCATTTCCACTCTGATCCTTTTACCGCCATTTTCTTGGCGCCAAAATCCCCTTGCATTTCCCGCCACGCGCCCCCTCCTCCTATAAACTCCCCCCAATTCATCTCTCTTCCCCACGCCGCGACCCGCTCGCAGAGATCTAGTGAGAGGGAC
Organism: Panicum virgatum; assembly: GCF_016808335.1. NCBI lineage: Eukaryota > Viridiplantae > Streptophyta > Magnoliopsida > Poales > Poaceae > Panicum > Panicum virgatum. The sequence goes on along the minus strand of NC_053139.1, from coordinate 1,147,013 downwards.
AGATCTACAGGGAGTGGGAGGAAGAGAGAGAGAGAGATCGCCATGGTGGTGGCGCTGGGACCCGGCCGGTTCTACGGCAGCAGCCTCCCGCGGCCGCGCTTCTTCCCGGGCGACCGCGTCGACCCGCCGCCGTCCGTCACCGAGCCGCTCCTCGCCTGGGCGCAGGAGGCGCACTGGTCCATGGGCGGCCTCGGCGTGAAGCGCCTCCGCCTCCAGGGCCGCATCGAGGGGTCCATCGACAAGCTCCGCCGCCGCGCGCGCCGCGACGACAGGGCCAAGGCCCGCGCCGCCGGCCACAAGCCCGCGTCGCTCGCCGCGCTCGGCTCCGACGATGACGCCAGCGACGGGGACTCCGACGAGGAGGACGCCGCGGCGCAGGAGCGGATCCTGAAGCGGGAGGTCGTCGACGACGACGAGGACTCCGACGGGTCCGACCAGTCGGAGGAAGAGGATGAGGAGGACGATGAGCCCCTCGCGACCATCGCCACCGCCGCCAAGAAGAAGCGCGCGAGGAAGCTCAGCGACGAGTTCGACCGCATCGCCGCGCAGCAGCAGCAGCTGGAGAAGAAGCAGAAGGCGGCGGCCGCGGCGCCGGCGAGGACGTCCCCGAGGAGGCAGGCTTCCGCACCAGCGGCAAAGGCGCCGGCGCGGGCATCGCCGAAGAGGAAGGCATCCGCACCAGCTGCCGGGGCACCGGCGAGGGCGTCGCCAAAGAGGAAGGCTGCCGCGGCGGCCGCACCGGTGGCTGGGGCAAGGAGGACTTCGCCGAGGAATAAGCACTGAGCGGTGGCCGCCGTATGTGCTCTAGTTCCTGATCTGTTAGGTTTTCTTTAGGCTATTGTGTGGGGTGGTAATCTTGGAAATGTAATGAGTTACTGGGTGGCTTCTGCTGAATGTTGGAATGATGATGAAATGGAATGGATGATGATTACCCCTTGATTAACCCTGGAATAACATAGTAGCTGTCTTGATTTCTGAACATGTTGCATTTTTTGGCCTTGCTTAATGTGGTAGATCTCTTATTTGTATCACTACCTGAGCCTATCAGATTCGTGAGAAATACGGAAATTGTTTACCATTGTTTGATTTTTCGAAGATATGATGAATTGTGTTGTGGTGCTTTTGATTCTGAAAGTTGTTCCTGCTAGCTGATGTCTGAACGAAGTTGCATTTCTTGGTTTTCTGTGGTTCTGTCTTCTGTATCGTCAAATGAATGCACACTCTGTAAAATCTAAGTAAACGCGGCTCCTAATCATTCGACCAATTGGAGAAATCATATGGGTATTCTTCTGTCTGAAATAATGCCGTCCTGTTGTCAGTTCTTTTGCTATTTAATTCACTGTTGTACTTAGTTTCATCTTAGTGTACATGCCATAGGAAGCAAAATGTAATCCCTGACTCCTTTGGTTGGTGGTACATGTTAAACTTGAGATAGCATGGAAAAGAATAGTACATTCAGGGCAGTACTGTAATCCTCGCTGCCCTTCTGGATTGTGTGTATGCATGCATGTATCTAGGACTTTTCAAGTCTAATTCTATTAGCACAGAGAATCAGGTCGAAAAGGGGTTGGGTGATCATGTGTTGGAGTCAGATACAACTCTTTCGATCTCTTCTAGTAGCCGCTCCTTCTCTTCAGTTAACTCCTCATTTTGCTTCTGAAGCTCCTCAATCTGTTTGGTCTGTTCTGAATCTTTCCTGTGATTGGTTAAAATACTTTAATAAATAGCTCTATAAGAATGGCTTATGATTACTGAACAAGAATTTGCCTTGGAATAGAAACATGTGCCCTTGAAACAGTGTACTCACCTGTTCATGAAAGATAGGTTAAGCTTTAGTGACCGGACCTCCTTCTCTAGGTTTTCGCAACGCTTAAGTACGGCTTGCATGTCGGATGGTATTACTGGTGTGGAACTTCTTTCCTTTGCTTCTGCCATTCTGAACCATAAAAATGCAATCTAACATCATATACTGTATGCCAATTAGAACTTATTGTTCAAGACCATATTTTTAAGAGGGAGAACCATCACATACTTGCGTGAGCGCTCAACCCTGCGCTTCTTTGTAGGATCTCCATTATCAGCTGCATAAGCTAATTAATTAGGTCGTTTGGTGATCAATAATACAGTATACAAGTCAAACCATATGCTACATCTTTTTAGGAGAGTGTTCTCATTTGGCACAAGCATATCATAATTTCATATATTTCATGTTTCCCAATGTATAAACACTGGTGAGTGATTATTTTGAGAGGTCACCTATGCCACATGTTTGCTGCCTACATAAAAGAGCTGTCTGCTGCATATACCTGCTTTTTCTGATGAAATGGATCCCATTCGAGTTAATGCCGTTTTCTGCCAATGTGTAAAATGATCATATTGAAATATTATACCAGATGAAACTTTGGATGTTCCAGAAGTAATAATCAAGCCTACCTTTCTATCATCTTTCACATTATCCTTTAGGACCCTCTCCCTGTATTCTGTGCATTTAAACAAAAAAAAATCTATGTTATTCTCCCATGGCATGATAATAATGATAAAGTGGATGGATAAAACATTCTCAGATCCATGTTGCAGTGACTAATAGGTATTGGTTGAGGGCAAGTAATGTTTTGCTATAACTCAGGGATAAATGTATAGATAAAACTATACCTTTGCCTTTTGATCTGCAGTCAGTTGTTCCATTTGCGGCATTTTTTCTAGTGCTCTCACAAACAGACATTGCTTGCCCCATAGGAGGTAACTCATCACACACTTCAAATCCAGCTGAATGAGCAGTCATAGCAGTAGATGATCCGCTGTGCGAGGGCTCTTGAGATGCTGCGCCGAACCAAACCTGGTTTGCAGGAGCAGCGAAGTTACCATTATTTGGTTCCACGGGCCTATCGACTTTTGGAAGCATCAGGGAATCCTGAACTTGGGATGTTGTCACTAGGGGAAAGATATCTGCCCCTCCAAGAATGTTTTGTTGAAACTGCTGAGTGTCATAGAATCCAAAAGAATTGCCTACTGTGGCATCTTTGTTAGCATGGCTACCAAGCTTCTTGCGCTCGAGCGTGTCCTTGAGCATACTCACAACTGAGGTAACAGTATCTTGCGACACCATATTTGGATTATCCAGTGGGGATGTTGATGAACTTGAAGGAGATACAAATTTTGGAGTCTGAACAGGTGTGTTGCTCATTAGAGTACTGTTTATTGTGTTTGTAAAATCTTGTTTGAATTGGTTAGCTGGTTCAATGCATGCTGTAGTTATTGGTGCCACATGAGTCTGCATTGCAGCATATCTTCTCCTGCAAAAATAACCAAATTTTGGAGAAATTTGAGGCAAGAACCATAGATTTCATCTTGGAAGGTAGTAGCACATTTAGAATCTGAAACTCCTGCCTTAGTTCTGAAGATCGGCTTCTAGTCATTGGTTGAGTGCTGTGGAACCAGGCCTACACATGAACAAATTAAGGAAATGAGAAAAAACATCAATTACTTGCTTCCTTTCTCGAAGACAACTGGATAGTGAATTTGGCTAACCTTTGCCAGAAGTAGGTCACTAGCCTGCATTCCTTTCTCGGCAGCATTCCTATTGCATGGCAAATGACAAGATTAATATGCTTGGACTACATAAATCTTACACTAGAAGATGATGCTGGTGTGTAAAGTACGGTACTTGAGTAATTGCTGGTTATTGTTATTTGGATATTCAACAGAAGGAATTGCTGAATTCTGTGGGACCGAGTTGTCAGTGAGAAAATTTTGTTGAGCAATGTCATGCTGTTGATTCGGAAGGCCTGCAGCTTCTGATGACAACCTGCATAGTTTTGCATGCCATCTTGTGGGTTATTTGTTGCAATTAACCATACAATATGTACTCATGATAATAGCTCAATTTTATGTAAATTTCCGTGTTAACTTCATTTAGTTGTGTAAAAGTTCAGCATCGTTTCCTCAGGGGAAAAATGTTTAGCACCATTTACATGCTCAATAAAATAATGATGCAGTGCAGAACTAAGTTTTCCTGGAAATGCGTGATTACAATAGGAGTTGCTATTTAATGATTCCGACTTTGAATTGGGCGGAATGATCTATTTGGTAGGAGTATCTCAAAGCATATCATGTTCAGATGCTTTTTCTGAGATTAGTTTCAATTTAATCATGATGTTGTATTTTAAGGTGTTGACTCCATACAAATACACAGTTACCTTTATCACGGCATACTTACAAGATCTAGCCGGTTTAGTTAATTCTGCATCATTTAGCAGTATCTTACCTAGATGGCTGTCGAGGACGATTGTTCGCTGAACCAAATCCTGGGATCTGCAAATAAACAGCCAATAGTTTTAGGTGATAATTTTGACTTTCGAGTAAGACGTTAGCCAGCGTAGTAAGTAGTTTTAGTACTCATGCTCATACTAGCTTACTGATATACTCTAGCAAAATGATAGAAGAAGTACTGTATCTGTTATGTAATTTCTAAATGATAGAAGAATTGAGTGAACCCCAGAAAAACAGAATCTATCTTCTGAAACATGAATTGTTTCACCTTTCATGCACAGAGAGAAAAGAAATCACAGGTAAACTCAGAATTCTTGCCTCTCCATTCATAAGCCAGCTGTTGAACAACTCCTCGCTGTCTTCTCTGAAACTTTGTGACATATTCCTGAACCCCAACATCTCCATACTTGGTGCTGCCGCCACACCCATAGAGTTCTCCATCACTGCCTTGAGGAAGATCTCCTCGCTGGTGTTCCTGAACAAGTCAGACAGGCCCCTGCCCTCCATCTCCATGAACCCCCACTCAGTTCAACCTCCCCTGTCCCCTCTTCTGATGAAATGAAACACTAGACCAGATTGATCATAGGAATAACGCGAAAAGCTGTCTTTAGCAGTATTGCAGTGGTAGGGGCACTAGGGGAGAACACTTGAAATTCAAGGAACAGAAGTAATGAAACAAATGAGATAATATATAATAGAATCCCACCTAAAGCACCCATAAAACTAATAAAATGGAACTTGGCAGAAGAGTTCAAGCACAGAAGACATGTACTAGTTGAGTGCTGCACTAGCTGGGACTAAACAAATCTGGTGGCAGGTATCTTCCTCTTCAGTAGTGGCAAAGATTCCGTTCTCCTAATTTTGTCTCATCAGTGGAAAAAATGGCCTATGAAGAATTTGGCCGCTTACGCACCAATGAACGTACACGTAAATACAGTCTATATGCCAGGTATGAAGAGCAGTGGCGAAGCCACGTTGATGTACCCTGGTGCCATGGCACCACGGCAAAAAAAAAATTTACCACTAACTAGACCCAAATACACAGTGTATAATATATTTCTACTAAGATTAAGAATTATATTTATTTTAAGCAGTGCACCAGGAGGGATAGAGTCCGGAACGAAGTTATTCGGGATAGGGTCGGGGTGACACCAATTGAGGAGAAACTTACCCAGCATCGACTGAGATGGTTTGGACATGTCCAACGAAGGCCTCCTGAGGCGCCGGTGCGTAATGGGGTTCTTGAGCGGGTCGATAATGTAAAGAGGGGTAGAGGTAGACCTAAACTGACGTGGGATGAGTCGGTTAAGAGAGACCTTAAGGATTGAAATATTTCTAAAGAGATAGCTTTTGGATATGAGTGCTTGGAGACTAGCTATCAATGTGCCTGAACCTTGAACTTATTTCTTTCGGGTTTCATCTCTAGCTTACCCCAACTTACTTGGGAAAAAAGGCTATGTTATTGTTGTTGTTGTTGTTGTTGTAGTAGTGCACCAGGGTTAGTTTACAGCTACCTTCGCCTCTGATGAAGAGAAGAGTGGTGCATTGCTTGAATTACACATCTTGATATGATGATACTCTACATGGTCTGGAAAAATGCAACACAAAGATCAGACAATACTTTTGGCAGCTGCTTCAGATTTCGCTTGTGATGTTCTATATTTACTCAATTGCTCTGAAACATCAAAGGTATTTGGATCGTTTTGTTTTAGGTCTTGAGAGTTCTAATCCATGGATTAATTTTTAGCAACCTGGTCTAAGGTGGTGACATCATCACAGATATGCATGTTAACATAACATAATGCAGCAATTGGAGGAAGTGGAAGGCCAGTCTAAGTGCTCACAGGCCTACACGGCATTACAGTGACCTTTTTTAATCATAATACTGACGCAAGACTCAAAAGCGCCGGTTTGGAGCCTGCCTGACATGAACTTCTCACCATATCATCATTCTTCTATTACTGGTCAGGTAAACTGGTTCCTCTCGTGTGACAGAACCGCCAAGTTAAACGGCTTAATTAAGCGTAATGTTCATCATCTGAACGCATCAAGCGCATTAGCTTAATTAAGTGTAACCTGACAGCTTGTTTCCAACCCACAGGCCGATCGAAACACACCAGAAGTCTCACGCAACGGCGAGCACAGACGGTACCAACATAATATAATTTCACAAAAATAGATAATAACATAAATATTTATAAAACAGCTTAAAATTTAGAATTTACATAAAATAAATGACAGCAGCGGAAGAGAATATGACCTGAGAGAAGTAAATTTGATTGAGAACCAATAAAACAAAACGATAACTATGAACACGTGAGGACGTCACATCGAGCCCACTGATGCGAATCCTGTTTAGCTTCTATACCTGAAACAGGGTAAACAACAAACGCTGAGTATACTAATACTCAGCAAGATTTACCCGACTATTGGGTATACTTAGCCCACATATCTAGACATGCAAAGCTTTCTGGCTGGTGGATTTATTTGCAGAAAAGCATCTAAGGGTAGATCCTTAATTACAAAATTTTTGCTCCAAGTTATAGTTATAAAGTTGCTACACATCTATGATTTGCAGATCTATAACAGTCAATGTGAAAACATAATTGGTTAAATAACATCAACATGTATCATATCATTTCGTTTCATTTCCTTACTACGATGTGACTCGGAGATCAAGGTGCTCATGTCTGAGAGCGACTGACGGCGAATCAATCCGATTTAATCTTGCAAGGTGAACCTAACCAACACGGCACGTATTTGCCCCGTCGGACAATACGAACCAACCATTCCCCTCCCCGCCTCGAACTACAGAACCGCCCCACCTGCATATAGTCAATCGAGCCCTACGAGAGACCACCAAAAGTAAACATATGCATCCCAATTCTCCGCGGCCACTCGACTGCCCTAAGGGGTGGGTAGAAGTTCTGTACTTTCGAAGTGAGGCAGTACTCAGCTTACCGGTTTCGACTACATCCTACTCCCGACATGCGGTTAGTACAGTTCAAACATGATCAGCAGGGCCAACAATGGTACGGTCCTCAATCGACTCGGACGGGGCTAAGACACCCAGGAACCCTGTCCTGCTGCCATACCTATACATCATCATCATTCCCCCGCCCGGTCTCATATTTCCATGTCAATTTCAACAACTTAGGTACTGTATATAAATATATAACCTATATCTCGCGAGTAACCGGAAATTACTCGACTTCTATCGAGAAGTATTAAGCATAGCATTTCTATCGTCCTATACATGCTAGTATAGCTTAGGGAAACTTAGGGATCACGCAACTAGGGTTCCACTCAACTCCTGAAACGTAATGCACAAGTAATAAATACATATATAGGTGTCATAATTTCAAATAATAGGATATGCACCGGGACTTGCCTGGGATTAACACTAAGTCAGTGTTAGTTAGATGATACTCGCTTGACGAGCATCTTCCTTTGGTCATGCACATCGGGTTCCATCCATCCATCTTCGGGATATGTCCACCAACATCGTCTTCGGGTTCGGCTCCAGTAGCACGTCCTTCATATGGTTCATCTATCGTACCTAAATGAGATGCACCAATGCGGATGTCTGAATGTATGGCAGTGTAGTAGATGATACAGCAAAAAGGACAAGCGAGGCTAGCACAATGTCACGATTACATGGGCACGAGCATAATGCCATATAATGCGATACGATTAAAAGAAATACATGACTGTCAATCATTTATCGAGTAAACACAACAAACAAACTCAAAAGACAATTGGGTTGGTGCTGAAAAACACAACAAACAAACTCAAAAGACAATTGGGTTGGTGCTGAAATACTAGAGTTCATTTAATTTATTTTAGCCTTAAGTATTTCCTTCTAGAAAGCATTACTAAACTTGCTTAGAACGACAAAGCAAATACACATAGCAAGACGGGTAACTAGAGATTTTTATTCAACTAAAAAGCACATAAAACCAAGTGACATGAAAGTAACCCACAATCTGATCTTAGGAATTAACTTCAATTATGCAAGATCAATATGAATTATTGAAATTAAACCTGCAGAAAAAGATTACCTAGCAACAAGTATAACATGAAAGCTATGGCTAGCAACTAATCAAAAGCAGAAACATGACTTACAGCTTTAAACTTATAACCAAATTTTACCAACATGATATGCTACTGATAAGGAGTGTAAAAATAATTAACCAACATTTTTTGATAACATAAAGTATTTATTTTATCCTCAACAAGACAAATTGAACAAAAATAGATTTACACACATCTATATAGCTTCCGGACATGAACTTTTTACAGTGAACTAAGCATGCAAAGAATAAGCTACTGCAGAAATTTTATAATTTTTAAACATCCAGAACTGTAGATATTAAATAAATGAGCTGAAACAAGCATTAACTATGATTAAATCAATACATCACAGAAACATTATACACACAGCAGGTTAAATATTTTTCCTAAGTTCTACATGCCAAATCAAAGCTAATCCAACTTGTTTTACATTTTTATAATTTTTCTACTATTTACTATGCATTTTCAAAGCTTGCAACCAATTAAACTAACATTTAAACTAGTGCAAAAACTATTTAAAAACTGAAGATCAACCTGTAAGGAAAGTTGTAGATCATAGGACAAGGAATCCAACAAATTTTAGTTTGTATTTTTCTGATTTTTCTATAATTTACTATGATTTTTCAAAGTTTCAGCCAATTATTGCAAAACAGCCCTTCGCAGCACTATTCACCTGAGTCATGGACTTCGCAGAAAACACCCTGGAATTCTTTCTATTGCTGTCTGGGGTCCCTGGTCGCGAAAACATGGGAGGGGTGAAAGGGGAACGGCGATTCCGGCCATGGGAGGGCTTGATGGCGGCGAGGGAGGGGTGGAGGAGCGAGAGGAGATCGGTGCGGACCTGTAGGTGGCCTTGGAGCGCGAGGAGGTGGTCCGTGGTGGCGGTTCCACAGCGGCCGGCGGCCGGCAGTGGTACTGTGCCGCTGCGGCGGCGTTCCGGTGTGGCTGGGCAAGCGGGGTTGGGCCGTGGAGAATCAGTGGGAGGTGGAGAAGCTATTTCGGTGGCCGGCTTGGGTGGAGGAAGACCGGAGGTGGGAGCGCGGCGTGCAAGGCCGGCGGCAGCCATGGCGGGCGGCGAGGCTGCTCTGGGCAGCAGGGGAAAAGGGCTGGGGCTCGGCTCTTGCGTGAGCAGGGGAGAAGCGTCGTGCGACGCGTCGTGGTGTGCGCGAGCGGCGCCGTGGCCAATTTGGCAACGGTGAGCACGCACGGGAGAGAGGGAGCAAGCTACATGTGGGCTTGATATTTTTGACTCAATTTGAATCTTCAAATTTCGTTTAAGACTCCTAATTGAGGGCTAATTGAGGGGTGTTACATCTCGTCATGTTTAATTGTCAATACGTCAACGCAAAAAAGCTTTGCTTTGGAAGCATCTGCTGATGCTGACAACGCTCCAGTCAGTTAAACTGAATCACAGAGCTGTAAATCTCCAAATGCAATTTTTTTTTGTAAAAGAAAAGAATTAAAATTGTCAGGTTCTGTTTTAGATGCGTGAGTTAAAAAAACACACCATTTTACTGCTATCAGATAACAGCATGCTATTAGGTAACAGCAGAGCCTATATACTTTCAATATTGACTTTCTTGAACCGACTGCAGGAGTACTATAGATCGATTCACATGAATGTGCATGATTTTTCACTGACAGTGACCCTACTCTTCCCTATACATTTCCCATTTAGAGAAACAAGGACTCCGTGAGCATCAAGCAAGATCTCTCTTGACTGTCCAGGAGTACACACCCCTTATCATTTCATTTCTCTAACACAAAACAATTCCCGGATTAGGTGGCCCGTCAGCATCAGCTACGATCACAGAGCAAGTATTCTACACAAGAATATAAAAACAAGTACGTATTCTACACAATCTGTACCTTGCAATCTTGCAGGCTGTGCTCGTAGCCCATAGCTGTTGTCCATTGCTGCAAGCCGCACCTGGCGGCACAGGCCCGGCGACGGATTCTGCCGCCGGCACACGACGCGCATCCCCGACGGCGACCGCATCCATCGTCTGACCTCAGAGATCGCGTGTTTCATTAAATCCCCTACTGATGTCGCCGGTGTGCCAAACTGCAAAGCTTATTCAATTTCAGAGCTTTGACAGTGTCGATGGGAGGAGCAGGTTCAGACGTTCAGTTCAGGGTGATCGTCAGCAGCCGTGGGTGCCTGCATAATTCCGGACAAATGCAAAGATATTATATTTCGCATAGCGGGCTAGCGGCTCGTGATTGGGTCTAGAGATGAATATTCTATGGAGCGATCTGGAGATGCTTGATTAAAATTTGAGCAAGTGTGCTACCAGCCTTCACACATGCCAAGCGTCAGAGACGGTTCAGACTTCAGAGCCCTTCAGAATTTTTGGTTTACGCCTGGGAGGTGGACGAAGCGTATAACTTATGAATTACGCCTTCATGCGACGATGCATTCTGGGCCTTGTGATCGGCCCACGTGGAGTCATGCCTTGTGCATTCAAATGGGCCGGAGTGGCCAGTTTGATGAAGGGTCATGAGTTGGCAGCCCGGCCTCGAAGAGGCCCAATAAGGGCGGGTGCCTCGTTTCTCGCAAATATTACGCCATCCACAAGGCCTCAATAATTATTTTTTGTTCTGAAATAATTTTTTTATTTCTGAATAAATTTTTTGTATTGCTTGAACAATTAAAAAATTATTTCGAAACAAATAAAATTTATTTTACAACAAATTTGACTGGATTATACATGTGAGTCGATTTGTTGAGTGTCGGTGTCCTGACTCAGTGATCCGAACCCAACTAGTAATGATGCTGCGTGTTCCTCGTCCTAGATGATTGATGCAAGAGGCAACACAGTCGCGCACGAGTTTATCCTGGTTCCGGCCGTGGGGCCGTACGTCCAGCAAAGGGGTGTGCGGGAGCACTGTATTGTCTTGCACCGGGGGTGCCTGTAGTAGGGGGTACAAGCGAGGCGAGAGAGGGAGGGAAGCTCCCAGGTCTCTGCTAGAGGAGGAGTTGATTGAGGCCGGTGCCAATATCGGGGCTCGGAAGAGCATATGTGCTGTGTGAGTAGTGCTGGGTGTTGTGTTCTGCTGGATGAACTCATCCCTAAGGAAAAGCCCGCCTCCTCCTTTTATAGGCACAAGGAGGGGCAGTGTACATGCACAGGAAATCATAGGAGTCGTCGTCTTCTCCCCGAATCGCGGGGGTGCAGTGGTCGGGCACTGTGGAAAATACACTATGGGGTATGGTTCTTGGCGTGGCCATCGCCCTGGGCGTCGTCCTTGGCCTTGCGGAGATCGCGCCGGCGTCCTTGTAGTTCCAGCGAGCGGCGTGGTCGCTGCTGTAGAGGGTATTGTCCTCCAGACGTGACGTGGCGACGTTCCGAGGGTCCTGCAGGTCAAGGTCTTGTCCCGGTCAAGGCCGGAGCCGCTTCCGAGGGTTGTGCCCATGCCATCCGAGGGCTCCAGGGAGGGAAAAGTTTTAAGGAGGTAGGAGGAGTTGGCAGTACAGTGACTGGAGCAGTGCCGAGCACGTCTCATACTGCGTCGCAGGTTCCCACAGTATCGCCATAGTGTCCGGGATGGCGGAGCAGTGACCGGAGTTGGCGGACGGGACTCCGGTCACAGCCACTGTGAGGAATGGCGGCCTGACGCCGCCTGACCCGGGCACTGTTGGAGGAGTGGTTGGTGTTTAATGCCTCCGTACGGCGGGCGGGTGAGCGGAAGGGCCGTTCGTCCTTTCCGTTGAGGGGTGGCCTCGAGCGAGGCGGAGATGATCCGCTCCCTCGAGGGTGGGTTCGCTACCCCCGAGCGAGGCGGAGACGCGGGGCGCGGTCGAGGGTCTCGGCGGGGAGCCCTCGAGCGAGGCGGAGATCGCCCCGCGGGTCCGAGGGGGCTTGGATGGGCCGTACTGTGTATGTGGGCCGCATATTGGGCTTCTTGGAATCCTTTCCTTTCTTCCAGATTGGAAGGAGCCTGTAGGCCTTCGTGGGCCCGGTTGCTTAACACGTGTTTGCGCTTTAGAGCGATTTTAGTCCCATGATTAGGGTGCCCCTAATCATGGTACCCGACGGTAGCCCCCGAGCCTTTGGTCGAGTCAGGGGATTCGGCCAAAGGGTATTTTGGCAATTTTACTTCTTGATGTGATCGATCGGCATTGCCTTCCCGCCAGGCGCGTCCGGGCGCTTGCCTGGCGGATGTGACAACTCGCCGGTCGGGGTAGTGCGCCTGCAGAAAAAGTACTCCGAGGCCCTTCTTGTTTGTTTTGGTGACGAGACGCATCAGCGCGCTGAGCGGGCCAGGGTCATGATGGCGCCTGCTGCTCTGCAGCCGGTGCTAATGCCGCGCTGTCCCGCGTGCAGGGTCTCAGCCCTGCTTTCCCTGGTTGCTTTGCGGCGTGCCGTTCGAGGGCAGTCGGCCAGCGCCGATGCTGCCCTGCTCAGCGTCCGAGGGCTCGGCTTTGCCCTGTCTTGTCACGTCTCGGCACAGTAGCCGAGGGCATCTTTCAATCGTGGGGTGCCGCGCCGTCACGGGCAGTCCAAGCCTTCCCCCTGCGACAGGCTTGAAGCTTGGCACCCGACGAAGCTACAAATAGCGGTCGTGAGACTCTCTTTCCTTTCCAACTTCCCTGCTCTTACTTCTAGCTCCGCCTAAGTCTCTTAATGTGTCCCTTTGCCTTTCACGGCCGTCCCCCGGACGGGGTGGCCTGGCTTCTTTAGGCTTTGATGCTAGAACAATGCTTGTGAGCGGTGGGGGAAAGTTGGAGAGGGCGTGCTCACCTTCCCTCGGCTTCAGTGGGATCAGCAGAAGAACATTGGGCCTGTGGGGTCCTGTTTCTGCGATGTCCCTCAGCTTGAAGGGGCGTTGAGACGCCTGACCATGGTGTCAGCATCAGGTTTGGTGGTCATTCTTCGCATCGTCCCTCCTGGCGACAACGTCGCTCTCGGGGAGATGGCACAGAGGGTGTTGTCCCCCAGCTTGCCCCCCCGCAGGGTCTTCGGTGGAGGAGACGCTAGAAGAAAGCTTGCGAGAAGGGCATCCCGCCGGACCCGTGCAGTCTGGGGGCTGCTCCTCAGTCCTCACAATCCCGAGCAGCCTGGTCGTAATGTCGGCCAAGGACTCGGTGCTCTCCATCGGCGCTCGCTCCTCCCCAAGACAGGGAAAATTGCCACGTAGGTGGCAATGCGTTTGTACTTCTCGACGGCTTCGAGCTGGTAACCCTTTGTAATCTTCGTTTGCAGAGAGCAATGAAGTCTCCTTCTTCCTCGCAGAGAGGATGACCGAGGGTGTAAAGGTGAGCATCGGCCCTGCAGAGGCTTAGCCCTTCGAGGGTGTGACTCGGGTACTGACCGCGGTAGCCTTGGCTTGCCCGGCGGGGGCACAATGGTGCTCCGGGGAGCATTGTTGGAGGAGTCCGATCCAGAATCAGGGTTTGTCGCTGGACAAGCAGTGAGGTGGCCGCTCAGAGTTGCCTATGCAGATCATAGTCGCCTCGAGCATCATGGTGCCGCCGCCGGGCATGTTGCCGTCGTGCAGCTGAGGGCGTTCGAGCAGGCCTGCAGAGGATTTTGATCCTCGAATGTGCGAAGTTTCCTCCGTGAGGGCGCGTCAGTGCACCCACGGGTGTAGCCCCCGAGGCCTTGGAGGAGTGTTTGCACTCGTTCAAGGGCTATAAACGTTGCCCCGCTTGGTTGCTTTACTGGGGAGGCTCCTCAGCTTCCTTTTCAGCCGGCCTCGGCGTTTTTCGTGCTGGCGCAGCGACTTGGGGTCCTGTTGAACCATCTAGCGGGCGCGTGTTGAGAGTGAGGGTTTTGGCCACACACATGAAGCTTCACAATCGACGGTCGTCGATACATCCGAGGGTGCGGCCTAAGCCGCAGTGTGCGAGGAGCCCCCGAGCCCTGGCCCATGTGAAGGCGTTCAGGGGACCCTCGACTTTTATTACAACCCTCGTCGCCCTTCCGCAGGGAGGAGGGGTGAAGCGCACCATGCTACCCATGCCTGGGCCGCGAGCTATGGCTGCTTCAGTGAGCTGTTATCAGGTGGTTCAAGTGGACGTCCGTGCCCCATTCGATAAAGGTCGGCTCGTGGTCCGTGGACACGTCACATAAAGCGCTCGCAAAGGTTCGCTAGGCGGGGCTCGGACCCGTTCGATAGGGTCCGAGGGCTTGATGCTCTCCCTCGATGGGATCCCCCTGCTAGGCACCCTCGACTAGCCTTGAATACTGCGTAGGATGTCTCGAACTCCGCATTCGAAGGTAACTTGTATGGCACATCCATGCAGTCGCTGACTCTGGTGATCTGGGGCTCCTGTCGAACCCTCAACGGGCCAGGCTTCGAACCCCTGATCAGTAAGGCCCCGGAATAAGGTTCCTTCGAGGGTGAAGAGCCCCTGAAGGGAATATCTTGTCACGATTTGCAAACGGCGCGGAGTCGCGGGTCGTGCATGCGGGTCTTCCGTCGGTCGTGGACGATGTGGCCCGGTACATGTGGTGCAGTGCGGGCGCGCCTTTTCAGGCGTCTGCCTCGGGTAGGTGAAGAGACGTGGGCGGCAGCTGACGGATGGAACAGTGCTACAGTTGCGCCGCGCCCATCGGTTACTGCACCGTAATTATTGCCAAGTGCACGCGTGGGGGACTCCGTGGTCGTGGGGCCTAGCCGTCAGTGACAGCGGAATCTACCGCATTCAATGCGGGGGATTCGGGCCACGGCGGCGAATCCGCCCGTTTTGACGAATAAAAGCGAGGAAGGGGGGGATTGTTTGGGCTCACCTGGCAACTTTGCCTTCGCCTCCCCTACTTTCTCCGTCTCCCCTGCATCCTGAGCCCAGAGCCGAGAGCGAGAGGAGGAAGAAAGAGAAAGCGAGAGCGCACCTAGCCACCGTAGAGCTTGCTTCCCCGCATTCCCCGACGGTTCGAAGCGATGTCAGATGTCCAAGAGCCGTTGTCGTGGGGGAAGTCCACCGCCACCGCGGCGGTCTTGGAGCAGCTGGTCGCCGACAGGCTGGTGTCGGTGAACATCAACTCGGAGCGGCCGGCGTGAATTTCCCCGTGGCCGGAGGAGACCGAGCTGAATCCCCCCGGGGGCTATGTCGTAAGCCTCGTGCGGCTCGACGAGCAGGGATTCGACGTCCTCGTCGGCAAATTCATGCGGGCGCTGTGCGAATACTACGGAGTGGAGCTGCACAACTTCAGCTCCAACTCCATCTCGCAGGCGGCGGTCTTCTTTGCCGTCTGCGAGGGGTATTTGGGGATCGAGGCGCACTGGGATCTATGGACCCATTTGTTCCGCGGCGAGCTCTACATCGAGAATGTGCGGGGCCAGCCGAAGAGGTTCGCCCGCGCCGGCGGTCTGATGCTCCACTTGCGCCCATCCCGGAAGAGTTTGTACATCCCCAACAGGATGATGACGTACAACGCCGGGTGGACCCGAGGGTGGTTTTACTTGCGCAACTTCGGCAACTGGCTCCCGGTGTTCACCAACAAGGTGCTCCGGGAGAGGCCGGAGAAATGGGATTGGGGTGTATCGCCCCCACCGCATCAGGCCAGGCTCGAAGTGCTCACCGACACGTTACGACATCTGGCGAGGAAGGGGTTGACGGTGGCGGCCGTCATCGCAAAATTTCATCGGCAGAGGGTGATTCCTCTGACGGAGAGGAGCCTGCCAATTTTTGAGCTCACCTCCGAGGCCCTGAGCTCGGGCTCGAGGACGTTGTTCGTGCTGCTCCCCCGTGACATTGCTGCCTAGAGGGCGAAGAACGCGGTGGCGGAGTTCCCCGACAACACCGAGGATCTTTGGAAGATCAAGATGCGCCCCGAGGCAGGGTACCTTTCTGTGGTGAGTCTAGATTTCAATTCGTTGTCGACTTGTGCTACTCCTTTCCCCACTCCTCAATCCTGACTTGGTTGCATTTGCAGGGGGTGACCCGCAAAGGTTACACCTCGAAGCCCTCGGTCCTGGAGGAATGCAAAGTCAACCGCCTGCACGCAGAGGCGGTGAAAAAGCAGAAGGACACGGCGGAGGCGGCCGCCACCAGGAAGAGGAAGAGGAAGAGGAAGGAAAAGCACGAGAAGGCGTACAAGATTGCACTCACGGAGGGAAAGCCGTGACCCGCCATGCCCGAGTCCACCGAGGAGGAGGAGGAGGAATCCTCGGACGCCGATCTCAACTTCTCGGATGACGACGAGGGGGCGATAGGCGCCGGTTCCCCGCCGGTCTATCGAGGGGCTGGCGACGAGGATATGCCAGTGACGCTGGGTGAGGCGAGGCTCACATCAGGGTCATTGGTGGATCCGCCCCCCGCGGCGACAGAGCGGAGGTCGCCCGCGCCGGCGGCGGGACGAAGGTCGCCCCCGCTGGCAGTGGGCAGGAGATCGTCCACACCCATGACAGGGCAGAGGTCGCCCCCGCCGGCGACGGGTAGGAGGACACCTGCGCCTGCGGTGTTGACGGGTGGAGGCGGAGGGTCCGCGGCGAGTGCAGAGACACCCGCGCAGACAGCCTCGAGGCGCCAGGCCGACCCGAGGGTGGCGCCTTCGGGCCAGTCATCGGGAGGCGTCAGCGTGCCGCGGGCCCTGAGGAGCGGCTTGGGCAAGCGCAGCATGAGCGCCCGGTCGGGGTAAGTGATCTTAATTTTATCCTTCGCATTCGTTTACTCGACCCCCTCAATCTTGCTGACTCTAGCATTTCTTCTCCGACTACCCAGCTCCGGGGCTATCGCCAGGGATGCGGCCCAGCTTGCGCCGACCAAGGCCCTCAAGACCGGGGCACGCGCAATGCCGCACTAGGTGCCGCAGCCCCTGCCCGTGGTGGACATAGTGGCGGAGGCCGCGAAGTTCCAAGAGGCGATGGCTCGAGGGGCTTAGAAGGCCCAACTGGCTCGAGCGCCGGAGAGTAGGGCGACGCCGGCCAGAGCGGCATTGTAACAGCCGCTCAGGCTGACGCCGAGGGAGAGGTCGGCCGGGGCGGCGCAAATGACGCCACCCGGCCGGACGTTGAAATCGAGGCCGGCCGGGGCGATGCGGATAGCGCTGCCCAGCCGGTCGCAGGAGGAGAAACTGGTGGGGGCGCGCAGGAGCACCCCGCCAGCCAAAGAGAGGTGGAGACCCTCGTCCTCGAGCCCCCGAGGGCTGGGGTCGAGAGTGTCACGGAGGAGGGGTCAGCGCCGAGGGCGCCGGCAGTGGAGGAAACCCGCGCCCCAGAGCCTGCAAGGACCGAGGGTGAGGGTGTTGTTGCAACGGCGACGCCGCAAACGGCGCCGGAGAACGTGGTGCTGGTGGTGCAGCTGCCGGAGAGTAGCGACGAGTTTGGGGACTCGAGGGACATCAACCCTGCTGCTACGGCCAGCGCCGCCGACCGGTTCGCCCAGTTCGTGTCGGCCTCCGAAGAGGTGCATAGCGCGGGGATGTCCGAGGGGCCCCGTCACGGGGCGATCATCCAGTCCGGGGTCCCCTTGGAGTTTCTCAGCAATGAGCAGGAGGAGGAAGCGGTCTGGAAGGCGCAGATTGAGTACGGCTCTCGGGTTATTGTAACACCCTAATTTAATTTTCAGCTTTTAATAATAAATTTAATTGGATTTATTTGTTTTTCTAGGATTTAATTGGCTTAGATTGCTTAACCTAATTTTGTTGCACAAATAATTAAAATTTATTTTTAGGGCTAACTTGTTTGTGCATACATGCTGATGCATTTGTTTTATTGGTTTGAGTGCATAGGTGCTTGAATTCAAAGTTGTTTTTGAATTCAAATAGTTGAGTAGAGTTTGAAAGGAAATAGGAAAATAGAAATAGAAAGGAGGAAGAAAATAGGAAGAAACCCAGCCCAAGCCGGCCCAGCCTTTCTTCCCCCGCGCTCAGCCCAGTAGCCCACCGTCGGCCCAGTCGGCTCCTTCCCGCACCCCCTCTCTCCTGGGCCCGCTCCTCCCTCACCCCGCGCTCGCTCCACGCCAGAAGCCCAGCAAGCCAGCGCCGCTCTGTGCCGCTGACCGCCCGACCCCACCAGTCATCCCCTTCCCCGCGCCCTTCGCTCGCGCAACGGCCGCGCCGCGTCACCCCGCAATCCTCGCCTGGGATTGCCTTTCCCAACTACGCCCGCGATCCTCGGCACCTCCCCTTTAAATGCAGCTGCACCCGGACCCTTTTCCCATCTCACAGCCGCCACCCCTAACCCTAGCGCCCGCTCCCCTCGCTCCGCCGCGCCGTAGCTCTGCGCCGCCGCGGTCTAGCAGCCCGGCCACGCCACAGCCCCGGAAAACCCCCGCAGGAGCTCCGCCCGAGCGCCAGGAGCGACACAGCGGCCACCAACATCGGCTACATCACCTGCAGCGGCCGGATTTGCGCCTGACGCCGCCGCGGGTAAGTCGGCCACCTCCGCGATTCTCTCACCGCCGTTGGGCCTTGAGCCGATCTGAACCCCGATACACCTTTGCAGTGCCCGCACGGACCTCCTCGACGCAACAGCAGGCCCGGAGAAGCCCTGCTCCGACTTGTCCCCGTGCTCTGCCCCGAACACCGCCGCACAACCTCGTCGCCGGCCTCCCTGTGACACCCCTCCGTCCAATTCCCTGCACGGTGAGCACCAGCCCGGCTTCCTCTCCATGTTGCGCTAGATCCTAGGGCTAGTAGGCCACCGCAGAGGCCGGAACGGCGCACGCCGCCGTTCCGCCGCCGTTGGTGCCGCAATTCGCCGTGGCGAACTCGCTGCAGCGCTCCGCAGCCCCGCGCAAGACCCGTTCTGGTTTGCCTTCGCTTCGCAGGCGCTACACGAGGCTTTTGCGCCCTGTTTTTCGCACCAGAACCGCCCGAACTCACCACGCCGGCGAGCTCCATTGAGCAGGCCCGCCACCGCCTTAGCGCCCGTCACCCCGAGCCTCCCCGCCCCGCGCACGAGGCCCAGGTGGATTACGCATGCCGCGTGCTCCATCCCAGGACAAAGCCCGCTCGGTTTGACCCCCCGGAGCGTCGATTTCAATGGACTCCGGCGACCCCGCCGCCGTGCGCCGCCGCGCGCCGGTGCTCCCGCCGCCGCCCGCACGCCCAAACGCCCTGGGCCGCCCGATCGAAGATCAACGGCCCAGATCTGATCGGGCCGAAGTCAAAGAACCCAGAAAACGGTCAGCGTCGGCTGTTTTGCAGAAACCCCCCCTGTGTTTTACTAAAATAAACCCGCACACCGATGCATTGTAAAAGTATTTATAGATAAGCCTAGTTTTTAACGTTTAAGCCCCTGACTTTTCTAGAAATCGAACCTGCCATCCAGCCTTGGTGTTTTGTGAGTTAAACCCTGGATATATAGTTTAATTATGTTTTAGTCCTCGGTTTTGCCCAGAAACCCCCTGGAACTTAGTTTTGCTCGCAGAAAAGCCCCTGGACCTTGTTTTTGCTCTAGTTTTTGCGTTTTAGCTCCGTTTTGGGCGTTCTTTACGTCCACGCTATCGTTGTAATGCGTAGAATAGTTTTAGACTAGTTTAGTGTACTATTTCTGTGTATTGATGTACTGTTTCTTAGGTTTTGTTAGTGTTTGCTTGTATGCTTATTGTTGTGCCTTGTTTTGGCCATGTGTTCGTGAGTAGACGCTGATCCATCTGAGGAGCCCCAGTACCAGTACCCGGAGCAGCCGTCTTCCGACCAGTTTGAGCAGCAGCAGGAGCAGTACGAGGAAGGCAAGTATAACATGAACAACATATCACCTTTAAATACAATTTCATACTGCATTTTAATACTGTATGCCTATAAGAAATTCCTAGCCACTTTATATCCTTTATATATATATCCTTTGGGTTGTATTTTGGTTAGTTGTGCTAGGTGCCGCGCTATAGCACACTTGGTCCTTTTTAATTAATTTAATTAATGGTATATGCAACTTAATTCCGAGAGTGGCCCTCTGTGTGGCTTGAGTGGCTCACTTCTCATTAAAATTGGTTTTTGTTAGAAACATGGTTTAGGGGGCCAGCACGGTGCTTACTGCCTGGTTGGCCACTCTCCATAAGGATCGGTTCATAGAGCGACAACCTGGGACAACAGCGCTACCACAAGACTGGAATGGGACGGTCTTGTCTTACTAATTAGGCCATTTTGGTTCGGGAGTAACTTACCGACGGGGCAAGAGGGGAGTCGAGCTTCAATGGTGCCCAGGCTACGGGGCTTGGTCTGCGTACCCCTCGAGGTGGGTACCATCGTTGCATTGCCTGAATCCTTAGCGGTTACACCTTACCAACGTGTCCTTTGTAACGGCCTCGTAGTGAGTTTGCTAGTCATCTCACCTAAGGAAGTGTGATGAACAACTAGCGTAGCTCACGACTTGTGGGTAAAGATGTGCAACCTCTGCAGAGTGTAAAACTGGTATACTAGCCGTGCTCACGGTCATGAGCGGCCTAGATCCTCCTTTTGATTAGTGGGGTTAACTCCTTCCGACGAGGGGGTGCCTCTCGGGGTTACCTTGGTGGTTGTGGTTTGGTTCTCAGTAGTAACATGATTAATTTTGATTAATTAATATATAACTGGGTTTATGGTAATTCATCAACTTGTAGTAAATAGTTTTAATAAAATTTTGCCAAGACTTAAAAGCTAATGCGGTCAGTCAGCCAACCTAGAGCCTCATAGTTTGTGTTATACTTGTTGAGTACAAGTTGTGTACTCACACTTGCCTCTTCTCTACTTTTTTCCTCTTGGATACTCTACTGCTGCTCAGTTCCTGCCGACGCAAGGGAGTTCGCTCAGCGCTATCAGGACTACGAGGACTTCTAGGCGTTCGTCTCCCAGTCGACGTCCCTGTGGCGCCCTGCTCAGCTTTGGAGAGTTTTATCATATTTGTACTTCGCTTCCGCTGTATCAGACATTTTATCATTAATATAATAAATAATATTCGTACTCGCTTTATTATATCTTTTTACGTGATATGTGCTATGATATACTGTTCATTCTGTTGTATATATGTGTGACTTGATCCTGGCACGTATATAATTGCTCGGTTTATGTCCTTTTATAAACCGGGTGTTACAGTTATGGACCACCTCGATCGCGCCTTGGAGCTCCATAGAATGACGGATTTTCAGATCAGCAACGTAAGCGCCTTTCCCTGGGAATCACTTGTGTTCAGTTTTGTTTTCGTGTGCTTTACTCATGCTCTTCCGCTTGCAGCGGTTGAGGGACATTTCGCGCAGAAAGAGCGCCGAGCTGACATTTCGCGGCTTGGGAAGTACAACGCCGATTTGGTGCTCCAGAATATCGATGCCAACACCCAGTTGACTAGTCTGGGAGCGCGCCGGCGCGTGCTGGAGGAGGAGCTGGTGGGGACCGCCGGCGAGCACGACGTCTAGAGGGCCGCGGCGGAGCAGAAGGCTCAGGAGGCCGAGGCGCAGACTGCCGAGCTGCAGCGCATTAGGATGGTGCTCGAGTAGAAAGAGGCCGAGCTCCAGTGCGAGAAGACGACCGTCGCCACGCTCACTGGGACCCTTGAGGAGAAGGGCAGAACCCTCAAGGAAAAGGAGGTGGCCGTCCGGAACGCGGAGGCCGCCCTCAAGGAGAAGGAGTCCTCCTTCTCCTCGCTCGAGGGGGTCGCTCGGGTCCAGCAGGAAGAGGCGCAAAGGTAAATCGCGGGTAAGTACTAGAGATTTCGCTGTTGTTTTGATTCTAATTTATTGCAGCTTATCTTGGTTCCTCTGATCAGAGCTGAGGCAGAAAGTGGCGGACGAAGCTGTGGCGAAGGAGGCTGTCAACACTGCGCTCATGGCGGCGTAGGCTGAATACACTGACCTGGAGCAAACCGCTGTAAGCATGTGCCAGGATCTCGTGGGGGACGGCGCCATGTCTGGTAGCTCGATGATCAGCCGCCTGCGAGCGCTAGGTGATCGGATCGCCGAGCACGCCAAGAGCACCTTCCGCCTCGGTGTCCTGCGAGCCCTCGCCGTGGCCTCGGCGCACTACATCATGGACCTCCAGAGAGTGTCGTCGGGGAACGTGGTTCCAGACGACGCCAGCCCGGACACTGCGTCGACCATCATGGACGACGCCGATGCCACCGTCGAGGGGTTCGCCACCATTCTGCCCGGGAAGCTTGAAGCCGACATCCCCCCATAGCCGAATTTGATGCTGTTGAAGACCCACAAGGGGGAATTAATAACCTGTAGGAAGTCTGGGCCTCAGAGCCCATGTAATAAGTTAGTACTTTATCGTAAGAGTACTTTTGGATTAAGAAATCTGTTATCGTAAATCGTCAGTGTGGTCCCTCGAGGCCTTGTGCATTCGAGCCCTCGTTTTCTTTACTCTATTTCCGTGTTCTCTTATGCGACCTAGATAAACTTCTGCGAGGAATTTCGTGTTCATAAGCGACTTAGGCGTAGGGTGGTGAGGGGGTGCCATATACCAGAGGCGTAGACGGTCCCGCGACTCGGCCGGCCCCGTACTGTAGTTGCTTATGCCTTGCGTCCGTTTTTCCAAGTGTATGAGAAACTTAGAAACGGAAATTTTTCGAAAAAACATTGGCGGTTTTTGGGGACGTTCGGGGGTTCCCCCCGTAGTAGCCCCCGAGGGAGGCTTGGCTTTGCCGAGGGTAAAGCCAGGCGTACCTCAGTGTTCGTGCGCATCCGAGCCCCCGAGGGTCCGGAAGGTTCCCAAAAAATAAACAAGTAAATCATACTCCTTTATTATTTCAGAAAATCATAAATACGAGTACAAACGATGTACAAATAGCTTGGAACTCTAAGGATAGAAGCGACGTAGCTGCTATATGTTCCAAACATTGGTGAAGACTTCGCCGTTTTCGTTCGCCAGCTTGTACGTGCCGGGCTTGAGCACCTCGGCGATGATATGTGGGCCTTCCCACGGTGGTGAAAGCTTGTGGCGGCCCCTGTTCTCCTGTTGAAGCCTCAGCACCAGGTCGCCCTTGTTGAGGTCTCGGCGTCGAACCCTCTACGCTTGGTATCTTCGCAGGGACTGCTGATAGCGCGCAGAGTGTAGGAGCGCCACGTCTCGAGCTTCATCCACTTGATCCAGCGAGTCCTCGCGGGCTTGCTGGTTCTGCTGCTCCTAATAGGCCTTGAGTCTCGGTGACCCATACTCCAAGTCTGTGGGGAGCATGGCCTCAGTGCCGTAGACGAGGAAGAACGGGGTAAAGCCCGTGGCTCTGCTTGGGGTCGTCCCCAGGCTCCAGATAACCGAGGGTAGCTCCGTGAGCCACCTCCGGCCAATCTTGTTCAGCTTGTTGAACATCCTTGGCTTGAGGCCTTGGAGGATCATGCCATTGGCACGCTCTACTTGCCCATTCATCTATGGGTGCGCCATAGCCGACCAGTCCATGCGTATATGGTAGCTGTCGCAGAACGCCAAGAACTTCTTGCCCGTGAACTGGGTGCCGTTGTCAGTGATGATCGAATTCGGGACCCCGAACTTGAAGACGATGTCAGTAAAGAACTGAACAGCTTGCTCAAACTTGATCTTGCCGATGGGTTGAGCCTCGATCCACTTGGATTGTCGATTGCCACCAACAAGTGGGTGTAGCCCCCGGGCGCCTTTTGCAGCGGGCCAACGAGGTCCAATCCCCACACTGCAAACGACCACGTGATGGGGATTGTCTACAGAGCGTGGGCCGGGAGGTGCGTCTTTTGTGCGTAGAACTGGCAACCCTCGCAGGTCCGCACGACGTCGGTGGCGTCGGCGGCCGCGGTGGGCCAGTAAAAGCCATGTCGAAACATGTTACCCACGAGGGTGCGCGACATGGCGTGGTGACCGCAGGTGCCAGCATGGATGTCACGGATCAGCTCCTTGCCCTCGGGAATCAGGATGCAGCGTTGCAAGACGCCCGAGGGGCTGCGTTTGTACAGCTCTCTGTCGATCACGATGAAAGACTTGGCCCGCCTAGCGAGGCGCCGCGCCTGAGCGCGGTCTGAGGGTAGGATCCCTCGAATCATCCAGTCGAGGTACTGGGTGCGCGAGATGAATCGGCTGAGGGACGCTAGGCATCCCATGACCCTCTGTACCCCCTTTAGGTCCCGGATCGGTCCCATCCAAGTGATGGCCGAGACTTTCTCAGGGTTGGGTTCGATGCCCCGCTGAGAGACAAAGAAGCCCAGAAGCATGCCTCGAGGGACTCCGAACACGCACTTCTCGGGGTTGAGTTTTACCCCCTTAGCCCTTAGGCAATCGAACGCGATCCTGAGATCGGCGACCAGGTCGTCCGCCTTCCTGGATTTTACGATGATGTCGTCGACATATGCCTCTACGTTCCGCCCGAGATGGTCCCCGAATACGTGGAGCATACACCGATGATATGTAGCTCCGGCGTTTCTGAGGCCAAAAGGAATCGTGACGTAGCAGTACATGCCGAAAGGTGTGATGAAAGAGGTCGCGAGCTGGTCGGACTCTTTCATCTTGATTTGGTGGTAACAAGAATAAACATCAAGAAAGGATAAAAGTTCACACCCCGCAGTTGAATCAACGATTTGATCAATATGCAGCAAAGAAAATGGAACCTTCGGACATGCTTTATTTAAATTAGTGTAGTCTACGCACATCCTCCAATTTCCATTCTTTTTCTTTACTAATATAGGATTAGCTAGCCACTCGGGATGGAATACCTCCTTGATGAATCCGGCCGCCAGAAGTTTCTGCAGCTCCTCGCCGATCGCTCGGCGCTTGAGCTCGTCGAAGCGTCGCAGGCGCTGCTTCACCGGCTTGGAGTTGGGTCGGATGTCAAGGGAGTGCTCGGCGACCTCCCTCGGTATGCCAGGCATGTCCGAGGGGCTCCACGCAAAGATGTCTGCGTTGGCGCGGAGAAAGTCGACGAGCACCACTTTTATTTGATGTCGAGGGTGGCGCTGACCTGCAACGCCATGTCGCCGGGGTGATTCGGGTCGAGGGGCACGTTCTTGATACCCTCGGTGGGTTCGAAGCTGCCCGTGTGCCGGTGTGTGGAGTCCAAGGTCTCGCTTGCCATCTTGTCGAGGATGGCTGCGAGGGCCTCGTCCTCTGCTTGAGCCTCCGCGTGCTCGACGCACTCGACGTCGCACTCGTAGGCGTGCTCGAACGAGGAGCCGACGGTGATGACACCCTTCGGACCCGACATCTTTAGCTTGAGGTAGGTATAGTTGGGGATGGCCATGAATTTGGCGTAGCAGGGACGGCCAAGGATGGCGTGGTAGGCTCCCCGAAACCCCACCACCTCAAAGGTGAGCACTTCCTTGTGGAAGTTGGCTGCCATGCCTAAGCAGACAGGTAGGTCGATCTGGCCGAGGGGTTGGACTCGCTTCTCTGGCGCAACGCCATGGAATGGTGACTTGCTGGGGCGGAGCTTGTCCAATCCGATCCCTATGAGCTCCAAGGTGTGGGCGTATATGATGTTGAGGCTGCTGCCTCCGTCCATGAGCACCTTAGAGAAGCGGGAGTTACCGATGATGGGGTCGACAACAAGTGGATACCGTCCCGGGTGCGGGACGTAGTCGGGGTGGTCCTCGCGGCCGAGGAAATGGTGTGCTCCGACCAGTCAAGGTAGGATGGCATGGCCTTGGTGACAGAGAATACTTCCCGGCGCTCACGCTTGCGCTGCCGGGAAGTCATATTCGTCGTCGGCCCTCCAAAGATGAAGAAGGCGTTCTCCACCGGGGGAACTCGTAGTCTCCACCTTTGTCACCAGCATCCTTCTTCTTGTCCTTGTCACGATGCGTGACGCGGTTATAGTACTTCCAGAGCATCTCGCACTACTCGAGGGTGTGGTAAGGGCACGGCTTCTTGAGCATGTCGTCGAATAGGCCACCACCGCCTCGAGGGGGGCCTCGAGGTCCTTTGCGGTCTGAGGCAGCGACGAAGGCCTCGTCAGAGTCGTCCGCCTGTCCTGATTCATGCTGGTTCGGTGGGGCCGGCTTCTTTCCTTTCTTCCCCCGCTTTTGCTTCTTGGTGGGGGCGTTGGTCTTGGCGTTGCTGCCTTCTGCGGGCGCATCTTCCTTGCACTTGTTCGCTTTGCCGTCATAGAAGGCACCAACTGCCTCCTCGCCGGCGGCGTAGTTGGTGGAGGCATCGAACAGTTCGTTAGTATTGGTGGGATGGCTTCGCGCAAGCTCGTGCACCAGGTTCCTGCACGTCGTGCCCTCGAGAAAGGCGTTGATGACCTCGATGTGGGTGACGCTGGGAAGCTCGGTGCATTGCTTGGAGAAGTGTCGCACATAGTGGCGCAGGGACTCATTGGGCTTCTGCCGACACCCTTTGAGGTCCCAGGAGTTCCCAGGGCGTACATAAGTGCCCTGAAAGTTGCCCACGAAGATCTTGACTAGGTCGGCCCAGTTGTGGATCTGGTCCGCGGGCAAGTGCTCGAGCAACGTTCGTGTGGCGTCAGCGAGGTGAAGGGGGAGGTTGCGGATAATGACCGCGTCGTCCGTCGCACCACCCAGCTGACATGCTAGGTGATAGTCGTTGAGCCAGACCGCGGGATCGGTCTCTCCCGAGTACTTGACGAGGGTGGTGGGCTGTCGGAATCGCGGGGGAAAGGGAGCGGTACGAATCTCCCGGCTGAACACACGGGTGCCCGGAGGCTCCGGTGATTCGCCCCTGTCGTGCTCGGGGTCGAAGCGGCCACCCCATCGAGGGGGTGTACTTCCTGCCATTGATGATGTTGCGGGCATCGCCGTCGCCGGCGTGTCCGCGCGTGTCGTGGAGTCGCTCCCTTGTGGGAGTCTTTCCGATGCGGTCATGCATCGAGGGTGCTTTTGCACCGTCTGCCGCGGCTGCCTTTCCCCTCCCTCCTGGTCGAGTGTGCACTGAGGCCTCATGGCCCTGATGTGCTATACCTCCAGGCTTTGGGGCTGTCGAGCGCATGCGAGACGCAGAGCTCTCGGCCTGTTGAAAAGCAGCCTGCTCGACGAGCACCTGTGCCTCACGGCGCAGGTTGCGACCCGAAGTCGTCGATGGCTCGGGCATTGCTTGGAGTAGGTAGGCTGCAGTGACGAGTTTTTCGCCAGCCGTTTTCAGTTCCGGAGGTTTGTCGACGTTGTCATCGGCTTGGATCCGCTCCCGGGCAGCGCGTCCCGCCGCCTGGGCACGCGCACCACGCGCGTTGTGCTGCTGCTCGAGTGCGGTGCGCAGCTCCTGTGTCTGCTGACGCTGCTCGTCGAGCTTGGCTTGAAGCTCCTTGAGTTGCGCCAGCTGTGCCTGCCGCGCCGCCGAGCTTGACGAAGAAGAAGGGGTCGCGACGGGCACCACCTCTTGATTTGCCTGCGCGTCTGCCCTGTCGTTCCCGTCATTGCCCGGGGCGTTGTCGTTCTGCCCGTCCGCGAGCTCGGCCATGAAGCACTCCCGAGTGGGGTCGTAATCCCCCTCGCCAGAGTTCTCGGAGCAGGTGAGGCGGTAAGCCGCCGCGAACTGGAACGAGCGGAAAGCGTCGGGGTCACGGACCCCGGAGTAGTCCTCGGCCTCCTCGGCCGCGAAGTTGTTCATGAAGAAGTTGATGTCGTCGGCGATCGAGCTCGCCGTCTTGGGGTAGGAGTCGTCAGGAGATGATGCGATGAGGTTGCGGATCGACAGGAGGTGATGACCCAGCAGATCCTCGTACTCGATGAAGTTGGTGCATGACGAAGAAGTATAGGTGGCAGCGTTGCGCATCCCGAAGGGAAAGGGAGACGGCGCAGTCGCGCCCCCTGGGAGGCACTAGGGCTGGAGTCGATGATGGTGCCGGCGCAGATGACGCCGGGGCACGTGATGACGAAGCGGTGGCCCCATCGGCCGCGACGCTGAGCTGTGACATGCCAACCTCAACCCACGTAGGGAAGCTGAGGCGTGCCGCCCTACGCCGCTCCATGCGCGCTTGTCGCGAGCGCTGGCCCGAGCGCCTGTTGCGCCGGGCTGGTGACGTCGGAGCATCGGGGTTGCGTCTGGGCGAGAGGAGCTCCATGAGGTAACCGTTGCCGGTTGCCCTGAACTCAAGACTCCCGAACCAAATCATGTATCTCGCTGGGAGCGGATCCGAGGCGCCCATGGGAAATGGGTTGGATCTGCTCGCCATCAGTGGAGATCAAATGGGAACAAAAGAGAAAATGTCACGCAGCGGATTCCCCTACCTGGCGCGCCAACTATCAGTATCCTGACCCGGTGGTCCGGACCCAACTAGTAATGATGCTGCGTGTTCCTCGTCCTAGATGATTGATGTAAGAGGCAACACAGTCGTGCACGGGTTTATCCTGGTTCCGGCCGTGGGGCCATACGTCCAGCAAAGGGGTGTGCGGAAGCACTGTACTGTCTTGCACCGGGGGTGCCTGTAGTAGGGGGTATAAGCGAGGCGAGAGAGAGAGGGAAGCTCCCAGAGACCTGGGAGTTTCCCTTCCTCTCTCGCCTCGATTTATCCCCTACTATAAGCACTCCGGGTGCAAGATAATACAGTGCTCTCGCACACCTCCCTTGCTGGACGTACGGCCCCGCGGCCAGAACCAGGATAAACCGTGCGTTACTGTGTTGCCTCTTGCATCATCATCTGGGACGAGGAAACATGCAACATTTACTAGTTGGGATCCAGGCCCCCGGGTCGGGACACCGACAGTTGGCGCGCTAGGTAGGGGCCCTGCGTGACATTTTTCTCTCTTGTTCCCATTTTGATCTCCAGGGATGGCGGGCAGATGCAACCCATACCCTATGGGTGTTTCGGATCCGCTCCCAGCGGGATTCGTGATCTGGTTCGGGAGTCTCGAGTTCAGAGCGACTGGCAACGGTTACCTCATGCAGCTCCTCTCGCCCAGACGCAACCTCGTCGCTCCGACACCACCAGCCCAGCGCAAGAGGCGTTCGGGCCACCGTTCGCGACAAGCACGCACGAAGCCGCGCCATGCGGCACGCCACAGCTCCCCCATGTGGGTTGAGGCTGGCATGTCGCAACCCAGCATCGCGTCTAACGGGGCCATCGCCTCATCATCAGGTGCCTCGGCGTCATCTGCGCCGACACTGTTATCTGCTGCAGCACCAGCGCTTCCCAGGGGGGGCTCAACCTCTCCTTCGCCCTTCCCCTTTGGGATGCGCAGCACTGCCGCTCACACCTACGCCTCTTGGATCAGCACTATCTTCACCAAGCATGAGGATCTGCCGAGTCATCATCTTCTGTCGATCCACAGCCTCATCGCATCGTCTCCCGACGAACTCTACCCCGAAACGGCGAGCTCGATTGCCGACGACGTCAACTTCTTCATGAACAACTTCACGGCCGAGGAGGCCGAGGACTACTCCGGGGTTTGCGACCCTGACGCTCTCCGCTCTTTCCAGCTGGCGACGGCTTACTGCCTTGCCTGCTCCGAAGACTCCAGCGAGGGGGATTTCGATCCTGCCCGGGAGTGCTTCATGGTCCAGCTTGCGGACGGGCAAGACGACAACGCTCCGGGTGATGACGGGAACGGCGGGGCAGATGCGCAGGCGATCCAACCGGCGGTCCCGCCTGCAGCCCCCTCTTCTTCGTCAAGCTCGGTGGCGCGGCAAGCACAGCTGGCACAGCTCAAGGAGCTTCAAGCCAAGCTTGACGAGCAGTGTCAGCAAACCCAGAAGCTGCGCACACGCCCAGGCGGCGGGACGTGTTGCCCGGGAGCGCATCCTGGCCGACGACAACGTCAACAAACCCCCGGAACTGAAGACGGCCAGCGAAAAACTCATCGCTGTAGCCTATCTACTCTAAGCTATGCCCGAGCCATCGACGCCTTCGGGCCGCAACCTGCGCCGCGAGGCACAGGAGCTCATCGAGCAAGCTGCCGTGCAGCAGGCCGAGAGTTCTGCGTCTCGTATGCGCTCGAAAGCCCCGGAGCAGCCTGGCGGGACTGCGCACCAGGACCGCAAGGTTTCTGTGCACACACCACCAGCAGGGAAGGGCAAGGCAGCCGTGGCGCCCGGTGCGAGGGCACCCTCGGTGCACGAGCGCGTCGGCAGTGTTCCCGTAAGGGAGCGAATCTGTGACACACGCAGGCATGTCGGTGATGGCGACGCCCGCAACATCATTGATGGCAGGAGGTACACCCCTCGATAGGGTGGACGCTTCGACCCCGAGCACGACAGGGGTGAGTCACCGGAGCCTCCGGGCACCCGGGTGTTCAGCCGGGGGATCCGGACTGCATCTTTTATCCCGCGCTTTCGACAACCCAACACCCTCGTCAAGTACTTGGGCGAGACCGACCCTGCAGTTTGGCTCAACGACTACTGCCTAGCGTGCCAGCTAGGTGGTGCGACGGAGGACGCGGTCATTATCCGCAACCTCCCTCTTCACCTTGTTGACGCCACACGAACGTGGCTCGAGCATCTGCCTGCGGATCAGATCCACAACTGGGCCGACTTGGTCCAGATCTTCGTGGGCAATTTCCAGGGCACATATGTGCGCCAAAAGCCCAACGAGTCCCTGTGCAACTACGTGCGGCACTTCTCCAAGCGATGCACCAAGCTCCCCAGCGTCACCCACGTCGAGGTCATCAACGCCTTCCTCGAGGGTACGACGTGCAGGAACCTGGTGCATGAGCTCGCGAGGAGCCGTCCGACCAACACCAACGAGCTATTCGACGCTGCCACCAACTACGCCGCCGGCGAGGAGGCTGTTGGTGCCATCTTCGACGACAAGTCGAGCAAGCGCAAGGACGATGCGCCCGCGGAGGGCAGCAACGTCAAACCCAGCGCCCCCGCCAAGAAATAGAAGCGGGGGAGGAAGGGAAAGAAGCCGGTCCCAAAGAACCAGTGCAGGTCGGGCAAGCAGAGGACTCCGAAAAGGCCTTCGCTGCCGCCCCGGTCCGCAAGGGACCTCGAGGCCCCCCTCGAGGCGGTGGTGGCCAGTTCGACGATATGCTTAAGAAGTCGTGCCCTTACCACAAGGGCCCGGTCAACCACACTCTTGAGCAGTGCGAGATGCTCAAGAAATACTACAACCGCGTCGCGCATCGCGATGAAGATAAGAAGAAGGATGCGGGCGACAAAGGTGGAGATGACGAGTTCCCCCCAGTGGAGAACGCCTTCTTCATCTTTGGAGGAGCAACGACAAACATGACATATCGGCAACACAAGCGTGAGCGCCGGGAAGTTTTCTCCGTCACCAAGGCCACACCATCCTATCTCGACTGGTCGAAGGACACCATTTTCTTTGGCCGCGAGGACCACCCCGACTACGTCCCGCATCCGGGACAGTATCCGCTTGTTGTCGATCCCATCATCGGCAACACCCGCTTCTCCAAGGTGCTCATGGACGGAGACAGCAGCCTCAACATCATGTACGCCCACACCTTGGAGCTCATGGGAATCGGACTGGACAAGCTTCGCCCCAACAAGTCGCCATTCCCTTTCCTCCATCTCCACAGCCATCCCTCTTCCATGTCTCTTCGATCTCTTCCCTGTGGACGAATCCGTGCCCATGGTACCCATAGTGTTACTGTAGATCTGCAGAGGAATTAAAGATTGTTCTACTGTAGATCTTGATTTGCTGCCCACTAAGAAATTTTGTTTGTTGGTGCTTATGAAAATTAATTTGCTGTGCACTAAGAAAAAGGGGCTTCCATACATATCTAGCCCGATCTGTAGACAAATAAAGTGATTGTTCTGGTATATTTTGTGTGCTTGCTTAATTTGTTTGCTCGCATGTAAATTTAGTTTGTTGGTGTGTATAAAAAATTAATCCTTTTGGATCTTTAAAACTAAAAATAGGAGGGTTCACAAATAGTACATAATAAGAGTTTCCTAGGCTACCTTTTGTGTTCACCTACAATTTACCTTAAAAATAGTTTTTATGCTAAAGAGCTGGATTAAACCTGTAGACAAATAAAAAATTGTTCTGGTATATATCTTGATTGATGAGCTAGCCTTTTTTTTATCTACCTCACGTACAGGTGGGTTTGTTTTGTAAAGGCCAATCCTTTTGGCTCTGAAATTAGATAAGAGACTTCACACATGTCGACAGCAGTACATGATAGTTTTGATTCCTATGCTGCTTGTGTGTTTACCTCCAAAATTATTGTTTAAATAAATATTGTTTCATGCTAACAACTCTCAGTAGTGTTTGGTGTAAACTTGGTCATCTGAGCAAAGTTAACTCCAAATCTTGGGTATCTGTTCACTTATGTATGTCATTCTATTGCAGAACAACATGGATTGCCGGTTTCATTATCTACATCAACGGGTCTGTCTTGCCAACAAGGTGGAATTTCAGATGATTCCAAAAATTATATACCAGTATTGAAGCTTGGTAAACTTCCAGAGGTAAGAATGAAATTCGTTGATTCTGAAATAGTGCATTTGCATTGCCACTAGAAGAGGTCACACTTGGAATGTAATTTCAGATGACATATAGCTACTCATAAAAAAAATATTTTAAGACCTCAACATAATTCCTTCAGACTTGGACGCGACTAAGTGAATGTGTGAGAGATGGCTAGGCAAATCTTAATAACTGAATCTGATTGTGGTATTCTTGGGACATAAAAGATTCAATTTATCCCTTTTTATCTGATGAAGAGTGAGGAAGACATTTTTTATCAAAGTGATTTTTTGTGTACATTGCACACGATGCTTAGACACATTCATCCTTTCTGCCTTGTGCCTATGGAAATTTTAAGGAATTTTGTGCTAAAATAAAAGACTACTTTAACCTTGGACTGCATTAAATTATGCAGATAATTAATCAGGAAAACCTACTAATGTCATGTGCTAAGTCAAAAAGGATCCATTAACGGCATCATAATCCTTATGGATCTTCTTGCTTCATCTATCGTGCATTATCATCCCATGCAAAGAATGTGTTCTGACAAGATATATTTTTATCCCTATGTTAAATTTTTTTATCCCTGTGTTAAATCTTACAGAAGTGCTATACCCCTAAAATGGCAATGTTTAACTCTGTATGCATTACGTTTTCAGGATGTCTTGCACCATATACTTTCTCTTGTGCCACTACGAGATGCTGCCCGTGCTGCTTGTGCCTCCCGTAATTTTTTATGCTCATGGAGACGCTTTCCTAACCTTACATTCAATTGGGAAACATTGGGGGTGAATTTGGATGATGCCCCATTACGTGAAAGTGCAAAGGAACTCGTGAATAGAATCAACTGCATTCTTGAAAACCACTCTGGCACTGGGGTGAAGACACTTAAGCTTCAAGTCAGCCTTTGTGGTGGTGTGATCACGGCCAATCTTCTTGATATTTGGCTTCAAGCTTCTGTCAAATCTGGAATGGTAGAACTTCATTTGGACCTTCCTCGAATTAACAGTCTACCGTTCAACTTGTCATGTTCACTTATATCTTCTGCTGCAAGCTCACTTCATTCATTGTCTCTCACGTTTTGTGCTTTTCACCCGACTCCAACAATTGGCTTGAGAAACTTGAAAAATGTTCGTCTGGCACTTATCCACATTACTGAGGTCCTCCTGTACAACTTCCTTGGAGAAGTTTGAAGTTTTCTGGTGTCATGATTTCACTTCGTTAAAGATACCTTCTCATCTGCAGAAGCTTAGTTTCCTGCGGGTATTTCTATGTAGAAGGTTACAGATGATAGAAATCAATGCTCCAAACGTTTCCACTTTTATGTTCAGAGGCCCCCCAATGAAAATATCAATAATCAACTCATCGCAGTTGAAGAGGGTGGCTATGGATGGTCAATTTTACTCTGGCATGTTCCAGTATGCTCTGACCAAGCTTCAGTCCATCACATCGAATCTTCAAGCTCTTACCTTGTTTTCAACTACAGAGGTATGTTCATTTATATATAGTAATATGTTTCTTTCAAGCTTCATATTTAACTATAACTATATCTACAATAAGTGTACTTTGGAACTTAACCTTAGCCTCTCTATCTTCAGGCCTTCAACATGCCGGCGTCACCTGACAAATTCCTCCACCTCAGGAATTTGAAAATATATTGTTGTGGGATGGAAAACTTTGATTTTCTTTCTTTGATTTCTTTTCTCAAATCTTGCCCTGCACTGGAAAGTTTCTTCTTATCGGTAAGTATGGTCACTTCTCAGGGAGTAGAAGCTAAAATGTTTAATTATCTGGGGAAATATTTGCCTTCTCCATAAATAACCGTTTCAGTTCTTTTCAATGATACTGAATGAAGGGTTTCATCACACATTATAAACTTTTATTTCTTATGAGCTAAGAAATAA
Source organism: Panicum virgatum (assembly GCF_016808335.1). Classification (NCBI taxonomy): domain Eukaryota; kingdom Viridiplantae; phylum Streptophyta; class Magnoliopsida; order Poales; family Poaceae; genus Panicum; species Panicum virgatum. Next base: position 1,112,622 of record NC_053139.1, on the reverse strand, counting down.
AGTTAGTAAAAAGTGGCAGGGTGTCGGCTTGGTGTCGTAGAGACCAAGTAGTTAGCAGGCCTTGATCGGTTTTTGGGCTAGGTCCGCCCTTTGCTTTCCCCCACTGGTCGAGTTTTTTTAGTATTCACAATAGACACTACAATGTAAAAACTTCGGCACTACTAGGTAAACATGTACAATATGCATTTACATGCCAAATACAACCCACATGTTGTAGGTCTTAATATCTTTATATGCAGGGTGATTCATGTAAAATATTTAGCTAACAACCGCATGTCTGTGTAAACATCATTGGGCCGTTCGTTGATAGTGACATTGGTATTCTTTTGCAGGCAGGCCCACATTTTGATGTAAGGCAGGACTCAATTATTCATGGTTCCTCTAGTGCAGTTTCATCACATATGAGGCGGCGCATTGCAGGATTCCACCAGGGTAACCTCAAGAAAGTAACCATCACAGGATTCTGCTCTTCAAAGAGCTTGATTGAGCTAACACGCCAAATTCTTGAGAGTTGCTCGTCACTACAAAGCCTTGTGCTGGACACTACAGGTGGCTATGATAATACTGGCATATGTGACTCTATGGGAAATAAAGCTGTCATGGAAGCCCTCAGGGGTTTAGAGGCTATCAAAAACTATATCAAGGGGAAAGTTCCCTCGAGTGTTAACTTGGAGGTTTTGGAGCCCTGCGGCCAGTGCCATGTTCCCAAGCTTACGGAGTGCCATGTTCCCAAGCTGCGTAAGCTTGGACCCTGCTAGGCGGTTGGCTACAACAGAGAATACTGGGTAAAGACCAAATCCAGCCATACATGAGTACAATACTGGGTACAGTACATGAGTGAGTTGCATGTCACAATTTGGCACTTGAATTATCAAACAGAAGGCTGCTACAAAGGTTACAGGGTACTGGTGTAATGTAAAATGACTTGCACATATACTTACGACTTACCTATGGATGTATTTATTTTGTTGTGCTAACGGAAATGGAGATTGGGTGCTCGAGTGCCGTTGTGGCAGTGCAATGCGGAGCTGCTGACCTGTTGTTCGACAGCTGGAACTTGAAATCCGAATTTGAAACTTCGGATAAGGTTTCAGACGATGTTTGATGTAAATTTAGTGAAATAATTGGTCAACATGAGAATCTAAAAAATTTTATAGAAAGCTAAAAGATTTGCGAGTCTGTCTGGTATAATCGTCGCGCTGTAGCGAATACGAAAACGAAATGAATTCGGTAGACGGGCCTAAATACCAAACCGAGGCCCAGTAGCGAGTAGCGTCCGTTTATCCCCTCCGCCGTCGTCTGCCTCGTCTTGCCACCCAACTGAAGGCACCCTGCCTGCCCCTGCGCAGGCGGAGTCCATGGCGTCCACCGTGCTGGTGGGAGTGGGCGGCGGCCTCTCTCTCGGTCTCTTCGCCGCCTCCAACTGCAGCTCCGCTGCCGCATCCTTCACACAGCGATCTGGTGGCGACTCCCGACGGCATGGCGGCCGCCTCGTCCTCCTACGCAGAGGAGGTGCTGGGGTGAGTGTCCCCACCCCTCCCCTTCTTGACTTGGCATTCACCAATTGGAAGCTAGAGCTGAGACGTAGTCCGTTCTTGGTTATCCGTGGTCTATTGCGTTCAGTATTGTGTGGTTAGCGTCTTGTCGGAACTGGGAAGTGGTTCTCTTGTTCTTCTGTGCAACAACATTAACTTATTTTTGTCATGTTATAATCGTGCAATAGCAAGTCATGTTTTGAAATCTGATTGAGTTCATCTCCAATGTCAAAGAAGTAGGCTAGCCACAACATTTTCTCTATGTGTGCATGTCAGAAGACTGCTGCCATCTTCGACTGTAAAATTAAGGGCCTGCAGCACTATCTTCATGTCAAGTGTACCATTTTTGGGTCAAGGAGGACTCCCCTACTTGATTGCATGTTTTTTTTTTTCGATGTGATAGAGTGAATGCTTTTGGTCAGGGAGAGAGGACAGGTAGATGGAACCGTCCAGTACTTCATTGTGCCAATGAGGCAAATGTCGTGACTGAGGATGATACTGTGGATGGTGATGCTACCGATGATGAAAGTGAAACAGACCTCGAGGCTGCCGCTAATGACACTATTGATTCTGATGGTGATACCGAAGATGAACCAGAGGAAGTTGAGTGGATAAAGCAGCAGCCACTTCCCTATCCTTCGGTAAGAACTCAGAGTGTCAATTTTGTAAGGTTAGTAGAGAAATGGAATGACTGACAGATATGGTAATGTAGGATGCTCTGGAGCCATACATAAGCAAGGAGACAGTTGAGCAGCACTGGGGTGTTCATCAGCAGATGCATGTGGATAGGCTCAACGGCATGATCGGTGGCAGTGAGTGGGAAGGCATGTCACTGGGGCAGATGATGCTGTCGTCTTTCAACGAGGGCAGGGAGCAGCCTCATCCTCCCTTCTTCCATGCTGCCCAGGTACCATTGCATACAGTGCATCTTTGCTGACTTGTGTACACTTCAAATGCCTAATTCTTGTCCATGTTTTTTAGGTATGGAACCATGATTTTTATTGGCGATCCATGAAACCTGGCGGTGGGGGCAAACCACCAGAACGGCTTCTGAAGTTTATTAACAGAGACTTTGGCTCCTATGAGCACATGATCCAACAATTCATGGATGCTGCACTGACTCAGTTTGGTTCTGGATGGGTTTGGCTTTCTTGTAAGTGATGCTAAAGACCTTGCCTCTTACCTTCACTGTTCTAATATGTAGTTTGCCACATGTTCTAATATGGGTTTGGTGTGATGAACATAAACTCTTTCCTAATAACTGCTTGTAGACAAAGGAAGCAAGTTGCCATATGTGAAATCAAGAAGTCCAATCCCATCTGACAATTATGGTAGGCTGGTCATCTCAAAAACTCCAAATGCCATCAACCCTCTTGTTTGGGGGCACTCTGTGAGTATCTTTAAGTCTTCAACTTCCCCTTGCATCATCATGACTATATCTGTAGGAGTCTCATGAATCCATTTCTTTGGCAGCCGCTCCTTGCCATTGATGTTTGGGAGGTACGGATGTTGCAATATATGTTCCTTTCCCTTGTTTCTTTTCTTTTTCCTAAAAACACACCTTTACTAACAATTCTCTTCACTTCTGCAAACAGCATGCATACTACCAGGATTACGAGGTTAGATGGTGAATGATGCTTAAAGTTTCATCAGTAATAGTTAAATAAGGCATTTTTCTCATACTTGGTTTGTCTTGCTTTACATCCTTGCAGGATCGGAGGGCTGATTACGTTGCCGCGGTCATAGAGAAGCTTGTATCGTGGGAAGCGGTTGAGTCGAGGCTCACAAAAGCCATACAACAGGCGGTAGAAAGAGATGGGCATCTCAAGAAAAGAATTCTAAAGAAACGACAATTAGCTCAGTCGAATGGCCAGATTAGAGCTAAGCCTAGCACTCCGCAAGAGGCAAGGAGACCATGAAGTTGGCTGCAGCAGTCCTGTGGAGGCATGACAATGCAGCGAGCTGGTAGATGAGGTGCATCTGGGTCCTTGTGTAGCTGAATTGAGCTGCAAAGATGGGGACGGACTGACTCTGGAGGGCAGACCACTGGAGCACGCGATCAACCTTCTTTTGCGTATGACAGTCTTCGGAGTTTGCGTGTGCATACTGCGGATGACACCCTCAGTACTGCACAGGTGGGCTAAATTTTGTAACTAGGATTAGGTTAGAGGTAGGATAGAAAGCACTTTGTTTTGCTCACTATTCCTCGTGTGATGTGAGTGACAATGGAAGACTGATTGGTGGGTTCTGAACCTTTGGTTGGCGAAACCAAGACTTGAGGGTGCTTAATAATCCCTAGATAAATTTGTTGTCACCATCATCAGTCTTGCTTGTCTAAAGACATGATCTTTTTGGTGGTGATGGTCGATGAGCTGTGAGAATGTTCCCTTTAATAATTTGTTAAGGGGCATGTATATACGGCATATGTAATGGATGACCTGGAAGTGCCTCTCATTGTTTGGGTCCCATGAAACCATCATGATTTACATTGTTTAGCTAACTGAATGTTAGCTAACCAATGATGCAGCATGAGCATGATTCAACAACGGGCCGAATCTCCTTGCACAAATAATGCAACTTTCGGCCCATATACGCGGACCTCGCCTATCAACTGCCTGGATGTGGATTGTGATTAAGGATGAAAACGGACGGGCAAAATCCCATCCCGTCCCGCTCGTATTTCTATATTTATTCCGCCTATTTCCGTATTTATGGAAAAAATACGGAAACGGGACAGGAAGCGGGAAGGGGTGTATCCCGCCCGTATTTGCGGGATCCCGGTTTTAGCCGGGATGATTCCGTATTAGTCCCGTATTTATAAAATATGGTAATAGTTTAATTGTCACACCATATATCCTCTCTTGTTCGTCAGCATCAATCGGTGTACTTCACGATTTAATCATAGGAAACATGAAACATTGATCATATTTTTAGAAAAATAACTTGCGCAAAAGAGTATATAGTGTTATATTGATGCAGGGTGAATGGTTATTAAACAATAATGCATTTCGGTAAACTTTCCGGTTCCCGCCCGTTTCCGTATCCTGTATATCCCGTTTTCGCTCTCGTTCCCGCCTATTTCGCTCTCGTTCCCGTTTTCCGTAATAAAATACGGAAACGGAAACGGTTGAGGGGTTTTCCGCCAGTTGCCGTCCGTTTTCATCTCTAATTGTGATACGGTTATGGTAGCAGTTGGTAAATAAGTTGAAGTGGGAGACCCTTGTCTGTCCGGGAAGATCCCCTCATCCCCTCCTCGTGCGTATATATCAGCAGCAGCCGAGGAGGCTTGGGACCTCCCGCCCCCTCGAAGCAATCGACTGGAATTGGAAAGAAGCGAGGGACGGACGAGAGCAGCGGCGCCGTCGCCATGGGTCTGCAGGTACGAATCCCCCACTCCAAGCTGCTTGACTGCTCTGCTGGGTCGGGGTCAGGTGTTTCTCTTCTTGGATTGGAATCGGCCGAGCTGACGCGGTAGATTTAATTTTGTGCTGGAATTTACGATTCTCCTGATTCGACCAAGTAGTATATATACTTGTGCTGTCTGCAGTTTGTCCCTGCATGTAATTGGATTCTGAATTAGCTGACCGAGTTTTATTGTACGGCGCTGCTGATCGATTTTGCGGTTCAGGTTTCAGGAGCCTTGCAGCGAAATTGAAACACCCTTTGCCAGTCACGCCTAACCTGTCTACCTACTACAGTAATGCATGCTTATGACGTGCAAGTTAGTTATACTCTCTGGATCTGAAATTGTAGCATCTACGTCCATAAAAATCCACACAAAGTATTTTGGCTCCCCCCCCCCCTCTCCTCTGTGCAAGCTTGGCACACTAGTACTGTAACTGCTTGCAAAGCTAGAGCATGGTGCTCACTTCTCCCCCTAATGCAAACTAGCACCGTTTTGTTACTGCTCGCACGGTGATGAAAAACTTTGTTAGTCAACTCTGTGGGTAGACCAAAAAAAAAAAACTGCCGGTAGACTGGTTGTTAACCTACCGGCTTCGCTTCCAAAAAAAAAAAACTTTCGTGACCAACTCTATGTTGTTTTTTCTTTCGACAGGAGGAATTTGAGGAGCACGCCGAGAAGGCCAAGACCTTGCCCGACTCTACTACAAATGAGAACAAGCTGATCCTCTACGGGCTCTACAAGCAAGCAACCGTTGGTGATGTCAACACAGGTAATCTCTTAGTGCTCAGATGTCAACACAGCTTTCCAATTTACGCACATGCTGTCTTGCCTAAGCTGCTGCAATGTTCAGGGTTTCTCATGGTGATTGAACACTGAAAAACATTATTTTACTGGCAGCAGGCTTGTTTGCCTTATGGTGTGCTTGATTATGTCATGGACTTCATGCTTGATGTGTGGAGACCATAGATATTTTCATGGAACACCTTGTGATTTATAGAGCGTGATGCCGAAAATAAGTTAACTCTTTGAAACTGCAGTTGATTTTTCATGAATACTGGAGTAGCTAGCATACCAAGTAACCTTTTGATTTTGCTAATGTACAATTCTTCAATCTCCAAGATATGAAGTGAGATTCCAGATATTTAAGATTCCCAAATGTTATGAGACTCAGTCTGCAAGCTCCTCCGCAGCTCTCTTTTACTGCTATTCATCAGATTATTTTCTTCGAAAAGATCAGTTGTTTAGATTGCGATTAGCCTTTTCTTTCAAGGAAAAAGGATTGCGCCACAGCGAGTGATATGGTCCACCTCAAAGCACGCATTTGTACACCATTTTTTTTCTCTGAAGAAAGCTGAATTTGGTTTCGGCTAGTATCAATCAGTCATACTGAACCGTCCTGTTTTATCTGTCAGGGCGTCCTGGCTTCTTCGACCCAAAAGGCAAAGCTAAATGGGATGCTTGGAAGGCTGTTGAAGGTTTGTTGAGACTTGTTCCAAATGTGCAATCTCTCCCGGACCGAATACCCAATTGACGCTTACACACATCCTGCCACTTTTGTCTGAACAGGGAAGTCCAAGGAGGAAGCGATGACTGATTACATCACCAAGGTGAAGCAGCTGCTGGAGGAGGCTGCTGCATCCACTTCCTAGGCTACGAAAACACCACCATCCGTAGTGCTGCGTACATCAATAAGTAATAAACATTGTTATCTGTCAGATGGCTCTCGGTCTCAATTGTTGGTCGTGGTGGATGTTCAGTGTCGTTTACGGCTGTAAAACTCTTGTGAAAACAAATGGATGCTGTCTCATCTAAGCACTGTATGGATCTTCATCTCTGTTATATCTGCATCCGCATTTTCATGCCTTTGATGTTTCTGCATCTGCAGGACCGATTGGAATTGCTGCAAAAGTTCAGGATATGTCTTTGATGTTGTTGACTTGTTGGGCACGCATCTGACTGTATCCTCAACATGATACTCCTGTACGATATACAGATCTTTTTCTAATTAGGCACTTTATTTGTTGTTTGCTGTGAACTTTTGTCCTTCCAAAGCAAGAAAGGTAAAGATCGATGATAAAAGAAAGCTTATTTGTGCCCCTTCCCAGCATTCAGTTCAGGCAGGCAGGCAGGAATGGCCACAACTGATGATGTGTGGTGTCAACTGTCAAGTACAATGAACACTAGTTCCACTGACACCCTGGCCCCACATCAGCTGGCAGTCAACGCCATTCTTCCGGCACACGCCGCCCGTGCACACAGGGTCACTGACAAGTGGACCCGCACCGCTCTGCTTCCTGCCACTTTCCCCCAGACCCCCCCTCCTCACCAAATCCAGCAGCCTCCGAAGAAGCAAAAGCTACTCTAAACCCTACTCCGTCTCCCGCTCGCAGCCACTGACAGCCATGCCCCACCGCGTCGCCGCCCTCCTCCTACTCCTCCCGCTCGCCGCCGCGTCGGAGGAAGCTGCGGCGGCGGCCGCGCCGCCGGTGGAGGCAGCTGCCGTGACCGAGGCTGTTCTGCTGGACTGGCACGCGGTCCAGCTCGCGAGGCTGCAGGAGCTCGCGGAGTCGCTCGACAGGTCCGTCCGCGCGCTCGAGTCCGCGCTCGCCAGATCCGCGGACCCGGATCCCTCGCCACCGGGCGCCGCCTCGACCGCGGCGGTGGCCGTCGGGGACCGGCGCGCCCCGCAGGGCGTGGCGGTCACCAAGCGCCGGCCCGTCTGGTCCGAGCGGTTCCACTTCGCGGCGGCCGCGCGGCTCGGGGAGGGAGCGTACGCCGCGGCGGCGGCCGCGCTGCCCTACGAGGACGCCGACGGGCTCACCAAGTACTTCGCCGTGGGGGACTCCCGCGGCCGCGTCCTCGTCTTCTCCGCCGCCGGGGACGCGCTGCTCGAGCTCGAGGCCGCCGCCTCCGGCGAGTCCCAGGTCACCGCGCTTCTCACCTACCTCTCGCCGCGCCGCACCGATTGCCTCCTCTTCACCGGCCACGCCGACGGCTCCATCGCCGCGCACCGGCTCATCGAGTCGTCCCCGCACGGCGACGACTGGCTCACCCTCGCGGCCGCGTCCTCCCGCCTCCTCGTCCGCGGCATCGATGCCGCCCCCGTGGTCCACCTCGAGGCCCACCACGCCGGCCGCGCGCGCTACGTGCTCGCCTGCGACGCCGGCGGCCGCATCCGCGTCTTCACGGAGAACGGTACGCTCTACGGCACCGCCATCGCCTCGTCGACCCCTCTCGCCTTTGTCAAGCAGCGGCTCCTCTTCCTCACCGAGGCTGGAGCTGCCTCGCTCGACCTCCGCTCCATGTCCGTCCGGGAGACGCCTTGTGAGGGCCTTGCTGAAGCGCTCAATGGCACCCGCGTCAAGGCCTACTCTTTTGACCCCTCTGAGCGATTCAAGGCCTACGGCTTCACTGAAGCTGGCGACCTCGTGCACGTCCTCCTGCTTGGTGATGTTTCCAGCCTCAAATGCCGGGTCCGAGCTATCAGGAAGTCTGAGATTGACAGTCCAGTTGCCATACACACGATCAAGGGTTATCTCTTGGTGGCGAGCCATGATAAGATCCTTGTGTACAACACCTCATCCCAGTATTATGGGAGGGTTGGTGCGCCACGGCCATTGTTTGCCACAACCATCAAGGACATCAAATCTGTGTTTGCGGGTTCTGGTGGTGTGCTGCCCTCTGCGCCAGATGGGAAGCCTGTTATTGCAGCGGACCGGGAGAAGCTGGTGATCTTGGGTCTTGGGGATGGCCACATTGCCATCTATCGGTCCAACTTCCCGGTGTACAAGCCAGAGAGCAATGCTGTGGTGTGGAGTGGTCCAGCACTGCTTTTCCTCCTGTTCTTGATTGGCATTTGGCAAGTATATGTGAAAAAGAAGGATTCATTGGGCTGGACACCAGAGGAGACATTTAACACCTCTGTAACAGCTCCAACAGGGAGCCTTCTGAATCATCCTACCAGTGACAGAGCCTTTGCAGATAGCGCAACAAGAACTAGTGATCGTGGCTATGTAGATGGAACAGCAAGAGCCAGTGATAGAAGCTATGGGGATGCCACTACAAGAACTACGGACCGAGGTTATGCTGATGCTACTAGGGCCGTGGATCTGCGGGGTGGGGCGTTGAGGAGCGCTCCACGAAGGTACGTGTCCCCTACTAGATATGCAGGGACATCCGGAATTCAATACCGACCTGCTTCGGCAGAGCCTGGTCTTAGGGGTACTCCAGAGCTGAAATACCGAGGCCCAGGTATGGAGCCCCCTGGTTTCCCCAAGAAAAGGGACACATTGTTCTCAAACAACCAGGCTGTAGTAGATGATCATGTTGATTGAGGGTTTGGCTGGGTCGGTGTAGGCAGTCCCCTAAATTTTGATCTGGTTTTGAAGATCCTTTGGGATGCCAGTGATCTGCCTGTGTTGTTGTATGTTGTAACCAATGTTTTTAAGGCGGTAAGGCGAAGCGCGGCGACTCAGCCCTTTGAGTCGACTAGGCGCTTAAGGCGCGTGGCGAGGCGACGCCATACAGATGTCCTAGCATGTAGGAAAAGAGCAGAAACATACCTTGTTGGTGCCAATTTTCCAGCTCTCTTCTTTCCAATTTCTCTTACTTGATGTAGCATGTACTTGCAACATGTTGTGAGTGATAATGAATGTAAGAAACAAGTTATAATGCAATTAATTAGCTATGTAAACATGGATCAAGTGTACCTTGTTCTTGCTGATGATTTGTGATCTCTTTTATTCTCCCAAGCACCAAGCTAAAAAAATAGAGAAATTTAGCAATATGAGGTCACAATCCACAATAGTAGTATATGGGCAAGTTCACAAGTAGCATAATGGGTAAAAATACAGCATAAGTAACATCAATTTATCAGTCCATAAACTTAGATACTAGTGGGATAATTTGTAGCATAAGTAGCATAACTTAGATACATCAGTCCATAAAAATACAGCATAAGTAACATCTCTCAAAAGCCAACCCCAGCTCAAAAGACAACCCCAACTCAATATCCATCATCAAACTCATCATGGTTATTTGCAGCTTGCAATCCTTCCATGCTTTCTCCACCATCGGGAGGAGCATCCTCAGAATCTGTCACATAAGCATCATCATGTGGGTCTTCATCTTCTTCCTCTTCATTGCCTAAACTTGATTCATCTTCATCCAACCTTGGGTTTGAATTTGTTGCACACCTACTGCTTGCATTCCTTGGGAGATTGTGTCCTCGAAGCGAGTTTGATGCATCAAGAGCTTCATCAACAGCAGCCCATGTGAGGTCATTTTCATCACACCCACGTGCACCTTGAGGGTGTACATGCGACGAGTCAGCCCACTCATTATCCCAATCGAACTCTTCAATGACTAAAGGGTCAAAGCTTTTCCCTTTCTTCTCCCGCCTTATTTGAAACCTAGTCTTCATCTTTCGAATGTAGGAAATGTAGACAATATCATTCAACCTCTTATGCAGTAACCTATTTCTTTTTTTGGTGTGGATCTGAAAAGGGGGGAAGACATAAAGAGAATGGTTAACATGCTGAAACTAAACAAAAACTGAGCAGGGGAAATGGTACTCACAAACTCGAACGTGCTCCAGTTTCTCTCACAGCCGTATGATGAAGCACATAGGCTAACAATGCGCCTAGCAAACCTTTGAAGCTCAATAGCACGGCCACCATATGAGGCCCACCAATCAACTACATGACCAAATATAATCATATATTAGGAATTATGAATGAAATGGACTTGCTGCAATAAATTTACTATTATGCAAACTGCTGAAATTACATGTAAAAACATGACTTACGAGGACTCATTTTCTCAAGGTTTTGCTTAGCTCTTATATTTGAGAATGATTCTCCTCTAAGGGCTTCATAGTCCAAAGACTGAGCATCAATCTTGTCTTGGGTATCTCTATCTTCCACCATTCTTCCAAGAACTTCAAGGAAGCAACCTCTTAGCTGCCCAACAGTGGCATCATCATCATCTCTTATGAGGGGATGTAATTTTCTTGGGTTCAAATACAATGCAGCCCCATACAAAGGATGGTCCATTTGCTTCACCCAACGCTTCTCAATAATATCTATGATTTTCTTGAGCAATGTTTTCTTAGTTGGGATAGCAAAGCTTTGCTTGATCCTCTCTTTTGCTTGATTCATTAATGCTGCAACCTCTGGCATGGCAGGCTTCTCATCACCATCAACCACCCTAAGAACAATGAGAAGAGGGGCTGAAGCTCTAAGGCAGTCCTCAACCTTGTTCCAAAACTCAGTAGAGAGCACAATGTCATGCGCATCCTCACCAGCTTTAGTTTTTGCCAATTTATTCCCAGTCCATGCTTCACTGACAAAAAGAGATTTCAAAGAATCTCTATGCTTGTGCAAACTTTTCAAAGTGAGGAAAGCTGTGGCAAACCTTGTGGCTGCAGGTCTCACAAGATCAGACCCACCTGTCTTTTCTCTCATTGCACTAAGGATTCTCCCATGTCTATAGATGAAAGTTGTTACACGCCTTGCACGTGCTATGGGCTTCTTAAATTCCTTCAACCCTCCTATATCTTCTAGCATAAGATCCAGACAATGTGCAGCACATGGGCTCCAAAACAGTGAAGGAATTCTCTCCATTAGATGCTTACCCGCTGCCTTGTAGTTAGCTCCATTATCAGTGATAACTTGAACGACCTTTTCCTTTCCAATCTCCTCAATTCTTTTCTCCAACAAATCAGCAAGCATATATGCATCGTGGACCTCACTTGATGCATCGACAGACTCTAAGAAGAAAGTCCCCTCTGGGCTATTGACAAGGAAGTTAATCAAATGTCGTCCCCTCTTATCAGTCCATCCATCTGACATGAGAGTGCAACCAAAATGCTTCCATGCTCTCTCATGGTCCTCCCTCATGGTACTTGTCAACTTCACTGCATCTTTAAGCAACGGTTCCCCAAACTGATATGGAGAAGGAGGCTTGTACCCTGAACCAAACTGTGCTGTTGCCTCAACTGCCACCTGAAATTGTCTTGATGCTGCTGCATTGAATGGTATGCCACACTCATAGAACCACAGGGCCCATTGCATATCCACATAATGATGTTGCTCCTTGGTCTTAGTGCTGGACTGAATTGGGGGCTGGTAAGACCCTTTACGCCTTTCATCGACTATTTCTTCAGGTGTTTTTCTTAACATCTCAAGAATTGTCTTGTTTCCCTTTGGCTTTTCCTTGCCTTTGCTCACTGCTACAGCCTTGAATGAATAGGTTGCACGCCTTTTCTTTGCTGCTGTCCCTGAACTTGGCATCACCTTAGAGGCCTGGGATTCAACTTCATTCACAGGTGCACTTGCCTCTACCACGACCACATCTGCTTCTCCATTCTCCTCTACCTGCTCTTCCTCATCATCTAGGTACATTGGCCTTTGCCTCTTGTGTTTTTCCAAGTAATTTGTCATCTCCACCCTAATCTTTGTAGTAGTTTCGCTGCATATTTTTGAATCTCCAAAGCCACCTGCTAGATATTGCTTCAGCCTTTTTATGCCCCCATGAACCATTGTGCCACATAGGGTACATGTCACCTCATCTCGGTTACCAAGCTCTGCCCAATATCCATACTTCCAGCCTGGGTCCTTAGACTTTTTGGGCTTCCTGCCTGGATCAGTCTTGGGATCATATGCAGGGTTGATAGAGGTAGCTGGAGTTGCCATTTTTTGTTGCTAGATAGTACATGAAAAGAGCCAACAACCATGGGCATAATTAAAATATGATGAGGACAGCAGTGCATATTAAAAGATCAAGCTAGCATACAAGATAGAATTGGCCATATTTTGGATTGCCAAACGGATCAAGCTAGCACAGTTCTTTCAGAGAAGAAAGAAGTCGCATCTGTGACATATCACATATATAAAGCTGCATCTAGGCCAGGAAGGCAGGAACATATAGTAGGTTGACTTTCGGCATAAGAAGAGTATTGTTCAAGGGAGCTAATACTTGCCGAAGGTGACAAATACCTACAACTAATAGTCTAATAGACAAAGAAATTCAATGCAGTGAATACATATATCATGATGGGAGCAGAAGCAATGCAGGTGTAAGAGGTTACTGCATACTTGCATTGACAAAGAAAAGGGGGAAGACATAAAGAGAATGGGAGGGAACCTCTTAGTTGGGTGATGTGCAACCTTCGGCAACCTGCTTTACAACCTGGAGTCCTGGACCTATTATCATCTAGACAAAAATCTCAGAAAACAAAGCAAAGCAGAGTAGCAAAGTGCAGAGCGAGGATGGGAGCAGAAGCAGAGTACCTATGGCTTGGGCGCTTGGCGCCTTGGTCCTAGTCCTGGGCTCCTGCCTCCTGGGCTCTTGCCTCCTGCGCTACTTGGTGGAAGGCGGAAGCAGCTGGTGAGGAAGCTGAGAGGAGGAAGGAAAGGAGCGGAGAGCGAGGAAGGGAGCAGAGTACCTGTGGCTTGGCGCCTTGGTCCTGGATGTTGCATTAAGAAGGATATCACTATCTGGTTTCCCCAAGAAAAGGGAGGCATTGTTCTCAAACAACCAGACTCTGGTAGATGATCATGTTGATTGATTGGCTGGGTCAGTGTAGGCAGCCCCCTAAATTTTGATCTGGTTTTAAAGGTCCTTTGGGATGCCAGTGAGCTAGTGAACATCACTGATGAAACTAGTGCGCCCGAACCACGAAGATACATTAAGGTGCGCCGCCCGAATCAGAAGTATTGCTATAGGGCAGTGTGACATATTGTTGTTGGACAACGATGAACCCAAGAACTACACAGAGGCAGTAATAGGACCAGAATCCGAAAGATGGCTTAATGCCATGCGATCCAAATTGGAGTAGAGAGCCGTCGTGTGTAAGTGGATATTCAAGAAAAAGATAGAGGCTGATAGAAACGTTCACATCTATAAACCATGTGGTTTATTGGTGGCAAAAGGTTTTTGTCAAATTTAAGTCTTTTAAGTTGTCGCCACACACAATCATTCTAATCTACATATAGGGTAGCACGGATGGTTATTCAACTTTTATCCTAGAAAATTCCCCAATTCTGGTGCCTAAGTGGGAATAAATCAAATGGAAACAACAGCATTGATGAATTGCTGGATGTTTAGATTTTTCCTTAGCAGGGTGGTACCACCAAATATAAAGAAATAAAAAACTGTTCTTTGAAAGAGCCGATAAACAGTTGGTACCAATGATTGGAACCACCCAGCATGAGCAGATAGTTAAGAACATAAAACCAGAATTAAACAAATTGGATATATGCAAATTAGTGAAACAATACCCATACAGTGAGATAAAACAATACAATGCAGCAGCAGACATAATTCACACAAAAAGTAATTATGCGCAGAAGCAGGTAATAGGTAGTCGATGCAATTCTTTTACTGCCTGGTGGGGAATTTCACCAAGGGACAGAACCTATTGAATGACAAGTACGCTGCAGGCATCAGTGTTCGCTCGCAGGTCAAGTGAAAATCACCAGAAAATCCTGACTGCAGTTCATTTTATTACAAGGAAGACCTAGAAAAGAAACTGTGGCTTCATGGAAGGAATAAGTCGCTGAACCAGCTTCTCCTGCCTACTCAGTGGACTTGACGATGAAGTTCTGGCGACTGATGGGGTTCATAACGACTGGTGGGCCAGCAGTGCGAGGCCAAGCCTGGAATTTGGCGTCCGTGGCTTTAAACCACTCCTTGTCAGAAACAGTATTGGGGATGGTACCTGTGTCCACAAAGAATGAAGCAGCTAAGATACGTACTTACAAGTGGTAAAGCACAGGATTCGAACAAGAATTTATGTATGATTACACTCACCTCCAAAAATCTTCTTATCCGAAACAATTGTGTCACATAGGTATGCAATGGCGAAGGATCCGACCAGTGAGCCCACAATGTAGCTAGCCGTCATTTTTGCTGCAGAGGCATGAAATGAAGTACAAACTATAAGTCTTGTTAACAATGAATTGTACATAAATCATCTCCAGGTGTAAAAGCTTAATAGAAGGGGCAGGCCTATAAATAGTTCCTTTCGTTACACACTGCAGGCCATTGCTGAACCAAAATAAGAACAGAAGATGTCTCATGTACAGTGAGACATACCAATAGACAAACAAAATCTGGCAAAATGCAGAATTCACCAACACAAAAGCACACCTCTTTGCAACAAGCACTAGCTGAGCCGGACTGCAGATAGATCATGTTATGATTTTCTTCCCAAAAAAAGTGACTTAGCTATCAGCTACTTAGGTGCTCATTGCGTTGCTACATCCAACATTTGTCCTATGCCGCAAATGTTTTTTACATACCTAGGCAGAATAAAACAAAAGCGGAATAAAACTCAAACCACAGCGGACAGGCCATTTCCCGACCAAACTAGAAGGTCATATGCCTTATAATAAACTCATATGACACAAGAAAGATGAGCAGGACAAAGGAAGCACACACTTTGCATGCATCATCAAGCATTTGTGCAAATGGATCATCTATATCTCTAGCAGCAAATGACTGAACCACCATCTAAACATCTGACGACCAGACAGCCTAATGACAAGGTAATAAGCAAACAATTTTCATGCATCATGAAGCACATGTGTGCACATGGATCATCTATGTTTGTAGCAGCAAATGACTGAAACAGTATCTAAACATTGCTGCTCAGATCAATTCTACATACACTAGTTGCCTTGATGAAAAAGTGATATTATTCTCGTCAGACTTAAGGTGACAGTATATTGTTACATGATACGAAAAAAAATTCTTTACACCATGGAACTAATCACTCTACAAGTCTAGAGTGCACCATCCAATCCAACTGAAGAGGCATAGACGCCATATGATGATAGACGTAATGGTACTTGATGAGGCGTGCCATTGGGACGTCCCCTGTCTGGGTAGGCAAACACGGGCAGGGGGCAGAGATGAACCAGACCTCCAGAATCAATCAACACACTACCAATCAACACTCGAATCCAACAGGCTAAATCCGCGATCCGCCCCTCGGGTTGAGAAGCTTGAGGAATCGAACAACACCCCGAACCCTAGCGGATCGGACAGGACCGAGCCGATCTGAAGCAGCATGTGGGCAACAGCTAGATGAACCACACCCTAGCGAACCCCGCGCCACGGATCGCAATCGCCCCCAGAGGAGCGGAGGGGGGGCGACTAGGCCCTGCGCAGATCTGGCTCGATTGGGCACTAGAGTGTACAAACGCCTCACGGATCTCGCGGCGCTGGTGGACGATCGATCGGCAACGAGAGGGCAAGGAAAAGGCGGCGAGTACCTGAGGATCGGTGTCGCCGCCGCCGCACGGGGAGAGGGAAGAGAGGTGAGAGACGCGGGGGGGGATTGAAAATGAGAGAGGAGAATGGGGAATGGGCCTTGAGCCTCTTCTCATCTCTGACTGACTGGGCCTTTGGGCTGCTGACTGGGCCTCAAGTGTGGGCTCGTATTGATCCCGTCCTGCTTTCCCCTGTCCTATGTTTTCTTTCTTTTATTTACACACACACACACAACAAAGAGAGAGAAGCATATACTTATGATATAGGAGTATATAAATAATTTTTTGAGTCGTTTTCATTGTTGTGTTACGAAACCACTCATACCATTTTTGCCAGTGCTTTTTCTAGTTATTGTTGTATAGGTGTACTCTTATATGTTAAGGCTTTCTAGTATTGGGAAGCTTTGGATGGTGCTGTATAGCTTTTTTTCCCCCTGCCTTTTCTTTTCATCTTTATTATTTTTCCTTTTCTAGTACTACTCGTCAAGAACGGCCATCAAAACTTTTGTGCTGGCAGGTAGAGTGTAGAGTATTGTTGGTGCGAACTGTGACCAGTCTCTTTCACGCGAGCCCGCGTGGACCGACTACATTACCTAGGAACCCATTGTAAAAATAGTCCTCGGGCACTAAGCCTTATTTTTCTTTTTTGTTTTACATGAACATAACCGGTAAGCGTTTTTTTTTGGGGGGTCTTGTATGGGCTAGTGGTCGTGTTAAAATTACACTAGCACGCACTAGTGCAGTTCAACTAGCTGGTTGTTACAAAGAAATGCTGGACTTACCAGTGTACTGCAAGTAGCTTAAGGCCAGTCTCTCTTTTTTTTTTTTTGAAGAAATGTTTAAGGTCAGTCTCAGTGAAAATTTTATGGGCACAGTTATCTAGACTGAGAACTAGGTAACTGTGCCAGATAGGTTTTATAGTGATGAATCTCTCCTCACATACCATGAAACCCCATCCTTCTATCTTCTCGCCACGTCAGCAAAAATTGATGATATTTAATGTCATGAAACTCCTATTGAGACTGATCTAATGAAAATATAGTGGCATGGTATAGACCATACTTTACTCCAGTGCACCACACAGTCACTCATTTCGCTTTTACTTACAAGATATTTTTACCGTAGCCTATATGTTAAGCAACTAAGCAAGTGTTGTGCTGTTGGGCAGTTTGGTTGGTCGGTCTATTATGTGGGGAAGAAAACAGATCACACACAGCATCTTTCCTTTTTCTTTTTCAGATGGGAAATTCCATCCTCAAGCAAAGCCGGAGCCAAAAGCCAAAAAGCAAAAGGGCTCCTGGGCTTAGGAACCTCGTCTGGCGGGCCCCAAGTGTCAGTGCGGCCGTCCCCACCCCCTGCGTCGCCTCGAACCGGCGGACGTGGCAGGCCGGCGCGCGCGGCGCACCACGTGAACGTCGCTGACGCGTGGGCCCACGTCCCCACGCGCAGTGGCGTGCTCCGGCTCCCCAAGCCCGAAGCGAAAACCTATGACGGCAGCTTTTTTTTTAAAAAAAAGAAACCGATGACGGCGGTAGGCTGGTGGCAGAGCCGCGGGATAAACGCAACTCGCGAGAAAAATTCGGTGGAATCCTCCCCCGTCGGACCGAACCGCCAGATTTTCCGATCCAACTTGTCTGACTTTATGAAGCGAAGTCACGAAGAGAAATAGTGTTACGAGTCTGGATGAACAATGCTTTCTACCGTAATACTAGCATAGGTACTATAGCGATCGATTCTATTCATCTATCTCAAAACGAACGGCCCACAGATAATCAAAAGTCACGGGAACAAGGTCAGGGAATCCCGATTGCAGATTTTCTCCTCTCCCCCATTGCTTTGCTTGCAGTTGCAGTTGCTGCTGCAGCGTGCAGTTGGTGGAGGGGACAGGAGAGGAGAGGAGGGACGAGGCTCCGCTGCAGTTACGTCCCCCGCAGTTGAGTCACTGCGTGTGGGGCCTGCACGCAGTGGGGCCCACGTGGCAGTGACCCAACTGCAGGGGACGTTACTGCAGCGGATCCGGTTCCGGAGAGGAGAGGTGGGTGGGCAGGGAGATGGAGCGGAAGGTGGTGGCGGTGTGCGCGGTGGTCGGGTTCCTCGGCGTCCTCTCGGCGGCGCTCGGCTTCGCGGCGGAGGCCACGCGCGTCAAGGTGCGCCTCGCTTCACCTCCTCCCTCCCTCCCCCCGCCGACGCGCCGCTGGCCAGTCCTCGCTCGACGCACCGCGCCGCGCGTGCCTTTTGATGGGCCACCGTTCTTGGGGTGGACGGGCTCTGCTTGCTTGCTTGCTCCGGGTTAGATCTCGGTTCCGTTCGCGGAGGGGCGGAGGAAGATTGGGCTCATCCTTGTGGAAGGGGTGCTTCGTTCGCTCGCTGCAGCACAGCCTCCTCTAGCCTGCGCCCTGCAGTGCCGGAAAAAGATTCTGCTTGTTTGGGACTACAAAAGTGGCGTCTTTTGTGGGGTTGGTGTGTATCTTGGGCTTTGGATCCTGCTGTTGTACGCTTGCGCATTGGGGGGCGGATTGTAGTGATCGTGCGTGAGAGTTCGCTGGTATGATGAAGCCAGGACTCCGGGCTTCTCGTTTAGGTCTATGATGAAAGGTGAAATCTTTGAGGGAATGGTCTTGTGACAGAAATGGTACGCTGTGATCGTGTAACGTTCAGTGCTTGATTCGTTTGATCTTGGTACAAACTAATCCATCCAACTGGTTTCAATTAATCTTTATTTTCGCCCCCCCCTTTTTTTTTGTCCTTTTATTAGCACAGTTCATGTGAACACATTTTACAAGGATCTGTGGCGTAATATAGAACAATTGTTTTAACGTTTTTGTATCACACTTATGGTGAGAGCGCTAAAATCTTAGGCGAGTCATCACTAGCTTCTGGTGTAATTTCTGTATATCACACCTCCATACAAATCCTAAGGGCTAAGGCACATAGGCATATCACAGATTTTTGCGACGAGGAGGCACACGCTATTCTTCCATTTTAAAATGCATCCACTGTCATTCTTATTGCAGAGGCTACATTTATGCATGTTTATGCCCAATTTGATTTTGTTGTCTTCAAGCTAACTTCACATAAGAATTAGCAAATTTATTTACAATTGACTGTTTCAAGATAACTTCCCATATGAGAGGTTCTGGAAATGATAGTCATTCTAGAGCTAATAAATTATACATATACTTATGCTCATGTCCAATATAACGTGCATCGCTTGACTCATGCAGGTTTCGGATGTTCAAACAGATTCTCCTGGTGAATGCATATACCCAAGAAGCCCAGCCTTAGCGCTCGGGTTAATATCTGCCGTCTGTCTTATGCTCGCGCAGTCTGTTATAAATACGGTTGCTGGTTGCATCTGTTGTAAGAGGCATCCTGTTCCATCAGACACTAACTGGAGTGTTGCTCTGATCTCATTTATCATATCATGGTAACATTCTGACCTAGAAGTTTATGGTCTGTTTTGTTCTGTATGTAAAATCTACACTGCCTTTTAGTGATTTGCTTAGCAATAATGAAACTCTGAATATTGCTATTTTAGGTTGAATGTCAAACATTCTGACCTAGAAGATTACTAGTATCTGTTTTATTCTTGTTTCACATTGTATAAATAGCATGTCCTTTTAGCAATTAGGCTTAGTAATTGCAGAACTCTGAATATTGCTTGTTATGTTGAACGTTGAACACTCAGGCTTAGCCTTGATGCAATAGCTATACACACATTGCATTCCAGCTACTTCTTTAAGTTTATTTGTTCTATTCATGGCATTGTCCAATGCTCAGGATTATTGTATATATCTAATTCTTGACTGGTATTTGACTTGTTTCATAATTCTTGATGTTGCATCAGGGAAACACTTAGAAAGAACAGTGTAGCATTGATGCCATAAATCTGCAACCTTTAGTCCTTTTCTATGAAAATAACAATGTAGCATCGATGCCATAAATCTGCAACCTTTACTAAATACATGATCTGGCCTAGTAGTTAGCACATTGTTAATTGGCTGGTGTTTATTGTAATCCTTGGAACCAACACATATGAGTAGTCCACATGCTGGATCTGTATAATGCTTGTGCATAGATCCCAAGCACAAGCTCCATAGCAGTCTGATTGTGTTATCCAAGGAGCACCTGGTTAACTTTTGGTTTTTGTAACCGGTGATATATATGCTAGTATACCTTCTAATTGCAAGCTAGGGTTCATCTCTATAGATTTCTGTTGGAGTTTTGGTTATCTCGCTGGTTATCTTGAAAGTGCAAAGAAATGATTCTTGAATATTATATTTCTCCAATGTGCAAACCTCTTGTTAGTAGCTGTTAGCACCTGATAACAACATCCCAGAGATGTTTACTTTCTGCAGGTGCACTTTCATAATTGCATTCCTTCTCCTGCTAACGGGAGCTGCACTAAATGATCAGAGAGGTGCGGAGAACATGTACTTCGGTAGCTTCTGCTATGTGGTGAAGCCAGGGGTCTTCTCCGGGGGAGCTGTGCTATCTCTTGCCAGCGTGGCACTGGCGATAGTTTACTATGTCGCCCTGTCGTCATCGAAGAGTCCTCCACCAACATTCGCAACCCCGCAGAACCAAGGGATCGCTATGGGCCAACCTGTGATCCCCCAGCAGAGCAGTGAACCCGTCTTTGTCCATGAGGACACTTACAATCGGCGGCAACAGTTCCCGTGACCATGACCGTATATTCTGATGGTCCCTCTGATCGGGCACTTTGTGCCTTTATGCTGGGTCTGTATAGGGTTGCAGGTTAGAACAATAGCAGTCAGCATTGTTCTTAGCTAGATTAATGTTTTCCTTTCTCTTGTTTATTGAGCACTGTCGCGGCATGCCTGTTTCATCGTTATGGAAGTTTGATTCTGAATGAACTGGGTAATGTTGAACGAGCTTGTTTGCAAATGCAGAGGTTCCCTTGTCCACTAAATGAAATTTCGTTGTATATTCAGAAACAAGGAGGAACTGTGGATGCCAGCTCCTCCCTGAACTGAGCAACGGTGTCGCGGACAATGTTGCCGGCATGCACCGCCGCATCGACCTCGGTGATCCCCTCCGCCGCGTCGATCTGCAGCAGGTCGAGCTGGCTTTGCAGCAAGCTCGCCGGCATGAAGTGTTTCCCTTCGCTTGACCTCCTCTGCATCCTCTCGGTGATCACCTCGGCCGACGCCCTCAGGCACACGAACTTCACCCTGCATGTGGCGTAGTCCCCCGGCTTGTAGCTCCGGTCAGCTGCCCGGAGGACCTCCCTGTACTTGAGCTGCAGCGCCGAGCAGCTGACGGCCACGTCCTCGCCGTGGTCCAGCCGATCACGGATGGCGTACAGGAGGGACTCCAGCCATGGCGTGCGGTCGGCATCGGAGAGCGGGATGCCCTTGCTCATCTTAGCTGTTTTCATGGACATGGAAGTGGAGAAAAATTCAGAATGTGTGGATTGGCTGTAGCTATCAGTTCAGGTGGCATTTCAGGGATCATGAAAGTTGCAGCTTCAGAACTACCATTCATGCATGGTGATGTACCTTTGTTTTCCTGGGAATGGTAGTCATCGGCTTCTATGAAGCTGCAACCCAGGGCTTCAGCAAGCAGTGCCGCGACGGTTCTGCAAATTCGCGAAAAAATTATTCGTTTCATAGAACTATCATCGGCAGAATGCTAGAATATCCTTCAAAGACCCCAAAAAAAAACTTGGGAGAACACAAAATTCAGGCGACCAAGGAATCGTTTTCTCTCATTTTCCTAGGAGCCGAAAATGAAAAAATAATGGCGTCAACATCGAACTGATGGGGCATTGGTAATGCTCTGTTTTTTTCTTGAAATAAAACTGGTAATGTCTCTGTCTCTACGGTTTCTTTCCTCACCTAACGATCTGCGCTTATCTTCGATGCGTACGAAAGGCAGTAAACTTGACCAAAAGCCATGAACAGAGTAGATCGTGTGGTATCAGGCAAGCCCCAAAAGCAGCAGAATCTATGTAAGAAAACCTTGACAAAGTAACAGGAGAGGATGAATGATGATCTTACGATTTGCCGCAGCCGCTGACTCCCATGATCCCGATGGCTAATCCTGCAACCCAAATTTCCCCAAAAGATCAGTTAGCAAGTAGCAACCATCCAATCCCAACCACTGCTTGTTAGCAGCAATGACTACCGGATGCA
This sequence comes from Panicum virgatum, assembly GCF_016808335.1. Classification (NCBI taxonomy): domain Eukaryota; kingdom Viridiplantae; phylum Streptophyta; class Magnoliopsida; order Poales; family Poaceae; genus Panicum; species Panicum virgatum. The sequence goes on along the minus strand of NC_053139.1, from coordinate 1,090,247 downwards.
TCCTATTCTTGGTTGTTCTACAGCAAGTGTGCACCGTTCAGAATTCAGATGAGCGGTGAATTCAGATCGCAACATCTGCGGATGAAAAGCCGCTGCAGGCAATCAGCAGTTGAGAACCGAATCTCTTGCGAGATGCTACTTTATTATCAGGACCACCGAGGAAGATTTGGGAGCATGCAACTGGTGGCTCAATCGCAGATGCAGCCTTGCCTGAGCTCAGTTCCGAAGAGATCGAGGAGACAGGAAGCACGTGCAGGAGATTGACCCTACTGACCTGGACGCGCGAGGAGGTGATCGGAGCCCGCCATGGCGCTCCACCTCCTTGATTCTGCTTCCACGGGTTCTCTAGTCAAAGACAAGGGGATGGCCAGTTGAAGACGACGACGACGGCAACAACCAACAACTGCGCTGCTTATTCGGTTCCATTTGGTCCATCTATAGACCCGGGATGCAAAATATTAGAGTGAAAATTGTAGAGACAAGCAAATAGTGAATGGCCAATCTTCCACTGATCTCTTAGTTATATATATATAGGGAGAGATTTACAAGACACTAATTTTAGGATTAAGTGTAGCCCTTAATCCTCTTGTAACAGCCAGCAATAAGAATGAGTTATTGCCTTTAATTTTTTGCTGTTACTAGTTTTGCTTTATTGCTGGTGAAAATGGAGCTTTAACTCCATTTAGTGAGGGCAAATTCTCTTGTTTTGTAACACTCTCCCTTTGGCCGAACCTTTGAGATCAACATGCTTTTTAATTCCTTTGAAAAACCCTGTGGGAAAAAATAGAAATAATTTGATTTGTGATTACTCTATCATAAACCTGCAAGGTTTAAGGAGTAAGGTACGCCTTGGTTATTATCTCTAGAAAAACCCCGTGGGGAAAACATGAGATAAGGCATATGCTTATATCAAACATTATCTCGTTAAAAATTTTATATGAGAAAACCTGATGGTAAAACTCATAAAAGAAAAGAGTGCAATGTGATGCGTTTAACAATGTCTATCGTTCAGAGAGTCTCCCCTGAAGCTTGCAAATCTTTGAGCCGTCTCATTCCAATTCCCTTAACACATTTCTCAAATATGAAAGTAGGTAGGGATTTGGTGAAGAGATCTGCTAGATTATCACAAGATTTTGTCTGTAAAATGTTTATTTCTCCACTCTGCTGAAGCTCATGGGAATAAAACAACTTAGGGGCAATATGTTAAGTGATATTGCTATTGATGTAACCTTTTTGCATCTGTGTGATACAAGCAGCATTATCCTCATAGATAATGGTAGGTGATTCTAAGGAATCAATGCCACAAGATCGCTCAATGTGGTCAATCATTCTGCGAAGCCACACGCATTCTCGTGACGCCTCAAATAGTGTGATGATTTCAGAATGATTTGTCGAGGTAGCCACTAAAGTTTGTTTAGATGACTTTCATGATATGGCAGTTCCTTCGTGAAGGAACACAAAAACTGTCTGTGATCTGGCATTGTGGGGATCAGACATATAGCCAGCATCAGTGTATCCAATCAAACTAGGATCATTAGTTTTCTGGAAAAACAAGCCAAGATCCTTCGTGCCATTCAAGTACCTAAGGATTTGTTTTCCTCCTGTCCAATGGCGTTTAGTTGGGGCAGCACTATGTCTTGCTAATAGATTCACTGCGAATGCAATGTCAGGTCTGGTACTATTTGCAAGATACATAAGTGCTCCAATGAGACTGAGATAAGGATATTGTGGTCCTAATATCTCTTCTCCTTCCTCCCATGGTCGGAAAATGTCTTTTTCCTTATCGAGTTGTTGAACAACCATAGGAGTCTTGTTTGGGTATGACTTGTCCATATTGAATTTCTCCAATAGTTTCTGGACATAAACAGACTGGTGCACTAAAATTCCCGAGTGAAGATGCTCAATTTGCAAACCTAAACAAAATTTGATTTTACCCAAATCCTTCATCTCAAATTCTGTCTTAAGATGATTTCGAGCTTCATCAATATCTTGTGTGTTGCCAATGATATTCAAATAATATACATACACTGATATTATGCAAAAACCTGTGGAGGATCTTTTGATGAAGACACACGGGCAATCATTGTTATTTGAGTAACCCTTCTGCAGAAGGTACTTACTCAGCCGGTTGTACCACATTCTTCTCGACTGTTTAAGACCATAAAGTGATCTTTTGAGTTTTACACAATACATATTGCGATTTGTGCTTCCATTCGGTATGGGGATCCCATCAGGAACCTTCATATATATGTCCGAATCTAGTGACCCATATAAATATGCTGTCACGACATCCATCAACTGCATAGATAGACACTTTTGAGTTGCCAGCGATATCAAATATCGGAATGTAATTCCACTCATGACCAGAGAATATGTTTCATTGAAATCAATGCCGGGTCTCTGCGTAAACCCTTGTGCTACAAGCCTCGTCTTATATCTCACCACCTCATTGTTCTCATTCCGCTTCCGGACGAAACCCATTTAAAACACATAGAAAAGGTTTTTGGAGGTGTAGGTATTACTGATGAGAATACCTCTCTTTTATTGAGCGAGGCTAACTCTGCTTCAATTGCTTCCTTCCATTTGTTCCAGTCCGAGCGCCTTTTGCACTCTACCATGGATTTTGGATCTGGATCATTTTGGATGGTTTCGGCAACTGATGAGGCAAAGTATATGTCGACAATTGTAGTCTTACGATCGATTGATTCTCCAGTTTCAACATAGTTTGTGGAAACTTCATGTACTCCCAATTGACGTCTCGGTATTTCCCAATACGATGGCGTCGGGGCGTTCCAATGTCCCATCATCAAAAATTGAGTGCACTATTGATGTGGAAGGTGGATTTTGTAAATCCACTTTGTGTCTCTCAGGTTGAGTTTCATTTACTGTGTTAGAGGATTCTTTCCTCTGTTTCCTCGTGCGCTTGCGAGGATTTGCCGTACTTCTCCCAGTCTCGTTTGAGGTAGGGAGTTGAATAGTTTTATTTGGTACCTCTGTTCTTTCCGGCACATTCCTTGCGGGAATGTATGATTTTGTGACACTTTTGCTCACAGTAAATGAGTCTGGCAAATTGTTTGCAGTATTCTGCAAATCAATGATTCTTTGAACTTGAAGTTCATATTCAGTGGTACGAGAATCATCCTTTAGGGTGTCTAAAGCATCCCAATTTATTTTCGGGCATTCAGTGTGATACTTGAATTCTCCCCCTAATGCCGGAAAATATTCTTCGTTGAAGATACAATCAGCGTATCGGGCTGTGAGCAGATCCCCTGTAAGAGGCTCTAGGTATTTAATGATCGACGGAGATAAATACCCCACGTAGATCTCCATTTTCCTGTGAGGGCCCATTGATGTACGCTTTGGTGGTGAGATCGGTACGTATACAACGCAACCGAATTTCCGCAGATGGGAGATACTGGGAGGATCACCACGAACCAATTGCAGCGGGGAAGCTGTATGGTATGCAGTTGGACGCAATTGTATTAAGTCACCAGCGTGTAAGACTGCGTGACCCCAACATGAGGTTGGTAAGTTACAATTTTGCAATAGAGGTCTGGCTATGAGCTTTATTCTCTTGATAAGAGATTCAGCTAAACCATTCTGTGTGTGAACATATGGTACAGAATGTTGAACTTCAATTCCTAAAGCCATACAATAATCGTTGAAGGCTTTGGAAGAAAATTCTGCAGCATTGTCCAACCTGATTGATTTAATTTGGTGTTCAGGTTGATTTGCTCTAAGTCTGATGACTTGTGCAATTAACTTTGCAAATGCATGGTTCCGTGTCGATAATAAACACACATGAGACCATCTTGTGGATGCATCTATTAGAACCATGAAATATCTGAAAGGTCCAGACAAAGGCTGAATAGGGTCACAAATGTCACCTTGAATGCGTTCAAGGAACTTTAGTGGTTCGGTTTGAATTTTAAGATGTGAGGGTCTTAAAATTAATTTCCCAGTTGCATATGAGGTGCAAACAAAATCTGAGGATTTTGGGAATTTTCTGTCGCTCATACCATGTCCATTTGAATTGCTCATGATTTTTCTCATCATCCCGATGCCAGGATGGCCAAGGCATTCATGCCAAGTTTTGAATGCATCCACATTTTGAAAAATCACTTTGTATGTACATATGGTACGGGTTTGATGTATGTGTAGTACAATCCTGCCGGGAGAGAAAGCACTTTTCAAGTGTCTGTTTGCCATATCCGATATCTTTGGTGAAGAGGAGGAACTCCTCATTGTGTTCTTCATATGTTTCCTCATGAATCCCATTTTTCCGGATATCTCTATAACTTAGTAGGGTATGTGTTGAATCAGGATACAATAATGCATCCTTGATTTGTATTTGTGTACCCATTGGAAGTACGATAGTGGCCCTGCCAGAACCAACAATCGTAGCATCGCGTCCTGCGATGGTCAAAACTTGTCCTTCTCTCTTTGTGAGAGTTTGGAAAAAATTGACTTCCCTAAGTATAGTGTGAGTGGTACAACTATCCACTAGGAACATTTCTCCATTCATTGGATCGACTACTGTAATAATCTATATAATGCAGAATTTAAATTCATAAAAATTAAAGTAAAATATAGAAAATACATAATATTTTATTAATATATAAAGTGCAGAATTACAGCATATATAAAAACAACATCATGTCCTTATTACAAGTCTTAATGTTCTCAAATTTAAATAAGCAAAGTAATGAAGCCTATTTGAGGTCTCCAAATATGTCATTGGATGTGTAATCCACGAGCATGTCGTCGACGTTTAGAGATCCTTCGTCTTCATTTGGTGGAGTCTTGTTGTCGCTCGGTCCCGCTCCTTCAGGGATGGGGTCCATAGCTCCAGTCTCTAGCACTTGAGAGGCAAAATGTGCTTCATACTTCTGGGTGTTCTGTGTACGACCCATGGACTTCATGTATAATTCAACAAGATGCTTAGAGGTCCGACATTTCTTAGCAACATGATTGTAGCAACCACACCTATAGCAGGCAGTTTTGTTGCTATTGTCATTCTTGGGCTTTGAAATACCTTTTCCTTTAGGAATATTCGCACGTGGTTTTTTAGTTCTCTTGCGCTTGCCCTTTCCCGAAGAATTTTCAGAATGTTTGTTCCCATTGGGACCAAATTGCTTCGCATTCGCATGTATTTCAGGCAGTGGTGCAGTGCCCAATGCAGTGGCGGAGCCACCACTAGGGCGAGCCAGGGCGGCCGCCCTAGGTCCCTCCAGGTGAGATTCAGAGTATATTTGTTAATAGTAAAGGTAGCAGAGAATGAGAAGGATGGATCTGAAAAACATAGGAAGAACATAAGAGAAGAGGGAATTAGTTTCGCATAACATGTTACTTGAGAAAAGAGTAAGAGTTCATACAAGTTGTTTGATACATTTCCTCCTCGCACGCACTCAGTATTTAACTAGCGACTCTCTTGTGTTTATATGGATTGGGCCTGATATGTGCGGGCAGGCACATCTAGCGAACCCATTCGCGTCAAGACAAACACTAGGCTTCCTGGTGCGGCGGCCCATAATAGTAGATGTTTCCTCCGGTTCGTGGGTGCTGACGATATCCCCCGTTCTCAACTCCGGCGGGGGCTCATGACGGTGCGGCGGCGCCCCCCGAACGCGAGGTCGAGTGGGCTGCGGCCTCTTAAGTGGTTCAACCTAGCGCCCCAACCCAGCACTGCATCTTCTTGCCACCATATGCCGCTGCATCAAGAGCAAGTATATCAAACTCTTTGGTTGCCATCTCACCTACAATGTGATAGCCAAAAATTTTGAGAAATTATGGCGTATGTATTTAATTTTATGTGAATTCAGAAATGAACTCAAACAATAAATTAAATTTCCTTCAATTTTGATAGAGATTCTGAATACGAGGGATTTATATAATGTTGAGGCATTTTCAAATCCATTGGATCTCATACTTCAAAGAATTATTCAAATTTGAAGATATTATTGCATTGAATTTAATAATAAAGGGCGATGAAATTTAAATTTGCAAAGAACTTGTATGAAATAAAGGACATGGAAATGCATAAAGTGCTGAGAACAAACTCATATATAAATTTCAGAGAATTACATAGTGCTGAAAGCAAAAGAACACTCTCTGATTATTTGCGGAATGTAAATAGCTCAAAGTTTAAGGACTGAATTGCAAAACATATGCTGAAATGAAAATTGCTAAAAAAATAAAGTTTATTGGGCGGTGGGCCGAGACAATCTCGGTTTCAGCCCACCGCCGCTTCGGGCCCAGTGAGGCCGGGGGTGGTGGGGGGGACGCTGGCGGGACTCGGCGCCGGCCTGTGGGCCGGCCGGCCCAGGAAAGCCGCGGCCTTATGGCCCGGCTGAGGGGAGCTAGGGTTAGCTCCAACCCACCAGCCGCCGCCGACGCCTCTGGCGCTCAGCGCCCAGGACACCGCCGCCGCACCATGCAACCGCCGCCGCCGCGCCTTGCAGCCGTCCACCGTCGGGAGCGCTGCCTGCGTCGTGCGTGGCCAGCGCGACTGAGGCCGCGCGCCGGTGTGCCGTGTGCGGCCGCGCGCTGGTGCGCCGTGCCGCCGCTTGGCCGGCGCGGCTGATGCCGCGCATGGCCGCCGTGCCGCCGCCGAGGCACCCCCTCCCCCCACCTCCCTGATCCCTTTCATGGCCCTCCCCCTCACTTGAGGGTGGGGAGCGGCGGCCCTGGCCGCCGGTGCTCGTCCCTGTGGGGATGTGCTCGGTCCTGATGATGCGGCCGGGCTCAGGATCGGTGTAAACCACGTCTACTGCCGCAAGGGAGCTCTCCACAAGGTTGTAGTACGGCGGGAGCCCACTGCGCGCGGCCATGGTGCTGAGGGGTTGACGCTGTAGCGTTCCACGGCCGGCGTCGGCGTGTACTCCAGAGTGGCCTCGCGGCGCTGCTCCGGAGTGGCCTCGCGGCGCGGAGCTGAAGATCCGGCGCCGGAACAAGGGTAGAAGGACCAGCCATGGTGCGGGCAGAATGCCGACACCATGTGCTGCCCCTCCTGTGGCTGTCTATGAACCACCATTGGAGGAGGGACTTGGAGAGTCCCAATGGCGCTGCTGGAACCGCTACTTTCGGCACGTGCAAACCTGCGGGCAGCAGTGCTACCCACGTGGCGCCTTCCTCCACGGCTATAGTAGCCGAAGGGAGTAGCATGAGGGGCGTAGCCCCTGCCATAGTGTGGGCGGCGCACTGGAGCCCGCAAGAGCGCTTCGAGCTGTTGGTGGAGCAAACGGCGAAGGTGGTGGGCGCGTGGGCGGTATGAACGTGCATCTTTGGAGAAAGGTAAACCGCGAGCCATTTCTTACCATTGGTTGGAGCTCAGCGAGAACAAAGGTGCTGATAATGTATTAGAGTGAAAATTGTAGAGACAAGCAAATAGTGAATGGGCAATCTTCCACTGATCTCATAGTTACATATATATAGGGAGAGATTTACAAGACACTAATTCTAGGATTAAGTGTAGCCCTTAATCCTCTTGTAACCGCCAGCAATAAGAATGAGTTATTGCCTTTAATCTTTTGCTGTTACTAGTCTTGCTTTTATTGCTGGTGAAAATGGAGCTTTAACTCCATTTAGTGAGGGCAAATTCTCTTGTTTTGTAACACAAAAGTTGCTGACTTCAGCTTCATTCTAAAGTCCAAGAACCAAATGTCGCCAACCACTACCAATCTGTTTGGATGTAATTTTGTTTTTGATTTTCATTTAAAAAGACCAATGTTTTTTGCAATTTGGCTTAATGAAAATAGTAAGAAAGCATCATACGGCAGCACAAACGAGTAATGATGGCCACACACTTGGAGAAGCATGAGCCCTGCATGGAACTGAATCAGGTGGCTCTGTTCACACTTCAGACAGAACTGACCAAGAAAACAAGGCAGCACCGATCTGTTCGATCCACCCAAATGCTGATCCAGCTTATCACACAGGCTTATCCACAAACAATCTTGTACGATCAACAGATAGATGGACGAATGAACGTCTGGAGAGCACACTGGCTTCGTATTTCAAAGTAAATGCTGATCACTGAATGAGGGAAGCAAGGGCTACCTGAAATTCAGCACACACATAGCGGTACCTAGAAACATATAATCACGGCACGAGAAAGACAGTATACATTGGAATACTGACACGTCACAGCATCAAGTTCATCTGATCTAACAGTGATTCTTTCGAGTCAGGCCAAGTGAGGGACAGGGACTACAGACAGACATCTGCTTGACTATTGCTACTTCCTAAACAATCCTGAGCTCTGAAGTGCCTTGCAGTAGTCTGCAATGACAGGGGATTTCTTCACCATGTCCCAGATCTTTGCTGAGCTTCTCAACCAGTCACGTTCCGAGAGATTCTTTGAGAATGACCTTGCCGGCCATGACAGGATCTGCAATCACACAAGTATTTACATTAGACTGACTTGACCAGGTCTACAAGAAATGTGCCAAACAGGTTAAGCATACAAAGTACAGTCTCCATGTCTTTACTGGAATGAGTTCAAAAGGATGGGTGCGATGTAATGTAACCTTAGCTTCTCGAATTAATTCAACTAGTCCACTTAAAAAGCAGTAAAACAAGTAATGATTCTTATGATTTACTAGACTACAGGTGTGAATGATGATTGGATGACAATTAGTGCTTTGAAAGGAATAGTTTGTCGGACTTTAAAATAGGACTGGGACAAGAGTAACATAAGAAAAATGTTGTGTTAGATCTTAACAGAATCTTTAATTTGTCCCATGTAGTTGGACGGCCGAGAGGCAAGCTCGACACATCATACCACACCCAGCTAAATGTCCCCATGTGAGCTCAGATGGATGAAAATGTGCAAATAAAGCTCACATCGTGTGTGTTTGCAAGGGAGGTTTGGTAATTGGTACAGACTGTTGTCAAGCTTTGGACTACCAGATCTTGGTCCACCAGCTGCTGATGACAGTTTTGCAGAATGGTGGCGGAATGGACAAGTCGAAAGTGCTAAGGGTTCAATTCACTGATCAATCCAGGTGCTTGGTTGATCTGGAACCAGCGGAACAACTGTGTGTTTGAGGAAAAAAAAAACATTGTCCCGTGTAACTGAAACATTATCAATTTATAAACTATGTTGGAAATATTGTAGGATTCTCAAGCCTGGCGAATATTCCCTTTCTTCAAGCAAACTCCTAATTGTAGTAACCATACCTGATCGCGAAGCATTCCCAGCATGCATGAGTGTGTTCCATACTCAAACTTTGCTGAGTTGTCATGTCCTCTCAGAGGAAGAAGAAATATTTCCTGCCGGCTGGAGGTCAAGTCCTCAACTTTCGCACTTGAAGAAACTGATGAATCAGAAACTTGGCCTGTCGCACTGGCACTACCAATTCTAAAAGAAGACGAGCTAAAGTGCTTCTCAAGAGCTTTTCTAAGAAGCGTGTGTTTTGAAGGAGAAAAATCTTGTCCCTGCAATCTGTTCCATCAGAAAGACATAACAATTAAAACTATTTATGTATTGAGATTTAAAAAACGAGAACAGAGCTGATTTCGGTGTGGAAGTATTATGTTGAAATGTTTCTTCAAAAAGAAAAAATAAATGCTTCTATGGTTCTACCAAGACACGGAGTGCAATAGATCTCTCTGTTCATCAAAATACAAAAGAAAGATTAAACAAGTTTCCCAAAGAAAAAAAAGGATCATAGCAGCGAGTAATACTGACCTAGCATGCACAAAACATAGATCAGAAAGGTAGTCTTCACTGCCCGATTGGTCATCATTTTTATTTTCCTTGTCTTGGGATGCTGATGAGGTCAACAAGGATGGATCAGGTATGTTGTGCTTCAATAAATCAACCTGCAAAAATGTACCGGAACATTTTTAGCCTTCTGCATTACTGTCAACTCCCAAAAGCCAAATTATTTATTTAGGATATGTCAGAAAATGTGACGGGACAAACATGTACAATTATAGAATCACTAAAACACTAATTGGTGAAACATTTTATTCAAACAGGGTGACTTTTCTTGGAAGTTAGGTGAAAACTCAGATCCTCAACCAAGAAGCTATAGATGTAATTTTCTCTGTTCTTCGAGATGGGGCTGATGGGCTAATAGAATGACAATGGAAGGTATAAATTATAGCAGATAACTTACTGTAAGCATGAGCTCCCACATGGACAAATCATTCATCCCTTCTGACACGACCAACAATATATTACAAACAGATGCCAAGAAAACACCAAGCTACAGCAATTCCTTGCAGAAAACAGAAAATATTGATAAATTATTAGGTATTGCCCAACGCACTAGCGGTAGCACAACCAAGTTTAACAACTGAAGTTTAGTCTTTACCTGGATTCCCATTAGCTCATGAGCCAGGTCTGCTGATAAGGGATCACCATTAAGGACAGGGATTATGGATGAACCATCTGGCCTCAGGCTCAGCATGTCAATTAGTACAGAGGGACTGTACACTGGCTGCAGGGCAAAAGAGATTTCATTTGACAAATTGACTGACAAGCAAGATATTTGGAACATGTTTTAGCATTTGGATTGCAGAAACAGAACAAAAATAGCTTAGTCTGACCTGAGTGTCAAGGAGTATAACTCGCTCATTAGAAATCCTGAGGTCAATACCAGTAGTGCAGTGTTTCCCCATCAATTTGACTTCCTCAGTTTGTGTAGGAAATGGTGGAAGCATACCTAAAAACAATGTTCAACAATATGAGCTTTGACTGATCCAAGTGTTAGAATAGAACAAACCATCAGCCAAAAAAATAAATAAATAAATAAATTGGAGTGCTCAGCAGCCTTATGGACACAAATGAGGTTCTATAATGCTTATACTGTGGAAGATAGAATCTGGGCGGGCAGTTAGATTTTATTTGGTGGAAACATTAGGAACAGTGCCCATGCCATTAACTGCAAAGCACATATACACAATAATGCTTATAATTGCATACTGCTATAACAACTGATGCAGATTGGAATGTTTCCTCAACACATAAAAAAGAACATAACGGAAAGTAAAGATGTATTGTACCAGGTGAGCATGCATCATATCCATAAAGCTCGTTCATGATGGTTGACTTGCCTACACCAGGAGGACCAATTACCCCAATGACCATGAAATCATTGTTCTCGGTCAAATACTGCAAAACATGGCCAGCATTAGTAAGCTTTGAGGAGTAACTAAAAGAACCTCTCACTAATTTTCTCGCATTAAAATCCCATCCCTTCTAACTGTAGCATCATGTCCAAAGAATCACAGCAAAACTGCACACGAACGAGTACAATCAATAGAAACCAAAGAACATTAAACGTATCATCGGATGTTAAGAGCGTCTATTACCATGAACAAGTAACAAAATTCACAATAACCCAACGCGTAGCCTTATTAGAGAACCAAGACCAAGCAAGAATAAGAATACTAAAAACTAAGATTACATATTTAAAAAGAACTATTTTACAATAAGGATTAAGGCAACAGCTAGTCTGAACAATGCGACGGAAACACTAAAGGCAGACACTTGTGATCCTAAAAAACTAGCTGTACCCATCAGTAAACCCTATCTCTGCCTGGCATCTAAAAACTAGCCTCCAATTGTACATATGGAACCCAGTAAAGGTGAAGCCCCCTGCACTTGCCGTGCCAACTGACATGACAGCAAAGGGCGCGGGAGCGGCACGCACCGGTAGGATCTTGTCGGTGTGGGCCTCCCACGAGTCGGATACGAGGCTGAGCGAGCCCGGCTGCGGCGCCTGGCGCGCGCGGCCCCCGGCCCCACCTGGCACCCCGCCGTCGTCGTCGGCGCCGGAGGACGAGGCGTGCGGCAGCGGCGGCTTGGCGAGGAGGATCTTGGGCGGTGGCGGGGGAGGCGGGTGGTGATGGTTGTGGTGGTGGGAGGAGGAGGAGGAGCCCCGCTCGCCGGCACCGGCGAGCGGCGGCGGCGGTCCGGCGGCCATCGCGCCTCGGCCGTGGGCGTGGGGACTTGTGCTTGCCTCTCCAGCGGCCAGCACAGCAGGGCCAGTCGCGGAGAAAAGGCCTATATGGGCCCCACTCTTGGTGGGCCGAATTTCATGCTGGCCCGAGAATTTCCTTTTTTTTTAACACCCTGTGTACTGTACGCTGGTGTGGTGTCCACACGTGGCCCGACACAGCTCACCTCACCGACGCGCCCACCTCATCTCTTGCTCTCTCCAGAACCCTCCCTCCTCCGGGCCTCCCGTGTCCGGAGCAGCAACCCTGCGAGCTCAAGAACAGCAAGCAAGAACCATCGCCCGGCACGAATCGATCAGGCGCCGAAAAGGGACGCCGCACCGATTAATAAGGTATAAAGCAACCATCCCTTCCTCTCCCCAAGTTCCTTGCCTGTCTGAAATCTTGCCGTCACTGTTCTTGCCTCCCTGCATTTCTTGGCCCCTTCTTTTCCCCTTCCCCTGAGATCTGAAGTGGAACCGACAGCTAGGCTTGTGCGTAGTGATCTGGACAGGCGCTTTGCCGCGGGGAGAATAGAATTTTCTTTCTTTCAACAGGCGCCGTCGGTTCCTGGGGACAAACGTAGTGCAGGTGCAGCTGCAACCGCCACTTGTGTTACAGTAATCACTTGCAGCGAACTGCAGAGATTACGAGGTTCCACCGTCCAAACCTGTTTGCATTATGTTATTATGTAGTGTAATTTAACTTCGCCCGAGTGTCGGAGCTCCGACTCTGAGCATCGAGGTGTGAGCACTGGGTAACAAGGGGGGATGGATGTGGCAGATCTGCAGCTGAATCAGCAAAGTGTATTCGAAGGCGGAAAGGCAGTGTTCAGTAATCTTGGGAGGAAGGAACCTTGGCCTGCTCCCTAATGACCGTATTGCACTGGCCAGGGAGGAGCTGTTCCTATCCTACTGTGGTTGGTCGTCTAACCACTATTACTAACACAGAAAGGTCCTAATTTGTGGGTTAGTAACTTGCATTTGCCGTGACTCTGAATCTGTATTCTGTAGTGCCTGCAAGGGGCATTACTGCTGGATTATTTAAATGCCAATGTCATGTAACACCCCCTACTGGCTCAGAAACCGGTTGGGTTTTAATTTAGTATTCAGTTTGAAGTCAAGAAGAATGTTATAAGCACAAAAGTGAATAAACTGCTTGTTTTGTGGATGCATGTATTAAGACCATTGATTATTTTAATTGGGGCCTCAGAGTACAGCCTTTCAGACTGATTGACGAAGCAGTGTAATGAAAATTGTCATTCTCAAGGCTAACTTGGATAGCAACATGGACATAACCACACGTTATCCAATTTCAGCTCTCATTTTCATGTATTACACTACCACACTGGTACACTAAACGATCTTTTGGGTTGGGCTTGCTGTGGATTCTATTTCCAACCAAATGGCATACTTGGTGCAAACATCTTAATCTAGCACAAGGTTTTGTAGCCCTGTGAGGCTGTGAAAAAGACAATATACTTCAAGTTTCCATATGTGAAACATGCCTCTGATACTTGCCTTTTGTTTCCTGTACGTCTTGCATTGCACAAATGGTATGGGGATGCTTCCTGTTTACTCATCTAGTTTGTAACACTTCCCTTTCATGTATCAGACTATCAGTAACCAATTCCTGTGCTAAATCGTGTGGTTTCAGCAATGTCTGGAAAGTACATCATCGCTGGCCTTGCTGCCTCCTTCGTCATCGCATATGCTTCCGATGTCCTAGTGGCACAGAAGAAGGTTTTCGGAGGTAAGGAAACGGTGCCAACCTCAAGCTGCCACTGAAAACATCTCTGCTCCTGTTAATATCTGTACTGAATGGTGATCAGGCACAACACCAAGGACTGTGTCGGACAAGGAGTGGTGGGAGGCGACGGACAAGAAGTTCCAGGCCTGGCCTCGCACTGCTGGGCCTCCGGTGGTCATGAACCCCATCAGCCGGCAGAACTTCATCGTCAAGGACCTCAAGCCTTGATCCGGTAGGGCAAAGCGCTTGTCGTGTCACCTGCCTGAACAAGTGCCTGTCCGCGACACTTGTCTCACTCACCTTGTTAAATTTGAAGTTCTGAACCTGAACTTTCAATTCCATGTTCAGGCGGAGGCGCTGATGGACCAAACTGGGCACACGGTGATAAACTGATGGTTGTTGCTACAAGCTGCCTGTGCTGTGTCCACAGATTAGTAGACGTACTTGGTCTGAATAAATCAGTGCTGCCTTTAGTCCAGTGCAGTCTTGTCTCTTCTGAAGCATATTTGCTTTAGACATTTGTCATCCTGGATGATTGCCCTTGATGTGCGGCCTGAACTTTGTTTGTGTGCTCTCTCTGAGGTGTCGGCTGTCGAGTGATCCGTGTCGCGCTGGGTGACTGGAATATGTGCCTTGCCTACTGATGAAAGATTTGGGCTAGTTGCCTACTGGAATATGTTTTTTCCCCTCTTCTAATAAAAATTCGGCAAATCTCTTGCCGTCCGTTCAAAAAAAAAAAGATTTGGGCTGGTTGCTTCAACCCCAGCTTCCAGTCTTCCAAATGCCCTCTCATTGTGAGATCAAGATGGCCGGCCACCTCTTGGCAAGAATCTTGCCGTCGATCGAGGCGCTTCTTTAGTGTCCCGCACGCGTGTCGTCTGCGTGCGTGTCCGTTAGAAATGCACGCACGCTGCTGCTGCTTCGCTTTGGTCAAGGGTTGCGGTGATCTGCTGCCGGATTCATTGGGATGACACGGCTGTAAATTTTGTCAGGTAGATCACCATAATCTTGGAAGATCTCGTGTTTTGACTGAACTCCAACAGGTTGTTTTCTTCAGAATCAGAAGAGATGAGCAAAAAGGCGGTGGCCGGTGGCACACGCAGCTAGCGACGCCTCTCTCTCTCTCTCCACCGACCAGCGGCGGGGGCTATAAAACTGCCACGCCCAACCCCTATGGCATCGTGTCGCCACGCCATTACTGAGCAGAGACCACCTCCTCTGCACTCTGCACACGTCGTCGCGTCCCCGATCAGGGAGCAGTAAACTAACACGGGAGTGGTTTAGTGATTCAGCAGCAAGGGGAGAGGACGACCGTACCGATAGGTGGTAAGTTCTTGCTTTGCTCTCCCCGCGGTAGCCGGTAGATCCACTTCTTCGCTGACCATACTTTGCTCCGGCTAGCTAGCTGCCTGTCCGCTGCTCCATGTCCATGGCCACGAGAGCGATCGCCGCCGCCCGCCGGAGTGGGCTCGCCGCCGCGCTCTCCTCGTGCAGGTAACATCATACTAACAAGCGCACCATCTGAGCCCGTTCAGGGTCCATGGATGCATTTTCGATCTGGAAGCTCCTTCCCTTTTCTCGGACCTTCCACCTATGACCCTGATGATCTTTGCAGGCGCGGAGGAGCTCGGGGTCTGTCGCACAGCAGCACCCAGCAGCTTCGCCGGGAGGAGGAGCAGAGCGCCGACCGTCACGGCGAGGCGGCGGCAGCGGTGACCGCGGCGCAGGTGGAGGCGTCGCTGAACCGCAAGAACGTGGAGGTGGTCCAGGGGGACCGGTCCGCGACGCTGCTCCCGGGCGACGCCGTCGACGCGCTGGGAGACGTGGGCGCCGAGGCCGACGACGCCTGGGTGCCCGACCAGGAGACGGGCGTCTTCGTCCCCGCCGAGGAGGCCGCCGGCACCAGCAGCGGCAGCTGCAGCGACGGCCCGCACGAGCAGCCTGCTGGGCCGTCGGTGCTGGACCAGGCGGTGTTCGTGCGCGAGGACATGGAGGACGTCGAGAGGCCCGCCGTCGACATGACCGGCGCCGACGCCAAGTGAACGTCCGCGCCGCCGCCGCCGCCGCCGTGTACCCTTGTTAAGTGTCGGTCTCGGCGGACCCGTAGGCCTGTAGCTGCAACTAGTAATCGAGGACGATAGCTGTAGCAAATAAGCTTCCTCCCTGATGCAATAAATTACTTGTATCCTCTTTCTATAAGGTTCCAGAAGTCACTGCTAGTTCAGAGCTCCAAGAATTTGCATCACATTCCAGTAGTCTCTGTTACCTGTCAGTGAAGACACTGTACCCCTGTTCTCTGTTTAAGACACGGAAGAAGGAAATGAAGCATAGCTTATTAAAAAAAAGAGAGAAAGAAACGAAGCACCAAACCCTCAATGGGGGAAAAGAGTCCGAAACAGCAGCATTTTGCATTGTATCCATAAACATGCTAGCGAGCAATAACAAAGACTACAAGTCTTTATCCAAGCACCAACTCCAGAGCGGGCATCGTTGCTTAACTGGGCGCAGCTTCGGATCATGAGAGGTGGGAGGAGCTTGTAGAAGGAGGGTGGTTTGGCTTCCATGAAGGCCGCACGTCAGCTGGGGCAGATGGCGATGAAGGCGAGAACGTCGCGGGTGCAGCTCAGCAGGTTAATGATGGAGTGTAGAATTCCAGTTGGGAGCTCAGCCCAGCCCTGGGGTCCGGCAATCGCCAAGAGCATGGACATAGTGGAGTGGTGGTGTGATGCTCCTGTAACAAAAATTATGTGAGATGAACAAAAATGGCTGCTAAAAAAAGAAAGAACACAGTGGAGGAACAAGGCAGCTAAATGAAGTATAGGAAATAAAAGCAACGATCGTGATGGTCAGTGCTGCAGCGTCATTTGCAAGGGAAACACAAACCGAAAAGGCAAGAAACGACCTGGTGAGCTCGGTTCACTTAAAAGATTGGTTTCAACAAGGGAAAAGGCATATATTTTGTGTAGTTTTTTTTCCGCTGAAATCGGCCCAATACAACACAGACGAAGGCACAAAATTAAACTTAAAACAACGAAAAAAATAAGAATAAAAAAGAAGAAGGATTTGAATCCCGGTATACAGACCAAATTCCACCTCCACCATCTCGCCAGCAAATTATGTGTAATACATAATGGAATATATATACTAATATACAAAATATGAGCATTAATGAATCGTGGTGGTTGTTCCACTGGTCAGACCACTGAACCAGTGAACCGACGACCTCGCCGGTTCAGCTTTTCATTTTATGGCCACTATACGCACGTGCGCACCCACAATTTCTTTACCATCTATAATATTTTCTTCGATGAAACGGGAGTGTGGCAAGCTCATAAATTTAAGAGCAATACTCTACTGATCGACTTGCTGTGCAATATTCTAATAATTCGTGCTGAAATTGGTAAACCAACCGCATCGCATTCACACGTGAATCATTTATGGCCCTTCTATTCATCAAACATAACAAATCTTGCAATCAGAAATGGTAGGATCAAATCAATATTACCTTTGTAGTAGGGTGCCGCACCGATCGGAGGGGGTGCGCGCCTCACCCCTTGGCAGCGGCAGCACAACAGATCGGAAGAGCTGCATGCGTCACCCCTTGGCGGCGACGACACAACAAATCAGAGGGGGTGCGCGTGTCACCCCTTGGGAACAACGACGATGGTGGTGGCAGCACAGTAGATCGAAGGGTGCGCACATGTCACCCTTTGGCGGTGGCGGCACACCAGATTGGGAGGGGGTGCGTGTGTCACCCATTGGCGATAGCGGCGGCGGCACACCAAATCAGTAGGGGTGTGCGCCTCACCCCTTCGGGGTGGCGGTGACGGCAGCGGCACAACATATCGGAGGGGGTGCGCGCGTCACCTCTTGATGGCGGCGGTGTCGGACCATAGTGGTGGTTGTGGTATCCATGTGTGTGATGCACTCCATGGTCTTAGCTCCCATAACAAAAATTATGTGAGATGAACAAAATGGCTGCTAAAAAAGAAAGAACGCAGTGGATGAACAGGTACCAAAATGAAGTAGAAAATAAAAGCAATGATCATGTAGTGATGGTCAGTGCTACAACGTCATTTGCAAGGGAAAACTACACAAAGCAAAAAGGCAAGAACCAGCGACCTCGCCAGCTCGGTTTACTTAAAAGATTGGTTTCAGCAAGGGAAAAGACACACATTCCGTGTAGTTTTTCCAGTTGAAATCGACCCATATGACACAGATGAAGGCACAAAACTTAAAACAATGAACAAAATAAGAATAAAAAAGGAAGAAGGGTTTGAATCCTGGTCTATAGACAGGAAATTTTGTGTAATCCATAATGGGATATACACTGATATACAGAATATGAGCATTACTGAATTGTAATGGTCGTTCCATTGGTCGGACCTCGAACCAGTGAACCGATGACCTCATCCTTTCAGCTTTTCATTTTATGGTCCTTTTATGCACACGCACGCACCCACAATTCCTTTACCATTCTTCGGTGAAATAGAAGTTTGGCAAACTCATAAATTTAAGAGCAACACTCTACTGGTCAACTTGCTATGCAATATTTTAATAATTCATTCTAAAATTGGTAAACCAACTGCAGTGTATTCACACGTGAATCATTTGTGATCCTTTTATTCGTCTAAACATAACAAATCTTGCAATCACAAATGGTAGGATCAAAATCAATATTACCTTTGCAGGAGGGTGCGGCGCACCGGCGGTGGCGGATGTCGCGTGCCGTCCTTTACCGGAGGGCCCCCTGGAGCAGCTGGATGGAGGGCGTCGATCGTAGGGACATCAAAAGAGGTACTTTTAGGCGGCTGAACGGATTCCAGTAGCTAGATGGAGGGGTGTGCACCTCACTCCTTGGCGGCGGATGTCGAATGCCATCCTTTACCCCGCAGGGGGGAGGGGGTACGCACCTCACCCCTTGGCGGCGGTGGCACAACAGATCGGAGGGGGTGCACACCTCACCCCTTGGTGGCAATGGCGGCGGCGGCGACACACCAGATTGAGAGGGGGGTTGTGCGCCTCACCGCATGGCGGCGGCGGCAATGGTGGTTGTCGTGGGGATTCTAGGGGTACCCACAGCCGGGTGGCGGAATGCACCCGCCTATTCCCCTGTGAGGGAGTACTCGGGGAAGAACTAGGCGATGAGGCTGAATCTACGCTGGGATAGGGGCTCAAAACACACGATTTAGAGTGGTTCGGGCCGCCGGAGCGTAATACCCTACGTCCACTGCGAGATGTATTGTTCTTGGTTGTGTGTATGAACCTATCCTCTGCTGGCCTTGGCTCTTGCTCAGCCTGAGGTCTTCTAGCGACGCTCCCCCTTTTATAGATCAAGGGGGAACGGATACATAGGACGTTGATGCCCCGACAGGTGGGCCCAACGTGGCTGTGGCTACCGCGGTAGCGAATCTTTTCCTCCGATAGGCGTACTGCTGCTCTTCTGACCCAGGGGGGTCTTTCCTTGTCCCGTCAGCTAGGTGCCCGTTGGAGTAGCGTAGCTTGCGGCGTAGCCTGCTGAGGCTATTATGTAGGCGTCATAATGGGCGAAACCGAGCCGTCGTATCCATCTGCTATGGCAGACTGGCAGGCGCGGCGTGGGCGGCGCCAGCGGCTCCACTACCTTGGTAATACGCGATCAATAGTGCCTCCTGGTCAAAGAATCGCCTCGGCTTCCACTGTATCAATGCGGGGCGTCCACCTACCGCAATAAATGCAGTGGTGGGTGAGGCTTTGTATGGAGACCAAGCGCCCTTGTATACGTGTCCGCGCCGGACCACCCAGAGGTAGGGCGTCAGCTTCTTCCCTTAGCGAGGGGTCCGGTTACCATACAAGAGGTCCGGGACCCTATGAGGGGTCCGGGACTTCCGCGGGGGTCCGGACCCTTCGGGAGGTCCGGAGCCCCGGCTGTTCGGGCTGCCCGCCTCCTCCGGGACACACGTCGTTCCCGGATCTTTCCCAGTCGTGAGGCAGGTCCGGGACCGTTGCCGAGAGAACAGAACTCCGGACCACAGGGGTCCGGCTGTTTGGACGTAGTCAAGGATAACTATAAGGCCCTTGCCTAGACACAGCAAGAGGGGGTACCCCAGTCCTGGGGTACCGACAGTGGCCCCCGGGCCCACCTCGGGAGAGGTACGAACCCGCGGGTGGGCCACTATTGTGATGTGTTTCTACGCAAGCTCGGTTGCGTTGGTGTGCTCATGCAGAGAGCGGGTGCCCCGGACCCCTGAGGCCGGTACACCTGTTGCCAGGCTCAGGTACTAGAGAGCTCTCCTTAGGGCGACGAGGGTGTAGGCTTAGGGTACGGAACCAAACTAAGCGGCAACACAGACCTCGGGTCGCTCAGGGAGCAAGCACCACTTCCCGGACCCGGCACTTGGAGCGACCGTGGCGAGCGGTCTCCGCCGGAGCGGGCCACCGGAGTGGACTTGGAGCGACCGTGGCGAGCGGTCTCCGCCGGAGCGGGCCACCGGAGTGGACTTGGAGCGACCGTGGCGAGCGGTCTCCACCGGAGCGGGCCACCGGAGTGGACATGGAGCGACCGTGGCGAGCGGTCTCCGCCGGAGCGGGCCACCGGAGTGGACTTGGAGCGACCGTGGCGAGCGGTCTCCGCCGGAGCGGGCCACCGGAGTGGACATGGAGCGACCGTGGCGAGCGGTCTCCGCCGGAGCGGGCCACCGGAGTGGACTTGGAGCGACCGTGGCGAGCGGTCTCCGCCGGAGCGGGCCACCGGAGTGGACTTGGAGCGACCGTGGCGAGCGGTCTCCGCCGGAGCGGGCCACCGGAGTGGACTTGGAGCGACCGTGGCGAGCGGTCTCCGCCGGAGCGGGCCACCGGAGTGGACTTGGAGCGACCGTGGCGAGCGGTCTCCGCCGGAGCGGGCCACCGGAGTGGACTTGGAGCGACCGTGGCGAGCGGTCTCCGCCGGAGCGGGCCACCGGAGTGGACTTGGAGCGACCGTGGCGAGCGGTCTCCGCCGGAGCGGGCCACCGGAGTGAACTTGGAGCGACCGTTGCTGACAATCCGATGAAGGATGTTACCGGACCTCACAGTAAGGTGCAAAGAAACCAAGCCTTATACTAGAAGAGAGCCCGGGACCTCTAAAGACAGCAGTCCTGGATACTAGAGTACTTGTAACAGGGTAGTGAAGTGCGTAAACTTAGGGTACATCACCAGGCTAAGCCACGCGGAGCTTCTCTACCCCAGGATACAAATACCACTTCTCCAGAGCAGGTCCTTAGGGGTCCGGACTGTCTTCCAGCTAGAAGGGGTGTCTTCACCTGACCACAAGCCAGCAACTTAACTTGGATTGTTAGCAATAAGGGAAACTCCGGTCAAGAGGAAAGAATAGTTAAACCAAGGCGAATAAATGTAATCAGGGTGGAGCCTAGGTAAAACTGAGGAAGAAAATCTCCTTTATTATTGTGGTTGTCACGGTATACATCGGAGGTCGGGATTACGAGGTCGGACCTCCACCGCTCCGGACCGCTTTTGCCTGTTTGTGTGATAGGGCCAGAGGTCGGGTTTACAAGGTCGGACCTTGACCGCTCTGGACACACACGTAGACGCCACGCTATTACAAAGGAGAAAATCTCTCATTCCTTTCTTAGGAGTAACCTACGGCTGCATGCTATACAGCGCGTGAAGGCGCCCTGGATGTGCCTGAACCGCATCATCCAGCATCACCTCGGGAGTTCGAGGGACCCCTCCTTGCCTAAGAGCTGTCACATGCTTACATGGCATGAGACAAATTCTTTGGCTTTGACTGGAAGAGGCCCCCTCCCCCTGCCGTCGCCGTTGCCGATGGAAACCAGAGCGCTTGCGCAGCAGATGGACCGGCGCGACGCGTGGAGAAGTGCGGTCGATCGCCGGCTTGTCCTTGGTGCTAGCGCCAGGGGCCCCCGCACGAGGAGGCGGGGTCCTGTCTGCAGCAGCGCCGAGCAACGCTGAGGTGGATCTCCGGCGCTGGAGACGGCAGGACGACACGGTCAACTTCCTCCGGGATGGCCGTCGGCTCCAGGCTCCATATTGAGAGAAAGCCTTGAGCCGACGCCATGCCACCGCAGAGGAGGCGTGGCCGTTGCTTGAGAGAAAACCTTGAGTCGACGTAGGGGCGGCAGCGCGCAGCGGCGCCTCCGCTGTGCGCTGCCACGCCGGCTCTGAGGTGTCGCAGTGGCGACGCATAGCAGGCGTCGCTGCCGTGCGCCGCCGCACCGAGGGCGTTGGAGCGCCGGTGCCATGGCATGTGAAGTGAGTGTGGCGCTGCCTTGCTTCATCTTCTCGCTCGTCGTTGCAGAGGATGAACACGGCCCAGAAGCCCGAAAATCCAGCCAACGCCTATCTTCCCCACGGACGGTGCCAAAATGTCGTGGGGATTCTAGGGGTACCCACAGCCGGGTGGCGGAATGCACCCGCCTATTCCCCTGTGAGGGAGTACTCGGGGAAGAACTAGGCGATGAGGCTGAATCTACGCTGGGATAGGGGCTCAAAACACACGATTTAGAGTGGTTCGGGCCGCCGGAGCGTAATACCCTACGTCCACTGCGAGATGTATTGTTCTTGATTGTGTGTATGAACCTATCCTCTGCTGGCCTTGGCTCTTGCTCAGCCTGAGGTCTTCTAGCGACGCTCCCCCTTTTATAGATCAAGGGGGAACGGATACATAGGACGTTGATGCCCCGACAGGTGGGCCCAACGTGGCTGTGGCTACCGCGGTAGCGAATCTTTTCCTCCGATAGGCGTACTACTGCTCTTCTGACCCAGGGGGGTCTTTCCTTGTCCCGTCAGCTAGGTGCCCGTTGGAGTAGCGTAGCTTGCGGCGTAGCCTGCTGAGGCTATTATGTAGGCGTCATAATGGGCGAAACCGAGCCGTCGTATCCATCTGCTATGGCAGACTGGCAGGCACGGCGTGGGCGGCGCCAGCGGCTCCACTACCTTGGTAATACGCGATCAATAGTGCCTCCTGGTCAAAGAATCGCCTCGGCTTCCACTGTATCAATGCGGGGCGTCCACCTACCGCAATAAATGCAGTGGTGGGTGAGGCTTTGTATGGAGACCAAGCGCCCTTGTATACGTGTCCGCGCCGGACCACCCAGAGGTAGGGCGTCAGCTTCTTCCCTTAGCGAGGGGTCCGGTTACCATACAAGAGGTCCGGGACCCTATGAGGGGTCCGGGACTTCCGCGGGGGTCCGGACCCTTCGGGAGGTCCGGAGCCCCGGCTGTTCGGGCTGCCCGCCTCCTCCGGGACACACGTCGTTCCCGGATCTTTCCCAGTCGTGAGGCAGGTCCGGGACCGTTGCCGAGAGAACAGAACTCCGGACCACAGGGGTCCGGCTGTTTGGACGTAGTCAAGGATAACTATAAGGCCCTTGCCTAGACACAGCAAGAGGGGGTACCCCAGTCCTGGGGTACCGACAGTGGTACAGCAGATTGAAGGGGGGGAGGGCGCGTGTCATTCTTGGCGGCGGCGGCGACACAACAGACTAATGTAGTCAGGTGGGGTGGGGTATTCCAACCCTAGAATGCATCTTTTATATGATGGCAGAGGGCAAGTAATTTACTACCATCTCCACGGGCAATTTTGTAAACGGTTTACAAAATTGATAGATTTTTTTCTCCGAATCCTAAGCGATGGGCTCGGATGATTCTTACGTATAGTTGTTCGCTCCTGCCTAGAAGGATCGGTGGGCCAATTTTGATGGCAATTTTGTTGTCATTAAATCTATGCCCTAATTTTTGTGATAGATAAAATAATATTAGACAATCCTTAATATCTTCTAAATTGTAACAACCCTTGTCAAATGGAGACACTAGCGAGATCTGGGCAAAGATTGTCGGCCAGCTGCAAGGGGGGAGGAAGAAAGCATAATGATCATGTGTTCTTGATTTATCAATTAACTAATGCCCTCTCCCACAACATAATACCAACGTATATACAGTTGGTATTCGAAGTAAGTCAGATAAATGCAAGCCTATTAGAGCAACTCCAGTAGGGTTTATAAATTTGGGTGAGCAAATATCTATTTAGAAACTCACTTCTAAATTTTACTCGCCCAAATATGGGTCTCCACTCCAGCAGGCCGAGTAAATTGGGTTTCTATTGAGGGACCATAGTTGGCAGCCCAAATAGAGGGCCACCAAATTCGGGGGGGGGGGGGGGGGTCGGGGGAGAAATTTGGAAGGCCTACCAAAATGGCAGCCCATTTGGAAGGCCTGCTGGAGATCAATTTTTTGTACTTACCGAGCAAATATGGATATGACAGCCCATTTAGTAGCCCTACTGAAGTTGCTCTTAGGCTATTATAGGTCGTTGATCCACTTAGACTTGTTATTCATAGTTTGATTCTATTAATGTCAAAGTTGTCATCTAAATATCACAGCTACTGTACTAAATAAGCAAAACATCCACCCACTCGCGCGGACACACCCACACCCACACAACACACACACACCCCACACAGCACAGCACACAGACGCGCGCGCATACACACACCAAAGAAAACACAAACACACACGCACACACACATACACACATGTATACAACACAACACACATGGACACACACCATTTACCATATGTAGTATTTTCTTCGCGAAATAGGAGTGGCAGGCCCATCATTTAAGAGCAACACTATACCAAACCACTTGCTAGAATATATTATAATAAATCATGTAATAAACCAACTACAAAGAATTCAGATGTGAATCATTTGCAACCCTTTTATCTATCTTGCAGTCAAAGATGGGCGGGATCAAAACGAACGTCAAATGACAAGCTTCTGGTAGCCAGATGGAGTGTGCGACTTGAATTAGAAACTTCTAGAAGTTACTAGTGCAGATTGATAAACTCCTTTACGACAGAATAAACTCCATGAATCCTGACGTGGAAGGTTCTAGAAGTTACTAGTGCGGAGCTCTTAGAACTTGCAACCGATGTTTGTGTGAAAACACTGTGTTTGGTATTTTGATCTAGTATGTTAGCAAGAGCAATGTGAACTTGATTTATTTGGCACGAGTACTTTGCGCGCGCCCAGCGCTAGCGAAATAAAATTTATCCCAATAGCGAAGTAATTGTACTGTTAAAGTACGGAGCATAAAGTTTCCTTTTCTTATTGGAAGATGGATACATAGAGGTATATGACGCTAATTCCAAAAAAAAAGAGGCAAGATTAAGTATGGAGTTTGCTTGTTCGCACGGGAAGTAGTCCTCCGGTTCTGTTTTCTGCGCCAAAAAAATAATTAACCTATTAAATCAACCAAAGCTTGCAACTTCACACGACATTATAATATTTATTTATAGGATACTACAATCGCTGAAGAGAGAATGTTTATATAGATTTATAACCTGAACCAACATTGAGATATGTTTATATAGATTTATAACCTGAACCAACATTGAGATGCTTTTTTGATTGGCATTAAGTTCACTCTTGTTCTTGATCGCCAAAAAAAAAGTTCATTCTTGTTCTACATTATTACTATAGGATAGGACTTTTTTTAAGAACTTTTAAGTATTTAATTAGACAATAATATAACTCCTCAGTATAAGTATTGCTTAAATTTGAGTAAAACTAATCCTAGACATTGTATGTTCAGATTAGAAGATAAGATAAATGAATTGACACACAGCAGGATGAGCTATATAGAAATTTCCTAAAATAAAAAAACTATCAGGAACATATAATACTCTAGTGTGTAACATAGTTAAGGGAACGCAAGGAGCAAAATGACCTTACCATGATGGAGATGTTGTAGCTGGAATCAAATTATTTTTTCCCTTACAGCATCAATGGCAAGTTAATCAGTCTTTTTCATTTGCATAAATGCATCTAAACATTGAAATGTAATTTTAAGATCATAATGAGTAACAAATAAGCTTTGGTGTACTCATAAAATAAGTAGATGTGATACAATTAGGCAACAACCAACTCATTAGTTGACCCACCAGGAGCCATGACAATAACCATTGCATTCCGCAATGACTTATTGGTGATAATGTCCGTAGGCTTGAAGTCTATCTTTAGCAATTCTAAAAGATACTTCCCAGAAAGGCGGCATTCCTCAAGTTTTAGTGGGTCTCCAGCAGGAGTTGAAGAACTTTGGTACATAAAGCACAAAGAAATATTGATTAAGAATAGTTAATCTATGTAAATGACGCAGACTAATGTAATAAAATATTTTTCATTGCTTCACAACAAACAGGTTAAAGATTAAGACATTAATTGCAGCTGTATGGAAGGCTCATGCCAATGGCCTTGATAACCGATGAAATCATGTTAGCTGTGTACATACCACATGCACCTGCACCTGCACCTGGAAATGAATTGCGGAGCACGTTCTTTCTTTGCTCATCACTGATTGATCCACTGACATATTGTCCGTAGCAATGCATAAAAATTAAATTAAAAGGTAGATTAAGTACATATATATAAGAATTTAAGTCGCTAAATAGGTAAAAGGTAGTAAATATACCTGGAAAGCAAATACTATGTCATAAGAATTGCCCTGAAAGTGACCAGGCTGCATTGAAAATAAATTTCGTTAGAAAATTGACAGTATATGAACAATTTAAAGAATTAAATATATTTAACAGGTTATTGTGTCACTGGTTAAGGATCCAAAATACAGATGGTGCCAGCCACATTAACCTAGATTTCTAGTATAAATAATTCTGCATGCAATTATCAGCCATTAAGTTATAATGGTGCATATCATGATTCTAAGTTCTGGAGAGTGGTTCAGTCCATGAAAATTATCATTCAGTCATTCAGATATTCAAACCAATAAAACAATTCAGGGAAAAGGTTGAGAACTAATCGACCCTTCTCCAAAGCTTCAAAGTTTATCCTGTTCTCTCAATATAATTGTTAAAAATCAAAGCTTTCAGAATCAACTCCGGAAGACAACATCACAAGCACATTGCAAAAACTGCTAGCAAAAATATGCAAGGGTATGTAGCTAGGAGAGCATTTATATCAGCATCAGCTATAGAAGAATGAAGCACAAGCAGCATTTACAGTGGCAAGCTATATCTGTTTCATAGTACCAAAGAAGTCATTAACTGAAGATAATGTGACATGTTTATGTGAAGTAGAATCAATCAAACACAGGACTCCAACCCTTGAGAGTAAATAGCAAACTAATCTCTAAACTAACAGGTCTTCTTAACATAAGTCATACATACAGAGTGGGTTACCTGCAATTTCACATTCACACACAGACCTGCAGCTAGCTAGAACATGTATTGGAAGAAAGGACAACTAGCTAGAATGAGAAAATGAAAGAAGCTGCCTGCTATCAATAGTTCTCTAGTCAATACTCAAATACCATGCATTAAAGTAAAACACGGGGAAAAAAACACAAATTTTGAAGCAGAGGAACCAAACATACACTTGCAATATGATGCAGCGACAACTTCAGATCCTACTTAGCAGCACACAGAACCAACAGATCCTTTACCTTGCACCTAGAAGTGACCTTGAAATTAGCAATTGCAGCCTGCAAAACCCAAGCAAAAAAGTTTTCAGCCGCAGAAGGCTGCAGCGTCAAACTAATTGCTCATTAGTTTAAAAAAATAAATTAACCTAAACTCCAAGATAGCAATTCGTGGAACATAATTAAGTGAGCAATACAGATAGCAGATGTGGAATCTACATGATTAAGAAGATGAGACAAAGCGTAACACAGAACTTTTCTGTAGGAAGCATCAGCAATGGTTACTGTAAATAAACAATAATAATGTGGCTACGGTTGAGCATAGGAGACATACCCGAAGAGGAGCAGAACACATGAAGGAGCAGGAGGCACGGATGGCCATCACCGAAGCCACATTGGAAGACCTAAAACTCAATAAACAGAACAAGATTTCAGGCAAATTTCATAGCGCCTGTGAGAGAAGAAGCACAAATAGATACGGAGGGAAGGGGAAGGGGAAGGAAGCAAACGTACTGTACGGAGTGAAGAAGGGGACCAGCGTGCGTGCAAGGGAAGCCGTAGGGACGGGAGGAGCTCGCCGGGCAGGAGGGCGTGGAGTAGCATGCGACGAAGTGGAAGCAAGTCGTAGGGACACAAGGAGCTCACCGGGCAGAGACGCGAGGAGCAGGAAAGGAAGTGAGAGGGAGAGAACGGAGGGAGGAAGAGAAGCACAGAAAGAAGGGTTTTTTTATCCATACCATTACAATTTTCAAAGTTTGGAGAAACGCCATTACTATTCGTCTATTTCGAAACATACCATTACAATTTTTTGTTTCTCGCAAAAATGACACGGAATACGTATGAAGACAACATGGACCCAGCTGCAGGTGTATATGAATACGTATATTGCATTGAAGGCCCTCTCTCCTATCACTGACTCACGGGCCCCACATGTCATCTTCTTCTTCCTCCCTCCTTCCCTGCCGCCCTCCTCCTCCCCGCGGCCGAGGTCGAGCTCGAGGCGGCTCTCCACCCGACGCCGG
Source organism: Panicum virgatum (assembly GCF_016808335.1). Taxonomy (NCBI): domain Eukaryota; kingdom Viridiplantae; phylum Streptophyta; class Magnoliopsida; order Poales; family Poaceae; genus Panicum; species Panicum virgatum. The sequence continues at coordinate 1,062,094 of NC_053139.1, read as the reverse complement.
ATCTGAGCGAACACGCCGCGACGCCGGAATAGGGGCTCAGGGCGAGGCCGGGGACGACGACGGGGGTGGCGGGGCAGACCAGTCGCGCGCCGCCCCTGCTCCTCCCTCCCGGGACCGGCGGGGCGGAGCTGCTGCTGCCCGCGCCACCGGTCCGCCGCCGTTCGCGCCCTCGTCCTTTCCTCACGCGCCATCCGTGCCGCCCACGAGCAGGGGGATGGGGCACAGGGAGCACGGGAGGGAGGCGCCGGTGCCGGGAAGGGAGGCTGTGCGCGTGCTGGGAGGAAGATGGCGGCCGGCGAGCGCGGAGAAGGCAAGGGTCGTGGCCGGCGCGCCGACAGAGGGAGCAGGGGCCTCTCGCGAGGGGGGATGCAGGAGCAGCGCCGGCGAGCGGGAAGGGATGGAGGAGCAGGGGAGCCGGCCGCCACGCGCTCGCCGCCATCCTCCGATGCGAGGCCTGCTCGAGCTCCCCGGCGCGGAGGGCCGTGCGCCACCCTGGGGCGCTCTAGAGGTAGCAGGGGAGGAGGACAGGGGAGGGGAGGAGGCGGTCGTGCGCCACGCCGCACCGCGTCTCCGGCCGGCCACTCGCCACGCCGCGCTCCTGCCCGGGGAGGGAGCAGGGGAGGGAGGGAGGCCAGCTCCGCCGTGCCGAGGAGCCTGTGCGCCACGCCGCCCTGCTGCTCGTCCTCCCTGCCGAGCCCTAAGGCGTGCTGGCGGCGGCGCGTGGCCGGAGGAGGGAGGAGGAGATGCAGAGGCGGCAGGGAAGGAGGAGAGAGAAAATGGGAGGAGGAGGGCGGCAGGAAAGGATGAAGAAGAAGATGACATGTGGGGCCCGCGAGTCAGTGATAGGAGAGAGGGTCTTCAATGCAATATACGTATTCATATACACATGCAGCTGGGCCCATGTTGTCTTCATACGTATTCCGTGTCATTTTTGCGAGAAACGAAAAATTGTAATGGTATGTTTCGAAATAGACGAATAGTAATGGTGTTTCTCCAAACTTTGAAAATTGTAATGGTATGGATCCAAAAAACCCAAGAAAGAAAGGATAAGGCTATGGGGATGACTAGAGAAGACTCAGGAGCGACGGCACAAGCCGAGCAGCCTAGCGAGTCACCATACCAGGTGAGGCGGATGTTGTGACGAGCATGGCCGCGGCAGCCCAGCGACTGATTATCTAGAGGCGGCACTTGGGCGTCGTTGGGCACGCTGGTGGAGGCGGCGATGGAGGAAGAGGCGTCGAGGTCGGGCCCAGGGGGTCTGGCGGCCCCTGACTAGATCAAGGCGCGGCCGAGGTGGGAGAGGGGAAGGTGTTGGCAATGAATCGAAAAGGAGACTCACCGGAGACGACGAATCTCGACGGTGGCCGGCGTCGACAGAAGGAGGTGGCATGGCGGTGGGGGGCACCTGACGAGCGAGCCCGAATGGAGAGGGCGGCCGGCCCAGCAGCAGCGCCATGATGTGGGAGCAGCCGTGGTGGTTGGAGTTGGCCTGTACGCCGGGACGGCAGCTGCAGTAGCTGGCCCCGCGCCGCAGGCGCACGGGGGATGGGGACGGCGAGGAGGCGCTTAGAGGAGGAGACCGGGGTGCGGATCCGGCTATCCGGGTGGCGCGGAGCAGAGGGCGCGCCGGGGGCGGGGACGGCATAACGTCGCGGAGGCGCGTGGAGGAGGAGGTGGGCTGGCATGCGGCCGCGGGCGCACGGGGACGGGGACAGAGATGGCGAGGAATCACGTGAGGAGGAGGTCGGGGCGCGGATCCGGTTGTCCGGCCGGCAGGGAGAGTAGAAGCTGCGGCCGCGCCCTTGCGCAGGCTGCGCGGCGGGAGACGGCGAGGTGAGGACGCGGCGAAGGCCGCCGCCGCGAGCCCCAGGAACCGCACGTCCGCCATCGCCGGCGTGTCGTCGCCGCCGCGACGCCGGTCTCCTCGGCACGCTGCTGCCGCAATGGCCGCCGCCGCCGCCTTCAGAACAGCAGCGGGCCGTCCCTTGCCCTCTTGCCACTGCACTTGATCCTCTTCAGCAGGTAAGGCCTATGAGGGAGGAGGCTGGGCGGCGAGGATCGGGCACTCCCACGGCGGCGCCTCGCCGGGACGCGAGCCCGCGGCGCAGGGGACGAGGGAGGAGGCGGGGGGTGAGTTGCCGAGGAGAGCGAGCCGTCGGCCACGAGAGCCGCGAGAAAGAGCCAGCGGCTAGGAGAGCCGCGCGTGCGCTAGCACGGGAGCATCGTAGGATCACGGGTTGACGACTGATATCGCGTGACTGCAGAGTGAAGTCAAGAAGCCCAACTGCAGAGGATCTGATTCCTGTGAGGAGGTTGCAGGCACACAGAGGAAGATGGGAAAGCTCTGGAAGTGAAAGTGAAGCGAAAAATATTTACTGTTACAATGGCGCACGGGTGAGGTGAATATGAGCCATTGATTTACCATCACACGCTGTAAATTTTTTTGCTGACGTGGCCCATTAAGGAGGGGAAATAAGGAGGGGAGAAAGCTGAAAGCGTGCTTTTTAATATATAGATAGAAAAGAAATGCATCACGTGACGGAGTTGGCCGGAACCGCATGGAACTCGTGCACGACGCCGTCGATCTCGATGGCGCTGCACCCTGGTTCCTTGGTCAGCTTGCTCCTCCTCATCTTCTTCCTCACCCGCACCGCTCGGCCGTGCCGTCCCCTGGAGGCGTACATGTTCGACATGAGCACGTAGTCCCCGGAGTCGCCGTCGTCGTCGTTCATGCTACGCATCAGCCGCTCGGCTCGCTCGACGTCGCCGCGCGCCCGGCAGGCCGCGAGGAGGGAGCCCCGGACGAGCGCGTCGGGCGTCGCGGGCATCGCCGCCACGAGCGCCTCCGCCTCGTCCAGCCTCCCCGCGCGGCCGAGCATGTCGACGGCGCAGCCGTAGTGCTCGATGCCCGGCGTCACGCCGTGGCACCGCGCCATGTCCCTCAGGTGCCGGAGCCCCTCCTCGACGCGGCCGGCGTGGCAGCACGCGGAGAGCACGCCGAGGAGCGCCACCGCGTTCGGGCGCACGCCGGCTCGCCGCATGGCCGCGAACAGAGCCAGGGCGTCCTCGGCGCGGCCGTGCGTCGCGAGCCCCAGGATCATGGACGCGTACGTGTACACGTCGCGCCGCGCCATGCCGTCGAACACCGCGACGGCTTGGTCGACCGCACCGCACTTGGCGTACATGTCAAGCAGAGCGTTGCCGACGACGCCGTCGGCCTCGCGGCGCCCCAGCTGCCGGCGCATGTAGGCGTGCACCCACCGCCCGGTGTCGAGCGCGCCGAGCTGGGCGCACGCGCCGAGGACGGCGACGAGCGTCGCGTCGTCCGGGCGCACCCCCGCGCGCTGCATCTCCCGGAACAGGGCCAGCGCCTCGCCGTGCTCGCCGGTGCGGGCGAACGCCGAGATCATCGTGTTCCATGACACGACGGTCTTGCTCGCCGGCATAGCCCTGAACCACCGGTGCGCCGCCGCCACGTCGCCGCACTTGGCGTACATGTCCACCAGCGCGTTCCACGCGACGACGTCGAGGGCGACCTCCGCGGCCGCGACGCGCCGGTGCGCCTCCCTGGCGAGCGCGAGGTCCCTCACCTCGGCGCAGGCCGCGAACCCCGCGGCGGCCGCCACCGCGTCCACGGCCACGCCGCAGCCGCCGTCCGCCATCTCGAGGAACAGCGCAACGGCCTCGTCGGGGAACCCCAGCCGCGCGTGGCCGGTCACCATGGCCGTCCAGGAAACCACGTCCCGGCCGTCCGGGAACCCGTGGAACAGGGCCCCCGCGGCGGCGCGGTCGCCGCGCGCGAGGTAGAGCGCGATGAGGCTGTTGCGGACGGTGCGCTCGCGTTCCAGCCCCAGCTTGGCGGCGTGGGCGTGCACCGCCGCCGCGGAGGCGGAGGAGGAGGACGCGGAGACTGCCTTGATGAACACCCGGAGGCCGCGGGCGTCGGTCGGGGCGCCTTGCCGGAGCGACGCCGACACAGCGTCGGCCCTCGGATCTCCATGCCCAAGACGGTCGTGAATTGGAGTTGCTGGCTTGGTGCTGTGCGGGAGATGGAGTGGCTTGTGCTGGAAAGGATAGGGCGCCATGGCCACAGGTGAGTGAGCTGCACACTTGCACTGTGGTGCCGCGCGCCGCGCCGTGGCCTCTGCTTGGAGTTTTGGATAAGCACAGAGAGGCTGAAGTGTGGGGGCGGATGTGCAGGCGCCAATTCCTGTAGGGCATTTGAAACGTTGGATCGAAGCTGGGACTCTCCGGGTGTGTTTAGTTGGTGAAATTTTTTGGATTTGGCTACTGTAGTACTTTCGTTTTTATTTGGTAATTAATGTTCAATTTTAGACTAATTAGACTCAAAAGATTCATCTCATCATTTACAACTAAACTGTATAATTGGTTATTTTTTTAAACTGCATTTAATATTCCATGCATGTGTCTAAATATTCGATGTGACAGAAAATTTTGAAATTTTTTTTGGAACTAAACAAGGCCCAAGTCAAGAGCTGTTAAACGAACAGCCAAAGAGCTGTTCAACATTCGATGGTCACTGTCAATTTATAAACCTAAATCACTCTCGAAAACTGATAGAATAAAATTTCAGTCTGCTCCACCCCCCTTTTCTCGCTGCTACAGGAAAGAAGGGCGAAAAACAGGCAATCGCCGTTTCCGGCGGCAATTCCTTCGATCCCCTTCCTCTCCGGTGGCCAGACCGGCACGGGAGATGGAGGTGGATCTAGGAATTGCCATGCAGATGTGTATAGTCTAGATTTCTATTTTCCTAGGTCGCTCGCTGTCGGTAGATGGTGGAGCTAGAGTTAGCCGAGGGGGCGGCGGTCCTCTGCTGCTTGTGTGTCCGGGCAGCGGCGGCGAGGCGGCGGCGGCGGCGGCGACATCGTGGAATAATGCTCCAACTCCTCCTCGCCTGGCGGTGTTTTACTCCGGTGCCAGCGAGTTTGGGTGCTTTTGTACAGGAGTCTAGGCTGGAACTTCGTCGTCTTCAGGTGATGTTGTTCCTTGCCCTTTTCTTCAAGGATGCGGGGTGTGCTGTGGGTGTTGCGGATGGTAGCTAGTTGGATCTGGCTCATGTTTCTCTCGGCGGGGGCAGTCGTCAACGGCGAGCCAAGATCCAGGAGCTAGAGACGTTGGTGCGTGGCTCCAGTTAGGGATGGCAACGGGTACGAAATATCCGCGTACCCGCGGATAGCAAACCCGACAGGCGCGGATACGGGTTTGAATTTGTGTCCGCGGGCACGGGCGCGGGTACAACTCTAAACCCAACGTATATCTTCTAACGGGTTTGAAAAATTGATACCCGAATCCGTAAACCCGCAAACCCACAAATAATGACTCTTGTGATGTATTATGTATGAGACTAGTTCATTTATTTGCTAAGATTTATTTGTTTCCTTAAATAAATAGTGTTGATATGTTGCTTGTTGGATTATAATTTATTAGTGTTCAGATATAGAGGTGCATTTATTAGTATATTAATATTTACATGCTATTAATATGTGTTTGTGTGCTTGATTTTCTAAAACTTGCGAGTATACGTGTGTGCCCATGGGTATGCGGGTATCCGCGGATAGCGGGTACGAGCACCGTTTCCTACCTGTTGCGGGTTGCGGACACGGGCACGGGCGCGGATTTGGGCATTCGGGTATGGGTTTATGAAGTTGATATCCGCATGAGTTTTACGTGTTGCCATCTATAGCTACAGTCGATGCGCGATCATCGAGGGCTTCTTCTACTTCAACTCCAACAAAAGCCGATGTGACTCCTCCAGCTCATGGGGGCACTCGACTTCTTCGATGGTGACTGGCGACTGGCGACGAAGAGCTCGACCGCTGGTGGTTCGCGAAGGATCCAAGGGTCTCGTTGTAAATTTTCTTTTATTCAGGGTCCTTGTGTTGTTTGGCTAGGACAGCTGTCCCTGTATCCCCTATGTGTGTATCTGTAACCGTATGTCCATCTGTACATTTTCCTTACCCAGTAATACATACAGATACGTATTATAAAAAAAAAGGTAGAATCAATGCAAAGAGATGTGTAAATATGTTCAGGGTGTGCTTGATTAACTTTGTAAAGAAATGGGTTGGATAAATAAACAATTGCATTATTCAGTTCCGAAAATAAATCATAACAAAAATCAATGACTAGCATGCTATTCTCAAACATATCAGACGCCATGGACAGCGCCAATCATGTAGTTGGCCACATGAATCGCTGGTGAAGACCGCACCAAACAACTCCGCCTGACCTTGAAGAAAGGCGAGCTGTGATGACATAATATTCTACACTAGCATGAAAAGAACAAGCAAGAAAAGTAAAGGAAGCCAGAACAAGCACAGACCTTGTATCGAAGGTTAGCAGATAGGGGTGTACCTACGTTTCAAGATTTTAGTTAATAGGATGTGCTACTGTACGGATATCATCGCGAAGTCGTTGTAGTATAGTGGTGAGTATTCCCGCCTGTCACGCGGGCGACCCGGGTTCGATCCCCGGCAACGGCGTACTTTTTTTTCTTCAGGCCAATGCACAAACAACGGACCTACCTGAAATTGCTTCTCGTCTGAGCCCAGCAGGCCCGTAATCAAGCCCAGAGTGGGTGGGATTTTCTTTTCGCGCCCACGACAAAGAGGGCTCAGCGCCCACGACGACCAAAAAAGAAAAAAGAAAAAAACGCGCACCGTGTTCGCTTGGTTCCTTCTGGACACTTCCACAACGGTCGAGGGTGCGCTCAGGATCGGCCGTATCCGATGGCTGGCGCTGGTCCTGCCCACCCAGTGACCTAGCCACAGTTTGGCCATCTGCACCCCTGGGATTATCTGATTTTGCATAAAGTTTCTATTGGGATCTTGCTAACTCATCACCGTGAGTTTTTTTTTTCCTTTTCAGTTGCAATCGCGTCCCATGTACCATGTTTTACCTCCAGCTTTCTATTGGTGGTTCTAGTTGCAATACTTACTGCCTGTAGTTTTCTGTCACTATCTACTTTGCTTCATAAAAATGGATTATTGTCCGTGTCACTATTAGATGAGTGGCGGAACCAGGAATGATTAAGAGGGGGCCGACAGGGATAATCTTATACTATACGTGAGAAAAATTTATGTGTCACCAATATTTTAGATAGGCAAAATACTTCGCATATAATCTATTTGCACTTTATATGACTTGGTAGCATACAAGCCATCTGCTAATGTATTGCAAATTTGCAATCTCTTTTTTTTTTCCTAAAATAATAGCCGACACTTTTTTTCATTTAAGATAAAGAAAAATAATCATTGGCATTTGAGAATAACAATTGATCACTGTGCCTAGTGGCCTATATATGGGTGAATCAAATGCATGTGCGTTGCCTGCTTTCCAAGGGCTAAATTTGCATGACTACATGGCATGCTCCGGTGCTGCCCTATGCTGGGTGTGCTGGCTCGCAACATTTCCTGCTGCAACCTGCAAGAATCAACGCAGAAGCTATCATGCACATGAGCCCCGAGCAGTTTTCAAGCCCTCTGTGGCCTATAATGTCAGTCTTCATTGGATTTGATTAGTACTCCCTCCGTCCCTAAATAACTGTCGTTTTCGCTTTCCGAGAAACAACTTTAACCAAATATATAAAAAAATATATTAATATTTATTGTACAAATTAAATATCATTAGATAGATATTTGAATCTAGTTTTTTTATAAAATTTATTTGGAGGTTTAAATGTTGCACGTATTTTCTACAAATCTAGTCAAATTTATGGCACAAAAACCAAAAGCGACTCTTATTTAGGGACAGATGGAGTATTTAGCTAGCTAGCTGCCTAGCTAGATGAGTATCACATGCATAGTTGCATTGATAACTTGTGTGTTGGTCTTTAGAATATAGATAGGGGTTAAAAAATTTCACCGTTTTTGGGGGGGGGGGGGGGGGCTGTTCACCACTTTGTTCCGTCGTTACATGAGCAATATTAATTCTACTAGTTGCAGTAGTTTTAGGGATTCCTAGTGTTTTTTTGATAAAGTTACTTTTCATGCTGGCTTGAAACATTCTTGGCTGGTGTCATGTTCTTCGTTACATGTCGAAAAGATAAAGCAGAGGTAGATCTAATTTATGCACCACGAGTAAAATTATCATATTAGCCATGATGCTTGGCCGGCATTACTTAAAAGTTCGACAATCAAAATTTTCATGAGTGTCGGATAAAGTCTAGAGGCATTTCATCATATTTAGTTTTAAAAACTCAAAGTTCGATGATCAAAATTTTTGTGAGACTCAAACAAGTCTAGGGGCATTTCATCATTTTTTTTGAGATCTAGCTACTTGGAACATAATCTTTCATTGGCTTAGACAAATACCATAGTATAAACCTATACCAAACTAGTTCTACTATGGTATTTTTATAACATTTGTTAATGCTTTCCATGGTGATCCCGGTATCTACAACTAGTTAAAACTTAAACGTGTTTCAGAGAACTAAAAACATTGTAGCGTGGTGGTTTAACAAATAGCCATAATCACAGGGGTGTATGCGCGAACGTGTAGCCTATTGCTAAACCCTGGCGTGTATTTAATACCTCATCCCTTCCCCTCTACCCCGCCCCCAAACCCCTCCTCACACGCAGCGCAGCGACCCAACCCCCCCCGAGGCCGCCAGCCTTATCCTCTCCGCCCCCGCCGCCCTACGACTCCAATCCGCGAGGTGAATCTCTAATCCGAGCTCCTGCCCTCCTGTTCCGCCCTGAATTCGAGGTTCCCCCGCGCTCTCCCCCAGTCGGGCGGCGAGTTTTAGCTTCAGCAATTCGACCCGTGGTTCGAGGATTAGGCGAACTGGTTTGCCTGTGCCGTGTTTCGCTCGAATTCGTAGGTGGGTTGGATGCGAGATGGCTCCAGTTCGTCCGCGTAGGTTGATGGCGCGTGGGTTTTGGACGTTTTGTGGATGTATTTTGTCATGTAGGGCTAGTTTCGCCCGAATGTTGTGGGTGGTTGGCCTCATGAATCTCGCAGGGTTTTGTGCTTGAGGTGTAGTTAGCTCAGTCGAATTGCCACATTAGTATAAAACTCTTGAGGTAGGGTACCTAAAGGCCTCTTGGTTCATGGCTGGGGCATGCACAGTTGCTTTTCTCTAACCATTTTGGCCTCAGCCGTAAATGAATTGACTGTTATAGGTTGGTTTGGGATTTACCTATTTCACTTGTCTCTCACTGCATGCCAAAAGGTTGGGGGCATGCTATGCTATCTGTAGGTGGCATGCTTTTGCTTTTGCTTTTGCTTTCGGTTGCGATTGTCTTTGTTGGGTTTATGATATCCTTGGTCAACTGCCAAAGCAAGATGGATGCATATGCTTTGTGCAATTGCCATTTGGGTAGCGGAAAGTGCCAGAAATGCTATGTATGTTGGTGACCATTAGAAGTTGCGAAATTGCTGGAATGGTTGAATGTCACCAGAATTTTGAAGGCCATGCAAATTGGTTTTGATTACACTTTGGTATCGGTGCCTCAATGCATGTAGTAAAGGATGATGTTTTCTGCTACCCAGTTTAAATTTCCTTTTGTTAGTTATTGTAGATTATGGTTTGCTTCAATTGTTTTGTCATGCTAATGTAACTCCTGCTGCACAGGCAGATATGGCTTCAACATTCGGTGCCACTTCTACGGTTGGCCTTATGGCTACTCCAACAGGTAAGAATGTGCGCCTTCAGAGGAGGGCTAACTTCAGAGTAAAAGCAGCTAAGGAGCTGTACTTCAACAAGGATGGCTCAGCTATCAAGAAGCTCCAGGTGAGCTTCACCATTCTCGGACATTCTTTTTTTTTTTGAATGACAATGTACTGTTGTGTCTTAACTAGACATTAATTAGTTTTTTTCTGTATTTCAGACTGGAGTTAACAAGCTTGCAGACCTAGTTGGAGTTACACTGGGACCAAAGGGAAGGAATGTGGTTCTGGAGAGCAAGTATGGGTCTCCTAAGATTGTTAACGATGGTGTTACAGTTGCAAGAGAGGTACAGTGCAAATGTTATCTCATTTCAAAGGATTACAGTGATCAGCATTGTACTTTGAATTTGCTTGCTAGCTGGTGAATTGTGTACCCCTGTATATACATTGTTTTCACTGCCGCGACAAAGTTTTAATATCTGGATTTTACAAGATGAACACAAGCATAAACTTGTTAGCTGTTGTTTGTACCTCATTGATAATGCACCCTTTTTTTATCAAAAAGAATATTGCAAATTGTTGAATTTGTAATGAATGAGTCTGTTCTGAAGGCTTCTGGATTGTCATGCAATTTGTGGCATAAATTTAAAGTCCACGCAGAGTTTTATAATACTAGTTGCTATACTGCAGGTTGAGCTGGAGGATCCGGTTGAAAACATTGGAGCTAAATTGGTTAGGCAAGCTGCAGCTAAGACCAATGATCTAGCTGGAGATGGGACAACTACTTCTGTGGTCCTTGCTCAGGGGCTGATAGCTGAGGGTGTTAAGGTATGCCATAGCTGGAATTTTTGCTACCTGTACAATTAAATGATGAAATACTATTTTGTAAGCTAAGCACTCTCTTGTACAGGTTGTGGCAGCTGGTGCTAATCCTGTTCAGATTACCCGTGGTATTGAGAAAACAGCGAAAGCACTAGTTGAGGAACTACGAAAGCTTTCAAAGGAAGTTGAAGACAGCGAGCTTGCAGATGTTGCAGCAGTAAGTGCTGGCAACAACTATGAAATTGGAAACATGATAGCAGAGGCCATGAACAAGGTTGGTCGGAAGGGTGTGGTTACCCTTGAAGAGGGGAGAAGTTCTGAGAACTTTCTATATGTTGTGGAGGGAATGCAATTTGAGCGTGGTTACATCTCTCCTTACTTCGTAACTGACAGTGAGAAAATGACCGCCGAGTATGAGAACTGCAAGGTAGCATGGAGTTTAAGCTATCAATTTTATTTTTTGCTGTTCATTGTATGACAATTTCAGATTACTGATGCTACTTTATTTTTATCTACATTGTTCAGCTGCTTTTGGTGGACAAAAAGATCACCAACGCAAGGGATCTTATCAACGTTTTGGAGGAAGCCATCAGAGGTGGATACCCAATCCTGATAATTGCTGAGGATATTGAGCAGGAGGCTCTTGCTACCCTTGTTGTCAACAAGCTTAGAGGATCATTGAAGATTGCTGCTATCAAAGCCCCTGGTTTTGGAGAGCGCAAGACCCAGTACTTGGATGATATTGCCATCCTTACTGGAGGTCAGCTGAACTTCCCTTCGGAGCATTCTTATGCTCATGTATGATTCTTATTTATAAGCATTCTCTATTTCTGCAGGAACTGTAATCAGAGATGAAGTCGGGCTCTCACTTGACAAGGCGGATAAATCAGTCCTTGGAACAGCTGCAAAGGTCGTCCTTACCAAAGAGGCAACAACAATAGTAGGTGACGGCAGCACACAGGAAGAAGTTACTAAGAGGGTTGCACAAATTAAAAATCTCATTGAGGTCTGACCTTTTACCGCATCTTGTTGACTTGACTTAGTATCACTGTTCACGTGAAAGTCTGAAACAATGTTTTTATTGACCTAATTTTCAGGCAGCAGATCAAGAATATGAAAAGGAAAAACTCAATGAGAGGATAGCAAAGCTTGCTGGTGGTGTTGCTGTCATTCAGGTATAGTTAAAGACTTAAAGTACATGGATAATGAATTTCATCGGTTCAATGTTGCAAGGATGGTAGGTAACTGTAATTCATGTTTGGTGTTGCTCGACAGGTGGGGGCACAAACAGAAACTGAACTAAAAGAGAAGAAGTTGAGAGTTGAGGATGCCCTAAACGCAACTAAGGTCAGTCTGTCCGAGTAATTAACCATTTTGTGCTGCCAGATTCTTATTTGCTTCATAAGGAACAAGAATTTTGCATTATAGTGCTTCCTGAAGCATTCTATATGTTCTGCTGTTTTTTTCTTCTGGTCACTTATATCACTAAAATGGCTTCTTTATCTCCACAGGCTGCTGTTGAGGAAGGTATTGTTGTTGGTGGAGGGTGCACTCTCTTGCGGCTTGCCGCTAAAGTTGATGCCATCAAGGACACACTGGAGAATGATGAGCAGAAGGTGAGAATGAAATCAGTAATGACTTCATTCATTTTAAACAAAAGTCTTGTACCTGCACCATTGGGCAATCTGAAGTGATGCGCTGAACTGTCAACATTTGTAGGTTGGAGCTGAAATTGTGAGGAGGGCTCTGAGCTACCCACTCAAATTGATTGCTAAAAATGCTGGTGTTAATGGAAGCGTTGTCACTGAAAAGGTACAGGGAGTTTACTCAAAAGCTCATGATATGTTCTGCATTTCAGGGCTTAGATGTAAAATTCTGAAGCATATGGAAATGCCTTTTGCACCAGGTTCTTTCTAACGATAATTTCAAGTATGGTTACAATGCCGCTACCGGACAGTACGAGGACTTGATGGCTGCTGGTATCATTGACCCCACCAAGGTTTGTGGCCCTGTTGCTTTGCTATCCTTTTGCTCGAGTACTGGATAGTTGTTCCTGCAACTTAAGACATTCAAAGCTTGTACCCTACCATTGAGTAATGTTGAGCTAGATCTAGGTGAAATGGGTAAGCCAACCTAATTTATCATGTGTAGAGATAGTTCTTTAGTTGAACTCAATTAGATATAGAAAAGAACTTGGTGAACTGCCAAAGCTAAAGCAACAGCAATAGCAGGGAGGAATGAACATTGCAGTCCTTGCCCGTGGTTGACACTACGATTATTGCGTATCTTTTCCCAACCTTCTATTTTCCCCAGAGCCGAACATCTCAAAACCGTGATGAACTGTTTAGGTGGTGAGGTGCTGCTTGGAGCACGCTGCATCGGTGGCCAAGACCTTCCTCATGTCGGACGTCGTGGTTGTCGAGATCAAGGAGCCTGAGCCTGCTCCCCTCACTAACCCCATGGACAACTCTGGTAAATGACGATACCCCGCATCTCGCGGTGAACGTTTGTAGTGTACGCCTCAAAGACATGTTTTGCTAATTACATGCTGCTACTCTTGTCACGACCAGGCTATGGGTACTGATGAGTGACGGCCAAGACACGGTTGCCCCTGGGAAGAAGGTGATCACCATATTTTTTTTGGTAGGCGAGTCTTGGAGAGGTTGGTCGAGGTAGTTTTTTGAGATAAAAAGTGAATTAGTTGTACCGCTGAAAGGCGAAATAAGCAGAGGAACCGTAGTCCAAAATTTGCGATGTAACTGGAACTGAACAGCAGTCAGGTTAAGCAGAAATTGCTGAGATTTTGAAACTGGTGGAATTGGCTCCAGCTTTAATCGTCTGTTCTCTTTGCACAGCACCGCTCGCATTCTGCTCCGATATGTGAGCAACTCAACCGTGGTCGAGCATTTGGAAGCTGGTGCCGTCTTATGCAGTGTAACATAATTTCCTGAAACTTGACAAACGCAAACCTAGACGTAAATCCTTTGACAGCTTCAAAGTTCAAACACGTAAATTTTTGATAGCTCGATAGACACCACCTAAACTTGATTGTGGGATCGTGGATTTCAGAAGATGAATTCAGACAAGTAGAAATCCAAACCTTCCAACCTACTGCGTTGATTTGAATGGTCTTTTCGCTGAAGTGGTGTGTGCGAGAAGAATCCAAATGCAGCAGCAGTGAAGCAGGTCTATAGACCGGTTAAACCGACACCAGTGGTTTAACAGACGGTTGATGGGTCTTTAAATACCTATATATTCCAAAAATAAAGGAGCAGAAAGTATGAAGATGAAGAGAGTGCTATCTCCTTCACGTTAACCCTTCTATGATGATCATCACCTTCACGTGAAATCATGAAAAGACCCTAAAAAAGTAGAATGTTTTATGTTTTTTTGAAACGATACACATGCATAGTGCATCCATAGATACACATGCGAAGCGCGAGTAGTTCCGGTGCAGTTCGGTTTGAATCAGTACTAGAGATGCTCTTATACAACTGTGGTGCTAGTAAGTGTAGCTTCAAACAATGTCACTACATGAAAGTTTGACTACCATTGTTCATACCTGAAATTTGCGTGCTAAATTCGAAGTTAGTATTCAAATTATTTAGAAGTTGCAGTCTTGCAGACACTCACGAATTATCAGTCACAAGGCTCGACAGTAGAGTAAAACAAGTAGCTATTGTTAATTTCAAACTGGGCTGTGCTGTCTACGTCTGGATGCATTGATAGGGATGCTGATAGGTCTGATTTTTCTTGCGAGAAAGTCTGCAGTGAAGTTTCACGGAAAATTCTGCATCCAGTTCAGTCTCCATCATGTGAACTACTTCTAAGCAAGTTGCAGACTGACCGACCGACTCAGCATATCATTGCTCCAAGTACCCAAACAGTGCACCCTGTTATTAGCTGTATCATATTTTGTCCCCTGGTGCATCTGTGTCTCAGTGACAATGTAGTAGTAGTAGTACAATGATGCCAGGCAATGAGGCAAGTAGGGGGTATTGTGTCTGTGTATGCCAACAGAGTATCCCTAAGAATTTCGAATGGAGGTCAAGTCTTATCTCTGCGCTGTTCTTTCTGAAGAAGCAAAGTTCTCATATGCGTCTACAAATGCTCTGATATCCACAAGATTTCTTTCTCCCTGCTACTCTCATATGCATCTCCAAATGCTCTGATATCCACAAGATTTCTTTCACTCTGATACACACATAAATCCATGGCTGCTGCCGCAGCACTCGCGTTCACCGGGAAGTCGGTCGCAACTGCAACCATATCCTTCTGGCTCAACAAGGCTTTCACCTGCCTGACTGAGTATTGCAAGGTTGAAGGTTTGGAAGACGTCAAGAACAGGGTACTGAAGTCGATGAACAAGGTCAAGGCTGTGCTCAAGGTAGTGGACACCGAAAACATCAGGGAAAAGAGCACCGATCTTGATGCATGGCTGTGGGACTTCAGGGATGCAGTCGAGGAGGCCGAGGACGCGATCGACGAGCTTGAGTACTACGAGCGCAGCGAGAAGGCAAATGATCACAAGGTTAGTGACTGGGGCTCCTCTTTTTCAAAGATGAAGCATAAAGTAGTCAGATCCGTTAAAAATATTAGCATTTTGGATAAGACTGCAAAGCAATTTACTCGCCGCAGCACGCTCAAGAGGCTGAGGAAAGCTATGGAGAGTTTAGACAAGGTTGCTACAGACATTCTGCCTATTCTCAACGTCTCTGAACATCTCATGGGCATTCCTTCTGGAAGTCAGATGCAGGTGGACTGGATGAACGTCAACGACCGTGTTACAGGTTCAACATTATCTGAACCTTACTTCGTTGGGCGAGAAACGGAGAAGGAAAGGATACTTCAGTGGTTAGCCAAGACATCAGATGAAGATTCTGAAATTGTGATGAGTAGTAACCATATTCCTATTCTTTCAATAGTTGGTCATGGTGGCATGGGGAAGACCACTTTAGCTCAACACATTTGTCAACAAGATGATGTTATGAGTTTCAGGGTCATATGGGTATGCGTGTCGACGAGATTTGATGTAACACTTATTACAAGAAAAATATTCGAGTCTCTTACTGGGGCAAGACCTAGTGCAGATGATTTTGATGCGGTCCAGCGGAATATCAAGCAGCAGCTTATGTATGGTAAATTTCTCCTTATTTTAGATGATGTTTGGGAAGATAAGAAAAAAGATGAATGGGAGAAGGTATTTGCTCCTTTGAGGAAAGGTATTACGGGGAGCAAAATTTTGATAACAACTAGAATGAGATCAGTAGCAGATATGGCTGCGAATGCAATGGGTGTTGAAAGAGAGTATCTTCAATTGGAAGGGTTGCAACAAGCTGAAAATGTTAAACTCTTCAACCATCATGTCTTTTCTGGTCTGAATCCGCAAAACTATGAAGAATTAATACCAATTGGTGACCAAATTGCAGAGCAGTTGGATGGGTGTCCCTTGGTAACCAAAGTTGTCAGTGGTCATTTACAGTGCATCATGAGTCCTGGTTACTGGGATAGGTTCCTGCAAGGTGGTCTGGAACGTTTCAAAGGAACTGAAGATGGTATTATGGAAGCCCTCCGATTAAGCTACAGCCACCTACCAACAGAGCTTCAGATTTGCTTTCGTTATTGCAGCTTGTTCCCGCAGGACTATGAATTTAAAAAGAAAGATTTAGTGCTAATGTGGATGGGTTCAGGATTGATCTCACTAGCCGGAAAAGCTAGAAAACAGTTTAGAAGGCCTGAAGATTTTGGAGAGCTAATCTTGTCTCAGTTAACTAGCAAATCCTTCTTTGAAATGAAATTCAAAGTACTTAAATATAGTCAGATAAAAGAAGAGTATTATGTAATGCATGACTTGGTGCATGAATTGGCCAGCTATGTGTCATCAGGTGAATGTGCAGCAATAGTTGATTCTACCATGTTAGAAGATGTTGAGGGCACCATTCGTCACCTACGTATTGCATCCATTGACAAATTATCTACAGAAGATGTCAAGAAAATCACGCATTTTAAGAATCTTCGCACTATTATTATTGATGGTCCAGGTCCCATTAACAAGGATATGTTACATACAGTTGAGAATGTGATAGAGAACTCAAAATCCTTGCGTCTATTGCGATCGAATTTGGAGAATGCTTACCTTCTTCCTAAACTTGCTGATTTGAAGCACCTTCGTTATATACATCTGCATAGGATATCGTCCATGGGAATATGCGGACTTGCCAAACTTTATCATTTGCTGCTCATTGATTGTCTGAATGATTGGGGGGAACAACCAAGACAAGCAAGGTATATAGGGAACATTGATCAGTTGCGCTATGTAAAATTTGGGCCATTTAGAAGTGCTGAGTTTCCAATTGGAAGACTAACTTCTCTTCAGGAGCTGCACAGCTACCGTGTACAAGGAAGTAAAGTTAACAGCATTACTGCTGTAAAGAACTTGACGAATCTCCTTGAACTAGAAGTATTGGGTCTTGAGAATGTTGAGAGTGCTGAAGAAGCTGATAATGCCGAGTTAAATAAAAAGAAGTATCTCAACTCTTTGACGCTCTGGTGGTCAGCGCGTGCTAATGTGGAAAGCAGTAAAGATAACTTGATTCTTGACCACCTTGAGCCACATGCTAGTATTAGAAACTTGAAAATTTCTGGTAATTGTGGTGAAAGACTTCCTGTTTGGATTGAGAATGTGCACGTCATAAACTTGATTTCACTTGAATTGGCGAGATGTTTGTATTGGGAACACCTGCCTTCATTTGGAGGACTAAAATATCTTAAGAAACTTTGGTTGGAGCGCCTTCCTAACCTTCAACAGATTGGTCAGCTGTCAAATACTAGTTGTATTGACTCATACCTTCCTCCCAATCTTGGAACTTTGATTGTAAGATATTGCAAACTACTGACACAGTTACCAATCCTTCCACCCAGCTTGGTTCATTTAGAAATATTTAAGGTTGGGTTGACTGAATTACCAATGATAGGCAGGCTACACAGTGTGAGCACTGAGACCAAGCAATCTAAATTACTATTTATCAGTATTGAAGAATGTGAATATTTGACCTCGCTTGTTGAAAGCCTTCTGTCGCAAACACAGTATATTGGAGGTATCCATGTCCTACGCATCATCGACTGCAAAAACCTGGAGTCTGTACCCCTGTCTTTCAGAGAAATGAGTGAGCTTAGAGAGCTTGATATCGGAAATTGTCCAAGGTTGAGGATCGTCTCAAGCGATGTTGGCAATAAGATCCTGCCACCATCTCTTAAAAAACTTGTAGTTAAACAGTGTGGTGACCTTGAACTTGTACTGATAGAGTCACTGCATGGCCTTGCCAACCTTTCTGAATTGGTATTAGAGAACTGCCCAGGCCTGGAATCTCTTCCCTCTGCAGACGTGTGGAAGAATCTAAAGTCACTGAAGTTCATGGAGATAATCGGGTGTGATAATCTCACATCGTTTGGCGGGCTCGGCTCCCTTGGATCCCTCATTTCGCTGAAAATCAGCGGTTGCAGTAAGCTTACTGAATTAAGCTTGTCTATGACAGCACAGGCACCTGCTGTTGCTACTGCTGAAGGTGGTGGTGGTGGTGGTGGTGATGATGATGATAGTATACAAGAGGATAATGTAGTGGTGCCAGCTGCCAGCTCCCTGCATGTCGACTACCTTGAAGTTGATATCCCATCTGTATTGAACATCGATCCTCTAAAGAGTCTCTGCCACACCAAAGGGCTGACAATTGGAGGTGGAAGGCAAATGCAGAGCTTACCTGAGCAATGGCTTTTCCAAAACCACAGAAAACTTCAATCACTGAGGGTGCAGGGTGCTAGTTCCTTGGAGTCTCTACCAGTGGGCATGCGAGACCTGACCGCTCTCAATTCCTTGCTCCTGTCAGGTGCTGAGAAACTGCGATCACTAGTAGACTTGCCCTCTACCCTGCGGTCACTCGATATCATGGGTTGCTGTCCAGAGTTGGAGACAAATATTAGAGAAAAGAATAGTGCTGAATGGAAGAAAATCACCCACATTCCCAAGGTGCACATAGCTGCCGTCAAGATTGTACAGTCCCGTCCTCACGTTTTTCATGGTACTGATGCATCTTTATGATCTGCATAACAGTTTCCTTATGTGCAAATTGTTTCAATGTTCATATGCTCTATGACAATTCAAGGAAATTTGTCCCTCTACAAAGTTCTATTTACCAATCATATTGCTTGACTGCACTTTTGGTTAAACATCTTGTTATATCGTGTTCTGCTGTTTATTCTTAGATCATCTATTGTGTTTATTGTGTTTCTTAGAAGTATTCTAGTCTTTCTATCCTTTTTCTGGTTGCATCCATGTTGCCTCCATTTTCAAAGTAAGTGCTACAGGAATTTTATAGTCATTATTGTAAGGTAACTTAGTAGCATCCCTGGGTGTTATAGAAAAGGCATGCGTGTGCTTTAATTTAGCTTTGATTACACATAATTTTGTCTTTTCTCCTTCTTTTTTCTGTTTCGGAATAGGTGGAGTTAGTTTCTCCTCATAAGCTATCTCCTAGACTTGCATTGTTTACCACTAATTCAAATCTTTTAAACACTGTTGACTACTTTTTAAATTTCTTTCAGAATGATAATAATTTTGTTCTGTTGGATGAATAAAAATCTGTAGGTGGTTATTACTTCATGTACGGCAAAGAATGCAGTGAAGAGACCTTTTATGGACGACAATAAGCAGAGCTAAAGCATTTTTTCACTCTTAAAATCTAGGTAATAACCTTTTGCTTTCCATGCATATGTTATTCGTTTCATTGCTTTTATCGACTGCAGCATCGACATTATGTTGGTCAATTTACGAAATAATTTTTTGACAAATGTTGGCCCAAATCCTTTTTGAAGGTACAGTTCAGAGGGATATATTGGCTCCGACAATGAGCCCAATTACAGCGACACGAAGAACAGCATGATGATTTGCTTGCGGCGTGCGGATTACTCGAATCTTCGTCTCTTCAGCTGTTTGCTTCTAAGAGATGTTTATCTACTTTTAGGATTGGTTTTCATTAATTAGTCTAAACTAAAGACACTTTGCATGTTTGTGTCTGGACGTGGTACGAGTGGAGATGCAGGTCATCCGTTAATGGCGTGTTAGTTGCATTGGTTTGTGGTTCTAATAATTGACCTGGTTTTACCTCACCATGGTAAATGAAGCTGGATGGTTTCTACTTTCTACCCTTTATCTAAAAAAATGCATGCGCGCTCTTTATTGCAACATGCTGTCTCAAATCCAACTGTTTTGTTAAATGAGATTCCTTAATTCAACATTAGCATTCGTCTCCAAGTCAATGGGGTCTGTTTTTGCTTCATTGAGAAACGATAAGAGAGCTACATACATTTTAGTTGTACAGTGTTTTTCGCTTGGTAACTTATTAAAAGGCTCATACAGAACATCGGCTAGCTAGAGAAGCAGAGGAAAAACTCGAAATAGCTACACATAAGCTGAACACTGAATTTGTACTGGTCTGAAGAAGCGCAATTCACGGCAGAAGAGGGTCTCCATCCACGGTAGATGAAGAAGGTTGCATTCGAATCTTACTAATTTGAATTTGAAGTACTAAATGAAGTCTATTTATAAATTTAAATTTTTTTTGTACAGATGGGTTGTAAATCGCGAGACGAATCTAATGATGCTAATTAATCCATGATTAATCAATAATTAGCGGATGGTTACTGTAGCATCACTGTTGCAAATCATGGATTAAGTAGGCTCATTAGATTCGTCTCGCGATTTACAGTCCATCCATGCAAAAAATTTTATAAATAAATTTTATTTAGTACTCTATATATATATATGTATCGAAATATTCGATGTGACGATTTTTTTGCGTTTACAAGTGTGTTATGGGGTGAGAAATCGATGGAAATCACCGACCATGTGATGTGACCGCCGGAGCAGAGCACTAGTAGTCACGTCCTGCTCTGTCTCCGCAGCGAGATCCGCGGGCCCCACTTGTCAGCGAAAATTTTGGGGAGGCGGCCATCGTCCTTGTCGCGGAAGGAACCCCAAACTCCCGCCGCCGCGGCCGTGGTCCTCCTCTCTCCCGTCAACGTATTCAAACCGCTTCCTCACCCAGTCCATCCCTCCCCCGCTCCTAGAACCCTAGGCCCCCGTCCCCGCCTCATCGCGCGCGGCGGCGCAGGTCCAGGTACCCCCCCCCCCTATCTCGCTGACCCACGGTGCTGCTTGCGCATGAATTTCCGCCGGAGTTGGTTTAATCGGCAGGGTCGCGCGTCTGCGATTCGATCTCGGACGCACCAATCCTCTGCGCGTAGACGACCTCCCCCGTTTGCAACCGCAGCTCATTCTATCGCGTGAGATTCCGGGGAGTTTTTGAGGGGATATATCCAAGCATCGTCTCTGATCGGGGGTGGGTAGGTTCCTGGGCTTCGCACTGGTCAGTAGGCGCATCATCGCCGTGTAGTACCGCGATTGTGGTCGATTCGGCCTCATCCTCTGCGTTCATTGGCTGATCGGTCAGCAAGTAACTTGGCGGTCTGACCTTTCCTTTTTGGCCTGGCTTGTTAGAAATGGATCCAGACACCTAGCAGCCGAGGCTTTCAGGGTTTATTTATGCTCTTCGTTTTACGGAAACGAGTTCAGTTCTCTAATTGTTTGAATGGTTCTGGTCGTCTGGGGTAGTTTGGGTCATTCAGAGCGGTGTGGACTGTTGCTGTTTGCTTGCTGTATGACTGTATCTGTGAGTTGGTGTAAGAATGGATTATTTTCTGCTGACCATGTTGTTGTGTTCTCCCTGGGATTGCTGAAATGTTAACTGTTGAGATTTTTGCTTCGTACGTTCCTGAGTGTCAGAATCTCTCTTTAGCTCATCCAAACAGCATAAACGATTGTACTTCTACTTCTGAGTAATATAAGTGTTAACTGACATTATCTGCAGCAGTCCAACAATTATTGCTTCAACCTTTGGCCTGGCCATTAGTTGAAACTCTTGCTCATTCACTGCTGCTGATAGCATTTCAACACGGATAGGTTGGCTCTCGAGAAGCTGCAAGTGAGTTAGCACATGATCTTTCTCCCGGACAACTCTGCTATTGAATCTGCAGTGGTGTCATGAATCAGACAATTATGATGTCAAACTTTGGCGTGGCCATTACGTGCGGTCTTACTGAGCCAGTGCTCATAAGGGATTGCATATCAACATGGATGGGTGGTCATCAAAATGCTGCAGAGGAGTTGCTCTCTAGTCTAGAATTTTGGTTTTGCCATGCTGATTGGTGTGCTGTTATGTAGACTGGTGCCAATAAGCTTTAAGACATTGTTGGGCTTACTCGTGGACTGAAAGGGCTCAATGTACTTGATAGTGTGTGGATCACCTAAGATTGTCAATAATGATGCTACAGCAACAAAAGAGGTAACTTATTTTTTTTAGATTAAGGAAAAAATAAAAAAGGTAACTTATAATTTACTGAAAATAACGATATTCTCAGTAGCAGCCTTGTCTGTCATCTTTCTCAAAGTAGATTGAAGATAATAAAGTTATGCACTCTTCTGATATTAAGCACTGAAAAATTAGGTTAACGTACAAGTACAATATTACCTGCAATTCTGTGAATATTATTCTGTTATACTCTATACCAGTTTCCGCAGCAGTAGTAAGTCGTTTGATAGCATAGATGGCTATCCTAGGCGAGACAATATTACATTGAGCTGTCTTTATACTTTCTTACATCGCTTTGAATTCCTCACTTGAGATTGAAGTCGCAGTTTGGTTTTGCTCTGTGCTTTTTTCTTCATAATTTCTCTGTTTTCTTTGAACAATTAAAGATGCACAATCATGGTATATTTCTACTTCATTGACGATTTTAGTTGAACCTTTTTTAGATCACATAAACATTAGATCTCTAAGCTAACCGTGATCCTGGTTGTTGGTTCGAAATGGATATTTTACACTGAAACAGGTTGATCTTGAGGATCCAGTATTTATTGGAGCCAGATTTGTCAAGCAAGTAGTTGCTAGGATCATTGATTTGGCTGGTGGTGGATGAAAGTGCTGGTTTTAAGGTTTAAAAAAACACCATACATGTTTGGAATTCAGCTATCAGTTTATAAGAGAAGAAATAAAGTTTACCATTTTTCAGGATATTCAGTAGTTTCTGCAGGAGCCAAAGATAACTTGGTATAGAGAAACAGGAAAACCTCTCCTCAGTGAACTAAAAATATGTCAAAGGAGGTATGTTCTGGGCAAGATATGGTGCTTCTTGTTATGTCCAGTATATCATTAATTCCAAACGCGCCACAATATGAACTTGATTCTTATTTCAGAATTGTAATACAAATGAGTAATGTCATCCAATTGCTGTGGCTCTTTACTTGTTTGAACATCTATTTATCAAACTCCTCTTGTTCTTGTTCTTGTCCTAGTATCAGTGTGTCTTGTGTTAACCTTATCTTTCAAGCTGTGGAGATACTGAGGTAGAATATGAGAAACATAACCTCTTGAATGAGAGGCTAGCTAAGCTCTCTAATTTTGTTGCTGTTATGTAGGTATATCCACTTGACAGTCTGGCTCATATGTTGGTCGGTTCTTTTCTGTGGCTATTGACTAAAATGAGGGAGTCACCCAATCTTGCTACTATAGGCTGGAGAACAATTGGAACCTTCACTGAAGATACTCCGAATGTAACAAAGGTGAATGCCCTTTTGCATCTTCAACCACCACACTTGCTGTGTTCCCTCTAGCAGTTCATTAACTTCTGGGGCGTGATGTGCTATAGCAACGTATTAACTATTTACACCTTTTCCTAATATCCAGTTGCTAACTCATTGCCGTTTGCTTTCGGTTAGGCTGCTGTTGAGGAAGGGTTTGTTGGTGATGGCTGTACTCTTTTGAGGCTGGCTTCAAAAGTTGATTCCATGATAGAATCTCTTGAGAATGATAAGCAGCAGGTAGAAGAGTGGAGTCATCATGTCTAAACTCATCAAACCTATTATTTTACCAGTTCATGTTTAACTTTAGTTGGAGTTATGCTTGCAGCCACCAAATAGTGACATATTGTACAAACTGTTGTAGGTTGGGACTGAGATTGTGAGGAAGACTCTGAATTATCCGTTTAAATTTATTGTCAATAAGATAAGCAGAGCTATGGCAGGTTTGAATACCTTTCAGTTATAAAGTATAGTTGAATGGTTTTTGCAGCTTGTGAATATAAAATTTGAAAAACAGATCCTTGCAATCAGGTTTTTTTTTGAAGGGTCAAGGGGGGGGGGGGGGGGGATCCCCCACCTTGCAATCAGGTTCTAGCCTGGCAACTTGAGATATGGATACAATGCTGGAAAGTACGAGGACTTGATGGCTGCTGGAAGTTCTAGGCCCCTCTAAGGTATGCCATTTTGTAACGGAGTTCTAGATACGGCTACCTATCGAAGATTTTGTAGTGTAGTTCTGGTTATCCTACCTATGAAGATTTTAGACTAACACTTCTGTTGGAATACAGATAAACTCCCTATTTAAACGTTCTTGTACATGTAGCTATGCTTTTCATCTTATGTCCCTCTTTGCATATAATTTAATCCATTTCCATTCGCAACTGCAAAAGGATTAACTTCATGTGTCTGCTTGAATTAAAAAACATAATTCAAAGTTGTAACATCTAAGATCATTGGCTACTGGAATTTGACAAAATGAGCAGATCTATAGAGGGAAGTGAGCTCCAAGCGGTAGTTTCTGGGGCAATTGCATATATTTGATATGTTGATGTGAATGCTTTGGTACAGTGAAACATTAGCTGTGCACGTGACCTTATTTTTTCTGACTTTTCCAGCTCGAAGATTTCCTTTGATAAACAAAAGGTTGTGATGTGCTGCTGCTCGGACCCTTGGAACATCATGCTGTACTGCATCCGTGGCGAAGACATACATCAGTTCTGAGTTCTGGCGTGGTTCTTCACTCGTTCAGGCCGAGCCTGAACGGCTGAACGCCTGCCTGCTGGACTGCTGGGAGTGCTGGTAAGGTAAACCAATGGCCGACTCTGGCGCCTAGCGCCTAGCCTATAGGCTACCTGATTCTTTTCTTTTTTTTGAAGAAGTTAGGCTACCTGATTCCCTGCAAGCTTGTTTGACCGTTCCATAATCTAGTCTTGCTCTCACGTTCAGGGCAGCAGGCCTTGGATTCTAACGGCCCCAAAAGGTGCTCCGGTTTTCTTATGAGTAACGGGTAGTGGAGGACGACTGGACGAGGGGCGAGTTTCTACTACCATCCAGGTATGCATGTCACGTCGCTTCCATGACGCTCTAGTTGGCAATGCATATGTTTCATGGTCATGGACACACACATGCCTAAACGACCTCCTTTTCCAGTACGAAAAACGCATGTTTTGTTTCATCCTCAAAATGTGCATGCATCATGCATTCACGCTGCTCATCCAGACCCCTAGAAAACTAACGAAAAAAAAAATCCTAGATAGCACACGGTGCAGTAAGTACGGAGGCTATTAATTAACGTCTTGGTTGGATTCTGGTTCTGGAAGCCCGTTTGATCCAAAATATTTAAGGCCCAGAAATCTCAATGGACAAGGGGAGGAGCATCGCGCTCACGCACGCGCATCGGATGCCCCTGCGATTCTGCCCCTGCTGGCTGCGTGCGTAGTATGTGGCAGTTTGTTTCTGCAGGGGCTGGCTGCGGTCTTTTGGCAGTCGGCACTGCAGGAGCAGTAGTTTGGTGGTACGCGGCTAGTACCCTAGCGAGCAGAGAGCAGCACGGCAAAATCCAGTGGGGGCCCGGTCCGGCCCGGCCGTCGTTGCTCCTCCTCTCTCTCTCGGCCTGGCCAGCCTTGAGTCCTTGACCTTTTTACATTGCTCGCGATCAGCCGAGCCCGGGCCCGGACCCGGAGGAAGCTCCAAAACCCTTCCTCAGACCGACCATTCAGCCAATCAGCCGGGCTCTGGGCCAGAACAGAACGGAGATACTTACTACCGTTTTGCTGCTCCAAGCCAAGCCAAGCCGTTCTGGTACCTTTACCGCACAGTGTACGCGGTACAACAAGTGCTCGTACTACGCATCTTGCACCTCCTCCGATCAGATGAGTCCATGGCGAGACCAGCCTTCACCTTTGTGGCGCCCAAGTGTTGTATCTAGCAATAGTGTAGTGCTACTACTACAACCTATCCTATGCCAGTATTCCTCCTACGCATGTGTAGTACGAGTAGTATGATGGATTGTTTAGCTGCAACGCCGTCCCTACACTAGAGGGAGGAGGAGGCTAGGGACGCGGCGGCGGTGACCACGCACTGATCCATCCGGGTGCCGGCCGGCGGCCATGCGACGCCAGCCGACGGGAGGGGGGAGCCGGGGAGAGCCCAACGGCCGGCTGGCTGGCCATTTAATATTCCCTCGTCCTCCGCCCCCTCTCCTTCCTCTGAGCTGGAATCTGGATGCCCTCCTCCTCCCTGCATGGAAAGCTGTGACTAGTCTATGTGGAGTTGCGGCCCCGGCTCCCCTCATCCCTCTGTCCCCTTTCGTTCTCTCCCTCTCTGCCTCGCTGGCTGCCGCGCCGGAGTCCCCAGCCAGCCCGTGTGCCGTGTCTCGCAGCGCCCGCACGCTCTCACACTGTTTTCCGCGTGTTGCGTGTGCCCGCTGGTGCAGCCGATCCAAACTCCAAAGCCCCGCCCCTCGCGTTGGAGTAAAATATACTGGCTGGCTGCTGGTACTACCATGCCATGCTGCTCGTATCATACTGCCGCTGCCCCTGCCCCTTCCCCTGGCTTTAGAAGATGCTCCTACTGCGTGTAGTATTTGACAAAGCTGGTGTGAGGCCGGGGGTCTACCGTCTACGTACACAAAAATATACCAGTAGAAGCCAAACCAAAGCGCTATGGGGGAGGAAAAGGGGTAATAATAAAAGGTTGGTTGGGGCAATATCTTCCTCTTGTGGATTAGCAAATATATCCGTTTGATGATTGTCTTTTGGTCCTTTTCTTCTTGCTTTTGCACCTTTGATCCTTTACTTCTTTCCTTGTTTCCTACTAGCAACAATATTTCCTCCCCTACCTTGGAAAAACAAGGGATTGTTCCTGGAGCTGACATTATCTGCGGTACACGTTCACCGTATTGCGTAGAGAGATTTTAATGCCTGGAGCTGTGAATGTGCCATTCAAAGTTGGCATCTACACGCCCGTCCTTGGGTGTCAGTGGTACAGTAAGCCCACCCGCCGAGCTGCCAGATTATGCCCCAACCAATGTGGGAGTGCAATCATTATGGCATTACCTTCCTTTAACTGCAAACGCCGTCGCCAAAAGCAATGCCATTTTCACATTCAGAGCCATTCTTGCTTGCTTGCTCGACACTTGGGTTGGGAGCCTGACAACCTTCAATTTAAAACAACGCCATCGTACCCAACGTCCCAACCCAGGCATGGGTAGCTTCGAAGGCAGCCAGGCAACCACAACCGCTGCGGACGTTGCAATGCTGCCTGCAACGTGTTTATTCGCACAAACAACTCGCCCGCTCGCTCTCTCTCTCTCTTCGCATGCGTCCCAATCCTCACCGCTGTTGCGCCTGACCTTGACCTGATCCAACATTGTTTCAAGTGTACTCTACAAAGTAAAGTACTTGGCCACATTTGCAGATTAGTACAAAGTTCAAAACATTTGTTATAAAATGGTAACCGGACGATCCTATCCTACGGACATACAAGATGCGGAGAAAATCCTCCCTCTGTCATCTGCTCATCTCCCTGTCACGCCCTGCCCATCGTACGTGACATGTATACAACGTCTCTTGCCAGTTGTGGCCGTTGGAAAGGGACAAACTAGACCGGGCCACCTGGGTGTGAGAGTGCTACTCATTCCTGCTCCGTGGCCGTATCTTCGTCCAGTATTGTCCGGCCTACTCGCATCTCTACGGAACATTATTTGTACGCGTGCTCGCCAACTGGTCCGGACCTGCCTGCGAGCTCGTCTAGCTGCAGCTGCACCGGGACGTCGTCGGTAGAAAAACAGCCGTTGCGATTGCCATCGATCGAGTGAATGGTAAGGTGGTAATGGGTCATGGCTCTAGTGACCTCTTCACAGTCCAACAAGACTTTTAAATTTTTTAGCTCCAAATTATATAAGATTAAAATCCGGCCCTTTTAAGGCCTGGCTCTTAGATTTTCTAGTTCAAAATGTTAGGCCCTTTACCATCTTAGTGCATCGTTAGATTGTATACGTACACGCCCATTGTACGAGTTTGACTCTTCTTGGATTTAAATTTGAACTTCTTTTTTTTTAATTTTAATATACAATTGTGCATAGTTTATACTTGCAATAAGGTTGTTTCGATTGATCTTTTTTGTCGCACGAATTGCTTGTTGGGTTGGTTCCAGCGAGACACGGATACCTGCCGCATGAGCTAGCAGCCATCATTGCGGCCAACATGTAAACGTAATGCCTGGCCTGGCCAACTGAAAATGTCGAGCTGGGAACTGGAGTGAGAGTAACCGACCGTCCCTGAGCTGCACGCTCACAACGCACAAAGAAAGAGATGGGTGAAAAAAAAGGAGAGGAAGCCGTCGTCGTCGTCCTGCAGACGAAAAGCTCTGCAATATTCTCGTCTAACGATCAAACCTAAGCCCAGGAAGCAAATTCACTCCCACATGCTGTTGTACACACCTGCTCGCTAGCTGCCACATAGTGGCAACCTGTCTTAACCAATTAGCTACAAGTTCTACTGGTACGACTAGTGCCGAGTCCTGAATGCACGCAGAGGACAGCTGCAGAGAGAGAAAGAGACGATCGTTGCGATGAGTTGTTTTTGCATTTGATTTCTTTGAAGAAAACAAGCCATTAATGGGGTGCTTTGGGGGTCCTGGGGAACAGCAACACCAGCTGTCTTGGCCTGCATATCATTAGCGGTGCAAAAGCTGAGAGAGGGGCCCTTTTGTGCAAATAATGGTAGTTCTTGAGGGGGCCAGGGCCAAAGGCGAGGTTTCTGCAATCCAATCCCTCCAGCTTCCAAGTCAAAAGGGCCGCCCGGGAAAGAGAAAGAGGCGCGCTAGGGCTGCTTGCTGGGCTGCAGCGGCATGCCGGCATCATTGCGCAACTCTTTTCTGCCCTCTCCTTCTCGTTGGAATCCAAGATGGTTTCTCTGTAAAGGCCAGCGCACCGTGAGTCTGAGAAGAGAACACCAAAGTTCTTCTTGGACCCCCGGCCCTTTCAGCACACAAATGAAATGAACACACACAGGCTTCTAATAACCCTCCTGCGTGCTGTCCGTCCACTGATTGGTTTTTTTTTGCTCGTGTTTGCTGTAAACATCGTTTTCCAGTGTGTCCTGCATGCTTTCAGTCTTTGAGCAAGCCAAGAGGCTTCTTCACCTGCTTCAACCTGCATTGTTTGCTCACTGATTGGGGTGCACTATTATGCTGGTTACTTTGGCTGTTGGGTCGTGGGTGAGCTGGTCCGGGTCCTTCTTATCACAGTAACCAGGATGCATGCAAGTGAGAGACTCACTCACTGTCAGCGCAGGACAGGGGAGAAAGAGGTGCTCACTGTAGTAGTGTGCCACAGTAGCAGTAAGCTGAATTAACACTAATAATGCAAGTGAGACACGTTTTCGATCGATGGCCAGCTAAGCTGAGCCACAGTTCTCGTTGCATTGTGTGTAGTAGTAGTAAGCTGCCGGTAATAATTGAGCCGGCGAGGACGAGTGGCATTTTTGGGGGCAAGGGGTGGTCCTTTTGTCTTGTGCTTCAACCGGCCAGCAAGCGAAAAATAAACCCCCCAAGGGAGGGAGGGAGGTTTTTAGCTTGAGCCCTAGCATGTGACCATGCCCCTTGGAGCTGCATGTTGTACACACATGGTAGGACCTGGGCTGGGGAGGTGAGGTGAGGTTAAAAACCTCACCCGGGCTCACTTTATGCTCTCTGTAGCAGACTCGCAGTTTCATAGACTAGCTCGTTCACATGCAATGCATGGAATCCAAATGACCTGGACCCTCTGAAAGGCATTAGAGGAGTGCTTGTTAACATCAGTAATGCTTATTTTTCTTAAAAAACATCAGTAATGTTCTTTTTTTTTAAAAAAAACACAACTGTAGTGTGATTTGGGCTTGGGGATCATTGTCACACGAATCTTGGCATGATCTCCACTGGGTGTGTATACAATACAGCGGTTACATGTTGTTCACGCAAGCGGCTTTTGTTGGGGTGGTGACCGTGGCCTGTGACATCCTGATGACCACATCGCAGACGCAGCGTGAGAGTTCGCTCGTATCGCTGTCCACGACGTAGCAGTTGGACGGAGATCGGATGCAGGCCCAAAGCATATCTTGTTCAGACGGCCATTATTTGCTTAAATGTGGAGTAGTTGCTACAAGGCAAGGCAAGGCGAGTCGTAGCAGCAGTTGTTATACTGTACAAGTTGGTAGTAGTATTGTTATGAGCGGCTTGTCATGACAGCGAAGTGGAGGTTGCCTCATGGATGTGGCGAGGGCCATGCGTGCGCATCTCTCATCTGATCACCCCTAGAGAGCAAAAGGCCGGGGCAGTTGGCTAGCCCGGTCCGGTAGCGTCGCGCCCTAATGGCCAGTTAGATAGCCCGGTCCGGTAGCGTCGCGCTCTAACAGGTTCTGAGTTCGTTTCTCATCAGAAGTGAATTTTCGGCTGTTTGGATAAAAAAATCTCATCGCTGTGCTCGCCGCAAGGCTTGGCCCTCTCGGGCATGGGCCAGGGTTCGGGGGTTTTCTTTACCCGGGTAAGCCTGTGTGGCTTCCTTTTAATGAAAAAACGGTGGGGCCATTTCCTCCCCGGGTAGAGTTTTTTTTTTCTGATCACCTCTAGAGAGAGAAGAGAGAGAGCAGAGTAGAGAGAGAAGCACACAAAACGTGACCTCAGGACAATGAAATGAGGTGAGATTGTAGAAGGTGAAAACCGGGGGAAATATATCGCATGGCACTGCATGCAAGGTGGAGATAAGATCAGAGAGGTGTTTGTAAAAACATGAACATAATTTCCGATTCTCAAAGCAGCGACCACCACACCACCTGTGGGCGCTGGTCTCCTGGGGCACAGGGAGGGAAATGGAGCTAGGTATCCAAAGGCCCATGTTCCTCTCCACCAGGAACTGCTATGGGTCCCCACTCGAGTACCCTTCTTGTGGTAGCAGTAACAGTACTTTCCGTTTTAGATGAAAATAAATGAGGAAACTTTAGGCTGTGTTTAGTTTCAAACTTCAAAATTCCAAAAATTTTGTAAATCGTTTGTATGGTGTATTAAATATAGTCGGAAAAAATTGCATTACACAAATGGACTGTAAATCGCGAGACGAATCTAATGAACCTAATTAGGTTGTGATTAGACACTAAATTGCTACAGTAAAGCTACAATAACATGCTCTAATGCTAGATTAATTAGACTCATTAGATTTGTCTCGTAGTTTACAGATGAGTTCTGTAATTAGTTTTGTGATTAATTTATGTTTAGTACTTCAAATATGAAAAGATTCTCTTTCAAAATTCAAAAAAAGAGAAACTAAACACAGCCTTGGTCATTTGCTATGCTATAATTTTAGATGAAACTAAATTATGTACTCCTAAAGTCTACGTTTTTATCAATTGAGTACTCATGATGGAAAACGATGGGGGATGCCAACAAATCTTATGAAAACATGGTTGAAAACTACAAACTCAACCAACTCTTATCTTGTCCTCATACGCTATTCACAAAGTGCCAAACTACGGGCCGATGGTGTCATCATTTGTACTATTATTCTAAACCTTTTGATATTATACAATATAACAAAAAATAATTAAATATATCTTACGAGTGAGTTTGCACACCTCTACTCCTGGCACCACATAGGTTCTTCTGATAGAAAAATATATAAGAGACAATAAAATTTAATTAAATATATCTTACGAGTGAGTTTGTACATCTCTACTCCTGGCACCATATAGGTTCTTCTGATAGGAAAACACACAAGAGAACACCGTAATCTTTAGTTTCACATGTTTAGAAAATCATATGTAAGCAAGTATTATTTGAAGTAATAGAGCGGTTTAAAGGGATCACCGGTATCTAGACGGTCACACCTTACAGCCCCCATCAGACGGCCAACTCATAAACACCAAGAAGTAGTGTTGTGTGCAACCCCGTCCTTCTTCCTTGGTCCCCCTAGCAGAACCCCACCCCATAAAAGCACCCCTCCACTGGCCGAACGGCGAGCACCACTCCCTCCCTCCTTCCTCCAGCTCCCCCCACCCCTCCCAAAACCCCAGTTCAATCCCAGGTTTCAAATCCGCCACCTTTTGCACATACACACATACACAGGGAGGCGCACAGTCACACTTCTCCCCTCCTACCCCCATAGCTCAGCTCAGCTGCTTTACCCCAAGCAAACCAAACCCAAGGCCAAAGGATTCCTCAAAAGAACCACTTCCTCCTCATAGCTCGTGAGCGCGCTCTCTCTCTCCTCTTCACTCCTCCCAGCTGCTGCAGCGGCTGCTTAAAGAGGGGGAGGGAGCCAAGAGGGGAGGAGCAATGTCGGAGCAGCCATTGCCGCAGCCTCGGAGCAGCATGCGGGAGGCGCTGGAAAAGGAGGACAAGGAGAAGGCGGCGGCGGCGGCCGCCGCGGCCAAGGACAAGGCGGCCATTCCCAAGAACGGCGGCAACGGCGGGGGCAAGAACGGCGGCGGCAACGGTGGCGGCGGCGGGAACAACGGAGGAGGGCCACCCCAGTCCGGGGAGGAGACGGCCCGGGAGATTCAGGTCGTGAGGGAGGCGTACCGGCGCGAGACGACGGCGCCGTCGTACGTCATCCCCGAGGAGCCGCCGGCCATGGTGGAGCTCGTGGGCTGGTACCTCTACGGCTTCTGCTCCTACTTTATCACCCATCTGCTGCTGCCGGTGCTCTTCCCGGCCATCGTCACCCAGGTCGCCTTCCCCGCCTCCGACTTCACGCCGGAGTCCAAGTACACCGTCAAGGGCGCCACCTGCTCCATCCATGAGATGTCCATGTAAGAGACGCACCACCTCCTATCCTCCGTGCCTACCTATCTTCCTATCCCTTCGTGTTCACATAAATCTTCTGAGATTTTGCTTCCCACCATTTCCCCTTCTTGCCCTGGTTTTTGAGTTCTTGGTGGGTGTTTTTGGGGGGTTTAGATGGGTGTTTTAGTTTGTTCCTCTCTCAGGGGTTTAGTGATTTGTTTTTTCTTCTGGTATTTTTCTGTATCCTTTTTCCCTCAAGAACTAAGATAGTACAGGGTGGGTCTCTGAACTAGACAGCTGTCTTTCAGGTTTATTTCCTTCGAGGAAGTTGTGATTCTCACCTCTTTTCTTTCAAACTTCGAGCTACTAAGTAGTGAGCTTGCTTTGAGGCTGCCCCCCCCCCCCCCCCCCCCCAGTGCGAGAGTTACCCACTTGTTCCTCTTCTTTAAGAGCTCTAGGTTGGTGCCTGCTTTTCAGGTTTCCACCTGATGTCTTCTTAAAAACAAATCTTGTTTTGTTTATCAAACTAGGAAGCATACGTTACATCCTTCACTTGGAAAACATGTTCCTTTTTTTGCCTTGTTTGCGCCGCCAGGCTCTCTGTCTCCTCTGGAGTTTTCAGCTTGTTATTGCTGGTCCTATTCATCTTGTGATGTTGTGCATGCCTGTTGTTTCTTCTACCACGGCTATTTACCTGCCCCGTACGCTAAGTGTGGAAATAAAACTCCGGTGAAGCGTAAAAACTGGATGTTTTTTCTTGGCAAAAGAAAACATAAAAGAAAAAGACCCTGATTCCTCAGAGATTCCCTACTTCCGTGCTCTCAATTATTAGTAGCAGATAAGAGATTCATGAGCAAAGCTCCAAAACATGCTACTGTTTGGCCCTATCTAGTTGAGTAGTGTTTAGCTAGGTATTTCATACCACCCATTTCTTTCTTTTTTGTTATTATCTATTTAGATTTTCTTTCTCTATCTAGATGTTGTCTTGGAACACGCATTTTTTGTCAGTTTCTTTTTGTTAGCTCGCTAGTGAGGGTCACAAGATTTCTTGGGAGGATAAGGTCAAACAAGAAACTCTTAGGGGTGTGTCTGCAAAACTTTTTTGAAATCCTTTTGTGACGTTGAACATTTGGTTGCTATTCCTGAGATGGTAAAGGGGCAGAGGGAGCCATAAGTGTGAAATTTATGAGGTGCCAAGAGGAGGCCTGTGCATCTCATTAAATTGTTCAGAAACTTGAATCCATACTTCAGATAGCTTCCAGTTTCCGCATCAAAATACAGCAATGAAATACTGACCCAGCTGAATTCAACCAGTTACTACTCACCCAGCAGTAAATTTCTTTTGCAATATGGTACGATGTTAGCTGTTAGATCTAGTTGGCACAGCTGGGGGTTACATTTGCTTTTGTCTCACTTTTGATAGAACCGAAAAAAAATGAGTGCGCAAAAGCAGGCCCATGCTTTTGCCCCTTCTCTTTGGCCTTGGCCCATTTCCTTTTGAACAGGAAAAGAGGGTCTTTACCGTTGCAATTACACAGAACAGCACTCTGCTCCAAAAATACTGTTGGTGGCCAACTGCAGGTCCAGCCAACTGGTAGGTGTGCTACAGCATGTCATGTTTAAAAATCCACCAGACCAACTAACTGCTCTTGATTGCAAAGGGGAGGGGTATTGCTGATTCTTAAATTCATGAACATTGACATCCCAACTCTCAAATGTTTCTTTTCAAAAAAAACTCTCAAATGTTCTTTCTGACTGTGTTAATCTGTAACTTATGAAGTTTATAGTTACATTTGTGTTCATTCTTTAGTATTTACGATTCAAGGTTCATGTTATGCACAAAACTTGCATATGCTCACACCAAATTTGTTGACTGTGGCCAGGTACCAAAGGCTTACTAGGCACTCCATTGCCATTGATGGATCCCGGTTGTCACCATTGGGCTGGAGTGGTCTGTCATGGGCAATTGGCATCCTCATTGTGGCGCCGATCCTCACTCAGACTGCTCACCACCTTGACCGTGGCCAGTATCAGTCGCTCATCCTCATTGCCGCCACTTCCTTTGGGTCATTCTTTTGCCTGCTCACTGGCTTCTTCAAGACAGTCTGGGTGTTCCTCTTCTACATCCTCTTCATTGCAGGATCAATCATTGTTGCTGAGGCTGTGCACACCCGCAACCTTGGACTGATGATCCGTGGCCTTGCTGCGCATGACTCAGGCAAGCACCTTGTTCTTCGTCGCCGTGCTGCTGCCAGCCAGCTCAGCTTGTACTGCACTGCCATTGGAGGCATTGGGGCAGCCCTCATGGCTGCATTCATGTACCACATGTTGCGGCGCACTGATCAGCTCACTGGACTTTGGGTCGTCTCCATCTTCAGTGGCCTTATCTGGTTCATTGGCATCTGCCATGGTCTTTTCACAAACAGGCCCAGCAGCTCATCACCCGCCACAGCATTCGAGCCCAACTTCTTCACCAAGCTCAGCTACAGCATGACCCTTCTGCGTTACCCACAGGCCATTGGCAGCTTGGTTGCTGTGTTCCTGTCATCTTTTGCCACGATGTGCATCTTCACTAGTGGTACACTCTATGCCATTGGTGGTGTTTGCATCAAGCCTGTGCTTGTGCTCGTGCTTTGGATCCTTTACTTCCTGTTCCCCTTGATATCACTTCCACTTCTCCACCCAATCCAGATCATCATCCGTGCTGATGCTGTTCGCATGCAGCTGCTTGGTTTCATAATCTGCCTTTTCGTGTCTGGTGCTGGATTCTACTTCAAGAGCCACAGGTGGAGAGCTGGCCACATCATTGTCATCGCCCTTGTGCAGAGCACTGCCAATGGTATATTGTACTCATTTGGTCGCATTCTGCTCCTTGACGCCTCACCACCGGGAAAGGAGGGTGCATTTGCAGTCTGGTATGCATTTGTCCGCTGCATCGGTGCTATGATTGGCTTCGCTGCTGCATCAGCTGGCCCTGGGCGTGCTGGAGGATCATTTGCTGCTGCATTCCTTGGGAGCTTCCTAGGCATCATTGTTCTGATCTTCGGCAATGTCAGCAACATTGGGGCGCTGAAGGCTGCGGGGCACCTCAAGGGAATGGACGATGAGAAGAGGATGGGTGGTCTTGGCATGGAGAAAGGCGAAGGCATGGGTAGTGCCGTTGCTGATTCCGGCGAAGGCAGGGGGAGGGTATGATGACAATTTCAAGAGACGGTGTATTTCTGGGAGGAAAAGATTGCATTGCTGTGGAGGTTGTGTTTGTGAGAAGGATTTGTTCTCTTCTTTCTTGTTTCTTGGTCGTGTTTCAGTGACACTGTTAATCCCAGTGCGTTGCCCCTTTGATGCATGATGATGGATGACATAGTGGTAGAGTGTGCTAGTTGTTAATGTGTTATTCTTTTGCTTGCAAGACAATTGTAACTGATGATGATATGGTTCCTTGTTCACCACCCGTCCAAAAATCTCTTGCAATCTCCATTCATAATTTAATTTCACTCTACGAAACTGTGATTATGTAGAATGAAATGTACTTCTGTAAACTCTGATATTCCATGTGCATTTCATTGGTAGGTCACCAGTGCCGTTGCAGTGTATCTGTCTGTGTCGAGAACTTCCCAGTTCATGTGTGTCATGCTCATCCGGATAGTCATGATAAAATTACATATCGTATATTACTTGTTTGAACTTTGAAGGCAATGGTAATGCCTACAAGTTCTTTTTCTTTAACCAAATAATCAGGCTTGCAAATGCCATTATAAACAAAGATTATTGAAGCCAATTTTTAGTCTTGTTGCAGCCTGCACCTGGAGTAGTTTCAACAGCATGTGATGTAATTCCTTCTGACTTCATCTGTTAATCATTGCACAAGACATTGTGCTTCCACGCATTAGTTAAATTATGCAAACATCATAACAAAGAATTTAAAAGTTGCATTTTCCCCCCATACTGCGACTCTCAGCATCTGACACATATTGTACCCCCTGTGCACAATAACAAGGTATCAACGGCTAAAAAACAGCATGATGACAAAATTAAGCCTTAGTTGCTCTTTCAGAGTCTGTTGGGGGGCAGCTTTTCACACCAGGTTTTATCATATTTTTGCTTGCGTTCTTTATCTTCACCTGCAAAAAGAATCTCTCACGTCGCCAATCTCCAAAAGTCAATAGACGACTCCTGCCAAAAAAGATTCCAAGTCGCTAGAATTGCAGTCAATTCACGGCGGCATTGAAAGGAAAATAAAAGAAAAAAAATACTCAAGCGATGTGTGTTCAAGTCAAATTGGCATACGCGACGAGTACAAAGAGGTCTACGGAGCCGTCTACGTCCAACGGCCTCGGCGTAAACATCCAGGCACGACCGGAGCAGGTCTCGGCGTCAGCATTACGGCATGTCTAATGGGCTTCTAATCCAATTGGTAACCTCACTTGTTCTATACCAGAGTCAACTTAGTTGCTCTTGTACTTCTAGGGTCAGGTGTGAACTGCAGTTTTCTTTGGGCCTGTGCTTTTGTGCAAAGTCACACGACCTCTGAGCAACTCAGTGGCCAAGGAATTATCTCTGAATTTTCGAGGATTTATGGGGCGTGCTGGAGAAGATTTAACCGCAGTTTCAGGTCTACAAGTGCGACTTTTCTGCGTGCTAATAATTCAATTGTTGATGGTTGGACTTTTGCACTTGATGATGTGTTTACAAAGACTAAAGTACAGGGCTGGGGAGAAAGCAACAGGTGCTTAAGCGTGCTAGGGGCACTAATATTCTCTGTCAAAGGAAAAAAGATTGATGTGGTAGGTTTTAAGATTTTGGATAGTGGAATGGTTGGAGAAAGCGTTTACTTGGACATTTAGGTCCTGTTTGAAGCAAATCTTAACTACTTCCCGCTTTTAAAATGAACTGATTAGTTTATTCTGAATATCATGTGTTTTAGAAAGAGGAAATACAAGAGAATTCAATGAATCTTAGTATTCTTGCCACACTTGGTTATGTTAAAATGTCTGTCTAGTTTCCTTTTGCAACTAGTATTATGTGTTGTTCTAATCAGTTATGATTGGGAGTGCTACATCATCATGGTGTCATGTTCCACAGGGATATATATGAGCTTGCAAGAGGTGACCATTGGCATTTTTTGGTTAACCTACAACATCAGATCAGATAGACGTAGGCAGGCAAGGCACGGCAGGGGGCATGGGTGGCTGTCTGGTTGATGCCATGCCTCATGGGTCGTATTGTCCCTTGTCACCCTTTGTTTTTGTATTCCATGCCGTCTGATATTTGTGTGAGAATGGGTAGGTTTTTCATGATTTCTGTGGCCTGCTAAGGTGCTGTCACACTCAAAAACTGTGTGCAGCCTCTCAGCTGGTGCGGTGAGGACCTCACTGTCATTGTAAAGAAAGAAAACAAAGCCAGGGCAGGGCAAGGGCAAGCAAGGGCGCTCGTGTGTGTTCACGGGAAACAAGCTAACGACAAAAACAGACGGCCTCGTCCTCTTTTTACCGTTGCCAGTACAGGCAATCAAACCATTCGTCTAAGCTCATTTGACAGAAGGTAAAACCATTTTTTTTAAATTGTATTGTACCTGCCAAATTAAGAAACCTGGTGGCCAGACCTGCAATCTCTCATTTTTTATATTACCATGCGAGAAAGATAAACAAAATATGTGCACGATCAATAAAGAAGTTACCACATCAGGACTCAAGGATTCAGGAGCATGGACTGGTCAGACATGCAGGCAATGGAGGGGAGGGGAGGCCATGGAGACCTGCAGAGGGAGAGGTTTTTTTTTTTTTTTGAAAATACCTGCAGAGGGAGAGGTGAAGCCGGAAAGCCATGCCCTGAAAGTCTGAAACTGAAACTGATCCGTGATGATGACAGGCACGCTTGTTTCTTCTTCTTCGGTTTCTTTTTTTTTTGACCATTCTTCTTCGGTTCCTGGCTTGACTGCTTGACCACTGCAACGCAAAGAATCCCGTTCCCTTGTCATCGTTTCCGTTTCGTCTGAGTGCAAATGTAATGTTGACCCGTTTCTGTACTAGCCGTTACTGTAGCCTTCTGTGTCAGGCCCGCCCAACGGTCATGTGTAGAGAGAGAGAGAGAGAGAGAGAGAGAGAGTAATCAGGCACTACTAATCACCCTCTCTGTCCTCTGGAAGCACAAGCATCATTCAAGTTTGAA
Organism: Panicum virgatum; assembly: GCF_016808335.1. Classification (NCBI taxonomy): domain Eukaryota; kingdom Viridiplantae; phylum Streptophyta; class Magnoliopsida; order Poales; family Poaceae; genus Panicum; species Panicum virgatum. The sequence goes on along the minus strand of NC_053139.1, from coordinate 1,023,525 downwards.
TAGCGCTGCAGCATGTGTGCAATTGTTGTCACAGGCTTACAGCGAGCAACGGATCAGTGCCAATCAGTTGATTGTTTATGGCTGCTTAAGTTGTTGCCGTGCAGGGTTCAAATCTCTCTCTCTCTCTCCAGGGCCTGCTTCGATGGATTACCAACCAGCACACAGTTTAAGTTAATACCCACTGAGTAATGTGCTTTTGGCCGCTCTCATCGCCGGTTTGAGAATTCTAATTCTGTCCCATGCGGCAGCTGCAGGCCTTGAGAAGAGAGTTGACCAGTGCATGAACCTAATAATTAGTTATTAGTACACCTGTTGATGTTACTGTAGACAATTAACAAAAGGCTAGTCATTAAGATTGGTCCTTAGTTTCGGCAGTAGGAATTAATAGCATTGATGAAGTCCTAATCACTTGTTTAATCAATTTGCCCAGCCTATCCAACCAGGCCTGCAAGTGTATGTGCAGTGTTGTCCTTTTTTTTTTTTGAAATAACAGTGTTGCCTTCTTGATGGTGGTTTTCTCCTGTTTGTTTTCTGCTTGCAGCAGCATAGATAGTGAAGCCTCAACTGGCATTACAAGATTCTTGCCTACCTGCCCTGCCTCTCCAGAGATCAGCAGGTAGTTAACCACTGTAGTTGCCTGCTTTATTAGGGTCTATTTGGATGAGTTTAAGTTGAATGCTAAATTTTTTTTTCGAACGCGCAGAAGAACTGCGCATCAATATATTAAGAAGAAAAGTTGAATGCTAAACTTTAGCACCTGTTAGCACTCGTATCAATGCTAAAAGTTTTGAGTCTTGGTTAAAGTTTAGTCCATCCCATTAGCATTTCTGTTTGGATAAGCTAGTGTTAAAGATTAACACATTAGGACATTAACACTTGGGTCCAAATGCACCCTTAGTAGTGTTTTAACAAAGAAACAAAAGGCAATGGTAATTACACTGCAATTGAAGAATGGCAGGTACTGCTGCAGGCCCTGAACAGAGTAGTACACCTTTTTCTGATTCTGAAGATCGGCCGTGCTCAAATGGCTTATCATGTCCTTTGCATTAATCAAATCAAATCAAGCCCATATAAGTCCTGCAAAAGTCCAGTCGCCCCACGAGCAAAGAGAGAAGCAAAGCCAGCGCGCCAACTCCTTTTGAACAGCCAAAAGAGGAAAAGAAGCATTATATATATCGTGCCATTTTTTTAATGTTTATCGTCGCTGAATTTGGGGAGACCATGGAAAAGGAACAATATTAGGTGAGACTGAGATTCATCTTATCCGCACCATCCTAAGCTGACCCAGGTCTCGGATTTACCTGTTTTAACAAAAAATAATAATAATTAGACGGTAACAATAATTTTTTTAAAACTGTACTGTAACAATTCTCATTAAAGTTTCAGTGAAAAGGAATGATGGCCAAAAGGGATTCCTTTCGTTCATGTGTTTCCTATGTACCGGAAACAAGTAGACAAATGAAGGCGAAAAACATGTAAATAGTCACTGGAGACTGGACTGCTTGCTCTGACTAGTATGACCTCATGATTAACAACACTATTCATATACTGGCACACAAATTCAATTCAGAACATGATCTAAAAAAAAAGAAAATCATTTCAAAATATGGACCAATAATTAAAAGAAAACGTTCCCACATTAAGTGACTCAGCAATATCTGATAATAATTTGTGCATACAACTTATACATGGATGATTCTAATCCAATGCAAGAGGCCCCAGCTGCAAGCAATCTCATGTGCTAGTATATGCAAACTGCAAAGTGTCCAGCTTAGAAGCCCAGCTACCTCTGAGCACTAACTGAAGATACAACTGCTACATGCTTTTAGCCTTTATTTTTCTCAAGGATTAGTACTTGTCTGTCACTTGATGCTCACGATTGTGTAGCCATGGCAGCCAACATCTAGTTGGCGATGTTCTCACATGGATCGACAGGGCACCTGGCCACAAAAGCGCTAATCCTCCTAGTGCGAGAGTTGGGTGCAGCGGCCAACACCATGATGAGTATGTTTCAAGAACCCTTAGATTCAGGAAAGCAGCAACAAGTTACTACTCGTATTGGACACTGCTTAACACATCCTATCTCTACATCCCTCTGCAGTCTAAGTTTCTAGACCATCGTTTTCAGTTACTGGCATTTGGTATTGTTCTGAATTCTGATCAGACTCTATCCTTTTACCCTATCTCTGCAGAGAACTACTGTTGCTGAAGGAATAGTCACAAAGTTCTATTTCTTGTGCACGTCGATTGTCTTTTGGAAATGAGTAAATGAATTGATTGACTGGTAATATTGTAGCAATAGAGCAACATGTAAGCATTCAATGTGAACAGTGGGAGGAAGTAAACATGACATGTATCTAGAAGCAAGTGTCGTATGCAAAAGAGACATCGCACCAAATCCCATTTAGTAGTGCCAAAATAGATTATGCAAGCAGCAGCCATATCTCTCAAGGTGAGAAAGCTAGAAAACAAACATAAAAAGCAGAGATGACAACTACAAGCGCCCACAAAGTCTCTATTTTCTAGGTCTGAATTAACGATGCCCCTGGCATCTTCCAGATGAAATTCCAACCCATCTTATCCACTCTCAGACTCTTCCCTGTCGTGTGTAATACAGGTCTACTCCTGTGTATGGATAGAGATTGCACAAAATTCATGTTTTTTGTGCTTTTTTCCTAACCATTTGATTCTCCAGTTTCTTTTGGTTACATAAAACAGGGATGTGCTTGTCAGGTTGCCCTTGACATATATGTTTTCCTAGTGAATGTGACACCATAAGTTTTAATTGGTTATTGACGTGTAGTTTCCTCTTTTCGTTTATGAAAATTCAAAAGTAAAATGAGTGTGACTTTCTGAAAACACAGGTGGAGGACTGCTGGTCGCTCATTAAAAGTAGACAAGAAGGTACAGATAGGAAGAGGTAGAGTAGGAAAGCTTATTTACCCCCAAAATAAATGAAGAAACCCCAATACATTTGAAATTCCTCTCTTGGAACCCATTGAGTTCATGGAGCTCATGTCAAACCATGCCGCTGCGTGTTTAGTTCCATTTATGCCTGATTGACCAGTCAACAGAAGGAAGAATCTAGACAAACCGAAGAGGATGGAAATTGGAAATTATAGTGTAAAAAATACTAGCAATGCAGTCTTTGTCAACGTTCAGTTCCATTTAATGAAAAGGATGGACATTCTACTTCCACCATTAAAAAGAGAAAATAACTCCCCGTCTATGTTTGAAACTTTCCTAATTTGTGGTGAGACTGAGCCTGCATTGATCTGCCGGTCAGTCACATTGGATTGCAATTGCATGCATGACCAGGTGTGTGGATAGCCATGCTGCATGCATGACTTGTATGAAATTCTTGGCACCCAAAGCCAAAGAAGGCCAGAGATTCAAAGTCCAGAGTCCTCTCCTGTTCCATGTATCTGCCCTGTTCTGTCATGCTCGTGGATGTGCAAGTTTCTGAGTCTGATTTTTCTCAATTGGTGAAAAACAGAAGAAGCAAAGCCATAAAGATGCTGAGGTGCTTGCAGGCCTCCAAATAATGACGATGGGGGCCATGCATGCTTTCAAGAGGGAGAAAAGTAAACATGACGGGGGAAAAGTGATGGATGTAGATGAGCAGCTAAGTCATCTTTTTTTTTTCTTGGTAACAAAATCGTTTGAAAGTGGAAAAACAACGATGGCTATGGGACTATGGGCGCTCATTTTCCATACTGGCAGCTAGCTCGCATAGCAATAGCATCACGGCAGTTTTGACCCAAAGGGATGAACAAAGTGATAACCACATGTAAAAGATGTGGTCATGGATTCTTACTTTACTATGGGACCCTGTTGATTGGGTGGCCTTTAAATAAATTCATGAAATCTGGATAACTGACATAGGAGAAAATGACACAAAAATATGTGAAGTTAATGACTGCAACAAAAGTGCAGTGCAGGGCTCAAATCGTACACAGTTGAGACGATTACTCAAATTTTGTGGCGCCAAAGAGGAACAAGACATCAATCATGGCGGCAGGGTAGAAAAAGAGAACCCACTCATGATTAGCTTATGCTAAAAGGAAGGCAGGCAAGCCGTTAAACAGGAGTGGAAGTCCCGTGATGAAATAAAATGGACATGGCAACTCAAGCTAGGCTGACGCTTTTCTTGTTGAATCTTGTTTTGGGCCCAGCCCAGGATGGCCCAGCACAAATCCTATACTGGCTTTGCGTTTCTAGTTTCCCTTCCATCTTAAACACGTGGTGAGATCTTCTCAATGACAATGCATTCTTACCATCTTCAAGATATGGTACTTGTGCTGCCATTTTTTAGTAGTAATCTTCAACTTTTTTGTGCCTTTTTTTTGAGACATTGGGGGGTTGAACCGAAACAGAAGTGCTTGTCATGTAAGTTTTGTAAGTGGATGTCATCTTATTTCAGCCGGGCTGTCACTTGGAGACAATGGTTGGTACAACTAGCAAGCAAAATAAAGGCAGCAACAATATCGTGCAATCTTTGATTTGAGAATTATTGGTTAGTTGACCGGGTAACAAAATGATGAGAGACTCACACCAATCATGGATCTATTAGTTGGAAACTGAATTCGCATGCCCACACATTTCATTTCTGGAAGACGCGTGACAACCATCTCTTTCAGAGGTTTTAGGTCCGTGACCAACACCCGCATTTCAGAGGCAAAATCTTGAACTAAATGTATCGCACATGATCAGACAGAGGGAACACCAAATCTTTCAGCAGTCCAGATACATCAGACTCTATATATAATACTAATTGCTAAAGGTGTCCCAAATCAGATAGTACTGATTCCCTGATTAATTGGCACAGCATGAAAGGACCTAATCTAAGGTTGTGTGTTGTCTATTGTGCCAATCGCTGATTACCCATGTGCTTACATGCATTCCTACTGCACTATCCTTCCTACTGCACTATCCTGACATTGTTTCTAAATCCTTCCTAGTGCACTATCCTGACATTGTTTCAAAATCCTAATATCTCAACTTCAACCAGCTTGTAACATTGTAGACCCTGAAGCCCCACCTTTCAGATTATACAAAGGAACTGTGCAAGGCCATTGATGAGCGGGCTAAGGTATTTGACAGTTGGTGTTTGTAGAGGCTAAGAAAAACTATAGCAGTCTATAGCCTAGCTAACCTGTTTAGCGTAACCTATTTAGCGGTTCTGTAAATACCGTGTTGAGAAATTGGCGCCCCTAGCCTTGACATCAACTTACGAGAAGTGGTACCAAAGTCAATACCACTTCTCGCGTAGACCCTATACCCATACTACACCAAGAAGACTTCCCCTAGACACTAATATGAGAGACCAACTCTATATGCGAACTCAACTCTTTATTCACTATAACTTAGTACAATACAAGATTCTTGCACTTTTTATGTGGCTACCCTATCATGACACTAATACACTATATGAGAATCTTGCTATCTCCTACTTGAGATGTCTTATGCCATGGTATGACAAGAGGGGGAGGTGTAACATCTTGAAAATTTACCAATTAAATCTCACGTTAAAAATAATTTTTCAAAATTCTTTTCGTCGTTGAGCTCAATCCTTCCAAAAATCTTTCCCTGACCCGACACCCGATTCCGACCGCTGTCCCGTCTCTCTTTTTCTCCTCGCTCCGCGTGCGTCATCCGACCGGACGTCGCGGCGCGCGTGGCCGATCAGGCCGCAGTGGCCGCCGCGAATTCCGCCGGTGTGCGCTCGCTTTCTCTCCCTTTCTCTCTCTCTCTCTCTTCTTCTCTTTTTCCTTTTCTTTTGCTCTTTTTCCATTTTCCCTCTTTTTCTTTTTTTCCTTCTCCTCCTTCCTTCCTTCCCTCTCTCTCCTTCCTTCCTCTCCCGTGCTGCACGCCCTGAGCGCCGCTCGGCTCACCGTCGCCCTTGCCCCACGCACCGCCGCGCGCACCCCCGCTCCCGTGCACGCGCGCGTGCGCGCGCCCCTGCACGCCAATCTCCTCGCCGCCTCGATGCACGCGTCCCCGAGCTTCGCCGCTCGCGAGCTTCGCCGGACCGCCACCGCCCTCCTGTGCCACCTCGCCGCTCGCGCCGCCGCAGAGCACATGGCCGCCGTCTTGCCAGTCGCGCCGCTCGGCGACAAGCACAGCGTCCCCCCCACGTGCCACAGTGCTCGGCACGCCGCTCGCCGCTGCCCGAGTGGTCTTGTCACCCCTGTGTCGCCGCGAATCGAGCTGCCGTGGTGCCAATCGCCATTAATGGCGCCCGTGGAGCTCGCCGGCCGACCGCACCACGGCCACCGCCCCACGGCTCTCCCCGCCGCCTTATTTCGCCTATAAAAGGGGCCCTTGCGCCGCCCTTCACCTCCACGACCTCCACCGCCGCTCCAAGCCTCCTCCCGAGCTCCCAACTCCTCCGCCCACCATTGCCGCCGCCCCAGGATGCCGGCCACCACGGAGCTCCCCTCCCCGCTGCACCCCAGCCCAAACCAAGGTAGGCAATAGAGCCCCCGAGGTTCCCTTCCCCTTTTCCCCCAGGTCCGGGCCGCCGACGAGCTTTGCAGCGCCGCTCCCACGCTCTCCGCTGCCCGCTGCCCGCCGGCCACCGTGGCTAGGCCACCCCGGACCGCCTCTGGCCGAGCTGCGGCCGGGGATCGGCCCCACGGACCTCCCTGCTCCTTTTCCCCCTCCTCCCGTCCGCTATCGTGGCCCAAGGTCACCGGCCAAGCGCCGTCGATGCCCGCCCCCTCCATTCCTCTGTTTCCCGTGGAGGGAGGAGGAAGAAGATGGCATCCTTGCCAAAACCCCCTCCCCTTCCCTCTATTTACTAAAGAACCCCCACCCTTGTAACCCTTTTTCCCAAAAAGGCCCTTCCTGTTTTCCTTTTTGCAAACAAACCCTCCCACCACATATACTTAATTTTAAATAAACCCCTACACCTTTTTAGTATGTCCAGGATATTTCTAGAAATTATGATCAGGCCCTTCCACTCTCAGAAATAATTACAAATAGGTCCCTGACTCCTTATTTAACCCCTAAACCTTTATATAACCTATCATTTTATGTGCCAAACAACCTCCGATCGATCCGAAACTTTGGCCATGCCATTAGGAAATCGCGCAAAAATATTACTTCTATCTCCATACCTTATTTGTTTCTGAATCGAGCTCAACGATAAAGCTTTTATTTATTTTTCTTGATTGTGTGCTTGTTTGTATACGTCGTAGATCACGGTGTGAACGAAGGAGAGCCCGTGGATGAGCAGTACTGCGAGCAAGCGAACGAGGACCAGTTCTGCGACCCCGAGCCCGAAGGACAGCATTTCGATCAGGAACCCCCGGAAGGATTTGAGGACGGCAAGTTCAATCCCGCCCTTTGATGCATGTTTTGTCCTAGTTTTTATAAACACAACCTATTGGCCTATTTTATAAAATTGCATATGCTTTGCCTGCTGAAAACATGGTTGGATAGCCACCCCTTGATTTGTTATAACCATTCCTTGACCACCTAGATTAATGTCTGAATGCGTTTGGACGTTAATCGCTGCTAGAACGCTTAGGACCTTAAACTCGGTACAATTTGTTTTATAAAAAGAAAACGTGTGAGTGTGTGTGGGAAGGGAAAATGTGGAATTTTCGAAAGATGAGTTTAGACGGGATGGATGGCATTTCTGTGTGATTTGCCGATTGGTGTGCTCGTGTCTGTGTGGCAGAGTAAGGAAGGGAGATATCCATCTTGTCACAACTAAGGACCGAGTTGGTGTGTCATCTCACCTAACTCCACTATCGTGCAAACCACTCGACCGTTGAATGGGCAACGGCTTAGCATAAACCCCACTAGTTAGTCTGATAGCCATCAGGAGAGCTGAGAGCAACGGGTGATCAAGGAGAAGGGATTAGCTCTGTGTGACTTATGCCCCGGTTAAAACCTCTGTGATAGGTCAATGACCCCTTGGTGGATCCCGTGATGGCTAGTCAGGTCTAGCTAAGGTGGGTAATGGCTTTGTTGGGATCTACACCGACACTACGGTGTTTGAGCTGTGGTACCCCGCTTGTGGGTAAAGTTGCACACCTCTGCATAGTTAAAATCTATTCAAATAGCCGTACCCACGGTACTGGGCGAGTTACGGTGTGGTCACGCAACTAGTGTTTATTCTGGTAAGGGATGGGTTGGCGTGAGTTGTTTTGGGAAAAGTGTCCGGTAGTTATGCCGTGTGCTACAGCGGATGAGGAGTCCGGTAGCGGCTTAAAACTTGGATCCTGTGTGGGTCAACACTACGTGTTACTCGATGCAAGAAAAACTTGCTTTGAAAATCCTTTCTTTCAAATGAACCCCTGCATAAAATATTGCTTTCCGCAAATTAAACCCTAGCCTTATCTTTGATTTACCCTGTGCATTATATTCTGTTTATACCTCCTCCGTGGGTGTGGTTGGACTTGCTGAGTACGTTTGTACTCACCCATTCTTAATTTTTTTCAGAGGAAGATCCAGACTACATTCCCGAAGACGTCGAGTAGGGTACCGTCCTGCACCCAGCCTTGCCTGTGGATAGAGTCACACGCAGGAAGTTCCGTATGGCGCAAGACTCTGATGACCATCTCTTCGTAGTTAATGTAGTTGTGTGGGTTTTAGTGGTAATCCTCGCGATAGTGGCACTTCACTGCCCATTACCACGTAGAGTTGTACGGTGATGAACCATCTGATGTAATAAATGTGTCATCAGCCTCTTAGGACTGATGTTGGTATCACATTTAAGTCTTCTCTTATGAGGGGACGCTTCAGGAGGGGAGCACCACTATTTATAGGACTCTATAGTTCATATGGTTTTGCCATGTATCCACCTTCTACACATTTTTTTACAAAATATGTAACTCTAGAATATTCCTCATACTTATCTAATAATACAAATATCTAATTTCAAGAGTATTCCATATTTCACCATGAAGCATGGTAACCACGATTCTAGAAGCTTCTCACAATTGCATTTCTAGTTCAACATCATACATAAATCTATGAGTAATTTTGAATATAAATATGTAATCAAGAAAAATCCATGTACTAAAGTATGTCTTGGGCTTCATTTTCTTGTTACATCGTTGACGAAATACTAAGTTTTGTCAATGATTTTAATATTAAACTAATAATAAGTAAAGATTAATTATATAGTTTAGCTGGATAAAGAACGCTTAATTTAGTGGCTATAGTGGGATATTGTCGGTACCCTGTAACAGGGATACCCACTCTTGCTGCGACAAGGCAGGACCCGCGTAGTTATCCGTACGCGCAAAGGGCGGAGTAGCCAGGCCCCACGGGTCAGGCTATTTCCTCACCAAGCCAATGGCCCCAGACCCGTCCTCCGCCTGGGGATGGGTCCGGAGACGCTACATGTCCCTAAGGAAGGAAAACTCCGAGCTGACAGCCGAGGCCTCGGACCCCCCATAGGGGTCCGGGACCTCCTGCGTCCATCCGGACCTCCCTTACCGCGTGGGGGTCCAGAGCCGCCACGTGGCCCGGAGGCACGGGCGCGGACTCGTGCGCAAGTCTACCGCTGGAAGACTCGCGCACCCACCGCATTTAATGCAGATGGTCGAGGCGTGCTTTGTCGCCGCGGCACGCGGGACAGCCTTTGTCAGGCCTCACTGTGCACCGCGTATTACCAAGGTACACAGTGTAGCCGCCTGTGCTGCGCCCGCGCAGAGCCCGTCTGCCGCATTAATTGGATACGACGGCACGTCACTTTTCCATCATGCCTTCTACGCCGCAAGCTACACGGCCCGTTCAGCTACGTGGCAGGCAATGCCGCTAGCTATGACTGGCGCCGCTCCGAGAAGACAGCGCCTAGACACGCCGGACGGAGGATTCCGGGAGCAGGCAATGGAATCCAAGAAACGGATCTCCTTCGCCTGCGACGCCATAATTATGAACAGTACATTATCTTGTACTACATCGTTGGGCCCACCTGTCGGGGTCCCAACGGCCATGTACGCGCCCCCTTGAGATATAAAAGGGAGGCGCTCGCTGAACACAACAGGCTCTCCAGACACACACAAGCTCTCGCGAACTCTCTCGAGGCAAAGGAATACATCTCACACTGGACGTAGGGTATTACGCTCCAGCGGCCCGAACCACTCTAATCCCGCTGTGTTCATCATGTTCTTGAGCGAGATCGAACTAGGACTAGCTAACCCTGAGCACACACCCTCTGGGCTTGGGCGGGTGCCTTCCGCCACCCGGCTATGGTTTACAGCACCACGACATTTGGCGCGCCAGGTAGGGGTGCTAAGTTGGTTGCAGTTCATCTCTTCCCCGTCTCCATGGTTCGTGTGGATGACGTGGAGATGACGGAGGGTGTGGCGTCCTCCACGCCACACGCCTCTTGAGTTCCTGCTCCAGGGGCAACTGTGCCTGTGGGGTAGGCACCGTCGGCGGCAGCGCGCGCTGCTCGACGGCAAGGGACAGGGCGGCCGTCACGGGCCCCCTCGCAGGCTGCGAGTGGCGGAGCGTTGGCGGCGGCTAGGGAGTTGTTTCGCAACCCTCCGGCTGCTGCAGCCTCGCTAGACGCCCTGAGGCAGTGGCGGGACGACGTTGACCGTCTCCTCCATCTGGCTCAGGCCTCCCCCAGTTCCGCAAGGACTGGGCAACGACCTCCGCCCGGCAATGCGGTGGTACCCTACCACCAGTGCCAGGGCGGTGCGTCGGCATCTGTGCGCTCCCCCACCGTGAGGGGTGCACAGACAGAAGACTTGCGGGCGGAGGTCAACCGCTGGCGCGCGGGAGAGGATGCCCGCATCTCCGTCGAAAGGGCGCGAGAGCGCCGTCTCAACATTGAGGGACGCAACCTCAACGCCGACTTGGATGTGGTAGCACCCAAGCCTCCAGTGAACGCCCGGATACAGGCGTGTGCCCCGGTGGCTGGGGTGGGCTGCGCTACGCTGGCAGAGCATCTCCGCGCGGTGGCATGGCCGTCCAAGTTCCGCCCGCACCTGCCGGAGAAGTACGACGGTACCACTAACCCGTCGGAATTTCTGCAGGTGTACGTTACCGCCATCACAGCAGCTGGTGGTAATGACGCCATCATGGCGAGCTACTTTCATGTAGCCTTGTCTGGGCCAGCCCGGACTTGGCTCATGAACCTCACACCTGGGACGATCCAGTCCTGGGAGGAGCTCTGTGCGAGGTTCACATCGAACTTCGCCAGCGCATACCAGCAGCATGGTGTGGAGGCACACCTTCACGCCGTGAGGCAAAAACCTGGAGAAACGCTCTGGGCCTTCATCTCGCGCTTCACCAAGGTACGGGGTACCATTCCTCATATCTCTGATGCATCTATTATCACTGCTTTCCGCCAGGGGGTACGTGACGAGAAGATGCTCGAGAAGCTGGCGACGCACGAGGTGGAAAGCATTACTATGCTTTTCTCCCTGGCAGACAAGTGTGCCAGGGCCGCTGAGGGCTGTGCATGGCACTCAGCCCCCCAAGACAGAGACACCAAGGCTGGTGGCTCCGGTGCTACCGCTCAGGGCGGTGGCAAGAAGAAGAAGAACAAGAATCGGAGTCGCGGGGAGCCGCATTCTGGTGGACCAGTCGTTGCAGCAGCAGCACCAGCGGCTGCGCCGGCGGCTGCAGCAGCGGCCGGGGGCAAGAATGCACATGGCAAACGCCCTCGCCCGCAAGGTGGAAGCGGAGGTTCATGTCCAGTGCATCCCACCGCTCGCCACAGTGCCGCTGACTATCGCGAGATCCAGAAGCTCGCGAAGCGGGTCAATGGGCGGCGTGAGCAGTCCTCCAAGGACGGATCACCCCCTCCTCGCCAGCGGCCTGGCAAGGAGAAGGCCTCCGACAGCGGAGCCGCTGCTGGGGAGAAGGAGCTGGGGTACCAGTCCCCCGCTCGGGAGCTGAAGGGCGTCTACCACAACGACGACTCCGATTCCGACAACGGCGACCGCCGCAAGAAGCTGTACGTAATGTACGGCGGAAGCTGGGAGCTTGTCTCCTGGCGGGACGTGAAGACCCTTCGCCGAGAGGTCCTTTCGGTGAAGCCAGGGGTCCCGAAGGCGGCGCCACACCAGAGGTGGATGAACACCACCATCTCTTTCGGGCCATCTGACTGCCCGGAGAATATGGCTGGGGCTAGTGTACTACCTCTAGTCACCGCCCCTGTCATATCCAACGTGAGGCTCTATCACGTGCTGATTGACGGGGGGGGGGGGGGGGGCTGGCCTCAACGTCATCAGCTATGCAGCGTTCAAGCAGTTGCAGATCCCGGAGTCCAAGCTGACTCCCTCTCGCCCATTCTCCGGAGTGGGCCCACATCCGGTGTTCCCTCTGGGGAGCATCACACTGCCGGTCACATTCGGGACCGAGGAGAACTTCCGCACAGAGAGCGTTCTGTTCGATGTTGCGGAGGTAAACCTCCCGTCCAATGCCATTATTGGCCGGCCGGCACTCTACCGCTTCATGGCCATTGCTCATTACGGGTATTTGGTCTTGAAGATGCCTTCCCCTGCCGGTGTCCTCACCATGCAGGGCGACCGCACCGCTGTTGTCGCTGTAGTCGAGAGGCTGCATGCTCTGGCGGCGGAGGCAACGCGTTCCAAGGAGGACCCATCCCCCTCGCAACCCAGGGCGCCTGCAAAGACACCCAGGGTTCAGCCGTCCAATCCGGACGATGTCCCCGTGAAGAGAGTCCAGATCGGGGCGGACTCCTCCGGGACCACCCGCATTGCGGGGAACCTAGAGGAGAAATAGGAAGACGTGCTCATCGCTTTCCTCTGGGCAAATGTCGATGTGTTCGCCTGGGAACCGTCGCAGATGCCCGGGATCCCCAGGGAAGTGATCGAGCACAATATGAGGATCTACCCCGACGCCACGCCAGTGCGCCAGAAGCCTCGGAAGCAGTCTGTGGAGCGGCAGAACTTCATCCGCGAAGAAGTCCGCAAGATCCTACACGCTGGCTTCATCGAGGAGGTCCACCACCCTGAGTGGTTGGCCAACCCGGTCGTTGTCCCAAAGGCCAATGGGAAGCTTCGGATGTGCATCGACTACACAAGCCTCAACAAGACATGTCCTAGAGACCCCTATCCTCTTCCGCGTATCGATCAGATCGTGGACTCCACCTCCGGGTGTGACCTTTTGTCTTTCCTAGATGCGTACTCTGGTTTTCACCAGATTCAGATGTCTAGAGAGGATAGGAAGCATACTGCCTTTGTAACAGTAGATGGTCTTTATTGCTACATTGTCATGCCGTATGGTCTAAGGAATGCCTTACCCACGTTTGTACGAGCTATGAACAAAACCTTCTGTAATCTAATTAGAGATACTGTTGAGGTGTATGTTGATGACATTGTGGTCAAGACCAAGGTAGGGTCTACACTAGTGGAGGACCTGTCCCTCGTCTTCGACCGGCTCCGCGCCACGCGCACGAAGCTGAACCCCGAGAAGTGCATCTTCGGCGTCTCAGCGGGGAAGTTACTGGGTTTCCTGGTCTCTCATCGAGGCATCGAGGCAAACCCAGCCAAGATCAAGGCGATCGAAGCGATGAGGCCTCCCGGCCGCATCAAGAACGTCCAGAAGCTTACTGGATCTCTCGCCGCTCTTAGCCGCTTCATATCGAGGCTGGCTGAGAGGGCCCTCCCCTTCTTCAAACTATTAAGGAGGTCCGGTTCATTCTCTTGGACCGAAGAGGCTGAGCAAGCCTTCCAGGAACTGAAGCAGCACCTCACCTCACTACCAGTATTGGTGGCTGCAGAGCCTGGTGAGCCGTTATTTCTGTATCTTGCTGCGTCTGCGGAAGCGGTCAGCATGGTGCTGGTCGCCGAAAGGACGGAGCAAACTCGCCGGGGGGACACCAGGGTCTCCCCGGCCAAGGATGGTGAGCCGGACCCCAGATACAGGGCCCGTCAGCCTCACCTCTACCTGAAGCTCCGGAACCCGGACAAGGGGGTCCGGAGGAGCCTCGTATCAGTGGAAGCCCAGGATCGCTGGGGGCCCAAGGACCTGACGTGGAGGATAAGGGCGAACCGGACCCGCTCACCAGGGTCCGGACCATCCAAAAGCCAGTCTACTACGTCAGCGAAGTCCTCCACGAGGCAAAGGCCAGGTTTCTTGAGACGCATAAGCTTATCTATGCGATACTTATTGCGTCCAGGAAACTGGGCCACTACTTTCAGGCACACCGAGTTGTTGTAGTGACCTCTTATCCGCTAAGAGCGATCCTGCACAACTCCAACGCCACGGGCAATATCGCCAAGTGGGCAGCAGAGCTAGCTGAGTTCCAACTGGACTTCCAGCCTCGCCATGCAGTCAAGAGCCAGATCCTGGCGGACTTCATAGCGGAATGGACTCCTTCCCCAAGTAATCCTGGGGGTCCGGACTTCAACGCCGGACCCCCGGAGCCGGAACTCAGGACACCAGTCTTCACCGAGCCCCACTGGACACTCTTCTTCGACGGGTCTGCCCGCGAGAAGTGGGCCGGAGCTGGTGTGGTCCTCATCGACCCAGATGGAGATCAGCTGAAGTACATAGTACACCTTGAGTTCAAGGCCACCAACAACATGGCGGAGTACGAAGCTCTTATCTTTGGTCTGACGCAAGCCCTGTCTCTGGGGGTCCGGCAGCTTCTGGTGAAGGGGGACTCTCAGCTAATCATCAAGCAGGTCCGAGGGGATTGCAGCTGCAACAATCCCCAGCTCGCGGCATACCTCATACACGTCAGGAAGCTCGAGAAGGACTTCGACGCCTTGGAACTGCAACACGTTCCCCGCGAACTCAACTCAGCAGCGGATGATCTCTCCGCGAGAGCATCTACCTGGGCATCTGTGCCCGAGGGCATCTTCGAAAGACGGCTGCTGAGACCTACCGCCCAGCCTGCCGAGCTGGGTGAAGGGGATCATGCTAGCACCTCGAAGCTAGCAGTCCCGGTGGCATTCCACCTATGGTGCCCGACCTGGGCTGTGTGCTCTATTGAGGATCCTGGAGACCTCACAGAGCCACCCCCACCTGCTCAGGGAACTCCCAATGCATGGATCTCCGAGATCCGGGGCTACCTGAAAGATAACATCCTCCCTGATGATGATGTGTCCGCTGAGCGCATAGTCCGATTGGCTAAATGCTACGCAGTGGTGGAAGGGGATCTCTACCGCCGTGGCGCCAATGGTGCCCTCATGCGATGCATCTCCCAGGGAGAGGGCCGCGAGTTGCTCGCAGAGATCCATGGAGGCGAGTGTGGAAGTCATTCTTCATCTCGTACGCTTGTTGGCAAGGCCTTTCGGCATGGTTTCTACTGGCCAACAGCACTCCAGGATGCGGCTGAGCTGGTAAAATCCTGCAAAGCATGCCAGTTCCATGCAAAGCAAATACACACTCCGGCTCAAGCTCTGCAAATGATTCTGCCCTCATGGCCATTTGCCGTGTGAGGTGTGGATATCCTGGGGCCATTCCCCCGGGCCGTCGGTGGGTATCGGTTCCTCTACGTCGCCATCGACAAGTTCACAAAGTGGCCGGAGGTTACCCCTGTGGTAAATATCACAAAGAAATCAGCAATTGCATTCCTCAAGTCCATTGTGTGCAGATTTGGCATCCCAAACCGCATCATCGCGGACAACGGGACCCAATTCAAAAGCAGACTGTTCCAAGAGTACTGCGAGGACATCGGCATCCAGCTATGCTTTGCGTCCATGGCACATCCCCGCAGCAATGGACAGGTTGAGAGAGCGAATGCAGAGATCCTCAGGGGACTCAAGACCCGCACCTACAACTGCTTGAAAAAGCATGGTGCCAAATGGGTTGATGAGCTTCCATGTGTACTATGGGGCAACCGGACCACACCCAGCCGAGCTACCGGGGAGACTCCGTTCTTCCTGGTCTACGGGGCTGAAGCATGCCTTCCCCCAGAAATTCACCTGGGCTCACCACGGGTCCAGGCTTTTGACGAATCCATGCAGGAGCAGCTGCGGCGTGACGACGTGGACTTCGTTGACGAACGAAGGTGGCGAGTAGCAATTCGAAAGTCACGCTACAACCAGGCGCTCAGGCGCTATCATCAACGGTTCGTGCACAGTAGGGTGCTCCGGGCTAGTGACCTCATCCTCAGACGGATTCTGAACCGAGCAGGGCTCCACAAACTTTCCCCCAGCTGGGAGGGGCCCTTCGAGGTTATAGAGGTATGCCGGCCCGGATGTGTTCGCCTCGCCACAGAAGATGGAGTACCGCTGACCAACCCATGGAACATAGAACATCTGCGTAAGTTTTACACCTAGGCAGAGCAGGGAAACAAACTTTTCCTTTTGTAATAAGTTAGAGTTAGCGTGCGGCCCAGAGCGGTTGGGGGCCACCCTCATAAACCCGACCTCTGGCATCCATCGCACCGTCGGTTAACGCGCGGCTCAGAGCAGTAGAGGTCCGACCTCGTAAACCCGGCCTCTGGCATCCATCGCGCAAGGCCATGTACATCAAGATTGCAAAGGAAATAATTTCTCCCAGTTCTGTCTCTGTCAAAATTTAATTTCGCATTCTGATTCTCGAGATTTTACCTTTCTAACCCCCGCGTGGACCTCTACTCTTGTTGCTACAACTAAGATCTGTATTGAGTCGCTGGACTGCCGTACAGATCCGGACCCTCTTGCTGCTGGGAGAGAGGTCCGGACCCCTAAGAACTAGCTCTGGAGAGGGGGTACTTGTTTCCTGGGGTGGTTGGAGCCCTGTGTAGCAGCTTAGCCGGTTCCGTACCCAAAGCCTACACACTCCACCACCCTGTAACGAGTGCCCTAGTACCCGGGGCTGGGTAATTAGGGGCCTGGACCTCATTCTAGCTCAAGAGTTGGCTTCCTGAGTCCTACACGGCATGTCCAGCCCTTATCTCAAAGGATCGAGTACAACAAAGTGACCTCACCCACTGCTGCGAAGGGTCTAGGACGATGAAGCTAGGTCCAGAAGGATCGTGCTGTTTCCTGGAGTGGTCTGGAGCCCTGTGTAGCACCTTAGCCTGGTTCCGTACCCTAAGCCTACGCACTCCACCACTCTGTAACAAGCACTGAGCTACCTGGACCTGTGCATCTAGAGCCCCGGACCTGGTACCAGCCTGGGACTGGTCCAGGATGAGTCCCGCATGCCTGCTACTAAGCTGTAACTTTGAAGTGCTACACAGGTTAAGCCCTGATTGGTGGTAGCCAGCCTCAAACCATTGAGCATATCTACCAGGGGGTCCTTGCATCCGCTTCAAAGGTTTCATGCAGATCAAGGTCCAGTCTCAATGGTAGACAGACTCACAACAACTGAGTCTATCTCCTAGGGGGCCCGGAGCATCCGCTTTGTCCCAGACATCATGAATGGATTCTGCATGCGTCAAACAGCTAAGTTGCAGTATCATTGCTACCGTATAAGCGAATTTGATTCTTCTCTCTGTAGTTCTGTATGCTACACAGGGAACAAGACGCTTGCTCGCCTTGCAAACTATGCGGCACCTATGCCCAAGGAGGTCCGGAGTATCTTCGACGGCTCACGTGGCAGACAGGTCCAAACAACTGAACCTATCCGCCAGGGGGCCCGGGCGCCAGGGTGCTGCATACCACAAATCAGCAACTGACAAACAGCTAAGTTGAAGTTTTCTTCTATTTCAAAAATTTCAACTAATACAATGTTTGTTACATAATGCAAAAGATACAATCCCCAGCTCAAGGGTCTGCAGGCTCCCGCTTGAAGTAGGCGGCAACGAAGTCGACGACCTCCCGCACGCTGTCCCGAGCGGCGGCCTCCGTCTCCGCTACAGGACCATCGACCACGGGCGCCAGCGAGATGGCCGGGTCATGGCTCCGGAGGCAGGTCAGGATGTGCTCCGCCACCATCCTTATCAGCTCACGACCCTCGGCTTCGAGCTGGCCAGCAAGGACCGGCCCCAGACGTTGGAGCCTATCCGAAGCAGAATTCAGCACTGGGAGGGCGTCAGCTATCGAAGCTGGTGGCTCCGCCACCTATTTTGGGCTCATTCCAAGTGGCACTAGTGCTAGGCTCGCTTCGGTTGCCCAGTCAGTGATTCGCTGGGCCTCCACGTGCTGGTCCTCCTGGTGCTTCCGGACCGCCTCCTGGACCGCCTCGTGCACCCGAGTGTCCAGCGCCGCCTTGGCCACCTCCACCTCGCGGGACCTCTCCTCGAGCTCGCTTGACCTCTCCTCGAGCTCGGCCTTCCTCTTCTCCGACCACTCCTTCAACTTCTTGAGGGAGTCCCGCTGGCGCCCAAGTTCCTTCTCTATGCCGGTGGCGTGGGCCTCCCGCTTGGAGAGGGACTTCCGGTCCTCCTCCAGCTCCGCCTCGGCAACGGCCAGCTTGCTGGCCCTCTCCTCCAGCTGTTTCTGCCGTCTAGCCAGGGTCCCAGAGAGCTCGTCCAGCTCCTTCCTGCGGATCTCGAGACCCTGGCTGCGGGTCTCAAGCTCGGACTGCTGGGCAGCAAGCCGACTCTCGAGGTCCGACCGCTGAGCCGCGAAGCCAACAACCTCCAAAGCAAAAGTCTCCTCCCGCTGGGCCAGGGTCTTCTTCCGGCTCGATACTGCAAGCTCCCGATTGAATACCTTCAGAAGGTTGGCTCGATAGGCCTCCTGGTCGGCTTTGAGCTTCGACCGGGTCTCCGCAGCACGGGAGGCTTCCACCTTCGTGTGCGCCTCCAGGCGGGTGTGCCAGTCGGAGAGGCACTGACGTTCGCTCTCCAGGGCAGACCACTCCCGCCGGAAGGCCGCCTCGGCGGAGGAGGTTGCCTCCACTATCGACCGCCGGACCTGGGTCAGCACCTGGGGAAGGGGAGTCGCTTCCTCCTCCGGGAGTTGGAGCTGCAGGAGCTGCCTGCCAAAGACCACCTCCAACTCCTCCTCTCCAACAGGACCGGAGCTGGAGGTGGGAGCTTCCGCTGCAGCACTTGTCTCCGGCGCCTCCGCCGCCACTGCGTTGGATGCGGCTACGCCCGGCATCAGCGTCTCCGCCGCCGCTGCGTCAGGTGCGGCGGCGCCCAGTACCGGTGCCTCCGCCGCCGCTGCGACGGGTGCGGCTGCACCCAGCACCGGCGCCTCCGTCGCCGCTGCGTCGGGTACGGCAGCGCCCAGCGCCGGCGCTTCCGCCGCCGCCACGTCGGGTGCGGCTGCGCCCAGCGCCGGCGCCTCCGCCGTCGCAGCATCGGGTGCGGCTGCGCCCAGCACCGGCGTCTCCACCGCCACCACGTCGGGTGCGGCAGCGCCCAGCGCCGGCGCTTCCGCCGGCGCCACGTCGGGTGCGCCCGCGCCCAGCGCCGGCACCTCCGCCGTCGCTGCATCGGGTGCGGTTGCGCCCAGCGCTGGCGCCTCCGCCGCCGCTGCTTCTGCTGCGCCCGCCACAGGCGCCCCCGCCGCCGCAGCGTTGTGTGCTGCTGAGTCTGGTAATGACGCGCCTGTCAGCACCACATCAGGCACCACCGGGCTAGCAGAGGTCGCTGTACCTGAGGATCCCGCACCCGCCGTCGCCGCTGCTGCCGCCGCCGAGGCCGCGGTCGCCTGGGCATCAGCTGACGAGCCGGCGATGGTAGAAGAACTGCTGGGGCGAGGAGCCTTGGCAACAAGCGGAGAAGCCTTCAGCAAAAAGCAGAGCACCTGGCATAGGGGAAGAGAGCAGAATAACACTAACCCAGAGGTGCTAGGTACCCAGCGTCCTCGGAATCCCGACCTTCGCTCCTGCTGCTGCTGCTCCCGCAGCTGCGATGCAGGCGCAACCCGGGCTTGCTCCTAATGCTGCTGCTCTTCCCGTGGCTGCGGCGCGGGCGCAACCCGGGGTTGCACCTGTTGCTGCTGTTGCCGCTCTTGCGCCCGCTGCAGCTGCTCCTGCGGCTGCTGCTGCTGCTGCTGCTGCCGGCGGGAGGTATCTCTCGGCGGCGATGGTGGCGGCGCAGTCACCCCGGAGGACCCGCGAGGGCCAGCGGCCCGGGAGCTACCTTGGTCCGCGCCCTTAGAGATCCTCTGATGCTTTATGGCGGGCTCCGTGACTGGGGTCCCGCCACCCCTGAGTAGCCTGCGCCGGCCTGCATCCCCCGACGATGCACCGGAGCTGCTCTGTACCTGGCTAGAACCGGCTATGGCGGCGCTACTGGCCACGGCCTGCTTCCCCTTCGTGGTGGCGCCGGACCCCGCGGTGCTCACTGTAGCTTGATCCCCTGATGCGCCAGGGATCCGGAGCCCACAGTTCGGATCGCCCCCGGTCTGGCGTGGAGCCAGCCCCCCGTCGTCAAGAGTTGGCAGGGTAGCCAGCACCGCCACCCTCGCGGAGTCCTCGCAGAGGGGGACATTACCCTGAGGGAGGATCAGGTTCTCCGGGATGAAGGCGTCTCCCATCACAGCCCGCACCAGGACCTCCAAGGCTTCCTGAGTCAGATCGCTCCCCTCTCCGCGGTGGGTCCTACTGCAGTCGTTAAGGCCGGTGAAGCTCCAAGAGGGGCGCGGGCGCTGCTTCAGGGGGGCGATCCGGCGCTTCAGGAAATCTACGAGCACATGCCACGATGTGAGGCCGCTCTCCACCAGCGACCTGATCTTGCCCAGCACGGAGTCGAATTCCGGCTGTAGGGATGGCTTGGCCCTCCAGGATCCACGGTCGGTGGCAGGTCCCTCGGTCGGCAGGGCGAGGCGCTCGTTGGCTTCGGTGGTGGCGATCACCCAATCCCTGCGCCACTCCTCCCACTTCCCGCCAGTAAGGCCGAGAATGTAAGGCATTGGCAGGTCACTCCTTATCTGGAAGTAGTACCCCCCACTTCGTCCTTGCTCCTTCCGGACTTCACTAGGACGAAGAAGTAGCGGAAGAGGATGACGCAGGGCCGCACTCCCACGAACAACTCGCACAAATGCACGAAGATGGACGTCAGAAGGAGGGAGTGGGGCGTCAGGTACTGAAGTTGGAGGCCGAAGTCTTCCAGCAGCAGTAGCAGGAATGAAAAGATTGGCAGCCCCACGCCGGTGGAGATGTGCGAGGTGAATAGCACAAACTCCCCGGCGCGGAGGTTGCCAAGGGGAACCGAGCCTGCTCGGACCCCCCAGCCGGTCTCCTGAGCGCTCCACCCAAGCAGGCGGGGCACCGTGTTCAACTCCTCCTCGGACTGGAAACGGCGTGGATGAGCAAGGGATGCCATCTCTCTGTGGAGGTGAGGAGCAGCCTGCGTGGGGGAGCAGGGGGCAAGGAAAGCTCGAAGGCAAAGGGGCGCAAAGGTTGGAAGGAAGAAGGCGAATGCGGGAAAGTAAACGCGGTATACGATTCGCCCCGTTATAAAGCCTGACTCAACCGGCGCGCCCCGGAACCGTCGCTGGAACCCAAGCGACGCCCGCACCTGGTGTTAACTGCCTAGTCCCTGACGAGGGGGCCCAGGCCCATCTGTCAGGGAGGGCGGGTAACCAGCAATGGTGTGAAAAGGCGGATCTGAACCGTCGCCCACGCGCGAAGCGAGGCAGAAACTGAGCTGACGTGCGCGTATTAAGCGCTGGTGAGGCCGAGCTTTTCGGGAACTGCGCCGGTGGTAAATGTACCGCTTACTCCGGCCGCGACAATGACGAGCATCGCGCGCGTGACGAGGTGAACCACTGTGCGTGGGGGCCATGAGTCAGTAAGCCGTTGCGATGTGATGAGGCAGCAAACAACCCGACGGATGGTCAAAGCCGGTCAAGGCCCCTGCAGTAAGAAGCTTCAAGCTTTGAAGAGCCAAATCTCAGTAGTGGCCCCACCTGCGGTTTCGTACCTCCCCCAAGGTGGGCCCGGGGGCCACTGTCGGTACCCTGTAACAGGGATACCCACTCTTACTGCGACAAGGCAGGACCCGCGTAGTTATCCGTAACTACACGCAAAGGGCGGAGTAGCCAGGCTGAAGCGTCCCCTCATAAGAGAAGACTTAAATGTGTTACAAAGCACCAGTCCCAGGAGGCTGATGACACATTTATTACATCAGATGGTTCATTACCGTACAACCCTACGCGGTAGTGAGCAGAGGAATGCAACTATCGCGAGGATTACAATCCACACACACGCGACGATATTAAAAACAAAGAGAAAATCATCGAGGTCTTGCGCCATGCGGAAACTCCGGCGGGTGACCCAAGTCCACAGGCAAGGCTGGGTGCAGGACGATAACCCTACTCGGCGTCGTCTGGCACAAAGTCTGGATCTTCTTCTGTAAAAAGGAAAATGGGGTGAGTACAAACGTACTCAGCAAGTCCAACCACACCCACGGAGGGGGTTGTAATAGAATAATATGCATAGGTAAATCATGGATAAGGTTACGGTTTAATTTGCAGAAAAACAACATTTTATGCAGGGGGTTTATTTTACCAAAAACCTTTTAGAAATCAATTTTTGCAGTAACACAGAGTTCAGGTTTTAAAACTGCTACCGGACTCCCTGTCCGTCGTAGCACACGGCACAACTGCCGGAACCAATTCCAAAACAACTCACACCAGCCCATCCCAAAGAAACACTAGTTATGTGACCACACCATAACTCGCCCAATACCGTGGGCACGGACTATTCGAATAGATTCTTAACTCTGCAGAGGTGTGCAACTTTACCCACAAGTAGGATACCACAACTCGAACACCGTCGTGTCGGTGTAGATCCCAACATAGCCATTACCCACCATAGCTAAGCTTGACTAGCCATCACGGGATGCACCAAGGGGTCATTGACCGTTCACTTAGGTATAACCGGGCATAAGTCACTCGGGGCTTATCCCTTTTCCTTAGTTACCCGTTGCTCTCAGCTCTCCTGATGGCTACCACACCAACTAGTGGGATTTATGCTACGCCGTTGCCCATTCAACGGTCGAGTGGTTTGCACGATAATGGAGTTAGGTGAGATGACACACCAACTCGGTCCTTAGACACGACAAGATGGATATCTCCCTTCTTTGCCCTGCCACACAGGCATAAGCACACCAATCGGCAATTCACACAGAAATGCCGTCCATCCCGTCCATACTCATCTTTCGAAAATCCACATTTTATCCCTTCCCACACACACACATTTCCTTTATAAAATAAGTCGTATTACGAGTAAAGTCCTAAGCGTTCTAATATTGATTAATGTCCAAGCAAAATCAGACATTAATCTAGGTAGTCAAGGAATGGTCATCACAAATCAAGGGGTGGCTATCCAACCATGTTTTCATGCAAGCAAAAACATATGCAGTTTTATAAAGCAGGCCATTGGGTTGTATTTATAAAAACTAGGACAGAAACATGCATCAAAGGATGGGATTGAACTTGCCGTCTTCAAAGCCTTCGGGGAAGTCTTGACCTTCGGGCTCGGGGTCGCGGAACGGGTCCTCGTTCACCTGCTCACGGCACTGCTCGACAACGGGTTCTCCTTCGTTCACTCCGTGGTCTACAGCGCACACAAACAAGCACACAATCAAAACACAGAAAAATAAAGATTTGTCGTCGAGCTCGAAACGGGAACACATGAAATATAGAGCATAGAGTATTATTTTTGGATGGTTTCTGAATGGTATGGCCACAACTGAGCTAGGAGAGGCGGGGTAAAATTTTAGGTTAATCCGGGGTCGTTAGGCACATAAAATGATAGGTCAGGGGAGCATTTAGGCCCTAAACAGGGGTTCAGGGACCTAATTGTAATTAAAATTAAGTAAGCAAGGGCTTGGTTTATATTTTAGAAGTTTCTTGGGTTAATTAAAAAGGGTCAGGGTTTTATTTGTAATTAAGTTTATAAGGTGGGGGGTTTGTTTTGGAAATATAACAAAGGGTAAGGGTTTATTTGCAAAAGGCTTAAAAGGGCGGGGTTCTCTTTACTGATTAAAGAAAAGTGGAGGGGGTTATGGGCAAAAACGCCCTTTCTTCCTCCTCCCCCCCGACGCAAAACAGGGGAGGGGTAGGGGCGCGCCGGCGGCGGCCGATTCGGCCGCCCTGGGCCTCGACGGCGGCCCGGGATAGAGGGGAAAGGAGGTGGGGGGTGGAGAAGGCCCGATTGCGCTACCTAACTCGAGCTGAGGCGGAGCAGAGACGCGGGTCGACGGGGGCAAGCGGCGGTGAGCAGAGGCGGCTGCGGCGGCGATGCTGCAAGGTCGAGGAGGGGCGCGTGGAGGCTGTGCGGGTTCGTGGAGAGCTAGGGTGCGTGGAGTGCCTACTTATAGGCGTGGAATGGCGGTGGCGAGGGGAGGGCGCCGGTGGCCGGGCTTGGCGGCCATTAATGGCGCTCCGGCGTCGCGACGCGCGGGCGGTGGTGCTGAAAAGACGGCGGAGTTGACGATGCGCTCTGCGGTACTGCACTTCGTCAACGGCGGCAGTGAGAAGGCGAGGTGACGCGAAGCGGAGACCACCGCAGGCGGCACTGTGCCACGGTCGCCGGCGCTGTGCGCCAAGGCGACGGCACGCGCGTGCGGGTCAGGGCCTCGGCCGTTGACGGGATGCGTCGTGGGCAGGTGCGAGCGGGGCCGGACAGCGGGGCGCTGCGCGGACCGGGGAGGGCACGGCGCGTACTGGTGCGGCCAGGCGGCCGTGGCGTGGCGGGCGCGGTCGGCGTGCGGCGCGCGCGGGTGCCTGCGGAGGGAAGCCCGGAGCGCGGGGTAGGAAGCGGGGCGGTGGCGAGCGGCGCGGCGCTCGGGCTGGTGCGCCGAGCAGCTGCTGCGCGCGCGAGGGGGAGCGGGGCAGGGCAGGCCGGGCGGCGCACGGGAGCAGAGAGGGAGGAGGCCGAGTGCGCGGGGTAGGAGGAGAGAGGGAAAGGGAAGGAGAGAGAAAGAAAAGAAAAGAGAAAGAAAATGGGAAGAAGAAAAAGAAAAAGAAAAGAAGGGGAGAGAGAAGGGAAAAAGGGAAGAGGAAGGGAGGGATCCGCGCCGGGATCACGGCGCTGATCGCGGAGCCGGTCGGCCACGCTCGGCGTCCGGGCGCGCGAGAGCGCGACGCACAGGTCGAGGGGAAACAGGGTGCTGGATACGGGTGTCGGGTCTTTGGGGAAACGGGAAATCCGACGGAACAGGGAGGATTCCGGACAACTGGGGTTAGGGTTTCAAAGAGGGACCTCGAGCTCAACGACGAAGCAAAATTTTAGCGCACGATTTATTTTATGTAATTTTCGGGATGTTACAAACCTACCCCACTTAAAATGAATCTCGTCCTCGAGATTCGGCTAGTTCCTAAACAGGTGGGGAAATTCCTTCTTCAGAGCATCTTCTCGTTCCCACGTAGCTTCTTTTATTCCATGTCTGCTCCACTGAACTCTACAAATTCGTACTTCGGAGTTTCTGGTCCTTCTAGTGACGGTGTCTAGAATCTTGACCGGTACTTCTTGATACCGCAAGTCTGGCTGTAGATCTATTGTTTCAACCGGCACATGCTCTGCCTCGGGTACCCTCAAACACCTTCTCAACTGCGAGACATGGAATACTGGGTGTATATCCGACATTTCTTCTGGTTGTTCCAAACGGTATGCTACTGCTCCAATTTTCTTCAGAACTCGGTATGGTCCAATATACCGAGGGGCCAATTTTCCTTGTACCTGAAATCTTCGGGTTCCTCGAATAGGCGATACCTTGAGATACACGAAATCTCCTGGGTTGAAACTTATTTCCCGTTTTTTCTTGTCCGCATAGCTCTTTTGTCGCGACTGGGCTGCTTTTAGCTTTTCTCGAATCTCGGCGACTCTTTCCTCTGCTTCCTTTATGAGTGCGGGGCCGACTAGGGCACGTTCTCCTACTTCTGACCACATCAGAGGGGTTCTGCATTTTCTTCCATAGAGAGCTTCAAACGGTGACATGCCCAAGCTTGCTTGGTACCCGTTGTTGTATGAGAACTCGGCGTAGGGTAGACTCTGCTCCCAATCCTTGCCATAAGTGAGGACACATGCTCTCAGCATATCCTCCATGATCTGATTCACCCTTTCTGTCTGACCATCTGTCTGTGGGTGATAAGCGGAGCTAAAGTCTAGCTTGGTGCCCATAGCTTTATGCAAACTTTTCCAAAATCTAGAGGTGAACTGGGTTCCTCTATCTGAGACGATTCGGCTGGGCACACCATGCAATTTCACTATGTTCTCTATATAGAGCTTAGCTAGCTTCTCCCCGTCATAGTTGGTCCATACGGGTATGAAGTGAGCTGATTTAGTAAGGCGATCCACTATTACCCATATGGAGTCATGTCCTTTCTGGGTTCTGGGCAAGCCCACCACAAAGTCCATTCCTACTTCATCCCATTTCCACACCGGGATGGGTAGGGGTTGCAGTACTCCTGCCGGCTTCTGGTGTTCAGCTTTGATTCTCTGGCAAGTATCACAACGGGCGACAAATCGTGCAATATCTGCCTTCATCCCATTCCACCAATACTTCTGTTTTATGTCCATGTACATTTTGGTGGATCCTGGGTGAATTGAGTAGGCCGAGTTATGGGCTTCATCCATGATCATCTGCCTGAAATCTCCTTTCAGGGGCACACAAATTCTGTCTTTATACCACAACGTTCCCTTATTATCAACTCGAAAGTCTGGGGCCTTATTTTCTCCGGTTTGCCTCCGGATTTCCATCAATCCTTTGTCCGATCTTTGGGCTTTCCTGATTCTTTCCTCCAGAGTGGATTGAACGTTCAGCACTTGGCTGGAGCCTCGAGGGACAATGTGCACATTTAATCGTGCCATTTCTTCTTGTAAATGGTCATTGTTAGGCCCGTAAGACTTCCGACTTAGAGCATCAGCTACTACATTTGCTTTCCCTGGGTGATAATGAATTTCCAAATTATAATCTTTGACTAATTCCAGCCATCTTCTTTGTCTCAGGTTTAAGTCTGGCTGGGTGAAGATATACTTCAGACTTTTATGATCGGTAAAGATTTCGCACTTATTTCCAATCAAATAATGCCTCCAGATCTTAAGTGCGTGCACTACGGCTGCAAGTTCTAGGTCATGGGTTGGGTAATTTCGCTCATGAGTCCTGAGCTGACGGGAAGCATATGCAACGACTTTCCCATCTTGCATCAGTACACAACCCAATCCTTGTCGGGACGCATCACAATAGATGACAAAATCCCGATGAATATCCGGCAGGGTTAGCACTGGGGCTGTCGTCAATCTTCGCTTCAACTCCTGGAAGCTCCTTTCGCACGACTCCGTCCAGGTGAACTTCTTTTCTTTCTTGAGCAGCTCTGTCATGGGCCGGGCTATTTTAGAAAACCCTTCAATGAATCTCCGATAATACCCAGCTAATCCAAGAAAACTCCTGATCTCACTCACATTGGTCGGCGGCTGCCAGTTGGATACTGCTTCGACCTTCTCGGGGTCTACTGCCACTCCTTCTGCGGTCAAAATATGACCAAGGAAGGCTACTTTCTCCAGCCAAAATTCACACTTGCTGAATTTGGCGTATAGCCTATGCACTCTCAGTTTTTCCAAAACTACCCTCAGGTGCTGCTCGTGCTCCTGAATGCTCTTCGAGTAAATAAGTATGTCGTCAATGAAGACTACGTCAAACTTATCTAGCTCGTCCATAAACACTTTGTTCATGAGGTTCATGAAATAGGCAGGTGCATTTGTCAGTCCAAAAGACATCACTGTGAACTCAAACTGTCCGTATCGGGTGACAAAGGCTGTCTTCGGGATGTCGCTTTCCCTACTCTTGAGCTGAAAATATCCGGACCTTAGGTCAATCTTGGAAAAGTACTTGGCTCCTTTTAACTGATCAAAGAGATCATCGATCCTGGGAAGGGGGTACTTATTTTTGATAGTGACTTCGTTTAGTGCCCGGTAGTCTACACACAACCTCATACTTCCGTCCTTCTTCTTGACGAATAGAACCGGGGCTCCCCAAGGTGACGAACTTGGCCTGATAAAGCCAATCCGTTGTAGTTCCTCTAGTTGTTTCTTTAATTCTGCCAACTCGGAGGCTGCCATCCTATACGGTCTCTTGGCTATGGGGGCGGTTCTAGGGACAAGATCAATGACAAATTCTACGTCCCTATCTGGTGGCATACCAGGAAGCTCTTCGGGAAAGACATCGGGGTACTCATTCACTACTGGGACTTCCTCCAAGGACTTGGCTTCCATGCTAAACACCATCGGGTTTGCTCCACTTTCCCGGGTATGACAGGTCACTCGGACTCCCTCTGAGTTTGTTAGATGTACTACCTTATCCGTACAACCTATGAGGCCATTGTGTTTGCTCAGCCAATCCATTCCAAGGATCACATTTATCCCTTCTGACTTAAGCACTACTAGGTCTGCTAGAAACTCTACCCCACTTAAATTGATCCTTACCCGTAGACAACCCAGTTGACACCTGATGTCTCCTCCGGGCGTCCGGGTTATTAGGGGTGTTTTTAGTAGTACTGTAGGTATTTTATGTTTCTCCACAAAACTCGAGGATATGAATGAGTGTGATGCTCCAGAATCAAACAGTACTATTGCAAGAGTTGAGCTGACTAGGTACTCACCGAGTACTACGCCCTGGGCTCCTTGAGCTTCCTGTGCGTCGATGTGGTTGACACGGGCTCGTCCAAAAGACTGCTGGGATTGCCTCTGCTGGTTGTTGTTGTTGTTGCTGTTGCCACGGAGGGGCACTCGGTTGGCACCGGTCAGAACTGGCTTGGGTCCGTTCACTGTGTTGGAGAAAGCCGAAGTAGCAGGCTTGTTCTTGGCATAGGGACAGTCGGCGATGAAGTGACCCGTCTCACGGCAGTTGAAGCAGGCTCTCACGTTGCTGTTGTTGTTGGTGACCTGGCTCGCATTATTCTGTGAGGCCCTCATGGTGTTCTGGCTTCTAGGCTGTGTGTTAGGGGCCCGTGGTCCTGTCACTTGAGACTGAGTTTTGTACTGCATTGGGGCTTGGGACCTTGGTGCGTTGTAGCTGAGACTTCTGGTCTTCTGAAAACGATCCTGCTGGCGAGACTTACTCTCCAGAAACTTGCGTTTGTTCTCTTTCCTTTCATCAATCTTAGCCTTCTCGGTGAGGATTGCCTTGTTCATCAAGGTGTTGAAATCAGGATAGATCTGAGGAGTGAGCAGGGTCCTAAGTTCTGGGTTTAGCCCCTTCTTGAACATGTCCTGCTTCTTCTCGTCGTCGTTCACTTCATCTGGCGCATATCGAGACAGCTCCATAAACTGGTGAGTATATTCTTCCACCGTCATACTCCCCTGCTGAAGTGCGCGGAACTCATCTGCCTTGCGCTTCATGGTGGCCGAGGGGATGTGATAACGGCGGAACTCCCTCACGAATTCATTCCAGGTGACGGTGGAGGCATCTCTGGCAGCAGCGTAGTAATTCTCCCACCAGGCTAAGGCAGTCCCGGTGAGTTGATGTGCAGCCAGAAGAACTTTATCTCGATCCTGGCACCCAAATGGCTCGAGCTTCCTTTGGATCACGCGGAGCCAGTCATCTGCATCCAATGGGTTGCTGGATCCGGCAAAAGTGGGTGGCTTGGTCCTCAGAAAAGCTGTCAGCTTGTCATTAAAGGTCTGCTCTCGTGGCTGCCTGTTCACTAGAGCATTGGCCAGCGTCTCCAGTATGAGAGTCTGGTTATGGATTACTTGTGCCAGGTCCACGAAAGGTGGTGGTGGTGGTGGCAGCTGTGCACCACGATTTTCTCCTCTGCCCTGACTCACTTCTTGTTCTTCCTGAGGATGGTTTTGCCCGTCAGGGTGTACTCCTGCATCAGCAGCTGCAGGGTCCCTGACTCGGGAGGCCCTTGTGATGCTCCGGGAAACCATCTGCAGAACGAGTGGATTGGGACTAAGATTAGGTGATGTTTAAGTTGGTTAAGTCGTATTTTTGGAAAAGGCAGTATCTAATTACTGCCGGCAAGCACACAATCAACAAACAATCATCACAAACAACAAGCACAAGCAAACTTTATTACAACAAGGGTGGTACAACAAGGGGCAAGGTCAAACGCGTACTACACGACCGGGTACACAACTACAAAAGAAAAGGGGCACTGATCTTCTTCGGACCACACGGCTTCATCCCTTGTCGGTCGCTCGCGCTTCAGGCAGACTCATTGGCTCGTGTGGGTTTCTCCCTCGGAAGGGAACTCACGTCCTCCGGGGAAAGGAGTGGTCCTGGCTCTCCGTCCTTTAGACCTCCGTTTTCCCGGGGTTGCGTTGCGGCTTCTCTTGCGGCGGTGGCCGTAGACCTTCCAGGATTCTCGGGTGGGGCTAGTGGGTTTCCAACGAGTGGTCCCCATCCTATGACGGGCGTTCCGAGCAGAACATGGTCTTCTCCTATTGCCGGGACTGGGGTTCCACTACTAGCCCATTCTTGCATACGCCGGTCTCGGGCTTGCCTGAGGCTCTCCTGAGCAACTGCTTCACTGCTGACCGCTGCTGTGGCTCTGGCCTCGGCTTGGACTGCTCGGATCTGCTGCAGTCTTAGTGCGAGCTCTGCTTGCTCGGCTCGATGGGTCTGTTCCCTCAGCAAGTTGGCTTGCTCGTCAAAGAGCTGATCCAAGGAGACTAGGTAGGTAGCTACTTGGTACAGGAGGACTTCTTCGTGGCGGCGCCGTTCCAGGCTTCTCATTCGAGCTTCCCAAACTGGTGTCCTGATGGCTGGTGGAAAGAACCTCATTGGTGTGGGGGTGAGGTGTCCTTCGAAAATCCGGCACAGATAACGAAGTGCTTTTCTGACGGCTAGGGGATAGGTGTCCTGGTGCCTAAACCCTGTAGCAGTCACTCGCCATGACAGGATGTCGGGGTAGCGGTCACTTCTGGCGACGACTAGGATCACCCTGCAGCGGAGAGTGCCATGATGCTCGTACTCTCTGCTGTAGTACCTTGGGCGTTCTGTGACGCCAAGGCTCTCCAGGGCGTTGATCAAGAGGCTGGGGAAGCCAGGTGCAGCTTGGCAGTCGCCCTGGGTCCATCCTTCCTCAGCCATCTGAAAACAAAGATATGGTGAAAAACTTGCACAATTATTTGAGGTACACAAAGGGGTAGATGATTTTTATTTATGGCGTCATGGGGGGGTACAACTTCATGGGTACATGATTATTATTAGAGCAAAGGTCCTATCTTGGAGACAACTCCTATCATGGAGACTCTTCCTCGATCCTAAGAGGGCGCTTCTTCAATGGGAGATACTGATCCGTGGTGTCATCGGTCTGAGTACCCTTATCCCAATGGGTTTCCTCGGGCTCTTCTTCCTCTGTCTGAGTGCCTACGTCCCAATGGGTTTCCATGGGTTCTTCTTCTTCATCTTCCTCTATCCATCCGCCTATTCCCCAGCGAGCCTCGTACCTCCGCATACGAGCTTGGAGAGCGGCTAGCGAGTCCTCGGCGCGTGTGGCTCTTGCCCGCTGTTCTTCCAGTTCTTCCTCTTTTTCATCCATTTGGACTTGGAGGGCGGCTAGGGAATACTCGGCATGGAAAGTCCTCGACCGTTGTTCCTCCATCTCCTGGGTTGCTTTTTCTGCTCTGTGGACCTGCTGTTTCAGTTGTGCTGCTTGCTCGCGATAGAGCTCATCCAGACCGGTGAGATAGATGGATAGGTGAGAGACCGTGTCTTCTAGGTCTTCTCCTTCCCTTCCAAGTCCTCTCATCCTGGCAATCCATGTGCGTCCTCTTCCTTCAGTCGGCGGGAAAAATCCCATAGGAGTCCGCTGGAGGTGATGCCTGTAGATCACACGTAGACGTCGTAGGGCTTTGCGGGCGGCTTTCCGATAGGTATCCGGGAAACGGAATCCAGTGGTGGAGATGAACCAAGGGTCCACATCAGGGTAGCGGGTGCTCCTTGCTATGAAGATCATCAGGTCACACCGAAGAGTGCCCTTGGAGTCATACTCCCGGTAAAGAAACTCTGGCGGATCCACAACTCCAATGCGTTCCAGGCTGAGTATCAACAACTTAGGAAGGCCGGGCTCTGCGAAACAGATTCCGCCAATCCATCCATTGTCAGCCATCTGGAACAGGGCAAGAACCAAAGGTAAGTATTTGTGTGAGGAAAGGATTAAGGATAGAAAAGTCCTAGGGTGAAAGGTCCTGAAAACGGGTTTCGCTCCTAGGGTCACGTCCCACGGCCAACCTACGGCTCTGATACCACCTGAAGCGTCCCCTCATAAGAGAAGACTTAAATGTGTTACAAAGCACCAGTCCCAGGAGGCTGATGACACATTTATTACATCAGATGGTTCATTACCGTACAACCCTACGCGGTAGTGAGCAGAGGAATGCAACTATCGCGAGGATTACAATCCACACACACGCGACGATATTAAAAACAAAGAGAAAATCATCGAGGTCTTGCGCCATGCGGAAACTCCGGCGGGTGACCCAAGTCCACAGGCAAGGCTGGGTGCAGGACGATAACCCTACTCGGCGTCGTCTAGCACAAAGTCTGGATCTTCTTCTGTAAAAAGGAAAATGGGGTGAGTACAAACGTACTCAGCAAGTCCAACCACACCCACGGAGGGGGTTGTAATAGAATAATATGCATAGGTAAATCATGGATAAGGTTACGGTTTAATTTGCAGAAAAACAACATTTTATGCAGGGGGTTTATTTTACCAAAAACCTTTTAGAAATCAATTTTTGCAGTAACACAGAGTTCAGGTTTTAAAACTGCTACCGGACTCCCTGTCCGTCGTAGCACACGGCACAACTGCCGGAACCAATTCCAAAACAACTCACACCAGCCCATCCCAAAGAAACACTAGTTATGTGACCACACCATAACTCGCCCAATACCGTGGGCACGGACTATTCGAATAGATTCTTAACTCTGCAGAGGTGTGCAACTTTACCCACAAGTAGGATACCACAACTCGAACACCGTCGTGTCGGTGTAGATCCCAACATAGCCATTACCCACCATAGCTAAGCTTGACTAGCCATCACGGGATGCACCAAGGGGTCATTGACCGTTCACTTAGGTATAACCGGGCATAAGTCACTCGGGGCTTATCCCTTTTCCTTAGTTACCCGTTGCTCTCAGCTCTCCTGATGGCTACCACACCAACTAGTGGGATTTATGCTACGCCGTTGCCCATTCAACGGTCGAGTGGTTTGCACGATAATGGAGTTAGGTGAGATGACACACCAACTCGGTCCTTAGACACGACAAGATGGATATCTCCCTTCTTTGCCCTGCCACACAGGCATAAGCACACCAATCGGCAATTCACACAGAAATGCCGTCCATCCCGTCCATACTCATCTTTCGAAAATCCACATTTTATCCCTTCCCACACACACACATTTCCTTTATAAAATAAGTCGTATTACGAGTAAAGTCCTAAGCGTTCTAATATTGATTAATGTCCAAGCAAAATCAGACATTAATCTAGGTAGTCAAGGAATGGTCATCACAAATCAAGGGGTGGCTATCCAACCATGTTTTCATGCAAGCAAAAACATATGCAGTTTTATAAAGCAGGCCATTGGGTTGTATTTATAAAAACTAGGACAGAAACATGCATCAAAGGATGGGATTGAACTTGCCGTCTTCAAAGCCTTCGGGGAAGTCTTGACCTTCGGGCTCGGGGTCGCGGAACGGGTCCTCGTTCACCTGCTCACGGCACTGCTCGACAACGGGTTCTCCTTCGTTCACTCCGTGGTCTACAGCGCACACAAACAAGCACACAATCAAAACACAGAAAAATAAAGATTTGTCGTCGAGCTCGAAACGGGAACACATGAAATATAGAGCATAGAGTATTATTTTTGGATGGTTTCTGAATGGTATGGCCACAACTGATCTAGGAGAGGCGGGGTAAAATTTTAGGTTAATCCGGGGTCGTTAGGCACATAAAATGATAGGTCAGGGGAGCATTTAGGCCCTAAACAGGGGTTCAGGGACCTAATTGTAATTAAAATTAAGTAAGCAAGGGCTTGGTTTATATTTTAGAAGTTTCTTGGGTTAATTAAAAAGGGTCAGGGTTTTATTTGTAATTAAGTTTATAAGGTGGGGGGTTTGTTTTGGAAATATAACAAAGGGTAAGGGTTTATTTGCAAAAGGCTTAAAAGGGCGGGGTTCTCTTTACTGATTAAAGAAAAGTGGAGGGGGTTATGGGCAAAAACGCCCTTTCTTCCTCCTCCCCCCCGACGCAAAACAGGGGAGGGGTAGGGGCGCGCCGGCGGCGGCCGATTCGGCCGCCCTGGGCCTCGACGGCGGCCCGGGATAGAGGGGAAAGGAGGTGGGGGGTGGAGAAGGCCCGATTGCGCTACCTAACTCGAGTTGAGGCGGAGCAGAGACGCGGGTCGACGGGGGCAAGCGGCGGCGAGCAGAGGCGGCTGCGGCGGCGATGCTGCAAGGTCGAGGAGGGGCGCGTGGAGGCTGTGCGGGTTCGTGGAGAGCTAGGGTGCGTGGAGTGCCTACTTATAGGCGTGGAATGGCGGTGGCGAGGGGAGGGCGCCGGTGGCCGGGCTTGGCGGCCATTAATGGCGCTCCGGCGTCGCGACGCGCGGGCGGTGGTGCTGAAAAGACGGCGGAGTTGACGATGCGCTCTGCGGTACTGCGCTTCGTCAACGGCGGCAGTGAGAAGGCGAGGTGACGCGAAGCGGAGACCACCGCAGGCGGCACTGTGCCACGGTCGCCGGCGCTGTGCGCCAAGGCGACGGCACGCGCGTGCGGGTCAGGGCCTCGGCCGTCGACGGGATGCGTCGTGGGCAGGTGCGAGCGGGGCCGGACAGCGGGGCGCTGCGCGGACCGGGGAGGGCACGGCGCGTACTGGTGCGGCCAGGCGGCCGTGGCGTGGCGGGCGCGGTCGGCGTGCGGCGCGCGCGGGTGCCTGCGGAGGGAAGCCCGGAGCGCGGGGTAGGAAGCGGGGCGGTGGCGAGCGGCGCGGCGCTCGGGCTGGTGCGCCGAGCAGCTGCTGCGCGCGCGAGGGGGAGCGGGGCAGGGCAGGCCGGGCGGCGCACGGGAGCAGAGAGGGAGGAGGCCGAGTGCGCGGGGTAGGAGGAGAGAGGGAAAGGGAAGGAGAGAGAAAGAAAAGAAAAGAGAAAGAAAATGGGAAGAAGAAAAAGAAAAAGAAAAGAAGGGGAGAGAGAAGGGAAAAAGGGAAGAGGAAGGGAGGGATCCGCGCCGGGATCACGGCGCTGATCGCGGAGCCGGTCGGCCACGCTCGGCGTCCGGGCGCGCGAGAGCGCGACGCACAGGTCGAGGGGAAACAGGGTGCTGGATACGGGTGTCGGGTCTTTGGG
Source organism: Panicum virgatum (assembly GCF_016808335.1). Lineage (NCBI taxonomy): Eukaryota > Viridiplantae > Streptophyta > Magnoliopsida > Poales > Poaceae > Panicum > Panicum virgatum. The sequence goes on along the minus strand of NC_053139.1, from coordinate 988,443 downwards.
GAAACGGGAAATCCGACGGAACAGGGAGGATTCCGGACAACTGGGGTTAGGGTTTCAAAGAGGGACCTCGAGCTCAACGACGAAGCAAAATTTTAGCGCACGATTTATTTTAGGTAATTTTCGGGATGTTACACAGGCCCCACGGGTCAGGCTATTTCCTCACCAAGCCAATGGCCCCGGACCCATCCTCCGCCTGGGGATGGGTCCGGAGACGCTACATGTCCCTAAGGAAGGAAAACTCCGAGCTGACAGCCGAGGCCTCGGACCCTCCATAGGGGGTCCGGGTCCTCCTGCGTCCATCCGGACCTCCCTTACCACGTGAGGGTCCGGAGCCGCCACGTGGCCCGGAGGCACGGCGCGGACTCGTGCGCAAGTCTACCGCTGGAAGACTCGCGCACCCACCGCATTTAATGCAGATGGTCGAGGCGTGCTCTGTCGCCGCGGCACGCGGGACAGCCTTTGTCAGGCCTCACTGTGCACCGCGTATTACCAAGGTACACAGTGTAGCCGCCTGTGCTGCGCCCGCGCAGAGCCCGTCTGCCGCATTAATTGGATACGACGGCACGGCACTTTTCCATCATGCCTTCTACGCCGCAAGCTACGCGGCCCGTTCAGCTACGTGGCAGGCAACGCCGCTAGCTATGACTAGCGCCGCTCCGACAAGACAGCGCCTGGACACGCCGGACGGAGGATTCCGGGAGCAGGCAATGGAATCCATGAAAGGGATCTCCTTCGCCTGCGATGCCATAATTATGAACAGTACATTATCTTGTACTGCATCGTTGGGCCCACCTATCAGGGTCCCAACGGCCATGTACGCACCCCCTTAAGATATAAAAGGGAGGTGCTCGCTGAACACAACAGGCTCTCCAGACACACACAAGCTCTCGCGAACTCTCTCGAGGCAAAGGAATACATTTCACAGTGGACGCAGGGTATTACGCTCCGGCGGCCCGAACCACTCTAATCCCGCTGTGTTCATCGTGTTCTTGAGCGAGATCGAACTAGGACTAGCTAACCCCTGAGTACACACCCTCTGGGTTTGGGCGGGTGTCTTCCGCCACTCGGCTGTGGTTTACAGCACCACGACAGATATAACTGCTTATTAGCAGATTTAATCATTTAGAGATAGATATCTTAGCTTTCTCCTCTCCCAAAAACTCATGACTACCAATGTCGGCTGAATGTGTGTGTATCTACATATATAGATGGGCCTGGAGGTAGGCCAATTGCTTCGGTGTTGGGCACTGTATTATTTCTAGTCTTGCACAATTTCGTGATTGATCGCTTAGAGTTATATGTGTGTGGGGGTGAAATCCTCAGCTTGTTGGCGCCCTTCAGGTTTTAGGTCCGTGACCAACACCCGCATTTCAGAGGCAAAATCTTGAACCAAATGTTTCAGCAGTCCAGATACATCAGACTCTATATATAATACTAATTGCTAAAGGTGTCCCAAATAGATAGTACTGATTCCCTGTTTAATTGGCACATCATGAAAGGGCCTTAATCGCGCGATGTCACCTAAATGGAGGGTTGAATAGGTCATATTTTTTGTTCGAATTTAAACACCAGATATTTTTCTATAAAAGATTGATACCAGGTATCATAAAAAATGATCGCTTGGTGCAGTGGCAAAGTGTGCGTGTTTTATTTTGAAGACTTGGGTTCGGTTCCCTTCGTCCCTTATTTTTGCCCGTTTTTTCCCTGCCGCCACCTGTAGTAGTTGTCACTCATTTTTTAATCTTTTCCCGGCTGCCGCCGGTAGTTGCCATCATTTTTTTTCTCTGTTTTTCTTTTTCAGTTTTTCCCCTACTGTCGTCGGTATTACTGATGGTTACATACGGCCGCAGGAGGAAGCAGACAGATCACAAAAATATTGAACTATATGATGATATTTTGGACCACCATTATAGTTAAGTATAATACTAAATCTGTGACGATTTTTGGACACTCTATGATATCAGTGATCTGTCAAAGAATCTGGGCCGAAGTCAAACCCAGATGGGGCATTAGCATATCTGTGACGTTCTCTGAAAATGTCACGAAAAATCTGTCATAGATTAAATGATTTCTTGTAGTGGGGTGAGGGAAATGGAGGTAGCGGGGCACAGTCATAACCGCTGGTGAAGGCGCAAGGTGGAATCGCCGACAGTGCATCTCCTGCGCCGCGGTGGCGGCTCGCCGGAGCATGGCTTCTCTCGGCGGAGGACTGGAGTGTGGAGGAGGTTGGTGGGGGGCTCGGTTTCAAAATGCCAACAACATTCGCAATGCGGCCTATTTTGCGTAGCGACGGCGGCGAGGGGATTAATAATAAATTGCTTGCGGCCTTGTAGCGAGTGAAACCATGGCACCCACCATGAAGGCCTATCCGGCACATATTCACAACGAGCCCAGGCCCGTGAATCTTTCATTTCCCTTCGACATTTTTTATTTCTATATTTATTCATTGATTTGTGTACTCTTTCTTTTATATATAATAATCACTAGGAAATTTTGCAAATCTATCTTGTGGGATAAGGGTACCCTGGGCCCATCACCGATAGAGGTGTTAGTCGGCCTAGGCCCACATCTAACAGTGGTGGGTTGGCCCACAAGGATCTCCATGGATAAAATTGGTGATGACTTAGCCCGCAAGGCGTGCGGCGCGATACTCGGATCCCGCCTGGAGATCATGGGGATTATGTTGTAACCGACTCTGATTACTTTCCTTGTTGTAGGCAGATAGGATTGGATCCCAACTGACTTGTAACCCTAGGCCATCAGCCTATATAAGGCGGCCTAGGATTGTAACAGCCCACGGGTTAGTGGGTCGGGCCAAATTCGCGAGTACTGTAGCAGCGCGAATTGATCCCATACTGGAAGTGGAAAGGAACCCAGACCAGTTTAAATACCAGGCCTAGGGAAGCTAAATAACCCCGGTTGCAATCTTTTGCGCGAAGCGAGGACGAAAGCGCAAGAGAGTTATTTAGCAGGTGTGATTTACTCAACGTTGTAAGGATCACCGGGGTGTCCGACCCTAGAGGGGGAGGGGGTGAATAGGGTCGCTAATCGCTTTTCAATCCTAGGGCTCAATCTAATTGCATAAGATAAACCTAACACGTCCTACACATGCAGTTTATCTATACTACCCTCTACTTACCCCAAAAGAGTCCTACACATGCTAGTTATGACTTAACACGTCCTACACATGCTAGTTATGACTAAAGTTTATCTGGTAAGTAAGAAAGTAAAGTAAAGGTAATCACACGATTTAACGTGGTTCGGTTAGGACACCAAAGTCCCTCCCTACGTCCACGGCCACTTGCTCACAAAGAACAAGTGTGATACCGAGTCTCTTCGCTTGATCACCGTCTTGCCACGCCTCCAAGGCTCCCGACAAGCAAAGGCTAAGTGACGCCAAGTCACAAAGACGAGGTCACCGCCACCGTCTATCTCGAAGCGTCACCACGGCACCGTTTTCACTATCTTGGAGCTTTAACACCAAGTAGGGGCCTCCTTCCCCGCACAAAGTGTCGTTGCCACTCCACACCAAGTCGGAGGGTCACACGACGAGTACACAAGGTGCTTGCCGCAGCAAGGCTTTCTCTCAAGCTAGTTCTCTCAAGAACTAAGCCTAAACAAGCACTAAGCACTCTCACAAGTGTGCTTAAGCCTATATGATGTACAATGAAGCTCTATGGTGGTTGGAGATGATCTTTATCTCTTGTATACTTCCTTGAACTCCAGCACAAACAAATGACCCGGCCTTGGGGGTATATATAGGCAGCACAAGCAAATATAGCCGTTGGAGAAAAACTGCCAGAAATGTGCTTAACGCCGGTTAATCCGACGTACCCCAAAAGCCATCATCGGTTTAACCGGTGTATATAAACTGCCACTTGAAAAACTAGCCGTTAGCAATTAACCGGTGTATCGCCGGTTTAACCGATGCAATCAACCGGTGTATGTAAAATTAGCGTCGGTTTAACCGGTGATTGTAACTTCTTCACGTTCCTCCAAAAACCACCTCTCTGGACAACTGAACCGATGCAATTGACCGATGCATCGTCGGTTCAACCGGTGTATGTATTTTCACTGGTCTTCGTTTGGCATTGCACAGACGTATGCTTTTTCTTCAACGCCGGTTAATCCGGTGAGTGTATCTTCAGTTTCCAGCTTCTGGACAATTACACCGGCGTGTGTCTTTTCCTTAACATCGGTTCAACCGGTGTATTGAATTTCTTCACAGTCTCTTCGATTCTTGTCCTTTGGACCGAAGAGGTTTCAGGGCGCTGCCCTGAGACCCGCGAGGGGCGGCTCCCCCTCGACCCCCGTAGGGGTGGCCCTTCGGGCCTAGCTGCGCCTATCTTCTCTTTGTCATCACTTGAACCTAAAAGCCTGGGAATGTTTGTCTTGACAATCATATTAGTCCAAGTGTTGTGTGTGTCATCAATCGCCAAAACATTATATTGAAATATGGCATGAGAGGCCATTTTCGCTACAAACGTGCAGAGTAAATCTTAGCCGTTATCCCGGGGCAGGTCGTTACAGTGGTATGCGAGCCGACTCTCGCGGTTTCATGCCACATACGGGCAGAAGTGCACGGGCGCGTGGGGGCGCAGATGCCACCGGCATGTGGACGGACGCGTGGCGGGTCAGTGCGCGGGCATCTGGGATGCGCCGGCACTGGACGCACGGACGTGGCACAGGGACCGTTGGCACTGGACGCACGGACGTGGCACATGGGACCGTTAGCACTAGACGTATGGGACGTGGCCAAGAGAGGAGATCCTGGTGGTATTTAGGTTGGTCTGGTACTCGACGGGGACGTCGAGTCCTAAGGGGGGATGATTGTAACAGCCCACGGGTTAGTGGGCCGGGCCAAATTCGCGAGTACTGTAGCAGCGCGAATTGATCCCATACTGGAAGTGGAAAGGAACCCAGACCAGCTTAAATACCAGGCCTAGGGAAGGTAAATAACTCCAGTTGCAACTTTTTGCGCGAAGCGAGGACGAAAGCGCAAGAGAGTTATTTAGCAGGTGTGATTTACTCAACATGCAAAATAAATCTTAGCCGTTATCCCGAGGCAGGTCGTTACAGACCCCCCAGGGCATCTGTTCATTCGCCCCATTGTAGCCACAAACTCGCTATTGCTCCTTGAGCTTTGTCGAGCACAACAATACAAACACCACCGAGGAAAGGACGTAAGGTTTTATACCTTCTGGTAGCCCGAGCCTGTACAAATCCCTATGTTATCCCAAGTTCCCTAGATTTGCGATCACCCTCGCCTACAAATCTACCATTCGGGTACCCCCTCGTGGATTGTCGGTCCTTAGGTTCAACATATCTCTAGTGAAATGAAATGGCTATATGTTTCCATAGTGATTGCCACATCAGCTTATAGCTGTATCCAGCTAGACCTCATGATGGCATATCTGAACCCACGTGGCCCGATCTCCGAAAGTTCATGATAATTTTAAGAGACTCGACTCGAACTCCTGCAATTGCTACACCACTGCTCGCTTGATTATCAACCAAGCATAATTCGACTGACCTCGCCAAGAAGATTTTCTTTACAAGCAAGTCAAAAAATGCAAGTAAGAAAATATAAACACACAATCTGAAACTGCGGATGTATATGAAACATATTTGAGTAAGAGCTTCTTGCTCTTAATTTTAAAGGACTAATCGACACATTAGAGGAGAATAAGAACAGGATCCTGGATCACCGTAAAAGTATTTGCTGTCACAGTTACAATGAATCAATCTTAGTTTATTGATGGAAAAGTAGAACTAAATAAAATCCAAGACTCTCAAGAGGCAGCTACCGAGTTCTTATGAGAAAGAGAGCGCCCAGCACCCTAGGGTTGGGGCGACCAGGGGGCATCCACAACGTAGGCTTAAGTCCCAACACAGCCTAAAACTGGTGACGCAACATCTTGTATAGGGGCAATCGTACCAATTATGCATATGTAATGTAGCAATTTATGTAGATACTCCAGATAGGTAACAACATCGTACAAAATTAGTTTTGTAAAAATTTATGTATGTTATTGTTTATTGTGAAGAGACATAACTTGATACACAATTAACACATAACTGACTGTTGTATATTCAACATAAGTTGCGAGTACATAAGAAACTTTTCGCATCATACACATAATGCATCTACTTTTATAGAAGTTACTGTAAGAAACACAATCGTGTAACGGAAATTCAAAAAGACAATCTGAAATAAAATTATCACATTTTTAAAATGGGTGAACGACCTCGTACAAACTATAATTAGCCTCTCCATGTCACGATCCGCTTCCTATCTGCCTCAACCCACATTATATATATATATATATAGTCTATTCTACACACAGGGTGTTGAATAGTATTCAACGCACCGGAGTAAAATTCTCATGATATTTACTGCTGCAACAGAAGATCTTGCTACAATAAATACACAATAATGTGTCACGTCATAATTTCCTGCCCACTTTCAGTGCACATTAATTGCGCATTCTCTTCTCCCCTTATTTCTCTCACATACCTGGTTGCAACCTCCCTTTTTTTTATAAAAGTTCTACATACAAGCGCAATTCTTGGTTTATGGCGTGTGGTTGGAATACATTTTTTTTCCGTTAATGCACTTGAAATATATGGAATATAACTTGTAAGCTTGATTTACAATTCTTTAGTACTAAAATTACTACAATCAAGTTAATGTGCTTGGAGTATATGGTACAAGTGTCGAGAAGTTTTAGCATGATATGTGGGAGCCTTTTATTTGAGTTAGTCCCATGTGACCCGACTTTGAATTCCAAGAACTGCAATTGAGTATTGATATTAGTAGTAATATTATCAATATAATAAAATTAGAGAAGTAATAACAACATAAACAGCTTCTCTATCATTGGGTCGATGTCATAATTAATTTTACTCCTCAAAATTTGGTAAACTACTCCTAGATATTACATGTCTAAATTTTCTAAGAACAAAGGAGTATTTTGTAAAGGAATAATTTCTTAAATTGTGTTTATATAGATGAATGGATTAAATGCCAAGTAAGGAATAATATTGTGGACCAAGGAATAATTGGCCATATACACAAGAAATAAAAATTGAGACCAAAGGAATTTGTGTGATGTATGAGTCTATCATGTGGTTTTTACACATTCTGTAATCATGTTACAAAATTTTACGATTGCACCATAGAGCATGCAGGTTTTTACGGTCCTGGTGGCTTGCTGGACCTCCGGCTAGAAGCGCCGCCACGGACGAACCACTAGATTTACTTCCACAATGCTATCACTGATGAACCACTACTTTTTATTTCCACACCATCCACTTTATACTCCATCCATATATTTCCCATAGATCTAGTGTTGCTTACGGGAACGCCGCGCTAATGACCCATGCATGGTGCCCTTTTTACTAGTCAATCAGTGCTTTATTAATGTGCTAGCAGTCAAATGTGCATTAAAACAAGACACAACCACAAAACCATTGGCTCTAGGACCATGTATGCATTAAAAATACACACTTAACCAAATTTTACTACCCTCACATTGTGGCACTGTAATTTTGCCTTGCTGGAGTGCTGGCTCCCCAATGGGTGTTAAATAACTATTCAACACCCCGGCGGCGCTGGACATGCTCCGGCGAGTAAAATCATGATGCGATAATTACTACCCACACCAGCCGATTCCGTATTTATTATCTATTTAGTACCCAGTGAGTTAAATAATATTCAGTACACCAGCTCCGTCCCCCCTAATTACTACACCTTGAACACTGCAATCAACGCAAGAAAGCAAACCAAAAGAGTAAAAAGCACATCACATTTTACGGTCCATGTTTGTTTTACTCCCACACACTCTAATTTATACTTCAGCCAGACACGGACAAGGGGCAGCCCTGATTACACGCGTGCATAGAACAAATTTTTTTCTTGAAGCCACAACCCACGTAACTGTAACCTAGCCTTTTACTTTCACATATTGCAGTTTATACTCCATCAGACATTTCAAGCAAAAGCGCCTCGCTATGACGCGATGATGGCGCCCCTGTTTTACCGATCAAACAATGCTAAAATAACATGCAAGACATTCAAGCTGTATTAAATATTTTAGGCCCGCGTCAAATGACGATATTATGACCAGACCCACAACAAACCACATTAAAAGCCAATCAAACACTATATTTTACTTATGTCTCAATCAAATACTAAATTTTACTATCAACTTAAGCATTAACCGTAATTTGAGTTGGTGGGCGTTGAATATTATTCAACACCCGGGATGCTAAATAGACCAGTCCTCTCTCTATATATATATATACAAAAGGGAGATTACAAATACCGTCCGGTGGAGACAGCAGCCAAACATGCCTACCAAAGTATTTATATAGGGAGCTCCTAGCAAGACTATGAGCTTCTCCATTGAACCTGCGATTCTCGTGGACGAACTCAACACTTTCGGAAGCTTCTCTCCCTGTCCTGATCTCCCGTATCACTGGGCCATAGACGCCCATAGCTGCCCCGCCCTTCAGGTTTTGGTAACCACAGTACAGTCACTAGCCAACCTAAGGTTCTGAATAAGAAGATCGGATGCTAACGCCTGACCTTCTCTGCATGCCAAGGCCTCGGCCGTCTCTGCGTTTGTGATTCCTTCTAAAACCACTGCCGAAGCTCCCATGAACAAACTGCTTGCATCACGGGCTATCGCAGCCACGGCTACAGTATTTGAGTTCTTCGATATATAATGCCGCGTTGTTGACACAGAATTGTGCCAACGCACTCGAATGCGCTAGAACGCGCGACGATCGTCAAAACGATCAACACAGCGGGAACCCTGGGCGGACTGGTCTGACCGGTGCAGGCAGAGAACTCGCGAAGACCTAGAACAGCGAGCTCGGGAGGGACCCCGTCGGAGCTCGTGATCGTAGGGTTGCTCTGAGGTCGGCAGGCCACTCAGAACGTCTTCAAACGCCGCCGGGACGAAGGAAGAAAGCAATCTAGGGTTGGAAAAGGCTAGGGTTTGAGAGATAAAAGTAATGCAATTTTTTTGTATTGATTCGATTGGGAATAACCTCAATCGGCCTTAGCCTTTATATTTATAGGCCGGGGAAGACGTACCCATTCACGAGTAGGATTATATGAGGACTCTTTACAAAAACCCTAATTCTACTCGGACTGTACAGACCAGACCGGTCGGCCCGACCGGTCGACCTCAGCAGGTGCCAAATTTGGCTGTCAACATATGCCCCCCCTGCTTTTTGGTGAGTTTCACAAGCCAAAAAGCAAGAACTATCTTGATGTACATGTTTTACACAGAGCATACAACTCTAAAAATAAAACTAAGGGCGATATCTAATACCGGCCGTCTTCGTCTTCACGCACTTTGCCAAACGCTAGGATAGAACTTCTTCAGGTATCTCCCATTGATAGCCCTGGGTAGACGTTCACCTTGCACCGTCTCTACCATATATGAATTTCCGAAGATAACTTTGACAATCTTGTATGGAACCTCCCAACTTGGCGACCATTTGCCAAACTTGTTGCTTTTCATCCCAAGAGGCAAAATTGTCTTCCAAACCAGATCCCGAACCTGAAAAGATTTAAGTTTTACCTTTTTTGTTGTAAGCTCTGGCCACCCGAAGCTTGTCTTTCTCAATCTCCTTCAAAGCCTTCAAACGCTTGTCGGTCACCTCATCAATATTTTCCATCATCAAATCATGGTAATCAACAGCGGAAAGATCATTTTGCTTTGCCAACCTATATGCGTCCAGATTTACCTCAACGGGTAAAACGGCCTCTTGACCATACACAAGCTCAAAAGGAGTAATCTTAGTAGAACCATGTCTAGATATACGATGAGCCCACAATGCTTCGGATAACACTTCATGCCACCTCTTATGATTTTCTTCTATCTTCTTCTTGACAAGTTTGATCAAAATCTTATTACTAGACTCGGCCTGCCCATTGGCCTGAGCATAGTATGGAGATGAATTGAGCAACTTAATCTTATAAGATTCGGCAAAGGCACGCACTTCTTTTGATATAAATGAAGGACCTTGATCCGTTATCAAAGTTTGTGGAATGCCGAATCTATGAATAATATGCTCAGTAATAAACTCAATTACCTCCCTATGTGTCATATTTTTCAAAGGAATTGTTTCGGTCCACTTAGTAAAATAATCTGTAGCAACTAACACGAAGCGATGCCCCTTTGAAGATGGAGGATTAATTTATCCAATAAAATCTAACCCCAACCTCGGAACGGCCATGATTTAATAATAGGATGCATCAACGCAGCATGCACCAATTGCAAATCACCAAATCGCTGACATTCTTCACACCCAGCATGGTGGGCCAATAGAAACCAGCTCTTCTGAGTAACCACTTCATCTTGGGAGCCGATTGATGAGTACCACAAATACCTTCATGAACCCCACCCATAGCAATCCGAGCCTGATCCGAGTCTAAACATTTGAGGAGCAAATCTTCGGCAGTTCGACGATAAAGTTCATCGTCGATTAAAACATACTTGAAAGCCAAACGCCGAATATTTCTCTCTGCACCACGACCAGGATCTCTCAAATATGATATAAAAGGGACCCTCCTATCCTGAGCTTCGGCCAAAACAATTGAATCAACTTTTTTGGCCGAATCAGAATCAGCAGCTGCATCACCGGTCAGACCGGTCTCTGGACCGGTCAGACCGGTCTGGGCGGTCAGACCGGTATCGCCGACCGGTCGGACCGGTGTGTCCAGAACCAGAAACTCGGCTTTCGTTTGCATCGGCTTGCGAATGTTGAAATATTTTTTCGTAACATTATAACCAGATGCTTGCTGAGCCAGAGTATGTGCCTTTCCATTCTCCTCCCTCGGAATATGTTTGATAATAAATTCATCGAAAGAGGAAATAATATCAAGGCATTTATCAAGATATGCATTTAGAGAACCATTATAACACTGGCATACCTTAGATACTTGCTGCACCACCAGAAGAGAATCTCCAAAGGCTTCAACATGCTTCACGCCCATGGATTGCAAGAATTCCAAGCCAAATAGAAGAGCATCATATTCAACTTGGTTATTTGTGCACTCTTCTTCCAATCGGTTCGAAAATTCAAAAACAGCACCATTCGGAGAAATAAGAACAGCACCAATCCCTTGACCATCATCACAAACCGATCCATCAAAGTACAACTTCCATGGTGTGCAAGTAATATAGCCGACTTCTAAATCATACTTGTCATTAATTCGATGCTCAATAATAAAATCTGCTACAATTTAGCCTCTCATAGATTTTAATGGTTCACAAGCCAAATCATACTCAACCAAAGCATAAGCCCACTTACCGATTTTACCACTCAAAATCGGTTTCTGTAACATATGTTTGATCACATCGGTTTGACATACTACTATGCAAGTACTAGATAATAGATAATGTCTCAATTTGGTACAAGCATAATAAAGAGACAAACATAACTTCTCAATAAATGTATACCTCGTCTCCGCATCAATAAGTCGTCGGCTTAAATATGTAATAATAAATTCCTTCCCTTCGGTCTCTTGAGTCAAAACAGTCCCAATAACCTTGTCTTCAGCAGCCACATAAAGTCTAAAAGGTACTCCTCTCCTAGGTGCTTTGAGTACGGGTGGTGAAGACAAATAAATCTTGATCTTCTCAAATGCTTCTTGCTGTTTTGCCCACCAAGTAAATTCGGTTTCATCTTTTAACCGAAGAATAGGAGTAAAAGCATCGATCTTCCCGGACAAGTTAGATATAAATCTTCTCAAGAAATTTACCTTGCCCAAGAACTTTTGTGAATCCTTCTTGCATGTAGGGGCTTCAACCTTCTTCATGGCTTCAACTCTCTTAGGATCAATCTCTATTCCCTTCTCATGAATAATGAAGCCAAGAAACTTTCCAGCCGATACACCAAAAGCACATTTGAGTGGATTCATCTTTAAACCATACCGGCGCATCCTTTCAAGAGCAATTCTTAAATCGGCTAAATGATGATCTAAACCGGCCGATTTAATGACAATATCATCAATGTACACTTCCAAGATGACACCAATCAAATCATGAAAGATTAAATTCATAGCTCTTTGATAAATAGCACCCGCATTTTTCAAACCAAAAGTCATAACTACCCACTCAAATAAGCCGACAAATCCTGGACATCTAAAGGCCGTTTTAGATATATCTTCTTCGGCCATGAATATTTGATTGTAACCGGCGTTACCATCAAGAAAACTAATGACACGATGTCCGGAAGCCTCATTAATCAACATATCGGCTATAGGCATAGGATATTCATCCTTGGGAGTAGCTTTATTAAGATCTCTAAAATCAATGCACACTTTAATTTTCCCCGAATCCTTTTTCTCAACAGGCACAATATTAGAGATCCAATCAGCATAACGACAAGACCGAATAAATCCAGCATCAAGTAAACGATTAATTTCAGTTTTAATTCGGTCATAAATAATGGGATTGAAACGCCTAACCGGTTGTTTATATGGTCTAAAACCGGCTTTAATTGGTAAACGATGCTCAACAAGATCACGACTCAAACCAGGCATTTCATGATACTCCCAAGCAAAACAATCAACATATTTCTTCAATAAATTAACCAAATTGGCTTTATATTCAGTCGATAAATTTTTGTTTACAAAAGTCGGCCTAGGAATAGTTCCATCACCAATATCTACCTTCTCTAAAGGATCAGCCGATGTAAACCCCTGGCCCAACTTATCTAGATCACCAGAATCTTCAATGGCTTCACACATATCGTTCGTACGTGCCCGATATTGATCTAGCCTCTGCTGCAGCCATTCTGCGTTGGACCGGTCTGACCGGTCGGGGTGTCCGGTCTGACCGGTAGGCCCTGTGCGCCGAACGGGACAGGGCCGGTCTGACCGGTCGGCACAGGCGGTCTGACCGGTCTCTTCTGGAGTGTCTGTTGTACTCATCTGATTTACATTAAATGATTTAGCCGATTATCCATCGGCTTTAGTACAACAGAAACAAAACCATCCTTAGTGCAACTGATCAAATCATAATCGGACAGGTACACGCCCGATAAACACTTGACGTTGTCGTGTGCACTAATGGAATCCGAATCGGCTAAAGCAACAAAGGATGAAGTGTCCCCATGGACCATCTCAACCTCATTGCCGATCCACTGAACAAGAAACTGATGCAAGATAGAAGGAACACACTGATTTGCATGAATCCAATCCCTCCCAAGAATCAAATTATAGTTACCTTGCACTTTCGCGACGAAGAAAGCTGTAGCAAGCGTCTTACTTCCAATGGTGAGCTCCATGGAAGCAACTCCTTTAGCGCTAAGGGGCTCGCTCCCTCCAACACCACTGACGGTCATGTTCGTCTTGATCAAGTCTTCGTCTTGGCCACCGAGCTTCTTGTACAGCGAGTAGGGCATAAGATTTACAATGGCCCCACCATCTATTAGCATGCGAGTCACCGGCTTCCCGTTGATGTGTCCCCTCACATAAAGAGGCTTCAGATGATTGTCTTTCTCGCTTGGCTTCTGGAACACAGCTTCACGGGGCCCGAACTGAAGATAAGTGCACCACATTGATCTCCATATTGGTGCACTCTGGAGACGCTTCGTAGTCTACCAACTCTTCGTCTTCTGATGTCGGACGAACTGCTGGGGCTTCATCAACAGAAGAAACCGAAACGGGCGGCACCGATTCGGCTGTTGCCTCTGTACTGGGTTCGACCGGTCTGACCGATTGGTCAGAGCGGTCTGACCGGTCTGTCTAAAGGTCTGACCGGTCGGTTGCGGTGGTCCGACCGGTCTGTCTGGCTGGTCAGCTGTCTTAGCCTTCCACACCTTGCCTTGAGGGAACATAGGCCTGTATCTGTTGAATTCCCCATCCCTCATCTTATCCTTCTCCTGTTCCTTCTTTTCTTTGTTGCGGAGGCACTGCAATTTCCTTTTTTGCGTATGAGTTAATCCTGAAGGGCACCATCTAGGCTGATGGTACTTATCCGCTGCACCCCTGCTGCTACCGGCCTCATGATCATTGGCCATGACCGGCTTTTGTGAAGGAACATCAACCGATGTATCTATATCCATCGGTTTCTTGCCCGTATCCTTTATGGGCACCTTGATTTCACCGATTTGAACCACAACATCGGCTATAAACTTCTCTGAATCAGCCAAAATCTTCTGCTCCTCCCTCTTTTCTTTGACGCGATATTCAAACCTCGGAACAGGAGCTTGACCCGGCCTCTGATGAGACCGGTCTGATAGGTCGGCAAGGACCGGTCTGACTGGTGCAACTTGCTGCACAGGACCAGATTGACGCGGTCCCAATTGGTCATGTACTGGCACCCTGGAGCTTTCCCCTTGATAATGTGGAGGATAAGGCATCGGGAAACACTGCATCCATATCCCCCCATGCTCCCATGCCGGATTTGTTGCATTTGAAGCCGGTGGCATCCACGGCATGGTAGCATACATCTTCTGAGGAGGATACAATGTGACAACATCACCTCTGCGCCTGCTGAACTCCCTCCTCGGGGACGCTGGACGATCTTGGCGTGGTGGTGATCGTGGTCTCTTTTTTAGCGGCCGATCGTTTTGAACGGCCTTTGTGTACTTGTTCAGTAACTGGTTGAAGGTGGGCTTCTGATTAGTAGCTCTTCCCTGCACCTTCACCTCATTGGTCTTCCAAGTACCCACTTCCGGACATTTTGGCTTGAAAGTCCGGGAACGGTCACCAGGACGGTTTGACCGGTTGGAGGAACTGGTCTGACCGGTCGGACCGGTCTGACCGGTCGGAGACACAGGTCTGACCGGTCGTGCCTGATCAGCAGACCGATTTTCTAGTAGAGAGCTCCCTTGCCCCCCGAGTCTGGGATTCTTGACAATGATCTTCAGAGTACTCTTGCCATCATTAGTTTTCTCTTTGATAACTTCTCGGGCAAGGATCTTGTCACTTGTGTTCATCGGTCTTGGATCACCGATGACAACATGCTTTCCCTTGGCTCCTTCGGCTTGTTCCGGCCGAATGAGCACCTTTGGATTGTTCAATTCCAGCGTATGAACAGGGAAAGGAGCTTTGTCAATCTGCATCTCAGAAAGTACTAATCGTCCTTCATTAATGGCCGATTGTACCTGTCTACGAAAAACATTACAATCATTAGTAGCATGAGATGTAGAGTTATGCCACTTACAATATGCATGTCGTTTAAGCTCGTCGGGAGATGGAATAGCATGCGATAATCAGATGTTACCATTCTTAAGCAATTCATCAAAAATCCTATCACACTTAGAAACATCAAAAGTAAACTTCGGCTCCTCCTGCCAATTCTTTTGAATCGGCTTGAGAGACGGAACCAAACCGGGTTTGGCCTTTGATGGCCAAACAAATTCAGCGGCATATACTTCCTTACTATCATCGTCCGAACCATCCGAATCATGATCAAGAATGTGTGTGTTGGACCGATGAGGCTTGAAAGTATCTTTGGCATTTTTAAGTTTAAATTCTAAACCTATGACTTTGACTTGCAAGAAATTCACGGTATGATATTCAAAGCCATCAAGTTTCTCTTTCAAATAAGAACGTGAACCATTAAATGCCAAATCCGCCAAATCTTTTTCGGAAATTGTCAAACTAAAACACCGATTTTTAAGTTCTTTAAATCTTTTGAAATAATCCGAAGAAGATTCATCACGTCCTTGCCTAATCGATGTTAAATCCAACAATTTCGCTTCGGTTTCCCCACTAAAGAAGTGATCATGAAATTTATGCTCCAATTGAGCCCAATTGCGAATAGAGTTAGGAGCAAGTGAAGAAAACCAAGAGAAAGCCGTTCCAGTCAAAGATAAAGAAAATAAACGCACACGTAAAGCATCATTAAAACCAGCTTCCCCTAACTGCAATACATATTGACTAACGTGTTCCCAAGTTGTACGAGAATCATCACCATTAAATTTAGTAAACTCAGGAATACGCCAACCAGCAGGAAAAGGAGTGAAATCAAACTCAGCAGGATAAGTTTTTTGATATAAACGTGTAGTACCCATATCCACCCCAAGCTTACTCTTAATCGTATTTGCCAGATCCTCCTTGAACTTAAGAAGATCGGCTTGATAGTGCTGGCTGGTATAGAACTCGGAAAATTGATGTGCATTAGGATTTCCATGCGCCATCGTCTGTAACGAAGTTGGGATCGGTCCTTGATTAGGTCCAGATCCCTGTGATCCTCCCGCTACAGCAGTAGTGCGGGGCGGTGTATAAAGTGACAATTCATTAGTTCGGCTAGGGGCAGCCGAACCTGGAATTGTCTCGAGAGGCGTTGGCGACAGCACTGAGTAACCGGTCTGACCGGTCGGACCGGTCTGACCAATATGTGGGACCGGTCTGACCGGTGCTGTATGCACGGTCGATGGTGGTGGGGTTTGGCCTGGAAACGAGTTCGGTGGCATACCATAAAGTGGTTTAGATGTGAACTCAGGGGTAGCCGAACTCGGATCTGATGAGTTATGATCTGACATAGGTTGTTTACCTTTAAGCGCATCAACATCACTACTCAATTTAACTAAAATGTCACCTGTGGCAGCTTGTGCAGCAATAATCTTCTGATCCATTAAAGATGACATCCTATCAAACACATCAGAGGGAGAGAGGCTTACATTGGGGATCTCTTCAATCTTATCCTTGCTAAGCTTGAGAGACGGCAGCACGAACTCCTCCACCCTCTTAACGAGGCCACCACGATCCTTCTTGAAGCCCTTCAAGAATTGTGCCTTGACGTGCTCCTCCACGAGAAGGTAGGCCTTGCGCTCCTCTTCGGTGAGCTCCTCCATTGTAGCCGTGATGATGTTTTCCTTGTCGATCTCTGAAGAGCCCATCTTCTTCAAGGAGTAGATTAGATCGGTTTTAAAACCAGATTAATCTCTCCCCAGCGGAGTCGCCAAAAAGTGTGTTGACACAGAATTGTACCAACGCACTCGAATGTGCTAGAACGCGCGACGATCGTCAAAACGATCAACACAGCGGGAACCCTGGGCGGACCGGTCTGACCGGTTTCGCCGACTGGTCTGACCGGTTTCGCCGACCGGTCTGACCGGTGCAGGCAGAGAACTCGCGAAGACCTAGAACAGCGAGCTCGGGAGGGACCCCGTCGGAGCTCGTGATCGTAGGGTTGCTCTGAGGTCGGCAGGCCACTCAGAACATCTTCAAACGCCGCCGGGACGAAGGAAGAAAGCAATCTAGGGTTTGAGAGATAAAAGTAATGCAATTTCTGTATTGATTCGATTGGGAATAACCTCAATCGGCCTTAGCCTTTATATTTATAGGCCGGGGAAGACGTACCCCTTCACGAGTAGGATTACATGAGGACTCTTTACAAAAACTCTAATTCTACTCGGACTGTACAGACCAGACCGGTCTGACCGGTCGGCCCAACCGGTCAAACCAGTCGACCTCAGTAGGTGCCAAATTTGGCTGTCAACACGCGTCAACATTGATTTTTGATACTCCCATCGGGGGAGAAAGCCACGCCGGCATAATGGTGCCGCCCGACTGCTTCGTTACTGGCTTTGGTTCTGTCATCTCCAGTTCTGCCACATATATATCAAAGAAGCAGTGAGTGGATAACGTACTTTGGAAAATATTTTCGTGTATCGCCTTCCTCCGTGCATGCCATAATGCCCACAATATTAATGAGACTACCACCCGGGTTAGCTCTTCATGTGGTAAGTGGTCCATCACCGCCACCAGCCAGCTGTGGGCGTCTTGGGTCTGTGTTTGCACCAGGAACTTAGAAACATCTTCCTTTTCTAGCGCCCAGAAGCACCATGCCAAATTGCACTCAAGGAGCGCATGCCTCCATGAGTCCTCAGCCCCACAGAAACTACAGCTCCTATTGGGAGCCATGTTCCGGCGGCATCGGACTTCACCAGTTGGAATTGACTGATGGGCCAACCTCCACAAAAACATACGTACCTTCGAGGACACCTTCACTCTCCACAACTTAGTCCACTCCTTCCAAACTGAAACGGTATCTGAACGACCAGCCTTGCTCTCCAGCCAAGCTGTATTTACTTCCTTTCTTTGTACTAGCATTCTGTATGCCGACCTGACCGAGAATACGCCCGTCCGTTCGTACTGCCAGGCCCAGAAGTCCTCCTTCCCATCGGTGCAAAGAGGTATGTTAGCGATAGCCTCAACGTCCAATGGGGTAAAAAAGTGCTTCAGAAGCTGCATATTCCATCTTGCCGATGTAGAATCAATAAGGTCGCCTACCATCTGTGGCGGGTTGTCGCTGGTACAACATAAAGGGCGCATCATATCATCTCTAGGCAACCAGTTCATGTCCTAGATCCTGGTCGATTCTCCAGTGCCACACGTAATAGGCCAGAAGCACGGAGGCCAGGGCAGTTGCGCAGGATCTGTTGGGCAGAAAGGGTCCCGCGCCCACGCTGGAGGGCGCCTCCCTTTCCTTCCTCCGGCCCAACTAGCCTGGCCTGCTCCTCCTCCCTTTCCTTCCTAAAGAAATGGAAAAAGTCATTTTTGTCTCTCTCAACTTTAGACTGAATCTGTATTTCCACCATGAACAATGAAATCGTCCGACCAGCCTCCTCAGATTCCCGAAACCGTTCACATGACCTCCTTGAGTGGGTTTGAGGGTGGTTTTTCTATTTTTCTTTTATGTTTATTTTAACTAAATTTTTGAAAAATCATAGTAAATCACAAAAAAATCTTAAAATAGAAAATCTAATTTTGTTGGACTCCACATGAGTAGATATACGCAGTGAACATATTATATAGTATACTTTACTATATTTTTTTTTGTAGCTTTAGATATACACTTTTTTGTAATTAATTTATAGCTACAGTTTTCGTCGTCCAATTATTGTGAAATTTTTATGGTGGATTAATCATTATATGATTGAGCTGTAGTAAAAATTTTATGATTATTGGATAATGTGTGACTGAGTTATAGATTTATCTAGGTTTATCTATAGATTCGTCTAGATCTTTCTATAGATTTATTTAGTTTATATAGATAAATATATAGATCAGTCAAAAATTATCCAATAATCATAAAATTTTTACTACAGCCAATTATATAATGATTAGCCGACCATAAAAATTTCACCATAATTGGACGACACAAATTGTAGCTATAAATTAATTACAGAAAAGTGTATATCTAAAGCTACAACAAAAAAATTTGTACTAAAATATACTATATAATATGTTCACTGAGTATAACTACTCATGTGAAGTCCAACAAAATTAGATTTTCTATTTTCTATTTTTTATAATTTACTATGATTTTTCAAACATTCAGTTAAAATAAACATAAAAGAAAAATAGAAAAAACGCCCTCAAATCCACTCAAGGAGGTCATGTGAACGGTTTCGAGAATTCGAGGAGGCTGGTCGAACGGTTTCATTGTCCATGGAGTAAAAACAGATTCGGCTCAATGTTGAGGGCGACAAAAAAAACTTTTTCTTAAATAAATTGGCTTGACTGTCCGACACTAGCGCCCCGATTGGACATCTCGGTGCGCTAGCTCCAAAATAAAAATAGTTACTATATTTGATTTTCGTACCAACAAAAAAGTTAGTTGATCAGGTGAGGGTTTTTCCTCCTTCTGTCCGAGTGGAAATGTAGAGGAAACGGCAAATCTTTTGAATTGAACTTAAATCTTCTTCATACAAACTTCAAGGTGAATTTACACAATATTCAGGCTGCAGGGCATTTATCAACAGTTTCAGAAGTTTATTGCAAAAATTACATTATTCAAAAATTTTAATTTGTATTCACTCCGGTGATCATCTGATAAAAAGTAGCAAATAGACGACAATGCTTCAATAGAAGTATTTCACTATCTCTAGTGAAATGAAACGGCCATATGTTTCGGGAGTGACTGCCACGTCAGCTTATAGTTGTTTCGAACTAGACCTGATGATGGGCTATGGGACCTGACAAAACTGACTCGGTCAACGTGTTGAGCGCGGGCTCAGGGCAATATTTGTGGCCCCATCTAACACGTGTAGGGCATGGACCAAATCTTTTGACATGAAACACAAAAATATGACCAAAAATTCAAAAAAAAAAAATCAATCCAACTCAAAAAAAATTACACATAAAATTGTGGGTGAACCCAACCCAATCATGTGATGGGTCGGGCACGGGCCAACAATTTTTGACCCGAAACCTGAACTTGACCCATTGAATGATCAGGTCTAGTTGCCACGTCGGTTTACCTTCATTACAATCGGCTAAGCAATCCTTGACAATGAAGTTGGAAACTTGGTTGTGTAATTTAGTAATACTTTTGCGTACCTGTTTCTTGTTAAAGCCATGTGATGTTTACATATCTCCTTTTACATATAAGTAAAAAAATTAATAGGGTCCGGTAAAAAAATATGAATAGATTTATAATTTTTTCTTGTAGACGGTTATTTTTGAGAAAACAGAAAAGATTATTAAATACTAAAATGAAAATAAAATCTTTTCCTTCCTCTATGCAGCTCTGCCTGAATTAAACTCATACGCGAGACTATCAAGAGGATAATGCATCACGTGGTGGTGCTTCAAAATTTTGATCTTTGCTTTTTTTGAGAGAGAGAAAATTTT
Organism: Panicum virgatum; assembly: GCF_016808335.1. Lineage (NCBI taxonomy): Eukaryota > Viridiplantae > Streptophyta > Magnoliopsida > Poales > Poaceae > Panicum > Panicum virgatum. The sequence goes on along the minus strand of NC_053139.1, from coordinate 967,826 downwards.
TGATCTTTGCTAACACACAAACATCCTCCTGACGCACAAAACAACATGAGCAAGCAAGCCTGCAAGACGGATAGAAAATTAAGGCCCACAGAGGGGACCCGGGGAAGGAGAGGAAACCTAGGTTCGGCTTAGAGAAGAAGACACAGGCTGTGTTTTCCGCCCCGTGGCAGAAATTTCGATATTTAACACTCAATACGCACGTCTCACGCGTTTTGACATCTAATTCACAAACCTTTCGAAATATAACCTCCCGCACACGAATTCTAGGGATTTCATCCCTTCACCTCCCGCACGCGGAATATAACCTTCCGCAAGAAAGCATGAATGCAACGGCAGATGGAGTAGCCTGCCTGCTTTTTTTTTGTTGAGATAATGGAAAGTAGCCTACCTGATGCTCGCGAAGGATCGCGGCAGGATCGGAGGGGCGGCAGTGACGTGCTGTTCTTGCCGAGGAGGCCACGAGGGGAACATGCGAGCGAGCAAAGAGCGAGAGAACACAGATGGAGAAGAGAAGCGCACGGGAGAGACCAATCGGATCCAATCGGTGGTAGAGGATAAGGTGAGGGCAATGTTGTCTTTCTACTGGAGCCATAAAATGAAAAAGAAAAGGAAAATCAGAGAAATATAGAAAAAGAGGATCAAATCCCTTGAATCAAAAGAGCGGAGGTTATATTTTGAAAGGCTTACGAATTGGATGCAAAACGCGTGAGGCGTGTGTATTGAGTGTCAAATATCGAAATTTGAATTTTGATATTTGACATCGAATACACACACATCACCTCTTTTGATATTAAATTCGCTGGCTTTTCAAAATATGACACTGAACGTGCGAATTCTTTCGAAATAGAGGATTTCAGCTCCTTTTCATTATTTCGCGAATTTCATTTATATTTTCCTTTTTCTGGGCACATGAAGTACCCATTTTACCCCTCACCCTATTCTTTGAAAATCGACTCGATTGGATCGAATCATTGTGGCTTCTCTCTCTCCCGTGCTCTGCTGTCTCTCGACATCTCCCCTGCAGGCCGCCGCCGCACCCCGCAGCGCAATCAGCAGCGGCATCGATCCCCAAATCCTTGCCGGGGGCTCCAGCATCGGGCGAGCGGGGCCTCTTGCAGCGCGTGTGCAGCGGGCGGGCGGGCGGCGGCGCACCTGCAGGTGGCTCCTGCCCATGGCGCTCCTGCAGGGGCGGCGGCCTGCAGCCTGCCTGTAGGAGGCGGGGCCGAGCTACCTGGAGGGGAGCACGGTGTCACAACCCCGAGACCACCGGCGGTAAGGAAGATAACAGGCTCTCACCGGATAAATTCTCACGTTGCCGCCGGCGAGATCGCCGTGACGTGAGATGGAATCGCCACCGCCGTCAAGGATGAACAAGCAAGGGGATAAGTTTCTATTTGATTTCTTCGTTGCCTTCTCTATTCTGGTTGCTGGCTTATATGTCTCTCCATAGTCTTACATGTGGGACCCGCCATGAATATACCATGTCCACGGGTGTTACATTTCCACCCCCACAAAACGTTGCTTGCCCCCAAGCAACAACATGATCTGAAGTTAATCTTATGTGTTCATTCTCTGCATGGTATTCTTGATTAACAATCAGCCTAGGTAGGTATCGATGCCTTGTCTCCATCAAGTCAAACTTATGAATACCCGGATCCCATGGCCTGGAGAGGGGCAACATAACCATGAGACTACGTTGAGAAGTTTCCATCAACATATGAATGGTTTTTAGAGGATCAGATATATGCTTTGTAGCTCCTTTGAGCAAAACTTGAACTATCTGTGTATCAGATTCCATGTTCAGAACCACTCCATTCTCCACGGGGTCACAAAAGGAATAATCTAAATCTGAGTCGCACTCAAGGTGAAAGCACCATGAGCAGTATCTCCATGACCGAAGATCCAAGTAACTCTTCCAGATAGTGAATAAACTATTCTTCAGCCTGATAGATTGCTTGAGCAGACTTGAATAAATGGGAACCTCAACCAGCCTTAGATCAACAAAGCACTTGTCGATTGGTTTGTAAAATTCTACTGCATCTGGATCCCATTGCATCACAGTTGTTATGTATAGCTCAGGTTGCTTACTTTCTCCTAAGATACAAGTGAGCACTGTGTTCAACTTGTCCACATCAATCAACATAATGATAGGGGAAATGCTGACTTGATCAGGCACTTTATCCATGATCAGCTCTTCAACTGACACCATTTGTTGCAATAAGTCTTCATTGGTAGTAAGGTGGGAATCCTTACCCAGCATATGCACAGACTTGTTTGAAACAATGAACAATAAGTAGCAAGCCTTGAGTTTGTACAGCTCATGCAGCACTGTCATTTTTTTCCAATGCAATGATTGATCCATTTCCATACCCAAAGTGATGTTTCCCAATTTTCAGGATAAGAGCTTGCTTTGGCATCCTCGTATATGATCCAACACCCATCTCATCTTGTATGCTGATAGTTGGACTAAGACCAAAGTCAAGCTGAACAGTAGGAATCATTTTCTCATGATACACATACTCTCTAGCACTTGCTAGCTGCTGTGATAGGCCATCATGCGAATTGACGTTGACTGGCGTCTCATTCACATCATCAGTAACAATTCTCAAGAGAAAAGGAGTGTTTCTCTCAAGTGTTAGCTCATCGTCCATGTCTGCCTCGCCAACTGGTTTGCTGTCCTCATCAAGCTCTTCAACAAAACCTTGGTCTGAATCAACCAATCCAAGCTCCATGAATCCTGGGAAGCCATCAACAATCTGCTCATTATCTTGGTACCCTCCACTAGAAGCTAGCAGTTGCAACAAGTCGTTGTTCACGTCGAGATTGGCTGACATTTCCTCGTCCCACACAATCTTGCCAAGCATTTCATCATACACCTCCTGTGCAACATCCTGGCTAGACATACCATCGAGTAACACATATGCAGAACCCTTTGTGTTCTCATCATCCACACCTAAGGCTAGTTGCTGCAACAGGCCTTCATGTGTATCAATGTCATCTTGCATCTCATCCCATGTAACCTTTACACACATCTCATAGAACACCATTTGTGCAAAAGTTTGGGATGCTCCTGGAGCACTGAATGTAACCTGTTCAGCCATTGTTGTTGTGTCATCCTCAAACAGCATTTCGTCAAACACCTCATGTGCAGCAGTCCCAGACATCACTGAATTCTTGAATGAATTCTGCTCAGCCCGTGAGGTGATCTGAAATTGCAAGGCTTCAAATTCATCCACATAATCTCGCACCGACCCTGTCTGCTGCAACTCAATGAGACCATCAATAGCATGTTTGTAATCAAAGGAATCAAACTTCTGAACAGCCTGAACAAATTGCTCCCAAGTACCCATCCCATTCTTCAGCTTACATGCTTGCCACCACTTAGAAGCATTCCCATCCATGTGCAGAGAAGCGGCTAGAACCCAAGACGACTCACTGATGTTCTGAATTTGGAAGTAATTTGTGCACTTATCAATCCAGATCTTCGGATTGGACCCATCAAACAGAGGGAATGACATTTTCGGCACATAGTGGTGGCCCTCAGCCCGTGTCTCATGATGGCGACGAACAACAGGATCGGGACGAGATGACGACGGCTCACCTAGGAGTGGCCGCTCCGGTCGATGTGATGGTGGCCGGCGAGACGACGACAGTCTGGTGGGCCGATCCCCGGAGTCTGAATCCTCCGTGCCCGAAGAAGAGAAGAGTCGCTCCACTGCGCGCGCCGTTGCATCAATCTGCTGGTTCATGCCATGCTGATCTCGTGCCAATTGATCCAGGGCCCTTGTCTGTAGAGCGACCTGCTCCTGCATATGCTACTGCAAGTGATGAAGATCCCCCATCTGAAAGCATCTAGGCCCATAATTCGAGTTTTGGTAATTAATGACAACGGTTTGTGGATTAATGAATTCATTTGAGATAATGAGTATAGGTTGATCCACGAGTGAAAGAGATTTGGTTGTGAACGTATGGAGTTTTGGAGATGATAAGCAAAGCTCGGACTCAAGGCAAAGGTATAAAATAGGGCTTTTGCGTTTTACCGGTCACAAGGCGTTTAGTGGATGAAAAGTGACCGGATTTGTTGGATAGATAGCCGTACTATCAAGAGGGGTTGCGTACTCATGCTTGACGGGTCTTTAGTGCCATTTTGCTCAAAATGTCTAGTTGCATGCATGAGGGCTAACGGCGTTTTGAAAAGATTTGAAATAGACTAAGTTCGAGAGCTGACTGAGTAACGGCGGACAGTCCGCGCCTAAGGGGCGGATAGTCCGCGCCCGTTCCAGAGAGCTTGCAGAGGCTCTGGTGGGCTGGCGGACAGTCCGGCCCAGAGGGGCGGACAGTCCGGCCCAGAGGGGCGGACAGTCCGCGATCGTTCCAGAGAGCTTGCAGAGGCTCTGGTGGGCTGGCGGACAGTCCGGCCCAGGTGGGCGGACGGTCCGCCACTGTATTTCAAATTTGTACCAGAAAGGGTGTCTAACTGGTGTGGGCTTCAAAGTTGAACGGCGGACAGTCCGGACATGGTGCGCGGACGGTCCGCCGGCTAATTTCAAACTTGTACCAGAGAGGTTGTTTCTCTGGTTTGGGCTGAAAAGTTAAACTGCGGACGGTCCGCTCCTGAGGCGCGGACGGTCCGCAGGCTAATCTCAAAGTTGTTCCAGAGACGTTGTTAGTCTCTGGTAGGTTGGAACTCTTAACTGCGGACGGTCCGCCACTGGGGCGCGGACGGTCCGCCAGGGCTTAACGGCTAGTTCTGACACGCATTAAATGCACTCTGACTCACTGGTTTATAACGGCGGACAGTCCGGTTTTTGAACCGCGGACGGTCCGCGACTTCGCAGAAAAGAGTGTAACGGCTAGTTTTTGAAGGGGTGTCTATATATACCCAATGCCCGGCCATTGGGTGTGTCTCTTGGCCATTTGGATAGGATTCTTGACACATTAGAGCTAAGGCATCCCTCTCTCACACACACTTGCTTAGAGATTGCATTTTTGAGAGTGCGAGAGCTTCCTAGTGCATTGCATCAAGAGTTTGAGCTTTGTGGCATTAGGGATACTTCAAGCAAGCGTCATCAACTTGTTACTCTTGGGAGTTGCCGCTCCCTAGACGGCTTGGAGAAGTGGATTTCGTGGAGCTCCTCCAAGGAGATTGTTGAGGAGCCCCGATTTCGGTTGTGAGAGGTTTTGTGCTCACCTCACCGGAGTGGTGAAGAGCAACTCTAGTGGAATCGAGGTGTGGAGCGGTTCCTTGATTCAAGCCGGCTCAAGATCAAGAGGTTCTTGATAGAGGAGCGGTTGATTCTTGGAATCCACCTCAACGTGGATTAGGGGTGACCGGCAAGTCATCGACACCACGGTATAATTTCTTGTGTCAAGCTTGGTTACTTCTCTTGCTCTCTTTAATACTTGCTTTTACTTTGAGCAATTTACTTTACTAGAGCTTGATTTGTGTCTTGTCACCCTAGGTTGCAAACCCATCTAGAGATAGTAATAGCATGACATAGGGCTTTCCTTTGTTACTAATTAAATTTCTCTAGTGTTATTGGTTTTAGTTTTTAAACCGCCTATTCACCCCCCCTCTAGTCGGTGTTCTTGATCCTACAAGTGGTACCAGAGCTAAGTACTCCTTTAATTAAGGATTTAACCATCTTGGAGTAGAACAATGACTAGTGATCATGGGATTCATGTTGGGAAGCCACCATTCTTTGATGGGAACAATTATGATTATTGGAAGACTAGGATGTCGGCTCATCTCAAAGCCATGAGTAGAAAGCTATGGAGAGTAGTAAATGATGGATATGTCATTTTGGACCCAAAGAGTTTGACACCCCTAGATGAGGAAAATGAGACACTAAATGATCAAGGGGTTAATGTGCTCTTTAGTGCTCTTGATGTAAATGAATTTAATAGAGTCAAGAGCCTCACAAATGCAAATGACATATGGAAGAAGCTCATGGAAATTCATGAGGGTACATCAACGGTGAAAGAGGCCAAGCTATACTTGCTTAAAGGAAATTTCAGTGAATTTACCATGAAGAAGGATGAGAGCATAGCCGAGATGTTCAACCGGCTAAATGACATTGTAAATGATCTCAAGGGACTTGGATTTGAGGTACCGGATGGGGATTTCAACCACAAGTTTCTTAGATGTCTTCCAGAAAGATATGACACAATTGTGACCTTACTTGTAAGGTCAAATGTGAAGACCGCAACTCCCACACAAATATTGGGAGAAATTCTCACCCATGACATGTTCAAGAAATCTCAAGATGAAGCTCATGGTGGAGAAATTGATATGAAAAAGAAAAGTGTGGCATTCAAAGCTCAAGATAGCAAAAATGAAGAAGAAAGTGGATGCCAAGAAGAAGAATCGGATGAGGAGATGGCTCTCTTTGTCAAGAGATTCAATAGAATGATGAGCAAGAAGAGCTTTGGCAAGAGAGGCCAATCATCAAGAAAAAATCCTTTTGTGGACAAGACTTGCTTCAATTGTGGTGAAGTAGGTCATATCATTGTCAATTGTCCAAACAAGAAAAAGGACAAGAAAAATGATGAAAAGAAGAAGAAGAAGTTCATCAAGAAGAAGAAGAATGGCCAAGCTTATTTTGTTGAATGGGATTCCGATGCAAGCTCCGATGATGATGATGATGATGATGACAAGCCATCCAAGGGAGTTGCCGGGATCGCCATCAAGGAGGCTCCATCACTCTTCTCTACACCACATTGTCTTATGGCAAAGGGTGGTGCAAAGGTACAACAAGATGGTGAACTTGATGAATTTTCATATGATGATCTTGTTGAAATGCTTAATGATGCCGATGAATTCATGACAAAGGAAAAGGCTAAGTTGAAGGACTTGAAGTTGAAGTTTACTTCTCTTCAAAATTCCTATGAGGAGCTAAAGACTTCTCATGAGAATCTCAAAAAAACTCATGAGAAGCTTGAGGAAGCTCACAATACCGTGCTTAGTCATGAAAGAAAAGCAACATTGAGCATTGGTGTTAGTTGTGATTTAATTGATGATAAATCTTGTGGCTCTAGCTCTACTAGTTCTTTGTGCACTAAAATTGATAACCCTTCTTGCAATGAATCTCTCATTATGGAAAATGATTTATTAAAGAAAGAGGTTACTTGCTTGACTAATGATTTGAGAAAATGCTATGATAGTAGAGCAAAGTTTAATCATTGTTGGGCAAGCCAAAAGTTCACCTTGAACAAGCAAGGGTTTGGATATATTCCTAAGAAAGGGAAGAAGGCTTTTGTGCAAACTAAAACTACTTTTGTGAAGAGTAGTAGCAAGCCATATTGTGAGAAATGCAAGAAGGTTGGCCATGTTGAGAAGAATTGCACCAACAAGAAAGTCATATCCTTTGATTCAAGTTACATGCTTATGAAAAATTCAAATGGCAATGTTAGTGCAAAATTTGTTGGTATACCTATAAATGGTGCTAAAAAGAATGCCATTTGGGTGCCAAAAGTCTTGGTCACTAATGTGGTCACTAACGTTCAAGGACCCAAGAAAGTTTGGGTACCTAAAAGAGTTACTTCCTCTTTGTAGGTGAATTACAAGTCCGGAGGAAGACATTGGGTGCTTGATAGTGGATGCACTCAACACATGACCGGAGATCAAATGATGTTTTCCTCTCTAGATGAGAATGTTGGTGGCTATAGTGACATCATCTTTGGTGACAATAGCCGGGGCAAAGTCAAAGGAGTTGGTACAATTCCTATCTCAAGCAATCATTCTCTCTCAAATGTATTATTAGTTGATTCTCTCAAGTTTAATCTCTTAGCGGTCACTCAACTTTGTGATTTTGGATATAAGTGTAGTTTCACTAAAGATGATGTTGTAGTGACTAGCTTGGATGGAAAAGATCACATCTTTACGGGATTTAGACATGAGGATGTATATCTTGTGGATTTTGCAACTAAAGAGGCAAATTTGTCCACTTGCTTATTCACTCAATCATCCTTGGGTTGGTTATGGCATAGAAGGCTTGGTCATGTTGGCATGAAACAACTCAACCGACTTTTGAAGCATGATTTAGTAGTTGGCTTGAAGAATGTGAAGTTTGATAAAGATAAGCTTTGTAGTGCATGTCAAGCCGGAAAGCAAGTTGCAAATACTCATCCCACTAAGAGTGTCATGTCAACCGAGAGACCATTGGAATTATTGCATATGGATTTATTTGGTCCTACAACATGTAGAAGTATTGGTGGAAATTGCTATTGTCTTGTGGTAGTGGATGATTACTCAAGATATACATGGGTTTTCTTTCTTCATGACAAGGCCGATACATATGACACATTCAAGAAATTCTTTACAAGGGCCGAAAATGAATTTGAGCTCAAGGTGAAGAAAGTAAGGAGTGACAATGGAAGTGAGTTTAGAAACACAAGAGTTGGGGAATGGTGTGATGTGAAAGGAATCAAGCATGAATTCTCAACCAAGTACACTCCGGAACAAAATGGTCTTGTTGAAAGGAAAAATAGAACCTTGATTGATATGTCAAGATCAATGCTCTCCGAGTACAATGTTTCGGATAACTTTTGGGCCGAAGCAATCAACACGGCTTGTCATGCCTCAAATAGATTGTATTGCCATAGATTTCATAACAAGACCCCATATGAGTTGCTCATTGGAAGGAAGCCAAATATATCATATTTTAGAGTGTTTGGTTGCAAGTGCTATATTCTCAAGAAGGGAACTCGGTTATCAAAGTTTCAAAGCAAATGTGATGAGGGTTTTCTTCTTGGATATTCATCTAATAGCAAGGCTTATCGGGTCTACAACAAAACACATGGCATTGTTGAAGAAGCATATGATGTTGAGTAACACATATGCAGAACCCTTTGTGTTCTCATCATCCACACCTAAGGCTAGTTGCTGCAACATGCCTTCATGTGTATCAATGTCATCTTGCATCTCATCCCATGTAACCTTTACACACATCTCATAGAACACCATTTGTGCAAAAGTTTGGGATGCTCCTGGAGCACTGAATGTAACCTGTTCAGCCATTGTTGTTGTGTCATCCTCAAACAGCATTTCGTCAAACACCTCATGTGCAGCAGTCCCAGACATCACTGAATTCTTGAATGAATTCTTCTCAGCCCGTGAGGTGATCTGAAATTGCAAGGCTTCAAATTCATCCACATAATCTCGCACCGACCCTGTCTGCTGCAACTCAATGAGACCATCAATAGCATGTTTGTAATCAAAGGAATCAAACTTCTGAACAGCCTGAACAAATTGCTTCCAAGTACCCATCCCATTCTTCAGCTTACATGCTTGCCACCACTTAGAAGCATTCCCATCCATGTGCAGAGAAGCGGCTAGAACCCAAGACGACTCACTGATGTTCTGAATTTGGAAGTAATTTGTGCACTTATCAATCCAGATCTTTGGATTGGACCCATCAAACAGAGGGAATGACATTTTCGGCACATAGTGGTGGCCCTCAGCCCGTGTCTCATGATGGCGACGAACAACAGGATCGGGACGAGATGACGACGGCTCACCTAGGAGTGGCCGCTCCGGTCGACGTGATGGTGGCCGGCGAGACGACGACAGTCTGGTGGGCCGATCCCCGGAGTCTGAATCCTCCGTGCCCGAAGAAGAGAAGAGTCGCTCCACTGCGCGCGCCGTTGCATCAATCTGCTGGTTCATGCCATGCTGATCTCGTGCCAATTGATCCAGGGCCCTTGTCTGTAGAGCAACCTGCTCCTGCATATGCTACTGCAAGTGATGAAGATCCCCCATCCGAGCAAACAGCATATCCACGCTCTCCATCAATCGATCCAACTTGCCATAAGTAGTCTCTTGAGCATCATACATCACGTCGAGGAGTTGCGTCTGGGCGGAAGGTTTTGGGGGCGCCGTGATGACCGATCTCGAACAGCCCCACAGATCGCCGAATCCTGTAGTGTGAGCTCACCGATCCCAACTACAACCCTAAGCGGTGCGACGGAACTCGAGTGGACGACGGCGTCAGATTGGCTAACCGGCATTTTGCAGGGAAGCCGCCGCCGACTGGAAGTCGGTAGGCGGGGCGTGGACGCCGAGATCCAAAGGAAGTCAGCGGAGCGGGCCTAGCGCGTCGAGGAGGCGGCAAGCCGGGGAACGGGAGCAGTAGCGCGCCGAGGATCACCAAATCTGATACTAATTGTCACAACCCTGAGACCACCGGCGGTGACAGCCTCTCACCGGATAAATTCTCCCGTTGCCGCCGGCGATATCCCCGTGACGTGAGATGGAATCGCCGCCGCCGTCAAGGACGAGCAAGCAAGGGAATAAGTTTCTATTTGATTTCTTCGTTGGCTTCTCTATTATGATTGCTGGCTTATATGTCTCTCCATAGTCTTACATGTGGGACCCGCCATGAATATGCCATGTCCACGGGTGTTACACACAGGAGGCTAGATCTCACGGGAGGCAGAGGAGATATGAGAGAGAAGAGAGCACGGGAGAAGGAGAAGGATTCAATCCAATTAATTCTCTAAGAACAAAGTTAGGGGTAAAATAGGTACTTTATGTGCCAAAAAAAGAAAAATATAAACAAAATTCGCGAAATCATGTAAAGGAGCTGAAATCTTTCATTTCGAAAGAATTCGCACGGTGAGTGTCATATTTTGAAAGGCCTACGAATTTAATGTCAAAAGAGGTGAGGCCTGCGTATTTGATGTCAAATATCGAAATTCCTCACGCGCTCGTGGCTCGTGCTCGCGAACGAAGAAGCTGTGTGTTTGGGTTAGTTGAATGGGTGTTGGGTTGGTTGGGTGTAGAATCCATTCTACACCCGCTACCGTACAAATTATCACAAAATAAAAAGTTGTTACACATATAAAACAAAAGTTGCTAAAAAATAGAATCTATTATACCATGAGTTGCCATACATATAAGATGTGTGGTAAATCTATTGACATCTTATGTTTATGACAACGTACGACAACTTGTGTGTGTATTAACCTTTTTGTTTCGTGGCAACTTATTCAATAATATCAAACTTATATTTATACATAAGTTACTACTGTAAAATATTATCAAAACTTATGCAAGTGAGGTCTAGTTTTATTTGTCTCGTCGTGTAGAACATAATGATATAATTGGTTATCAAAACAGAGGTTATATGAATGAGATAAAATATTTTTTATAGAAGCTTTGTACCAAAACAAAGTTTATTTCCTCGACCTGCTAGTTAACTTGGTGATGGCGTGAGCATGCAGCTACACACGCAAGCACATGAGCCAAAAAATGCGGGCTGGTCTAATCCGTGGGACGTTGGGACGCGACGCGGAGGAAGTTCGAGGCCGGGCTTGCGAGGGGACGCACGCCATCACGCTAGCGCGACCAGTTATAGGATAGCATTTACCTTGTTGGAAATGTTAGGTGAGAGGACAAATATAAATAAATTTTGGGGCTTTTGCGTTCTTGCTCCTATTTTATAGTGATAGTGATTTTGCTCTACTTTTTGAACTTCACGATTTTGTTCCTATTTTTTGAAAATGAAGTAAGCGTTTGCCCCTATTCCGTGAAATCCAGTTAATGGTGTTGAATTTACTTTGAAAAGACCAATTTGCCCTTGTGGATTTGCCCCTACTATTATCTGAATTTGGTGATTTTACCCCTATTTTGGTGATTTTACCCCTATTTTCTCAATTTGATAGGTATAAAACGAATTTTTCTGTTGTAAATTCAAGCCAAATTTTTATAACTTTCAAAGATGACCAAAATTTGATAGTAAACCAAAAAATAAAGGATCTTAATATGCAAAAAGTTGTCCATGCTCCCGCGCCTTCTGCCTACCGCCTGCTGTCCTGCTTCCGCCTGCTTGCCGCCTGCTTGCTGCTGATGTCGCCACCTACTGTGCTACCTTGCCGCTGCTTGCTGCCTAAGGATGGATTCGGATCGGATACGGATGAAATCGGATCCGAATGTCACCTTTTACCACATTTTAATCCGGATACGAATGCGAATGCGGATCTCATCGGATACGAATACAAAACGGATAGTTCGAATCCGGATTCGAATTCGGATACCTTCTCGATTTGAAACAGAGCTATCACGAGTATCAGTTTATTTTGTTAATAATTTTATAGTAGATCAAAATCATTATACAAGTAGGGAGTAAAGAATTAGAAGATAGCTAATAAAAAAATATAATTATATATGTATAGCTTTTATATTAAATATATAATACTAATTTTAAAGGTAAAATAAATAAATATTTAAATTCTTAATAATTAAGATATACAAAAATATTTTATCATTAAATAATTAATTAATTTGACTCATATAAAATAATTTTAATCATGAAATAAATATATTAAAGAGTTAAAGTTAATTTTTTATATCATTACTAATTTTAATAAATATATTATTAGTTATCTAGTTTTCTAAATAATTTAAATAGTGTAGATCATTAAGTAATTAGATATAAAGATAAGTTTAAGATTGCCTCACTAGTCACTTTTTCTTTAGGTTCCCAAAAAAAAGTCAATTTTTTTTGCGGATACAGACGGATATGGATGTGATCGGATATTTCTCGAATACGAATATGGAATCGGACAGAGAAAAGTTATCAAAGTCGGATTCGGATGCATCCATATGACATCCATATTAAAATCGAATACGAATACGGATATCCATATTTACACTTTAAGCGGATACGAATACGGATAATTCAGATGTTCAGCCATCCGGATCCATCCTTATTGCTGCCCCCACGCTTCCCCCTCACGAGCCGTGCATGCCCGCCCGCATCTGGCCCCGCAGCGCCGCTCTACCGCGCGAGCCCAAGCACGCCGGCCTGGTCCTGTGCTCGCACTCGCCCGCTCGCGCGCCTGCCTCGCCCCTGCTCGCCTCCTTGGCACGTCAGTCAGTAGATCCGCCTTTCAAGTTATGGGATTGAAAAAGTGAGGCTATGAAATGAGAAATGAGAGAGATGAATATAGAGTTAAAGTAGTATGATCTTTTCCTCTTGCTCTGAGTTTTCCTTTCATTTATTTTAATTATTTTAGTTGGCATACACCTAACAGTGTTAAAAAGAGGGGCAAACGAAGCTTTCGTTTAATAAAGCGGGGGTAAAATTGCACAACTCAAAAATAAAGACAAAATTACCATTTGAGGTAAAAATAGGAGCAAGAATGTCAAATTCCCATAAATTTTAGGCCCAGTAAGGCCCGCAGAGGCCGGCCCGGGGAAGGCGACGCGAGGCCGAGAGAGATCCATGCATGCCCCCAAATCCCGAATCCCCACCAACCCAGAGTTCAAAAAGAAAAAAAAAATTCCCCACCAACCCGCCGCCGCCGCCTCCTGAGCCCTGACCTCCCGCAATGGCGACGCGCAACCTGGTGACGAGGACGTGGACCCCCGCGGCTTCTACTCTCGGCCGCTGTTTGGGCACCGGTATGCCACCGCCGGCGCGCTTTCAGTTTCTCCACGCCGTCCCCAGCCAGGTTCGCCCCTCCCGACTCCCGCATAAGCTTTGATCTTGATCGGTCTCCATTACCCATGTCGTTGGTGCAGTTAACTCAATTTTCCCCCAAATCGAGGTTCGTGCTTGGATACTCATAAAAAAAGTGACTTATCCAATTAGGGATGTTTGTTGGGCCTGGGGGGTGATGGATTTACGCCCGCATGCTGGGTGTAGAATTTACTTCTTTGTGTTCTGTTGTGGTGTTGTTTATAATTTGCGCCTGTGTTCACCATCAGCTGCAAGAGCACATAGATGCAACACAAGTACCAGCTTGGCACTAGCTACACTGCCTTATTGTAGTATATTAAACATGCTTGTATATTGCTCTACTAATTGGTACGACACTCACCCGATCTCCATTGGCTTTAAGTAGTACTAACTTACTGTAAACAAAGATATCCTGTGCATACTTGTTGAATCTTCTGTTAGGACTGGGTGGCGTCACACAACTAGTCAAACCAGCATCTGCTTACTTTGAAAATATTGGCAATATTTCCCATCCCTGGATTAGGAAAATCTTAATTATTTCTTTGAATCAATTTGCTTTGGTCAAACTGCATGTGAGCTTGTCTTCTATTGTTACTGTGAATAGTCTTGAGGTATAATCACGAAAGTTCTTTGCCAGCCGTGGTACTACAATGGGCATGAATCATTGCACCCACCAAATAATTGGGCTGTATCTGAAGTAATTCTCATTTATAAATTTGCTATGAAATTAAGAAAAAAGACCAGTAGCTCGGGGCTCCTCCCAATGTGTGCATACTGTATTTATGTTCACCTGTTGTGCCAACATGTCTGTTTTGGGGAAAAAAGGGCTGGTAGCTCTTTACAATCTGGACATACTAATGATTTTATGTTGTGTTTGTTCATGCAATGTGTAACCCCTTTTGGAGAAAAGAAACCAGTAGCTCTTCTGAATCTGGGCATACTGTGTGATATATGAGAGGATGCATGACCTATGATCGATATATTTCTAAAATCTTTTGTGTCTGACATTGGCTCATGAGAGGATAGAAATATAACATTTGCTAGCACATGTATCCTTACTGTTAAACTGTATCCTTTCATCCTAGCTTACTCTGTTTTTTTCCCTGGGGGAATGAATTGCACCTTTAGCAGGACGGCATTGCAATACGGAGGCTCTCATATGATCTGGAATCTGCTCGAGACATGCTGGAAAGAGCCAAGAAACAAGAGGAAGTTATGAGGTAATTAAGGAGCACTAGATTCTTTTTTGATTGGCTTACTTAAGATTCTATTTTCCATTCTATTTTGATTGGTTTACCTTAACACAAATCTTTCTAATAGTGGAATTCCCGTTCTTTGTTAGGAGAGGGATCAAGTGGTTCTCAAGAGGTGTCAAAGCCGCGGAATGGGCTTGCTACTTTTGTGTTTCAACTACCATTGCCGTTGCAGTGATGGTTGGCAGGGAATGAAGCCAGTTTCTTTAGCTTTATAGCTGACGAGCAAACTCTTGTCTGTTTGTCTTTGTGAGCTCTGTTTGTGTCCTGTGTTGAGCCCTCAGTGGTTATGGGGGCAGAAATTGTACCAATGTATTTGTTAACTATGTGAAGGCTCGGGTACCAGAGTAATAATCAAGTAATGATTTAAGCGCACTTCCCCTACACAAAGAATGACTGAGCAGCTCGGGTCCGCGTCCACACTGGTGGTTGAGTGGTCGTGTGGCCAGCGTGGATTGAGAGAAAAGCGACGGACTGCGCTCGGTGAGTATCCATATTGTTACCCTATGCTCAGTGGCGAATCTAGCAAACACATCTAGAGGGGGCTCATTTCCCTTCTCATCTTCTTCCTCCCCTTCTTTTCTTCTTCTTCTCCCCTTCTTCTTCATAATTTCTTCCTAAAAATGAAGGAGGCTTAGGGGGGTATCCATTGATGTTGGGGAGGTAGGGGGGCTTGATCCCCCCTAGCCCCCCCTTTGGATCCGCCCCTGCCTATGCTCTCGGCCATACGATCAACATGTAAGGTATGCAGGATAGTGGGAGATGTGATTTGTAAAAATGTGATTAGAGATGAGCGGTTAAGTGTAAAATTACATAATCCTCCTTTGGAGGTGGATCATGTGGTCCGGATTAAAAATTTGTATAGTTTACATATTTCTTTTCTATATGTTAAACGCGCACCGCTCCAGGAATGATCAGGGCATCCACATCAGTGAAGTTTTTTTACAGCATCCGATGGTAAATCTACAGCTTCCGTTCACTCCACCTGCATGTTACTGTTCCAGTAAATATCTCTCGCTTCGAGAGCTTTCTTCTTACTCCCCGACCCTGACACATGTCCAGCCTCTTCTATGGCGCTGCTTCATGTTTCGGCGGCAGAAGCCCGGCGGCGACCAGCGTCTCCAGGAACGCTCTGTCGGCGATGGACTTGCCCCAGGGCACGGGAGCGACCATCTGCACCGTCTTCACCATGACGACAACGGGAAGGAGAGGGGAGGCTCGAACGAAAGAAAGGTGCGCTCGCTACTTCTCTCTTTTTCTCGCATATCTACTCTGGGTCTTGGGCGCAGGGCAGCGGCAGTGGGCGAAGGCAAAGGCAAAGTAAGCCAAACGGACGCACCCGCACCTACCTATTCAACCGCAGTAGGTGGGCGGATTTGCCACAGCCTTTTCAGATCTACCACATTGAATGCGGTTGATACCGCTGACCCTGCCAGCTGGGCCCCACAATAGTGAGAACCTGTGCGCACGCATAGTAACTGCAGTGGGACGGTTCCCGAAACGGCATAGGCGCATTGAAGCGGGCATCCTGTCACTCAGCAGTCCCCCGCGTCGTCCCGTCTGCCCGAGGACACCGCCTCAAAAGGCGCGCCCGCTCCGCACGCATCGAGCCACGTCACGGGCGACTCCACGACTCTGTGCCCCGCGCCAAAAACCGTGATGGAATATTTCCCCCAGGGGGTTCTTTACTAACGAAGGAACTGCTATTCCGAGCCCTACTGATCAGGGGTTCGAGGGCTGGCCCGTCGAGGGTTCGACAGCCGCCCCAGATCGACCGAGTCAGGAGCAACATGGACGTGCTCAAACAAAGCCTAGCCTCGAACGCGAGTTCGAGACATCCTACGTTGCGTTCGAGGCCAGATAGAGGCGGCTAGTACGAGGGATCCCATCGAGCCCTCGGATCCAATCGAACGGGTCCGAGCCCTGCCTAGCGAGCCTTTACAAGCACTTTATGAAATGTGTCTCCGGACCGCGAGCCGACCTCTATCGAACGGGGTACGGACGTTCACTCGAACCACCCGCTAACAGCTCACCGAAGCGTCCATGGCTCGCCGCCCGGACAAGGGTAGCATGACTTGCTTCACCCCTCCTCCTTGCGGAAAGGCAAACCGAGGGTGCTAGGCCGCGAGGTCCGGACACCGACACTCACGATCAGCTCGGCAATGATGGCACATGAGAGCAGTTGGCGTTCATGGTGAGCGGTGGTGGCGCAATAGTGGGCAACACTGGCAAGCGTCTTCCTCTCGAGCGGCCTCAACTTTGCAGGTGAGCTTTCCCTCCCGTTACAATCCCCCCTGCTTGCTGTCTCACAACTCACAGAGACACAGCGTGCTGCCTCTTCCCAACCCAAATCGGATTCGCAATCACTCAAATGAACTCGCCCCAGCCCTTGATTGAGCCCTCTGACTCACTTTTTATCCACTTATTCTTCCACATTGAATCCACCTCTCAACTCTGTTCTTTCCCCAATTTATTTATGTTCAAATCCAACCCATGCTTTTGCCTCATTTCTTGCTAGAATCAGAACACATTTCCTTTCAAAATGGGTACACTATTCTCCAATCCATGACATGTACCTGCTTTCTCCAAATCCAAGAATCTCACACATCGGAGGCCAGGATTGCAACAAGGGCGGCACTGCATGACTGGCTAGCAGCAGTGCAGCACAGGGCTCACAGGGCGATAGCAGCCAACAAGCAGTAGTGCTGTAGGATTGGAGGAGTTCTGAATTTTTTTGAAGGTAGAAGCTCTGAGTTAGTACTGAAGAAGAAGATGCAAGCACAGCTAGGTACATAAATGCAACACAATTCCTAATTTTTACATGGCTTTCTACTTTCTGGTGTCCATTTCAACGGTTATGATTAATGGCCCAATATTTATCATGAATCCTTAGAATTCCAACACAAAGAAAACTTCTGCCATGTTATTCAGTAAAGTTTAGGCAATATGTACCTTTACATTCTAATGTGATGTGCCTTTCTTTACTCTATGTTCCTGTATAAAATGATTTAAACTAACCAACTATATATATAGAAGTTTTTTGAAAACATTTGACGGATTGCAGCAAATAAAGCTCTCCATGCCATTCTATGCTGTGCCTTTTAGCTTCAGCTTGATTGGTGCCTCCAGGATTGGTTTATTAAACAATCACTTTCCAATTCATTTTCCTTGCTCTGTGATACCAAAGGTTGGTTACTGAACTGAACTGCTTGGATTGAATTATATATTTTGTGTTGTGTAAAGAATATTTAATGTTTGATTCATCAACAAGTATGTGCTTTTTTAGGGACGTGCAATTTTGATGTGGTTGGCTGTGAGTTGTTCCACCAAATGCACTTTCATGAAGTTTGAAGTAAATATATGATATGTGTAACTTAGGATAAAATACACTACTCATACTGTTGACACTATTTTTTGACACGTGTCAAGGAAGGTGATTTTGTTAAGGGGAGATTGCCGATTTGAAAGAAACCAAAAGATGTACAGGGTCGGAAGCGGCCGATGGAGCGAAGCCGATGGGTCAGAAGAATATTCCGGGAAGATGCTAATCCGTGTGTTTGAATGATCGGCCGATAGAGAGTTGCCGATGAATCAAGAAGAGGAAAGGAAGTCCGAGTTCTACGAAGATTCTGATGATTCGGTTGTAATATTTTAGTATAATTTATATTAGGAAGTCTTTTTTTTGTCAAGTAATATTTGCCGTAATCGGCTGGAACTTGGTAGCGTTAGGCTATATATACCAGTTATAAGGGACCGGAAAAACTTGATACACATCCAATACAACAAACACTTTACAATTTTTTTGCATTTTTTCGGCTACTTCGCCTTTCTTCTTTTCTTTTCGACGAGTTCTTTCGAGTTGATCAAGGACACCTCACATTCGAGCGACTTGGTTTGCTGGTGAATTTTTTGTTTTACTGAGTATATTTGGGCTTTAGCTACCGGGCGTATCGCTGTGGCTTCGTTTAAATCTATTTAAAAGTTATCGAGTTTATCTAGGCTTTGATCTCGGGCGCATCGCTCTTTTCTCGTCAAGATTTATTCACAATTTATCAATATCGGCTAGATTTGTAGGTTTTTCCTATATTTTTTGCCATTATCACATCTATCCTCTTAGAAGCATATTAGATCGGCTTTAGGTTTTACAATAACACTTTGTTATCTCAAAAGCCGGTTTAGATCTGTTTCAAATTTATATTATTTAAGTTATACATTCGTAGCTTAGATTTTGTTATACACGTGCAATCGGCTACTCAAAGTTGATTTTGTCGTTTTCCGCATCGGCCGATCCTGCCGACGCGCTCGTTCATTGCACACCCGCACTTAATATTCTTTTGTCGTATTCTGTATCGGCAGACACTTGTGTGAGAGATATTCGAAATCCCAGCTAATACACTCTCGAATTTGACTTCGTTTTATCCCTTGTCAATTACAGGTCAAATTGACTGGCACGCTTGGTACTTTCCGGAGCTTGGCAAACACTTGCCCCTCGGATTCCAGTGTGTTGATTTTTGCGTCAACACATACGTTATTATTACTTTAGTTGTTAGTGCTTGAGACCATAAAAGAAAATTGACCAATGAACACCATTCTCAGAACTCCTGTTTCCATCCGGACCCAATTGACAGCAAACAGGTTGAGTAGGATGGCCAGGAGGTAGCGGCATCTACATTTCATAGAGGTGCTCCATCATCATATATCTCCTGTTTATATTTCTGAAGATCCAGCCTCAAGCTTAAAGCCATAGTTCTATACTGATTCTATTTTAAATTATTTGCTTCGGAATACTCTTGCCGTCATTATTAATCATAAGATTATTTTCCTTGGCTTCAGAGGCTGCAGAGGCAAATGCAAGTGATGGCCGTCGAAAAGTAATATGTCCTATCATCATCAGATGAAGATAGAATATAAGAGTTAAATGCTCACTGCCTTGCTTTTTCTTGAAAGACAAAATTATCGGCATAGATTACCTCTATTATCAGGATCATTATAACAGCTAGCCATGTATCATACATGCATTTGTTTCTTAAACAAAATCATTAAGGATCTCTAACTTCCAAGTTATTTTGAGAAGATACCCTTCTAAACCGAGCTATGGTCTAATTAGAATTTTAAAACAGTCTTTTTTGTTTGCAGCGATCTACTTCACAGCAACCAGGGCCATGTGTGATTCATATGTGTAATGCATTTGCTTTCCTGTGCATTTATCACAAGCTACTATGCATTTAAGTCCGAGTTGAGTTATAGTGACATTACACTTAGGCTTCCCAATAGTTAAATGGACTCCATCAATATTGAAGGTCTGCAACTAAATTGCTTTTATGTAAGCCAAGTCTAGGACTAGAGCATTTCTGGTTCGGTAAGTTTCTATTACTTCCCGTTTCATTTTTCCTTTTTACAACAAAGATTGAGTTAACCATGATATATGATTTTCTACTGCCATTTTTATCAATACTATCATGTTTTAGACTATTTTTGGTATATGGATGTGTGCAAGTCAAAAAGGAAAAGGGAAGAAAGAAAGTAACTTCTGAAAAAAGATTGGTTATATAAAAACTTACATAACCTTTTATTAACTATACAGGGGTAAAGGTTTGCTACAACTGATGAATCTTAGCAATTGGAATCAAAGTAAAACTGCAACACCATTGACACGGTATGCCTTTCTTTCTTTTCCTTTTATTTTTTCCCTAAGCATGAGGATAGCTTCTGTTGCCAATATTAGTTGTAGTTCAGAAAGTTCTTTGAGTTGAGTGTGTCATCTGACATTAATATGGATTCTGTTGTTTCAGATTGACAGAGTCTATACTATAAAAGTTGAAACAATTGAAACTCTTTCTCACCAAGATTAGGCCCAAAGATTAGGCCCACCGTACTCCTCATGGAGGTCCCACTTGTCAGCCCAAAGGTTTGACGAAAGAGGGTGTAGACCCACGAAATTGATAGAAGAAAAATGTTTACACCAAAATCCTAATACTTTTTACACCAAGCATTCATCTACCCACCTCTTGTACCCGTATATTATTTTACTTTAGCACACACTCTACTTTCCTTTGCACATAATGCACTCACCCATAATGCGCATCGTTTGTTTAGGAAGGATAATAATTGACATCAATGTTTTATAGAAGGAAAAAAATACGTGTATTATTTTTGGAAGGAAAAAAT
Source organism: Panicum virgatum (assembly GCF_016808335.1). NCBI lineage: Eukaryota > Viridiplantae > Streptophyta > Magnoliopsida > Poales > Poaceae > Panicum > Panicum virgatum. Next base: position 946,942 of record NC_053139.1, on the reverse strand, counting down.
TTGGCATTATTGCTTGATGAGGTAAATTAAATACGTGCCACACACGCACATCTCCGCTAGTATTATTAATATGCAAAAATGTCTATGCAGGACCAGTCCTTTCCTTTTGCTTCCTTTTCAATGGTATAAGCAGTCCTGTTGCCGCGGGCTGATTTAGGTGCTGCCTTATTTGTTCAGCAATTTAACTAATTCTTTTTATCACTTTTCCCAGATGTCGCCCGACCCATGCATGTTGTGGTTTCTTCATCCCCCCCCCCCCCCCTTATTATACGTGGCGTAAGCTGTCCTGTTTGCTGCCTATTGCAATTTAACAACCAACTTACGTTCAAATCTGGCTCAATTTGTCAGTTCATTTTCAAGTTTATGGCTGCATCTTGTGATTGGATATGCTTCCGGTTCTTTCAGCGGCTGCTTGGTGTGATGCTCTACTGTGCGTTGTTTCGCTTCTTCTTGTCGGTCATTTGCATCCATATGTGTTCCTTTTGGATATGGATTGGTGTTCCTTCTGCTGATTGGTTGTGAAAGGAAGTGAGCTTACATGTGTTTGGAATGGCTTTCAGCGTTGTACCCATTCTGGTCACTTACAAATTTTGGTAATAGTTAGATGTAGCCTTAAAGAATAAAAATGATGTCCAATTTTTCAAAGTGCATCGCTGTTAAGTAATCCATGCATGCTCTTTTTGTGTGGAACCTTTAAATACCACAACAAATCCGAGTTCTTATCTATGACTGCTACGTCATAGCTAGTTGCTTACCAAACTTATATCTGCTTCTAAGCCAAGAAGAGATTCCTGTATTATGCCTCAATTTCTCATTGACATATTAAGTTACTTATGTTCAGATTTTTAGATGCTCCCTTACCATCAGTAACAGTTCCCTATGAGTTCTTTAGATGCTCCCTTACCATCAGTAACAATTCCCTATGAGTTCTGAGGGAGTTTACTTTGTAGGGTTTAAACTTGTGTTTGGAAAGTTTACAATTTCGTATCGTTCATCATCTTGTGTTTGGATTGTTGTTGTAGCACTCTTACCTTCTTATTATAGTCATGGGAGATTCCATTACTTATATAAATTTTAAATTTACTTATTATATCAGAAAAGTTTAAGGCAAGGACGTGCCAAGGTGCGCGCAAAGTACTCGTGATATGTCGCTGAGCAAGCGGATAGAAAATTCCGCGCACGATGAGGCTATCTGCACTCGTGGTACACCAAATCCATACTTTAAACAAAATATTCCATCCTGGTCATCGAGATTCCCTTCTTTACATCCAGTTTCGCTGCACTCATTCATTCTCTATATCTCCACTTTATACCAACTATCACATATTTTATTCAACCATCTCCAACTAACATCTCATTTTCTTTTTCTTTTTTTTTCTTTTTTTTCTCTCTTTTCTTCTCCCCTTCTTTTCTTTTCCCCTCGTCCGTCTCGCCCCCTCCCCTGTTTCCGCCCGCCCGAGCACCAGCCGCCGCGCCTCTCCCTCTCCCGCCGACGGATCTCGTCGGCACCGGCGGCCGCTCGCGCCTCCCCATCCCCACCGACCGCTGTGCCAAACCCCATCCCCTTACGGCCGCCTCCTCCTCATCTCCGGCCGCGCTCCGCGCTCGGGGAGCGGACGCCCGTCCCTATCCCTGTCCCCGGCGGCAGGGCTGCTTGGCCAGAGGCGGGCCTGCGCGGCGAGGCGGGGCTGGTTGGCTCGATGTGGACGCGGGAGGCGAGGTGAAGGTGCAGCGAGGCGGCGCGCCCGTGGCGAGGCGCCTGGCGCAAGCGGGTCTCCGGCAACGGCCATCTCCAACCCCGGCAGGAGCAGCTCACGGCCATGGCGCCGAGGTGGAGGTGCCGCCCAGCGAGGTGGCCGCGGCGCGACGTGGCGAGGCGGAGGCGCGACGGCCGGGGCGGGGCGGCAGCAGCAGCCGGAGCGTGGCGGCCCGGCGTGCCTCAGCTCCAGCCGCCGGCAGGTCGGCGAGTGCGTCCTTGAAAGGACCTCGGATGTCGCCTAGAGGGGGGTGAATAGGCGTACGACAAATTCTGCAATTTTCAACACTTAAAACAAACTGTCAGCCACAGACCGGTCAGGCAGACCGGTCAGACCGGTTCAACACTTAGAAAGCTGAACAGACCAGGCAACCGGTCAAACCGGTTGTAGTGACCGGTCAGAACGGTCACACGCAGAACCTGCACAAATATCAGAGTTTCTTTCCTCCTCAAGCTCTAGCTCTAATACAACTTGGTGTAGTGTTTCTGTAGGTGAATAGAAATGTATTGCAAGTCCCTGCACACACAGAAACAACAGACCAAAGTAGATCGATGCGGAATTATAAACAAGATGCCAGAACACAAAGTAGTGAGGCAAACCACAATGGAGACACAAGAATTTGTTTCCTGAAGTTCAGATTCACCACCATGAATCCTACGTTTCCGTTGAGGAACTCGTTGGGTGTGAGTCTCTTTCAACTCGATCCCTTGAGTTGGGTCTCTTTCAACCACTTTCTTGATTCCACTAACTTGATCCTTTCCACCAAGGGGGCAAGATCAGGCCCGCACAAACTTGCCGCTGCTCACCACACCGTCGGGAGCTAGCCGGTGACACCTAGCCGTGTAGGAGGCAATCCTTCAAGAGTAACAAATGCAATTTGAAAGCTTTGATGGATTTCAAAGGTGCGTAAGCTATGGTTGCTCTTGCTGCTCAAAATGCAGCTCTCACATTGCTCAACACTCTCACACATACTCAATCTCTTAACTCAATCCAAAAATATGCAATCTAGTTAACACAACTCACAAAGAGTGCTGGGGAGAGCTAGCTAGTCAAGAATTTGCTTCAAGAAGCTCAAGAATAGCCAAAGAACCAGCAGCCCACGCAAGAGGGGCTGAGGGGTATAAATACCCCACTCACTAAAAACTAGCCGTTGCTCTGTCAGTGCAGACGGGCCAGACCAGTCCCCCAGACCGGTCAGACCGGTCTGGGCCAGAGAAGCTCAAACCCAAGTTAATATGCTACACTTGATCCACCAAGTCAACACTTGATCGTCTAAGTAGCACAAAGTTAGTTCTCAGGGGTTTTCTCTCAGGATTCTCACTTAGGGTGACCTATGAGCACTTTTGACCAAGTCAAACAACTAATGTTGCATCCTTCTTGATAGTACGACGTATCTATACTCAAAATTAAATATCAAACACATTTCAACCACTTGAGACTTGAATTGCTTCAGCTTTGCCATACTTTGATTTTCTTCAACTTCGAGATTTCAACATTGCAACATTCTATTGAGCAAATCCATACTTGAGCTAGTGACTTAGAGCTCCAAATTATTTTGCAAAACTGTCTTTGAATACTCAAGTCACTCTAATAAAATATTTGATGCATTGCATTGCTTCTCACAACAAAACTTGTATATGATACTTCGAACACCCTACAGATACTAGCACTTCACCTTAGCACTTGCACACATGGTAAGCCGTCGCTTCACCAAAGCTTACTTAGTCTCTCGCAGTAGTCATCTCGGTTGGTTTCTTCATCACTTACCATTGCCATATTGAGCTAAACTTTGCACATCAACAATGAATTCCATATTTCATTTTTGTATCTCCATTTCTTTGTCTTGCTTTGTAATCATGAACCTTTGATGTTTTAGACAAAGCATACTTCACTTTGACAAGCCATATTTAGAAACCATCAAATAGCGCATGAGTACTTGTTTCTATCTTTCTTCATAATGTGCTTGTCTTGCTTTGTAGTCATGAATGATAACTATATACCAAACATTGCAAGCTTCCAAAGATAAGACCAATATGTAGCACGTACATGTATGTCATCTTATTTGTATTACCCCACGAAGCCTTGCAATAATCTTTTCAATGACTTATATCTCAAATGATCCAAGCCATGAGTAGAAACCATTTGTTGTCAATGTATGAACACTTGTTTTTTGTTTCTTTTCACACTATGCTTGACTTTCAATAATAAGCTCTCTTTTATTTGATTCCTTGATACATAAGTCAATACACAAATTGATACACAAAGAAATTCTTGCTCATAATATCTCAATCAAAGTGTTAGTCCTTTAATTATGTTGTCATTCAATTCACCAAAACCCATTAGGGGTCTAGATGCACTTACAGTCCTCCTCCCTTCTCTCCCCTCCTCGTTCTTCCTCCTCCCTCGCGCTCCGGTGGATGCCATGTCACGGCCGCGGCGGATGCCATGGCTGGCCGCGGCGCGGCACGTGGTGGCGTCGGAGGCGGCATGCGCACGGGTGCTTGTGTTCGCGGCCACAGCGGGGGCGGCGGAGTTCTGCGGCGAACGCGGCGCGGTCCCACTCCTCTGCCCTCCTCCTTCGGCGGTGGCGGAGCGGCGCGGCGTGGCGAGGGCGGCGGAGGGCCACGTGGTAGCGGAGGAGCGGGAGGCGCGGCGCAGGAAGTGGGTGGCCCGACGGCGGCGTGGGATCTGGTGGCCTCGAGCTCCGGCGTTGACAAGAGGCGCCCCGATCGAGCTACCGTGCAGCGGCACGAGGCGGATTGAGGTGACGGCGCGCGTCCTTGACTCGGCGAGCTCCCGTGCGGCGTGGACCGCCCTCCTCCCTTCTCCCTCCGCGCGACTCGCCTGGCGGCGGCGCAAACCCGGCCGCAGCGGCGGAGCTCCAGCTCGCGCACCGGCGAGCCGTGGGGGCGCGCGGTGGGGCGGAGGACGCTCTGCTCCGAGCACCTCGCTGGCGGCCGCGGCGGGCACCCCTGGAGCTCGCCGCTCCCTCCGCTCGGTTGGGACGACGCGCGGGTCGCGGGCCCCGCGCCACATTAGCTCATCCAGTTCGTCCTCGACCAGCGCTCGATTTGGCGCGTGGAGGCCGATACGCAACGATTGCATGCCGGTTGCAGTACCCTGCTGCGAGGGTTTTTTGCACCAAAGGGTACTCTATCCGCAAATCCAATTCGGCAGTCGCTCGCTGGTTTCCATCTCAGCGAGCGGTCCGATGGGCCTTCTTTTCTTTTACTTTTTTCATTTTTTTTCTCCGAGAATCCACTTCCATGCTCCCGTGCCACGGCGCTTCCTGGCGCGCGACGCGAGTACTCAGGTGACCACGTATTTCCATTTACGTTCCTGGCTGTGCTATCACTTCCTTTTTCTTTTCAGATTTTCCCTTTTTTACCTTCTACTTCTATCATGTGTTGAAGTTCTCTTGATAACTATTTTCATAAAACTCTTGTGCTAAAAAGTATGTCGAAATTTGTACAAGGAAGTTGTATGATGATTTTACGAGTAAAAAATTGTGCAAGAAATCTTTCTGACAAAGATAACATCATATACGTTGTACTAAAAAGTTATCCTTCACAAATTATTTGAAAAAACTATGTATCAAAATTGTATGTATCGTAAAAGTTATGCTAACAAAATAATTTTTAAGAAGTTGTTAAGAAAAAATTATACGTAAAAGTTGTGTGTATTGTAAAAATTATGATGAGATTTTATCACTCGGAAGATGTGTGTGAAAAATTATGTATACAAATTATATTTGCAAGTTATAACTTTCTGAGAATAGAAAGTTGTGGAGTAACAATTTTTCCAGAAAAAGAAACATAGCTCCTGCTGGAGATCGAGCGCTGGAAGCGCTGCTGGCGCGCGCCCGCTTATTAGCAGGGGCCGTACTCTATCGCAGACAGCTCTTTTTTTTTTTGAGAAACCGGGTGGAATTGATTTATTGATATAGAAGTTTACATGCAACTCTTACAAAGACAACCCTGATGATAACAAAATTACATCCAAGTCCTTGTAAGACTTTCCCGGTCATCTTCGACGCTGGCCACCGGAGCCGCCGCTCGACGCACCATCCCTGGAAAAGAGAAACGCCAGAGCTGCTGCTTGAAGCTGATTCCCAGCTTGACGAAGGAACTTCCAAAGAAGCGACACACAAATTTAGCGCTCTAACAGTTGGCGCACCGAAGAAGCCGATGCACACTTGGATCGATGAACGCCCGAGCAAACCGTTGCCAAGAGAAAGAAAATCTGGCACCTCAAGACCTGCTGGCGACCTCCAAGCAAACCACGACGAATCGGCCCCAAACTGAAGACTCCAACCCGATTTCTCAGGGGAGGAGGGAACAAACCTCACAGGCACATCCGTAGATGACTCGACGAAGACGACGCAGCCGCCGGAGAAGCACTGGAGGGACAAAAGCACCGATTGCCTGAACCCTAGGCCACCGGGACGAGCTCTCCTTCGCGCCGCCGCGGACGGAGTGAGGAACCCTAGACTAGCTACAACAGAAAAGTGTATGTACACCGGCCACCGATCTCGCGGCTCCTCTCCACCTCCGGCACCGGAACGGTCGCCGAGCGCGAAGAAGAGCCGCGAGATCGACGCCAGGACTGGAATCGCCTCTCCGCCGCGCTCTTGAGTCTTGAACTGTAGCAAGGGGAACGAAGACTTCCGGCCTACATGGACTCAATTCTATCGCAGACAGCCTGATAACCGCGTCGCGCGCGATGAGAACCATTGGGCCCATTAAGGCCCACAGAGGGTTCGGCCTGTATATATTATCATATACTCCCGCACGCGAGGGCCAGAGAAGACACAGGCCGCAGGGGGTCTCCGGCCGCAGGAGGAAGAAATCCCCAATTCCCCACCCCGTCCCCAAACCCTAGCCGCCTCCTGTGGTTTCCGCCTAAGCTCTCGAGGGAGAGAATCTAGGTCCCCTCCTATGGCGCTTCGCAGCCTGGCGAAGGGGACGTGGGGCCCTGCGGCTTGTGCCCTCCGCTGCCGTTCGGGCGCCGGTATGCCGGCGGCAGCGCCCTCACGGTTTCTTGCCTCGGTCCGCAATCAGGTTCGTCCCTCCCGTCTCCGTGATATTATAAAAAAAAGTTTAATCGGTCAATTTTCGGTCTGATTTGCGCGCATCTCCCATATTTGATAAGATGCCGAATCCATCAACCATATCATTGTGACCAACCTGCTGTTAAGCCAAAATTTCCCAAGTGCAGTCAAGGACACATCCTTTACCGGTTAGATTCATCTTTAGATGCTCTCCCTCCTGATTATAGGCTTGTCTCTTTGCTTAATTCGGGCTTTTTTGGTTGAGCCTGCAGAACGCCGACTGCATAATTACTTGCCAAGTTGTGTTGTTTGCTGTATTCACTACTTGGATTGAACTCTCTGCTAAATTGTACATACTAGTGGTTGCAGAGTGGACATAGCACTATTTTCCGCTATGTAGGTGGTTTGGATAAAATTCGCATATGCTGTGTCCCAGGGTAGTCTATAATTGATACTTGTCAGGGTAGTCTGTAATCGATATTTGTTAGGCACACTTCTGCCAGTGACTTCAGGCTGCATTTTTGTGGCGGTCTCTTCGCAGAGAACATTTTGTCGTCGTGTGCGCACATTATCTGAGGTCACTGCAGAAATAGTCCCACCAATTTTGTTTGGTATATTTGGAAATATAGGCCTTTTCCAATCTGTTAAATGTCTACGCAAGTTGTTGCATTCATTTCTAGGATCTCAGAAATACCGTGATGCTCCTCTGAGAAATGTTCAAGCACTGACTCACAATGCTCCACGTTACATGCCATTGAGTTGTCCTTGTCTTTGCTATGTTTAAGGGAAAGCACAGGTGGCAATTTGATTTATAGTACTGACTAATATCAGTAGATAGCAGTAGTTTCAATAAAGCATGGTAGCTTATTTTAGCTTCATTGTTATTTAAATTGTAGGTCAAAAAGCACAACAATGGAACTCGAAAGGAAACTTCAGACGAAAAGGCCCTTATAATGAAGGAACTGGACAAAGTTTTTGAGGCTCTTAGGTGAAGGCATTATGATTCATTATTTACATGATTCGACTCACATGATTCCAGACATTTGATCTTTTCTTCTTTTATGTTTCCCTGTGTAAGGCAGCGCGACAAGGATATGGAAAAACTTCAAGGCGAGGTCAAGAGGGTTGTCAAGATTTTTGCCGTTTCATTTGTTGGCTTATCTTCGTACTCATTGTTTTGGAGATGGAAGGACGGAGAGTTTACACAACCTGCTGTACAGGGCACTTCCCATGAATAACCTATATTGCCCTTAGCAATCGTTGTGACATACCCCATGATGTTGCGTGATATCTTGTATCAGTCAGCTGTGCTTTTGTGCCCTGGGTAATGTTAGATCAGTGCAATTATATATTGTCGCTGTCATTTGCAAAGCTTGCAGTTCATCCTGTATTTCCATGGCTGGAGCAGATTTGGATGGATTGTTCAACTCATGTAGTACAATTATATGATGCTCAGCTAGTTTTTCGGTGTAGTTACTTTTCTAGTGCTGTTTGTCTTACTTATCAGCGTTGTGCTGTGTTGCTCATATGGGTGATTTAGGGAATTAAGGTTACTAGCTGATGTGGAAGATTTGCTGGTACTGGTAATGAAAATCGATAGGCAGATATAATGCACCTTAACCCCATGCACGTGTATAAGATATATTACTGCTGGCCTTTTCAAGATTTGCTAGAGGCTGTTTAGTTTGTCATAAGGTGGTTGTCAGGATGAAACGAGATTGTGCTGGCATGGAAGTTACAATTAGCAAATGGCGATATGGCAGGGGTTACAATTAGCAAATGGCGATATGGCAGGGAACATGTCAAAAGGTTAAGGAACAGCAGTAATTGCATGGAACTAACTACAGCAGGTTGTAAGATTCACCTGCTGTTTTTTAGTTGCCTGTTGATTCAGTTAGCCGAATATCTGCTTGAGAATCAATACTTTTGCTCCAGTGGCTGGTTCATTAGGCCTGCAATCTTGAAAAGTTCAGGTCGTTGGCGATTGTCCTTTCTGACACTTGCAACGACGTTGTACAGGCGGCGACTTTCTGAACTGAACCATGTGCTTGGATATGTACAATCTGAATCGTCATCTTCAGATGTTCAGATTATCAAACAGAAAATTGCTATTATAGGACTCGAAACATGTATTTAGATTATCAAATGAATTAAAATGGGCCTAATGTCATGTATTCCGAAGTGCTAATGTTTTGGAAGTTATTTTAGCGAAGCGAATGTTAGGAATCCTATTTTAGCGAAGCCGCTTGTTTTGAGTCATATAATAGCAATTTTCTCATAGTATGAACAAATATGAATTGAACACATGCATGGCATCGGCTCAGCTCAGCAACATGAAACATTTCCTTGTCCCGAGAAAATGACCTAGGCTCTGTTTAGATGCGTAAAATTTTGAGTGTAAAGCATTGTAGCATTTTCGTTTGTATTTGATAATTATTGTCCCGCATGGATTAATTAGGCTCAAAAGATTCGTCTCGCAAATTATAGTTAAACTATGTAATTAGTTATTTTGTTTAACTATATTTAATACTTCATGCATACGTAGAAAGATTCGATGTGACAGAGAATCTTATAAAGTTTTGGAATTTTGAAGGCAACTAAACAAAGCTCTAGTCACCAAAATGATACAAATCGCCGTACCAGAAGAAACCATAACGGGCAAAAATGCACAGAGGAACGAACCACCGGACCGGAGTGAGGGGCGGGGGTGGGGATCGAATCACGCGCATGCGAGCGAGAGATTTTGGGAACGCGAACAACGCCTCCGAAGCAATTAGCAGAGCACTCTTATCCAAACTTGGTCCCGGCATTATTGCGTAATTGCGCACGTCTTCTTTGACCAGTGCATCATCCGACTATGAACACGACTCGAATTCTCACTTTGATCTCTGACCTACTTGGATCGGATGACTTCTTCGAGAGCTCAAGTTGACTGTCAGTTACACTGTTGTTTCCTATAATTATCCTGCAACAAATTTGAATGAATCACACATGTGGGCCGATTTGTTAGGCTACTTTAGACCGAAGATATAAAATCTGAGGTGAATGAGGTTAGTGTGACAGGTTTGGTGGGGGGTCACACGGTGACCCCCGAGCAGCGCCCGGTAGGTGTTTTTTTTTATGGCAATGCTCGCTACTTTATTTAACCTGCTGTGGAATCACAGACCAAAAGATTGTTTACAATACTTGGGAGGGGATGCATCCAAATGATTGGATGATCCGGGTCCCGTTCACGACCAAAACGAGCTAGTGCATGTGCCACAGAATTACAAGAGCGATAAGCATGGACAATCGACGTCGAACTAAACATAGTTGCCAGCATGAACTTAGCCTCCCTGAACAGCACACCTCCCGGCGCCAAATCATATCATACCCCGTCGTCTGCAAAGCTTTAACCAAAGTCTGAGAGTCAGACTCCAGAACAATTTTTTGCATTCCCTGGGCTGCTGCTGCTTGGAGCGCTGCAACACAGGCGTGGGCCTCTGCGCATAACGCGTCTGTCACCACTGCCAACTTTCCTGCACCTGCCATCACCGCAGCACACTGATCATCGTGGACGACAAAACCCAAGGTTCCCAACGCCTCCTTCTCCCAAAACGCAGCATCAACATTAATCTTCCAAACATCAGGCAGTGGTGGAACCCATCTCTGATCATTTGCCCTTACAACCATCGCGCTTCTGCCAGCTTCATCTTGCTGAACATGTTGAGTTAACGACCGAGCTTTAAAAATGACTCCATCAGTGCTTCATCAGCTTCATCGGGTTTCTAGGGATGGATTTTGTCGATTGGTGGATAAAATTCTTGAATTGCCTCCCAGGGGGCACAGGAGACGAACAGACGTAGGCATCTGAACCGTCTCCATGCGCCCGGTAGGTGTTGGTTGGATGTTAAGCTTGTTAAACGCAACGACAGTCAAGGCTAAGAAGATTTTCTAGGCCAGCCAATAAAGTGGGATATTCTTTGGAAGAAAGCCTGTATTGTTTGACGAGATTTTTAGGACTAGGGAACTGGACCGGACTACACGCCAACCAAACTTCCCTTGAACAGACTTAACTTGCGGCGAGTAAACCTAAGGCCCATCCAGCACAACGGGCCGAGGCCCGTGAATCTTTTATTTTCCATCGATTTTTTTATTTCTATATTTATCCAGTGATTTGTGTACTCTTTCTTTTTAATATATATAAAAAAGTTCAATTTACTCCCCTCAACTATAGACAAACTCTGGATAATCCTATAAACTATAACTTGTTACAATTTACCCCCATAAACTATACCATTTGTTCACTTTATCCCACAATACAATCTGTCTTTTTTGTTTCTTTGTACACAAATTGAATTTTAGTTTCAAATTTTGCAGAGCAGTAGCGGAAATCAAAATGAATATTTATAAAAATATTATAATTTTTTCCTCGTTAATTTTCATATAATTTTGAACTTCAACGATTAATTTATTATTAAATATCATAATCTATCAAAATAATGATTAAAAAATTATGATATATTTTTTAAACATGCATTATGATGTGTACTGTTAACTTGAAAATTTTTAAATTCAAACTCTACCTATGCATGGAGAAATGAAAAATAAAAATTATATTAGGGGTAATTTGAACCAAAGGTTTGAAGGGTAAAAATAAATCAAACAATAGTTTAAGAGCTTATCTAGACTTTGACTATAGTTGAGAGGAGTAATTTGAACTTTTTCCTAATATATAATCGTCTCTAGAAAAAATTTTCAAATCTATCTTGTGGGATACGAGTACCCCTGCGCCCATCACTGACACAGGTGTTAGTCGGTCTGGGCCTACATCTGACAGAGGCCGACACGTGGGCTCGTTTGACCATGGACCGTTGACCTATTCAATGCTGACGTCAGCAAGCCATGTGGCACGTCCAGTGGCTGCCACGTGTCACTAATTTTTTATTTCTGTTTTCGAAATACTTTTATTAATTTTAGAAATGCTTTTAATCTTACAAAAATCATAATTAATGAACCGTAGGTCAAAAAATTATGAAATCAGTTTTATAATTCTTCTAAAATCATGATCTACCTGTTAGAGTAGAAATTTTTATTAATTTTTGCATGATAGATAGATAGCACTACCAGCAGCTCAACATGTGCCCATGTTCCATCAGGTTACTACGTTGGCACGTCTATACTGCACAGTGTACGTACCTCTTTCATTGTCCACATGATTGGTGTCCAAATAATCGAGGCAATCATGTACATAGGCTGTTTCCTGCTCAAACCGAATAATCCTTGCTAACTCGTTCAGATAAAGTAAGCAACAACCCTCACTAATCCAAGGAATGACGTATAATTGATGCGGATATATATGAGGCCTTCCATGTCTGCTTATTTGCTTTGTTTCCAGCCAGGATGAGGGAGAGATCTTCAGGCCTCGGCTGGGAGCTTGATTGAACAGGTGCGTTGCTGAAATGTCCATACGAAATGGGAACATGCATCGTAGGCTAAGTGTAACGGCCCAGGGTTTTAAATAGCCAATTTAGGGTAATTAGAACCAAATTATGCATCATGTGCTTGAATTGCTTGAAAAAGGATCTTTTTGTAATTATAAAAGGTTATATGTGTAATTATAATTTTATGCAAGGTCCTTTCTTTAGTTATGTTGAATAGGTTGTGTAATTATAACTTTTGTGGAGGGTGTTTTTGCAAAATTCAGTGCATTTAATGCATGGCAGCAAAATTTGCTTTTAAGTCTATGTTTAAAGTGAAAATACATTGAAAAAGACAAAATTCCTGGAATTCAAAATCCCTCTTATGTTTTCAATTTTAGCTCTTGAATCTTTGATCAAATAAATTTTTGCACAACATCAAAGTTGTAGATCTTGAAAAATTGAACAACTTTCATGTTGGGCACTTTTTCATTTGAGCCCTATTTTAAAAGTTATCGCTAGTTTACAGAATGGTCCCTGGAATTTTTGGAAATTGCGTTTGGGTCCTTTTTCTTCCACCTCCAGCTCCTTCCTCTGTTTCCCGCCGACAGCGCCGAGCACCGCCCGCCGCCGCTCTGGGCCTGCCGGAGGCCAACTCCAGTTTCGCCGCTACCCCACGCGTCACCCCTTGACCCCTGGACCCACTTTCCCCGCGCGCTGGAGCTCCCTCCCTTCGCCACGCCGCCCAGAACCGTCTCGCGGCCGCCACCGCGACGCTGCCGTGGCGAGCTCGCCGTAGAGCCCCAGCCCTCGTTCTCGCACGCGCCTGGGCACTACAAATAGCCCCGCAAACCATTCCTTTCGTTTCTTTCCCGATTCCCCAACCCCAGACCCAGGAACACCACCGCCGCCGTCCGCCGAATGCCGGTGAGCTTGACGCCGCCGTCGGACCGCCTCTCTGCAGCTCCTCCGCCCGCGCTGACCACACCAGTAGCTCCGCCTTGGCCCCGCGAAGCTCACCCACCCCTCCTACTCGCTCAATTCCCACAGGAACAGCTCCGCCGCCCACCCGAGCTCCGACGAGCTCGAAGCTCACCGCGGAGCCGCCACGGCAGTCCTCCTCCGCCCAAATCAACCCTCCCACGAGCATCCCACACTCACACCGGTGCTCACCGACTCCACCCTCGCCGCCCAGTGCCATCGGAGCACCCCCGCCGACGAGTTCCCTCCGCCGCCGACCGCCTGCTCGCGTCGCGCCGCCACCACAGGCCACCCCGACCTCTATTTCGGGCATCTACAGGTGCGCCGTAGTCCCCTCTAGCTCCCTGACCTCTCCCTTCTCGCCGCCGACGCCTCCCTTCACCGGTAAAGGCCGGTTAAACCCCGCGCCCCTCTCTGACCTTGGCTAAGGACCTCGGGTTGGAATTTGGAAAAGCCCAGGGGGCTGTCTGTGAAGCTCAAGACACATATGAATAGTGCCACTAAGGACTTCTTTGTAATTTTTGCTGAGAACTTTGAAATTCCATAGAAATTCATAGGAAATTCAGAAAAATATAAACTTTGATGTTTTGGAATCCTTGTACAAAGATGTATGCAGTAGAATCATAATATGTTAGGCTTTTGTTGAAAGTTTTTGCTGTACAAGTGGTTTTGTGTCACTAGGTAACTAAATACTAGATGTTTAATCTTTTTGTTATCTGATGATTGAAAGCTTGTATTGCTCTGAAATTTTTATGGTAGTTTACTAATGTGCCTCTAGCTTTTCTATAAAAATTTCGTGATCAGTTCTCATGTGTAGCTTTTTCTTTGATTTAATCCTTGTTTAATAGACTTTAATTATGATAAATAGTTTATGCTGATGATAAATCATGAAAATGTTTCTGAGTGATCTTTTTGAATAGTTTAGCTTTTAAATAAAGTTTGAGCCCCAGTTCATGACTATAACAGGAGCTAAAAATGATTCTTGCTTAACTGATGTCTATTTTGTTTATTTTATAAGAATTAATTCTGTGTAGATAAAATCATGAGAAGTTCACAGTAACTGGTTAATCCCTGTGTAGATCTCCTGTTAAATTTTGAGCTTCTGATCTGCTTTAGTTTGAGCTGTGTAATTCATACTTGTTCTAGATGTTATCTGAGTGAATGAATTATTCTGAATAAATGGTTTGATGTTTTGGCATGATTTTTACAGGGTAGATTACTTTGTTCATTTTCTGTTTAGTGTAATTTTGGTAGAATTTATTGCTATTTGTACTCTGAGTTGTTGATTTATTAGCAATCCATGGCTTGCTTGTTATAAGAAACCCCCTCACTTGTTAATGAAGTTAGTATAACTTGCTTGTGCTGTTGATCATGATGCCTTGTGTAGTTAAATTTGTTATTTAACTACTCTATAAATGATTGCCCATGTGTGTTTATAATGTTGTTCTTGCATTACATATAGATACGACTACTTTGTCAGACGGGACGTACGAGCTGATCCCGGAGTCTGACGGAGGTGATCTCGAAGCTCAAGCAAACACTGCTGAACTAACTGAAGCCCCGGACCAAAGTTCGGAAGAGCCTAGAGCTGAAATAGTTAGCAACTACCGAGAAGGGAAGCCCCGGACATAACCTATACTTCAAATTATTATCACTACTGTATTACTTACTTGTGCATTTACAGTTCATAGGATTTGAATTGAAACCCTAGATGCATGATCCTAGGAACCTATGTACTGAACACTAGACTTGAGTTCGACTACTTGCTAAGCTTATAGGACCGGTAAAAGTCGAGTGATTGCCTGTCACTCGCGAGATTTATAGGAATTGTTTGTTTACTTTCTGTTATCAATATAAGGACGACGGACGGGGTCGTGTTCGATATCATGACCTTTGGTGAGACCCCGTCTGTGTTGATGAACTTGCTAAGGTCGCGGTGTGTGGTAGCGGTGGTTAAGTTTTTGAAAGTACTAGCCACATGCCGTAAATATGGTACGCGGCAAGCCTAGTAGCCGATTGGACCGGGGAGTGGATATACCTTTCACTCTCTCTTTAGAGATAGGTTTTTAAATGTTATTGTCGAGCAACACTACGACTTCAAGGGACAAGGGTGGACCGGGCACGGGTGGACCTTGGAGCCCTGTAGTCGGGGAGAGTAACCCTATCCACAAGACGGAAAGAAAGGTCAACGGTTGCTTGGAAGTGACTCGACGGTGCTTCAAGCGTGTGTGTTAGGTTTATCCTTGCAAGGTTGAATTTCGATTCAGAATCGTCCGCCTCTCATGATGAAATGAGACTGCTTGATCCCTTTGCCACACAGAGTAATAAGAGCAACAATATTATTTATTAATCTTGATGTTTGCTTAGTTTTCTACCATGTTTGGATAGCAGTTGCTTACATAGAATGGTTAATCAACTAGAATCTTGAAAGCTAAAACTTGAAAGTAAGGACATACTCTTTATTGCTTTTCAGCAAAAAGAAAACCAGAGCCTCACAAAGCCTTGCATAGTCTAGCTAAGGTGGGCTACTTGTACCCATTGACGGTTAAGTCTTGCTGAGTATTAGAATACTCAGCCTTGCTGTTGAAACCCTTTTTCAGGTATGAGTCTTGAGGACTAGGTCGCTAGTTTGACCTATCCCTGCTCTTTGCCTCCTGGCTGGTCTGTAGAGTGGGATTCGTCTTCGGCCGGCAATGACCATGACGAGTGATACCTTGCTTGGGCTAGCTTGGTATACTTTTGCGACATGTTGTAGCCGTCGTTGTCTCTTTCCGATGCTTTCAAACTCTGAAGTTAAAGTTATGGTTTGTATAACTGCTTTTTAAAGTTTGTACTTGTAATAATGTTTTAGAACTGGTTTGTAATCATTTTATGCCTGTGTTGTAAACTTGTGGTTGTAATATCTCTGGACTCGCCTTCATGCGGGGTATGCTTGTTCGATCCGAGAACCGGTGGTTGTATCGGGATGTTACCCGACAGACCAAGAATTGTTCCGTTTGAAGTGCGTTTGAGCTAGTGTTGCCTTTATGGTGACGCCCTGCGCACTTGAGCCGGGATAATTCAGGTGGTTCTGCCACAGCTGGTATCAGAGCTGCAAGCGTACACCAGGGGTGTTGGAACCTTGAAAACCATTTTTCCGTATAAAATTGGAACAATAAAGAATTTCGGAAAACTACGTTGGATTCGTTAAGAGTTGTGCATAGAACGTAAAGTCCTAGGGAATTTACGGGAATTACTAGGTGGCTGTTTATGTATGGTTATGTATCTGACTTCCAGCACTTTACATTTTGTCAAACCATACTCACAAGCAACTCTTAATTTTTGTAACGACGCACCTACGTGAGGTAAGAAGGTAAGGATCCTCAGTTAGCTGAGGGAGTCTGACCTTCCCGTCGGTGATGCGAGCCGAACGCTGCCCTCAAGCAGTGGCTTACTTGAGGTGCTTCCAATATATCGACGATTAGTTGACTATATTGGAAGTAAAGTGTGCTCAGTCAGCTGAGGGAGTCTGACCTTCCCGTCGGCGATGCGAACCGAACGCTGCGCTCAAGCAGTGACTTACTTGAGCTGCTGCCAATATACCGATCTCGATCGACTATATTGGGAGTAAAGGAACTTGTGAATACGCCTCTGAGTAGCGTATGCTAACGTTGGCCATACGGCGGGAATTGTATGGCTGCCGTTTCTATAGTGAGCGGTAATGTTTGGGAACGCTTTCATGAGTGCTGGCATGAAAGGTTCATTGGATATATATATGTTTTGTCAATCTTCTGCAGGTACACTAACCACGATTCGATAAGTTAAGAACGGTTAGAATGTATCGACTAGTTATATAGGGAGAGCCGTATTTATGTATGCCACCGTGCTAACCACGTAAGCCCAATGATAGTTGGCAATTGTTTATCTTGTGAGGACGGTTAGGACGTGCATGCATATTGGTTGATGTTTACTTTGGTTCCTAGTCTGTGAAGTTGTTACATAAGCTTTGTAAGGAATTTCTAGTATGAATCCTCATAGATAAGTGTTAGTGTGCTTAAAACATGAGTGAGTGAAATTTTGATTTTAGGAGCATGCTTGTTAAATGCTTAGACTTTCTTGGTTGAAAAAGATGGTTTCGAGTCATGCCTTCATCCTAAGCCCCATCTTGATGTCTAGTGATCTTTTCATTCCTTAGAATCTCAAATGATGAAACAGTACCACTTGGACTACCAGTTTGGAAGATCTTAATCCTTTTCTACTTGCCAAATCTCTTTATTTGTGCATTTCTACGCTGTTTGATGAATACTAAAAATGTTGCAAATTTTGTAATATGGGTGCTCATCAAATTTTAGCCTATTGAATCTGTGAGACTATATTTTTAGTCCAATCACTACTATGATCGCTGTTGATTAACAGCGTAGCACAAGAACCCTGTCCATTCGATCGCCTAAGATCTATCTAGAAATCTGCCTTTCTATTGTATCTGGGAAATACAAAATTATTTGGCCTAGTATGTGACCTGATCTATAGTTGATCACGTGGAAAGTTTTGTTCGGAAAATGTGTTCTCTGGCTGCTACTAAATTTTCCCTAGTTAATGAAAGAATTACGCATTGCAGATGGTGCAAGGGGCACACAATGCTCCTCCAGGGTTAGGAAGTGCTTGTGTTAGCGGACAGCTACTACTGTCCAACCTGGCTGAACTCGTGGCTACCCAGATCAAACTACTCCAGCAACTTGCTCAGAGACAGCAAGAGATTTATCAACTCCTACAGCAGCAACACCAGCTAGGGGATGGGTATAATGTTCCCCAACCTCTGGTTGCGGAATATCAAGAGCTCAATGAAGAAATAAAGGAGACGAGGGATGTTTACTTAGACTCCCTAACGCCACCATCGCGACCTCCGATGGAATTTAAGGCTCGCCAAGCAAAGCATTGGACTCTCAAGCATGACCCAAGCGACATAGACTTGACTGGGTGGGAAATTACCTACACGGACTTCATCCCACGTGGTGGTTCAGGCAAAATAAAACGTTGCTTCAATTGTGGGAATCCTAACCACTTCGCTCGACACTGCTCCCAGCCTAGACGACCAAAACAGGGTCAAGATTCTATGCAGAACAACAAAAATAAGGGAAAGAGATAGGATAGTTTACAAGGAAAGGTTGGAGGTACCCCACTATCCGATCTTCTTGTAGGTGCACCGGTTATGACGGGTATATTCTCTATTCTCAAACCGTCTAGCCCTTACTTTGCATATCAAAGGGAAATCTCATTACCCTCCTTGCTCGTATAACTCTCCTTGAAGACTAAAAAGAGTGGCAATCAAGAATACTAGAATAACACGCAGGATCATTACTAGCATGGTTGTTGCATGGCCATTACTTAAACATGTGCATCATGGGGCTCAATTACAATTAACATCATATGCATCCGGGAAGGGTTTTGCGTTTATCACCTAACCCTCCGTCTTTCTTTCTAGCCATGCACATTATTTAGGTTGCTATATTTTTACCTTGTCGTGGTGTCTGTCACTGACCAATGGTGCCGCGACGGGACCTAGGGCCTCGTGTGTGCTGCAGCCATACGTTTGTGCCACTAGAAGCGCGCTGGTATTTTGGTACGTGTAAGCAATACCCCGACAATCCATTTTTCGCGACCTGAATATTGTGTTAACTTGGGGTTTTGATTCGGCCAACAAAAACTGTGAGTTTTGGTATATCCTTCTGGGTCACTAACCAGCATTGCAATCATACATCTTGAGGATGCATCATTCTCATGGTCATCAAGCATATGCATTTTGCATCATAATGTTTAATTTAATCAACAGTTTGAGAAAGAATGTCCTTGAGCAAAAACTCACCTTGATATCTTTTCTATCTGGTTTCACCACCAAATTGAGACCTTGATTCTCCCAGAACTTAGGTCCTCTCTTCTTTACAAAAATCCTACTATATGTTAGTACTAGAATAATTCACCGGTCTTTTCCAGCCGACTTTGATCGTGATTGTGATCTCATGTTTTATCCACCGACTCTTGCTGCAAAGAATGAAGTCCTGGAGCCTTTAGTGTGGAAAAACAATTGATTAGTTCACACAATCGCACAGTATTTCCTCTCGCTCATAAATTCATACCTTGTTTCCTGAACTTCCTATAAGTTCTCAATCCTTATCTACAAAAGATCATATCGTCAACATCAACCTTCTTTATTGTGACTTTGTCCTGTTGGCTTTGGTGGTTAGTCTACTCCTCTTCCCTTGAGAGTTTTTTTTCGGAATCTCGGGACGAGATTCTTTTTAAGGGGGGTAGGCTGTAACGGCCCAGGGTTTTAAATAGCCAATTTAGGGTAATTAGAACCAAATTATGCATCATGTGCTTGAATTGCTTGAAAAAGGATCTTTTTGTAATTATAAAAGGTTATATGTGTAATTATAATTTTATGCAAGGTCCTTTCTTTAGTTATGTTGAATAGGTTGTGTAATTATAACTTTCGTGGAGGGTGTTTTTGCAAAATTCAGTGCATTTAATGCATGGCAGTAAAATTTGCTTTTAAGTCTATGTTTAAAGTGAAAATACATTGAAAAAGACAAAATTCCTGGAATTCAAAATCCCTCTTATGTTTTCAATTTTAGCTCTTGAATCTTTGATCAAATAAATTTTTGCACAACATCAAAGTTGTAGATCTTGAAAAATTGAACAACTTTCATGTTGGGCACTTTTTCATTTGAGCCCTATTTTAAAAGTTATCGTTAGTTTACAGACTGGTCCCTGGAATTTTTGGAAATTGCGTTTGGGTCCTTTTTCTTCCACCTCCAGCTCCTTCCTCTGTTTCCCGCCGACAGCGCCGAGCACCGCCCGCCGCCGCTCTGGGCCTGCCGGAGGCCAACTCCAGTTTCGCCGCTACCCCACGCGTCACCCCTTGACCCCTGGACCCACTTTCCCCGCGCGCTGGAGCTCCCTCCCTTCGCCACGCCGCCCAGAACCGTCTCGCGGCCGCCACCGCGACGCCGCCGTGGCGAGCTCGCCGTAGAGCCCCAGCCCTCGTTCTCGCGCGCGCCTGGGCACTACAAATAGCCCCGCAAACCATTCCTTTTGTTTGTTTCCCGATTCCCCAACCCCAGACCCAGGAACACCACCGCCGCCGTCCGCCGAATGCCGGCGAGCTTGATGCCGCCGTCGTACCGCCTCTCTGCAGCTCCTCCGCCCGCACTGACCACACCAGTAGCTCCGCCTTGGCCACGCAAAGCTCACCCACCCCTCCTACTCGCTCAATTCCCACAGGAACAGCTCCGCCGCCCACCCGAGCTCCGACGAGCTCGAAGCTCGCCGCGGAGCCGCCACGGCAGTCCTCCTCCGCCCAAATCAACCCTCCCACGAGCATCCCACACTCACACCGGTGCTCACCGACTCCACCCTCGCCGCCCAGTGCCACCGGAGCACCCCCGCCGACGAGTTCCCTCCGCTGCCGACCGCCTGCTCGCGTCGCGCCGCCACCACAGGCCACCCCGACCTCTATTTCGGGCATCTACAGGTGCGCCGTAGTCCCCTCTAGCTCCCTGACCTCTCCCTTCTCGCCGCCGACGCCTCCCTTCACCGGTAAAGGCCGGTTAAACCCCGCGCCCCTCTCTGACCTTGGCTAAGGACCTCGGGTTGGAATTTGGAAAAGCCCAGGGGGCTGTCTGTGAAGCTCAAGACACATATGAATAGTGCCACTAAGGACTTCTTTGTAATTTTTGCTGAGAACTTTGAAATTCCATAGAAATTCATAGGAAATTCAGAAAAATATAAACTTTGATGTTTTGGAATCCTTGTACAAAGATCTATGCAGTAGAATCATAATATGTTAGGCTTTTGTTGAAAGTTTTTGCTGTACAAGTGGTTTTGTGTCACTAGGTAACTAAATACTAGATGTTTAATCTTTTTGTTATCTGATGATTGAAAGCTTGTATTGCTCTGAAATTTTTATGGTTGTTTACTCATGTGCCACTAGCTTTTCTATAAAAATTTCGTGATCAGTTCTCATGTGTAGCTTTTTCTTTGATTTAATCCTTGTTTAATATACTTTAATTATGATAAATAGTTTATGCTGATGATAAATCATGAAAATGTTTCTGAGTGATCTTTTTGAATAGTTTAGCTTGTAAATAAAGTTTGAGCCCCAGTACATGAATATAACAGGAGCTAAAAATGATTCTTGTTTAACTGATGTCTATTTTGTTTATTTTATCAGAATTAATTCTGTGTAGATAAAATCATGAGAAGTTCACAGTAACTGGTTAATCCCTGTGTAGATCTCCTGTTAAATTTTGAGCTTCTGATCTGCTTTAGTTTGAGCTGTGTAATTCATACTTGTTCTAGATGTTATCTGAGTGAATGAATTATTCTGAATAAATGGTTTGATGTTTTGGCATGATTTTTACAGGGTAGATTACTTTGTTCATTTTCTGTTTAGTGTAATTTTGGTAGAATTTATTGCTATTTGTACTCTGAGTTGTTGATTTATTAGCAATCCATGGCTTGCTTGTTATAAGAAACCCCCTCACTTGTTAATGAAGTTAGTATAACTTGCTTGTGCTGTTGATCATGATGCCTTGTGTAGTTAAATTTGTTATTTAACTACTCTATAAATGATTGCCCATGTGTGTTTATAATGTTGTTCTTGCATTACATATAGATACGACTACTTTGTCAGACGGGACATACGAGCTGATCCCGGAGTCTGACGGAGGTGATCTCGAAGCTCAAGCAAACACTGCTGAACTAACTGAAGCCCCGGACCAAAGTTCGGAAGAGCCTAGAGCTGAAATAGTTAGCAACTACCGAGAAGGGAAGCCCCGGACATAACCTATACTTCAAATTATTATCACTACTGTATTACTTACTTGTGCATTTACAGTTCATAGGATTTGAATTGAAACCCTAGATGCATGATCCTAGGAACCTATGTACTGAACACTAGACTTGAGTTCGACTACTTGCTAAGCTTATAGGACCGGTAAAAGTCGAGTGATAGCCTGTCACTCGCGAGCTTTATAGGAATTGTTTGTTTACTTTCTGTTATCAATATAAGGACGACGGACGGGGTCGTGTTCGATATCATGACCTTTGGTGAGACCCCGTCTGTGTTGATGAACTTGCTAAGGTCGCGGTGTGTGGTAGCGGTGGTTAAGTTTTTGAAAGTACTAGCCACATGCCGTAAATATGGTACGCGGCAAGCCTAGTAGCCGATTGGACCGGGGAGTGGATATACCTTTCACTCTCTCTTTAGAGATAGGTTTTTAAATGTTATTGTCGAGCAACACTACGACTTCAAGGGACAAGGGTGGACCGGGCACGGGTGGACCTTGGAGCCCTGTAGTCGGGGAGAGTGACCCTATCCACAAGCCGGAAAGAAAGGTCAACGGTTGCTTGGAAGTGACTCGACGGTGCTTCAAGCGTGTGTGTTAGGTTTATCCTTGCAAGGTTGAATTTCGATTCAGAATCGTCCGCCTCTCACGATGAAATGAGACTGCTTGATCCCTTTGCCACACAGAGTAATAAAAGCAACAATATTATTTATTAATCTTGATGTTTGCTTAGTTTTCTACCATGTTTGGATAGCAGTTGCTTACATAGAATGGTTAATCAACTAGAATCTTGAAAGCTAAAACTTGAAAGTAAGGACATACTCTTTATTGCTTTTCAACAAAAAGAAAACCAGAGCCTCACAAAGCCTTGCATAGTCTAGCTAAGGTGGGCTACTTGTACCCATTGACGGTTAAGTCTTGCTGAGTATTAGAATACTCAGCCTTGCTGTTGAAACCCTTTTTCAGGTATGAGTCTTGAGGACCAGGTCGCTAGTTTGACCTATCCCTGCTCTTTGCCTCCTGGCTGGTCTGTAGAGTGGGATTCGTCTTCGGCCGGCAATGACCATGACGAGTGATACCTTGCTTGGGCTAGCTTGGTATACTTTTGCGACGTGTTGTAGCCGTCGTTGTCTCTTTCCGCTGCTTTCAAACTCTGAAGTTAAAGTTATGGTTTGTATAACTGCTTTTTAAAGTTTGTACTTGTAATAATGTTTTAGAACTGGTTTGTAATCATTTTATGCCTGTGTTGTAAACTTGTGGTTGTAATATCTCTGGACTCGCCTTCGTGCGGGGTATGCTTGTTCGATCCGAGAACCGGTGGTTGTATCGGGACGTTACCCGACAGACCAAGAATTGTTCCGTTTGAAGTGCGTTTGAGCTAGTGTTGCCTTTATGGTGACGCCCTGCGCACTTGAGCCGGGATAATTCAGGTGGTTCTGCCACACTAAGCAAGAGTATGATGATGTGCCACCGTTAATGCTGCATTTTCTTTAAAACAACAAGAAGAATGCAGCAGAGATATTAGCAGAAGATACGACATAATATGGTCAAATCAAAGAAGAATTAGCATAAGAAGTTTCCTTACCATGAGGCCAAATGCATATTGCAACAGGTCT
Source organism: Panicum virgatum (assembly GCF_016808335.1). Lineage (NCBI taxonomy): Eukaryota > Viridiplantae > Streptophyta > Magnoliopsida > Poales > Poaceae > Panicum > Panicum virgatum. The sequence continues at coordinate 923,314 of NC_053139.1, read as the reverse complement.
AAAATGTCTTTGGTCTTAGTTGTGGTGTGCATCAGAAGGGAACCGTGGCAGGCCCTCTGCAGTTTTCAGTTGCTGCTGTGACAGCCCTGGCCTGATACAATCGCACAGATGGCAACTCACATGTAGCTCATTTGATAATCATAAAGCGATAAACAGCTAGCACATAAGAGCTCCTCCTAAATGTATGTCATGAATTTGAATTTCAAATTTGACTTTACAAACGTCAAAAATGGCAAAATACACAAGAGAACCACATAAGCCCTTATATCTTTTACAGTGGGGTGAGCAGGTGTGTGCAAAACATGTGTGATGCTGACATGTTATCCACTCAATAAAAATGTATTTTGGCAGCAGGACCCGGATACTTCGGGTAGAAGCCCGGAGACTCCGGACAGAAAATTCGGAGAATTCGGCCTGTATCCCGGAGCATCCGGCTTCCCCATGCCAGAACACATAAAACAACCATCACAACAAGTCAAATATATCACAAACTAGCACAACTTTCTTAGAAAAACATTAAGTTCAACATCTAAGCACAGAGTAGCATACAATACATGAGTTCTCACACCACATAGTCCTTACAAGCGCCTAGAAACGACATAAGTTCGATACAAGTTGATACATGCCCAAATGAGTACATAAATGGCATTTTCACTCCCCCTTTGTCATCAAGTGCCAAAAAGGGAATGAAAAGAAGCATGAAGTCCATTTACTCATCATCTTCATCTTGGGCGGCGTCCTCGGAGGTGTTCTCATCTTCAGCGGAGTCGGGGTGCTCGCGGTAGTCGAGGGGTGCGTCTTCCTCGGTCTCTTCATCCTCATCAAAGATCTCTTGGCCACGTGGAGGGGCACGACGAGAGGAAGTAGAAGCACGGCGACGAGGAGAACGAGTTTGACGACGAGCACGAGGAAGTGGAGCATGAGCAGCAGCAATAGCGGCCTCATCGGCAGCATCCCACTCGGCGAAAGGATCATCAAAAGCTGGTAACTCGCAGGTGTGGATCCAAAGGAAGCCCCATATGACCCCGAATCTCATTAATTGATCTAGCATTCTCATGGACATCCTGTGCAATGTTCCTGCACATCCCAAACAAGCTGCGGAGAGCTCTCTTCACAAATGAGTCATGATGATGGTGACGAGACGATGAAGAGGCACCCAAAGAAGTTGGAGCATGATCAAATCTTGGGTTTCTTGTTGCCCCGGCATGAGATGGAGGAGGTGGTGGTGCATCTCCAGAGCGGGCACGCAAATGAAGAGGCTCATGCTTGACGGTCTTAGGAAATGTGACCTTTGTCACCCTATCAATCATATACATGATGTATGGAGCAGCAGGGAGTGACTTCTTGGCCTCACTCATGGTCCTTCTCAGCTCATTCCAAATGAAGTCCATGATACAAAAAGGTTTCCCACCGGGCAAGGTGCGGGCTAGAAGATTGACGGCATAGTATCGAAGTGCCGCCGAATCACCATCCTTTGCATCAATGGTGGCTCTAATGAATTGATTCAAAACATAGTAGACCGGTAGGAGATATTTTGCCTTTCCTTCCTGAGTGCAAATAGGATTGAAAAACAAGGTAGGCACTTGATATGGCTAGGTAGGTATCGATGCCTTGTCTCCATCAAGTCAAACTTATGAATACCCGGATCCCATGGCCTGGAGAGGGGCAACATAACCATGAGACTACGTTGAGAAGTTTCCATCAACATATGAATGGTTTTTAGAGGATCAGATATATGCTTTGTAGCTCCTTTGAGCAAAACTTGAACAACTATCTGTGTATCAGATTCCATGTTCAGAACCACTCCATTCTCCACGGGGTCACAAAAGGAATAATCTAAATCTGAGTCGCACTCAAGGTGAAAGCACCATGAGCAGTATCTCCATGACCGAAGATCCAAGTAACTCTTCCAGATAGTGAATAAACTATTCTTCAGCCTGATAGATTGCTTGAGCAGACTTGAATAAATGGGAACCTCAACCAGCCTTAGATCAACAAAGCACTTGTCGATTGGTTTGTAAAATTCTACTGCATCTGGATCCCATTGCATCACAGATGTTATGTATAGCTCAGGTTGCTTACTTTCTCCTAAGATACAAGTGAGCACTGTGTTCGCCTTGTCCACATCAATCAACATAATAATAGGGGAAATGCTGACTTGATCAGGCACTTTATCCATGATCAGCTCTTCAACTGACACCATTTGTTGCAATAAGTCTTCATTGGTAGTAAGGTGGGAATCCTTACCCAGCATATGCACAGACTTGTTTGAAACAATGAACAATAAGTAGCAAGCCTTGAGTTTGTACAGCTCATGCAGCACTGTCATTTTTTTCCAATGCAATGATTGATCCATTTCCATACCCAAAGTGATGTTTCCCAATTTTCAGGATAAGAGCTTGCTTTGGCATCCTCGTATATGATCCAACACCCATCTCATCTTGTATGCTGATAGTTGGACTAAGACCAAAGTCAAGCTGAACAGTAGGAATCATTTTCTCATGATACACATACTCTCTAGCACTTGCTAGCTGCTGTGATAGGCCATCATGCGAATTGACATTGACTGGCATCTCATTCACATCATCAGTAACAATTCTCAAGAGAAAAGGAGTGTTTCTCTCAAGAGTTAGCTCATCGTCCATGTCTGCCTCGCAAATTGGTTTGCTGTCCTCATCAAGCTCTTCAACAAAACCTTGGTCTGAATGAACCAATCCAAGCTCCATGAATCCTGGGAAGCCATCAACAATCTGCTCATTATCTTGGTACCCTCCACTGGAAGCTAGCATTTGCAACAAGTCGTTGTTCACGTCGAGATTGGCTGACATTTCCTCGTCCCACACAATCTTGCCAAGCATTTCATCATACACCTCCTGTGCAACATCCTGGCTAGACATACCATCGAGTAACACATATGCAGAACCCTTTGTGTTCTCATCATCCACACCTAAGGCTAGTTGCTGCAACAGGCCTTCATGTGTATCAATGTCATCTTGCATCTCATCCCATGTAACCTTTACACACATCTCATAGAACACCATTTGTGCAAAAGTTTGGGATGCTCCTGGAGCACTGAATGTAACCTGTTCAGCCATTGTTGTTGTGTCATCCTCAAACAGCATTTCGTCAAACACCTCATGTGCAGCAGTCCCAGACATCACTGAATTCTTGAATGAATTCTTCTCAGCCCGTGAGGTGATCTGAAATTGCAAGGCTTCAAATTCATCCACATAATCTCGCACCGACCCTGTCTGCTGCAACTCAATGAGACCATCAATAGCATGTTTGTAATCAAAGGAATCAAACTTCTGAACAGCCTGAACAAATTGCTTCCAAGTACCCATCCCATTCTTCAGCTTACATGCTTGCCACCACTTAGAAGCATTCCCATCCATGTGCAGAGAAGCGGCTAGAACCCAAGACGACTCACTGATGTTCTGAATTTGGAAGTAATTTGTGCACTTATCAATCCAGATCTTCGGATTGGACCCATCAAACAGAGGGAATGACATTTTCGGCACATAGTGGTGGCCCTCAGCCCGTGTCTCATGATGGCGACGAACAACAGGATCGGGACGAGATGACGACGGCTCACCTAGGAGTGGCCGCTCCGGTCGACGTGATGCTGGCCGGCGAGACGACGACAGTCTGGTGGGCCGATCCCCGGAGTCTGAATCCTCCGTGCCCGAAGAAGAGAAGAGTCGCTCCACTGCGCGCGCCGTTGCATCAATCTGCTGGTTCATGCCATGCTGATCTCGTGCCAATTGATCCAGGGCCCTTGTCTGTAGAGCAACCTGCTCCTGCATATGCTACTGCAAGTGATGAAGATCCCCCATCCGAGCAAACAGCATATCCACGCTCTCCATCAATCGATCCAACTTGCCATAAGTAGTCTCTTGAGCATCATACATCACGTCGAGGAGTTGCGTCTGGGCGGAAGGTTTTGGGGGCGCCGTGATGCCCGATCTCGAACAGCCCCACAGATCGCCGAATCCTGTAGTGTGAGCTCACCGATCTCAACTACAACCCTAAGCGGTGCGACGGAACTCGAGTGGACGATGGCGTCAGATTGGCTAACCGGCATTTTGCAGGGAAGCCGCCGCCGACTGGAAGTCGGTAGGCGGGGCGTGGACGCCGATATCCAAAGGAAGTCAGCGGAGCGGGCCTAGCGCGTCGAGGAGGCGGCAAGCCGGGGAACGGGAGCAGTAGCGCGCCGAGGATCACCAAATCTGATACTAATTGTCACAACCCTGAGACCACCGGCGGTGACAGCCTCTCACCGGATAAATTCTCCCGTTGCCGCCGGCGATATCCCCGTGACGTGAGATGGAATCGCCGCCGCCGTCAAGGACGAGCAAGCAAGGGAATAAGTTTCTATTTGATTTCTTCGTTGGCTTCTCTATTATGATTGCTGGCTTATATGTCTCTCCATAGTCTTACATGTGGGACCCGCCATGAATATGCCATGTCCACGGGTGTTACACACAGGAGGCTAGATCTCACGGGAGGCAGAGGAGATATGAGAGAGAAGAGAGCACGGGAGAAGGAGAAGGATTCAATCCAATTAATTCTCTAAGAACAAAGTTAGGGGTAAAATAGGTACTTTATGTGCCAAAAAAAGAAAAATATAAACAAAATTCGTGAAATCATGTAAAGGAGCTGAAATCTTTCATTTCGAAAGAATTCGCACGGTGAGTGTCATATTTTGAAAGGCCTACGAATTTAATGTCAAAAGAGGTGAGGCCTGCGTATTTGATGTCAAATATCGAAATTCCTCACGCGCTCGTGGCTCGTGCTCGCGAACGAAGAAGCTGTGTGTCTGGGTTAGTTGAATGGGTGTTGGGTTGGTTGGGTGTAGAATCCATTCTACACCCGCTACCGTACAAATTATCACAAAATAAAAAGTTGTTACACATATAAAACAAAAGTTGCTAAAAAAATAGAATCTATTATACCATGAGTTGCCATACATATAAGATGTGTGGTAAATCTATTGACATCTTATGTTTGTGACAACGTACGACAACTTGTGTGTGTATTAACCTTTTCGTTTCGTGGCAACTTATTCAATAATATCAAACTTATATTTATACATAAGTTACTGCTGCAAAACATTATCAAAACTTATGCAAGTGAGGTCTAGTTTTATTTGTCTCGTCGTGTAGAACATAATGATATAATTGGTTATCAAAACAGAGGTTATATGAATGAGATAAAATATTTTTTATAGAAGCTTTGTACCAAAACAAAGTTTATTTCCTCAACCTGCTAGTTAACTGGGTGATGGCGTGAGCATGCAGCTACACACGCAAGCACATGAGCCAAAAAATGCGGGCTTGTCTAATCCGTGGGACGTTGGGACGCGACGCGGAGGAAGTTCGAGGCCGGGCTTGCGAGGGGACGCACGCCATCGCGCTAGCGCGACCAGTTATAGGATAGCATTTACCTTGTTGGAAATGCTAGGTGAGAGGACAAATATAAATAAATTTTGGGGCTTTTGCGTTCTTGCTCCTATTTTATAGTGATAGTGATTTTGCTCTACTTTCTGAACTTCGCGATTTTGTTCCTATTTTTTGAAAATAAAGTAAGCATTTGCCCCTATTCCGTGAAATCCAGTTAATGGTGTTGAATTTACTTTGAAAAGACCAATTTGGCCTTGTGGATTTGCCCCTACTATTATCTAAATTTGGTGATTTTACCCCTATTTTCTCAATTTGACAGGTATAAAACGAATTTTTCTGATGTAAATTCAAGCCAAATTTTTATAACTTTCAAAGATGACCAAAATTTGATAGTAAAGCAAAGAATAAAGGATCTTAATATGCAAAAAGTTGTCCATGCTCCCGCGCCTGCTGCCTGCCGCCTGCTGTCCTGCCGCCGCCTCCTTGCTGCTGCTGTCGCCACCTACTGTGCTACCTTGCCGCTGCTTGCTGCCCCCCACGCTTCCCCCTCTCGAGCCGCGCATGCCCGCCCGCGTCTGGCCCCGCAGCGCCGCTCTACCGCGCGAGCCTGTGCACGCCGGCCTGGTCCTGTGCTCGCACTCGCCCGCTCGCGCGCCTGCCTTGCCCCTGCTCACCTCCTCGGCACGTCAGTAGATCCGCCTTTCAAGTTATGGGATTGAAAAAGTGAGGCTTTGAAATGAGAAAGGAGAGAGAGATGAATATAGAGTTAAAGTAGTATGATATTTTTCTCTTGCTCTGAGTTTTCCTTTCATTTATTTTAATTATATTAGTAGGCATACACCTAACAGTGTTAAAAAGAGGGGCAAACGAAGCTTTCGTTTAATAAAGCAGGATAAAATCGCACAACTCAAAAATAAAGACAAAATTACCATTTGAGGTAAAAATAGGAGCAAGAACGTCAAATTCCCATAAATTTTAGGCCCAGTAAGGCCCGCAGAGGCCGGCCCGGGGAAGGCGACGCGAGGCCGAGAGAGATCCATGCATGCCCCCAAATCCCGAATCCCCACCAACCCAGAGTTCAAAAAGAAAAAAAAAAATTCCCCACCACCCCCCGCCGCCGCCTCCTGAGCCCTGACCTCCCGCAATGGCGACGCGCAACCTAGTGACGAGGACGTGGACCCCCGCGGCTTCTACTCTCGGCCGCTGTTTGGGCACCGGTATGCCGCCGCCGGCGCGCTTTCAGTTTCTCCACGCCGTCCCCAGCCAGGTTCGCCCCTCCCGTACTCCCGCATAAGCTTTGATCTTGATCGGTCTCCATTACCCATGTCGTTGGTGCAGTTAACTCAATTTTCCCCCAAATCGAGGTTCGTGCTTGGATACTCATAAAAAGGGTGACTTATCCGATTAGGGATGTTAGTTGGGCCTGGGGGGTGATGGATTTACGCCCGCATGCTGGGTGTAGAATTTACTTCTTTGTGTTCTGTTGTGGTGTTGTTTATAATTTGCGCCTGTGTTCACCATCAGCTGCAAGAACACATAGATGCAACACAAGTACCAGCTTGGCACTAGCTACACTGCCTTATTGTAGTATATTAAACATGCTTGTATATTGCTCTACTAATTGGTACGACACTCACCCAATCTCCATTGGCTTTAAGTAGTACTAACTTACTGTAAACAAGGATATCCTGTGCATACTTGTTGAATCTTCTGTTAGGACTGGGTGGCGTCACACAACTAGTCAAACCAGCATCTGCTTACTTTGAAAATATTGGCAATATTTCCCATCCCTGGATTAGGAAAAACTTAATTATTTCTTTGAATCAATTTGCTTTGGTCAAACTGCATGTGAGCTTGTCTTCTATTGTTACTGTGAATAGTCTTGAGGTATAATCACGAAAGTTCTTTGCCAGCCGTGGTACTACAATGGGCATGAATCATTGCTCCCACCAAATAATTGGGCTGTATCTGAAGTAATTCTCATTTATAAATTTGCTATGAAATTAAGAAAAAAGACCAGTAGCTCGGGGCTCCTCCCAATGTGTGCATACTGTGATTTATGTTCACCTGTTGTGCCAACATGTCTGTTTTGGGGAAAAAAGGGCTGGTAGCTCTTTACAATCTGGACATACTAATGATTTTATGTTGTGTTTGTTCATGCAATGTGTAACCCCTTTTGGAGAAAAGAAACCAGTAGCTCTTCTGAATCTGGGCATACTGTGTGATATATGAGAGGATGCATGAACTATGATCGATATATTTCTAAAATCTTTTGTGTCTGACATTGGCTCATGAGAGGATAGAAATATAACATTTGCTGGCACATGTATCCTTACTGTTAAACTGTATCCTTTCATCCTAGCTTACTCTGTTTTTTTTCCCTGGGGGAATGAATTGCACCTTTAGCAGGACGGCATTGCAATACGGAGGCTCTCATATGATTTGGAATCTGCTCGAGACATGCTGAAACGAGCCAAGAAACAAGAGGAAGTTATGAGGTAATTAAGGAGCACTAGATTCTTTTTTGATTGGCTTACTTAAGATTCTATTTTGATTGGTTTACCTTAACACAAATCTTTCTGATAGTGGAATTCCCGTTCTTTGTTAGGAGAGGAATCAAGTGGTTCTCAAGAGGTGTCAAAGCCGCGGAATGGGCTTGCTACTTTTGTGTTTCAACTACCATTGCCGTTGCAGTGATGGTTGGCAGGGAATGAAGCCAGTTTCTTTAGCTTTATAGCTGACGAGCAAACTCTTGTCTGTTTGTCTTTGTGAGCTCTGTTTGTGTCCTGTGTTGAGCCCTCCGTGGTTATGGGGGCAGAAATTGTACCAATGTATTTGTTAACTATGTGAAGGCTCGGGTACCAGAGTAATAATCAAGTAATGATTTAAGCGCACTTCCCCTACACAAAGAATGACTGAGCAGCTCGGGTCCGCGTCCACACGGGTGGTTGAGTGGTCGTGTGGCCAGCGTGGATTGAGAGAAAAGCGACAAGGACTGCGCTCGGTGAGTATCCATATTGTTACCGAATGCTCAGTGGCGAATCTAGCAAACACATTTAGAGGGGGCTCATTTTCCTTCTCATCTTCTTCCTCCCCTTCTTTTCTTCTTTTTCTCTCATTCTTCTTCATAATTTCTTCCTAAAAATGAAGAGGAGGCTTAGGGGGGTATCCATTGATGTTGGGGAGGTAGGGGGGCTTGATCCCCCCTAGCCCCCCCTTTGGATCCGCCCCTGCCTATGCTCTCGGCCATACGATCAACACGTAAGGTATGCAGGATAGTGGGAGATGCGATTTGTAAAAATGTGATTAGAGATGAGCGGTTAAGTGTAAAATTACATAATCCTCCTTTGGAGGTGGATCATGTGGTCCGGATTAAAAATTTGTATAGTTTACATATTTCTTTTCTATATGTTAAACGCGCACCGCTCCAGGAATGATCAGGGCATCCACATCAGTGAAGTTTTTTTACAGCATCCGATGGTAAATCTACAGCTTCCGTTCACTCCACCTGCATGTTACTGTTCCAGTAAATATCTCTCGCTTCGAGAGCTTTCTTCTTACTCCCTGACCCCGACGCATGTCCAGCCTCTTCTATGGCGCTGCTTCATATTTTTCTACTAGATCCAGCCTTCCCTCCACTCGGAGGCCGAGCAGACAGTGAAAGAAGTAGCGACGGCAGCGGCCACGGCAGGAGAGGAGGCTGGCGCCCACAGTGGCGGAGCTCCTCGGCTGCCTACCAGGCCCGTCACGCGCAATCCTGTCCATGGCGGTTGACCCCCGCGGAGCTCAAGCTGGCGCAGCCCCTCCACTGTGACTTCCCCAGTCAACGGGCGCCCCCTCCCCTCCGTCACCGTGTTCTCCACCTTCCCCCCCTCGCTGCTCGGCCGCCGTAGCACGGTGAGCCGACAATAGCGCTGTGGCTGTCTCCGAGGGCTGTGGCCTCCGGCGTCACCGCCCATGGTCTGCGACGCTGTAGCATACGGAGCCGACGAGAACCACACGGCCGTTTCTAAGGGTAGCGGCCTCCATCGCTTCCACTCAATGTCGGGTACCGCAATTAGGGGCACCCTAATCGAGGGACTGAAACGCCCCAAAACGCCCCAAAAATGCAAAACACAATCAAGCACTTGGGCCAAATCCCCCCTGGGGCATTGCTGTCATCCGTACTTGGGTGCCAGAATCCTCTTTGGGTGTAAAAATCCCAAATGCATAGTCAGCCCACGGCCCGATGCCCCGGGGCGGCCTTGCTCGAGGCCTCATTGGTCGCAGCACCATCTCCGCCTCGCTCGAGGCCCCCTCAGCCGAGCCCTCCGCGGGGCCTCGGCGCGGGGGGAACTATGCCTCATTTGAGACCCCCCCCCTCGGCAGGCTGGAGCTGTGGCTCAACCACTCGACGGGACGGGCGCATTTATTGCCAACCACTCCGTGGCATGGGACGGGGGTCAGACGGCGTCCGCCTGCTCCTACCACTGTGCGGACAGGTCTGGCACTGCCCCGCTACTATGCCGCCTACTCCCTGTACTTTCTCCTCTGTATGACCCTCGGCAGGCATGGGCAACGACCCTCGAACATAGTACGGCCTTTGACCGAGGGTAGTTAGCACCCTTGGCGTCCCGCCTTGTCAAACGCGGAGCACAGCGCGCTCTACAGCCATCACCATGCCAACGACTGGCGCCACAGGACAGGGACATGTCTCGAGCACGGTCAGAAGATTCTCAAGGATGACGACCACGCCCAACGACATGCCCCACAGCCTTCGGCGATAGGAACGACCAACTGTTCTCCCCCGATTCGGGGAGAAAAGGACAGCCCCGTGGATCTCCCACGCATGTAATGCATCCCTCCTTGAGTCTATAAAAGGAGGGAGGAGCACACAGACATGACATGTTCAGACACATGCGGACAGCCACTCGCACTCACTTCTCTACATATTGGCACTTGCCTCAATCAACTCCAGCATACCAAGGGACTTGGGAGCCTCTCTCCCTCTCTTGCTCAAGGTTGTACCCCCTACTACAAGCACCACGGTGCAAGATAATACAGTGCCTCTCTCTCTGCTGGACGTACGGCCTCATCGGCTGGAACCAGGATAAACTCGGTGTCGTTGTGTTATCTCTTGCATCAACCATCTAGGGACTGGGACACACGGCATCATTACTAGTTGGTGCTAGGCCGCGAGGTCCGGACACCGACAGTTGGCGCACGAGGTAGGGTATCGCCAACTCCGAGGGAACTCTGAGGCCACGAGTTTGGCCTGGCGCTCGGGGGGGCGATACCCCGTATCCCCAAGAGTCCGGCTTCTCCGTCAGGACCTTGCCGGTGTGCGCCGGGAGCCGCTCGTCGTCGTTGCGGAGGTAAAACCAGGCTTTATCCCAGTCACGATTGTTCATCATCATCGTGCAGGGGATGTACTGGTCTCTCCTCGACTCCCGCAGATGGAGCGTCAGGCAGCCAGCGCAAACGGGCCTCCTCACCCCCGACGCGACAAAATCGGTGTAGAGCCCACCCCGTAACAGGTGCCTCCACAGATCCCAGTGCGCAGGTATCCCCAGGTAGCCCACGCAGATGGCGACGAAGACCGCCGCCTGTGAGATGACAAAAGCCCCGCTCGTGCAGCCACGCCAGGCTGACGACGTAACCGCTTGGGGGCATCGACTCCGTCTCCGATCCCGGCGCAATCCACACCGGGCACGCCGGATCGGTGTTCGGCGGCAGAAGCCCGGTGGCGACCAGCGTCTCCAGGAACGCTCTGTCGGCAATGGATTTGCCCCAGGGCACGGGAGCGACCATCTACACCATCTTCACCATGACGACGACGGGAAGGAGAGGGGAGGCTCGAATGAAAGAAAGGTGCGCTCGCTACTTCTCTCTTTTTCTCGCCTATCTACTCTGGGTCTTTGGCGCAGGGCAGCGGCAGTGGGCGAAGGCAAAGGCAAAGTAAGCCGAACGGACGCACCCGCACCTACCTATTTAACCGCAGTAGGTGGGCGGATTCGCCGCGGCCTTTCTAGATCTACCGCATTGAATAAGGTTGATACCGCTGACCCTGCCAGCTGGGCCCCACGATCGTGAGAACCCACGCACACGCGTAGTAACTGCGGTGGGACGGTTCCCGAAACGGCATAGGCGCATTGAAGCGGGCATCCTGTCACTCAGCGGCCCCCCGCGTCGTTCCGTCTGCCCGAGGACGCCGCCTCAAAAGGCGTGCCTGCTCCGCACGCATCGGGCCACGTCACGGGCGACTCCACGACTCTGTGCCCCGCGCCAAAAACCGTGATGGAATATTTCTCCCAGGGGGTTCTTTACTAACGAAGGAACTGCTATTACGAGCCCTACTGATCAGTGGTTCGAGGGCTGGCCCGTCGAGGGTTCGACAGCCGCCCCAGATCGACCGAGTCAGGAGCAACATGGACGTGCTTATACAAAGCCTAGCCTCCAACGCGAGTTCGAGACATCCTACGTTGCGTTCGAGGCCAGATAGAGGCGGCTAGTACGAGGGATCCCATCGAGGGAGAGCATCAAGCCCTCGGACCCAATCGAACGGGTCCGAGCCCTGCCTAGCGAGCCTTTACAAGCACTTTATGAAACGTGTCTCCGGACCGCGAGCCGACCTCTATCAAACGGGGTACGGACGTTCACTCGAACCACCCGCTAATAGATCACCGAGGCGTCCATGGCTCGCCGCCCGGACAAGGGTAGCATGGCTTGCTTCACCCCTCCTCAACTTCGCAGGTGAGCTTTCCCTCCCGTTACAGTCCCCCCTGCTTGCTGTCTCACAACTCACAGAGACACAGCGTGCTGCCTCTTCCCAACCCAAATCGGATTCGCAATCACTCAAATGAACTCGCCCCAGCCCTTGATTGAGCCCTCTGACTCACTTTCTATCCACTTATTCTTCCACGTTGAATCCACCTCTCAACTCTGTTCTTTCCCCAATTTATTTATGTTCAAATCCAACCCATGCTTTTGCCTCATTTCTTGCTAGAATCAGAACACATTTCCTTTCAAAATGGGTACACTATTCTCCAATCCATGACATGTACCTGCTTTCACCAAATCCAAGAATCTCACACATCGGAGGCCAGGATTGCAACAAGGGCGGCACTGCATGACTGGCTAGCAGCAGTGCAGCACAGGGCTCAGAGGGCGATACCAGCCAACAAGCAGTAGTGCTGTAGGATTGGAGGAGTTCTGAATTTTTTTGAAGGTAGAAGCTCTGAGTTAGTACTGAAGAAGAAGATGCAAGCACAGCTAGGTACATAAATGCAACACAATTCCTAATTTTTACATGGCTTTCTACTTTCGTGTCCATTTCAACGGTTATGATTAATGGCCCAATATTTATCATGAATCCTTAGAATTCCAACACAAAGAAAACTTCTGCCATGTTATTCAGTAAAGTTTAGGCAATATGTACCTTTACATTCTAATGTGATGTGCCTTTCTTTACTCTATGTTCCTGTATAAAATGATTTAAACTAACCAACTATATATATAGAAGTTTTTTGAAAACATTTGACGGATTGCAGCAAATAAAGCTCTCCATGCCATTCTATGCTGTGCCTTTTAGCTTCAGCTTGATTGGTGCCTCCAGGATTGGTTTATTAAACAGTCACTTTCCAATTCATTTTCCTTGCTCTGTGATACCAAAGGTTGGTTACTGAACTGAACTGCTTGGATTGAATTATATATTTTGTGTTGTGTAAAGAATATTTAATGTTTGATTCATCAACAAGTATGTGCTTTTTTAGGGACGTGCAATTTTGATGTGGTTGGCTGTGAGTTGTTCCACCAAATGCACTTTCATGAAGTTTGAAGTAAATATATGATATGTGTAACTTAGGATAAAAAATACACTACCCATACTGTTGACATCATTTTTTGACACGTGTCAAGGAAGGTGATTTTGTTAAGGGGAGATTGCCGATTTGAAAGAAACTAAAAGATGTACAGGGTCGGAATCGGCCGATGGAGCGAAGCCGATGGGGTCAGAAGAATATTCCGGGAAGATGCTGATCCGTGTGTTTGAATGATCGGCCGATAGAGAGTTGCCGATGAATCAAGGAGAGGAAAGGAAGTCCGAGTTCTACGAAGATTCTGATGATTCGGTTGTAATATTTTAGTATAGTTTAAATTAGGAAGTCTTTTCTTTTTCGTCAAGTAATATTTGCCGTAATCGGCTGGAACTTGGTAGCGTTAGGCTATATATACCAGTTGTAAGGGACCGGAAAAACTTGATACACATCCAATACAACAAACACTTTACAATTTCTTTGCACTTTTTTCGGCGACTTCGCCTTTCTTCTTTTCTTTTTGACGAATTCTTTCGAGTTGATCAAGGACACCTCACATTCGAGCGACTTGGTTTGCTGGTGAATTTTTCGTTTTACTGAGTATATTTGGGCTTTAGCTACCGGGCGTATCGCTGTGGTTTCGTTCAAATCTATTCAAAAGTTATCGAGTTTATCTAGGTTTTGATCTCGGGCGCATCGCTGTTTTCTCGTCAAGATTTATTCACAATTTATCAATATCGGTTAGATTTGTTGGTTTTTTTTATGTTTTTGGCCATTATCACATCTATCCGCTTAGAAGCATATTAGATCGGCTTTAGGTTTTACAATAACACTTTGTTATCTCAAAAGCCGGTTTAGATCTGTTTCAAATTTGCATTATTTAAGTTACACATTCGTAGCTTAGATTTTATTATACACGTGCAATCGGCTACTCAAAGCTGATTGTCGTTTTCCGCATCGACCGATCCTGCCGACGCGCTCGTTCATTACGGACCCGCACTTAATATTCTTTTGTCGTATTCTGTATCGGCAGACACTTGTGTGAGAGATATTCGAAATCCCAGATGATACGCTCTTGAATTTGACTTCGTTTTATCCCTTGTCAATTACAGGTCAAATTGACTGGCACGCTTGGTTGACTTTCTAGAGCTTGGCAAACACTTGCCCATCGGATTCCAGTGTGTTGATTTTTGCGTCAACACATATGTTATTATTACTTTAGTTGTTAGTGCTTGAGACCATAAAAGAAAATTGACCAATGAACACCATTCTCAGAACTCCTGTTTCCATCCGGACCCAATTGACAGCAAACAGGTTGAGTAGGATGGCCAGGAGGTAGCGGCATCTACATTTCATAGAGGTGCTCCATCATCATATATCTCCTGTTTATATTTCTGAAGATCCAGCCTCGAGCTTAAAGCCATAGTTCTATACTGATTCTATTTTAAATTATTTGCTTCGGAATACTCTTGCCGTCATTATTAATCATAAGATTATTTTCCTTGGCTGCAGAGGCTGCAGAGGCAAATGCAAGTGATGGCCGTCGAAAAGTAATATGTCCTATCATCATCAGATGAAGATAGAATATAAGAGTTAAATGCTCACTGCCTTGCTTTTTCTTGAAAGACAAAATTATCGGCATAGATTACCTCTATTATCAGGATCATTATAACAGCTAGCCATGTATCATACATGCCTTTGTTTCTTAAACAAAATCATTAAGGATCTCTAACTTCCAGGTTATTTTGAGAAGATACCCTTCTAAACCGAGCTATGGTCTAATTAGAATTTTAGAACAGTCTTTTTTGTTTGCAGCGATCTACTTCACGGCAACCAGGGCCATGTGTGATTCATATGTGTAATGCATTTGCTTTCCTGTGCATTTATCACAAGCTACTATGCATTTAAGTTCGAGTTGAGTCGCACATTTAAGTCTGAGTTGAGTCACACTCGCGCCTCCCCATCCCCGCCGACCGCCGCGCCAATCCCCATCCCCTTACGGCCGCCTCCTCCTCATCTCCGGCCGCGCTCCGCGCGCGGGGAGCGGCCGCCCGTCCCAATCCCTGTCCCCGGAGGCGGGGCTGCTTGGCCCGAGGTGGGCCTGCGCGGCGAGGCGGGGCTGGTTGGCTCGGTGTGGACGCGGGAGGCGAGGTGAAGGTGCAGCGAGGCGGCGCGCCCATGGCGAGGCAGAGGCCTGGCACAAGCGGGTCTCCGGCGACGGCCATCTCCAACCCCGGCAGGAGTAGCTCACGGCCATGGCGCCGAGGTGGAGGTGCCGCCCGGTGAGGTGGCCGCGGCGCGGCGTGGAGAGGCTGAGGCGCGACGGCCGTGGCGGGGCGGCGGCAGCAGCCGGAGCGTGGCGGCCTGGCGCGCCTCAGCTCCAGCTGCCAGCGGGCCGGCGAGCGCGTCCTTGAAAGGACCTCAAATGTCGCCTAGAGGGGGTGAATAGGTGTACGACAAATTCTGCAAATTTCAACACTTAAAACAAACTGTCAGCCACAGACCGGTCAGGCAGACCGGTCAGACCGGTTCAACACTTAGAAAGCTGAACAGACCAGGCAACCGGTCAAACTGGTTGTAGTGACCGGTCAGAACGGTCACACGCAGAACCTGCACAAATATCAGAGTTTCTTTCCTCCTCAAGCTCTAGCTCTAATACAACTTGGTGTAGTGTTTCTGTAGGTGAATAGAAATGTATTGCAAGTCCCTGCACACACAAAAACAACACACCAAAGTAGATCGATACGGAATTATAAATAAGATGCCAGAACACAAAGTAGTGAGGCAAACCACAATGGAGACACAAGGATTTGTTTCCTAAAGTTCAGATTCACCACCGTGAATCCTACGTTTCCGTTGAGGAACCCGTTGGGTGTGAGTCTCTTTCAACTCGATCCCTTCAGTTGGGTCTCTTTCAACCACTTTCTTGATTCCACTATCTTGATCATTTCCACCAAGGGGGCAAGATCAGGCCCGCACAAACTTGTCGCTGCTCACCACACCGTCGGGAGCTAGCCGGTGACACCTAGCCGTGTAGGAGGCAATCCTTCAAGAGTAACAAATGCAATTTGAAAGCTTTGACGGATTTCAAAGGTGCTTAAGCTATGGTTGCTCTTGCTGCTCAAAATGCAGCTCTCACAATGCTCAACACTCTCACACATACTCAATCTCTCAACTCAATCCAAAAATATGCAATCTAGTTAACACAACTCACAAAGAGTGCTGGGGAGAGCTAGCTGGTCAAGAATTTGCTTCAAGAAGCTCAAGAATAGCCAAAGAACCAGCAGCCCACGCAAGAGGGGCTGAGGGGTATAAATACCCCACTCACTAAAAACTAGCCGTTGCTCTGTCAGTGCAGACGGGCCAGACTAGTCCCCCAGACCGGTCAGACCAGTCTGGGCCAGGGAAGCTCAAACCCAAGTTAATATGCTCCACTTGATCCACCAAGTCAACACTTGATCGTTTAAGTAGCACAAAGTTAGTTCTCAGGGATTTTCTCTCAGGATTCTCACTTAGGGTGACCTATGAGCACTTTTGACCAAGTCAAACAACTAATGTTGCATCCTTCTTGATAGTACGACATACCTATACTCAAAATTAAATATCAAACACATTTCAACCACTTGAGCCTTGAATTGCTTCGGCTTTGCCAAACTTTGATTTTCTTCAACTTCGAGATTTCAACATTGCAACATTCTATTGAGCAAATCCATACTTGAGCTAGTGACTTAGAGCTCCAAATTATTTTGCAAAACTGTCTTTGAATACTCAAGTCACTCCAATAAAATATTTGATGCATTGCATTGCTTCTCACAACAAAACTTGTATATGATACTTCGAACACCCTACAGATACTAGCACTTCACCTTAGCACTTGCACACATGGTAAGCCGTCGCTTCACCAAAGCTTACTTAGTCTCTCGCAGTAGTCATCTCGGTTGGTTTCTTCATCACTTACCATTGCCATGTTGAGCTAAATTTTGCACATCAACAATGAATTCCATATTTCATTTTTGTATCTCCATTTCTTTGTCTTGCTTTGTAATCATGAACCTTTGATGTTTTAGACAAAGCATACTTCACTTTGACAAGTCATATTTAGAAACCATCAAATAGCGCATGAGTACTTGTTTCTATCTTTCTTCATAATGTGCTTGTCTTGCTTTGTAGTCATGAATGATAACTATATACCAAACATTGCAAGCTTCCAAAGATAAGACCAATATGTAGCACGTACATGTATGTCATCTTATTTGTATTACCCCACGAAGCCTTGCAATAATCTTTTCAATAACTTATATCTCAAATGATCCAAGCCATGAGTAGAAACCATTTGTTGTCAATGTATGAACACTTGTTTTTTTGTTTCTTTTCGCACTATGCTTGACTTTCAATAATAAGCTCTCTTTTATTTGATCCCTTGATATATAAGTCAATACACAAATTGATACACAAAGAAATTCCTGCTCATAATATCTCAATCAAAGTGTTAGTCCTTTAATTATGTTGTCATTCAATTCACCAAAACCCATTAGGGGCCTAGATGCACTTACATTCCTCCTCCCTTCTCTCCCCTCCTCGTTCTTCCTCCTCCCTCGCGCTCCGGTGGATGCCATGTCACGGCGGCGGCGGATGCCATGGTTGGCCGCGGCGCGGCGCGTGGTGGCGTCGGAGGCGGCATGCGCACGGGTGCTTGTGTTCGCGGCCACAGCGGGGCGGCGGAGTTCTGCAGCGGACGCGGCGCGGTCCCACTCCTCCGCCCTCCTCCTTCGGCGGTGGCAGAGTGGCGCGGCGTGGCGAGGGCGGCGGAGGGCCACACGGCAGCGGAGGAGCGGGAGGCGCGGCGCAGGAAGTGGGTGGCCCGACGGCGGCGTGGGATCTGGTGGCCTCGAGCTCCGGCGTTGACAAGAGGCGCCCCGATCGAGCTACCGTGCAGCGGCACAAGGCGGATTGAGGTGACGGCGCGCGTCCTTGACTCGGCGAGCTCCCGTGCGGCGTGGACCGCCCTCCTCCCTTCTCCCTCCGCGCGACTCGCCCGGCGGCGGCGCAAACCCGGCCGCAGCGGCGGAGCTCCAGCTCGCGCACCGGCGAGCCGTGGGGGCGCGCGGTGGGGCGGAGGACGCTCTGCTCCGAGCACCTCGCTGGCGGCCGCGGCGGGCACCCCTAGAGCTCGCTGCTCCCTCCGCTCGGTTGGGACGACGCGCGGGTCGCGGGCCCCGCGCCACATTAGCTCATCCAGTTCGTCCTCGACCAGCGCTCGATTTGGCGCGTGGAGGCCGATATGCAACGATTGCGTGCCGGTTGCAGTACCCTGCTGCGAGGGTTTTTTGCACCAAAGGGTACGCTATCCGCAAATCCAATTCGGCAGTCGCTCGCTGGTTTCCATCTCAGCGAGCGGTCCGATGGGCCTTCTTTTCTTTTACTTTTTTTCCTTTTTTTTTCTCTGAGAATCCACTTCCATGCTCCCGTGCCACGGCGCTTCCTGGCGCGCGACGCGAGTACTCAGGTGACCACGTATTTCCATTTACGTTCCTGGCTGTGCTGTCACTTCCTTTTTCTTTTCAGATTTTCCCTTTTTTACCTTCTACTTCTATCATGTGTTGAAGTTCTCTTGATAACTATTTTCATAAAACTCTTGTGCTAAAAAGTATGTCGAAATTTGTACTCAGAAGTTGTATGATGATTTTATGAGTAAAAAATTGTGCAAGAAATCTTTCTGACAAAGATAACATCATATACGTTGTACTAAAAAGTTATCCTTCACAAATTATTTGAAAAAACTATGTATTAAAATTGTATGTATCGTAAAAGTTATGCTAACAAAATAATTTTTAAGAAGTTGTTAAGAAAAAATTATACGTAAAAGTTGTGTGTATTGTAAAAATTATGATGAGATTTTATCACTCGGAAGATGTGTGTGAAAAATTATGTATACAAATTATATTTGCAAGTTATAACTTTCTGAGAATAGAAAGTTGTGGAGTAACATTTTTTCCAGAAAAAGAAACATAGCTCCTGTTGGAGATCGAGCGCTGGAAGCGCTGCTGGCGCGCGCCCGCTTATTAGCAGGGGCCGTACTCTATCGCAGACAGCTCTTTTTTTTTTTGAGAAACCGGGTGGAATTGATTTATTGATATAGAAGTTTACATGCAACTCTTACAAAGACAACCCTGATGATAACAAAATTACATCCAAGTCCTTGTAAGACTTTCCCGGTCATCTTCGACGCTGGCCACCGGAGCCGCCGCTCGACGCACCATCCCTGGAAAAGAGAAACGCCAGAGCTGCTGCTTGAAGCTGATTCCCAGCTTGACGAAGGAACTTCCAAAGAAGCGACACACAAATTTAGCGCTCTAACAGTTGGCGCACCGAAGAAGCCGATGCACACTTGGATCGATGAACGCCCGAGCAAACCGTTGCCAAGAGAAAGAAAATCTGGCACCTCAAGACCTGCTGGCGACCTCCAAGCAAACCACGACGAATCGGCCCCAAACTGAAGACTCCAACCCGATTTCTCAGGGGAGGAGGGAACAAACCTCACAGGCACATCCGTAGATGACTCGACGAAGACGACGCAGCCGCCGGAGAAGCACTGGAGGGACAAAAGCACCGATTGCCTGAACCCTAGGCCACCGGGACGAGCTCTCCTTCGCGCCGCCGCGGACGGAGTGAGGAACCCTAGACTAGCTACAACAGAAAAGTGTATGTACACCGGCCACCGATCTCGCGGCTCCTCTCCACCTCCGGCACCGGAACGGTCGCCGAGCGCGAAGAAGAGCCGCGAGATCGACGCCAGGACTGGAATCGCCTCTCCGCCGCGCTCTTGAGTCTTGAACTGTAGCAAGGGGAACGAAGACTTCCGGCCTACATGGACTCAATTCTATCGCAGACAGCCTGATAACCGCGTCGCGCGCGATGAGAACCATTGGGCCCATTAAGGCCCACAGAGGGTTCGGCCTGTATATATTATCATATACTCCCGCACGCGAGGGCCAGAGAAGACACAGGCCGCAGGGGGTCTCCGGCCGCAGGAGGAAGAAATCCCCAATTCCCCACCCCGTCCCCAAACCCTAGCCGCCTCCTGTGGTTTCCGCCTAAGCTCTCGAGGGAGAGAATCTAGGTCCCCTCCTATGGCGCTTCGCAGCCTGGCGAAGGGGACGTGGGGCCCTGCGGCTTGTGCCCTCCGCTGCCGTTCGGGCGCCGGTATGCCGGCGGCAGCGCCCTCACGGTTTCTTGCCTCGGTCCGCAATCAGGTTCGTCCCTCCCGTCTCCGTGATATTATAAAAAAAAGTTTAATCGGTCAATTTTCGGTCTGATTTGCGCGCATCTCCCATATTTGATAAGATGCCGAATCCATCAACCATATCATTGTGACCAACCTGCTGTTAAGCCAAAATTTCCCAAGTGCAGTCAAGGACACATCCTTTACCGGTTAGATTCATCTTTAGATGCTCTCCCTCCTGATTATAGGCTTGTCTCTTTGCTTAATTCGGGCTTTTTTGGTTGAGCCTGCAGAACGCCGACTGCATAATTACTTGCCAAGTTGTGTTGTTTGCTGTATTCACTACTTGGATTGAACTCTCTGCTAAATTGTACATACTAGTGGTTGCAGAGTGGACATAGCACTATTTTCCGCTATGTAGGTGGTTTGGATAAAATTCGCATATGCTGTGTCCCAGGGTAGTCTATAATTGATACTTGTCAGGGTAGTCTGTAATCGATATTTGTTAGGCACACTTCTGCCAGTGACTTCAGGCTGCATTTTTGTGGCGGTCTCATCGCAGAGAACATTTTGTCGTCGTGTGCGCACATTATCTGAGGTCACTGCAGAAATAGTCCCACCAATTTTGTTTGGTATATTTGGAAATATAGGCCTTTTCCAATCTGTTAAATGTCTACGCAAGTTGTTGCATTCATTTCTAGGATCTCAGAAATACCGTGATGCTCCTCTGAGAAATGTTCAAGCACTGACTCACAATGCTCCACGTTACATGCCATTGAGTTGTCCTTGTCTTTGCTATGTCTAAGGGAAAGCACAGGTGGCAATTTGATTTATAGTACTGACTAATATCAGTAGATAGCAGTAGTTTCAATAAAGCATGGTAGCTTATTTTAGCTTCATTGTTATTTAAATTGTAGCTCTTTACAATCTTGACATACTAATGGTTTTATGTTGTGTTTGTTCATGCATTGTGTAACCCCTTTTGGACAAAAGAAACCAGTAGCTCTTCTGAATCTGGGCATACTGTGTGTTATATGAGAGGATGCATGAACTATGATGGATATATTTCTAAAATCTTGTGTGTTTGACATTGGCTCATGAGAGGATAGAAATATAACATTAGCTGGCACAAGTATCCTTACTGTTAAACTGCATCCTTTCATCCTAGCTTACTTTCTGTTTTTCTATCTGTTCTTTTTTCTGGGGGAATGAATTGCACCTTTAACAGGATGGCATCGCAATACGGAGGCTCTCATATGATGTGATATCTGCTCGAGACATGCTGAAAAGAGCCAAGAAACAAGAGGAAGTTATGAGGTAAAGAGCACTAGATTCTTTTTTGATTGGCTTACTTAAGGTTCTATTTTGATTGGCTTACTTTAACACAAATCTTTCTGATAGTGGAATTCCCGTTCTTTGTTAGGAGAGGGATCGAGTGGTTCTCAAGAGGTGTCAAAGCCGCGGAGTGGGCTTGCTACTTTTGTGTTTCAACTACCATTGCCGTTGCAGTGATGGTTGGTAGGGAATGAAGCCAGTTTGTTTAGGTTTATAGCTGACGAGCAAACTCTTGTCTGTTTATGTCTTAGTTCTGTTTGTGTCCTGTGTTGAGCCCTCCGTAGTTATGGGGGGCAGAAATTGTATGTTATCTATGTGAAAGGCTTTGGTATAAGAGTAATCAAGTATTGATTTAAGTGCACTCCCCCTACACAAGAATGACTGAGCAGCTCGGGTCCGCGTCCACGCGGGTGGATGAATGGTAGAGTGGCTGGAGTAGATTTAGAGAAAAGCGACGAGGAGTGCGCACGGTGCATGGCCCTGATGAAGAAGACGACAGTACAACTCAGAGATAACTGAGTATCCATATTGTTACCCTATCTCTAAAGACTCTGCCATCGTTCTTGGAAGAATATGATTGAAGAGAGCCAGAGCCAGTTTATTCAGGGATTCATGGCGATAGTTGTTGCTGCATAATTAAAATAGTTGACAGGAGAAGAGAGCACTGAAACACGTCTCTCTTCATTGACAATGACAGAAGAGAGCATAACTTTGACATACATGTCTGCTAAAAAAACCTTTGACATACGTGGTCTGTCGATAAAATGAGATCTGCAATCTCTCACCTCAACATTTTTTTTTCTCGAACACGCAGGAGAGCTACGTATCTTTGTATTAAGAGGGAAAAGGAATTGTCCAAATTACAGAGTCCAGCTCCTCTCCTTGGACCGGTGAGAGGGCTGTAGAAGCATGCTAGAGCTGTTAAAAAAGAAGACACTAGGACTTGACCATCTCACACTTATCAGCCTACACTTGTTCTACTAACCTTCCCGGGTCCAAAGCGGCAAGACCCTTAGCCCCAGAGAACCTCCATAGTAAAGATTCTTCCTTGAAAGCCTAGAGAGCCCGCCACAGATTTGGAGACGTCTCGTCGAACACACAAGCATTCATGTGTTTCCATAGAATCCAAGCTCCGAGAATACAAAGAGAATTGAAACCCTGTAACACCCTAGTTTAAATTTCAGCATTTAATAATAAATTTAATTGGCTTTATTTAAATTTCTAAGGTTTATTGTGTTTAGCATGGCATATAATCCCTTTTTGTTCCTCAAGTAATTAAAATTTTATCTAGGTTTAAATCTTGTTGTTGCATTCATGCTGATGCATAGTTTTTAATTGAGTGAGTGTGGTTTGAATTCAAACTTATATTTGAATTCAAACATGTTTGTTTGTTTTAGAATTAGAAAGAGAGAAATAGAAAGAAAAACCAAGAGAAGAAACCAGACCCAACCCAGAAAACCAGCCCTTCAGCCCAAACCGGCCCAACCCAAGCCCCCGCACGGCCCAGGCCATCTTCCCCTTCTTTCCTTCCCGCACGGCCCAGCGCGGCCCAGCTTTTTCCCACCTCCCCGCGGCCCGGCTTGCTTCGGCCCAGCAGACCCAGCCCGAGCGCAGCGCGCTAGCAGCCCAACCAGCTTCTCCCCGCGCCCCGCTCTCCACGCGCATCCCAGCCAGCGCCGCACGCCACGTCTCGCTGACAGCCGCGACCCCACTCGTCAGTTTCCCCTTCCTCCTCACGCCCGCGCTCAACGACCCCCGGATCACGCCCGGGAATCTCGCCGGGATCCCTATCCGGGGCGCGGACGCCGAGATCTCCGGCGCCCCTCCTCTTAAACCACCCTGCGACCCCCCTTGCATCCTATCTTTTCCGTAGCCGCCGTCTCTAGCCCTAACCGCAGCCTCCGCGCCGCCCTGCCTCATCGCGCCTCTGCTCCGCCGCGAGCACACCGCCCCGCTGCACCGAGAGCCCCCACAGCCCGCGCAGCGTCTTCGCCGTGTGCCCAGGGACCAAACCCGAGCACGCTACCCTCGATCCCGGCCTGCACTTCCCGAATTTTGAGCCCGGACGCCATCTCGGGTAGGATCGTTTGCCGCCGCAATTTCACGCCGCCGGCACATTTCAGCACTCCCTGACCCCCGTGAGATCTTCGCAGGAGCACCACTAGCCGATCCATGCAGCCTGGAAGCCTGGATCAGCGCTGCGTCGACCTCCTCCGCCGTTGTTCGGTGTTCGGCCGCCGTTGCTCTGCCATGGCGAAACCCTCCTGCACAGCACAGCCGCGCGCGACCCCGGTGTAGTCTTGCCTTAGCCTCGCACACGCATGTGCAACCAAATGCCCCATTCCAGTGCCCAGAACTGAGCGAACGCGAGCTCATCGACGTTCCCTGCCGCCGCAGCGCCGCCGCCACACACGCTGTCCCGAGCCTCCCTGCCCCGCGCACGAGGCCCAGGTGGATTATGCATGCCGCGTACTCCATCCCAGGCCAAAGCCCCGCTCGGATTGACCCCCGGAGCGCCGGATTGAGCATCTCCGGCGAGCTCCCAAGCCGCGCCGCGCCTGTAAGCATCTAGGCCCTCAAGGTATGTTTCGGTGATTAATGACAACCATTATTGTGACTAATGAGTTTGTGCAGTTTAATAGATCATTATCGCTCATTTGGTCATATGTCAAAAGAGGCCCCTCAATTTCATTATTCAAAAAGGCGATCTCGGTATTCAACTCAAGATTATGTCAAGACTAAGGATCTTTCTAGTCCTAAGTGTCATAAGGTTGAGAAGGACACTTAGGTTAGTATAGGTTTTTTAGTTTTATAGTGATCGCACTATTAAGAGGGGTTAAGGCTAAGTAACTTGAGCATGGACATAGTCATTTAAAAATAGATGCACACTATGGTCACTCAGGTTTCTAGAAGTTCAAATAAGTGATTCTCAACTTATATCTCAAGAATATTTGGATTTCATTCAAGACTCAAATCAGAAAAGGCAAAATCAGAAAAAGTCTTTAACACCGGTTTAACCGACGACCTCAATTTTCTATACGTCGGTTAAACGAAGTCAGCAGAGTCTGGACAAGTCAATACATCGGTTAAACCGACGTGTTTGAATTTAACGTCGGTGCATTAGTCCAGAGTTGGTTTTTCCAGGGTATTTCAAGTTCTATACACCGGTTAAACCGACGATGTTTGAAATGGGACGTCGGTGCAATTGACCAGTGAGATGGTTTTTCCAAGGACTTCCGAAGTTGTACTCACCGGTTAAACCGACGATAGGTTTGAGTTAACGTCGGTGCAGTTGTCCAGAGACTTGGTTTTTCAGTTGATCAGTGGACAACTACACTCACCGGTTAAACCGATGATACGTCGGTTAATCTGCCCAAGTTGTAACGGCTAGTTTTCAGAAGGGGCAGTTTACATTCATCGGTTAAACCGACGATGACTATTGGAGGTACGTCGGATTAACCGGCGCTACGCAGTTTTCTGGCAGCTTTTCTCCAACGGCTCTATTCGTGTGAGCTGCCTATATATACCCCTCCAATGGGTCATTTTGCCACTCTTGACACCAGGCAACATCCAAACACTCATACTATACTCAAGAGCCACCTTGAGCTTCATCTTTCACATACTTGTTCATCCAATCAATCAAGAAGCAAGATTAAGGACTTGAGTAGAGAGAAGCTTGTGTGCATCCGTTCTTGGTGATCGGTTCTTGCTCAAGTGAAGGCCTTAGCTTGTTACTCTTGGTGATTGGCATCACCTAGGCGATCTTGGTGATCGAGGTGTTTCTCGCGGAGCTTGCCAAGGATTGTGGGAGCCCGAAGAAGAAGATTGTACGTGGCTTGATCTCCACCACGCCGGGATGGTGAACGGAGACTCTTAGTGAGCACCCTCGTCTCGGTGACTTGGGAGGTGACAAGACTCTTTGTGAGTGTCACAACGTGGATTAGGGGTGTGTGCCAACACATCGATACCACGGGAAAAAATCCGGTCGTCTCTTGTCCACTCTCTTTATTCAAGCATTTTCTTTCATGCAATTTATTCATGTGCTTGACTTAGAGATCATAACTTAGCTCTACCTTCCTAGGCTTTACTTCTCGCTTTATCTCTTATAGCTTGTGTAGGTAGCTTAGTTATCCGGTTGGTGAATTGGTGCCTTACTAGCATTGCATAGGTTAAGGTTGCTTAATTGTGTTTTAGAAATTGAAAAAGGCCCAATTCACCCCCCCTCTTGGTCCATCGATCCTTTCAATTGGTATCAGAGCCTCGTTGCTCATTTGGATCATTAGGCTTCACCGCCTAGAGCTATGGCCAAGATGGGTGGTTCGCCGCCTCACTTCGAGGGCAAGAACTTTGCTTATTGGAAAGTTCGCATGGCCGCATACCTTGATGCGATTGCTCCCGAAGTGTGGTTGGCAACTAAGACCGGGTTCACCGGAACTCCCACCACCGAACAATTAAAATGGAATGCCAAGGCTAGAAATGCAATTTTCGAAGCCATTAGTGAGGAAGTCTTTGCTAGAGTTAATGGCATGGACTTAGCAAGTGATATTTGGAAAGAGCTCATTGAAATTCATGAAGGCTCCACTAAAGTTCGTGAGCAAAAATATCACTTGTTTAGAGCTAAGTATGATTCCTTTAAAATGCTAGCTCATGAAAATTGCAATGATATGTACTCTCGCTTGAATGTCATTGTCAAGGATATTAATGCACTTGAAATATCCAAAATTGACAGTGCCTCCATCAATCGCAAGATTCTCATGCTCCTCCCGAAGCCCAAGTATAACATCATCAATGCTATGCTTCAAAAGGAGAATCTTGACACAATGGAAGTGGGAGAACTTGTGGGCGAAATTCGCGCTCATGAAATGAGTATCCTTGGTATGTCCGAAGAGCCAACTTCAAGCAAATCAATTGCTCTAAAGACCAAGGCAAACAAATCCCGCAAGCTCAAGATGATCAAGCAAGATTCAAGCTCAAGCAATAAAGAAGATGATCATCATAAAAGCTCATCCGATGTTGAAGATGATGGAGAACTTGCTCTCATGATGAGAAAGTTCACACGCTTGAATGACAAGATCAACAAGAAGGGTTTCAACTTTGACTCTAAAAAGGGAATGTTCCGGCCAATGGATGTCAAGAACAAAATTTGCTACAATTGTGGAGAAAAAGGCCACATCCGTCCAAATTGCCCCAAGCCGGACAAAAGAAACAAGGATAACAAGAGCAAGCATCGCCATGATTCAAGCGATGATGAAGAAGAAGAAAGGAAGAACAAAAACAAGAGACTTGGGAAGAAGAAGAGCCATGACAAGAAGACCAAGCTCTTCCCAAAGAAGAAAGGGCACACCAAAAGAAGCTTCTTGGTAGAAAAACAAGAATGGGTGACCGATGTCTCATCAAGCGAAGAGTCAAGCGATGAGGAAGAAGATATCGTCACCATCGCCCTCACAAATGAAGAACCATCACTACCTCCACCTCCAATGTGCCTCATGGCCCAAGGTAACTCTAAGGTATGTGAGAGTGAAGATGATAGTGATGATGAGCTTGACCCTAATGAGTTTGCTAACCTCATTAATGAGTATACATCCGTCATCAAGAGGGAAAAGGGCAAAGTCAAGGTTCTTGAGAGCACTCGTGCCAAGTTAGAGCTTGCCCACTCCGATTTGCTTGGCAAGTACAATGACTTGCTCAAAAAGCACAATGAGTCACTTGTACTTGCTAAGCAAGTTGAAGAGAGCCACAAAAAGGTTAAACAAGAGCATAGGGAGTTGGCTCACAAGTATCAAGAACTTGAATTTGCCTATGAAGCAATTGACCCAAGTCTTGAGAACTTTGCTCATGAAACTATTGAGAAGGTCAATGCTTCTACTTCATGTGATGACCTACTCATTAATGCAAATGCTACTAATGCTTTGCCCAAGCTTGCACCTTCTAGGGAAAAGGAATTGATGGATCAAGTGGCAAGCCTCAAAAGTAGTGTGGAGAAGCTCTCAAGAGGAGAATACATCAACAAGGAGATTCTCTTCAACAATGCCCGTGACTATGGCAAGAGAGGTCTTGGTTCATTTCCGGAGCCAAACATAGCTACTACTCCTTCTCCGGAGATCAAGATTAGCTTCATCAAGGAAGTTGGTTCATATTGCCAACATTGCCAAGTCATCGGGCACCACACTAGGGGGTGCACTTTACCATCACGTCCTCTTCCTAATTTACCCAAAAATTACTCATCTATGTTTCAAAATAACCATTTTCTCTTGAGTAAAGTGAAGGGCAAGATGAAGGCCAAATTCATTGGCAAACTCACTAAGGAGTCAAAGAAGAAGCTCCCCAAGCAACTTTGGGTCCCAAAAGCTCTTGGCACACATGTGCAAGGCCCAAAGCTTGTTTGGGTTCCTAAAACTCAAAAGTGATTCTCATGTGTATAGGTGAACTACAAAGCCGGTGGAAAACATTGGGTACTTGATAGCGGTTGCTCTCAACACATGACCGGCAATGATAGCATGTTCACCACTCTTGAAGACCCCGGAGATCATGAACATGTCACCTATGGTGATAATTCAAGGGGAAAAGTTTTAGGTTTGGGTAGAATAGCAATTTCTAAAGATTTATCTATTTCTAATGTTTTATTTGTAGAAGCACTTAGTTTTAATCTTATTTCAATTGCTCAATTGTGTGATCTTGGACTAACGTGTGCCTTTGACAAGAATGGTGTTGTAGTAACTCATGAAAAAGACAAGTCATTGGTATTCACGGGGTTTAGGCATGGCAACATTTACTTGGTGGATTTCTCTTCAAAGCAAACAAGCACCATGACATGCCTCTTCACCAAGTCTCCTCTTGGGTGGCTTTGGCATAGAAGAATTGCTCATATCGGCATGAGCAACCTCAAGAAAGCCCACAAGAGAGGGATGATCACCGGCTTGAAGGACGTCACCTTTGACAAGAACAAGTTATGCAAAGCATGTCAAGCCGGGAAGCAAGTTGCAACACATCATCCCATCAAGACGATGTTGTCTACCTCCAAGCCACTCGAGCTACTACACATGGATCTCTTTGGTCCAACTACATACAAGAGCATTGGTGGTAACCTCTATTGCCTAGTAATCGTTGATGATTTTTCACGTTACACTTGGGTCATGTTTCTAGGCGATAAGGGTGAAACTCCGGAAATCTTCAAGACATTTGCAAGAAGAGCTCAAAGGGAGTACAACTCTCCAATTGTGAAGATCCGGAGTGACAACGGCACCGAATTCAAGAATATGAAGATTGAAGAATGGTGCGATGAAGAGGGCATCAAGCATGAGTTCTCCGCCACCTACACGCCTCAACAAAATGGAGTGGTGGAAAGAAAGAACAAGACACTCATCACCCTAGCAAGAGCAATGTTGGATGATTATGGCATGTCTGAGAAGTTTTGGGTGGAAGCAATCAACACGGCGTGTCATGCATCCAACCGAGTGTATCCCCACCGACTCCTCAAGAAAACTCCATATGAGCTCATCACCGGGAAGAAACCAAATATATCCTACTTTCGAGTCTTTGGTTGCAAATGTTTCATCTATAAGAAGAAAAGGCTCGGTAAGTTTGAGAGTAGATGTGATGAAGGTTTCTTTCTTGGTTATGCATCAAACTCCAAAGTATATAGAGTATTCAATCAAACCTCCGGGTTAGTTGAAGAAACATGTGATGTGGAGTTTGATGAATCTAATGGCTCCCAAGAGGAGGTTGTTGGCTATGAAAATGTAGGTGATGAAGAGATTGACGAAGCTTTGAAGAAAATGTCCATTGGGGATATTAAGCCGGAAGAGGTGCATGAAGGCAATGATCAAGGGGGAGGACCTTCCTCATCTACACCAAGCACCTCCATGGCACCCCAAGTGGATGAAGATCAAGACAAAGATGATACACAACCTCAAGAAGATGTGCCAACGCCAACACCCCAAGTCCAAGAACAAGAGGAGCAAAGTGTTCCACCACAAGCGCAAGTCACCCATGATCCACCCCAACAAGCATCCACGCAAGCACCGCTAGTGAAGCATGGTCGCATCTCCAAGGATCATCCAATTGGTCAAATCATTGGTAGTCCTTCCAAGGGAGTAAGAACTCGCTCCAAGCATGCTTCATTTTGCGAATATTACTCGTTTGTTTCTTGTATTGAACCCACTAGCATAGAGGAAGCGCTTGAGGACTCGGATTGGGTGATGGCCATGCAAGAAGAATTGAACAACTTCACCCGCAATGAAGTTTGGGTCCTCGAAGCTCCTCCGAAAGACAAGAATATCATTGGCACTAAGTGGGTCTTTCGAAACAAGCAAGATGAACATGGGGTGGTGATACGCAACAAAGCAAGACTTGTGGCAAAAGGGTTTTCTTAGGTTGAAGGTTTGGATTTTGGTGAAACTTTTGCTCCGGTCGCAAGACTTGAAGCTATCCGTATCCTTCTTGCTTACTCTTCACATCACAACATTAAGTTATATCAAATGGATGTGAAAAGTGCATTCTTAAATGGCGTTATTAACGAACTTGTTTATGTTGAGCAACCTCCCGGGTTTGAAGATCCGAGGAATCCTAATCATATTTATAGGTTGCACAAAGCACTCTATGGACTCAAACAAGCTCCAAGGGCTTGGTATGAGAGGCTTCGTGACTTCCTAATCATGCAAGGCTTCAAGATCGGGAGGGTGGACACCACTTTGTTCACAAAAGACGTCAACGGGGATCTTTTCATTTGTCAAATTTATGTTGACGATATTATTTTTGGCTCAACTAATGATTTACTAAGCCATGAGTTTGCTACCATGATGTCTAGGGAATTCGAGATGTCCATGATTGGCGAATTAACCTTCTTCCTTGGTTTTCAAGTCAAACAAATGAAGGAAGGGACATTCATCCATCAAGAAAAGTATACTAAAGATATCTTGAAGAAGTTCAAGATGGATGAGTGCAAGCCAATCAAGACACCCATGGCTACCAATGGGCATCTCGACTTGGATGTGGACGGTAAACCAGTTGATCAATCCCTCTATCGTTCTATGATAGGGTCTTTGCTTTACCTTACCGCATCTAGGCCCGATATAATGTTTAGTGTGTGCTTGTGTGCCCGCTTTCAAGCTAACCCAAAGGAATCACACCTTTCGGCTGTGAATAGGATCCTTCGGTATCTCAAGCACACCCCTAGCATAGGCTTGTGGTACCCCAAAGGCGCTAGCTTAGATCTCTTGGGATACTCGGATTCGGATTTTGCCGGAAGCCGTGTGGATCGCAAGAGTACCTCCGGGGGTTGCCACTTGCTTGGGTGTTCTCTAGTTTCTTGGTCGAGTAAGAAGCAAAATTCTGTGGCTTTGTCCACCGCGGAAGCGGAATATATAGCGGCCGGTGCATGTTGTGCCCAAATTCTAT
The DNA here is from genome assembly GCF_016808335.1 of Panicum virgatum. NCBI lineage: Eukaryota > Viridiplantae > Streptophyta > Magnoliopsida > Poales > Poaceae > Panicum > Panicum virgatum. The sequence goes on along the minus strand of NC_053139.1, from coordinate 892,166 downwards.
ATATGAAGCAAACCCTTTTGGACTTTGGTGTGAAACTAGATAGGATTCCACTCCTTTGTGACAATGAAAGTGCCGTAAAAATTGCCAAGAATCCGGTTCAACACTCTCGCACAAAGCACATTGATATTCGCCATCACTTCTTGCGTGATCACGAAGCCAAGGGGGACATTTCCCTTCAAGGTGTGAGATCCGAGGAGCAATTGGCGGATATATTCACAAAACCTTTAGACGAGAGTACCTTTGTTAGGCTAAGGAATGAGCTTAATGTGTTAGATGCGGCAAACGTCATGTAAGTTGCCATGTCATATAGAAAAATGCATACATATAGGACACTTGTCTAACCATGGTAAGATAGTGATGAGCAAGGGTTTAGCTAGAGGTGGTGGTTTTCCTCTAGGCTTGTAGAAAGGCTCATCATGAAGAAGCTTCCCGTAGGTTCAAACTTGACAAGTAGAATTTAAATTCTTGCTATGCATTACTTGTCATATAGATGTGCACTTCATGTTTACCTTACTTTCGCATGTGGTTGTAGCTTGCATTATCATTGCATGAGTAAGGGTCACAAAGGAGATCACTTGATGAAAATGAGACTTGTTTCATTTACAAGATCTTAATTCATGAAAAGTGAAAAGAGCAAAGTGTTAGGTGCGTTATTGCCTAGTGAGCAATGTCATGATGAGTTTGAAGCTTTCTATCTTCAATATTCCTATGACATGGCTCATACATTTTATTTGGCGCTTTGTCTCTCTTGCGGCTTTTCCGTGTGTTTGAAAAGAAAATTATTTAAGCTAGTGTGCTATCCTATTTATTTTGAGGGGTAAAGTCGCCTATGCAAGTCCATCAACTTGAGTTTATTTGAATCTTATAAGTTATTGGACTTAGCATAGAAGTGTGAGCTGAGTGGGGGTTTTTGGCTTCACCGGTTAAACCGACGCTCAATGGATCTATACCCATCGGTTTAACCGGCGTTACTAAGTTGTGTGTCAGCTCAGTCAGTCTCAGGCGTTCAACCGGCGTATACAGAAGTGACAGCATCGGATCAACCGGTGAACGTAACACAGATTTGTCCTGCAAATCAACCGGTGATATCAGCGTTCAACCGGCGTATACAAAAGTCATATCGTCGGATCAACCGGCGTTCAGATACAGATCTGATGGAGCCTCGGGTAAACTACACCGATGCAACCAACCAGCGTTCAAACCCTACGCGTCGGATCGACCGGTGTTAAAGAAAATCGCGGATCCCACCTGTCATATATGTGTCTTGTGCGGGCCGTCGGTTTCTCTTTTCTTCTATGTTTCGCCCGACTCCTCCCATCTAACGCCGCCGCCGCTCCGCACCCGCCTCCGCGCCGCCACCACTCGCCGTCGCTCGCCCACGCTCACGCCGCCGCTCGCCTGCACGCCGAGCCGCCGCGCCACACGCCATACTCGCCGCTGGCCAAGGGCGCCGCCACTCAGCCTGCGCCACCACCCGCGCGCGCACGCCGCCCGCGCTGCTTGAGCGCCGCCGGCCGCGCGCATCTTCGCCGCCACGCGCCGCCTCCATCGCCAAGCGCCGCCGGGCTACTCGCCTCCACGCCGCAGCCGCATCCTCCACGACTCCAAGCCTCCACACAGTTCACGCCACTACCGCAGCCGCTCCACGCTCACCAGGTGTTCGAGTTTTTGCCTGATAGAGATGGGTCGCGAGAAGAGGAAGGGAAAGGAGGTCGTGGTCGAGAAGCCCGCTCGGAAGCGGACTCGTCCAGAGAGAGAGGCCGAGAGGGCCGAGATGGTGGCCAAGGCCGCCGAGGAGCAGGCGTCAGGCCGTGCTCGCCCGTTTGCGATCAGGGATCCGCCAGCCAGGGGCAGGGGCAGAGGCCGAGGTATGGGCCGAGTCAGAGGTGCCAGGGCCACCAGGGCCACTACACAGCAGACTGAGGGTGATACATCTGAGGGGGAGCCGACAGCTGCAGAGTCAGATCACTCAGCTTCAGATTTAGATGCAGCGTAGTCTGAGCAGTCGCAGGGGCAGGGCACACAGGAGTCACCGACTCTACGACGGTCTAGCCGCACTCGACAGATGTCCCCAGCAGCAGAGACTTCGCCAGCGACCGAGCGTCGCACTGGACCGAGGACGCGAGGAGGTCACCAGCCACAGGAGCCTCGCAGGTCCGCAGCAGCAGCAGCAGCTCGTAGAGCCAAGGCCCTAGAGGCCGAGCGCGCATTGTTCCGTATGGACACTGTTGTGCGTCTGGAGCCAGGTGTGCTGCTCCAGAACTTGACCAAGGCCAATGCGGCGAAGGTCAAGAGGCTCAGGTGGAGTGTTCAGGAGGAGGACTGGTTCCCCGTGACTCATGACAGCAGGGTCGACCGTAGGTTCTGGACGCTTCTTCAGGCCAGTTTCTACGAGACCTACCAGAGGCGGGGCCACAGGATCTTCCCGCACAGAGTATTTGACTGGGTGTCTCTGAGGACAGCCGCAGGGGGAGCAGATGTCAGAGAGCACTTCGCTCACTTCAGGGGCCTGCCCAGGTTACTCCAGATTGAGCAGAACAGATATATCGAGGACTGGGTCAGAGTCTTCTATGCCACGGCCTGGATTGCTCCCGAGCGTCGAGCAGTACACTTTGTTTTTGGAGGCCAGGTCTTTGGTTTGTCGAGAGCGACGATAGCAGGGATACTTGGAGTTGACTTGGTTGACATATCCTTGCACGAGATGGTTTACGGAGATGCAGATCCACCGCGCAGAGCCATGATTGGCGGGATTGCACCTTCTCACGAGGCGATCTCTAAGTGCTTCCGCCAGCCGTTCCCAGCTTCCTATGCCAGAGTGCCCAGCTTGCTGACCCCGGAGGCGTACGCAGTTCACATGGCCCTCCGAAGGACTTTGCTACCGAGGAGTGGCTACCCAGAGGGGTTTACAGGTTTGCAGCAGCTGCTACTACTTCACATCCTCACTCACGAGCCGTTCGATATTGTTGACTTTTTACTGGCTGAGATCGAGGATGTGATCACTGACGGGATGGGGGTCGTGAGGCAGTTCCCCTATGCACACTGGATCAGCTATATCTGCTCGATGATTGTACCAGCAGAGTCACCCGTCAGCAGTGTGTACCGTCAGGACGAGGCTCCCCGGTTCCCAGTTTACCGTCCGACAGCACCACAGGACCGGAGGAGGGGCAGACAGGCAGAGAGAGCTGCCATGGCACAGTTGTCACCAGAGGCACAGGCCCGTGTGGCATAGGAGGACGAGGCACTGCTTGCCGCCGAGGCACAGCTTCCCGGAGGAGAGGATGAGATACACTAGTCTGAGCTTGAGTCAGACTCCTCCGAGGACGTAGAGTACTTCCCTGCAGTAGCCCCAGCTAGTCACGACCACGAGGCAGGGGGGTCTAGAGAGCCAGCTCCAGAGTCACCAGCACCTGCTACAGTATCTGAGTCCCAGGTGTCTCAGCCGTCCGAGCTCACCGCACTTCTACAGCAGCTCGTGACTCAGCAGAGAGAAGACCGGCTCGCACAGGAGGAGGCCAGGAGAGCCCATGAGGCTTAGCTTGCTGCTATACAGAGGGAGGCTGCCCGAGAGAGGGCTGCGACGGAGGAGCGTTTTGTCGGGCTTATTGATAGAGTCTCTCAGAGGACAGACGCTCAGTTCCAGCAGATGCAGCAGGGCAAGATGGCGATGTTCGGGATGATCTCACAGCTTTACTCTCACACCGGACTCGCCCCGCAGCAGCCAGGACAGCCAGGCCTTCAGGGTGTTGGAGCACCTCAGCTTGCCGTTACACCAGCTCCAGCTCCTACTGCAGCTCCAGCCACCTCAGCGACACCGGAGACCACGTTCTCGATGTCCGCACTACTTGGGTCTGCCGGTCGTCCACTGTTCTCACCACTGCCAGCAACTTCACTCTTCCAGGAGTCTCCTTCAGCAGTCCAGTCAGTCGCCCTCCCCGTCGTACTACAGACACTACCTTTAGGGGGAGGAGGAGAGGGGTCCTTACTTCAGCAGTCGACACAGCCGGCAGCTTCAGCACTCACTACGTCAGACGTTGACACTTCTTCTGCTGAGCCGGTTACTACGTCTACGGATCCTCTCCCAGGCAGTGCTAGCAAGAGAGCCTCTACCACAGCTACACCCCCAGTCAGTTCAGATCCAGGAGGCAGTACTGACCAGCAGCTCCCGTCTGTTACCGAGGGTACACCGTCCGACGACGACGACGACGATGATGACCCGGACCGCTTCCTCGCAGTGCCACGACAGCCGGACCAGTAGCTCACCTTTTTGGTGCTTTGACGCCAAAGGGGGAGAGAGTTAGGGGGAGGGTAGAGTTAGAGAGAGCTCGTAGTTATCAGGACCTTGATGTTTTATTATCTCATTTGGTGTTAGTTCATGGATATGTACATTTGTCATTTGAGTATGCTGTGGTTTGAGACATATCTATGGATTTCGTTTGAGCCGTTGAGCTCTTTGGTCCTTTTTCGAGTTTGCTTGTGTTAATCTTGCTTTATCTTTCTCGCTCTCTCGTTATTTATGTTTGTGTTGTCATCAATCAACAAAAAGGGGGAGATTGTAAGCATCTAGGCCCTCAAGGTATGTTTCGGTGATTAATGACAACTATTATTGTGACTAATGAGTTTGTGCAGTTTAATAGATCATTATCGCTCATTTGGTCATATGTCAAAACAGGCCCCTCAATTTCATTATTCAAAAAGGCGATCTAGGTATTCAACTCAAGATTATGTCAAGACTAAGGATCTTTCTAGTCCTAAGTGTCATAAGGTTGAGAAGGACACTTAGGTTAGTATAGGTTTTTTAGTTTTATAGTGATCGCACTATTAAGAGGGGTTAAGGCTAAGTAACTTGAGCATGGACATGGTCATTTAAAAATAGATGCACACTATGGTCACTCAGGTTTCTAGAAGTTCAAATAAGTGGTTCTCAACTTATATCTCAAGAATATTTGGATTTCATTCAAGACTCAAATCAGAAAAGGCAAAATCAGAAAAAGTCTTTAACACCGGTTTAACCGACGACCTCAATTTTCTATACGTCGGTTAAACGAAGTCAGCAGAGTCTGGACAAGTCAATACATCGGTTAAACCGACGTGTTTGAATTTAACGTCGGTGCATTAGTCCAGAGTTGGTTTTTCCAGGGTATTTCAAGTTCTATACACCGGTTAAACCGACGATGTTTGAAATGGGACGTCGGTGCAATTGACCAGTGAGATGGTTTTTCCAAGGACTTCCGAAGTTGTACTCACCGGTTAAACCGACGATAGGTTTGAGTTAACGTCGGTGCAGTTGTCCAGAGACTTGGTTTTTCAGTTGATCAGTGGACAACTACACTCACCGGTTAAACCGATGATACGTCGGTTAATCTGCCCAAGTTGTAACGGCTAGTTTTCAGAAGGGGCAGTTTACATTCATCGGTTAAACCGACGATGACTATTGGAGGTACGTCGGATTAACCGGCGCTATGCAGTTTTCTGGCAGCTTTTCTCCAACGGCTCTATTCGTGTGAGCTGCCTATATATACCCCTCCAATGGGTCATTTTGCCACTCTTGACACCAGGCAACATCCAAACACTCATACTAGGCGATGTTACTCTTGGTGATTGGCATCACCTAGGCGATCTTGGTGATCGAGGTGTTTCTCGCGGAGCTTGCCAAGGATTGTGGGAGCCCGGAGAAGAAGATTGTACGTGGCTTGATCTCCACCACGCCGGGATGGTGAACGGAGACTCTTAGTGAGCGCCCTCGTCTCGGTGACTTGGGAGGTGACAAGACTCTTTATGAGTGTCACAACGTGGATTAGGGGTGTGTGCCAACACATCGATACCACGGGAAAAAATCCGGTCGTCTCTTGTCCACTCTCTTTATTCAAGCATTTTCTTTCATGCAATTTATTCATGTGCTTGACTTAGAGATCATAACTTAGCTCTACCTTGCTAGGCTTTACTTATCGCTTTATCTCTTATAGCTTGTGTAGGTAGCTTAGTTATTCGGTAGGTGAATTGGTGCCTTACTAGCATTGCATAGGTTAAGTTTGCTTAATTGTGTTTTAGAAATTGAAAAAGGCCCAATTCACCCCGCTCTTGGTCCATCGATCCTTTCAGCGCCGCCATGGGAAAGGTTTCCCCGGCGAGCTCCGCCGCCGCCCTCACGCAGATCTGATCTGGGACGTCAGATCTGAGTTGAATGGCCCTGATTAGATCCGGATCCCACCAAACCAGAGCCACGCGATCGAGATCCAACGACCGACATGCAAAGATACCGGTTCGGCCTGGTTCATTTGCTAAAGAGCCCCTGCACTTTAGTAGATTCAACCCGCACTCCAAGTCTGTTCAGAAGTATTTACAGTTCGGCCCAGAAACTTGCACGGACCCCCCTGGCTTTTCTCAGAATAGAACCCGCCATCCAGGCTTAGTCTTTTTGCGAGTTAGACCCTAGAGTTTTGGTTTAATTACGTTTTAGTCCTCAGTTTAGCCCAGAAACCCCCCTGGAACTTAGTTTTTCTCGCAGATAAGCCCCTAGAACTTGTTTTTGGCCTAGATTATGCGTTTTAGCTCCGTTTTATGCGTTCTTTAGATCCACAAGATCATTGTAACGCGTAGAATAGTTTTAGACTAGTTTAGTGTGCTGTTTTTTATGTATTGATGTACTGTTTCTTAGTGTTAGCATTTGTTTGCATGTATGTTTATATTGTTGCCTTGTTTTTGGCCATGTGTTCGTGAGTAGACGTTGAGCTACCGGAGGAGCCCCAGTACCAGTACCCAGAGCAGCCGTCTTCCGACTAGTTTGAGTAGCAGCAGGAGCAGTACGAGGAAGGAAAGTATAACATGAACAACCTATCACTTTTAAATACACTTTCATACTGTATTTTAATACTGTATGCCTATAAGGACTTTCCTAGCCACTTTATACCCTTTATATATATCCTTTGGGTTGTATTTTGGTTAGATGTGCTAGGTGCCGCGTTATAACACGCTTGGTCCTTTTTAATTAATTTGATTAATGGTATATGCAACTTAATTCTGAGAGTGGCCCTCTGTGTGGCTTGAGTGGCTCACGTCTCGTTAAAATTGGTTTTTGTTAGAAACATGGTTTAGGGGGCCAGCACGGTGCTTACTGCCTAGTTGGTCACTCTCCATAAGGACCAGTTCATAGAGCGACAACCTGGGACAACAGCGCTACCACAAGACTGGAATGGGACGGTCTTGTCTTACTAATTAGGTCTTTTTGGTTTGGAGTAACTTACCTACGGATCAAAGGGTGGTAAGCTTCAATGGTCCCTGCTCCTCCGGCTTGGTCTGTGCTTGGTTTGCGCACCTGTGCCCAGAGATGGGCCCCATCGTCGCCGATCTATCTCTTCGTGGTTACGCCTTACCAACGAGATTCTTTGTAATGGCCTCGTAGTGTGTTTGCTAGTCATCTCACCTAAGGAAGTGTGATGAACAACTAGCGTAGCCCACGACTTGTGGGTAAAGAAGTGCAACCTCTGTAGAGTGTAAAATTGGTATACTAGCCATGCTCACGGTCATGAGCGGCCCAGATCCTCCTTTTGATTAGTGGGTTTATCTCCTTCCGACGAGGGGGGTGCCTCTCGGGGTTACCTTGGTGGTTTCGGTTTGGTTCTCAGTAGTAACATGATTAGTTTTGATTAATTACTATGTAACTGGGTTTATGGTAATTCAACAACTTGTAGTAAATAGCTTTAATAAAATTTTGCCAAGACTTAAAAGCTAATGCAGTTGAGTCAGCCAACCTTAGAGCCTCATAGTTTGTGTTATACTTGTTGAGTACAAGTTGTGTACTCACCCTTGCCTACTCTACTCTTTTTCCTCTTGGGGATACTCTACTGCTGCTCAGTTCCTGCCGACACGAGGGAGTTCGCTCAGCGCTACCAGGACTACGAGGACTTCTAGGTGTTCGTCTCCCAGTCGACGTCCCTGTGGCCCCCAGCTTCCGAGAGACTTCGTATTTGTACTTCGCTTCCGCTGTATCAGACATTTTTTCATTAATATAATAAATAATATCCGTACTCGCTTTATTATATCTTTTTACGTGATATGTGCTGTGATACACTGTTCATTCTGTTGTATATAAATGTGACTTGATCCTGGCACGTATATAATTGCTCGGTTTATGTCCTTTTATAAACCGGGTGTTACAGAGTGGTATCAGAGCCGTATCGACTGTAGGACGAAGCCTAGATAAAACTGGTCGAGTTTTAGGACTTGTTTTCTCCAATCCTTGTCTGCTGAAACTATTTTACTATTATACCCCTTGAATTCTATGACTTTTACCCGTCTTGCCTTGATTTCTCTCTCTAAAGAATAGTTTTCGTAGATTTTGGCCTGAACCAGTCATCTGACCACCATGAGTATAAGCTAGATTACCCCTTTATAATAATACAATAGCATGTTCCGCGATGCGTTGTGGTTAGTCGAGTCGGATGTTAAACTCGGCTAAGTTGTGAAAATTGTCTACTTGTTATTATGCCACATGTTTGATTTGGATTTTTGGATGATTGCATAGCTTAGTAGATTAAATTTGTTTAATGAAAATCAGTTTTAAGTTAAAGTTAAAATAATTAATAAACCAAGTTAGATCGTTGGGGGTAAAACCGTCCACTCTATCCTGTCTACTTTATCATGTCTAAGTCTTTCTTGCAGAAAATATCGTATCCATCTGAATTTATTTCTGCAATATCCTTACTCATGAAATCTTTTGTCCAAATCAGATGGTGAACACCAGGCGCGGTTCTGACCAGCAGGGGCAGAACAACCAGGGTACTGGGATCCCGATGCCTCCGCCTCTGACCCCGGAGCAGTACTTCCAGCTCCAGATGCAGATGATGGCTACCCTGAACAACACTGTTCAGGCACTTCAGCAGGCTCACACTCAGCCCCCGCCTCCTCCACCCCCGCAGCCCCGCGACAGGCGTGCCGAGTTCCTGAGGGGTCACCCGCCGACGTTCTCTCACACGTCCGACCCTCTTCAGGCTGACGACTGGCTCCGTGCAGTGGAGCGCCAGCTGGACATCGCCCAGTGCGATGATCGTGAGCGCGTCTTGTATGCAGCAGGACAGCTGCGAGGGGCAGCTTTGGACTGGTGGGAGTCCGACCCAGTTCAGGACCGCGAGGCTCTTACCTGGCTCCAGTTCCGGGAGCGGTTCCGCAGCCACAATGTCCTCGCGGGCGTTATGAAGATGAAGCAGAAGGAGTTCCTTGCACTGAAGTAGGTAATCTCAGAAATAATCATTCAGTGTTTCCTTTTGAGCTAATACCCCCCTTGTTCTATCTTTCTGAGTTATGAATTAATCCTTCGATATGTATATCTGTCTTTTTCACTTCAGGGGACTATGACGGTCACGGAGTATCGTGATCGTTTTCTGCAGCTTGCTCGCTACGCCCCTGCCGATGTTGCGGATGACCGCAAGAAGCAGGAGCACTTCATGGAGGGTCTTGAGGACTACCTCTAGTACGCGCTGCTCAACCTCCGCTTCGACGACTTCAACCATCTGGTTGACAGCGCGCTCAACACTGAGCGCAAGCAGTTGGAGATGGAGGACAAGAAGAGGAAGATTGTCCCCGTTGCTTCCGGCAGCAACACTCGTCCTCGCCTCCAGCCGCCTCAGCAGAGGCCGCAGCAGTACCCGCCTCGACAGCAGCAGAAGGCAGGTTAGGGCCCGAGGTTACCGGCACCTCCGGCTCGTACTGCTCCACCAGCTCCGCCGGCACCTCAGGCTCCACAGCAGGCAGCTCCTCCTGCCGGACAGCAGGCTCAGGGACCCCCTCGCACTTGCTATCACTGCGGCCAGCCGGGGCACTACGCCAACTCTTGCCCCCGGAAGGCGCAGGCGGGACAGCAGGGGCGCCCAGCTCAGCCCAGGGCGCCACTTCAGGGCAGAGTGAACCACGTGACGGCCGAGTCAGCGGCCGAGGCTCCCAACGTGGTTATTGGTACGTTCATGGTCAATTCATATCCAGCTACAGTGCTTTTCGATACTGGTGCTACGCATTCCTTCATTACTCAGTCTTTTGTCGAGCAACATGGTATTCGTACTAGCACATTAAAGAGGTGCCTATTAGTATCTTCGCCGGGAGGACAGATGAGATCTCATACTTTCTGCCCCAGAGTTAGTGTATCCTTGAAGGGAGTGGAGTTCAGTACAGATCTGATGGTGCTAGACACCAAGGGCATTGATGTCATTCTGGGGATGGAGACTCTTGCTAAGTGGGGAGTCCGGATAGATTGTGCTCAGAGGATAGTCTTATTGTCAGCTTCCAGTGGTCAGGAGGTTACTATCAGCGCAGTGGAACCTTCTAGATTTCTTCATCAGATGGAGGCTAGACCCACGGATGGTATTCGCGTGGTGTCTGAATTCCCGGATGTCTTTCCGGATGATTTACCAGGTATGCCGCCTGAACGCGACATCGAGTTTTCTATTGATCTCTTGCCTGGCACAGCTCCTATTGCAAAGCGGCCCTACCGCATGGCACCTATAGAGCATGAGGAAGTCAAGAAGACTATTGATGAGTTGCTAGCCAAGGGCTATATCCGTCGCAGCTTCTCTCCTTAGGCTTTTCCATTGTTGCTAGTAGATAAGAAGGATGGCTCGAAGAGGATGTGTGTCGATTATCGGGAGCTGAATGCAGTTACCATCAAGAACAAGCATCCACTGCCCCGTATTGAGGATCTCTTTGATTTGCTTCGAGGTGCTCGTATATTCTCGAAGATTGATCTTCGCTCGGGTTATTTTCAGCTGAGGATCCGTCCTAGGGATATTCCAAAGACGGCATTCACCTGCAAGTATGGGCTATATGAGTACACGGTCATGTCCTTCGGCTTGACTAATGCCCCGGCTTTCTTCATGCACTTGATGAACATGGTTTTCATGGATTATCTGGATGTCTTCGTGGTGATCTTCATTGATGATATTCTGATCTTCTCCAAGACAGAGGAAGAGCATGAAGAGCATCTGAGACTCGTGTTGCAGAGATTGAGAGAGCATCAGCTGTATGCTAAGTTCAGCAAGTGCGAGTTCTGGATTGACGAGGTTCCATTCCTCGGTCATATCATCTCCAAGGGGGTATTGCAGTTGATCCGAGCAAGGTGAAGGATGTGCTCGAGTGGGAGACACCGCAGACAGTAAAGGAAGTCAGGTCATTCTTGGGCTTAGCTGGATATTATCGGAGGTTCATTGAGAATTTCTCCAAGATCGCGAAGCCTTTGACTTCCTTGCTAGAGAAGAATGTGGCATTCATATGGACAGATGAGCGTCAGATGGCCTTTGATGAGCTGAAGAAGAGGTTGACTACGGCGCCAGTCCTTACTCTGCCAGACTAGAGCAAGAGGTTCACGGTGTACTGTGATGCTTCGAAGGATGGTCTTGGGTGTGTTCTGATGCAGGAGGGCAGAGTGATTGCTTATGCTTCACGGCAGTTGCGTCGGCATGAGCTGAATTATCCCACTCATGATCTTGAGTTAGCCGCAGTCGTGCATGCTCTGAAGATTTGGAGCCATTACTTGTATGGGCAGCAGTGTGATATCTACACTGATCACAAGAGCCTCAAGTACATTTTCACGCAGAATGAGCTGAACATGCGGCAGAGGAGATGGTTAGAGTTGGTCAAGGATTATGACCTGGAGATTCACTATCATCCGGGTAAGGCCAATGTTATAGCAGATGCTTTGAGCAGGAGAAGTTATGTCAACATGGCCGTGGCTTTCCAGATGCCTCCAGAGTTATGCGAGGAGTTCGAGCAGTTGAGTCTGGGCTTCTTGCATCATACCTCTAGTGTAGCATTTGAGGCAGTACCGACTCTAGAGTCAGAGATCAGACAGCATCAGAAAGAAGATGAGAAGCTGCAGGAGATCCGTGAGTTGCTCAAGAAGGGCAAGGCCCCACACTTCAGAGAGGATGATCAGGGTACTTTGTGGTACAAGAACCGGATCTGTGTGCCAGATGTGAATGATCTCCGGAAGTTGATTCTGAGTGAGGCCCATGATACAGCTTACTCTATTCATCCGGGCAGCACGAAGATGTATTATGATCTGAAGGAACATTTCTGGTGGTATGGGATGAAGCGTTCAGTGGCAGAGTACGTGGCTATTTGTGACACCTGTCAGCGTGTCAAGGCTGAGCATTAGAGGCCAGCAGGTCTGTTACAGCCTTTGAAGATTCCAGAGTGGAAATGGGAGGAAATCACTATGGACTTCATTGTTGGATTGCCTCGTACTCAGAAAGGGTACAACTCTATATGGGTAATAGTGGATTGTCTGACGAAGGTTGCTCACTTCATTCCAGTGAACACTACTTACTCCAGTGCTAGACTTGCAGAGTTGTACATCTCTCGGATTGTCTACTTGCATGGTGTGCCCAAGAAGATTATATCTGACAGAGGATCTCAGTTCACTTCACGGTTCTGGGAGCAGCTTCATGATTCGCTGGATACGAAGCTTCGTTTCAGTACGGCTTATCACCCTCAAACAGATGGGCAGACAGAGAGAACCAACCAAGTATTGGAGGATATGCTGAGAGCTTGTGCCATTCAGTACGGTACTAGTTGGTATAAGTGCATGTCTTATGCTGAGTTCTCATATAACAACAGCTATCAGCCCAGTCTGAAGAAGTCCCCCTTCGAGGCATTGTATGGCAGAAAGTGCAGAACTCCTCTCTATTGGGATCAGATTGGTGAGAAGCAGCTCTTTGGCCCTGAGATCATAGATGATGCAGAGCAGATGGTTCAGGCTGTGCGAGAAAATCTGAGGATTGCACAGAGCAGACAGAAGAGCTATGCTGATGGCAAACGGAGAAACCTGACTTTCAGTGTTGATGATCATGTATACCTGAAGGTGTCTCCGATGAGAGGAATACGCGGGTTTAATGTCAAGGGGAAGTTAGCACCTCGGTATGTTGGACCATTCAAGGTGCTAGAGAGGAAGGGCGAAGTTGCTTATCGCCTGGAGTTACCTCTCAGCCTCTCAGGAGTTCACGATGTCTTCCATATATCTCAGCTGAAGAGGTGTCTGCGAGTACCCGAGGAGCAGGCACCACTGGATGGAGTAGATGTGCAGGAAGATCTGACTTATACTGAGCATCCGGTGAAAATCCTGGAGACATCAGAAAGGGTTACCCGGAACAAGCGCATCAAGATGTGCAGAGTTCAGTGGAGTCACCACAGTGAAGCTGAGGGTACTTGGGAGCGAGAAGATGAGTTGAAGAAGACATATCCAGATCTCTTTGCTAGCCAGCCCAGCTAAATCTCGAGGACGAGATTTCTTTAAGGGGTAGGGTCTGTAACACCCTAGTTTAAATTTCAGCATTTAATAATAAATTTAATTGGCTTTATTTAAATTTCTAAGGTTTATTGTGTTTAGCATGGCATATAATCCCTTTTTGTTTCTCAAGTAATTAAAATTTTATCTAGGTTTAAATCTTGTCGTTGCATTCATGCTGATGCATAGTTTTTAATTGAGTGAGTGTGGTTTGAATTCAAACTTGTATTTGAATTCAAACATGTTTGTTTGTTTTAGAATTAGAAAGAGAGAAATAGAAAGAAAAACCAAGAGAAGAAACCAGACCCAACCCAGAAAACCAGCCCTTCAGCCCAAACCGGCCCAACCCAAGCCCCCACACGGCCCAGGCCATTTTCCCCTTCTTTCCTTCCCGCACGGCCCAGCGCGGCCCAGCTTTTTCCCACCTCCCCGCGGCCAGGCTCGCTTCGGCCCAGCAGACCCAACCCGAGCGCAGCGCGCTAGCAGCCCAGCCAGCTTCTCCCCCGCGCCCCGCTCTCCACGCGCATCCCAGCCAGCGCCGCACGCCACGTCTCGCTGACAGCCGCGACCGCACTCGTCAGTTTCCCCTTCCTCCTCACGCCCGCGCTCAACGACCCCCGGATCACGCCCGGGAATCTCACCGGGATCCCTATCCGGGGCGGACGCCGAGATCTCTGGCGCCCCTCCTTTTAAACCACCCTGCGCCCCCCCCTTGCATCCTATCTTTTCCGTAGCCGCCGTCTCTAGCCCTAACCGCAGCCTCCGCGCCGCCCTGCCTCGCCGCGCCTCTGCTCCGCCGCGAGCACACCGCCCCGCTGCACCGAGAGCCCCCACAGCCCGCGCAGCGTCTTCGCCGTGTGCCCAGGGACCAAACCCGAGCACGCTACCCTCGATCCCGGCCTGCACTTCCCGAATTTTGAGCCCGGACGCCATCTCAGGTAGGATCGTTTGCCGCCACAATTTCACGCCGCCGGCGCGTTTCAGCACTCCCTAACCTCCGTGAGATCTTCGCAGGAGCACCACTAGCCGATCCGTGCAGCCTGGAAGCCTGGATCAGCGCTGCGTCGACCTCCTCCGCGAACTCCACTCCACCTCCGCCGCCGGTCTTTGCCGTCGGTGCCTCTGCGCCGGTCCTCCCTTCGAACCCGAGCCTAGGTGAGCACCCGAATCTTCTCCTGGCCCCTCTACGCTAGCTAGCTTAGGCTGTAGCCCAACTCCGAGGCCAAGACATCGTCGCTGGTGTTCTGCCGCCATTGCTCTGCCATGGCGAAACCCTCCTGCACAGCACAGCTGCGCGCGACCCCGGTGTAGTCTTGCCTTAGCCTCGCACACGCATGCGCAACCAAATGCCACATTCCAGTGCCCAGAACTGAGCGAACGCGAGCTCATCGGCGTTCCCTGCCGCCGCAGCGCCGCCGCCACCGCCACACACGCTGCCCCGAGCCTCCCCGCCCCGCGCACGAGGTCCAGGTGGATTACGCATGCCGCGTACCCCATCCCAGGCCAAAGCCCCGCTCGGATTGACCCCCGGAGTGCCGGATTGAGCATCTCCGGCGAGCTCCCAAGCCGCGCCGCGCCGCCGCGGGAAAGGTTTCCCCGGTGAGCTCCGCCGCCGCCCTCACGTAGATCTGATCTGGGCCGTCAGAGTGAAAAGGAAGGGAGTCAGCCAAAAGCACAAGGTTGTATGGACCGATTTAGGGAGGCTCTTGATGATTGTTCTCTCACGGATTTAGGTTTCGTCGGGGACCCTTTAACCTGGCGGAATAATTGTCACAATAGCGACAATTATATTAGGGAGTGTCTGGATCGGGCAGTGATGGATGATGCTTGGTGCAGCAGGTTCTCACAATCGTCCTATTATTGTGGAGGTGAATTTGGAGATGCGAAGCAATGTGCGGCCAGGTGGGAAAGCTTTCCGGTTCGAGGCAGGTTGGATACAGGAGGAGCATTGCAAAACTATTATGGAAAATGCTTGGAACCTGACGATGGGTGTGCGGGCGGGCAGTGTCATTGAGGCTGTTCGAGAAGTGGGAGAAGATCTGTTGGATTGGAGCCGGAATATCCTGGGTGACTTGGAAAAGAATATAAAATGTGAAAAAAGAATCTGGAGGCGTGCAGAAAGCTGGAGATAAATAGGAGGAATATTGCTCGAGAGGAAATTCTAAAGTACAAATTGGAGAAGTTAGAGGCCCGAAGGGAGTTTTATTGGCGCCAGAGAGCGCAAACCCATTGGCTAAAAAATGGGGATCGAAACATAAAGTTCTATCATGCTTTTGCATCGGAGAGAAGGAGAAGAAATGGAATTAAAAAACTTGTGAGGGATGATGGGGGAACCGTGGAGGATGAGCAGGGGATCCACAACCTTATAACTAACTTTTATAAAGATTTATTTTGCAGTTGTGCTGGGAACCGATATGATGAATTGTTGTCCCAAGTTGAACCTAAAGTCGCTCCTCTGATGAACCAGATTCTGATGAAGGATTTCACTAATGATGAGATCAAAGCAGCCCTGGACAGCATGGGGGACCTTAAGGCGCCGGGCATGGATGGCACGCCGGCCCTTTTTTTCAAGCAATACTGGGACACGATTGGTGATGATGTAACACGTGAGGTAAAGAAATTGTTGCTAGGAGGAGAGATGCAGAAGGGCTGGAATGAAACTGTGGTGGTGCTGATCCCAAAGGTCTCAAATCCTGAGCGATTGAAGGACATCCGCCCAATCAGTTTATGCAATGTTGTTGTCGGTACACTTAGACAGGGGTGCCCTCTCCTAAAAGACAAGGACGAAGGCGCTCAGGAGTGGCAACCACGGACCACGGGTCCGGACCCCCGCGGACAGGTCCTGAACCTCCGCGGGCCGGACATGGGCCTCTACAAGTGGAAGACGGACCTCCGCTCCCCGCTCGGGCAAGGGTCCGGAGCCGCCACATGCCCCTGTGGGCGCGGCCGCCGACCCCCGGGCCCGGTGCCGCCACGTGTCCCATAGGCGCGGACCTCCGCTCCCCGCTCGGGCAGGGGTCCGGAGCCGCCATGTCCCCCTGTGGGCGCGGCGGCCGACCCCCGGGTCCGGTGCCGCCACGTGTCCCACAGGCGTGAGTCTTCTGCCAGAAGCCAGCCCTCCTGCCGCATTAAATGCTGGTGATTGAGGCGTACGCTGCCAGAGCAGGGCATCGGTTGCCCTCTCGCGGGTTGGACAGGCGTGACATGACAAAATGGCAAGCCCTCCTGTTTCCAAGGCGGCTCGTCTGTTACCGAGGCACGCAACAGTGTCTCAGCGCCACGCGCGTGGGCGACGAGTCATGATGACCAGCTACTAACTGGAGCAACAGTGCACGCTGGTACAGCGGACTGAGTCAGTAGTTCGGCGCTTCATCATGACCTCAACGCGCGGCTGCAGAGGCTAGACTCTACTCCGGCAGGACAGCTCAAGACCATCCCTGGTTAGAAGCTACGCACGGAGGCCGATGACAAGATCTCCGAATCTGAGGCATTGAAGGCCGAAGTGTAGTTTATTATACATCGCCGGGCCCACCTGTCGAGGTCCCTCTCAGTGTACTGCTCCCCTTGGGCTTATAAAAGGGATAGCATGCACGGTAGAAAGACAAGTTCACACAGACACAAGTTCTCGGGACTTCTTCCAGGTCTCTCTCCTCCTCCACACTCTCGCTCAAGCCCAGGGCTCTAGCAAGCTCTCATACAGCACTCTCTAAGCTCTGACAATACAACTCATAGTGGACATAGGGTATTACGCTCCGGCGGCCCGAACCACTCTAAATCCTTTTGTGCTTTTCCTGTTCATACGCCTCTAGATCGAGCATTCCTTGGCTATCCCCAAGCTCATCCTGCACTTAGGATTAGGAGGGTGTAATCCGCCACCCGGCTGGAGAAATCCTCAGACATTAGGCCCCCGGGCCCACCTGCGGGTGACGTATGAACCCGCAGGTGGGGACAAATCCATATCATGGTTGACGCCTGCTTGGACAGACCGCGCCGGTGTTCTTTGCGGGGGAATTCGTCCCCTTCAACACTTGCAACGCCAGTAGCTGGCGCTGTCGGTCTCCAGGTACTCTGGCCCCCCGTCATGTACACAACTTAGGACTGGCGTTTAATAACTTGCTCACGTGGTCCCGGATCCCGTTGGCAGAGGTCCTTTGAGATACGCAGCCGGACCTGCGGAACAGAGCTTAGGAGGCCAGACCTCAAGCTAGAATGAGGTCCGGACCTCTAGGTACACAGTTCCGGGTACTATGGCACCTGTTACAGAGTGGTGGAGTGCGCGAGCTTTGGGTACGGAACCAGGCTAAGCGGCTACATGGCTCCTGACCTCCCCGGAGGGTGAGTATGCTTCCGTGAACCTAGTTTGCCGAGGTCCGGACCCCTCCATGGGGGAGGCTCACCGGACTGGACCACACGGAAGTACTACCTAGTTACAAAGGAAAAGGTTTTATTCCCTGCTAGGCCTCTAAGGGTAGGACTTACAGAGATGTAGAGCCGGGGGTGCGACCGGAGTCGGATTGCTGCCGGAGCGAGCTTGGTACGACCGGAGTCGGCTTTCCGCCAGAGCGGGCTTCCTCACATGAGTGAGGTATGCTGCGAGCTGGGATTTGTTGAAGCTGTGCTCCCCCCAGACCTGCTTGATGACGAGCTAGGAGAGCATGACCCGCTGTCGCCGTCCTGCTGATGCGGGCGCTTGCCGCGCGAGTTCTGGCCACCGGGCGCTCGCCACCTGGAAGATGGTGATGACGAGCCGATGATCAAGCGAAAGCCAAGCAGTCCCCTACCTGGCGCGCCAAATGTCGGAGGATTTCTCCAGCCGGGTGGCGGATTGCACCCGCCTAATCCTAAGTGCAGGATGAGCTTGGGGACAGCCAAGGAATGCTCGATCTAGAGGCGTATGAACACGAACAGCACACAAGGATTTAGAGTGGTTCGGGCCGCCGGAGCGTAATACCCTACGTCCACTGTGAGTTGTATTGCCAGAGCTTAGAGAGTGTTGTATGAGAGCTTGCTAGAGCCCTGGGCCTGAGCGAGAGTGTGGAGGAGGAGAGAGACCTGGAAGAAGTCCTGAGAACTTGTGTCTATGTGAACTTGAACTTGTCTTTTTACCGTGCGTGCTCTCCCTTTTATAAGCCCAAGGGGAGCAGTACACTGAGCGGGACCCCGACAGGTGGGCCCGGCGATGTATTCTAAACAACACTTTGGCCTTCAATGTCTCAGATTCGGAGATCTTGTCATCGGCCTCCGTGCGTAGCTTCTGACCAGGGATGGTCTTGAGCTGTCCTGTCGGAGTAGAGTCTAGCCTCTGCAGCCGCACGTCGAGGTCATGATGAAGCGCCGAACTACTGACTCAGTCCGCTGTAGCAGCATGCACTGTTGCTCCAGTTAGTAGCTGGTCATCATGACTCGTCGCCCACGCGCGCGGCGCTGAGACACTACTGCGTGCCTCGGTAACAGACGAGCCGCCTTGGAAATAGGCGGGCTTACTGTATTGTCATGTCACCCCTATCCAACCCGTGAGAGAGCATCCGATGCCCTGCTCTGGCAGCGCACACCTCAACCACTAGCATTTAATGCGGCAGGAGGGCTGGCTTTAGGCAGAAGACTCACGCCTGTGGGACACGTGGCGGCACCGGACCCGGGGGTCGGCGGCCGCGCCCACAGGGGGACGTGGCGGCTCCGGACCCCTACCTGAGCAGGGAGCGGAGGTCCGGAGGTCCGCGCCTGTGGGACACGTGGCGGCACCGGACCCAGGGGTCAGCGGCCGCGCCCACAGGGGCACGTGGCAGCTCCGGACCCCTGTCCGAGCAGGGAGCGGAGGTCCTGAGGCTTGATGACTCAGGCCTCCTGGAGATCCAGCTTCCACTTGTAGAGGCCCAGGTCCGGCCCGCGGAGGTTCGGGACCTGTCCGCGGGGGTCCGGACCCGTGGTCCATGGTTGCCGCTCCTGAGCGCCTTCGTCCTTGTCTTGTAAGAGAGGGCACCCTGTCTAAGTGTACCGACAGAGGCCACCGGGCCCACCTGCGGGTGAGGTATGAACCCGCAGGTGGGGCAAAATCCATGTCGTGGTTGACACCTGCTTGGACAGACCGCGCCGGTGTTCTCCGCGGGGGAATTCATCCCCATCAACACCTGCAACGCCAGTAGTTGGCACTGTCGGTCTCCAGGTACTCTGGACCCCCATCCTGTACACAACTTAGGACTGGCATTTAATAACTTGCCCACGTGGTCCCAGATCCCGTTGGCAGAGGTCCTTTGAGATACGCAGCCGGACCTGCAGAACAGAGCTTAGGAGGCCAGGCCTCAAGCTAGAATGAGGTCCGGACCTCTAGGTACGCAGTTCCGGGTACTAGGGCACATGTTATAGAGTGGTGGAGTGCGCAGGCTTAGGGTACGGAACCAGGCTAAGCGGCTGCACAGGGCTCCGGACCATCCCCGGGAACAAGTACCTCTTCCCCGAAGCAGGTTCCTAAGGACCCGGACCCCCCTCTAGCAGTGAGGGGGTCCCCATCTGAACCACATGCCGGCCAACTCAATTCGGACACAGGAGTGGGAACCACGCGGGGGTTAGCACAAACAGAATGCATAGATTGAAATTGGAATGTAACATCCTTAGAGGCGAACTGAGATTAAACTTTTCCTTTATTACTAGATGTACATGAGATGTGCGATGTAAGCCAGAACACGGGTTTACGAGGCCGGAGCTATCCGGACCTCCGGGCCCCCAGTCTTAGCTACTACGGTACTCGCCCTAGGGAGGAAGAGTATGCAGGCTTAGGGTACGGAACCAGGCTAAGCGGCTGCACGGCTCCGGACCTCCCCGGAGGGTGAGTACGCTTCCCTGAACCTAGTTTGCAGAGGTTCGGACCCCTCTATGGGGAGGCTCACCGGACTGGACCACACAGAAGTACTACCTAGTTACAAAGGAAAATGTTTTATTCCCTGCTGAGCCTCTAAGGGTAGGACTTACAGAGATGTAGAGTCGAGGGTGCGACCGGAGTCGGCTTAACGTCGGAGAGAGTCACCAGAGTCGGCTTAGTGCGACCGCAGTGGGCTTTCCGCCGGAGCGGGCTTGGTGCGACCGGAGTTGGCTTTCCGCCGGAGCGGACTTCCTCACATCAGTGAGGTATGCTACGAGCTGGGATTTGTTGAAGCTGTGCTCCCCCCAGACCTGCTTCATGACGAGCTGGGAGAGCAGGACCCGTTGTCGCCGTCCTGCTGACGCGGGCGCTTGCCGCGCGAGTTCTGGCCTCCGGGCGCTCACCACCTGAAACATGGTGATGCCGAGCTGATGATCAAGTGAAAGCCAAGCAGTCCCCTACCTGGCACACCAAATGTCGGAGGATTTCTCCAGCCGGGTGGCGGATTGCACCCGCCTAATCCTAAGTGCAGGATGAGCTTGGGGATAGCCAAGGAATGCTCGATCTAGAGGCGTATGAACACGAACAACACACAAGGATTTAGAGTGGTTCGGACCGCCGGAGCGTAATACCCTACGTCCACTGTGAGTTGTATTGCCAGAGCTTAGAGAGTGCTGTATGAGAGCTTGCTAGAGCCCTGGGCTTGAGCCAGAGTGTGGAGGAGGAGAGAGACTTGGAAGAAGTCCCGAGAACTTGTGTCTATGTGAACTTGAACTTCTTCCGTGCGTGCTCTCCCTTTTATATGACCAAGGGGAGCACGTACACTGAGCGGGGCCCCGACATATGGACCCGGCGATATATTATCTTACAACATACGAATCTTCTGACCAGGCATGGTCTTGAGCTGTCCTGTCGGAGTAGAGCCTAGCCTCTGCAGCCTCGCGTCGAGGTCATGATATAGCGTCGAACTACTGACTCAGTCGGCTGTAGAAGCGTGCATTGTTGCTCTAGTTAGTAGCTGGTCATCATGACTCGTCGCCCACACGCGCGGCGCTGAGACACTATTGCATGCCTCGGTAACAGACGAGCCGCCTTGGAAACAGGCGGGCTTACCGTGTTGTCATGTCACGCCCGTCCAACCCGCGAGAGGGCATCCGATGCCCTGCTCTGGCAGCGCACGCCTCAACCACCAGCATTTAATGCGGTAGGAGGGCTGGCTTCAGGCAGAAGACTGGCGCATGTGGGACACGTGGCGGCACCAGACCCAGGGGTTGGCGGCCGCGCCCACAGGGGGGCGTGGCGGCTCCGGACCCCTACCCGAGCGGGGATCGGAGGTCCGGAGGTCCGCGCCTGTGGGACACGAGGCGGCACCGGACCCGGGGGTCGGCATCCGCGCCCACAAGGGCACGTGGCGGCTTCGGACCCCTGCCCAAGCGGGGAGCGGAGGTCCTAAGGCTTGATGACTCAGGCCTCCTGGATGTCCGGCTTCCACTTGTAGAGGCCCAGGTCCGGCCCGCGGAGGTTCGGGACCTGTCCGCGGGGGTCCGGACCCGTGCTCCGTAGTCGCCGCTCCTGAGCGCCTTCGTCCTTGTCTTGTAGGAGAGGGCACCCCTGTCTGAGTGTACCGACATCTGTATACAAGATCGCATCCAAGGTACTATCAAATCGTCTAAAGTTTATTCTACCAGAGATTATTGCATTGAATCAGAGTGCCTTTGTCCCTGGGCGTATGATTACGGACAATGTTCTACTTGCCTATGAAATGACACACTATATGCAGACAAAAAGAAGTGGAAAACAAAGCTATGCTGCTGTCAAACTAGATATGAGCAAAGCTTATGATCGCGTGGAGTGGTCTTTCCTTGAGAAGATGATGATCAAGCTGGGTTTTCATGAACGATGGGTTGATACGATTATGAAATGCGTGACCACAGTGACATATCTCATTAAAGTGAATGGCCAGCTCACTGATGAGATTGCGCCGTAGCGTGGTTTGCGACAGGGGGATCCCCTTTCTCCATATTTATTTTTGCTGTGTACAGAGGCTTTCTCGTGTTTACTCCTTGCTACAGAAAGATGGGGAGAATTAGAAGGAGTGAAATTGTGCCAAGATGCACCGAGCATTAACCACCTTTTGTTTGCTGATGACTCATTGCTACTCCTGAAAAATGATGTGAGGAGTGCAAATCATCTGCAAGATATACTTCCATTGTATGAGAATTGCTCGGGGCAAACGATAAATAAAGTCCTCAATTATGTTCAGTCAAAATGCAAAGACTGTTGATAAGGAGCAAATGATGACTGCTCTGGATATTAGAGTTGAAGCACGAAATGATAAATACTTGGGCCTACCAGTATATATGGGGAAATAAAAAGAGAAGACTTTTGCTTACCTGAAGGACAGGGTTTGGAAACGAGTGCAAGGGTGGAAAGAAAAATTACTCTCCAGGGTAGGAAAGGAGATCCTTATTAAAGCAGTAGCCCAAACAATTCCTAGCTACGCTATGTCCTATTTTGATCTTACAAAGAGTTTGTGTGATGACATTAGCAGAATGATCTGCCGATTCTGGTGAGCTCAGCAGAGTAATGAGCATAAGATGCATTGGCTTTCCAAGGAGACACTGTTGAAAGTGATCTAGGCCCCTAAGTGGGTTTTGGTGGTTAATGACAAAACACATGTGCATTTAATCGTGTAATTTAGCATGTGTGCAGGTGGTGAATTTGTATAAGTGAATCAAGTGACGATGTACGACCCCTCAAAAAGGAAATGAAAAAGCGGAGTTCAAGTTTACTCAAGAAATTAGATTTTATATTTGAAATTTGAGTATAGGAACGCCGTACTATGAAGAGGGACTTGATTCAAAGGTGTTGACTTAAAACTAGTGCTCAAGAGAACCTAGACAAACCTTTGTAAGACACAAATACCACTCAAAAGAGCGAAATGAGAAATTGTATCCTGCCTAACCTGGATACTCCGGACCCCTTTGCCCGGAGTGTCCGGGTGATTGTTCCCGGGCTGAAATTTAGGTTTGCCCGGAGTCTCCGGGCTTATACCCGGAGTCTCCGGGTAACCTTTCGCCCAACGGCTATTTTCTGGCTGAGGAGTATAAATACCCCCTCTATACCCCTTCAGCACTCTCTCTTGCACATTTGACGAGCTGAACTCATTCCAAAGCCAAAAAGAGCTCTCTCACTCCCCTCTCTCCATTCTTGAGTGATTCCATTGAGGGATTTGAGTGAGAAGCAAGCAAGAGCAAGGATTCGTGCTAGTGAGCCTCATTCCCACCTCTTGAGCACTTGGTTTTGGTCAAGCCCGCAGATTCAAGTTTGTTACTCTTGGAGCCTCGTGCTCCTAGACGGCTAGGCGTTCTTGTGACTGCTCAATCAAGATTGTGAGCTGCACAAAAAGTTTGTAAGCTCCATTCCTCGCCGAGGAATCCATAGTAAGTGATCTTGGGCTTGATAGGTGATCTCGCCCTTGGGAGAGGAGTATAGGGGTTCTTGAGCACCGTCTCTTGAATCCTTCCTCAACGGAGACGTAGCACCTTCGGGTGTGAACTTCGGGAAACAAATCACTGTCTCTTTCTTGTTGTATTACTTGCCTTCTTTCTATTTGGTTGTGTGACTTCATTTCTAGGGTTTGAGTTCGATCTACTCACATACTAGTTTCTAGTGAGATTTGTCTGTTGGATATCAACCTTAAGGAACTCCTAGTACTCATTCTATAGCTCGATCTATTTTTCATACACTGATTCCTGCAGTTTTCATTCACGTTGTTTCATACCCGGAGACTCTGGATATATCTCCGGATACTCCGGATACAAAACCCGGAGTATCCGGGCTTATACCCGGAGTATCCGGGCTAAGTCTGCGTCTGACAAGTTTTAAGTGTTTTTAAGCTGCAGATTGCCTATTCACACCCCCCTCTAGGCATCTTAAGGTTCTTTCAATTGGTATCAGAGCTTGGCTCTCCATTCAAAGGACTTAACCGTCCGGAGAGGTCAAGATGTCAAGTGATGAGAAGGAACCCAAGAATCCGGTTGATGAAGGCAGAAAAGGAGATTCGGGTGATGAAAAAGGAAATGACAAGAATACAGGGCCATCCAACAAAGATACGAAAGAAAATAACAAAAATGATGG
The DNA here is from genome assembly GCF_016808335.1 of Panicum virgatum. Lineage (NCBI taxonomy): Eukaryota > Viridiplantae > Streptophyta > Magnoliopsida > Poales > Poaceae > Panicum > Panicum virgatum. The sequence continues at coordinate 867,903 of NC_053139.1, read as the reverse complement.
AGAAGAGAGTGAAGTAGAGACATCCGATGATGAGATGTCTTATGAGAAGTGGAAGGCTTGGAAGAAGAAGAAGAAGAAGAAGGAGCAAAAGAAGAAAAAGTCTAGCTCCCGTATTATCATTGATTCAAGTGATGACTCCGGTACCGACTCCAAGAGAAGAGCCTCACGCTCCTCTAACAAAGGAAGTTCATCAAAATCTAAAGGAAAAGGTGATTATCGAAGAGTTGCTCATGACTATACCTTTTCTTTACCTAGTGAGCATAATGCATCAATTCACATGGGCAAGCCACCCTTCTTTGATGGCACCGGATATAATTAATGGAAGACAAAGATGTTCGATTACATGAATGCAATCCACAAGGATCTTTGGAAGATTGTGGAAGTTGGGTGTGAAATTCCGGATGAAGATGAAACTCTAACACTGGTTCAAGCATATGTGCTACAAAGAAACTTTGAAGCTTTGAATATCCTACACACATCCGTGAGTCCCGAAGAGTTTGACGAGATAGAGGATGCACCAACCGCCGAAGATGCTTGGGACACTCTCCAAGTAAATCATCAAGGATCAAGGAAAGTCTGTGAATCAAGAATCAAGACATTGGAAGATGAATTGAGCCTATTGTCTATGAAGAAAGATGAAAGTGTCAAAGAAATGTACAACCGCATGAAGAAGATCACAAATCAAATAAAATCACTTGGTGGTGACAAGTGGGGTGACCGTGAGATCGTGGACAAGCTCTTGACCGTGTATATGGCTAGGGATGTTACTCTACCTAGTTTGATTAGAGCCGAAAGAGGATTCAAGCACTTCACCGCCGAGAATGTCCTTGGAAGAATTGAGGCTCACCATGGTCAATTGAAGAGAGTCAAGATTAACTAAGATCTAGCCGAGCTTCAAGAACAAGCGGCCAAGAACAATGAGTTGGCACTTCAACCTAAGTCAAAAGGCAAAGAAAAGGCAAACCAATCCTCAAAGAATGAAGGCACTAGTAGTGATGATGACGATGAGCTTGATGATGAGCAAATGGTCTTCTTTATCAAGAACTTCACAAGAGTATTGAAGAAAAGCAACTTTAGAAACTTTGACAAAACAAGAAGTATGAGCCAAGAAGAAGATCTAATAGGCCATGCTTTGGGTGTAACAAAGTTGGGCATTTCATTGCGGATTGTCCGGAAGAGAAGAAGAACAAAAACACCAAAGAAAGCACATCTAAGAGAGATAGATCAAGATACAAGAAGCAAGCTAGAGAAGCTCATCTTGTTCAAGAATGGGATTCACAATAAGAAAGTGAGTCCGAGAAGGAGGATGTTGCAACAATGGCATTCAAAGCATAATCTCCACATTCTACAAGCTTATTTGAAGATCTCACCGACGATGAGGATGAAGACTCTATCATGTGCTTCATGGCTAAAAATTCCAAGGTAACATCTCCAAACTCATCGGACGATGAAATAGATAATGAAGTAGTAGCTACCAAGTTAGTCAAGAAATATGGAAAAGGATCCGCAACTAAAATGATGGAATTAATAATGAAACTAGATGAAGCGGATGAGACACTTGAAACACAAGAAGAGTTGCTTAGACTTGAGAGAGAAAAATTCAAGGCTCTTGAAAAGGACCTAGCCAAGAAAAGGGAGGAAAACAAGATGCTTGTGAACTCAATCAAACTAAAATATGGCACTCTCCTTGAGTTGAAAGAGTCACTCTCTAGTGAAAAAGAAAAAGTGGATGACTTGACTAGGAAATTTTCTTTTGTCAATGACACTAACACTTTCTTGAGTAAGGATAATGAGAAACTTCAAGAAAGCATGACAAGCTTGCGAGCTAATCACACGGCACTTGAAGTTCAATTTAATACTCTTTGGGAAAGTACTTCTAAGACATTGATAGTCAAACTTGTGCTACTAACCATACTGAGATGAATGCAATGAAGAAAGAAATCAATAGACTCACTCAATTGTTGCAAGAAGAAGCTCCATCTCATATGCAAGTCCCAAAGAAAAATCCCTCAATAAGGGTAGGTGAGTTTGAGAAGCATACCAAAGGATTTGGGTCAAAATACATGAGCAAATTTGGGTTTGAAAAAGGTAAGGGACTTGGTAGGAATGGGCAAGGTACTCCACATGCCATTCCATTTGTCAAGAACAAGAAGAAGACCGCCTTGGGTGCTCAAGGCGGTCTAGTGAATATGACCACTCCCATCCACAAGACAAATGATGGGATTCAAGAAAGTGATCATGTCAAATTTATCAAGAGAGGCACAACATGTGATGAGGGTGCTAAGATTGTTGCATCCTCATTCAAAAAAGATAAGTTCAAGGCCTCAAACCCAACCAAGATCAAGGCACAAGAATCACCTCATGTATCCTTTTATGCAGATTATGTTTTGACAAGGAACCACCATGGTAAAGTGGTTGCCAAGTTTGTAGGACACCGTACATGGAACACGAAAGTGAAAAGCCATGTATGGGTGGCCAAAGTGCTTGTGACTAACATTAGAGGACCCAAGTATTGTTGGGTACCTAAAAGAAAAGAGTAACATTGTTTTGTAGGGATACTCCTCCGGTGGCTCAACATGGGTGATTGATAGTGGATGTACAAATTCTATGACTGGAGAATGGAGTATGTTCGAAATAATAACCGCATCAAGTGGAGATCATTTCATTACCTTTGCGGAAAATCAAAAGGGAAAAGTGCTTGGTACTGGTAACATCAATCTAAACTCAAAGTTCACTCTCTCAAAAGTTCTTTTAGTTGAGTCACTTGGTTACAATTTGTTGTCCATCTAACAACTTTGTGATTCGGGCTTCAATTGTTTGTTCACTAACGAGGGTGTGACCGTCATTAGAAGAAGCGATGACCCCGTTGCTTTCAAGGGGGTGCTCAAGGGAAAGCTCTATCTTGTGGATTTCTCTCAAGAGAGGGCTCAACTTGACGCTTGCTTGATAGCAAAGTCTAGCTTGGGTTGGCTATGGCATCGCCGACTAGCTCACATTGGGATGAGAAATCTCAACAAGCTTCTAAATGGTGATCACATCCTAGGACTAACAAATGTTTCTTTTGAGAAAAATCGTGTTTGTAGTGCATGCCAAGCCGGAAAGCATGTTGGTGTTCCACATCCATCAAAGAGCATTGTCACCACCGTCAAGCCATTTGAACTTCTACATATGGATCTTTTTGGCCCGATGGCGTATATTAGCATTGGTGGTAATAAATATGGTCTTGTCATTGTTGATGATTATTCTCGTTTCACTTGGGTATTCTTTTTGCATGACAAAAGTGAAGTGCAAGAAACTTTCAAGAAGTTTGCAAAAAGAGCTCAAAAAGAATTTGAGACCAAGATCAAGAAAGTGAGAAGTGACAATGATACCGAATTCAAGAACACCAATATAGAAGAATATCTTGATGAAGAAGGAATTGGTCACGGGTTCTCAGTTCCATATACTCCTCAACAAAATGGAATTGTTGAGAGGAAGAATAGAACTCTCATTGAAGTCGTAAGAATAATGCTTGATGAGTACAAGATCTCGGATCAATTTTGGGCGGAAGCAATCAACACGGCATGTCATGCTATCAACCGCTTATATCTTCACAAGATCTTGAACAAGACGGCATATGAACTCCTACTCGGTAAAAAGCCTAACGTGTCTTACTTTAGAGTTTTTGGAAGTAAGTGCTTCATCCTAAACAAGAAGCCCAAGAACTCTAAGTTTGCACCTAAAGTTGATGAAGGTTTCCTTCTTGGTTATGCCTCAAATGCTCATGGCTATCGTGTTTTCAACAAAACCTCCGGTTGTGTTGAAATAGCGTGTGACGTGACATTTGATGAATCTAATGGCTCTCAAGGGGAGCAAGTTGGTAATGTTGTAGGAATGGATGAATCGTCAAGTCAAGCTATCAAAAAGTTGGCAATTGGTGAAATAAAGCCTAAAAAACAAGTGGAAAATGAAGATGATGATGAGTTGATATTTCAAGGGCCATCTACATCCACATCCGCTGCACAATTCGGAAACTCCGGATATGAAGCCGGAGACTCCGGACATCATGACCGGAGTATCCGGACTCCAGGCCGGAGTATCCGGGAAACTCAAGCTGAAATGACAACTCAACATCAAGATCAACCCCATGATGATAGACAAGCTGAACCAATCCAACGTCAATCTTCCATTCCACATCCAAGAGTTCATCACATAATTCAAAAGGATCATCCCGTGGATAATATCCTTGGAAGCATAAGTAAAGGGGTAACCACTCGATCTCGTTTGGCTACCTTTTGTGAACATTACTCATTTATTTCTTCCTTGGAATCTTTAAAGGTAGATGAAGCATTGGATGATCCGGATTGGGTGATGGCAATACAAGAAGAATTGAACAACTTCACTCGGAATGAAGTCTGGTCCTTGGTGGAAAGACCCAAACAAAATGTTATAGGCACGAAATGGGTCTTTCGAAACAAACAAGATGAACATGGCGTGGTGACAAGAAACAAAGCTAGGTTGGTTGCTTAAGGCTACACACAAATTAAAGGTTTGGATTTTAGTGAGACTTATGCACCCGTAGCTAGGCTTGAATCAATTCGTATTTTGCTTGCCTATGCTACTCACCATGATTTCAAGCTATATCGAATGGACGTGAAGAGTGCTTTTCTTAATGGACAATCTCCGAATTGGTATATGTTGAGCAACCACCGGGTTTTGATGACCCCAAGTTTCCAAACCACGTCTACAAGCTCCATAAGGTGCTCTATGGGCTCAAGCAAGCCCCTAGAGCATGGTACGAATGTCTTAAGGATTTTCTCTTAAGGAAAGGCTTTGAAATAGGCAAAGCTGATCCTACTCTCTTCACTCGCAAAGTTGATAAAGATATATTTGTGTGCCAAATATATGTCGATGACATTATATTTGGATCTACTAACAAAACTTGGTGTGATGAGTTTAGCAAGATTATAACAAAGAGATTTAAGATGTCGATGATGGGTGAGTTGACCTTCTTTCTCGGATTTCAAATCAAGCAACTCAAGGATGGCACTTTCATTAGTCAAACCAAGTACATTAAGGATATGCTCAAGAAGTTTGACATGGAAAATGCCAAGCCCATCAAGACTCCAATGCCAACAAATGGGCATCTCGATCTCAATGAAGATGGCATGGCCGTGGATCAAAAGGTATATCGCTCCATGATCGGATCCCTTCTTTACCTTTGTGCAGCTAGGCCCGATATCATGCTTAGTGTGTGCATGTGTGCAAGATTTCAAGCTAATCCGAAAGAATGTCATTTGATGGCGGTTAAGAGAATCCTAAGATATTTAGTCTTCACTCCTAACTTTGGTTTATGGTATCCCAAGGGATTTCGACTTACTTGGCTATTCCGATTCGGATTATGCCGGTTGCAAAGTAGATCGAAAGAGCACTACGGGGACTTGTCAATTCCTTGGTCGGTCCTTAGTAGCTTGGAGCTCTAAGAAGCAAAATTCGGTTGGCTTGTCCACGGCGGAGGCCGAGTATGTCGCCGCTGGTGCGTGTTGTGCACAACTCTTGTGGATGAGACAAATGTTGAGTGACTTTGGTTGTCATTTTGATGCAATTCCTCTATTTTGTGACAATGAGAGTGCAATCAAGCTAGCAAACAACCCGGTACAACACTCCCGAACAAAGCACATAGATATTCGTCATCACTTCTTATAGGATCATGAGGCTAAGGGAGATATTGCTTTACAACATATAAGCACCGATGGGCAACTTGCCGATATCTTTACTAAGCCTCTAGATGAGTCAAGGTTTTGTGCTTTGAGAAGTGAACTAAACGTATTGGATTCTCGTAACCTAGCTTGAATTATTGCATACACTTGGATGATTATAGATTAAATGTTTCTCAAAATAAAAGGATCTTGAAAACTTTCAAAAAATGTGATATTTGTTTTATGAAAGGTTTGGATCTTGACTTTACTTGCTTGAGATCATTGTTCTCCTTGATTGATTGTTGGCTGATCTCAAGTCAAGTAATGTCTCTCACACCATTAGATCTCTCTATATCTATTCTTTTCATTTCATCTAGATCAAGCTCAAAGTCTGCCATATCTTTTCTGAGTCAGGGGGAGCCGGAGTCTCCGGCCCAGGGCCTGGATTCTCCGGACTGTCTGGATACTCTGGTCCTGAGGCCGGATACTCCGGGTGGTAATGTTTTGGCATATATACCGCGAAGGGGGTCGGGTAAACGGTTACTTCTTCTCTTTTCACTGCCGCCGCCGCCTCTTCTCTCCTCCTCATCTCCTCTCACGCCCTAGGGGCGATTTCAACCTTCCCTCCACTCAAATCTCACAAAACTTTGAAGGAAGGTCGATCTCCCCTCCAAAAACTCCGAGAAGGCTTTGGATTCGAAGTTCCCGTGCTCTCAACGGTCACAAAGGTACTTTGAACTTCGGATCGCCCGATCTCCCAATGCCGTAGGTTTCTTTGAAAGATCTTTAGGGCATCTCTTCCTAGCATGTGTAGGAACCTTTGGCTCAAGTTTCATGCAATCCCCATGGCTAAATCCTCAGTTTTTGAAACCTAGGGTTTCGGGTGCTCGAGCCCGGATACTCCGGATATACACCCGGATACTCCGGACCCTCTGGGTCAGATTCTCCGGGGGTATACCCGGAGTCTCCGGACTGAACCACCCCATGCACATCTCTCCTTCCAAATCCTATCTAGCTTTGGTCTTAATCTTGTACACCTTTATCTAGGCATGGTGAGACAACGTCCCGGAGAGACTATGGATGATGTGGTGCAAAGGAGGCAAAAGCGCCGCCATGACCCTCGCAATCAAAGAGAGGTTCCTCCTCCAAATCCATCAAGGGAACTTCGTCCTCGTCAATGTGCCGGCAAGGAACCTGCTGGAAGCAGCTCACGAAAGGAGCCAAGGAAAGCTCCTTACATCATGCAAGGCCAACCCATGCATCCTCCATCTCGTGCGAATCCAACGAGGAGGGGCATTGCTCATGACATATGTCCTCATACACCCCCTCGACTGCAAGTTGAATACTCTTCTGAGCAGCGCACCTATCCACACATTCCAAGGCTTAAGAGACCCGGAATTGTTCATGGATTCGAGATTGAGATGGGAAGAAACTATAATAAGCAGGATGTGGCTCTTAGGGAGGCTCGCAAGGAAGAAGTATACAAATATCAGAATAGTGAGGGGCTTGAGAAACGCTTTTGGTGCAAGCTTCATGAAGACTTTTATTCATCCGTTGTGATGCGTAAGTCTCGTGCACCTATTGTCCCTTGTAAGTATGTGGATTGGACGTACTATGAGAATATGAATGATCCATTCTTCAATGAAGCCATGAACAAGTGCAAGGAGATGGGATTATATGACATCATGGGTTTTAGATATGATTGGAATGAGGAGATCTTAGGCCAGTTTCATTGCTCTCTTTACTATGATGAAAAAGAGATTGCCTTCTATTGGTCCACCGAGTAGATTACATGACCTTCTCTCGGATTCTTGGACTTGGCTCTGAGGATGAGAAACGAGATCCCATTCATATTGAGGAACAACTCAATCCATATCAAGTGCCTACCTTGTTTTTCAATCCTATTTGCACTCAGGAAGGAAAGGCAAACTATCTCCTACCGGTCTACTATGTTTTGAATCAATTCATTAGAGCCACCATTGATGCAAAGGATGGTGATTCGGCGGCACTTCGATACTATGCCGTCAATCTTCTAGCCCGCACCTTGCCCGGTGGGAAACCTTTTTGTATCATGGACTTCATTTGGAATGAGCTGAGAAGGACCATGAGTGAGGCCAAGAAGTCACTCCCTGCTGCTCCATACATCATGTATATGATTGAGAGGGTGACAAAGGTCACATTTCCTAAGACCGTCAAGCATGAGCCTCTTCATTTGCGTGCCCGCTCTGGAGATGCACCACCACCTCCTCCATCTCATGCCGAGGCAACAAGAAACCCAAGATTTGATCCTGCTCCAACTTCTTTGGGTGCCTCTTCATCGTCTCGTCACCATCATCATGACTCATTTGTGAAGAGAGCTCTCCGCAGCTTGTTTGGGATGTGCAGGAACATTGCACAGGATGTCCATGAGAATGCTAGATCAATTAATGAGATTCGGGGTCATATGGGGCTTCCTTTGGATCCACACCGCGAGTTACCAGCTTTTGATGATCCTTTCGCCGAGTGGGATGCTGCCGATGAGGCCGCTATTGCTGCTGCTCATGCTCCACTTCCTCGTGCTCGTCGTCAAACTCGTTCTCCTCGTCGCCGTGCTTCTACTTCCTCTCGCCGTGCCCCTCCACGTGGCCAAGAGATCTTTGATGAGGATGAAGAGACCGAGGAAGACGCACCCCTCGACTACCGCGAGCACCCCGACTCCGCTGAAGATGAGAACACCTCCGAGGACGCCGCCCAAGATGAAGATGATGAGTAAATGGACTTCATGCTTCTTTTCATTCCCTTTTTGGCACTTGATGACAAAGGGGGAGTGAAAATGCCATTTATGTACTCATTTGGGCATGTATCAACTTGTATCGAACTTATGTCGTTTCTAGGCGCTTGTAAGGACTATGTGGTGTGAGAACTCATGTATTGTATGCTACTCTGTGCTTAGATGTTGAACTTAATGTTTTTCTAAGAAAGTTGTGCTAGTTTGTGATATATTTGACTTGTTGTGATGGTTGTTTTATGTGTTCTGGCATGGGGAAGCCGGATGCTCCGGGATACAGGCCGAATTCTCCGGATTTTCTGTCCGGAGTCTCCGGGCTTCTACCCGAAGTATCCGGGTCCTGCTGCCAAAATATATTTTTATTGAGTGGATAACATGTCAGCATCACACATGTTTTGCACACACCTACTCACCCCACTGTAAAAGATATAAGGGCTTATGTGGTTCTCTTGTGTATTTTGCCATTTTTGACGTTTGTAAAGTCAAATTTGAAATTCAAATTCATGACATACATTTAGGAGGAGCTCTTATGTGCTAGCTGTTTATCGCTTTATGATTATCAAATGAGCTACATGTGAGTTGCCATCTGTGCGATTGTATCAGGCCAGGGCTGTCACAGCAGCAACTGAAAACTGCAGAGGGCCTGCCACGGTTCCCTTCTGATGCACACCACAACTAAGACCAAAGACATTTTAGACCTGTTGCAATATGCATTTGGCCTCATGGTAAGGAAACTTCTTATGCTAATTCTTCTTTGATTTGACCATATTATGTCGTATCTTCTGCTAATATCTCTGCTGCATTCTTCTTGTTGTTTTAAAGAAAATGCAGCATTAACGGTGGCACATCATCATACTCTTGCTTAGCCTACGATGCATGTTCCCATTCGTATGGACATTTCAGCAACGCACCTGTTCAATCAAGCTCCCAGCCGAGGCCTGAAGATCTCTCCCTCATCCTGGCTGGAAACAAAGCAAATAAGCAGACATGGAAGGCCTCATATATATCCGCATCAATTATACGTCATTCCTTGGATTAGTGAGGGTTGTTGCTTACTTTATCTGAACGAGTTAGCAAGGATTATTCGGTTTGAGCAGGAAACAGCCTATGTACATGATTGCCTCGATTATTTGGACACCAATCATGTGGACAATGAAAGAGGTACGTACACTGTGCAGTATAGACGTGCCAACGTAGTAACCTGATGGAACATGGGCACATGTTGAGCTGCTGGTAGTGCTATCTATCTATCATGCACAAATTAATAAAAATTTCTACTCTAACAGGTAGATCATGATTTTAGAAGAATTATAAAACTGATTTCATAATTTTTTGAGCTACGGTTGATTAATTATAATTTTTTATAATATTAAAAGCATTTCTAAAATTAATAAAAGTATTTTGAAAACAGAAATAAAAAATTAGTGACACGTGGCGGCCACTGGACGTGTCACATGGCATGCTGACGTCAGCGTTGAATAGGTCAACGGTCCATGGTCAAACGAGCCCACGTGTCAGCCTCTGTCAGATGTAGGCCCAGGCCGACTAACACCTGTGTTAGTGATGGGCGCAGGGGTACTCGTATCCCACAAGATAGATTTGAAAGTTTTTTCTAGAGATGATTATATATTAGGAAAAAGTTCAAATTACTCCTCTCAACTATAGTCAAAGTCTGGATAAGCTCTTAAACTATTGTTTGATTTATTTTTACCCTTCAAACCTTTGGTTCAAATTACCCCTAATATAATTTTTATTTTTCATTTCTCCATGCATAGGTAGAGTTTGAATTTAAAAATTTTCAAGTTAACAGTACACATCATAATGCATGTTTAAAAAATATATCATAATTTTTTAATCATTATTTTGATAGATTATGATATTTAATAATAAACTAATCATTGAAGTTTAAAATTATATGAAAATTAATGAAGAAAAATTATAATATTTTTATAAATATGCATTTTGATTTCGGCTACTGCTCTGCAAAATTTGAAACTAAAATTCAATTTGTGTACGAAGAAACAAAAAAGACAGATTGTATTGTGGGATAAAGTGAACAAATGGCATAGTTTATGGGGGTAAATTGAAACAAGTTATAGTTTATAGGGTTATCCATAGTTTGTCTATAGTTGAGGGGAGTAAATTGAATTTTTTTATATATATTAAAAAGAAAGAGTACACAAATCACCGGATAAATATAGAAATAAAAAAATCGATGGAAAATAAAAGATTCACGGGCCTCGGCCCGTTGTGCCGGATGGGCCTTAGGTTTACTCGCCGCAAGTTAAGTCTGTTCAAGGGAAGTTTGGTTGGCGTGTAGTCCAGTCCAGTTCCCTAGTCCTAAAGATCTCGTCGAACAATACATGCTTTCTTCCAAAGAATATCCCACTTTATTGGCTGGCCTAGAAAATCTTCTTAGCCCTGATTGTCGTTGCGTTTAACAAGCTTAACATCCAACCAACACCTACCGGGCGCATGGAGACGGTTCAGATACCTACGTCTGTTCGTCTGGCCCCTGGAGGCGATTCAAGAATTTTATCCACCAATCGACAAAATCCATCCCTAGAAACCCGATGAAGCTGATGGGGTCATTTTTAAAGCTCGGTCGTTAACTCAACATGTTCAGCAAGATGAAGCTGGCAGAAGCGCGATGGTTGTAAGGGCAAATGATCAGAGATGGGTTCCACCACTGCCTGATGTTTGGAAGATTAATGTTGATGCTGCGTTTTGGGAGAAGGAGGCGTTGGGAACCTGGGGTTTTGTCGTCCGCGATGATCAGTGTGCTGCGGTGATGGCAGGTGCAGGAAAGTTGGCAGTGGTGACAGACGCGTTATGCGCAGAGGCCCACGCCTGTGTTGCAGCGCTCCAAGCAGCAGCAGCCCAGGGAATGCAAAAAATTGTTCTGGAGTCTGACTCTCAGACTTTGGTTAAAGCTTTGCAGACGACGGGGTATGATATGATTTGGCGCCGGGAGGTGTGCTCTTCAGGGAGGCTAAGTTCATGCTGGCAACTATGTTTAGTTCGACGTCGATTGTCCATGCTTATCGCTCTTGTAATTCTGTGGCACATGCACTAGCTCGTTTTGGTCGTGAACGGGACCCGGATCATCCAATCATTTGGATGCATCCCCTCCCAAGTATTGTAAACAATCTTTTGGTCTGTGATTCCACAGCAGGTTAAATAAAGTAGCGAGCATTGCCATAAAAAAAACACCTACCGGGCGCTGCTCGGGGGTCACCGTGTGACCCCACACCAAACCTGTCACAATAACCTCATTCACCTCAGATTTTATATCTTCGGTCTAAAGTAGCCTAACAAATCGGCCCATATGTGTGATCCATTCAAATTTGTTGCAGGATAATTTTTTTGTTCCGATACAATTTTTAAATTGTTCCAGCAATACAACAAATTTGTTCGAGAAAAAAATTATTCTGAAACAAAAAAGTAGTTATTAGACCTTATGTGATGGTATGACTGCCCGAACAACTTCTAATATTTGCGCACCTACCTGGGTCTGCAAGCAAGGATTGGTTGGGCTGCAAGGAAGAGAGTGCCAGCCCAACAAATACTCACGCCGGACCCAAGGCCCCAAGCCCATTTTGTGGCCCAGACCGAGCCAAACTCCCTTTCATCTTTGGGCCGTCAGCCAGTGATCAGCTCCCGCCTTTTTTCATTTTTATATTTAAAAAAACAAAATTTCAAAAATATATGTTGAATAAGAAAATTTTTAAAAATAAGTGACTGTCGCCCCCCTAATGGGCTCGCCGGGGGAGCAAACCGGCGGCGCGCGCGGCGTGTCCGGGTGCGGAGGTGAGCTGCATGAGCAGCGCATGGAGAGAAGGTTGAAGGAGGAAGGAGGTTGAAGAAGAAGCTGACATATGGGGCCCACACGTCAGTGAGTGTAGGGAGAAAAGCAGCAGGGGTATTTTGGGCCATACGAAAATACGAGGGTCTGCAAGTGGGTCCAAGGGCATCAAAGACGTATAAAATGGCAGGATTCAAAGAAACGAAGAATTGTAATGACAAGTTTCAAAATAAGTGAATTGTAATGGCATATTTCAGAAGTTGGAAAATTGTAATGGCATGAATAAAAAAATCCAATTTCAAAACCGAGACTCCGCCGCGGCGACAACCCATGCTCCGGCGAGCCGCCGCCGCGGCGCGGGAGATGCGCCGCCGCCGATTCCTCCCCGCCCCTTCGCCGGCAGTTACGACTTCTCGCCGCTACCTCGGTTCACCTCGGCCTCCGTAACGAAAAACCCTAATCCCTTCCGCCTCGCCGCCCCCTCCTCGACGACTGACCTGTGTGCTCTCTCTCTTAGGGAGTACGGCGCCGGCCGGCGTGGTCCGGGAGGACAATGTCGCCAACATGCGGCCGCCGACATCCGCGTCTAGAACAGCATCCCCGCCCCCAACCTCCACTTCCTCCACGGCGTCCCCCGCCTCTCTCTCAGCGTGCGACTCGATCGCATCACGCCCGGCGTCCTGCGCCGTCTGGGTGCCCTTCCAATCCATTCAAAGCTGCTCTCCAAGGTATATCCTGTTTTGGAGCATCCCTGTGTGTTCATTTCGTAGCTGCTGCTTGTTATGCCTGTTTGGGAGCGAAGGTGTTGGTATCCTTTGGATTGAAAGTAACCTGCATCACATAGTGTGATTGTCCCTCAAAGATTTGAGTGCACATCCACCCTTTATCCCAGTCCCACAGTTTTATCAACATGTCATCAGATGATGACAGCACATACGGTAGAGTTGGATGGACAGCAACACATCTGATGTAATCAGACTTTAACTTTGTCCATGGTATTGTAGTTGTAGACACGAATGAACATGACATCTGCACCAGCTACAACCCATTGTTTTCTTGATACAGATTTTGCTGACCGCACTGAAATAAGTTCAAACATACACTAGCATCATGCCCATACACCATATAAGCTCTCTTTCATGTGAACATAAGAGGTCTGCATACCTGGCAGTTCTGAAACTTCAAATGATTTCACCATAGCCTGCAAAGATATGCATAAAACATATTATGTGTTCAATTCGTAGCTGTTGCTTGTTATGCCTGTTTGGGAGCATCTTGTGTGTTCAATTCGTAGCTTAATTCTGACCTGCAGATCCTCAAGCCACATCTTTCAAGTTACAAAAAGGAGCTGCGTAAGATCGTCGATGAAGAGCTCAAGCCATATCGGGACAATGTCTCCATCATTGATCGTGCTATTAGATGGGTCAGGTTTATCTCAGATCTTGCTATCATCACGGTATCCACGTGTGTAGTCGCCATTGTCTTCTACAGTCAAATGTACCCACTGAAATGGCGGGCACGCGTGGATGGCCTCGTTGATGATCTGGCGCATAGTCACAGGATTCGGGGTCGATGCCTCGTCCCTCGACCCGGGAACGTCGTTCCGATTCGAGGGTCGGGGTCGAAGAGGGTCAGTGTCCCATTCAAGGTTGGATCGTGTCCCGGTTTGAAAGGGGTCGCAGCCCCATTGCTAGCTGATTTAATTGGGATAAGGAGGTTAAGGACAGTGGATTGGTGTGGTTTTTGTTAGACAGTGAGCTGAGTACGTGTAGCATGGTCTAAATGTATTCTTTTATATGTTTCTTATATGCTTGTGCAGATTAGTTTCTTCATTATTAGCATATATATAGTTTTTGTCTTTATCGACCCGAAGATATCGACCCCGATGAATCAGGGTCGCGTCCCACATAATAATTTATCGTTCCATAGATGTATACCCCCTTCGTACCATAATTTTATAAAGTGACGACCCTCGACCCTCGACCCCGTTCCTCGACCCAATCGACCCAGGAACTTTGTGACTATGATTTGGCGCAGAGTATCAAATATAAGACTTTTGACGGATGGCTCGGGGGGGGGGGGGGGACGCTCGTCGCCAGGTATTTGAAGATCAAGGCCGAGGAGGAGGAGAAGATCAAGAAAGTTGAGGAGGAGATCAAGAAGAAGGCCGAGGAGGAGAAGAAGATGAGAGCCGAGGAGAGGCACCGGCCAGCTACACGGAGGTTGACAGTGGCAGACCTTAAGCTTGCAGGATACATTACCGCCAGGGATCCCCACAAGCTCTCGCCTCCCAAGGACGCTCGGGACAGCGCTCACGTCGGTCATTGGGATAGAAGCAACAAACTGCTTATGACTTCGCTTACCAACAGGGTCTTCTGGGGTGGCCGCCGGTTCTGATGTGCAAATTCCCGGCATTGCTAATACTGATGTTTCATTCTGCGCATTACCTTTTCCTTTAGATGTTCCGGTTGAACTGCTCTATCGAGATGTATGTCAGCTTGTATGGATGTAATGGCGCAACAAAATATGCAGCACAGACAGTACCACAAACTGATCTTTGGTCTTTGCTGTCTTCTTTTTCTCGCTGAAGATGTGGGCTGCAGTGTGTAGCCTGTTATTTTACCCCTCGTATTTAGTTTTTTTTTTCTGGATAATATTCGTATTCATGCAAATGCAAGGATTGGCGTGATCAGTGAAGATTTGAGTAATACAATAGAGCTGAAATATTGGTCCATGATCTGCGTTTTCTGCCATGGTTTGCTGGACTGATTGTGCACTCTTTTCATTTTGCCATGGTCTGCCATTCAACACCTGAAGCTATCCATGATTGTGTGAGGCAGGCCAAGTCATCAGATCATATTTAACTCCTACTGTGATTTTTTAACTGTCAGCTTTATCATATCACATCCAAAACAGCAGCTTCATCATATTGCATCCGAAACAGCATGTTCGTACTAGCAGGCCGACGTGGGAGGACAGCGATTTCTTCAAAAGAGATTGATGGTTCAATTGACAGAATAGTGGCTGGCATGGAAGGAACTGTGATGACAGATGGGAAGAGCAAAAGTCTTGTTGCTTACCATGAAGTTGGGCATGCGATTTGCGGGTAAGAGATGGCACTTTCTTTGAATCTGCCTCTTTGCATATATTTTCTCCTTTATCTTAAGTATTGGATTGGAATTGAGTTACTTTAGGTTGGTAGGTTTCGTAGATAACCTGTTGTTCATTTGAAGTATTTCAATTACTCTAGGTAGTATGCGTGTTAATGTGGTTTGTAAAGCTGGCTAGCTAATTTTCTTGTTTTAAATGGTCTGGTACTTAGAAGAACGATAGGGCAGTTATTTGGTGTTGGAATAGAGTACAACTTCTACTTGTTATTTAACTAATGGCCCGTTCCTGCTGTGTATGTACTAAGTGGCTCCTTTCCTATTTCTGTTTTTGTCCTCTGAGAAGCACAGGGTATCTTTGTGGTTTCAGTTTTGAGTTATTTGTGTGCCTTTTTTCTGTTATTTTTTTTGGTAACGTTCCATGTCAAATTTCTATGCAATCTCATTCATTTATGGAAATCTCTTTGCTGAACTTTGACACCTGGCCATGATCCTGTCAAAAAGGTTACCTTAGTTCCAAAGGGTAAGCTTACATGGTCTATCTCGATGGATGACCCGACACTTATCTCCTGGCAGCAACTCTTTGCTCCAGGAGAGCACTCCCCTCCCCCTCAAAAAAAAAAAAAGGAGAGCACTCCCCTCCCTCAATGGCGGGAAGAAGGGATCGCCGACGGAGTTGCCGGCAGGCGGGATCCACCTCCGCGGCGGCGTCGGAACGCTCCTCCTGCTGCTCCAGGTCCGTGCCCAATCAATCCCTCCTCCCGCAGTTTAAATCCTCCCGTCGAAGCTAGTAGATTGATCGATTTCCCCATAGTTTCCATCGGTGTAGGGCGTAGGTCGGATTAATCCAAGGGCCAAATCAACTGCGCCTGTTGTTGTTTCTTTTTTCTCGCTAGCTAGTTTCAGTGAAATCCGCATCCAGTCTCTTGTTTGTATGTAACGCATGAAGCCAGTTTCAGTTAAGATCCACTACGCTGTTATTTTGGCCCGTCTAGAGCCTTGATAGGGTAATACCGTCATCCTGCAGTGAGTTTTGTTGGAACTGCATGCTAATTGACATGGACAACTCAAGCCAGTTTGCAACTTGTGTATCTGTGGGCATATGTGCCATTCAACACCTGAAGCTAGCCATGATTGTGTGAGGCAGGCCAAGTCATGCTCCCCGACGGTAGAGAGTGTGGTAGAACTCTTAATTCTGGTGCTCCCTTGTTATGCTGCAGCAGCTGGTTGTTTAGTTACCTCCCTTATAAAAATTCAGGTTGCTCTTCCCATTAGTTGGAATCAGTTTTATCATGACAAGTTTATGACTGTTCAAAAAATGACAAGTTTATGAATACCCCATCATTTTATCATGATATTGAGGATGTACAGAGTCATCGTCTCACACGAAATGTTTGAAAAAATATTGCCAGCAGGCACCTAATTGTGTACAAGTGAAATGATGCAAGCAAATTAAACTGCAGGGGCATGGTGTGTGGCGCAAAATGAAGCTGTAGGTCTGATTGATAGCAAGGGAAATTTAACCACATTAGTTTTGTTCTACTCTTTTTTGATTGACCTTTGCATCTAATCTTTTGTTTAGATTGATAGACGTAGTCACCTTTCAGTTGAGATTCACTGCATTGTTATTTTGGTCCATCTAGTGCCTACCTGTATAGGGTATCAACAGCCTGCTGGAAGGTTTTATGAACCCTGCTCCCCGACGGTAGCATCTATCCTGAGTTCTTCATCGATCTTATGAACCCTGCTGCCCCACTCCGGTGTAAGTTTCCATGGGGAACTGTGGACAAGATGGACTATATAGGATACTCCCACAGCAATCTGAATAAGAAGAAGTGCCACTTGTTTGATGCTTTCACTGGTACCAGGACTAAATCTCCCCGGCTAATTATCGACAAGCGTGATCGGCCTATCTTTGGGGCACTCACGGCTCCTCTTGCATCACCTGACTCAAGTCTCCTCGTCCAAGCTGGACGCTCCCTGTATGAGTGGAAGGTTGGCAGTGAATCATGGTTGAACCAGTATCAGGTTGACCGGCCCATCGTTCAGGTTGTAAGCTTCAAAGGTGAGATAATGGCAATGAATTGTTGTGGGGATCTCTTCAGAATACGTTTGGAGCCCAGGTTCACAGTGCAGAAAATAGATGCTGTATTTGAATGGCCCATTCTGAACGCGACATGGTTGGTGGTGTGCGATGACGACACGCTTCTCTTGGTTGGCTACTGGAAAAGTTTCCAAGCCGTCCGGCTCGACCTGTCATCTGGACCGAAATGGATCAAGGTAGATAGGCTGGAGAACTGGGCTGTGTTTGTTGCCCCTGAAGTTAGGAGCCAAGCATTTGCCTGCAAGAACCCGGAAAGGTGCTGTGGAATCAGCGAAAATGTGATGCAAAGCTTGTGTACGTAGTGAAATGGCATAGAGCCTGCGAGAATAACTGGATGTTGTAATGGGTTTTATTATTACAAAACGCTGAAGCAATCGCTAGCTGACACTGAACTGCATGCAAGCAAACTGGTGCAAACACAAGGAATTCAGAGCTCCGGCATCTGAAGCTTGTCCGCAAGCAAACTGGTGCAAACACAAGGAATTCAGAGCTCCGGCATCTGAAGCTTGTCCGCCAAGCTCTTGGTGGTCCCCTTGAGCGAGAGGACGAGCCAGACGAGGGTGAGGAACTCGCCGCCTTGGTCCAGGCTCTTGGCGTGCAGGCACCCCCTGCACATGGCGGCGGAGTAGCAGAGCATGCCCACCCAGACGCGGTACATCACCTCCCAGCGCGTCTCCTCCGGCTGCACCCCCATCAGCTCGTCGGAGAGCCTGCACGCGTCGTGGATGAGAGGGCACGCCGACGACCTGCCTGCCTCCTGGACGGTCGTCGCCAGCAGGGCCGCGCCGTCGAGCCCCGGCCGCCGGACGAGGAGCTCGACGTCTTCCATGGCTTCGGTGAGCAGGTGCCGCCTGCTGCCGGTCATCAGCATCTCGGGCCGGGAGCGGAGGAGGTGGGCCATGTAGTCGGAGATCGCGCGCGCACCTCACGCCCACGTTCCCCGGCGGGCGGAAGCAGAGGTCGGTGGCGACGTGCCAGACGACGACGCTCTCGTCGAACGGCTCGCGCAGGCTGCTCTCGATCGTGCCGCCAGCGCCGCATCGCCGTTGCAGCTCCACGGCGAGGATCCAGTTGTTGGCGCCGAAGCACCGGTAGGTGGCGAGGTCGAGGCCTCCGGCAGAGGCGGCGGCGGCGCGCGCTACCGCCACGTCGAGGATGACGGATCCCGCGACGTCACCGTCCACCATGACCATGCCCTCGCCGCGCCCGCGTCTGCACTTGCGCAGCCAGCCGGCCTGCACTCTCCGGCGAGCCGAGCGCAGGAGGTTGTACTGGGGGAGGGTCTCGCACAGCGCCGGGACGCCGGCCGCGGACATGAGCTCGGGCAGCGGCCGGCGGATGACCGCGGCAAGGGCGTCGAGCCCGACCGCGGCAAGGGCGTCGAGCCCGACCGCGGCGGTCAAGACGACAAGGACGTACGTCGTGGCGACGTCCATGGCGTCGTACCGTTGCTTGTCGCTCGTTGCGAAGAGCGCGATGGCGGCGACGTGCAGGGACGGGAGGAGGAGCAGGTGGTAGGCCATGGACGCCGGAGTGGCGAGGAGCCGGGTGGCGTAGACGAGCCCGAATGCGCGGCGCAGCCATGGCTTCATCTCTGCTCCTGCGTTCGGGCTCAGAGGAGGCCTCAGGACCCCGTCTTCGTCCTCGACGTCAACCTCTCCTTGCCGCCGCCGTCTCTTCAGATGGGAGGAAGCGGCAAGCAGAGACATGTCCGAGAGTAGCATGCGGACTTTGTCCCCGTCGGACAGCACACCCGCCGCCGCCGGCGTCCTTCTCCAGCACTTGAGGAATCCATATCCATGCGCCGGCGGCCTGCTGCTGGTCGACACGGCGGCTGCGGCTCCCAGCTTGTCGATGCTGGCTCGGCGCCTGAGAGCCCGCCATGGCTTATCGCCGAGAGTGAGGATCCCGACGACGAAGAGCAGAACCCACGACGCCGTCAGCCGCCCGTCGGCGGAGCTGGGCCACGACTGGAGGAAGGTGCACAGGGCAATCGCGACCTGAGACACCATGACCATGGCGTGCCGTATCCACACCTCGCTGTCGCTGCTGTCTTGTTCGACGTTGCAGGCCGTCATGTCCAGCTGCCGGCCGCCGAGGTGGGCGAGGAGGACAGGTGCCCACAGCACCTCCAGCAGGCGGCCGCTTGAAGGCCACTGCGCCGGCCAGCTGCCGCCGCCGGTGTGGCGAAGGAAGACGACGGCGAGCACGTAGATGGCGAGAGGGTCGCTGCCGCGGCGCGCCAGCCAGATGCAGGCTCTGAACCAGAGCGGGATGGCGTACCGGCGCATGGGGCCGGCGACGAGGAGCCACTGCACGCCGAGGCTACCGAGGACGAGGACGCGAAGCTGCCACTCCTCCCACCATTGCAGCAGTGATGAAGCACCCCACACATCAGCCATCTTCAACCTCTCGATCTCCGTCCTGGGTCGGTGTTATATTTGCCGAAACGAGAAGATTATATTAAAAAGGACCGTACCGTTCGTGATTCGCTGCTGCGTTTGCGTGTCCGTGCTAACATTCCATGTCCTTAGCTTTGCGTGTTTCGTGCCATTTCGTGATGATCTCTAGCTCTCTCTCTCTCTCTCTCTCTCTCTCTCTCTCTCTCTCTCTCTCTCTCTCTCTCTCTCTCTCTCTCTCTCTCTCTCTCTCTCTCTCTCTCTCTCTCTCTCTGTATGTTCATCATGGTAAAAGCAAAAAATTAAAGACACTGGGCTGCTGATATATATCTAAACGACCAGTATCTACTTTGAACGTACGGTTCATCCAGGCTTTCAGAGATCTAATAATGCTTACGATGCATATAATTTTATAATGAAACAATAGTAATAAAAAGTAGTGTAAATAAAGATAAAATGATATGAAGAAACAAAAAAAATCCAATTCAATCTTGAAACTACATACCGAGTTGATTGAATTTATTTTTAGTTTTTGGAAGAAATCAGCTTGGTCGATCTTTTAGCTGGAAGAGAATTCAAGTCCATTCAATAAAAAAAAACACTATACGATATAGCTAGCATGGTCAAAAAAATGAAGCAGGATGCTTTGACAGTGTACCACTACTCTAACGCTATGTATCTCGTGCATGGCTGTATGTATCTACCCTTGAACACCTTTTTTAAAGAAAGAATTGGATACTTTACCGTACGTACAGATCGATAAGCACGCAGTAGTAACACACAACAGCATTCAAAAGTCAAATAAAGATCGTGGCAATGAAACCAGGTATCAAACTCTTAAAATTAGCTCCTTCCAAAATTTATCAAATAAATAGGAGTGGTATTTTTTTTAGAAACCGGGTTGCATTTTATTTATTCATCCGAAGGATTACAAGTACATCCTTACAAATACACTTCTGAGGAAGATATTTTAAAAAAATCCAATACGGAAGTGTGTTAGTTGTTGAGCGATAGCCCACGAGGCCCAAACTTGGCCCACAACGGAGATCATAACGAACAGCAGCAGAGAAGAAAACCCCTAAAAAAAAGCAGCAGAGAAGAAAAGGGTGCAACGACGAGAGGAGGAAGGCGAGAAGCGGCGGTTCCGGAAGCCGAAACGGACTCGACATCGCCGGCACCAGCCACCACCGCGGCATCCACTCCGAGGCCTCCGGATTCGGCTGCAAGGTCTCCGCTCTCCCTCTCTCTCTTGTTCTCTCACTCCAGCACCCAAATCCTTGTTTCTTTTCTTTTGTCGGCCCATTTTGCACCTGCGTTTCCTCTCCTTATCCTCGGTTTCTGAAGCCAAAGCCGAAAATTTGCGTGGCGCATTTGTTCTTCTGGTCTAGGGTGATATCGACAAGACCTATTACGGTTAGATTTCCTTTGGATTTTGGTGTATTTGTGAGATGTACGGAACGGAAGAACCCTAGAATCGATGGACCAGTGATCAAGTAGATTTAAATGGAATTACTGACCTTCCTACTGATGTGGGTAGAATAAAAGACCCGACTTTGATGGTGCGTGGTGGTCTCGAACGGGAATTTTGATGTTGTGTGTATGTCCCGGTTGATCTGCAAACGGCAAGAAATATCAATTAAATGCATTAGTGTTTCGTTTTGGTCTAATTTGGCTTTGGATCTTAATCATGCTTTATTTATTGCAAAGTAGTCTGTGGTTTCTTTTCATGTAAAGTGGGCTTTCCCACCCCATAAACCCTGTAAACGCAAAAAAAAACGTCACATCGAATGTTTCCACACATGCATGAAGTATTAAATAAAGTCTATTTACAAAACTTTTTGCATAGATGGGTTGTAAATCGCGAGACGAATCTAATGAGCCTACTTAATCTATGATTTGCAACAGTGATACTACAGTAACCATCCGCTAATTATTGATTAATCATGGATTAATTAGCATCATTAGATTCGTCTCGCGATTTACAACCCATCTGTGCAAAAAGTTTTGTAAATAGACTTCATTTAGTACTTCAAATTAGTAAGATTCCATCGCAAAATTTTTTTGCAAAACATCTAAACACGGCCTAAATGTTTTAGCTTCCTGGATGGGCCTTAACTTTGGATTTTCATTTCCATAGTCCACTTGACCCTTGCTTCTTATCTTTAATGTGGCATTCGTGTATGTTACCAGGCAGGTAAGTAGAACTGGGTACTTCAATCTTCTTTGCATTCAATCAAATTCCAATTTATATCAGTGTATATTGCGGTTTCAGATACCTGTGGCATATGGCATATATATACTAATATCAAGTAGGCACTTAGTGCCTAGATTCTTTTTTTTTTACTTTGTTCATTTCACACGACTGCGTCTTCTCTGAAGTGTTGTTTTCTTAATTCAAACCAAGACTAGCAAATTGTGTCACATAATTGTTCTTGGGGTGGGATCGAGTTTGTATGGTTGAGTTCCACTGCATCTGTTGTAACTGTATGGTATAGAGAAGAATCATAGAATAGATGCACCTGATTCAAACAGATGTATGAAGTATGCACAACTAATGTGGCTTGGATGAAAGGCCCCACTTTATGTTAGGTGGTGGTTGTGATCAGAATTTTACTTTATCTTTCTGCTTGCCATGGTTGACGTGCAAATGGTAGGACAAATAACAAAGCAATTTTCAGCAATTGATTGGACATTTGTGCGATTACAATAACAGTTTTCACCTTTGTTTCACATGTCAATTATGTGTACTGCTGGGAACACTAAATATCATGTTCTGAAAATAGGCTATAGGCTAAGGAAGTTTCAAGTAAAAGTTTAAATTGAAACTAGGCACTTGGATTAAAAGAAAAACTGTTTTTTCCTGTGACTAACTGTCTTATCCCATCTGTTCAGCCGCATTGAATTCCTTATTTGTAACAGAGTATGATAACTTAATTAAAAAGTGGCTTTGAATATGTACAGCAAATATAAATTTTTTTGTAGGGTACCTATGTCTCCTGAAATTAATCTGCCTGTTTCAAGTCATGCTTCTAATTTGTTCATCGAATTTTACATTTTTGCAGAGACTCTGTCACTGTCATCATGCAAAGCCCTAGCAAAATCTCTGGCACCTTTGCCTCCACCACAACTACTCCTGCTGTTTGTGGGGTTCAAGGGTGGGCAGATCTCCCAGAGGGCCTGCTCCAGTCTATCGTTACTCTGTTGGGTTCCTTCCTGGACCTCCTTGCATTTGCCGGCACTTGCCGTTCTTGGCGTGCCGCCTTCTCCTCATACCCTTCCAAATCTACATTCTGTGCCTTGCTCCCGCCTCTCCTCATCCAACCCAATATCCGTGTGCCAGCTCCTCATCTCCCTTCCAAAGGTGATGATGGTCGCAAGCTACGCACATGCCAGGTCACTGATCTGGCCAACCCAAACACCCCTCTTCGCTGCCAGATTCCTCAAGAGACATTTCAGAAGCTGTGTTTTGCAGGCTCTTCCTATGGTCAACTGATTTGTGGCAGTCGCAGAAATTGTCTTGTTGTCGATGTGTTCACTGGCGCCAAAGTCTCACCACCACAGCTCCCATTCAGCGAGGACACTTATTTCAACTCTGGCATGCTGACAGCTCCCATGGCATCACCAGATTCACACCTCCTTGTTTGTGTAGAATCCAACGAGGACTGCACTCAACGCTCCCTGCTTGATTGGCCGGTTGGAAGCAATTCCTGGTCAGAACTGCAGCTCAATGATTCATGGATAGGGCAGATTGTGGAGTTCAAGGGCCAGTTCATCGCGATGGACTTCCGCTACAGGCTCTACACTCTGTCCTTGGCCCCCCAGCTTAGCCTGCAGGAGATTATAACTGTGTGGTGGGATGACATGGATGAATGCCCATTTCTAAGGCCATGGCTGGTGGTATGTGGCGACATGCTTCTGATTGTTGATCACTACATCAGCCTCTTGTTTGGAGCACCTGTCAACTACAGAGCCTACCGCCTAGACATGTCAACTGAACCTGCAATTTGGGTGGAGGCAGGGAAACTAGAGAATCACGCTCTCTTTATTGGTGGTGATGTGAGGAGCCCGGCATTTTCTTGCACAAGCCCTGGACGATGGAGCGGTAGGAGCAACTGCTTGTACTATGCCCATGACACTCAACCTTGGAGCTTGCATGGGCTGGGTGATGATGCAGACGCCGTGTGGGATGATTCCACTAACCCTGACCTTGTGTTCAAGAGGAACTGGTACAGACAGCTGCAGCCGTTCTGGGTGTACCCAAGCATGCTCTACTCAGATGGCCAGTGATTGATGCCCAGCTGCTGCAAAATGCCAGCTGTCGCTTGCTGCTCCTGCGTTGCTGAAATTTCGTGTTCAAGTTCTTAAGAAACAGAGACTTTTTGCTTTCACATAGATGATGTTATTATGGTATCTAGCACTTTTAAAATGGAAGACCTTATTTAGCGTGTGCATGCTTGCCAGTTTCACCGTTGAGATCTTAGGTGCACTCTATCTGAATTAGCAGTAAACATTTTATACGCATTTGAGGTTTCGTTTGTGTGTGATTGTCATGTGTTTTCTTTACTATGATCTGCAATATGTGTGCTTTGAATAAAATATTGATCTGCTTTTGAAATATGATGCAGAAGTCTACAATGCGTATAATCAGGGGTCAGCGTTCTTTTATTTCTTCCCTTTTTCCTTCAAAATTCTAGAATTCAGATTTGTAAAGCTGGAGTGTGGAAAGTGTGTGATTCCGACTTGACCCCAAGCAAAATTTCCTCTAGGCTCTAGGCCCCGCAATGGAGTCCGAAACAACGAGCCATTGAGGCTAAGTTTAGATTCAGAAAATTTACACCAAAAAACATCACATCAAATATTTGGACACATGCATGAAGTACTAAATAAAATTTATTTATAAAACTTTTTGTATGGGTGGGTTGTAAATCGCGAGACGAATCTAATGAGCCTGTGATGCTGCAGTAATCATTCGCTAATTATGAATTAATCATAAATTAATTAGACTCATTAGATTCATCTCGCGATTTACAACCCATTCGGGTAAAAAAATTATAAATAGATTTTATTTAGTACTCCGAAATAGTAAGATTTATTTTAAAAATTTTTGCCAAATGATCTAATCATTACCTGAATAGCTGTTGGAAAATTGTTTGGACCCATGTTCACAAAGCCCAAACTGAGCCCACAACAGGAAGCATAACAAAGGAAGGGAACAGAGCGAGAGGAAGGGAACCAAACCAGAGAGGCAAGCGGCGGTTGTGGAAGAGGGAAGCGGAGGCGATCTCGCCGTCATTGCCGGCGAAGGCGCCGGCACCAACCGAAGCAGAACAGAGCCCTCCTCCAAATTCCTCTTTGATTTCTTCTCCACCGAACCAAGCAAGTCCGAGCAAGATTTCTCTTTTCCTTTTCAAGCGACGGCCACCAGAATCAGCTCTCTCTGCTCTAGATCCCCCCACGCCACCAGCACACCTCCTGCCAGAGCTTGCTGGAGTGTCGACGCCGCCAACGCGCCGCCGGCGAGATCACTGGCCGACTTGCAGCTTTTCTGAACTCTGTTGCCACCGAATATGAAGATAATTACAACCGGCTGTTGAGCTGAGATACGCGCCACAATCCTTTGACGAAGCCTGCCATCCCAAGCTTGAGAATTGCAGTAACCCGCTGAGTGCACGTTCGCGGCGAGTCATTTTTGGAATCGCAGTGCGCGAGGCGCGCTCCCGTCCGAGCGTGCGCACGTCACAGCTCCCAAACGTACGGCCAGCTAACTTAGCCATGCACATTGAACAGAATCAAAACCGAAAAAGACTCTGAAACTAGTAACTACCTGCACAAGAATTATTCAACACCTCCATCCATCCATTCTCCAATGGAATAGCAGAACACCACAGCACCTGACGCCATCTACCTGCTTATCCCATCGCTCTCTCCCTCCTCTATTCAAGCAAGCAGCAATGTTCATTCCCCTCTCCTGTGCTCTTCTCCCCCCAATCGAAGCAAACCAGATAGCGAAGCAGCACCTGCTGCTCTCTTACTCTTATACTTCTAGGGTTCAGGGGAACATTGCTGCTTTGCTTCCATTGTTCCCCACCAATACATAGGCGAAAAGACTTGGTGCTCTCTAGCATTGTTCCCCACCGGTCATCGAGCTAGAAGGAGAAGGAGCACCATGTATTGGGATAAGGCAGGGGAAATGGGTCTTTTCGCGTGCCCCTTCCATACGCCAGCTGACTTGCGTGTCATGTCGGCAAAATTAGTATTTATTAGCTTCAGGTGTAGAGAGGTGACAAAAATATAGGAGCCAAAATAAGGATGACAATTGAACGGTTGCCATCCGAAAAAATGAATAATAGTTAAATAACCCTGATTATTTAGATCTGGGAACCAAATTTAGGACTGAAAATATCGGTTTCGGTCTTGGTTATTTTGATTTGGTTTTTTATCATCGGTTAATTATACCCACCTCTAGTCGCGAGGAGCAAGAAAACTACAATAGATGCGTCGCACGGGCCGAACCATATCGACCAATTTCGTGGGAGAGGTGCGGGGGCAAGGCTCCATAATCTAAAATAAATTAATATTTCAACATAACAATACAACTTTAAAAAAAATTAGACTAACATTTGGAAATAACATAATCATCATTTTTCAAAACATATATCAATAGATTGTAGAAAGTAGTACTGTCAACATTTTCTATAGGCTACAAATGAGTAGAACAAATTCAACATTTTACAAAGCAAAGATCAAATTTTTTGGGATGCTAGTTTTTTTATTTTTTCTGCTTCCCCAAAGTTGATAGTTGTAGGGCCACCGTGGCAAGCACTAGCAGCGCGTGGTGGAGATAAACGACATCAATAGGCCACAATAATGGGCGTGGTGGGGATGAGCTCTCACAACGAGCTAGGGGAGGGGTGGCAAAGGGCTCTAAATTTTGGCCTAAAAATTTAAGGGTCGGGACCCAAAAGGGTCTTATACAATTTTTAATTAAAAAATTTAAATGCCTTGTTGGGTTGTGAAGAGGTCAGTAAGGCCATGACTCATTACTGCCCGGGATGCTGCAACAGGCATGGGTTGGTGTAGGGCGGAGGCATCGCCAATGGATGGCAACAAGGGTGGGGCATGCAACATGCACGAACGGTCCAGAAATATTTAGTCTTTTATTCTTTTAGAGTATTACCTTAACATAATATTATTGAATTATGCACAATAAGGGTGGACAATGCACAATAACATTGTCTTTCACCTCTAAAACTTTTTACCTTATAAAGAATACTTTTATAATATTATTGAAATTAAATAGATATATACTTCTTTCAAGATGGTTCTAGATAAAAATATTTTTTTCCCTTAATGATGGTTCTAGATAAAAGATTTTTAACAAAAATATCACCATTGCTATTTAAAGAAGAAAGTGAAAAAAAATTTAATATGTCATTATAAAAAACTGGTGATTTTTGTAATTTGGCTATTACAACAACACTGTGATCTATTAAATTTTCTTTCATTTATACACATATTATTTCATTTATTAAGAAAATGTAATGTTCTAAAAATGTAAGAGTCAAAAGCAGGAATAAATTTCACTCGGGAAGGCATTTCTATTTGATTCATTTATTAAGTTGATTCCATTGCTTTGCTCATTTTGGGGTTCCGAAACAAGAACAAAATTGAATGTCCATAAAAGGGACATAAATATCACTTATTCCTTGCATGAAAGAAAGAGCAACTCTTAAATGTAGGTTAGTAAGTACATGTTTAATTTAGAATTTGTCCAGATAAAAGTTATTATTTTTATTTTTACCATTTCTATGATTTTTGAATGAAACCATCACTTGTGCATTACGGTGTAATAGAGTCATCACTTGTGTATTCAACAACTCGGTGCTCATAAAACCATGGTCCTAACAACTATTCTCTTTATTGCCCAAGAAGCCTTTCTATCTGGTACATCTATTTGTTGCCTGGTACTTATTATCGTGATCCAAATCAATTTGGGAGTCACAAGGTAGCGAGTGAATCTATCTTTGATTTATGTTGTGCTTTAGAATGCTCAAGGGCGCATGTCAACATTCATGCTGCATGCAAAGGCTTATTTGCTGGGAATATTATACTAAAAATTGAAAGTGATGATATACATGGTAGATCATGCGCAAAGCTAGTGGTGAAAATACTAGATCACATTGGAAAAGTTAACAAAATATTTGGTAAAGTCAACTATATTATTGGTGTTGAGAAGCAGATTGTGTTTAACTGTGTGATACTTCCTCCATCCAACTATCCAAGGCCCATTACAAAATCTAAAAATTCCATCTATATAAGGCTTCGTTTGATCACTAGCGCAGTTACTCCCTCCCACGCGCGCCTTGGCTTCTATTCCTCAAGGATCCGATGCTCCGACCCTTGCCATATACTCCCCGTGTGTATCTATCGTTCCCACACATCCTTCCCACCAATCCTTGTTCCTTTGCTGCTCACCATCCTGAGCCCGCCCCGCGCGACGGCGACGAGGAACGGCGCGCCAGCCTTGGCGATGACAAGACCAAGGGCAATAGGGCATGGAGGAGGCCATCAGCGAGCAGCTAGTGTTCGTGCAAGATTCTGATGAAGTTGAGGAATCCATGTGCATGGACGATCCCAGCAGCGAGCAGGAGATGGCCGTTCAAGATTCAGATGAAGTTCAGTTTGTTACTCAGGTTGTTACAGGCGCATGATTTGGGAGATGTTTAGCGCTGTTTTTTGGCGACGCCGTGTGCAGCGGATCCGTGGAGAGTACTGATTAATGACGAGTTAATGATGTTTTGTGATTCACGAGGACTAGACTAAATGCCAAGTTTGCTTTGTTAATTCCTCCTTGGTCTCTGAGTCACCAAAAAATAGGCCTTGGATAGTTGGATGGAGGGAGTAGTTACTAGTTTTGGATAACCAGACGTTGCAACAAAAGTATTTACTTACAAGCTGTGGAGAAATTTTGAAGTACTTGTATACAGACTTATGGATGCGGACCCATATCTTGCTCAAATTTTCTACACATATAAGTTTGGATTAGCAAATATATCATTCGATAACCTAGAACTAGCAACTCCTGCAATGACATGGATTGGAGTAAACCTATCATTGTTGATTCCCCTGACAGATTCTGACATTTAAGAACTTGATAGTTTAAAGGACAAAAGCTATATCGAAGATTATGCTTATCTATTTACGCATATTACAAGTATGATTTCATTTAAGATGAAAGACGAGATAGAAGGCATGTATAATGAAGGGTTGAAAGCACGGTTACATCTGCAGTGGAATTGACGAATGTATAGCAAAGGCAAACTCTACAGCTTAAGGGAAGTCATGTACATAAAAAACTTGGGAAGTTGCCCAGTTCATGCACTTGTTTCTTGTATGTTCCCTAATATTTTAATCAGGTTGACAATACATGCTATGTATTCTGCATTATATTTATGCATACTTTTGTTCTTCCACCTATCTAAAATGTACAACACCTGTGATGATATTGTAATGCTTGAAAATATTGAAAATCATAATGCTTGAAAATGTGTGTTATCAATGGGAGCATGCGCCGCGAAGGCCCATCCGCGGCCCATCGCCTGGGCTCCCGGGGCGGGCGAGGGGTGGTGGGAGGTGGGCTGAGCGGCCGCCGGTGAGGCCGTTGCCGGCTGGGGTGGAGGTCGAGGCGGTGGTTAGGGTTAGAGTTTTGAGTTTCCGAAGGTGGATGATTCCATAGCCGATAGCTATAAAAGGGAGGTTGGGGCGGTGGCGGCTCGGCTGGTGCAGGAGGCGAGGCGCCGCGAGAGCGCAGCCGGCCGGCCGGAGCAAGACCCCCGGTGGGTGGTGGCCAACAGCGGGGGCAAGAAGAAGGCCAGCGGCACGCTGCGGGAGTTTCAAGCCGGGGCTGTGGATGAGGGGTCGGAGGTCGAAGGAGGAAGAAAAGGAGCGACTGGGGAGGCTTCTGTGACCCCTCAACTCCCAGCCGCACCTGCGACTGGGAATAGCGCCCGACAGCTTGAAGCCGTGGATCTTGGATACGAGCCAAGAGCCAGAACTCTAATGCTTCAGCCTAGTCCTTTCTTCACAATGCACGAGGCAGGCCCTTTCTCACGGTCTAGAAGCTGACATGGGCTGTCTAGAATCCTGCCTATCCGTCCGTGCCCAGCTCAATCTAGCCTTGTTTTTTAGGGAGTCCATATTAGGCCCGTACATACCAGCCCTTTAGCTCAAGCACCCTTATGGGCCGCAGATTTTCATGGCCCTAGCGGTGATGTCTGGCGCTGTTGCGCGCTTTGGTGCTGCCGCGTTGCTCACCAACGCTCGAGAAGAAGCTTTCAAAAGATATTGGCTGTAACTTTTTTTTAAAAAAAATGTTGGTTGATCTTTTGTAAACTGTCGGTTCATTTTTTTTTGGGAAAAATGTTGGTTCATTTTTTTTAAATACATTGTTGGTTCAACTTTTCTTGAAAAATTGTTGGTTCAACATTTTCCAAAAATGTTAGATTCAACTATTTCTTGAAAAATTGTTGGTTCAACATTTTCCAAAAATGTTAGGTTCAATATATATGTTGTATCATCTCTACAGACCAAACTCGAATTCCTTAGCATTCCTGAAGTTGAGGCTGATGCCAATCTAGACATCTGAACGTACAGTCTGAGAGTTGGTCTTGTGCATCAGAATAGTCCTCTTCTCCGAGCCTAGTAATGCT
Source organism: Panicum virgatum (assembly GCF_016808335.1). Lineage (NCBI taxonomy): Eukaryota > Viridiplantae > Streptophyta > Magnoliopsida > Poales > Poaceae > Panicum > Panicum virgatum. The sequence continues at coordinate 837,334 of NC_053139.1, read as the reverse complement.
TTGCTTGGAATCCGATCCGATTGTTGCTAGCGTTGGACTAACTTTTGGCCCTACATTATCCAGTCGATCGCCGGGCCGGGACAAGAACCTATACCAGGGACACGACACGAGATAATCCTATCTATCCATGGAGAAGCTGCAACAGATCCAGCAAACCCTCGGCGAGATCGAAAGCCGCGTCCCCGCCGCCCTACGCGTTGTCTTGCGCATTGGCTACCATCTCTCTCCCGCGCCAGCTGACATCGCCAGCTTTGCCGCCTCCCTACTGCAGCCGGCGGCGGCGGAGGACGTGGTCACGGTCACCACCGGCGCCGATGAGGAGCAGCAGCTCAGCACCGCGGCGCCGCCGGCCCTGAGTCTCCGCTACGGGTCATGCTACGTGCCGCTGCGCGACCACGACGCGCACTTCGGGCGCGCCGACGCCGGCGTCCTCGGCGTGGCGGACGGCGTCGGCGCGTACGCGCGGCTGGGCGTGGACGCCGGCGCGTTCGCCCGCGGCCTCATGGCAAGCGCGAGCGCGAGCGCGCTCGCGGCCGTAGAGCCCGGCGTCTGCCCCTGCGCGCTGCTGGAGGCGGCGTACACGCGGGCAGCCGCGTCGGGCGCGCCCGGGGCGTCCACCGCGGTCATCGTCTCGCTCGCCGGCAGGGCCCTGAGGTGGGCGTACGTCGGCAACAGCGGGTTCGCCGTGCTCCGGGGCGGCAGGATCGTGTGCCGCTCCAAGCCGCAGCAGCGCTCCCTGAACTCGCCGCTCCGGCTGAGCGGCGGCGGGCCCGAGGACAGCGACGGCGTCGCGGCGGCGCGGGCGGGGCAGGCGGCGGCGAGGGACGGCGACGTCGTGGTGGTCGGAACGGACGGGCTGTTCGACAACGTCCGCGACGAGCAGCTGGAGCAGGTGGTGCGGATGGGCGCGCGGCTGGGGTTCTCGGCCAAGAACATGGCGGACGTGGTTGCCGGAGTTGCGGACGAGGCGTCAAGACGGACTCTCATGGGGAAGCCCGACGACATTACAGTCCTCGTCGCCTTCGTTGTCGACTCCGATTCATGATCCAACTGATATCCAGTCCTCGGCTTTAATTTTAATTTTAGGGAAAGCTCCATTTTTGTGTGCGTCATCTTATTCAGGGTCCAATGGAACAATCCGTACGTCTAGGGAAAATGCAACCTTGCTTCATGCCACTTCTGCACTGGAATCTTGCCGAGTCTCTTGATCACTCTGTTCTGCTGGTTGTGGCCGGTGCTAATTTGTTGTGAGAAAAAAATACAACTGACTGGCTGATAACTAGTGGATAGTGCTAATTTGATGTGAGAGAAAAGTACCAAGGCTGGTAGTTAGGAGAGGGTGAATTTAAGTCGCCATGCTAACCACAGAACAGCTAGAAGAAGAGACACGCAATCCACTGTTTTTTTTAAACGAACCGCACAAGATAGTGCGAGTTTCTATTGATATTGAAGAAAAATACAAGACTACGATCCTGGAAGACCGTAGGAAAAAAAAAGACTCACCTAGTTGGATTGGGACGTCAACATGGGTAACTCTGCAACTCAACTCTCCTAGAGAACCCACACCTCCACTCTCATCGGTTGGATTGGAGCATTAATACGGGTAAACTCTCAAAATTGCAGGGCCATGATTGCCAAGCAGGCCTTCCCCCTCCTAGTTGGCCAAGCTGCCGCGGCTACTAACTTTCTCCTATCTAGAAAGTCGTCGTCGAAACTCACGCGTCAATAAGAAATCGAGAAAAACAGACCACACCACACCGAGGAGGCCACTGTGTGTACAATGATCACTCTGCTGTCCGTCAGTTCATCTTCTACGTAACAAAATGGGGTGCCGAATTCCTGCAGAAATGTACCGCTGGAAACTGAACCTCAAAATAGCTACTGGCTGTCAGCCTTTTATTTTGTTTTTTCCCTTAAAAAGTGTACAGACAGGTCACAGGTAGTTAATTCAGCGTATAAACAGTGGATTCGGTCGTGCAGTTTATTATGTTTTTCCCAAGTCGCGTAGTCTATGAAAATTTTGCCACTTCTGATGGTAGTAGATCATACATGCAAAAACACAAGGCGAAAAAAAAAGTCTGAGCAAATCAAATGACAGGGCCCAAAGGCGCCTATGCCCATTCTGTTATAAAAAAAATTGATAGGTAGCCCAAGCCCAACACACTAGTCAGCCCATTCTGTTACCGATTGATAGGTAGCCCAAGCCAACACACTCGGAAGCGTGTTTTTTTATTTTTGTATTTTTCAAAAAAAAATTTACAGAAATATATTTTTGGTTTCAGGTTTTACAGTTCTGTACCCCTACCGCCCGGAGGGGGGGCGGTAGGGGGCCTACCGCCCGGCGGGGAGGCGGTAGAGACCTATATGTAAATAAAAATAAATTTATTTTGCGCAGAGGTCCTTGGAGGGAGCCTGCCGCCCCCCTGCCGGGCGGCAGGCCCCCTGCCGCCCCACCAGTTGGCAGCAGGGGGCCTGCCGCCCGGCAGGGGGGCGGCAGGCTCCCTCCTCAAATATAAAACTCCGCCCCTTTCCTCTGCGCCCTCATTTTCTGCCCACGAGATCCAGAGAGGGGAGAGGGAGAGAGGAGGGGTGAGGGAGGTAAAAAAACCGGCGAAGCCCTGCAGAATTTTGGATCCGAACCGCAGGTAACTAATATTTCTCAACTATTATAGACTTGTTTCTAAAATAATTATGAATTAGAATAGATTTAGTTTTTGGATAGTGAAATATAGAATAGTAAACTTAGAATGACAGTACCTTATTATTATTGCAGCATAAGGCAATGGCTGACTCCAATTCTGTTGGATTTTCATGGACTGAAGAAAAATCTAGTATATTTCTTGACATCATGACACATCTTGTAATCAGTAAGAAGTTGGATCCATTAGCGGATGGTACGATAGAGATGGTGTGGTCCAAATTAGTTGAGTTTAAAGATTTGACATTGTTTCGAAGTATTACAATGCAAGATTTAAAGAAACACCTGCTATAACGTCGGAAGATATATATGAGGGTATGTGAACTAGCGAATCATCCTTATGTTATTGGATTTTTACAAACTAATTGTAAGATATGGATGCGGCCAGAAGTGTATGAGATGCACATTAAGGTAACTCTTATTTAGTTCTAATCACGTCCGTTATTTGTAATCCATATTTATGAAATAGTAAAATTATTGCGTAATTATATGCTAGGATTACCCCGAGGACACGGAGTTGATTAACAAATCGATACCAAATTTCCGTAAATTGGTATGTATCTTTGGTGGACTTATGCCGCAAACTAGACGAAGGAGATCGATAAGATCTTCGGGTGATAGTACTTGGGATGCGCAAGAACAAATGCCCAGAGGTTCGTCGAGTCATGATGTAGCACCTCAACCACCAACTTGTGTTAACTGGGATGACGACATGGATGACTTCATGCCCCCGAAATCATGGCCTCCAACACATGATGTTCCTCCCCCTTTACATGAACCTAGAATTAGAAAAGAGACAAAGGGAAAGACAAGAGGTTCATCAAGTCATGTTGCACCACCTGCAGCACAAACTTGTGTTAACTGGGATGACGACATGGATGACTTCATGCCCCCCCAAACCATGGCCTTCAACACATGATGTTCCTCCCCCTGTACATGAACGTAAATCCAAAAAAGAGAGAAAGGGAAAGCAAGAGGTTCGTCGAGCCATACTACACCACCTGCAGCACCACCATCTGTCAACTGGGATGACGACCTAGATGATTTTATGTCATGATCTATAACATATGATGTTCATCGGTTTAAGATGTATGCGCATTTAGTATTGTTAATGTTGTATTATGCTTGTATGTATGTCTCGTACCTAACTTTGCATTCACTGGACATGTACATAATGTCGAGTTTGAATCGTACTTAGTCGTAATGGAGCATCGAAGTATAAACATATCATCTATTGTATGTAATGGAAAATACGAGAGTGATAAGAGGCGAACGTTGAAGTATATAAATAAGCGGTCCACAGCTATCTCATTACAAATAAACATCAGAGATACAAACATCAGATACAAACATCATAATACAACGATAATGAAACAGACATCACACATGCAGTGGCATGGCAGAACCCGTTGCAAACTACGGTAAACAGATTCCGGACTAACCTAACATGCCTTAGGTAATTAAAAAAAACAGAACAAACACAATGATGCAGCATGTCACTAGCACTAGGGTAGTCCTAGTAGCCGTACCCCCACGTAGCAAACTGCGTTGAGCCTTCTCCGCAGTATCCACTCATTACAGGTGGTGCAGGCGGTGGTGCCGGAGGCGTAGGGCCCTTCTTCTTGTGACAAGGGCAGTTGCAGTAAGGAATAGTGCATGGTTCCTCCTGTGAGCCGGCAGCATTGCTGGTATCATCAACTTCGTCGTCTTTGTTACCCTCGCTCACTTCCTCATAATGGTTCACCTTGCATTCCAGATCAAAGATCTTTATCTGGAGGTACTCGATGAACTCCTGAACAGAATCAATTGGTGCATGATCGACCCACCTAGTAAAACCACAGTTTTCTGGAGCATCGGAAGACTGCAAAATAAATTTCATGTAAGGTGTCTCATTGAAGAAAAAGAAATGAAACAGCCGAGTATTACCCATGCGTGTGGACATTTAAAGAAACGTCAACCGCCATCCATCCCGTCGGTGCACATCTGCACTAAGCAGTCCTCACCATGTCTGCATTTTGGCCACGGTTCTCTACGGTTATCGTATTGTCGAAGAGGAGTTTCATTGGTAAATTCACTCTTTTGCTGTGGCGGAAACTCAAACACTGGTTCCGGAAAGGAATCAAGTCCAAGAGGCCCCTCCCATATTATGGGGTCTCCCTTTCTTCCCCCTTTTCCTTTCCCAAAACTGTAGTAATTCTTCCCGCTAGACCCACCTCCAGACATTGGGTATACAATGAGTTTTGGTGTTTGAGTGGTGCTGGGAGTTCACAAACTTCGGAGTATTTATAGGCGCACAATGGTCTGATGACTACTCGATGCATCTCTGTGCATGCTGACTCACAGCACTGCATTGCTGCCGCTCGGTCGATCGCACCTAGATGCCGCCTTCCCCACTACACGCCACAGACCTTCGCTGTAGAATGACAGGTCCGTCGTCCTCGCCAGAGAGACTGCTTTGAAGGTGAGCTGGTGTGGTTGCCGTGTTGTCACATCTTTTTGAAATGGTGGAAGGGCACTGCTATTGGGTTGTCGTCTTTTGTCACGTATGTTTGGGCAAAGAATTCGACATTTGGGAAACCCGTGATCGCCGTGCTGAGCAGTGGCAACCTGTGATCTCGTACTCGCAGCTAGATACACTATGGTTCCTATTTTGAGCTATTCGAGCGTGTAGTCATCATCATCGTCGGCAGGATCTCGGCCGCTAACTCCTACCGCACCTAACTTGTCCTTCATTAAACCACATAACATATTGCATTGAAGATTTCATTCGTTACAACCAAATTCGAGACAAATACATAATATACTTAGTTTCGTACACACAAATACATTGCAAGCTGTTACGTGCACAACTAGATGCGGCGAATTCTTGTAGGTGGAGCCGATCCATCCATCGGATTCCCGGAAGGTCCAGCCTCGGCAGCAGCAGTGGGTACTGAAAGCTGTGGGCACTTCTTGTAAGTGTGACCGTCCGCTCCACACAAGTTGCAACGTTTTTTCTTCTTTCCAGCCTCGGACTCGTCCATTCCGTTCCGGATCCGACGTGTCTGCCGTCGGCCTATGCCCCGCTTCGTAGCTGCATCAGGGATGAACATTGGATGGGGATTTTTTTGAGTGAATGGGCCTAGAATACCGATGCCGTATATCTCATGACACCAAGTCTGTGCTGCGGCTTCTTTTGTGAAATATTGAGAAACATAGGACGCAGCATCTAACCCAGATACAGAACAAGCCGCGATGACATGGGAGCATGGTAAGTGATGCACCTTTGCCTTCTGACATCGGCAGAATACCCTCCCATTAATGGTTATCAAAACTTCTTGAATTACCCTTTGTCTGCGGACACCCTGTCCAGTCCTGTCCCTGCATGATACCTCAAATCTTTGCTCCTTTGTGCCCATCGATATGACTGAGTGAAATCGAGCCTTTTCAAATTTTTTCTCCATGTACTCATTGACCCTTCTGCAAAAATGCACTCCTGGATCATTAAGTAAGGGAGCGGCTGATGCGTATCGCTCCCGAAAATACCTTATACATCCATACATGATGAACTCAACAATGCCAACAAGAGGAAATACACGAACACGACGCATTACCATATTGTAACATTCAGCATGGTTGGTCGTCTCGATTCCATAACGTCTCCCATCTGTGTCATACAGAAGTGACCACTTCTCTTTAGGCGCACCATCAATCCACTGTGAAAATAGCTTAGCATGTCCAACTAATGAATCTGTAGAACGTCTCCTGCTGGATGATGAGGCCTGGCTCTTAAGCAATTCAGCGCTCATGTCATCAATTATACCCCACAAAGCATCAAACTTCCTCTGCTGATTCTGAGTGCACAATCGCTTGAACAAATTCATCGGATCCTTATTCTTGAACCGCTCATAAAAGTTAGCCTTCTCATTCTCAACAAAGGCAAAGGCGATGGGAACTATCTGCTTGTTGCAATCAATTCCGATTGCCGTCAATATTGTTCCCTTATATTTCCCTGTCAGGAAAGTGCCGTCAATACACAGAACAGGAAGGCAGTAAATGAATGCCCTCACACATGCTCCAATGCAGAAGAAAGCTCGTAGCAGAATGCTTGGCCCCCCTGACAAGCTCGGTACACTGTATGTATCAAAAGCACTTTCAGGATTTCTGTGCACAATAGCTTCAAGCATACGAGGTAGGTTGTCATATGATGCTTCATAAGTGCCAAACCTCATCTCAAATACTTTTTGTTTAGCCCGCCAAGTCTTTGCATAGCTGATCACATACTGGAAATTATGTTCAATGTCCCTAATTATCAATGCAGACTCATAATTCATTTTGTCAAGAATCACCCCATACATCTTCTTAGCCACGAAAGTTGATGTGATATTACGATGATGTCCCACAACACCTGTCAATCTACAAGTATGTGGTGTAACAATTGAACATTCCCAGTGTGTCTTGAACTTTCCCTTGTATGCATGCACTCGCCATGTACAGTCTCTATCTGCACACCTCACCTCGTATTCTTTGCTGCTAGACTTCAGTACTCTGAATTTCTTCCTCAGAGATACAGCCCAGAGCTTCACAGCATCCTTCACATCCTCAATGGTACGATACTTTGCCCCTTATATGACCTCATTCACTCTGTATTCAAACTCCGGACATCTAATATCTTGTACCACTGGATTACCAAAACCCTCTTTGCGCCATTCACCTAACACTGGGAAGCGCTCATCGTCCTCATCGTCCGATGAGTCCCCATATTGCTCTATTATTTGTGCATCCTGGTCTTCTTTCTCCATGTCCTCCACAATTCCAGGTATCCGCTCGCCTTCATCTGCTAAACCTTGTGGTTCTGGTTCTGGTTCTGGAGCTTGCATGTTCTCTTCTTCTTTATCCTCTTCCATCTCTTCATTGCAGTCAGCTGTTGTGTGTTTTGATCCTTCACCTAAATCAGCGGTCTTCTGGTGAATCTGAATTACCATTGCGAGATGCCACCCACTTTCAAGAGCTACGTGAATGTAATGTTGCCATTCTTCCGTACTACTTATATGCGTCAACTCCCATAAATCCCCATTAGCTTCCCAGTAAGTCAAGGTATGAACCGTAAGCAAATGGGTCTTTGGATTCACATTGAACATCTTGTGAAGACATTTCTGTATGGACTCAAAACTCATCTCTAGGGGTTTATCTAGACTGCACTGTCTTCTTTCCAATGCTGATAGATTTACTCCATAGGAATCATGAGTAATTCTATAGAAGTCACTGTAATGAACTTGAAATGCCACTTTGCTCGACATATCTGGCCATACAAAGACTTCATTTTAATTAATCTAATATCTACAAATATACTATGCCTTCAATTATAACCACTAATCCGAACCCTAAATGCTTACAATAATAAAAAATACTAATCATAAAATTAAACATACAAAAAAAATCTGAAATGACAAAGTTGAGAAATATTGGTTATCTACGGTTCGGATCCAAAATCCTGCAGGGCTTCGCCGGTTTTTTTACCTCCCTCACCCCTCCTCTCTCCCTCTCCCCTCTCTGGATCTCGTGGACAGAAAATGAGGGCACAGAGAAAAGGGGCGGAGTTTTATATTTAAGGAGGGAGCCTGCCGCCCCCCTGCCGCTCCCTTCAAGGACCTCTGCACAAAATAAATTTATTTTTATTTACATATAGATCCCTACCGCCTCCCCGCCGGGCGATAGGCCCCTGCCGCCCCCTACCGGGCGGTAGGGGTACAAAACTGTAAAACCTGAAACCAAAAATATATTTCTGTAAATTTTTTTTTTTGAAAAATACAAAAAAAAAACGCCTCGGAAGCTTCCAGTTTCAGTACGCAGAGGAACCACCGCCTGGAGTCATCAGACTCGAGGTCGGCGCCGGAGGAGCTCCCGCCTCCCGCCCCGCCGCTGCCACCGCCAACTACCGGTGTACCTCCGCTCCCGGTCAGCTGATCAGGCATGCACACTCGCTTCTCATCCGAACTGTTCCTTCTCCCATCCTCCCGGACTACGCCTCCATTGTTTTGTGCGGATCGCCGGATCCCCAATGCATGAACTGACTTCTGACTTGAAACATTATTAAGGGCGTCTCATGGTGACGTAGTTGATATTTTTGTGGAAAAATGGTAGTTAATCTGAGCTGAAAAGATTATCCATTAAACCGCTGGTGCCAAACGTACCAGTTTTACTGTTTGAACGGTTCTAAAATGGGTACTGTGTCCCCAATAGAGTGAGCTTTTGTCCATTAAATTATAAGTATGCCATGTTTTTGTTACTTTTCTGTGATAGAGTAATAGGGTAGCAATGATGAAAAATATTATCATGTTTTTATCCTGGCCTGTCTCTTTGATTTCTTCTCTCTGAAAAACCTGTCTCTGAAATTATTGATCAGTTTACAAAGGGGCAGTACTCAACAAGATTTTAGACTGAAAGAAGGCTGCACACATTTGTAAGCATTACTGCAATTATTAGCTAAAGCACCATAATCCATATAATCCAACCATGCCAAGATCACACTGGTTTGTTTTGCAACAAGTATTATTGTGCATGTTCTGTTCTGTTGCATTATTTGCTTACTACTGGCATTTGAGGAACCATACACTACACACTATCCACATTTCTAACAAATTTTTCAGCTTTGCAGTTTGTATGGTTCATTCTATCCACTTCAACCTGCTAATGTTGCCTTTGGGTTTACAATTTGTCACAGAGAGCTTCTTTCACCTGCAAGTTATGTCCGAGCTTCGAAATTGGGCAGACCTCCCAGATGGCTTGCTGCACACATCATTTCTTTGTTGGGCTCGTTCCGTGACCTTCTTGCCTTTGCAGCCACCTGCCACCCGTGGCGCTCCGCCTTCTCCTCTCACCCATCCAAATCTATCTTGTACACACTCTTCCCACCTCTTCTCCTCCAGCCTAATGTCCCTTTCTGCTCCCCTCGCCCTTTACCAAATGTTGCCAGAAACACTTTTATACCCAAACGGCCATGTTATGTCGCTGATTTAGCCAGCCAAGACAAGTCACTTCTTTCTCAGATTCCTGTGCTTTCTATTGATTATGGAAACAACTGCCCACCAAGTGCTTTGGATAAATTTGCCTTTCGGGGTGCTTCCTTTGGCCATATGATCTTCTCCAGCAACAGATCCTGTTTTCTTATTGATGTGTTCACTGGTATTGATGTTTCACCTCCACTACTGCCTATTGATCAGTACACTGAGATCTACTACGGTGCTGCCCTCACAGCTCCACTAGCATCTCCAAACTCACATCTCATTGTCTCCATTGGGTCGTCCAACTTCTTTTGGCGTGTTGGTAGTAACTTTTGGTTGAAACGCTCTCCTCGCAATGGAACACTCACTAAATTTGTAGGCTTCAAAGGCCAGGTCTTTGGCATGGGTTCTGATCGTAGGCTGTTCATGGTGCACTTGACGCCCCGGATCCACTTAGAGAAAATACCAGTTTCCTGGGGTGGGAGAAATAGCATGACTAAATGGCATCTTAGCACCGCTTGGCTGGTGGCATGCGGCCACATGCTTCTCATGATCGGCTGCCAAAGTTGTTATCCAGGAACAGGAAGTGTCTTTGAAGCCTACCGTCTTGACACTTCAACTGAACCTGCAAAGTGGGTGAAAGTGGAAAAGTTGGAGAATTGGGCGATATTCATCAGCAACGACAAGAGAGTCCAGCCACTATCATGCATGAACCCAGAGAGATGGGGAGGGAGGAGCAACTGTGTATACTGCTATGATTTTGGCCATTGGGTTGTGTTTGAGTTCGGCAAAAGCAAACCGCTGCATGGAGATGACGCCAAACCTGATGTCTTTATTTTCATATGTTGTGGCAGCATGGTGCAACCTATATGGCTTGTCCCCAGTATGTTTTCTTTTTGTTCTTGACGGTTGATGATTCCGCTGTGAGAAGTTTCAATAGACTTGTCTAAACTGTTGGAACTTGGATATGTTGAATTATGTTGTGGTTTCTCTAAGATTTAATTGGAGTATGATGACTTTGTGCTTTATATCTTGACCCAGCATTCATGTTCTGGGCCAGTTTTATGCTTGCCGCTCTTGTGCCGGTGTGTATGAACTAAGTAATGGAAGCACTGCTATTTCAGATCTTGATCAGAGTGTGTGATGACTTTGAGCTTGATTTATCTTTTCAGCACTGATGTGCAAGCCAGTTTTATGCTTAAAGTTCTCAAGGTTTGAAAAGTAAAAAAAAGGTATATGCAGTTATAAAATTTATGGTCAGTTTTATTCTTGAAGTTAGTTCTCAAGGACAACTCTAGTTTGAAAGTTAAGAAACTATATCTACAGCTATAAATTTACCACATCACTCACTGTCGAAGCTACTCACACATGATGTGCCACAATCTAAATGGGTTACTGTGTTTGTCATCTCTAGACTGAACTCGAATTTTCTGAGCAACTTGAAACAATATGTACTTCCCTGGTGTCCGCTGATCAATCTCCAGGACTAATTCATGTTCATTACCTGAAGTAGAAAGTTCAAAAGGCAGGTCAAAGAAGCTAGGACACGAGGACATCTAACGTCAAATTTGCTATGATGCATAGGTTAGCAAGTGAAACGTAAATCCGAAGGATTGATTTCTGGATCAGTTATGGAACAACCGATCGAATTGTTTCTCATTTCGGCTTGCTAACCTATGCATAATCTTAAGTTCTTCCAACAAATTAGATGACCAGCGAGTCAAAATGCCCCAAAACGCATACAAATAGTATTTCCGTAATACAGGAAACAGAAGAAGAAAAAAACTGTTACAAGAGCAGTTTAGGTACTGGGCGTTGGGAACTGCTTAAGCGGAAGCATTCATCCTCCAATCCCAAAAAAAAAATAAGCGTGTTCAGAGATAGTACTGTCAGACTCTCGGTGATTTGTTTCCATCCGATCCAAATGAAAATCATTCAGTCGGTGATGATACAAGCCTGCAATGCTCGCTGCTCGGCATGGCATCGGAGAGGACACTACTGGCGGCGTTGGAGAGGAGGATCTCTGCGCCTTCCGCCATATGCGTCCACGCAACACCGTCCCCAACGTCACCGCCCTCACTCAAATTCTCCATCCAGAACGTACGGCGCCTCCGGCCACCGCGGCGATGCCGGCAACTCGCTCGGAGCGAGGTCGGAGCTGTGGGCGATGCGCCTCCTGGGCTCCTGGCCTGCCGCGAGAGATGCATCGTCCTCGCACCGCGCCCGGTGGTGCCGGTGCCGCCGCCGCCACCAGGTACCTATGCTGTCGGCTCCGCCTCTTTCTGGCCTCCCTGGCCACCTCCTGCTCACCGGCGGGTGGCGCTGGCCGCCGTTCGCCGGCGCAGGGGGTGGACGCTATCTGATTTACCGTCCGGGGTGGACGGTATTTCATTTACCGTCCACCCCCTGGGCGCCTCAAAGCCGTCCGATTTAGATCCTGCGGTCGGGATTAAACAGGGGAGCCTCCACGCAAACGTTATTTCTCGAACCAGCAGGCAACAGCCGATGCAAGCGTGATGCCAGAGGCGCGCCATGGCCGGCCGGAAGCCACCGGCGACGGCGACGGCGACGGCGAGGCACGGATGCCGGCACTTTCCGGCGAACCGCGTCGTCGGGAACCACAATTATGTTCTCTCAGGTCTCCCGTCCCGCTGCCGCGACGTTTGCAGAAGCCTGCGCACCATGAGCGAGCCGTGGAGCAGGCGTTCTTCACCATCGAGGGCAAGAGAGAATTTTCACGTTTATTTCCAATGGCAACCAATTAATGCAAATTCCACGAAATTTCCAATGGCAACCAATCAATCCTCTTCACGACGATTTCACACCAGGAATCAGCTCTGAAGCAGAGCGTGGTCAAGAAAAGCTTAAATTCCACGCGATGCGACGGCGACGCGACCCACCTAAAGCTTGCCACTCGTGGTCACCTCACCAACTCTCGCTGTGACTGTGAGGGCTTCGCGTCCGGCGGCGGCCGTCCGACGTCGAAACGACGACGCCGCGGCGCGCCACGCAGAGCAACCATGATTGCGCCGCCCTGCACCACCCACGCCGTGCCTTCCGGGCTACAATGCTCGCACGGCGAAGGGTTTTTGCCGCCGTCGCGTCTGACGGGGCTGCAGGGATCTCCGCTCCTCTTCCAGGCTGGTAGTGCCGCTCGCCGTCGTGCGCCGCCGCGGCCAGAGCATGGGCAGTTGCCGTCCAGGGGTGGACGGTATTTCATTTACCGTCCACCCGGGTAGCCGGATGCCGTCCAATCCAGATCCAACGGTCAATATTAAGCACGGTCGGGCCGGGTACCCCGCGCGCCCGCCGCGGTTAAACTGGTTGCGCGCCGCGCGCCGCCGCCGGTTTGCGGAGGAAACGAACTGCACCGCCGGAATCCACCGCTGTTAGGAGAGCGAGCTAGATCCATGGCAAGGATCGGATCGAGATGTCTGTATGTTCTGAACATCTCAACTCTGAACCGAGTTGCAGTGCAAGCAGCCCAATGACGCTGGCCGTCGAGGAGCTAGCAGGGGCTCGCGTCACCCTGGCCTCAACAAGAGCACGCGTGGAAGCCAGACAGCCATGGTGGCCCTGGCTAATTGCTTCTTGCGCCAACAGCTAGCTAGCTGCTCCATTTCTAAGCTACTTGGTGTACGTCCTTCTGATTCAGTGAGTTTTTAAGCTGAATCTGACATGCGGCTAATTGCTTGCATCAACAGCCTCCGGCCACCGCGGCGACGCTGGCAACTCGCTCGGAGCCGTGGGCGATGCGCCTCCTGGCCTGCCGCGAGCGATGAATCGCACCGCGCCTGGTGGTGCCGGTGCCGCCGCCGCGCCCGTACCTTTGCTGTCGGCTCCGCCTCTTGCTGGCCTCCCTCGCCGCCTCCAGCTCACCGGCGGGTGGCGCTGGCCGCCGTTCGCCGGCACAGGGGGTGGACGCTGTCTGATTTACCGTCCGGGGTGGACGGTATTTCATTTACCGTCCACCCCCTGGGCACCTCAAACACGACACGAACCAGCAGGCAACAGCCGATGCAAGCGTAAGGTGATGCCAGAGGCGCGCCATGGCCGGCCGGAAGCCACCGGCGACGGCGACGGCGACGGCGACGCCGAGGCACGGCTGCCGGCGCTGTCCGGCGAACCGCGTCGTCGGGGACCACAATTATTATATTCTCTCAGGTCTCCCGTCCCGCTGCCGCGACGTGTGCAGAAGCCTGCGCACCATGAGCGAGCCGAGGTGCAGGCGCTCTTCACCATCGAGGGCAAGAGAGAATGTATGAATGCTAAAGCTTGGCACCTTTAGAGCGAGGACACGTACGATCGCTACTGCTTGCTCTTGATTTTCTCTGACATGTGTTCTATGTTCACCGCCAGCAGGACGATTCATGTCTCTGAAGTCTGAACTGAAGATTGGGTGGTTGAGCTGCGGGGAAACGAGAATCATCAGTTGGTTCAGCTGTTCTGTATGTGAAACCCGTCTGATTCGTGGAGCGCACTCGACTTGTGTGATGCCGCCGATGTTAGTGCTCATGACTTGCACACCTTCTTCCTCCCAGAACATGCTGTCGATCTAACCGACGAACTCCTATATCTGCCCTCCTACCTCACATATATACTTCTACACCATTTACACGGCTTGTGACTGGAATTGATCATGAGCGCTATCTATGCCTTCCCGATGCTACTTCACTAAACTCATCATGTGGTCTTGCCAAATGAGTTGAGATCTAAGAGGGAACTGACATGCGTCTTTACCAAGATTATAGAGAACTTCCCCATATGCCCCAAAGCTAGCTCTGTTCGTGTCATAGGCTATGCAGTCAAAAGAGATGCGCAGTTTGGATAGGATCAGTGACCATTCATCCTCATTCCTCGTGATTGTAGTTGGTCGCCGGGGCTATGTCCATCCCACTTACACCACGCTATACAGGGACAAAAGCGAGCTGTAAATAGTGGTGGGGTGGCAGGCTCTTTCTTATTGCAGATCTGAGTCTTTCGCTTTGAAAAATAGTGCAGAACAGTGACTCTCACTAATTTTGTACAGATCCCGATGATGATTCACATCTCCACCTTGACGCTATGGATTTCAAAATGAGTTAAAGATGTGTTTACTGTTATAGTCCAACAGTCACCATGTACATGACAAAAGAGATACACTAGCACATCAACATCTCGACAAACATCCCGCGCATGTGGTCATGTTTCCCCACATTTCGCTTTTAATTATACGCACTGCTAGAGCTGCTCCAAGCTGTTACGCATGTCCGCATAAACATATTCACTGAAACTTGACAGACCTTGCAGTCTCTGATGACATACATAGAGTCACAAAAGCAGAGGACAGATAGCAAGAATCAATCCGTCACGCATCCACACCATGCGTAGATCCTCTGCACGATTTTACACCTGACTTGGAGTGGCAACATGGTCAAGAAAAGCTTTGCCGCTCCTGGTCACCTCACCACCGTCCGCGCCGCCTCGCTGTGACTGTGAGGGCGCCGGCGGCGGCCGACGTCGAAACGACGACGCCGCGGCGCGCGTGGAGCAGCCATGGTTGCGCCGCCCACGCCGTGCCTGCCGGGCGACAATGCTCGCACGGCGAAGGGTGTCTTCCACCGCCGCCGCCTCTGACGGGGCTGCAGGGATCTCCGCACCTCTTCCTGGCTGGTGGTGGCGCTCGCCGTCGTGCGCCGCCGCGGCCAGAGCATGGACAGTTGCCGTCTAGGGGTGGATGGTATTTCATTTACCGTCCACCCGGGTAGCCGGATGCCGTCCAATCCAGATCCAACGGTTATTATTAAGCGCGGTCGGGCTGGGCACCCCCAATAAGGCGCGCGCCCGCCGCGGTTAAGCTGGTTGCGCGCCGTCGTCGGGGACAGCCGCCGCCGTACCCGAGGAAGACGGGCGCCGCCGCCGATTGCGGAGGAAAGGAACTGCACCGCCGGAATCCGACGCTGTCAGGAGCGCGAGCTAGCTCTGTGGCAAGGCCGCACGGAGCGAGATGTCTGTCTGTTCTGAACATCTCAACTCTGAACCGAGTTGCAGTGCAAGCAGCCCAATGACGCCGGCGACCGAGGACCTAGAAGAGGCTCGCGTCACCCTGGCCTCAAGAGCACGCGTGCAAGCCAGACAGCCATGGTGGCCCTGCCTAATAGTAATTGCTCGCGCCAACAGCTAGCTGCTCCATTTCTAAGCTACTAGGAGGTGCCATTTTGATTCAGCGAGTTTTTAAGCTGAATCTGACATGCGGCTAACTGCTTGCGCCAACAGCACCGCAACTGTCCATGGAGGGATGGATTCATGGTCCCCTTGCTTAGACAGTAAATATCACTGCTCACGAGTTACATATTTTAGAATCACACATACCCTATTGCTTAGACAGTTAATATCACTGCTCATGGGTTATGTATTTCAGAATCTTACATTGTCTGTTTACTGATCTGACCTAAACAGTTATGGTTTCTCTCTCCTGTCTCTTTATGTAGTCCGTGAACGCTCTTCTGTTTGAGTGTTTTCAGTTGGTCGTAGAGCTATGACAATTGTTCTTTAAATTCAAAAAAATGATAATTGTTCTTTTCACTAAACTAGTTGAATGCCCGTGCGTTGCTACGGGTGATAAAAGATTTTTTTGTACGATACACAAATAAGCAATATATGAAGTCACATATATCATGATATACAAGAATGAAATTTTTGCAAGTTTGATGTGTAACCAGCTAGAGAAATAGTATTGATCATGCTCGATTCCATACATTCATCTATATCAATGCACATACAGGAATTCAAGTAGTTCTGTGCCATACCTTGCTACAGACAAAACAAATTCCCCAGTTAACATTATTGTTAGCACTTCGGAGTTCTCTTTATTTCCTTTTTCATGCGGCTAACAAACTGCCTGAATGGAGCTCTGCCCGATGCCCGCCTGTTTGGACTTGCCCTGTTGGCTGTCGAACCAGAAGGACAAGCTGTCGAGCTGGCACGTCGAAGCTTGGAGATGAATTATTGACCTATTGACAGATGAATAGACCGCACATTCCTTGAGATATTTGATAAATGAAAACTGATGTTTGCCTTGCCCAGAAAGATAGAAACAATATATGATTTGATCATGAAACTCTAAGGGCACACAACGCATTAACTTCAAGAAATAATTGAGGATCACAGAAAGAGGAAAAAGAAACCAAAGGTTCACCTAACAATTTAGTTTCTGAAAGTTTTGAACAATTGTATCAGACAATGTTCTCAAACTGCTTGTTTGTTGTTTTCGAATATTAGAGATTCTCTTATCCCAAAAAAAAAAAGAGGAAAGTGGAAATACAATTCTACATATTCTCAAAGGATTTAGCATTTATTTTGCTTTGCAACTGATCTAACACTATTCAGTGTAGGCAAATAATACATTACATTTACCATGAAAATACTGAGCTTGTCTATCGATATCTAAAACTCAAAAGAATCGTGCTTAAAAAGCACCCAGATAAACAGAGTGACTGACGTTATCCTTGACAAGCTCTATCTACTTGATATATGTTTCAAGATGTGAGTTGTAGGTTCTAATAACTCATTGACAAGCTCTTGCTTCTATTCAAACATGGATGTAACTATATTATCAAAAAAAGGGATGCCTCAACACCAACAAAATTCCAAACCTTCTAGCAGATCAAGTGCAATAGAACTTTGAACCGGCTCCAATTCCAAGAAACTTTTTCATTCACATCAACCATAGCAAGGTAAAATCCATTGCCATATTGCAACCATTTCTTTCCTATATAGATGGTCGCAAAAAAAACTCATTAGTAGGCCATATTGATCAATATTATTTTCTGGCCAGTAGTCAATATCAGTAGCATACAAAAATCAAGGTATACTATGTTGCACTTCAAAAATAGTTGCATCTTGCATAAAAAATATACCATCAGTCTGTAACTTCAGCCAACTCATATAACTTGAAAAATGTACAGAATAAAAAGGCATCATAGTGAGCCGAATGCCTCCTGCAGAAAACCTTCTGCAGTGACTGTCCCAAAATAGCACCAGGTAGCAAATGAGTATCTATATAGTGTATTTGAAGTAGTTTTTTCATTTGTCTTCATAGAAACAACACTTGTCCCAAAAGAGCACCAGGATATTTGCATTGCTGTGCAGAAAAACAACAGTTCTCCAATTCACTTTAGCAATTGGTACAGAATATCCTAGTTTTCAATGAATATCTCAAATTAATCTATAGAGGAAAAAATTATACAAACCACAATCTGAAACTGAAGGATTATTTTGTTCTTTCAACAAGCTAATGTCAAAGAGATCAATATGATAACACGAACCGACTGAGATTTGTTAGTTGCACACTCATCTTGTGTCAGAGCACTGAACCACAACTCATGAACAAGGAAAAATTCCATCATCCCTTGACACCTCTCTGATATCATCCTCTTTTCCTACCCTGTTTATGACCTCCTTTATCTCATTCCTGGAAGTCCACAGTGCTACTAAACATGTAATACACCTTTTTACAAATTATGACAGAGAAAAATATTACCGGAGAATAGTATCCTATTATAAACATTCTATCGAACACCTGGTGGGTAGACTGTGACATTGGGGACCAGGAGGATGGTGTTACGGGGAATCTTCACTCTAGCAAGTGCACACCAATTCCGGCAACAAACGTGGTGTGCATTCAGTAATCTACACGCTAAAGGAGAGGATGCAAGAGGTTACATTAGGAATGCTCGTGCTTGAACAGAGATGCAAGACTGTGGCAGGTTAGAGGGAATCGCAGGCTAATAAAATTACTCACGAGTTCTTCACCTTGCATATCTTGTCCTTGCGGCAGCGGCAGCAGTTGGGCTCGCGCCACTTCGTCTTCTCTGACGGATCTGAAGGACAAAACAAATCGGAAAGAGGAAGCTGGTAAAGGGAGAGAAGCAAATGGAGGGGAAGTGCTCGAGATATGAAGGGGACATGACATCCTCTTGGTGTTTCGATATTTCAAGAGACCAATCAATACCCAAACTAATTTGATTATATCACCTCTCATCGACTGAGTTTGTACTCAAGGAGCAAATTCATCACCTCTCTGGAGCCATTTGGCGGCCACTGCGAGGGCGGAGGAGAGGCGCCCCGCTTGGCTGACAAATCAAATCCGGCATGACTCACCAAGGGCAAGAGGAAGAAGAATCAGCGAGGAAATCGAGGGAGACTCACCAAAGGGAACGGGCGGGACGAGCAGCCACCGGGCGAAGTCGAGGTGCAGTGGAGGGTGAGGCGCCGCTGGTGCGGCGTGGTGGAGCGTGAGGGCGCCGGAGGGGAGGGAGGCGTCCTGCCCCGGTCAGCCAAGCAGAGGCGGCGGCAGCGCGCCGTCGAGCACGCGATCCGGTGAGGGCACGGAAGGCGTGGCGGGCGGCACCGAGCGGCGATGCGAAGTCGGCGAGGAGGCGCGGCCGTCATGCCGGACCGGGGCGGGGTGACGTCGGAGCAGAGCGCCAGGACGGCCTCGGCGGAGCGAGGAGGGACGCGCGGGTCGGCTCGCCGTGTCTCAGATCAAAGGCCGCCACACCGGGTCTCCGGCGGGCCGGCGTGAGCGTGGGGCCGAGGAGCGCGGGCGCCGAGAAGAGCTGGCGGAGGAGGAGGGGCGCGCGGGACAGCTCGCCGTGTCCCTGGTCAAGGGCCGCCACACCGGGTCTCCGGCGGGCTGGCATGAGCGTGGGGCCGAGGAGCGCGGGCCGGCGGAGCGTCGGCGCCGAGAAGAGCTGGCGGAGGAGGAGGAGCGCACGGGTCAGCTCGTCGTGTCCCAGCCTCCCAGGTCAAGGGCCGCCGGTGCGAGAGCGGGGCGGCGGAGCTGCAGAGCGAGAGCGTGGCGGAGGAACCGTCGAAAGGCGTGGGGGCGGCATGGTTAACCTTACCGGTGGGAACCGGTCCGGTTTGACCGGTAACCGGTCAAACCGGTCCGGACCGGTTCCGGTTCCGACCGGTTCCCAACCGGTCCAAATTCAAATTTTGAATTTGAATTCAAAAAAATGAAAAATTCTCAAAAAATTCCTAAAAATATTTCAAGGTGTGATGAATCTAATGGTGTCAAATTTTCTCAAAAATTCGTTCATTTAGTATGGTTTGCGGAATTTATAAGTTAAATAAAAAAAACGTGCATACGAAAGTATACAAATACAATGTAAAAGTAGTATAAAAAAGAGTTGGAGGGTTCATTTAGACTAAAATATGTTGTACAAATATTTATTTAGTATACTTTGTGGGCATTTGAATTTAAAAAAAAAGAAAAAAATTTGAATTTGACCTGTACCAGTCAAACCGGCCGGTTACCATCCAAACCGGCCGGTATACCGGCCAAACCGGCCGGTATACCGGTCTAACCGACCGGCATACCGATCGGAACCGGTTGAACGGGGAAGTTTGAATTCAAATTTGAATTCCACCGGTTCCGACCGGTAACCGGCCAAACCGGACCGGTATACCGGAACCGGAGGCCGGCGGTTACCGGTCACCGGTCGGATACGTGAACCCTGGGGGGCGGACCGGGAAGGAGGGACCAAGAGAGACGGGGATGCCGTTTTTTTTTTAGCGTGGGCAGACTCACGGGGGAGCGGATTCAGCCGAGTTCTTTTTTAGGTAGTAGGAGATTTATTAGTAATAAAGAACTTTGTGATTTTAGAAGCACTTTCATTAGCAATGAATACTAAAGCTTTCCTGGTGAAAGCAACATTTAGGCTCTAGAATAACATATTCAGGTCCAACCAGTTAGCCACCTTTTGAACTCCTGCATTTCTTGGCGAAAGCAGCATTTAGGCTCTAGAATAACATATTTCATGCCCAACCAGTCAGCCAACACTCACTCTGTTCGCTGGGCTGGAGCTGGTGGCTAGAGTGGTATGAGAGAAAAATACTGTTGACCGGCTGATGGCTGGAAGCTGGTGCTGGAGCAGTATGAGAGGAAAACACTGTTGGGCTGGAGGCTGCTGGAGCTGCCGAACAGAGTGACTATTTGATTTTTGATATCAAAGATCTTCAATTAAAGATTCATTTGCTTCAATAACATTTGTCTGGTGGCCCTATGGTAGCTTTCTAAAACTTGTGTTTGCTACTTGCCACTGGTCCACATTAGGGGGTATTTGATGCTACTTTGCTTCACTGGGATAAATGAGTGACCCCCCGAGATCTGCATGGTATATCAAAAGAGAAACCTGAGATGAAAAAAAGAGTGAAGAACTAGAGTTATACATGAAAAAACCAGAAATAAAAAAGACGGAGAAACCAGAGTTATACATGAGAGACGCAGATGCGCTGAAACCAAAGAGCTCCAAAAATTTTGAGCAAGTCTTTAACGATGCAATGCCTAGTTAGCTTGCAGGGGTGAATCTACTGGGACTCGCCATCTTCGTACAGCTTTCTTGAGTGTCTCAGCTTGTTCGTGAACTTTTGCTCCTTCCTCCTCTACCCAAGTCCTGACACAAATCAGTATCAGTTTCCTTTTACCACAAGAGGACCAAGGGTGCCAGTTATGTTAGTTTGAACTTAAATGCTCCATGCTACCAAGGCTAAATAAATGTTATATAGTTGGTACACATAAGTGAGAACACATTTTAGATAAAATCAATGGCACTGAAGGTCACTGATCATGTTGAGCAATCCTTCAAGAATACTGGTGTTGGTGCTAGGGGTATTATTTTCCGCATTGAAAGTGCATCATGCCACCCTTATATCCAAATAGCATATCTATAGTTTTTGTTTCAGATTCTGTATACCTGCTTATCTATTATTGAGTTTTTAATTAAAATTAGAATCCCAAGAATAAGAATTGGGAAATTTCTAAAAATCGCAGTTATGCATTCATTGGCAGTATAACCATTGATCAGCCAAATAAGCTTAGCTTGGCTTTCCAACCTAGTGGCATCTCAACGCAGCAACAAAAAGCTGATTCTAAGGGAGTTGCAGGTTCGCAACCCAGTCAAGCATGGCCAAGTGTAAAATCAGTTGTCTACCCCTACCTAGTATTCATGCATGTTTCCTAAGTGTTCGAAACATATAAGCACATCACAAGTGTAAATATGCTGAAACATGTGATAATCAGAAAAGGACAGGTCGTATAGAAGACAAACCTTAGCATTGTAAGGGCTTCCTTTTCACCTTCAAGACGTGATTTAGCTTCATTGACAGCTTGATGCTTGCCGGTTATATCCGACAACAGGTTTTCCAAAGTCTGCTGATCAGCCATGACCTTTGCATTCTCAGTTGCCAGTCTATCATACATGCCATCAATTTCTGACCTTAGATTTATGAGTTCTTGATTCTGGCACTCTAAAGCTGCTTTTTCTTTCGACAAGTCTTCTAGTTCTCTTTCTCTGCCTATCCTCTCATTTGCAAGCTCATGCAACACATGTTGAAGATCCTTGTCAACTTCGAAAGCTCGTTGTTGCTCCTTTTTCATCTTCTCCTCCCATTGTTGTCGTATATCTCCTCTACTAATTAATTCTTCCATTATTTCAGCTATGGCAGAAAGATGGGCTTGATTTTCTGCTTCTAATCTGTTTAACTCATCCCGAATTGCCTCCTCCATTCTACCACTGGTCAATGCAGCAGCTGCTTGTGCTTTTGTTACAGGTTTCAGTGGTTGAAGGCGTCTTGTATTTCCTATTATATCCCATGATCGTGAAGGAAATTAGTAAGCACACTGAAACAGGGAATAGCTGATCTTCTCAAATATCAATTGATGTAGATTGTAAATGAGAGTCACAAGTTGACACTTGACAGAATACAGAACACAGTAAGACGCAGTATGAGCAAAATATCTAGTACTAGGTAAGTTCATATACATGTCCAAGCCAGATAAGATTCTTTTTTCTAAAAGAGTAATTAAAACTAACCAAAAATAGCTAGCATGGTTTTACAACTATCACGCAGAAAAATGCACATTTGTGTGTTGAAGCAAACACCTGAACATAGATGGCAAACCCAATGCAATATAAAATGGTAAATATTTAAAAAAAAGTTCCCAGTACTACAATTCAATCAGTTAGAGAGATGAAATTGAAACATAACTCAAAATCACCACTAACATATGCCAAAACAAGTTGTTCCTAATCACCATTGTGATCACTGATCAATCAAAATGCTAAAATAGTCTTCGGCAAGTAAGTTGCAGAAAACCACTCCTAAACAAATTAAAGATCTTGCAAACCACTGAAGAGACCAAAAAGAATATTAACAGATCATACCGAAAACTTTGCTGATGATGTTGTTCTCACCAGCCATCAGCTCTATGAGCATGGATGGAGACACATCTGGGCAATCACTAAAATGCAAAATGCGAACATTTTGATTCAGCATCTGGACAGTAACCAGAGTCAGGATTCACCAAAAAAAATGAAAGAAAAGCATCTAACTGAAACTGCAGCACAAAAATAACAAGATAAAGCATACGTTTACCTTTTGGTCTATTCCCAATGCACGTGGATGTTCCACAAGCACTTTCCAGTTGACAAGATCAAAACGAGAGAGATAACTACAGCCACAACAACAAACATAGAAATGAGAATAACATTACAACTATAAAAAAACAGTGAAAACCATCATTTTACATATGTTAGGTTTGTACCTCTCAGGCAGGAATAAAGAATTTCCCTGACAACTAGGAGAACCACTTGTCGAAGTTTCCAAGGAGTTTGATAGTTTACTCAGTACAATACCAGATTCTCCTAAAGCTTTCCATTAGCGATGCAGAAAAATAGATTACAGTGTCAGTGCTGAACTCCAATGGAGGCTAGTGCTAAGGGAAAAGGAAATACATAATTTCGTAAAAGTGGCGCTACATGTTACACTGGCAAATGCAGTGTGGAATGACTAAATAGTGAAGCTTGTCTCTAGGACAAAAAATAATTTTCTTGGCATAATGCCATACAATAAACAGTGGCACTTACATTGGATGTACAAGAAATCAGGGTCATCAACATTTACGTCATCAAAGGCACTTTGGATTGAGCCAGAAGTTAATTTATTAGGAACAATTCTTTGCATCCTTGTCCTACAAATTGCAAAAATGTATAATCAAGAAACTAATAATCAAATGCCATACAGGTTTACAGATTTTTTTAATACTGTCTTGCCTCATTACCTCTCAAACTTTGAGCACAACTTAACGAACCATCTTGCAAATTCCCTCCGAGTACAAAAATCACTGGGGCTAACATCTTTCTCAATTATCTGTGAAGGCACAGTATATGAGCTAAACATAATTAGAACTATGCTTAACTAACAAAAAGGTCTTCCAGAAGAAAATTGTATAATAAGTCAACAGACAGAACTTGCATCATACGTAATGTACAGGAAACAGCACAACCGATGAAACAAGCATACATAGTATTAAGCATATACCACTTCTAACAGCCATGCATTGTGTGTCCAAACAACTTTTAAGCAATTGTGCTAGTTGACTTTTATGCAATCACTAGTAAGAAATTCCACACAAATGGTCTAAGAAACTGAATGGTCATACATACCAAAGAAAAGGATCAATGGTCAGAATTAGAAAATCCAAGGACACAGGGAAGAAAAATTTTCCACATCAAACATTACATCAATTCAAAAGTTAACAAAAAGACAGTTTCCACAGTAGTGGCTGGTAAGCTTTTAAGGAATATAAAATGTAAGAGAGTAGCAGTTTATGCGCAAAACAAGTCATACTGAAATGCTTCCACAAATATAGAATACCACATAAGGTTGAGATCTACCAAGCTAAATCATGGTTGGCCATAGCTCAAAATTAAGTACCTGTAGCTTCTTCAATATAGAGAAAGCCTCCTCATGTACAGGATCTATAGGAGCTCTAAATAAAAAATGGCTGGGAACAGATGTATTATTTTGCATTGAATCATCAATAACTGCTTCAGCCTTATCATCTGGTGCTGTGCTGAAAACTCCATCAGGTTCTCTGTCACTTGTATCCTCATTAGGTGTCTCTGCTGACTCTGGTGACAATTTCTCTTGAACATAATGCAATGGGGCAACTATGAGTTGCTGTAAACCTGAAAATCAGCAGGATTCCACCATTCATTTTGTTCTTTTTACACAAAAGTTGGCAATTGTGTTTCCAAATAGAACTCAATATCTTCGACACAGAAACAGAGTATTCTAAAACTGTAAATTCACAAGAAAGAAAGAAAAAACTACCACCATAGATAAACTACCACCATAGATGACAACAATCTAATTTAGCATAAAGTGAATCTATTAAAAAATAAACAGTTTTCATCAAGCGAGTGCGCATTATGTTAGATTTATCAGCACAGATTTCATGTTTGTTATTTGTTTCAGATCGCAGTTAATGATTTCACACAGGTAATTCAGCCAGTTTCAGAGAAGGATTGGGCTTTTGAATGTAATTCACACAGGTGTGGACACACCAACGACCAAAGTTGTCCTAGGAATATGAACCCTGGTGGATAGTCTTATCGTATAATTTACATGAGTCTGTTCACATATCCTCTTGGTAAATGGTAATTGGAATCAGCTGCTGTGGATGTTTCTTGCTCTGTCATAGATGTATCCCACTACAAAATCTAACTAGTGATTCCATTACACACTTGTAAACCTATTTTTCAGTACAAGGATTCAGCAGGAAGAGGATTATACCATGAGAGATGTACAGAGCTCAAGCTGCTCCAGATATAGAACATGGATTCTGGCATTGCAAGAGGGTTGGGTAATACCGAATGTCATCAGTTTCGGTACTTGGTTAGACAAAAAACACAATACAAGCAAAAGTATTGCATACTTCAGAAAATCTATAGACGAAGCATATGAGCAAGAGCAACAACATTAAGCTGAAATTTCAGGGTCACATGGACGCAAATAGGGGAATCAGCAGTGGAGACCACGAATGGTATCAACTCACAGTTCCTGGACGATGGGTACTGCCATGCCAGCCCGGCCAAGGCGATCGCTGCAGAAGCTCCCAGCCCAACAGGGACAGCTATCCCAAACCCTACAAATCCACAACAATCCCCGCGGTTAGAAAAGTAGATCCGCTCGAAGGTGGAATACTTCACCATCTGCTTGTCCGGAAACTAGTTTACCAGTCTTTCTCTGCCCCTGTTCCACTGGCTTCTCGTGCTCGGGGACCCACCAGCCGCCGACCCCGTCGCTGGATTCGCTGGCGGCAGGAGCCCAGCTGCTGCCGGCAGGAGCCCAGCTGCTGCCGGCAGCAGCTACTTTGGCGGACCTGCTGCGGCGGAGGCGAGGCCGGAGCTGGGGGAGGGGAGGGGCGTCAAGCCACGGTGGGGAGAGGCAGAGTATGTAGGGGGCAATGGCCATGGTAGGGAGGAATCGAGGCTGCTAGGGTTTTGGGAGTCGCGGTTTTGGGCACCTCAAGTTCTTTTTTGAGGCTAGTAGCCTGCTAGCCTCGTCAGGCATTCAGACATGACCCCCCTTGCCCGGCCATCCTGCAATAACAAAAAAACAATAATCTTAATTAGTTACATAATATGAAAGAAACTTCTCAAGAATTGAACTAAAACTCAAGTACAGGCATTCCAGTGAATTTCGGATGGTGTTGTATATCTTTGCACATTGACCTGTGCTTTTCAGGATATGGCTGCACATTCTACCTCTGACTTTGGCAGAGCTGAAAATTAGCTATTGCTAAGTACAGGCAGGCAGCGCCAAAGCACCAGGGCCTTGGTTCGATGGGCACCTCACCAGCCGTGGCCACACGCCCAAACCGAGGCCTTCGCCCCTGCCCCTGACGGTAATCACAGCGGCGCGGCACTGAGGGGCAGTAGCAGCACAGCGGCGAATCCATCCATCTCCGAATGGATCTAGCTGCCCCGGCTGCCAAAGCACAGCTCCCAACACCACGGTAGTCCTCCACTCCGACCAATACGCCATGCAGGGGTGGGGCCTAGGATTTGGGATGTGGGTATTCGGAGTTTCAAAGGGTGCAAAAGTTGTTTTTTTTGACAGCCAAAAGTACAGATCGATAGCAAATAATTGAGCACCGACAACATAAATTGTTCATAACTTGAAATTGTTCAACCTATACTCTTATATTAGATAATAGTTGTACTAAATGATCAACATATCAAGGTGAGAACATCTGAATTAAAATGAGGATAAAATCATAAAACAGAAAACGATATTGATAAGGATGCTTACAAATTACAAGACAACTTTCCAAGAAAGATCTCAAATCAGTAGTAGCACTGCCACTCTTCCTCCTTTCTATGGTTCAGACTTGCAAAACAATCAGTCAAGTTTCAAAATATTTTTTCTCACTGCTTCGCTCTGAATTTTTCACAAATTTCGTAAATTGCAATGACAGCCTTAAAAAATATGGACAAATTTCTCAGTCCTCAGCTCACCTCGATGGTTAAGGGCTGGGTTGCCCCTTGCGCTCAGGGCGCTCGCTGGCACCTGGAGGAGCGACGGAGCCGCGCCTGCGGGCAGCCGGCTGCCGGAACGCCGCCCGCCGCTGCTCAGGCTTGGCTGCCTGGCCACCGTGCGCCAGCAGCGGGTGGTGCGGTCGTGCCTCGTGCGGACCGGGCCCTCGCCGCCGCCCGCTGGTGGCCTAGCCGCGCCGCCGCCGCCGCCTAGGCCTAGCGTTTGGTTGCCTGGCTGTGATTCGGGAGGGGGAGGGGGAGAGGGAGAGGCATCTTCCGTGCGCGATAGGAATCGCCGGAAACGCACAGCCCGTCGCGGCCCATCCACCAAAATCCGACCGAATACCAAGCAACGCACGCTGCATCACGTCACGCACGAGGACAAGACCGCCAATGTGTGGTCCACTGCTACTTCTTTTTATTATTATATTATATTTGTCGATGATTCATTTTTTGCTAAATATTTGTGATCCAATAGGTTCGTGATATCATAGAGTTTAGCTACTAGTTTCAACATCTTTTCAAGCTTAGTTCAATAATCCTAATAACAAGTTCAACATCTTATATGAAAATGTTAAAACATACATCCAATTTGTTGAAAATATATTCAAAATGTCTAAGCATACATTTCAAATGTTGATATTTTAAAAACATTAAAAATATCTCTATTGGATTTTTTTGTGTTCTATAAATTATAAATAGCATCATGTTCAAACGGCATCCAAAAACACATTTACAGTTTGAAAAAAAAAATCAAAGCCAAAGGAATCCCGTCCAACCAATCATCCACCGAAGCCGACCTCACGCTGACTCTTCACTCCACAAACTACAGTGAACCAGCGCTCTCTCTCTCCTGCTTTAATCCCATCCGTTCATCTTCCTCTAACATACAGATTTCAAATAGTAGAAGGTGGAGAAGAAAAAAAAACTTCCAAAATATATATATAGGAACCGTGGAGGAGGACGCCGGGCACTCAGGCCGTCGGATGGGCCTGTGTGGTGGGGGGTGGAGATTGGAGATTGGAGGGAGGTGGGCTGCTCTTTCTTTTTTTTCTTTTTTTTTTTTGCCCCAAGGAGAGATTGGGACTTTGAGGGTCAATTTCCGCTTTATTATTTGATCTATATGTATGGGATATACATATACTACATGGAAACTATATATATAATTTTTTTAAAAAAAATAATGGGTAGACAATAGATCTGCATCTTTAACCTGATTGATCGTCAGTTGGATCTTTATTTCCCGGGTTTATGAGCTGTTTAGATATTTCCAATTGGCATCTAAACTGCTGGTACTTGCCTTCTTTTTTTTTCCTGTCCCGATCAGTTTTCTGAAGATCACCTACTGTCATAATACTATGGTTCAGACTTCAGAGTGCCGGATGCAAGTTTTGTGTCGGCATATTTTATTTCCTTTTATCTGTTCTCTGCATTTTCAGAAATGATTGTAGCAATTCTATAACCTCCCACACTACAGTAATGATATATATATATATATAACGTGAAATAATATTTCTTTGCACAAAAAATGAGTTTTTTTTCATTCGATCCCTATCTCAAACATCTTTTCTTTCAAGTGTGAAGGTTAATTCCATTGAATTTGCTAATAATCTAGTCTTTGGCCGCATTTGTTAGAGTAATCTTGTTGGTTTTGCATTAGCAGCATGTTTAGTTTTGTGCATGTGTCAGTTTAGGATGTAACGACAGGCTAGTCCATGTGAGGAGTGTGCGTGCTGCATGGCATTATATTGTGGGCAAATCAGAAGCGAGTAGTGATCGAGCTGATTGTTGCCCGGCCAGGAGATGAGTGCATGCAGGTGTTGATGGGTCAGCCATGCAGGGAATTGCGGCCAGGAATTTGGCCAAGCGTGAAGCGTATCCAATCTAGGAGGATCGGAGGAAGAGGTCCAGCCATGCAAATAGAACTGCGTGGGCCTGCACTCCCGGAGAGGTGGCCATTGTGGCTGCCCGTGCGTGTCAGTGTCTGTCTTCCATTCAGATGCATTAGTTTAGGCATTACCTGGTAATGCATGCGTCCGGTTCCTGCGGCAAGTAGCGCAAGGAGTGACCCGGGCAAGTGAGTGGCTAGTGTGTGTGTGTGTGTGTGTGTGTGTGTGTGTGTGTGTGTGTGTGTGTGTGTGTGTGTGTGTGTGTGTGTGTGTGTGTGTGTGTGTGTGTGTGTGTGTGTGTGTGTGTGTGTGTGTGTGTGTGTGTTTAAATATCAATCCATGTTATTCAGTTTGAGTTGAGTTGAACAAGAGAAAAAGGAATAGGTGTGTGTGCTGCCGTAGCTCTGCTTGTTCCTCTTCCACTGTGAGTTCATCTTTAGATTGTGTGAGTTCCAACAGCATTTGCCTTATACTGCTTTGCATTACTGATTGCAACACGACTCGGAGTCTCCGACCTTCAACCAGCTCCATTATACGACGATCATTCCAATATGAGGGGCCATTGCTACGCCAGCCCTGTGTTTGTGATGGCCATATTCTTGCTTATCGTGCTTTTTGCATCTCCAGCGCAGTGTAAGTAGTGGTGCCTATCATCATCATCATCATCATCCTTCCATATCATCATTAGTAGCTTTAATTCTGGACACATTCATATGCATGATCGAGAGAATGATCTGACGACGACGACGACGATGAGCACAAACTAATAACCCTGTGTGTACATTGCAGCAGCTCGTCAGTATCTGCTGTCACCAACTCTGCCGGCTGCCGGAAGCTCTACCAACACA
Source organism: Panicum virgatum (assembly GCF_016808335.1). Classification (NCBI taxonomy): domain Eukaryota; kingdom Viridiplantae; phylum Streptophyta; class Magnoliopsida; order Poales; family Poaceae; genus Panicum; species Panicum virgatum. Next base: position 807,547 of record NC_053139.1, on the reverse strand, counting down.
AGGGCGGCATCAGATGAGGGCAGCAAGGCCTGCGACGACCTGGTGTTCTGCAGCAAGACGATCTGCGGCGACCTCATACATGGCGTCGGCTCCGTGGACTGCTACTGCTGCGAGATCGAATATCCCAACCCCCCGTGCTTTCGCACCATGGGCGCGTGCCTAGCTAAGTGTCGTCCCTTGTGCAACAACTACTCATCTCCAAGCCCAAGGCATGCGTAGCGTAGCCCATACGACGACATACCCTTCTTCTTCCCAAATTTATGTATGCAACAACTTGGCATCAATAAAATGTTCAGGCCGGCTACTTGCCTGCCGTACGTAGTTCCCCTCAAAAAACATACGAGTTTTGGATGAGCAAGATGCAATTTGATCGATCGGCAGCAAAATTCATGAGGACAGACCAAATCATCTTGGTCATCTTGTTTCATAAGTTGAGGGTGAGGATTTCTTGTTGTAATGTTGCATGCATTTTAGTTGCAAAGATGACTGAGAATCAAATACATTTTAACTTCTAAAGCAGAAAACTAGTGACTAGTAATGTTAAGACCATTTTACCTACTATTGCTGTTGATAAACTTGAAGCTGATTTTTACTCTATTTAGATGGTCTTTATGTCCTGACTATTTAGATGGGCTTTACTAGTTTGGAGTCCGGAAACACACGAAAATAATGTTATGATTTCTAAATAGTCGGGACATAAAGCATCATTCTGATTCTGTAACAGCCTGATGTGCGTGTTCTGAATCCTGAAGCAGTTGCAAGCTTGGAAGTGCATATTCAGTTTGTGTTTTTGTAAAAGGAAATCGGGATGGGGGTAACTATTCTAGCTTTCAGCCATATATGTACAGTCTTTAAGGCATACATGTACAGCTTAAGTCCTTCAGATTGATCTAAGCTTTGATCCAACCTTCAGGTTCCTCAGGAAAGTGGTACCATTTATGCTGATTGCATCCAGGACGTCCCCCGCTTCAGACTCCCTGCCTGCATGCTCATATAGATGAAATGCTGCACTCAAGATGAAGCTGTCAGGTTTTAGAGATGCGCGCATCGCCTCAAAGAGAGAGATGCCTTCGTCGACGAGACCCTGCTCTAAATACAACCTCATCATGGCCCTGCAGCAGGCCAGATCGGGTGCCACACCTATCTCCTTCATTCGGCTGTAGATCCTCTGGGCATCACTGATCTGGCCTTCCTTCAGAAAGGCAGAAATCAAGTGGCTGAAGTGAGGGCAGGATGGGGTTATGTTACTCTTCAGCATCATCTGGATGGCTTCCTCGGCTTCCGTGTAGCATTTACCCTCTGTGTATGCTTTGATCAGTGCGAGATAGGAGAGAGAGTCGGGAGCATGACTGTCCTGCATCTCCTGGAATATATTCGTCGCCTCATTATGCAGTCCAGAAATGGCATAGGCGTTGATCATGGAATTGAAGCTGATCTGCACATTGCAAGTTCGGTCCATATTAGCCATGTTTGCTTTGACGATCATCGCAGAATATAGCATTCCTTGGTTCCCGGAGACAATTTCATAAGTTACTCTCAATAAAAGAATACCTTTCCAGGCTTGATACCATCTTCTTTCATTCTTCTGAACAGTAAAGATGCCTCCTGATGCCTACCTGAAAATATGAAAATTCATAGGCTTAGGACTGGATAGAAGGAAACACAAGTAGTGAGCAAAACAAATCAAAAAGAAGGTTTTAATTGATTTCTTTACAGCACCGGCTTTTCCATATAAGCTAAGCATGTTTGTGTATATCTTTTCATCAATCGGCAAGCCTAGATCCTGTGCAGTGTCGAACATTTCAACAGCCTTGTCCAGCTTTCCTCCTTTGCCATAAACACTGAATGAGAGGACTGAAACAAATGAGCGATGACATGGTGCTACCAACGCTAAATTCAGAAAAAAGGAAGCAATTGTGTACATTGGGTCCCATTTTCCTGGGGTATTTTCTCAACACTTATCTACCTTATCATTATATTGAATGTCTGCATGGACCGAGAAATGCCAGCGGATACCATGCAATCATATATGCTGATGGCTGAATGCAGTTTACCTGCTTCGAAACTAAAACTGCAGCAGTTAGCTATGACACGACTGGAAATTTTGCTTGCCTATCTGATGAATAGGAGAATATGTAAACCAGACCTGACTCAAGCATTGACTTGATAAAAGTATTGTACAAGACAGTGTCCAGCTGAACTTCATCGCGGAAACAGCTATGTACGATGTTTTCAACCTCTTGAAATTTCCCTGGGAGTGACCATGGCCATTTAACAAGAATGAGTTATATAGCAGGAGCAGCTGAATAAAGCGATAGAACAAGTACAGAAAGAAAATTTTTACCATGCTTAGTCAGGTGAGTGACAAGAATGCTAACAGTAACAGGATCTCTATTACTGCCTTGAACAACCATTTCCATGAAAAGATGATATGCATCCTCAGTTTTGCCACATTTACAGAATGCATCAACCATGGCATTGTAGACGTGTGCTCCTCCTGGAAACGATGCCAATGTTGATTCAAACAGTTCTTTTGCTTGCTCTAACTGCTTCGCCTGACCATATTGGACAATCAAAGTAGCAATTGCAGAATCATCAGGCTTGATTCCCATTTCAGTTAGCTGGTCATAAATAAATTTTGCCTCATCTGTACTCCCTGCAGTAGAATACATGTATAGACAGCAGTCAGAGATTGTTATGGTCAGGTGTTTAGGTGAGTGCACCATATTCAGTGTGGCTCATAGCTTGCTCACCTTCCCTGGCCAATTTGCTTATCAATTGGGACACGCTGGACAAGCCTCCAGGCATGTCCAATAAGAATTTCAATGCCATGCCAGCTGCTGAACTACCAGTTTCTTCTATCGCCTTTGACAGGCTCTGTTCTTTCTGAATACCCCTGGTTCTGTTTCTAGCATACATCTCTATAAGTGAAAGCATTGTTGGAATTTTCAAGGGTTTTCCACTTCTCTGAATCTCTTTGAATAATTTCTCTGAGTCGTCAATCATACTGCTTTTGCAATAAAGTTCCATTACTGTCATATAAAGGTCATCATCAAGCTGGAAATCATCTTGTCTCATCTTCAGTACTAGAGCCCTGGCCTTTTCTAGATGACCCAGTCTGATATACAACCTTAGCAGATCATTACAGCAAAACACGTCAGGCCGGCCATATTTGGAGAGAGCTCGGAAGCTATCTTCTGCTGCAGCCATGTCTTCCTTTGCAACATAACATCGGAGAAGAGCACTGTAGGAAAAGTGCGAAGGCTTCACATTCCTCGTCCTCATAGATTCTAACACCTCCAGTCCTCTATCGTAATGTCCAACATTCATGTGAACTTGAGCCATCGCCACATAAGTCTGCTCATCGCTCAAAAGATCTGCCTTCTCAATTTCCTCAAATGTGTGCTGCGCGTCCTCATAAAGCCCAAGCTTACCGTATATCCTAATAAGAATTCCATAGATAACTTCATCAGGAACAATCTTATTATTTTCCATCTCAGAAAAAAGGGCAAGTGCCTTTGAGTAGTCCTCATTCTTATAATACAGTGCCAAGAGAGATGCACATGTGTAGTTGCTGGGGACAATTCCCTGAGCCCTCATCTCTTCAAAAAGCCGCAACGCCTGTTCCCCTTCACCATGTTTGGAGCTCAAGCTGATCAGAAGGCTATAGGTCGCCTCCTCCGGAACAAATCTATACCGCCTCATCTCACCAAAAATACCCATGGCCTCCTCCAAGAGATCTTCCTTGACATAGGAGCTGATGACAACTGTATATGTGAACTGAGTTGGCAAAACGCCAGCCTCCAGCATCTGCTTCCAAACTTGGATAACTTTGCCGTGCAGCTTCTGCTTCTGCAGAGATGAGATCATGTAATTGTAGACCGAAATTGGGGGAACTATGTCACGGCTGCGCACCGCGGAGTAGAAGAGCATCATGTCCTTGTGCCGCCCCCACTGGGCGTATGCGCACAAGAGGGTTCCGCATGCCACTGCATCAGGCTCACAGCCAACCTCGAGCATCTCAAGAAATGTCTCTTCTGCAAGCTTGATCTTCCCCACCCGGCCATACAACCGCAGCAGAATGGTGTAGGCAACCACACTTGGCTCGTAGCACATCTGCTTGGATCAACAACCTCATGTCAGATGGCCGGGGACACAAATCAGTTGGACACTAGACAAATTTGCCGAGAATTTTGAGGTGATTCACCTGAAGCTTCATCCAGGCGAAGAAGTCGCGCGCCTGGCGCCAGCCGCGCTGCTCGCGGAGGACAACGCACATCTCGCGGAAGGTGAGCTTGGTGATGAACGACGCCATGGCCTGGCGCATGTCCGCGGAGGGGCGCGATGCCGTGGCGCGCACCGCGCGGACGGCGGCGACGACGTGGCGGCCGTAGACGTGGCCGGCGCGGTCGTCCTCGACGTACCGGGACATCTGGTCCGTGGTGCGGCGCACCCACCGTGGCGTGTCGGCGCCCGGGCCCTGGCTCCGGCGCGCGCGCCGGAGCCGCTGCGCCTCGTCGTGGAGGAGGCGCCGGTACGGCCGGCCGTGCGGGGAGGAGAGCGACCAGGAGGAGGTGGCACATTCGTCGTCCCCATAAGAGGAGCAGGTGATGGATACGTTGGCGGAGGCGGCCGCTGCGGCCATTGGAGCGTGAGGAGCAGCAGCAGCCATCGCCATGGACGCGGGAAGGGAAGACGGGATAAGGTTGGTTAGATTTTTACCCTTTTTCTCCTTAGCTCCGGGTATCTCCACTGGGGTCCACCAGTCAGCCACTCGCGACTGCACGCGATCCGCAGAACTGTCAGGAAGCAAGCATCAGCAACACTAACACCACTGCACCACATTCTGAATTTCCGAAGGTCATCACCACAAGATTTCTCCTCCACTATATTTGATTTGTTCAGAATAAGAAAATTACCAGTACAAAATGGCACTGCAACAGAGCACCAATTTCACAAGCCGCAAGTTAAATCATCAACTACACAAACACTATACAATTACTAGTGAAATTTTTCCTGCAAATTAACCACAGCTATGTCTGTCACTCCGCCGCAGCGATGAGCCGGGACGAGCTGAGCTCCGTGGTGCTGAAGAACGACTCCTCCGGGCAGTACCCGGCGCCGTCGCGCTCGTCCTCCCACCGCAGCACCTCCCGGATGTACCGGAAGGCCTCGTCGACGGTGGGCCGGTCGCGGGCGCGCGCCTGCCACACGAAGAGCTTCCGGCCGGTGCTCGCTGCGTACAGGTCCTTGAATTTCATGGCCACGTAGTAGAATGCCTGCTGCGCCAGCGACTGGTTGTTGTGGTGCGTCCGGAGCGGGCAGAAGTCGCCGAACCATTCGCATGCTGACAACGGCGAGCGCCCGATCTTCTCCTCAAACAGGTCGTACTTGTTCAGCACCAGGACGAAAGGTGTGTCGCGGAAGCACGGTTGCCTGCGAAAATGTGTATAGATCATCAGTGGATTTAGTCCTGCGAAAATCTGCAACAGTGCTCCCGATGCAATATTAGATAGCAATCAGCTTATGTAGCATGCAGCTTGCCAAGTCGTTACTTTCATTTGGAACATGACCATCAACCTCACCCAAACTATGTCTTCAAATTCTGAAATTGAGGGATTACAGAATTATTTGGAAGATGCCAATGATAAGGCTGATGTACCTGATTGTTGCTTCAAACAAATCCCTGCTTTGAATCATCTTATTCACCAGGGACCTACTGCCAACACTACCAGGGGCTGCAAGCTGATCATAGTCGCTGAGCGCTACGGAGAAGATCACCATGCGGACATCCTCAAACATTTCGACCCACTTGCAGCCCTCATTCATGCCCTTGGCGCTTACTCTAATCAGCTGGTATCTGAGAGCGTATATATTAGCAGATTAAACAACTAAGATTTCTAGGACTTATTTCACTGCAGAAAAGAATTCACCAGCAGATGAGCATGAAGAGACTTTACTTGTTTACTGGTTGCGAGTATGCCTCATGATTGTCGCCAAAGGATTCTGACATAGGGCTGCGGTCATCCAGGGTGAAATCAATGAAGGACAATCCATTCCCTTGTGTTACTCCTTCAGCATATACTACATCTTTTTCTGAAGGCTCATATTCATTACTTGATACTTCAATAGCCTGCACGGATTTGGTCATAGAATAGACAATTCAGTTCAGGTAGTCATACAAATACAGTGTAAGCACAAAACAAGTACTAGGAGTTAGTCTAGTTATGGTGGAGCTGAAGACCATTCGTTGCAAAAGAATAACAGCTGGCAAAATCTGTAAACACAAAATCTCCTTTACATGATTAACTGCCTGCAGACTACCAGTTCCGTTTTTCTCAAAATTCAAAAGACAGATACATTCTAGGCTAGCTAGGAAAATATAACTAATTGGTGAACTGATCTAGCGTAACCAACAAAATGTAAGATGTGAACACGCTAAATTAAGGGTAATTCAGTATTTGATGCATATTCTGAACAACAAAGTTAACTGCCTTATTATAATCTAAGAACATTAATTAATTTATACCCTGCTCAGGAAATACTCAGCAGCATCAGGGAGAAAATGCAATTCATCCTTTCTTTTATATGTTGCTTGTATGGCAGGATCTTTCCACAGCTCATCAACAACTGGAGCGTATTCACGTGTAGCTGCAGGGAAGAATGCATCTAGGTCTCCCATTGCAATGATATCCAGAAGCCAATCAGAGAACTTCTTCAGCTTTGCATTGATTGAGTAAATGCAAGAATTTGAACTAGTAGGCCTATTTTCATCTGCATTAAAAAGACCAACTTCAAAATACTGCAGATGCTCCTGAAAAATTAGTGGAACAAGTATCAGCTGTCCTGGTACCTTGATGAGAATCTTCATCCACTGAGCTTGTGTGATCTGATGCAGCCAAAGCCTCTTCCTCAAAGCGCTCACGGCCCTCGAGGAGAATCCCCAGGTACTTGAACATGTTGCTTTGGATCATTAGTTTGATACTCTCAAGTTCTTCATGAGTAAATCTAGAGCCGTATAGTAACTTAGCCTGTTCCAGAAAACAAACATCATGCAAATGTATGCAACATGAATAATAAGGTTGACAGCCATTGAAGTTTACTCCAGCGAATGAACTACTTGTATGGTGCCCCACAAAGGCTTCAATGCATATTGCTGATTAAATACAGATACCTAATGATGAATAAACTAGAATAGACAAACCAACATATATCAAAACACACAAACCGACACTCCAAAAGGGTCAAAACATTTCTATCTTATCAAAACAAGGGGCTAAATAAGAAAACGAATTAAGTAATAAATTCTAAGCCGGGTATTATTATAGTTGCCCTGTTGATAAATTTGGTGGAGTCCATCCCACAGGAACGTATACCAAAACTGAAAGCATTATGATTTATGAAATGTGAAAATTGGTCAGACCTGTTTAAATATGGTGCTTGTTCCAGCTCCTGGTGATCCGAGAATAAGAAGCTTTTGAACTCTTTTGTGGTCTAAGTAATTAGGAACACTTCTTGATGAATAATGACTATCATCTTTGGGCTCATCAGCGTTTACAGGAGGCACGGGTAGTGAAACCAAAGCGCACACCAAACGTGTCAAACGCTGTCAAAATTAAAAATAAGGAAACAACAAGACATGTTGATATTATAAAGCGCGATGATTTTAAAAAACAAAAAGGAATGTCTGACCAAGATACATACTGATTCCCATATTTTCCCTTTGATATTGTTTTGCCCTTCTTCCTCATAGCCGCCATCGTGATAAACCCAAAAGTGAGTATCACGGGGGCACTGAACTTTTGCAATCTGCACAGAAGATTAAGATATTGAGCTCAAACCAATTAGAGGAGCAACACAGTAATATACAATCAATAGCGATTCTCAATTTTATAATGTGGCAAACCAAGGGCTTAGCAGGCATCAGTGGTACCTTTAGAATTCTCAGTTCAATCTTTGTGATTTCCCTTCCATTAATAAAGACCTGAGCGGTGCCATTACTTGCATCAGGCTGAAGCTTTCCATTGAAGTTGAGGCTAGTGCTAATCATCCTGTCTGGCTTTTCACCTTCCTATCAGCAGAAATAAATGAGAAATAGACTGTTGTTACCATAAGCTGAGGAGGTTGCATGAATGAAACAGTGTGTTGTGCCGACGAGACTTTTTACCTTCCCCCACAATCCTGACTCCTTGTCATACCAATATCTTCCAGGCTTGAGATTTCGAGGAGGCCGTTGGCAACTAAGCAGGTTTGCCATCTCTTCGTCGTGAAGAGGGAAACCGTTCACTATGAGCTGCTCAGGCCGGAGCTGGTTCGCCTGGCACTCCTTCTCGACCTTGAGTATCTGCTTCACCTCCAAGGGGCTGAGCAGCCGGGACAGTATCCTGGATCCCTTCCCCAGCTTGGACCGCTTGGACTCATCGATCGGCTGGCCGATGCAGGTGATGCACTTGCGCCCTTCCGGCATGGAGCCCATGGCCCTGAGCAGGCAGTGGCTGCAGTACCTGGCGTCGCAGACGATGCAGGACTCCTTGCTCTCCCACTTGCTCTTCCCGCACCGGTGGCAGGTCCTCCCCTTCCGCTCCGCCATCGTCACCGCGACGTACTGCTCGGACGACACCTCGTCCAAGTCCTTGCTCTTGTCGTACTTGCTGTCGTCGGGCACCCCGAAGGTGACCACCTGAGCCCGCCTCCCCTCCGGCGCAGCAGGCCTCGCAGGAGCCCTTTGGCTCTGCAAGCTCCTAGCCGAGCGGGAGTCGGAATCGTCGGAGTACTCCTCATCGCGAGCCGGCGACGACTGCTGCGCCGCACGCTGAGCGACCCGGGGCGGCGGCGGGTCGGCGCCGCGCCGTGCAGGCCCGACGACCGGCGCCACCGGCACGGCGCCGTTGGCGAGCCCGAGGGGCCCGGAGACGGGCTCGGCGGTGGGTATGGCGGGGACGTTGACGGGGTCGATCCTTGGGAGCTCGTAGGACACCGGCGGGCCGTCGTACTCGAGCGCGATGGAGTAGTCGAGGTTGGCGGGCGGCTCCGGGATGGTGGTCCCCGGCGGGAACATGCGGCGCACCAGGTCCTCCCAGTCGCCTGCCGCCATGGCCTGCGGAGCAATTCGTCGAACACCTGCTCTGCCGCGCCGCGGTCCGCCTACTCCATCACCAGCGAGGAAACCACTAGTAGCAACTTTCCCCAACCCAACTACTCGAAACCGAGGTGTAGATTACTCCCTCCTTCCCCGTTTATAAGGCATGGTGGAACATGACACGGTCTTCTAAACAACACTTTGACCATTTATTTATCATATATTATATCACTTTTGATTATAAACTTATAATCATTGTAAAATATATTTGATTATGAATCCAATCATATGAAATTTGCATTATAAAAATAAAAATTTAATAGTCAAATTATTGGTCAAAGATGAGAAGGTTTGAATCTTGATATACGTGTATGCCTTATAAACAGGGAAGGAGGGAGTAGCAGACAATTTCCGATGAACTGGTGCCGGGTCAAAGAGAAGAGAAGAGAAGAAAGGCAACCTCTCCAGTCCAGCGGCGGCGGTCACCACCAACCCAGAAGAGACGTCGGCGCTGCTGGCTCGGTTCCCACGCAGGGCCAGCCCACGACTCCTCGGCCGGGTCAGTCAAGAGCGCAACAAGTCGTCTTTGAATGGAAATGGAGTTGGAGGACCAGCGAGGCAACCGCCGGCGCTGGAATTGCAGTCCCCGGGCAAGCGCACCCAGAACCGCCGCCCTCTTATCTCGCAACGCAAGGAATAATTATTGGACTGGAAGGAAGTGGTGGTGAAGGGGCGCGACTTTTCCTCCGGGTTGTTTGACCGGGGAGGGCAGGGGAGGGGAATAGCCAATAGGGGATGGATGGTGGGAACGGTGGAGGGACTGGTGCGGCGGAGGGAGGGGAGGAAGAAGGGGACGACGACGATGACGATGACCCAGCCAACGGCAGAGGTCGGGCTTTTCTGCCTGGTTATTGCCCACCCAGCGGCTTCCCGCTTCCCTTCTTTTCTTCTCTGCCCGCCTCACGTACAACGACAAGGGAAACAAAGAATTCAAAAAAGAAGGGAAAAAAGGTTAGATTTTGTGGAGCAGAGCTGAAGAGGGAGGAGGAAAGCGGAACTGACGTTTTGGATCGTGCTTGCTGCTGTTGCGCGTGCGGGCGTGCGGGCGTCCACTGCGTCCGTCAAGTGAGTGAATCTTGAGCCTGCCTGCCACATCTGCGAAAGCCTCAACACTCACTCACTTTCTGTTGCGCAAAAGCAAACAGAAAGGAAATGGGACCTTTTTCAGTGAACTTTTGGGGTTCTCAGCTCTCAACTTTGCTAGTTTTTTTTTTCTCTTATGGAGTATGCGAAGTTTGTGGTTTATTCAGGGGCCGTTTAGTTGCAAACAAAAAAAATTTGGATGTCACGTCAATAGTTTGACCAGATGTCGGGAGGGGTTTTCGGACACTAATTAAAAAACTAATTTCAGAACTCACTTAGAAACCACGAGACGAATCTTTTGAGGTCTTTGACCGCATCATTATCACATGTGGGTTACTGTAGCACTTATGACTAATCATGCACTAATTAGGCTTAAAAAATTCGTCTCGTCGTGTAAATCCAAACTGTGTAATTAGTTTTGTTATTTAATTACATTTAGTACTTTATACATGTGTTTAAAGGGGAGGTGAAAATTTTTGAGCGAAAATTTTTGGTAACTAAACGACCCCTCAGTAACACATACACATGAACGAATTGGGCAGCGCTGTGCTTGCCCAATGTAGCAAAGTACTACGGTCCGCGCGCAGTAATTTTGTTGCAGTAGTGCTCAGTACAGCAGCGGCAGCATCAATTGAATGGCAATCCTCCAAACACAAGTGGCACAACAAGTGTCTCACGTGATGGGTCGGCCCTGCGGACGTACACCGTGACGTGCTGGTGTGTTTTTTACAGCTCCGCGTGAAAGAATTACAGTATAGGAATGAGCCTCAACCATGTGAAACTGAATTACAAGAGCCCTGTTCTTGGCTCTCAACATCTTGAAACGTACACTTCAGAAAAAAAAAACATCTTGAAACGTATGAGCGCCAGCAAGGGCGGCCCAATGTAAAAGCAAGCGGCAGCAGGCAGGACTAGCCATGGGCCCGTGGGCCGGCCATGGGAAAGGCCGTTGTGGGGCCGGCCTGTTGAAGGAACGACGATGGGTTGACGTTGATAATTCACCAAGTAGGCGTTCAGAATTCAGACTGACCAACGATGTGAAATTGAAAAGACTCCAACTCGAGGGGAGCACGCACCATCAGATTCAGACCGAGGAGGAACAGCCAGCACGTATCGTATGCGTTTCCTCGAGATTTGGCTGCTAGGGTTTCATCTGATTTTTCGTTGGCATCATTGGGTTCAAATCTTCAAATGATGCAATCCAAACATGTGTAGATTTTCTTTTACAATTAACTAGTCACATCTAATACTCTTCCATTACTTGCAAACCGAACAAGCTCAAATCTGAGATTAGCTCTCAACCTGCATGTGTGGCTGTCAATACTAGTAGGCTGCGCGTGGGGCTCACCCTCGTTCATTTCATCATCATTATTTTATTTCAAAAAATTTACGGATGACACGTGTATGACGTCATGGCGATGGTGGGATTGGGATTTTGGAAGGTCAGGTGGGCCTCGCGCGCGTCAGCCCGCGGCGGTCTGGTCTGGCATCACGGGCTGGGCCGCCGGCTGCGGCGGCCGAAGAGGACCGCGCGGGACCCACCTGTCGGTTGCAGTGAGAGGTGGTTGGTTGATCGAAGCGGCCGACGGCGGCTATTCCTCCTTCCACCTGCTGCTTGGGAGCGCAGCCGCGAGGGGTAGGCAGGTGCGGCGAAACGCCCTGATATTTCCGAGCTATTTAAGCCCCGCGCGGGGGGAGGAGGAGGCAGGTGCGCAACTGCTGTGGTGTGGTGGTGGCCTCCCTCCTCTGCATCCGCGGCGCGATTCACACCCCACCGGCGATCCTTCCCCATCCCCGGCGCAGGTCAAACGAGGCGCCCAGGTACTTCCATCTCCCCCCTCCGATCTCTCGCGCGAAACCTCTCCCTTGTTCTCATCGCCTCTACTTCGATCCATCTCTCTGCTTATTACGGAGTAGATTCTCTTTTTTTTTTTACCCCCGAAAATTTTTCTCTCGAGATCGCGCTTGCTCGCCTGTGGGGCTGGATCGCTCGGCTCGATCCGTCCTTGGTGGCCTGGTGGGAGCCTTGACGGCTGCCGAACGCTAGTTCCGATCGATCGCCGAGCTAGTCCGCCGGCGGTCCGGATCCACCCGGGGCAACTTGACCAACTCAGACAGGGGACAAACACGCGTTGCCTTTTCGCCCTTTTTGCTCTCCCCCTCGAACGTAACCGGTAGTCGGGGCACCTAGCGGGCGAGCGCTCGCTGGGATGGAGTAGCGACTAATGAGCGTTGCAATATACTAGCGGCGCACGAGCACAGCAACTAACTACTACATGTATTAGTTAATACCATATATGTAACGCATATACAACTTGCCTAGAGCTGGTACATATTAATTAGGTAGTTTCCGTTTTTCTATATATAAATTTTGGTCTCTCATGTCTAGTTTTTTTTTTGCACCTTTTAGTTCCCATTCGGGACACTGGGCGGGGATTACTTTGACAGCTATATAGATATAGAAGCGCTTAATATTTCTCCCTTATATCATAGTAATTATTCAAGAAAAAAATTGATATATGAATATATGTAAATTTCGTGAAAAAAAATCAATCTAAATATTTAACCTTCTACGTTCCAAATTTTCGAAGTCACTTTTGTCAGAAACTTTACATTCCAAACTTAGTAACTTTGCACTTTGAATTTAGAAACTTTCGTGTCACTAGTCAAAAACTTTTTACAAAAACTGACACAAAACTCTACACTCCAAATTTAATAAACTCTACTAACATGTTTCAAACATTATACTACCAAAAACTTCGTGTTCCACGCCTTGACTCCAAATTTATAAACTTTCTACTAGCACATTATAAACTTTGTACATCTAGATCAAAAACTTTGCTGTTCCAAACTTTGTACTCTCATGTCTACAAATTTTGTACTAGCACTTTACAAACTTTAGACTCCTATATACAAAACTTTATAAAGAACATATTAGAAACTTTTAACTATTTTTTCTTTCAATGAATTGAAAACTTCATATAAATAATTGTGTACATTTCAAACTTTCAAGTAAACATTATAAAATCTTTAAGACTGAACATGAAAAAGTTCAAACTATATATTCAAAATGTTTAAATGTCCAGGTTTTAACATCACATCAAAAAAGTTTGTCTTCAGAGTTTGGTAATTTTGCACTTTAAATTCAGGAACTTTGAAGACAGTAGTTACAATTTTTTTTAAAAAAAACTAACTCCAAACATTGCAAATTAAATTAAAGAGTATATATTAACATATTTCAAATATTTCAAGGCTAAAAAACTTTGTAATTCTAAACTCTTATATTATAAACTTTGTATAGCCAGTTCCAAAACTTTATAGTTCTAAACTTTGCTGTCATAGTTGTAGGAACTTTGTATTAGCACATTTTAAATCTTTTTCTCCATAGGTCCAAAACTTTATAAGAACATGTTAATAACTTTTAACTAAATTTTATCTGAGGGTGAATCGAAACTTTATATATATTTATTATATACCTATCTATATCTCTAAATTTAAAATCATAAATATTGTCGTGGTGCTGCAAACCACGGCCGGGTGGCGGAAGGCACCCGCCCTAGCCCAGAGGGTGTGTACTCAGGGGGTAGCTAGTCTTAGATCGATCTCCCTTCAGAACACAAGAAACACAGCAGGATTTAGAGTGGTTCGGGCCGCCGGAGCGTAATACCCTACATCCACTGTGTGTTGTATTGCCTTCCCACGAGAGTGAGGAGGTGCGAGAGCTTGAGTCTGTCTGGAGAGCCTGTGTTCTAGCGGGCGTGCTCTCCCTTTTATATGTCCAAGGGGAGCACGTACACTGAGCGGGGCCCCGACATATGGACCCGGCGATGTATTATAAACTACATTTTGGCCTTCAATGCCTCAGATCCGGAGATCTTGTCGTCGGCTTCCGTGCGTAGCTTCTGACCAGGGATGGTCTTGAGCTGTCCTGTCAGAGTAGAGTCTAGTCTTTGCAGTCGCGCGTCGAGGTCATGATGAAGCGCCGAACTACTGACTCAGTCCACTGTAGCAGCGTGCACTGTTGCTTCAGTTAATAGCTGGTCATCATGACTCGTCGCCCACGCGCGCGGCGCTGAGACACTGCTGCGTGCCTCGGTAACAGACGAGCCGCAGTGTGGACTGACAAAAGCTGCCCCGTGCCTAGAGGCAGCAGAGCCCGCTTCAACCACTCGCACTTAATGCGGGTGGGTGAGGGAGCTTCCAGCGGAAGGCTTGCGCCTGCGCCCGCGTCTGCGTGACACGTGGAGGCTCCGGACCCCTCCCGAGCTGCTAGCTGAGCCGAGAGCTCACGGGATCCGGATAGGCACGTGGAGGTCCCGGACCCACCTGCGGGGGTCCGGGTCCACGGTCACAGGTGCAGAGCATTTTCACCTCTAAGACACGTGGTGACACCGGACCTGTCCCCGAGCGGGAAGCGGGTCCGGGACCGTTGGTCCGGTGAGATGGAGTCGGACCCCAGGGGTCCGGCTGCTCAGCTCCTTAGGGCGTAGTTACGGATAACTACGCGAGTCTTGGCACAGTAGGAGTGGGTACCCCAGTTGCAGGGTACCGACAGAGGCCCCCGGGCCTGCCTCGGGAGAGGCGACGAACCCGCAGGTGGGGCCACTACTGTGAGCAACTTGGCTGCTTCTGGCGCTCAGCGGTGCGCGCCGCAAGGGTCTTGTCCTGCATCGTCCATCCTTTGGGTCACCTGCTGCATCATCACGTTTGGACCTGCACATGACTCAAGGTAGATGCTTAGTAGCGTGCCCACGGGTCCCAAATCCTGTTGGCTGTAATCCTTTGACATAGACAGCTAGGTTCAGTGAACGGAGCTCAAGGGGCCGGCCTTTAGGTTAAGAGAAAGTCCGGACCTCCAGGTTCCCAGTCCTAGGTACTACGGCACTCATTCACAGGAGGTGGTGCGTGCAGGCTTAGGGTACGGAACCAGGCTAAGCGGCTACACGGCTCCGGACCTCCCCGGAGAATGAGTGCGCTTCCCTGAACCTGCAGGTTCCCAGGGGTCCGAACCCCTCTCTTCCATGAGGGGTCTCGAGCTAAGTCACTAACTAGCCAACTCAATTCGGACCACAATCACCGCACAAGAGTAAGAAGCCACGTGGGGGTTAGCGCAACAGAATGCGTAAATTAAAATTGGAATGTAACATCCTTAGAGGCGAACTGAGAATAAACTTTTCCTTTATAACTAGATGTACATGAGATGTGCGATGTAAGCCAGAACACGGGTTTATGAGGCCGGAGCTGTCCGGACCTCCGGGCCCCCAGTCTTAGGTACTACGGTACTCGCCCTAGGGAGGTAGAGCATGCAGGCTTAGGGTACGGAACCAGGCTAAGCGGCTACACGGCTCCGGACCTCCCCGGAGGGTGAGTACGCTTCCCTGAACCTGGTTCGCAGAGGTCCGGACCCCTCCACGGGGGAGGCTCACCGGACTGGACCACACGGAAGTACTACCTAGTTACAAAGGAAAATGTTTTATTCCCTGCTGGGCCTCTAAGGGTAGGACTTACAGAGATGTAGAGTCGGGGGTGCGACCGGAGTCGGCTTTCCGCCGGAGAGAGCCACCAGAGTCGGCTTAGTGCGACCGGAGTGGGCTTTCCGCCGGAGCGGGCTTGGTGCGACCGGAGTCGGCTTTCCGCCGGAGCGGGCTTGGTGCGACCGGAGTCGGCTTTCCGCCGGAGCGGGCTTGGTGCGACCGGAGTCGGCTTTCCGCCGGAGCGGGCTTCCTCTCATGAGTGAGGTATGCTGCGAGCTGGGATTTGTCGCTCCGCCGCTCGCAGCTTGTGAGGGGGCCCTTGACGGGCGCCCTGACTCTTGCCGACGTGCAGCGCGCGCCGCTGCCGACGGTGGCTGCTCCACGGGCACGGTTGCCCCTGGCGCAGGAAGGCGAGAGGCGTGTGGCGCGGATGACGCCACACCCTCCGTCATCTCCACGTCGTCGTGGTGGTGGGAGTGCTCAACCACCCGAGCCATGGAGATGGGCAAGAGATGAGCTAAAACTAGCTAAAGCCCCCCTACCTGGCGCGCCAAATGTCGTGGTGCTGCAAACCACGGCCGGGTGGCGGAAGGCACCCGCCCTAGCCCAGAGGGTGTGTACTCAGGGGGTAGCTAGTCTTAGATCGATCTCCCTTCAGAACACAAGAAACACAGCAGGATTTAGAGTGGTTCGGGCCGCCGGAGCGTAATACCCTACATCCACTGTGTGTTGTATTGCCTTCCCACGAGAGTGAGGAGGTGCGAGAGCTTGAGTCTGTCTGGAGAGCCTGTGTTCTAGCGGGCGTGCTCTCCCTTTTATATGTCCAAGGGGAGCACGTACACTGAGCGGGGCCCCGACATATGGACCCGGCGATGTATTATAAACTACATTTTGGCCTTCAATGCCTCAGATCCGGAGATCTTGTCGTCGGCTTCCGTGCGTAGCTTCTGACCAGGGATGGTCTTGAGCTGTCCTGTCAGAGTAGAGTCTAGTCTTTGCAGTCGCGCGTCGAGGTCATGATGAAGCGCCGAACTACTGACTCAGTCCACTGTAGCAGCGTGCACTGTTGCTTCAGTTAATAGCTGGTCATCATGACTCGTCGCCCACGCGCGCGGCGCTGAGACACTGCTGCGTGCCTCGGTAACAGACGAGCCGCAGTGTGGACTGACTAAAGCTGCCCCGTGCCTAGAGGCAGCAGAGCCCGCTTCAACCACTCGCACTTAATGCGGGTGGGTGAGGGAGCTTCCAGCGGAAGGCTTGCGCCTGCGCCCGCGTCTGCGTGACACGTGGAGGCTCCGGACCCCTCCCGAGCTGCTAGCTGAGCCGAGAGCTCACGGGATCCGGATAGGCACGTGGAGGTCCCGGACCCACCTGCGGGGGTCCGGGTCCACGGTCACAGGTGCAGAGCATTTTCACCTCTAAGACACGTGGTGACACCGGACCTGTCCCCGAGCGGGAAGCGGGTCCGGGACCGTTGGTCCGGTGAGATGGAGTCGGACCCCAGGGGTCCGGCTGCTCAGCTCCTTAGGGCGTAGTTACGGATAACTACGCGAGTCTTGGCACAGTAGGAGTGGGTACCCCAGTTGCAGGGTACCGACAAATATATAAACTACAAACCCACAATTTCAAACTTGGAAAACATATATTCAAAGCATTTTGACTACATACATAAAAGAATACGAACAAAGAAAGCTTGTGGTATTAGAAATTTGAAATGTACGTGCATGTAAATATAGGTACGCAGAAGCTCACGGAGACATTCCAGCATTTTTATAAAAATACACCCACGGTGCCTCACTCATGTCGCAGAAAAAAAAAGATTTAAAATGGGAAACAGAAAAACAGAAGGCTCATAAATAAGAGGACATCAGAAGTCCACGTGGTTCCAGTTAAAGTAGAGTCCCCATTCGCTGCTATTGCTGCTGGCGAATGCGCGCCCAATAAGAATTTGGTACCAAGGGTCTGATTCTACAGCTGTCCCTACCATCCCCGTTGTTGCCATTTACTTGCCGTGTCGAGTGTTGACTCTGACGCCCACATGTTTTCAGCATTATTCAAATCTTGCTAAGCACGTGTGAGTGCTTAGAGAGTAATTATTTAGCAGCCCCAGATACGGAGGTTTCGCTTCCTCAGCCCACTCTGCACTGCATTTGACCAAACAAGCCCAGACGCTTTGTTCTGTTATTCTTGTTATGTGTGCCTGCGAACGTTGCCTTGGATTCTCTAGTATTTGTAGCTAACATGAATGAACAAGCATACTCGTGCCAGATGGTTAAGTTGTACTATGAAATTGTGTATGTTTGGTGGAAAAGAAATCACCTCCTGATTGTGCATTCTCTACTCCTATGTAGCTTGTAACTCACAGGTGGCCCGTACGACTATTATTCCTTTATGCAGTGACCACATCGATAGGTGTTTCATAAATAGAAAAAATATATTTTTTATAGGATTTTTATAAATTTCCTGTCATTTGCATGTGGGTTGCTAAAAATTCAAAATGTATGCAATTTTGTTACCTGATGATGTGTGTAGGGCTGTGAATTTGCCAGCACAATCACAATGTGTTCAAATGCTTAAGAATAAACAAACAAAATGTGGCTCTTCCAAAAAATGAGCATTCAAGCTTCTTCATCAATGTCGTTTAGAATTTTATATGTACAGTCAACATCACTGGATCTATAGATTAGATTTTACAAACCCTGTTGTGCTCACTGCATTTTATTTTTCCATGTAGGAGATGGCGCTCACAAGAATCGGTCTTGCTGGCCTTGCTGTCATGGGGCAGAACCTTGCCCTCAACATTGCAGAGAAAGGCTTCCCCATCTCCGTCTACAACAGGACGGCCTCCAAGGTTGATGAGACCGTGCAGCGTGCCAAGGCAGAAGGAAACCTTCCCCTTTACGGTTTCCATGACCCTGCATCTTTTGTCAACTCCATTCAGAAGCCACGTGTTGTCATCATGCTTGTCAAGGCTGGTGCGCCAGTTGACCAGACCATTGCAACACTCGCAGCTCACTTGGAGCAGGGTGACTGTATCATTGATGGAGGAAATGAGTGGTACGAGAACACAGACAGGAGGGAGAAGGCCATGGAGGAGCGTGGCCTCCTCTATCTTGGCATGGGTGTATCTGGAGGAGAGGAGGGTGCCCGCAACGGCCCTTCCTTGATGCCTGGAGGCTCATTTGAGGCGTACAAGTACATCGATGATATTCTTCTCAAGGTGGCTGCTCAGGTCCCTGACAGTGGCCCGTGTGTCACATATATTGGCAAAGGTGGATCTGGCAACTTTGTCAAGATGGTTCACAATGGGATTGAATACGGTGATATGCAGCTGATTGCTGAGGCATATGATGTCCTCAAGTCGGTTGGCAAGCTCACCAACAGTGAGCTGCAGCAGGTGTTCTCTGAATGGAACAAGGGAGAGCTCCTCAGTTTCTTGATTGAGATCACTGCAGACATATTTGGCATCAAGGATGACCAGGGTGATGGCTACTTGGTCGACAAAGTCCTGGACAAGACTGGGATGAAAGGAACTGGGAAATGGACAGTGCAGCAGGCTGCTGAACTCTCTGTGGCTGCTCCTACAATCGAGGCATCCTTGGACTCCAGGTTCCTGAGCGGTCTGAAGGACGAGCGTGTCGAGGCTTCCAAAATCTTCCAAGGTGACTACTCCACTGGCCTACCAGTGGACAAGGCACAGCTGATCGAAGATGTGAGGCAAGCCCTCTACGCTTCCAAGATCTGCAGCTACGCACAGGGCATGAACATCATCAAGGCCAAGAGCTCGGAGAAAGGATGGGGCCTTAACCTTGGCGAGCTGGCGAGGATCTGGAAGGGAGGGTGCATCATCCGCGCCATCTTCCTCGACCGCATCAAGAAGGCCTACGACAGGAACCCCGACCTCGCCAACCTCCTCGTGGACCCAGAATTCGCCCAGGAGATCATGGACAGGCAAGCGGCGTGGCGCAGGGTCGTCTGCCTCGCCATCAACAACGGCGTCAGCACCCCGGGCATGTCTGCTAGCCTGGCCTACTTCGACTCATACAGGAGGGACAGGCTTTCTGCCAACCTGGTGCAGGCGCAGAGGGACTACTTCGGAGCTCACACCTACGAGAGGGTCGACATGCCAGGTTCTTTCCACACCGAGTGGTTCAAGACCGCGCGCAGCAACTCCCAGAACTGAGCTGCTCCAGAGGTGGCACGCCAACGCCATGGCACGATGTTGACATGGTTCTCGTATTTTATCATCGTTTATTGCTGCGCGGTGTTGAGTAATCGGTAATGTAGGGGAGGGAGGTGTTGTGGTTAAATTTGATTTTTCAGGCGCGGTGCTTAATTTGAGTCAGGAAGTTGTAGTTGTCTTCCATGCTTTCCATTGTAAGCGGTCTGGGATGGAGAACAATGGTACTTCTTGGAACTTCTATGTTTGTAAGTTTGTTCTATGAATAAGAGCATTTTGACATGCTTTGGTTGTTGCTCAATCGCTCCATGTGTCCTTTGTTTGATGAGAGCATCTGAACAACCGTGTCTATTCTGGGTGAATATTCTTTGCAATCGTTTCACTCTATCTGTTTGTGTCTAAACTTGAAGATAATAATCTACCAAACACAGTTCTTTGATTCTATTATGAATTTGTTTCGCTGCTGCCTGTTCTGTTATTCGCGTTGTGCGCGAAGGATAATTTGCAAATTTGGCCAAATTCAGATTCCGTAGGAAGTAGATGACCAAATTTGGTCTGAATAAGGCCAAATTTAGATTCCGTAGGAAGTAGATGACCAAATTTGGTCTGAATAATTTCCATATTACCGCGTCGTCCAGGCTCGCTGCCTGGTGGGCCCTTCACCCCATCCCCCCTCATCTCTCTTTCCCCCGTTCCCCTCTCTTCTCACTTCGTCGTCCTTCCCTGCTCCCCGCCGGCGAGGACTGTGCGAGCAGCGGCGCCCTTCGCCACGTCTTCGCCGGGCCCTTTGCCGGCGACGAGCACCCCACCAGGTATGCCCGCCCCTTGCCTACCCTTACTCCACCGCTGCCCCCAGCTTCCCCTACCACGGCCACAGCCCGCCGCTTGCCGCCAGTTGGCCATCGCCTCTTCGCCGGGACTCAGGAGCACCGTCGCCTTCTCCGTCTCCGGGGCTCGCGCCCGAGATCCTCCGCGGCGGGCTGCGGTGAGCAGCCGCGCGGTGCGTGAAGAATCACAGCAGTGGGGGCACGCGGGTAATGATGGCGGGGAGGACCTGGGGGAGGCGCTCGACAGGACGCGGCAGCTCGTGGAGTGCGCCATGTTCGCGGCCGTCGCTGGACTCGCCTACTTCCTCAGCAATTCTCTCGCCATTGAGGTCTGCTTCCTTCCTTCTGCCCATTGTCTGTCTATTTTGTTGAACCCATTTATGTATGGGAATGCTGGTACTTGCCTCTTCAAAGAGTCAAATTTAATGTTTTTTCTTTGCTGATGCAGAACTATTTCAGTTGCTTTTTTCCATTGCCGATAGTCATCTCCTCCTTAAGATGGGGACTAGAAGCCGGCAGGAAAACTGTGGTAAGTCCAATTATATTGTTCACTTAATCTATTCTTTTGCCAAATTTATATAGCTGTTTCTTGAAATGCATCACCAGGTGGCTACTGTTTTACTGCTATTCACATTATCTGGCCCTGTAAAAGCATCTACTTATCTGGTACGTAAAATTCTTCCTTATGAGTTAGCAGGTGCAGTGGCAACTGTGTGGCTAAAACATCAAAAACTAACTATTGCCATATTACCTTAAAGTCAAGCATCAGGTCTGCTGTTGACTTGGGTGCTTTATTGGCAAAGCCAACAATGAAATGAATAATATGCATACCCTTCAAGGAGAACAGTTAGCAACACTTGTTACCAAAAAGTATACATTGTTTGCCATAAAAGATCTCCTAGATTAACACCTTCAAGCAGCAACAGTTGGGTTTGTCTATCATCTAGCGGAAGTATCTCTTGTATTATTCCAGTTATGATTTTGTATATGACTAATTGACTATCAATTTTCTCCTTAATGTATGTTACATTTTAACTACTTATATGTGTGAGATTAAAGAATACAATGATTCTGCATTCAGGTGGAATTGCACTTTTATTCCTCTCACACATTCCTTGCACTTTTGTGCAGCTTATGCATGGAGTAGTTGGTCTCATCATGGGTACTGTTTGGAGGTGAGAAGTATTATGGTTAAATATTGAAGCTTCTGCTTTCACCATTGGCTTCCTTCACCAGCTATATCTACTTGTAGATTTGTGCACTGGTGTCTGCATGCAAGTGATAACATTCTTTCCTTTTCTGTCATCAGATTGGAGACCAATTGGATTGTTTCCATCATCCTCTGCTCCATTGTAAATTCTCCCATCTTTGTTTTAGTTATCTTTTTGACCCATATGGATTGTACATGACATCTTCGTAAACAACTAAACATCGTGAGCTTTGGGTCTGAACCTGTAGCCTCACTATGATACAAAGTTTTTCTATAGAGTTATTCAGGCATAAACCTACATTTCTACATATAACTAAATCAAATTAGTCAAGCTTACTTGCAAATATTATTAATCTTGGTGCTAGTTCTTGTGATAAATATACGGAGCCTTTTAAAATGAGGTGTAAATTGCACAGATGGTCCTTAAACTTGTCCCAGGATGTTATCAAGGTCCCTAAACTTGTTATTTATGCCACACGAGGTCTGAATGTTGATCTTACCTACCCAGCATGGGTCAAGAACTGTCAAATCATCATAAACATATGAATTTAAATGCTAATTGTGGAGATTTAGACCTCACACTTAACAACTTTAGGGGACCAAGTCTGCATTTTAATTTTTAAGATCTTTTGGAATTTGAATGATACTTTGGGAGAAGTTTAAGAACCACGTGGATTTTACTCTTTAAATCAGAGCCAACCCTGTAGCTTTTGTCAGGATGAGAACATGAACGAGTGAAACTTCAACATTGTGTAAGAGGCATGGTGACCTGGTGGATACTGTTTATTGGTGCTGGTCAAAATTATATCAAAATTGCTGAGATTAAGTAGAAACAAACTGCTACTTTTTTAAAGGGTAAGAAGTAAACTAATATTACCAGTCACTTTTCCTTACCAGTTTCATAAGATTGAATTCTGAATTTCTTTGGAAATTTAGTCAAGTGATCTCCGAAATTGCATCGATCTATGTTATTATTTTAGAGCATGGAACAAACTGAGTCTAATGCTACAATTTGTGTTATAGGTCCGTGCCCTGGGAGCTTGTGGTTATGTGCTAGTGTCATCATTTCTAATAAGAGAGAATATTCTCGCATTGGTACATATACTCATTTCTACTTCCTATTCAGCATTAAGAGTAGATGGGACAAAAAGAATTGGTTTGTTCAGTAACTTGTACTCTTTTTCAGATAACGGTTAATATCCATGCTTCCTTGACATATATCCTGGCAGCAGCTGGTGTGAACACAATTCCTTCCATGGATGCAATATATGTATTATTTGGGACACTGGTAATTCCTGACCTGATAAGCTGCACTTGTTAAACAAGCTATTTCCAATTTTAACTTTTGCTTTTTCTATTGCAGCTTCTACTTAATTGCGGATTCTTCGTCTTCCTCCTGCATGTATTGTATACAGTATTCCTGACGAAGCTTGGCATAAAGCCGGCACTGAGGCCACCGAGATGGCTGGACAAAGCAATGTGAATTTAGGAGCTAGGAACAGAAGGTCACCGTAGTGACTCTTTTACTAATCTTTGGAAGTGTGGATGGGAGCTTGCACTCGGACAGAACCTGTAAAATGAGTTCTCTTGTCTAACCTTCTGGGTGCATGATTCTTGTTGGCCCAACATATATTTCTAGTAGATCTGTAACAAACCATAGAATACATGTATGTCATTTCCTATGTTTTAAGTCAGGTCAGAGTTACCAACAAGATTTTCTCTTGACGCTGATATCTCATTGATTCTATTGACTGATTGCTCTACCTAATTCAGTTGTCAAGAGCTGTGGTGCAAATGCAACAGGCAAGAAGATATGGATGGGATTATGGGTGTCACTTGTCCATTAGGATCTTGTTCAGCATTAGTACGTCAACTCGTGTAGAAGGCGTATTTTCCACGTCAGGCCCCGGACCCAGCGCTACGCGAACCAAACTCGAAAACGTAAAAGCAGCAGGGGCAGGCGCGCGTAATTGCTCCGCTTCGTTCAGGCAGTAGCGGCTTTTCGAATCGCTTCGGCTCTTCTCCCCCGCCGCCGGCTCGAATCCTTCAGCCTTTGAATGGCGGAGGCGGAGGCGGAGGCGGAGGCGGGGACGGGGGCGGCGGAGCTGTGCTGCATCTCGCACGAGTTCGACCGCGCCGCTCGCCGGAACTCCGCTCGCCTCGCCGTCATCCACGCGGCGGCCTCCGGCGGCGACGGCGAGGAGCGCCGCTTCACCTGCGGGGACCTCCTCGCCGCCGTTGCCTCGCTGTCCCGCCGCATCGCGGCCGCGCTCGCCGGCCCTTCCTCCGACCCCCGCGAGCGCTCAGGTGCGTCGACCGTGGTGCCCGCTCGGTCGTTTGTGCTGCTTGTTCGTCCCCCCTTCTGTAACTTCATGTCTGATGCTGACGAATTCGGAACGAACCCTAGGATCTCGCGGCGGCGCCGCGGTGCCGAGGGTCGTCGGGGTGCACGCCTTGCCGTCAGTGGAGTACGTCGCCGCCGTCCTCGCCGTGCTCAGGTGCGGCGAGGCGTTCCTGCCGCTGGACCCGGCGTGGCCGGAGGAGAGGGTGTTGTCGGCCGTCTCCGAGTCCAACGCGGCGCTCCTCGTGTCGTCGGTTGGGTCGCGAGGAGCCTGTCCTGTGTTTGAGAGCTGCCCTTGCCCTGTTCTGCACTTGGGCGCTGACATCCGGCAATGGTCTCGGGACGAAAATGGTGGAGAGGACCTTGCCTGGCCGTGCGAGCGCGAAAGGCCCCGGAAGTTCTGCTACGTGATGTTCACCTCTGGCTCATCTGGGAAGCCCAAGGGCGTTTGTGGCACCGAGAAAGGTAAGCTGTGCCCTTGTTGGAGCTTGGTTGCTTCAGCTCTGTTGAGTGCATAATCTTGTGCAGATGTTGATAAACCTTATCCCTTTTCTTTCTCGTTGTTCTTACTTTGACATTTTGAATGAATAGGTCCCAGCCTTGTTTCTAATTGTTAAGTGTAACCCTTGAAACAATTAGTCTACTATTTGTTCACCGTTATGATTGTCTTATGGTAATGTGATGTCTTGTTCAGTCAATTCTAGTTGCCCTATTGTTTAGTACTCTAGTTGGACCAGTTACGCAGATGCATACCTGAAATTTAGAATATTTGTGACCAGTGGTGAAGCAGTATGTCCCATAGTATAGGGTTTATTTGTTTGCCATGGCATGATCTTTTGCCATTTCAGATTGTATTTCTAGGTTCACTTTGAGCAGCCATCTTATGGACACTTGTTTCTTTTGCTACCATGTCATAGGTCTTCTCAATCGCTTTTTGTGGATGCAAAGAAGGAATCCTTTGTGTTCAGATGATGTGTTGTTGTTTAAGACATCTATCAGCTTTGTTGACCATCTACAGGAGTTCCTTTCTGCGGTGTTGACTTGCACAACACTTGTCATTCCTCCTCCCAGTGAGTGGAGAGCTAATCCAGCATCCTTGGCTAACTTGATTAAGGTTGCATGGATCTTTTCCCTAAAGAAACACTGATACACTTATTTTGGTGGAAATAGCAGGGAATACAAAAACATATACTGCTTTCGCGCCAATTAGGCTTATCACAAAATGTTTCACCCAATGTTTAGCATGCCTGCTTGTCTTTGACACGTACAGTGGGAGAGTCTTCTACAGGAACTTTGCTAATATATGCATATTCTAAATTTGACTACAAGTTAGTTTTCATGTATTGAGTTATGTTTGGGAATGATAAGCTAGATTTGTCTTGAAGAATAATTTCATAAAGTGTACCTTTTCTATATTAGTATACATATATTAGAAAAAAGTATAGTCAAAGTTGTGGTTTGTAGACCATATAGACATCTGGAATGTCACTTATTTGAAACTGGAGGGAGTACAATGCCTACTAGTCCCTTTATTCGTTTTTGCATTGCACTGATATTTTCCTCCATCTTACTTGGTCATCGTAGGTTTACCGGATATCAAGGATGACTTTGGTTCCATCACTTATGGAGATAATACTACCTGACCTGGCAAAAATACTTTCTGGTAGTTGTAACCCACTTAGGATCCTAATATTTAGCGGGGAACTTCTGTCCGTCTTGTTGTGGAAGAGGGTCTATGAAGTTCTGCCAGAGACTACTATCATAAATCTGTACGGAACAACGGAGGTGATGATATTTCTATTGTTTCAGATGAAATTGAGGCAATTTTTTGGGCTGGCATGCAGTTGTGGCTAGATATTCTTAACATCACTATGAAAAGTTTTTTTGTAATATCTTCTTGTAGTGTTAGGCTTGTGGCCAGGAGTGCTTTGGTCACTTCTTTGGTTTTACTGCATTTATTCTATACTGCTATTTTCCACTAATATTCTAATATGAGAGCATGTCTAGATTGACCAACGAAGTCAAGTCAATTATAAATATTGTCATTAAAAACTCTAGTATCTAATTTCCGTTAAATGTATTTTCGTGGTTCTGTTTGACGATATATTCACAGTGTGATAACATCATACTGCACTTATGTTTCAGGTTTCTGGTGACTGTACATTCTTTGATTGCAAAGATTTGCCTATGATTTTGGAGCGAGAAGAACTAAGCAGTGTACCAATTGGATTTCCTATTTCAAATTGTGAGGTTTCTCTTGTCACTGAAGATGGACTAGCAGATGAAGGTGAAATATCTGTCAGTGGAGCATGCTTGTTTTCTGGATATTTATCTGATCCCACGACAAGTAACTGCCCTGGCAACGATGAATTTTTAGCATACTACAAAACAGGTGACTTTGCTCGACGCCTAAAGACAGGTCAACTTATTTTCCTTGGGAGAAAGGACCGTACTGTTAAGACTTATGGGCAGCGTTTCTCACTGGAGGAGGTAGAATCCATCTTAAGGGAACATCCTGATGTCAATGGCGCCGCTGTTACTTTTCAAGGTAATGGATCTCTGGATTTTAAGGCATACCTGATACTGAAGAGTAACAATGAATTTTCAAAATATACTCAACGTTGTAGTCGATTAAATTCTTCTCACGATATCATGGCACCACTTCGAAGTTGGCTCATAACGAAGCTTCCACTAGTTATGGTTCCAAGGCTCTTTATCCCCGTGAAATCATTACCTTTGACTTTATCAGGAAAGATTGACTATGCAAAGTTATGTAGCTTGGAGTGTGCCTTGGAACCTTGTGAAATTGAGTCAGAAAGCAGTCCAGATGATGCTCATATGCAAGTTATCAAAAGGGTCTGTCCTTATCCTCAACTATTGTTGCTATATTCTTACCCTTTCTCCTAAGAAACAAATTGTTAATTTTTCCATTTAATTTCCGTGATTATTTTGTGTATACTATTATCCATGAGTTATTGATATCAATTATAATCTGAAATAGGCATTTTCTGATGCCCTACACGTTGATGAAGTTTCCGAGTATGATGACTTCTTTGCCTTGGGCGGTAATTCAATTTCCGCTGCACATGTGGCTCACAAGTTGAAGATCGACATGAGACTGCTTTATATCTATACCACCCCTTCTAAGCTTTTGCATGCTTTATTTGTGGAGAGCAGTCATGTAGTTTCTCCTACTCATGAGTTTCACAACAAGAAGAGGTTCAAAGTATCCGCAAGCATATCAGGCTCCTTTGATCCAGTTTCTGCAAATTTGGATAATAACTTTCATGGCAAAGGGAATACAAATGAAGAGGGCACACACGATCACTTTGTGGGGAATAATGTAAATAAAACAGCTGGCCAGCTTAATAAAAATATGACTTATGATAGATATCAGGCAAAAGATGAAAACCTCTGCTCAGGTACATGCTCGAATGATGGAATTTTCAGTGGCACCCCATCATCACCATGGATCCTAAATTTTTCTTTACAAAAGAAATGGTCTTTTGGTCGTTGCAATAGATTTATGCATGGTTCTGAAGGGCTCCTACAAGTTGAAGATATTTGCACATCTATGTCATACAACAAAAGAGATTACCTCATGAAGCTTTGGGACGTTCCTCTGGATTCATGTGTTGATGCCTCACCTTTGCTTGTCGTGAACAATGGGATGATGAACATTTTTATTGGTTCTCATTCTCAATTGTTTCTCTGCGTTGATGGTTGTAGGTGAGAAGTTACATGAAATATAATGTTTCCTTCAATCGGGATCCAGTGTACCTCATCTACTGTAAAGCCTTTCTTTCTTTTAGCTTATGCTACTCATCATTTGATTCATTTAAATTTGATTTGATGAGAAAATTGTCCATCTGCTTTGTGATCACTGACTTTTGGTAGAACTTCCTCAACTTTTGCAGCGGTTCAGTGAGGTGGAGTGTCAAATTGGAAGGTCGTATTGAGTGTTCTGCCACTGTAACTGGTGATTTCTCAGAGGTAACCTAACTCTTGAACTTCACCCTCAGAAATATTGTCCAATTTATCAAGCATTGTGACAGTTCATGCATATATTTTGTACAGGTTGTTGTTGGATGTTATAATGGGAAAATTTACTTCATTGATATGTCTACAGGAAAACTATCCTGGACCTATCAAACTGATGGGGAGGTACTTTGACCTGGAAAACTTTTCTTTTTTTCATAGAATATTTAGTTTCAGTGTGTTTCAGTTCTCCAATTGCTGTAAAATGTTTAGTCTCAGTGTGTTGATAACACAGTTGACATGCTGTGAAGGTTATGTAATGACCATTTTGATATTATCATAAAATATGTAATGATACCTATTCTGAAAAGGAGCACCTTAAACAATGTTCATTTTACAACGAACGATACTGTTACCATCTCATGTTTCAAATTAGGGAATCTTTTTTCAGGTAAAAATGCAACCAGTTGTGGACAGGATGAGGAACTTAATATGGTACTTCAATAACCTTTTCCTTTTCACTTTCATCCACTATGCATGAGTATTCAGCGTGTTTCCTGCTATATGTATTCTTGGTGAAAACATATTTATTTGCACAATATAAATGTCTAGTTTTCTGTGGATATCAATGATCTATCCAGTTTAACCTCTTCTATCAGGCACGTAGCATATGTTAGAGTAGTGTAGATGTATATTCTGGCCCATGTAGGCCTTTTGGCTTATAGGCCCAACCTGTGTATATGTAACCCTAACACTGAGCAATCCATCCATCTGGTCATTCTTCCCTAACATGGTAACAGAGCCAGCCATGGTTCTCTCCCCCGACGCCGCCGCCGTTTCTTCTGCCGCCGGTGATTCCTTCGCTGTCCGCCGGCGGACCTGACCGGATCCGGTGCTACGGTGTCATACTCATACCTCCCTCCCCTACCCTGCTTCGCGCCGCCGGTTGGGGCAGCGTCACGCTCCTCTGCTTCAGGCCGCCGTCCTCTCCGTCGCACGGTCCCTGCCTGTCGCGCGGCCTGCGTCCGTGCCATCTGCGCTCGTCGAGCGGCGCTCGTCCGCGCCGTCCGCGGCCGTCACCGCCCGTCGCGGCCCGTGGCGGCGCCCGTCCTCTTCGCGCTGCCGGTTGGGGCGGCGCCCGTCTGCTCCGGGTCGTCGGCGCCCTCTCCTTCTTCTGTGTTGCTGCCATGGGGTCCTCTGCTGCTCCGTTCAGCGCCCTTTCGTTTGGGTCTCCCGGTCTGGATGTGAAGCTAGATGGCTCCAACTACAGAGAATGGGCCTTCTCCCTCAAGATGCTGCTGAAATGGGGTGGTTCTGCTTCTCGTCTCACCGATGCTCCTCCTGCAGCTACTGCTACCAATGAGGAGATACAAGCTTGGAATCTTAGTGATGACCGTGTGATGGCCATCATCTGCATGAGTACTGATCTCAGTATTCGCTCTTGTCTTGAGGATCACAAGACTGCCAAAGAAATGTGGGATTACTTGCAGAGTCGCTACCAACAAAGCAGCTCAGCCCTTCGCTATTCACTTCGTCAGAATCTTCAGCATCTTCAGCAGCAGAACATGTCAATTGAGGAGTACTATGCTGCCTTCAACAAGATATCAAGTCAAATTGCCTCCATGGTACCTAAGCCTTCTTCCTTGTGCACCACTTGTACTCCAGTCTGGACTGCCAGGGAGACATATGATGCGCAGGACACTATGTTTGATTTTGTGATGGGTCTGCGATCTGATTTTAAACCTATCCGTGTTCAACTTTTGGGGCGACCAACCCTTCCCACTCTCTCTGAGACGTTATCTGCTCTCATGGCTGAGGAAACCCGGCTTAAGTCTCTTGCTGCACACTCCATGGTGTCTGAGCAGCACTTTGTTCTGGCTGTTCCTCCTTTACCTGTTGAAGTTGAAATTGCCGCAGCAACCTCCTCTAAGAAGGTTTCTCAGAAGACTCCCTGTAGTCACTGTGGGAAGACCACTCATCCAGATTCCAGGTGTTTCAAAAAGTATCCTCACCTCCTTGCTGAAATGAGAGACAAACGTGCTGCTTCCCGTAGAGGATCACATGCAGCACCTTCGAGCACACCGGGGCCTTCACTTCAGTTCTTAGCACCAGCTGCAATGCCTCAGTGTCTACAACAATCAGCCCCCCAATACCAGCTGTTCCCCCAACACTTAGTGCCACAACAATCAGCAGTTAGTGCTCCTCAGTTCCAACAGCAACCCAGCAGTACTATGCCTGCTCCACTCAGTGCTTATACGTCCCAAGCATCCTTGTCATCGACATCACAGTCAGGTACTAATTTTTGGGTGTTGGATTCGGGCGCCTCTTTTCACATGACTTCAAATTCCTCTGTCTTGGATTCTTGTCGGCCTCTTTCACATTCTCGTCCTGTTCAGACTGCTGATGGTAACCTTTGCCATGTTACCCATCAAGGCAATCTGAATAGCTCTCAGTTTTCTGTCTCTGATGTTTCTCTTGCGCCAAAACTTTCCATGAATCTAATCTCAGTTGGCCAACTTGCTGATCTGAACTATGTCGTTGTTTTTTATGACACTTCTTGTTGTGTTCAGGATCGGCGCACCCGAGCTCTTCTTGGTACTGGCCGTCGCCATAAGAGCTCATCCGGTCTCTACATCCTTGATCATCTTCAGCTGCCACCTTCTGCATTGCCACCAGCGTCTTCTCCACCATCATCCTTCGCTTCTGCTGCAGCCACCTTTCCTCAATGGCATCACCGTTTAGGTCACTTGTGTGGTTCACGTCTGTCTACCTTCGTTAAGCAGGGGGTCCTTGGTCATGTATCTGTGGATTCTTCTTTTGAATGTACTGCCTGTAAACTTGGGAAACAGATTCAACTCCCATATCCATCTAGTGATTCTAAGACTACTTAGCCTTTTGCTCTTGTACATTCTGATGTATGGGGCCCTGCTCCTTTTGTTTTCAAAGGTGGTCACAAGTATGTCATTTTCATTGATGATTATTCTCGCTATACTTGGATTTATTTCATGAAGCATCGTTCTGAGCTGTTGTCTATTTATAAATCCTTCGCTCAAATGGTTCATACTCAGTTTACCTCTTCTATTCGCATTTTTCGATCTGATTCAGGGGGGGTATCTATCCACTGCTTTTCGTGAATTTCTTTCTTCTGAAGGAACTTTGCCTCAGCTCTCTTGTCCTGATGCTCATGCTCAAAATGGAGTGGCTGAGCGTAAACATCGCCATATTCTTGAAACTGCACGGACTCTTCTCCTTTCTTCTTTTGTGCCAACTCACTTTTGGGCTGAAGCTGTTTCTACTGCTGTTATCTCATCAACCTTCAGCCCTCCATTCGTCTTCAAGGGAAAAGTCCTGGAGAAATCTTGCATGGGTCACCTCCTAAATATGCTCATCTTCGTGTTTTTGGTTGCACATGTTATGTTCTTCTTCCTTCTACTCAGTCCACAAAATTGATAGCTCAGTCTGTTGAGTGTGTTTTTCTTGGTTATAGTCTTGAACATAAGGGCTACCGCTGTTATGACCCCTCCGCTTGCCGTATTCGCTTCTCTCGTGATGTCACCTTTCTTGAAAACAAACCCTACTTTCATTCATCCACTCCTCCGTCATCATGTAATGCACCTCCGTCCTTTCTTTTTCTACCACCTTATGACTTTGTCAATCCACATGAACCAACTCCACGTCCTGTTTCCACACCATCAAGTCCACCTGAATCAACACCACCACCTCCACTTCCCTCTGTTACTCCTTTTCCTTTTCATTATCGTCGTCGTCCCCGTGCACCTTCTTCTACCACCACTCCTCTCTTAGCTGATGATTCTTCTTCTGGCTCACATTATAATCTCAGGGATCATTCTGCTATTCAAATCCCTAATCGGTATGGTTTTCCCACTGCTGGTGTAGTCTGTGAGCCATCTTCTTATCAGGAAGCTCTTCAACTTCCTGCTTGGCGTGATGCTATGTCTGCTGAATTACAAGCTTTGCACCGCACTGGTACTTGGGAGATTGTTCCATTACCTTCTCATGTCGTTCCCATCACCTGTAAATGGGTGTACGTTTTAAGACCAAAGCTGATGGCTCCATTGAAAGGTACAAAGCCTGTCTGGTTGCTCGAGGTTTTCAGCAATCCCATGGTCGCGATTATGAGGAGACATTTGCTCCTGTTGCCCACATGACCACAGTCCGTACTCATTGCTGTGGCTGCCAGTCGTTCATGGAAAATCTCTCAAATGGATGTTAAGAATGCTTTTCTTCATGATGATTTGCAAGAAGATGTCTATATGCATCCACCACCAGGGGTTCAACTTCCTTCTGGCTATGTTTGTCATCTGCGGCGTGCTCTTTATGGTCTCAAGCAAGCCCCTCGTGCATGGTTTGCACGTTTCAGTTCAGTGGTTATTGCTGCAGGTTTCACTCCCAGTGACCATGATCCTGCTCTCTTTGTTCACACCTCTTCTCGTGGACGTACCTTAATTCTGCTTTATGTTGATGATATGCTGATCACTGGAGATGATCCGGACTACATTGCTTTTGTCAAAGCACGCCTTTGTGACCAGTTCATGATGTCTGACTTGGGCCCTCTTAGCTATTTTCTGGGCCTTGAGGTTGAATCAACTGCTGCTGGTTATTATCTTTCTTAGGCCAAGTACATTCGAGATCTTCTTACTCGTTCTGGCCTCACTGATACTCGGACTGTTGCTACTCCTATGGAACTTCATCTTCATTTGAAGTCATCAGATGGTTCTCCTCTGGATGATCCGACAAGGTACCGTCATCTAGTTGGCAGTCTTGTCTATCTCACTGCTACCAGACCGGATATTGCCTATGCAGTCCACATTCTCACTCAGTTTGTGAGTTGTCCTACCACAGTTCACTATGCTCATTTGCTTAGGGTATTGCGGTACTTGAGAGGTACAGCTTCTCATCGTCTTTTTTATGCCACATCCAGTCCACCAACACTGCATGCTTATTCAGATGCTACTTGGGCAAGTGATCCTGTTGATCGACGATCTGTCACTGGTTATAGTATTTTTCTTGGTGGCTCGCCAGTGGCATGTAAGTCCAAGCGGCAAACTGCAGTTTCTCGGTCTAGTGCTGAGTCTGAACTACGAGCCCTTGCCACAACAACTGCAGAAATTATTTGGCTTCGTTGGCTGTTGGCTGATTTTGGTGTTGATTCTGCTCATCCTACTATTCTCCGCTGTGACAACACTAGTGCTATTCAAATTGCCAACAATCCAGTCAAGCATGAACTCACTAAACATATCGTTGTTGATGCCTCCTTCATAAGATCACATTGTCAGTTGTCTACTGTTGATCTTCAGTACACACCTTCTGAACTTCAGCTTGCTGATTTCTTCACCAAGGCTCAGACTAGGGATCAACATCAATTTCATGTATTCAAACTAAATACATCAATTTCATGTATTCAAACTAAATGTATCTGACTCTGTAATTTCACAGCCACCTTTAGTTTGAAGGGGGGTGTTAGAGTAGTGTAGATGTATATTCTGGCCCATGTAGGCCTTTTGGCCTATAGGCCCAACCTGTGTATATGTAACCCTAACACTGAGCAATCCATCCATCTGGTCATTCTTCCCTGACAGCATAAAATGTGCACAGAATACCACAGCTGAAATCTTTTTTATTTAATAACAGTGCCGTGAATATTTCACAGGTGTGGCTCCTATGACCATTACTTATATGCATTAAATTACAAAGACCATTGCTGCACTTACAAAATTTCTTGTGGTGGAAGCATTTATGGTTCTCCTGCTATAGACATGGTACTGGTTCACAGTAAGTGTATTTATTGAATATATGCTGATGGGCTCTATTAATCTTGTGTCATCTATTGCCTCCTTGCAGGCACAAAACATAATCTATGTCGCATGTACGAGTGGCCTTGTGACTGCAGTATCATTTGAGGTGATTTAAGATATACTTTTGTAACTTTATAAGGCACAAGCACACTTGTTTCTTTTTCCCTCCTCACTAGTATGTTGTTGGTTCATGGGATGTCTTCACGATTCAGCAAAACATGATAATACAAAGGAGTAGATTAATAACATTTCAACATTAAATGTTTGGAATTTTCACCGATTTCTTTTTATGGAGCAGGAACCATCATTCAAGATGGTTTGGCAATACGAAGCTGGTGCACCAATTTTTGGTTCCCTCGCCTTAGATCATCAAAGTGGAAAAGGTATTTCAACAAACATTTGACATTCATATCATGGAATATATCCAGACATACTATTATACTTTATTTCACAGTAAACAAGTCATTAGTATGCAATACCTTAGCATCAATAAGAACTACATTGCATTGAATGTTGTAGTTCTACTCTGTGCCGATCAAGCATCTTTTACTGGTTATATGCCATCATATATAAGGGTGGCAGGGTAAATCCTTGTAGGATGCTGTTGCTGACTTGCTGTTTCCTCCCATTGCACCATATTAACTGAGCCTCTATATATTTCACAACAAAAGGTCATTTGTATGCAATGAGAACTATATTGCATCTAATGTTGTAGGGCAACTATGCGTTGATCAAGCTTCATTTATATATCAAGATTTGAATATAGATGCCATCTTTTTCATACCTCCTGCCAACACAGGGTGTGCTATACTTCTATATATTTTTATGTTCTATGTGCAGACATGTCTTTTTTTTTTGCTGGTTACTACACTTGCAACATGCAGTTATTTGCTGCTTGGTGAATGGCCTAGTTATCGCATTGAACTCACAAGGCATTATTATTTGGAAGGTAACTCCCCCCCCCCCCCCCCCCCCGCTACCTTGCTGTGTTTTTGTAGCCAGAGGAAATACATATGTACAGTTGACTATGAAAAAGGAGCTACTGAAGCCACACATATCAACTATGTCACATTGAACTAATTTGGCCGTATATCGCACGGCTTCAATGAGAAAGAGGAAAAATTATTCACTCTGATATTGCCACATTTCATCTTATTTTCATTCACTGATATTGCCTCAGTTCATCTGATTTTCTTGTGTTGTGCGGTCTCAACATATTTATTTGTGTCCAAAGTCATAACTTGCTATTAAAATCTAGGCAACTGTTGGCGGTCCTATTTTTGCTGGTGCATGTTTGTCGTCCACCCTCCCCTATCAGGTGTGGTATCTGTTTATATGCACTTTGAACAATCACTTCATTTATAGTATGGATCTTTTATCTTATGTTCGTATAGTTCTTTCAGTCTTAAGTGTGTATTATTCAGATTGTAATTTTTAAAGAAAACATTTGTTTTGACACTACAGGATTGAGGTTACTGCATTGACAATTTTATGTGTTCCCAGTTTGAATGAAACTAAGCAATTCTTTTGCATTATGTCACTGATAGGTGCTCATACCTTCCCGGGATGGCAGTTTATACTCTTTTGATGTTGTAAGTTTTGATTTCCTTGTACCTTTTAATTTAGTAACTAATGAATCATGCATGTTAAAGAGTTTGCTTCATATTTTTCAACTTGTCAATCTATATATTTTTTTAAAAACACTTGTCTGAGCCAATTAAGTGGTTCTTATGGTGTTTTTCGAATAACAGGTAGAGTAAAGGTTATCTTCACAGTAAGTGTTACCTAGAAATTTAAGATAATTTTGTTTTAGCATCCATAAATCCATAAGATGGAAGTTTTTCATGCATTTTGGTACAAGTTCTTTTGGGCTTCTTGTTCGTTTCATTTAGTATTGTAGGGGGTTTCCCCTACCTTTTTCCTGTTAAAAAGATCCATTATGTGAAGTGTTTTTTCATTTACAACTTGTTGCAGACTTCCGGTGCTCTTCTTTGGGTATACAATGTTGGGGATCCAATTACTGCATCTGCCTTTGTTGATGAGATGTTAACATCAGAGTCATCCGGGCAATCTGAGAGGTACTGAACTTACTGGTTGGGTAGTCATTAGCTCAGCTATTCAATGCAATTATGCAAATGAAATGACATGTCTGCCTTTTCTTTTCAGATATGCTTGTGTCTGCACGAGTTCTGGGAGGGTCCATGTCATCAGGATTAGAGCTGATGCTAAGCAGGAGCAAGCTGGTGAAGGTGTTAAGTATGAGGAGTTGGTCCAAGGATTGGCGTCCATTGATCTTCCAGGCGACATATTTTCATCACCCTTGATGATCGGTGGACGCATCTTTGTTGGATGCAGAGATGATCGGTTGCATTGTCTCACGGTCACCACGTAGCTTCAAGTGGATTTTGTTGGAGTTCTGAGGTGATCTAATTTGCCTGCCTGTCTGACCGACATCATGTCTTCTGCGACGAGCCTTTTCTTACTGACAAGGCATCCGGCGCAGCACCGTGCAGGACATGATATGCCCCAACGTGAGTGGCCTGATCATTGGACAATCGATTTAGGGGTGAGTTGAGGCCCCTGCCTCCTGGTGGTTGGATCTCCAATGGTAGCTTTGCATGTCAGCACATGTGACCGGAATGGCCTGCTCGCGATAGAAGTGCAACCTGAAAAGGTCATGGATGAAGTGAGTGCTTGTCGTCCAACCTCACAGTCTCACTGTCATCACGGGACTTGCATTCATCGCTGGGGTCCTGCAGTGCTGTTGAGTCATGCTTTTGTCCCCTGGGTTCTCCAACTTCACCAGTGGTGACGGAATGGAAGTTGACTCTTGCCGGCAGCAATAGGCAGAGGCTGTACAGTTGCTCAGACGACCGGCCTTGTTTGGTTCACACTTGAATTCCTAGTACACACAAGCCGAGAAAAGAATCTGGCATGCATGGAGTGCTAAATGAAGTCTATTTGTAAAACTTTTTCAGAGATGGGTATAATTTTTCACGACGAATCTAATGACGGTAATTAATCAATAAGTGGCTACAGTGATGCTACCGTAATTATTCTCTAATCACGCGTTAAAGGCCTCATTAGATTCTTTAGGGTTTCTAGCGTAGAGTTCTGTAGTTAGTTTTGTAAAATAATTTTGTTTAACATTATAATTAGCGGTTAAAGTTTACTAGTACTCCCTGGCGCGGGTAATCAAACAGGGCCCATGTCCGCTGATAGGCAGAACTGCAGTGTTGTAGCTGTCACCTGGCAGTTTCCTGCTACATCTACTATTTCCTCACAATGTTTTTCTAGTACAATACAATGACCCCTCGAGAAAATGCACGAGTCAAATCACACCCCAAATATAATATGTTCCAGCTTAGATTAGAATTCTGTATATGTTCCCTTGGGAAGGGGTCTGTAAGAAAGTATTGACAGATGTGTTAAGAAACCCCTTATGTCTTGTGCCATTTACTACCTTGGAATGGTGCCAAGATATTATTTTTATTTCTTGGGCGAATTAGAAAACGTTAGTTGCACTCCACATGGGAGGAATAACAGTACGGCTTTATTTTTTGAGAAAAAAATACGGTCTTATTTTCTTTCTTGGTTGGTTAACCAAGTGGTTTCTTGAGGCTTTATAAAGGCTCCTCAAGGCCCAACCAAACATCAGGCCCATTTTCTGTTGTCCAAGCTCACTGAACGAACACCCAACCATCCATCCATCCCCAAAACTAGGGGATTTTAACTTTATACCATTATAACGATCGTCAACTCCTGAGATATTATCTTTGTTTTTACCATTATAGAATCAGCACGGGAGAGAAAAAATCTTTATATTTTTATCACTCTTGCTCGCGTGGCACGCCAGGTCGTCGCTCCAGTGTGGATCCGAGTCAGCACGAGATGGAAAATGACCGTCGATACCACTACCTCCCTCTTTCTTCTCCACCCTGCGCGTCCTGGCCCACAAGCCGTGCTCCTTCGCGGCGGACCTTGTGCCCTGTTGCCCGGCTGGCGCCAGCGCCGACGACGCCGAGTTCGCCCGGTTCAAGATCCACGGCGACTCGGCAAAGTAGGCAGCCACGTGGTGCGTCAGCGTGGGCCCCGCCGACGATCCACGAGGCCATCTCGCCGAGCCGCGCCACGTAGTAGTTCAGCCAGCAACATGCTGCTCCAGCTCCTCCACCCGCGCCTTGAGCATTTCGTTCTCCTCCATCAGCGCCGCCGCTCGCGCCTCCGCCGTCGGCGCCGCGCGGTTGGCGATGGCGTCCTCGATCAGCTTCAGAATCAGCGCCGCGCGGCCCCTGGCGTCCGCGACGTCGGCCGCCGGGGACATCTGCTCCACCAAGACGCCCGCGCACTCCTCCATGCCGCCGCCGTCGGCCCGCGCCGCGGCGCTCGCGCCCCGGGCCGCCGCCGCCTCCCTCTCCCTCGCATGGTGCCGCCGGGCGCGGCACGCCTCCACGGTCGTGTGCACGTCGCGGCCGGACGCGGCAAAGCAGGACTCGAGCTCGCTCGGGCCAAAGTCCGGGAAGACGCGGCGGAGGGCGTCCAGCGGGTCGAAGGCCAGGCACGGCGGCCGCTGCGCCGCCGCGGCGCCCGAGCACGGAGAGAAGCGGCCGTGCTTTGGCGAGGTGGGGTGGCACCGGGAGCACCTCGTCGAGGACGGCAAGCTACGGCGGCGGCCACCACGTCGGAGCTCCACGGGCTGGGGTCGGCGTCCCCCGAGATCATCCCCTCCATGACGCGGCGGCCGAGCGCGTACGTGGAGCGCAGCTTCCTGGTGGAGTCCCTCCGCGGCGAGTTGACGCCTCGTGGCAGCAGCAGGCGGGGATGGGTTCGTGGTGTGC
Source organism: Panicum virgatum (assembly GCF_016808335.1). Classification (NCBI taxonomy): domain Eukaryota; kingdom Viridiplantae; phylum Streptophyta; class Magnoliopsida; order Poales; family Poaceae; genus Panicum; species Panicum virgatum. The sequence goes on along the minus strand of NC_053139.1, from coordinate 768,661 downwards.
ATGCTGGACGAGTGCGGCGAGACGTGGGAGGATACGGAGGACATCGGCGACGCGGCAGTGCTCGTGGACGCAGCAGGCAACGTGGTCGCGTCCACCATGGAGTGCTCTCTGGCTTCTCTTCCTCTTCGTCTTCCCTGCTGCAGGCCGCGCGGTTCCAGGCCCGAGTGGAGAAGAAAGAGGGAGGCAGAGGTATCGACGGTCATTTTCCCTCTGGTGTTGACTCGGATCCACGCTGGAGCGACGACCTGGCGTACCATGCGAGTAAGAGTGGTAAAAATGTAAAGATTTTCTCTCTCCCACTGATTCTGTAATTACAGAATAAAGATGCTATCTCAGGAGGTGGTGACCCATTATATAAAGTTAAAATCCACCCGAAACCACAACCCCAAACCCCCTGCCGGCGATCTCCCCACCCACCGATGGCCGGCGAGCCTGCCCCCACGCCCGCCGGCCCCTCAGCGGAGCCCGAAACCGAGGCTGAGCGCCTCCTTGCGCTGGCCGAGTCCGAGATCTCCGAGGGGCGCCTCCGCGCGGCCCGCAAGCACGCCCGCCGCGCCGCCCTCCTCGACCCGGCCTCCTCGCGAGCCGCCACCCTCGCCACCGCCGCCAACGTCCTCGTCGCCGAAGACTCCTCCCACCACGCCGTCCTCCTGCTCCCGGACGACAAGTCCTCCTCGCCGCTCTCCGCCTCCGCCCTCCGCCGCCACTTCAGGTCCCTCGTCAAATCCCTCCGCTTCAGCCCCGACGACTTCGCCGCCTCCCCCGCCGTCGCCGCGGCCGTCGAGGAAGCGCTCGGCCGCGCCGCCGGGGCTTACGAGGCGCTCACTGCCCCGCCCCCGCCCCCGCCCCCCGCCCCGGCCACCTTCTGGACGGCCTGCGCCGGCTGCCGCCTCCTCCACGAGTTCGAGCGCAAGTATGTGGGCTACCGCCTCGTGTGCCCCTCCTGCCACCGGACCTTCCTCGCCACCGAGATTCCGCCTCCGCCGGAGGCGGGGTCGGAATCCCCTACACCTGCGCCGCCGCCGGCCAAGAAGCCCAAGACCGAGAAACCGGAGATGACGCTCGCCGAGATAAAGCTCAAGCTCGCCAAGAAGAGAGGGGCAAAGGCTCCCAAGAGGTCATCCAGAGGCGAGGTGGAGCAGGAAGACGGCGAGGAGGTTGAGGCGGGGAACATTCTTGGGAATTCCGACCCCATGGCTATGGTGGACTCTGACTTCTACAACTTCGACGCCGACCGCGGCGAGCGGTGCTTCAAGAAAGGCCAGCTCTGGGCTTTGTACAGCGATGATGATGGCATGCCGCGCTACTACGCATTGGTAGAGGGGGTGCTGCGAGGCAGCCGATTCCGCATCCAGATACGGTGGCTTGATGGCGAGGAGGGGAAACCATGTGGGCAGTTCAAGGTTGGGAGTGCAGAGACACTGCATTCAGTCAATGTCTTCTCACATCTTCTCACCTGCGAGAGGGTGGCGAGGGAGGTGTACCGGGTTTACCCCAGGAAGGCCTCGGTTTGGGCATTCCATGGTGACCAGGCAAGCAGCACAGGGAGGGGAAGGTATGAAATTGTGGTGTTTCTCAGTGGTTGCAGTGAGCAGTATGGTGCTACCTTCGGCTATCTGGAGAAGGTGGAAGGTTTCAGAAGCATCTTCAAACGCCGGGATGTTGGTGCTCATGCTGTGCAATCCCTTCAGAAAGGTGATATTGGGGTGCTTTCGCATCAGATACCAGCGAAGAAGGTGTCCAAGGATGAGGGATCAGTGCTGCCTCCTGGGGACTGCTGGGAGCTTGATCCTGCATCCTTGCCTCCTGAGCTTCTGCATCTTGAACGACCAAGGAAATGACGAAGGTTGGATGTGTTGTGTAGGATTGACTGTGCATAGCATACGAATCGCAGAGAAAGGCTGTTGCTTTGGTCTGCCACGCCAAATGGTGTCTTGGTGTGGGGATGCATCTGCTTTGCCAACTCTACCTGGGCATTTGCTCCATGTTTATGATCCTTCTTCTGGTAGCAGGGGCGGAGCGCCCGGTACGGCGACGTATGGCGCTCGCCATACCTCGCTCCGGCCACCAAAACCCATAGACACTATGTAGCTGCCGTTGTGGTTTCTGATTTGAAGGAAAGAAGTTGCTGTTTTGGTCGCCAGATGCAATATTTTTAGCCACGATCCCAATGACATGTCACACCGTCTCTCTCCCACGCTCGCACTCCTTGATTCCAGCCGGTGACATGAACCATCACCACTCACGACGAAAATAAAGTATGCCATTGTCAGTCTATGACACGAATTGCTAATAAACGATGAGCATAGATGGAGGCGGCGATGGCCAGCGGGCGACGCTGCACTTAAGGACGACAGTGGCTTTTGGTTCTTATAATTTCGCCATACCTTAATCTTTTTCCGTCCTCCGCCACTGTCTGGTAGGTGCTTAAATAGCATGATGATACTTGTGGGTGTTTTGAGTATTCACTTCTGCTACCCGCTATGTATGAAGTCATTGAAATGAATGATCTTTCGGTATTGATGGTGGACAAAACACTAATATGGTATATGAATGATTCATACAAACTATCACTCTGTTCGCTGCATCTTCGTTGCATCCAGCCAATAGTGTCTCTCTCACACAAAACCAGCACCAGCCAGCCAGCAGGTACTTTTCTCTCACAAAAAATCAGCACCAGCCACCAGCACCAGCCAGCCGAACACAGCCATATATTTCTGCAATATTAGTACTAATCGTCTATTTTTCAGGAAAGCATATTTTTAATATTTTGTATCCAGATTCTCTTCAGCTGTTTGAGCCTTGAGGGAGGAGAGCAGGAGGGGCTACTAATTTTCCTGTCAGGTTGGTCTGGAATCAGCAAGATAAATTTGTTCATGGTTGGGCAGTAAATACTATTGTGCAAATGTTGCTGGACTGGATCTCACGGCAATTAAAAGAAATGCTTAGCCCGACTGGTGTTAGATTGCTTTCAATGATAACTTGCAAACGAAATGAAGTGAATTTGGAGTTATTTTGATTCAATAGAAGTAGTTCTGGCTGTTCTGAGCTGACTAAATTGAAGCGGATAGTAAGATGGGAAAACAGTTCGATTGATTTGACTCTCATTTATCACGGCATTCAGAATTCTTCTTTACGTAAGGCAAGTTTTCTGCTGTTTCTCTTCCAAGTGGCTTTGACTTTTCGCAAGGACTTCTCTTTTGCAAGTGTTTTCTCCGTCCTAAAACACAAGTATGTTTAGTTTGTCTAAAGTCAAACCATTTTCAATTTGACAGAAAGAAATAACAACATTTACGATATTACATTAGTATTCTTGGACCCATTATGAAACAATTGTCATTGTCAACTCCCAAGGATAAACAGAAGGTAGTCGAGAAGTTCATGTGTGTCGACAACTCTCTTAAATGATGCGGCAGTGTTGCTGCCTTCTTTCAAAAAAAAAATATGATGAGGTAGTGCAAAATATTGGACTGTAATGTGCAAAATGAGAAATAATAATCCTGCAAAACCCGAGAAAAGCATGACAAGATACGAACTACTGTATTCTTACTCCAGGCTGTAGAATTCAGTTTATTAGTAACTCCAGGAGTAGTTTGTATAGGCATCCTGATCCATGCTTCACAACAAACAAACACACAAACAAATTGTGTAATAGAGCAAACATACAAACAAGCAATGTGATAATATTTCGAGAACAGTGCGTGTTGTCTTTTGCACAAACTGACCAATTAAGTATTTTTTCTTTGAAACGAACATGTCAGGAAAGCTGCCTATTTTACCGATAACTGCTCCAGCCTCTAATCAAAAGACGGCAGGTACTAGCAAACCATGCCGTCGCCGCCGGTGAGCGTGGCATCTCGGCGCACGGTGAGGCCGCCGCCCCGGCCACGCGAGCGCATCCCGCTCACCGCCTGGGACCTCGCCTTGCTCCCCGCCGACTACCTCCAGTACGGCTTCCTCTTCGCGCCGCCGCCTGTCTCCACCGCCCAACTCGTCGACAACCTCGAGGCCGCCCTCGCCGCCGCGCTGGCCGTTTACTACCCCGTCGCCGGCCGCCTCGCCACCGAGCAGCACCGCGACGACAAAGGGCCAGCAGGTCGTGGGCTGCTCCGTCTCCGTCGACTGCGCCAGCCAGGGCGTCGAGATCCTCCACGCCGTCGCCGACGGCGTCGCCCTCGCCGACGTCGTCCCTCCCGACGCCGACGTTCCGGCCTTCGTCCGGTCCTTCTTCCCGCTCGACGGCGCTGTCAACCACGAGGGCCACGAGCTTCCCCTCTTCGTCGTCCAGATCACCGAGCTCGCCGACGGCGTCTCCGTCGGCTTCGCGCACAACCACGCGCTTTCCGACGGCGCGGCCCTCTGGGACTTCCTCAACGCATGGGCCGAGATCGCGCCTCCGGAAGCCCCTGGCGCGGCGACGTCGCGCGCGCCCATGTTCGAACGATGGTCGCCGGACGGCGGCGGCGCGCCGCCGATCGTGCTCCCCTGCACTGACCTGCCATGGCTGACCAAGACGCAGTACTCGCCAGCGACGCCACCACAGCTGCGCGAAAGGATGCTGCATTTCTCGGCAGGGTCCTTGATGGCGCTCAAGGAGCGGGCGCGACAGGAGCTCCTGGCGGCCGGGGACGAGGTCGGCGCAGCTGCCGTGACCAAGTTCCAGGCTCTGAGCTCGCTCCTGTGGCGGTGCGTCGCCCGTCCCGGCGGCTGGAACCGGACCAGGACACCGTGTGCCGCTTCGCCATCGACAACCGCGAGCAGCTCCGGCCGCCGCTCCGGGCGGGGTACTTCGGCAACAGCGTGTACGCCACCTCGACGGAGGCCATGGGCGCGTCGGAGCTGCTGGCGCGCGGGCATGGGTGGGTGGCGGCGGCGGGGCGTGCGGTGGCCGCGCACACGGACGCCGCCATCCGCGCGCGCGTGGCGGCGTGGACGGCGAAGCCGGCATTGGTGTCGGCGCCGGCGCCGCCGAGGCCGCTCCACGGGAACGGCGTGGTGATCGCGGGCTCGCCACGGTTCGACGTGTACGGCTGCGACTTCGGGTGGGGGAGGCCGCTGGCGGCGCGGAGCGGCAGTCCGGCCAAGTACGACGGGAGGGTGTCGCTGTTTCCAGGGTGCGAGGGCGGCGGCAGCGTCGACGTGGAGGTGGTGTTGGCGCCGGAGCACATGGCGGCGCTGGAGCGAGACGGTGAGTTCTGGGACGCCGTGTCTCCGGACGCGGCCAAGAATTCAAGAAATTAGATCGTTGAAGCCATTGTTGCTCTTTGTTATTGGTCAAGTACTCTCATCAGGGATAATAAAGCTGATCATTGCAGCAGCGAAACCGAGACAATGCCCCGAACGATCATCGAGTCCGAAGCTTCAGACGATCTCGTCTGTTCAATGTCATGCATCTGATGATCACGATCGCTCCTACCAGGATCCCACTCCCTTGTGTAAATGGGTAGATGAAATAAGAGGTAAGGATCATACTAGCTTGATACTCCGGTAGTAGGAGCACTCCTGTCCTGCACGACGATAACGATGCCGGTGCCGGCGGTGCTCGTGGTGTCTCGGCGCACGGTGAAGCCGCCGCCGCCTCCTCGGCCTCGCGAGCGCCTCCCACTCGGCTCCTGGGATGTCTGCATTCTCGACGGCGACTACCAGCAGAGGGGCCTCCTCTACGCCGCGCCGCACTTCTCCACCGCCCACCTTGTCGACCACCTCGGCGCCACCCTCGCCGACGCGCTCGCCATCTACTACCCTGTCGCCGGCCGCCTCGCCATCCAGCAACACTGCGACAGCGACGGCATCGTCGGCTGGTCCGTCTTCATCGACTGCGCCGGCCAGGGCGTCGAGATCCTCCACGCCGCCGCGGGCGGCGTCTCCGTGGCCGACGTCGTCCCTCCCGACGCCGACGTCCCGGCCATCGTCCGCTCGACGGCGCCACCAACTACGACGGGCACGAGCTTCCCATCCTCGCCGTCCAGGCCACCGAGCTCGCCGACGGCGCATTCCTCGGGTTCTCGTACAACCACGCGCTCTGCGACGCCACGTCCTGGTGGGCCTTCCTCAACGCGTGCGCCCAGATCGCGCGCCTCAGGCTCTCGCCTCCGGGAGCCCCCGGCGCGGCAACGCCGCCGCCGCGCACACCCATTTTCCAGCGCTGGTTGGCCCCGGCCTTGCTTCCGTACGCTGACCTGGCCGGGCTCATCGAGAAGCCATCGCCGCCGCCGCCGCTGCGGGAAAGGATGCTGCGCTTCTCGGCGGAGTCCCTGGCGGCGCTCAAGGGGCGGGCGCGGCAGGAGCTCCTGGCGGCCGGGGACGAGGCCAGCGCGGCCGCCGTGACCAAGTTCCAGGCGTTGAGCTCGCTCCTGTGGTGGTGCGTCACCCGCGCCCGGCGGCAGGCACTGGACCAGGACACTGTGTGCCGCTTCGCCATTAGCAACCGCGAGTGCCTGCGGCCGCCGCTGCCGGCGGTGTACTTCGGCAACAGCGTGTACGCCATCTCGACGGAGGCCGTGGGCGCGTCGGAGCTGCAGGCGCGCGGGCACGGGTGGGCGGCGGAGGCGGTGGGGCGCACGGTGGCCGCGCACACGGACGAGGCCATCCGGGCGCGCGTGGCGGCGTGGACGGCGAGGCCGACGGTGTCGCTGCCCAGGCTGTTCGACGCCCGCGGCGTGGTGATCACGAGCACGCCACGGGTCGACGTGTACGGCTTCGACTTCGGGTGGGGGAAGCCGCTAGCGGTGAGGACCGGCAGGGCCAACAAGTACGACGGGAAGGTGTCGCTGTTTCCCAGCCGGGACAGCGGCAGCGGCGACATCGACGTCGAGGTGGCGCTTGCGCCGGAGCACATGGCGGCGCTGGAGCAGGACCCTGAGTTCTGGGCTGCCGTGTCGCCGGACGCCAGGAAATTAGATCACTAGTCCACATTATTATTGTTCCAACAAAAAAAAATGATCACCAGTCCACGCCAGGGTTAACCTTACCGGTGAACCGGTCCGGTTTGACCGGTTACCGGTCAAACCGGTCCGGACCGGTTCTGGTTTCGGCCGATACCCAACCAGCCAAAATTCAAATTTTAAATTTAAATTCAAAAAATGAAAAATTCCCAAAAAATTCCTAAAAATACTTCAAGTTGCGATGAATCTAATGGTATCAAATTTTTTCAAAAATTCATTCATTTAGTATAGTTTGCGGGGATTTAAAGTTAAATCAAAAAAGAAAGAAAAAATGGGCCGGCCCATTAAGACCCACCAGTCAAACCGGTCAAACCAGCCGGTAAACCGGTTGCACGGGAGCTTTTGAATTTGGATTTGAATTCAAACCGGTCAAACCAACCGGTAAACCGGTCAAACCGGTTGCACGGGAGCTTTTGAATTTATTTGAATTTGGATTTGAATTCAACCGGTTCCGACCGGTAACCGGTCAACCGGTCCGGTAAACCGGAACCGGAGCCCGGCGGTTACCGGTCGGGAAATAAAACCCTAGTCCACGCTCCGTTCCTGGGTGTCACGTCACCTTGGTATCGTGAGGTGTTGGCAACATCCATGCCACGACCTCGACGCCGGCATCCAACATAGATGTACACTTTTGTTTCTCAGTAAGTATCAATAAAAGCAAAATTTCCATCATGGGGAACAACAATTCCTCATCCGTGTAATGCTTCAGCTAAAATGATGTAACATAGCCATTTCACTTCCTTGAAATTACGCAAATGCTCGCAGTATAACATTGTCAATACTGGATCAACACTGTCCATTCGACTAACAGTTCCTCGAGAATTCTAGCTTTACATAGGTAATATGTGAGAGATCATATGGATACTCGGTATTATGACAGTTCCAAACTTTAAAACACTGATCAGCGACCAAAATCTGGGGCTGCAAAATCTTAACCACTCGGTGTACGGCAGTTGCTTATCCAAGGAAGTTCATGATCACCAGGTGGAGCACCAGGTTGCACAGAACAAAGTCAGCAAAGGCCCTTTCTGGGGGTAGATCCTGCAGGAAGTTTTTTTTCCGGCAAATAGAGTTATGCCATATTTTGAAAGTAAAATGATCCTAGCAAATCAAGATGAAACAAGAGTTACCTTAAATTCCTTGTTGTCTTTGTTCACTTGAATGCGGAGACAAACTGAAAAAAAAAATAATGAAAGGTGGAGGCCATCTACTAGGCAACGAAAAGTAAAAAGGATAACCAGAGCTAACTGACAAGGGATAAGAAGTTGCTACCAGCAAGCACTGCAGTTCCTATGCATGAAAGTACACCTGAGAGGAAGGAGTTGAAAGGGAATGACCCAACCAATCCCATGTATGCAACCTGTTTTAGCCACACAAAACAGCATGATGGTAAGTCTCTGAAGGCATTTGCCAATTATCATGCTACCCAGCTAGGTTGACAAAACGATTGAAGAGAAGAGTTGCAAACTTAATAACAAGGTTCAGTTGGTAAAACAAGTGCGTATTGAAAAGCTGCACTTAACCTTCGAACTTTGGTCGAGCTAAATCAATTCCAGATTTAAAAGGCAACAACTAGTAATTCATCTAAAGAATCAAAGAAACTACGCAGCAATTTGGTTACTAGTTCCAGGCACAAGTACAGTGCTACACTACACACCCACACAATCTGGAGGCCAGCAGATAGGTAGAGCAAAAATTTGCAAAAGTTGCAACTTGATTGATAGCTTGTTGTAATCAAAGAAATTACACAGCATCAGCCTTTTAGAAAATCAGCATATTAACAATTTTTGTGCAAGCATCTGGTGCGCTCTTGCCTACCCACTGTTATATTACAAAAAATGACTACCAGATTTTCAACAATTTCCATATTAAGTTTAGTGAAAATCCACAACAGGAAACATCTCTAGATATAAGATAGTATACACCACAAGTTGTTCTTTTGAAACACCTCCGGACACTACACTTAGATAGTGAAAATCCGGAACAGGAAATATCTCTAGATACATTATAGTATACACGATAAGCTGATCAGGTAGAATTTTTAAATATCACCAGACGCTAGATTTATTGTGCTATCTAGGTGTGAAAATCTGCAACAGGAACATCTCTAGATACTAGGGTAAGCACTAGTAATTGTTGAGGTAAATTCTTGAGCCTTCATTTTGAGACTTCAGATCTGTCTTAACAGCAAAGACAGAAATGTTAAAACTTGCCTGAATCACGGCGGTAGCGAGAGCACAAATCACGTACAAGTCGATAATCTGCAGAAAAATCAGCACGAGGAGTTAAAAGGGTCAGAACAAGCTAGTAATAACTGAACCCGCAGGTGACAGTGGAGGTCAAGTGGGGCAAACCTTAAGATTTGTCGGTGTGGCAGCATACGCCTTGTTGAGGGACTGGATCAGAAGCTTTGCGTCGCTCGTGGCCCTCGGCATCTCGAAGAAGTGGCTGGATTCAGATCCGAACACAGATAGTTTTGTTAGGGTTCGGGGTGCTCCGTCTCGCGCAGCAGAAGGAAAGAGAAGGGGCGGGCATACCTGGAGGATGCGCTCGTCGCCGGCAAAGGGCTGGGCGAAGACGTGACAAATGGCGCCGCCGCTCGCCCAGTCGTCGCCGCCAGGGAAGGAAGAGATGAGGAGAGAGTCCGAGAGAAGGGAAAAGAGATGAACCCTGAGCCGTGAGCCGTGAGCCGTGAGCCGCGAGCCCCGAGCCATCCGCGGGAGGGCTGTCATTGAGCCGAGCGCGACCGAGCCTGCCACCTCAAGCTGCATCCAGAGCCGAGGTCGATCCGAGCCTGAGATGTTCTTAATTATTTAGAGACGATTTTACGGTAGCAGCTTTAACGATAGATGAGAGGACGTGTGTATAATCATAGATGGATTTAATTCGATAAGCAAATAGAAAAATAAATGGAGAAGAAAAGTATATCTGAATATTTGTTATTATTATAATTTTGTATCTATTTTATCTTGTACCACACAGTAGCTCGCTAGCCGACGGAAGACTCTAGCCTCCAGGTGTATTATTTCAACTTTGGAACGTTGGATATCTAATAGAGTTTTTTTTTGGTAATTGGATATCTAATAGAGCTAGCACGGTGCTGCACATACCATGCAAACAGAAATATTTGAGCTTCATCAAATCGCTCGATCTTGGATTGTTGGAGCTCGCAAGCTCCAGGTTAGAACAAACCTTGGTTTGATTCTTTATAGTCCAGCTTGAATTGAGTTTTTGGCAAACTAAATTTAAATAAGCTCGCGAGGCTGGAGCTTCTCTGGTAGCCCCAATGAGGGATAGGGATGAACCATGAATACTCAGCAAGTCAGCATGTATAAACCAGCTAGTCGTGACGTGTGTCTCTTTCTTTCTTTTTTATACTCCTATATTTTTTAATATAATTGATAAAAGGAACATATCAGGTGCAAACTAATTTTTTCGTGGAAACTATGAAAACTTCAATCTGAATCATCGGATTAACATAGTTAAAATATATTATATCAATTAAATTGGCTCTCCTGTAATCGTAATCATTATCATACTGGGCTAATCTTTTCAATATTGGATATATATATATATTGATCTAAATATATCTGGTGGAAACCACAACTTTCATGAAAACCCATGCAAATCACGGCAAAAAAGTCATCTAAATTCAAGAAAAAAATCACATGTAGATGATATGATGATACACAATCTTGTAAAATATCCTGTCCAAACTCAATTTTATTTGTGAGGTATAAAAATAACAAATTTCAAGCCAAGAAGTTGTCCAGATGATTTGTTAGAAATTTGTTATTTTTATATCTCACAAATGAAGTCGAGTTTGGACAGGATATTTTACAAGATTGTGTATCATCATATCATCTACATTTGTGATTTTTTTGTGAATTTAGATGACTTTTTTTATCGTGGTTTGCACGAGTTTTCACAAAAGTTAAGTTTCCACCAGATATGATCCCATCTTAAACGGGTACACATAGCATAAAATTTTTAGCAAATAAAGCGAGAAAATAGCATTCCATACCACAAACAAATCAACAAAATTCTAACAAGCAAAACATCACATATATGCTACGTATATCTAACAAATAAGATACGGAACCATCTATCTTCGACTCGACTTTAGACGGTAGCTTAAGAAACGCCACTAAGAAAACAATGATACGATGCTTAGAGCAACTATCTAAAAATAATATTGGAAAGGTTGATGTCTTATGATCCACCATTTGAAACATCTTGTTGTTATTTTTAGCATAGTGCTTTGCAATAAAAAGAATGTTTTCTTAAAATGGACTGCAGAAAGTTACATTATATTAATTATTATCAATATAATTTTATTAAATACTAGCTCATAATATTTTAAATGATATCTCTACCTATTTCTAAAGATCGGGCTACTTTTTTAGTTCATTATTGGTTTTGGTCATTAAACTTCTCATCAGATACAAAATTTAAAGTGGACGTCGTTCGTGTCTGGATTGTAGTATTCTCCGTGGAATCGGGACCACCTTATATTTATGGGTTTTTTGAATGGATGCCATTGTAATTATTGAAGTTTGGAGAAGTACCATTATTATTCACATATTCTGAAGTTTACCATTATAATTCTTCCTCCATTTGAAATATGCCACGGTATACATCTAAAGACGCTATGGTATACGTTTGGAGAAGTCTGAGCCCAACTGCAGCGTAGCGTCACCGTCGTATTTTTGTATGGATATAACTACCCCTTCCACCTTTCTCTCCCTATATCACTTACGTGTGGACCCTACTAGTTATCTTCTTCCTCCTTCCCCATCGTCTCCATGACAGCTTTCCCAACTCCTTTAAACGAAGTGGATGCCGGCCGCCGTCATGCCGCGCAGCCATGGCTCCATGGCGCCAAACTGCGGAGGAGACCCCCATCTTCGAGCCTTCGAGGGCTGAGGGCGAGGGCCTCGCAGAAGACATGGCGCAAGAGGCGCCAGCGGTAGAAGGAGCCCCCATCTCGGAGCCCACCGAGGCCCGGGACGAGGGTACCGTCGTGATAGTGCCCGTGCCCACGGCGCAGGAGGGCGCAACGACGGTGGTGGAGCTGCCATACAGCAGCGAGGAGTACGGGGACTCGATGGATATCGACCCCGCTGCTGCGGCGAGCGCCGCCGCACATATTGCCGAGTTCGCGTCGGCCAGCGGGGGCGTCGGAGGGGAGCCACCTCGGGGTTATCGTCCCGTCCGGTGTCCCCTCAGAGTTCCTTCGCAAGGAGCAGGAGGAGGAGGAGGCCTGGAACAAGCAGATGGGCGTTGGGCGCGAGATCTTGCAGGCCCTCGACCGCGCTTATCAGCTTCATCAGAACACGGATTACCAGGTCAGCCAGGTAAATATTTCCCGCCGAAAATTAATCACATTTGGTTTTAGTTTTTTGCGTGTCTTCACCCACGCCGTCCCCCTTTGCAGCAGCTGAGAGAAATCTCGCGCGAGAAGAGCGCCGAGATGAACCGGCTGTACTCCCAGATGAGCCAGCTCGGGCAACACAACGCCGAGCTGGTGCTCAAAAATATCGATGCCAACACAAAAATGGCCGATCTGGGAGCGCGTCAGCAGGCGCTGGATGAAGAACTGGCCCGGGTCACCGATGAGCGGGACGCCCAGAGGGCGGCAGCGGAGCAGAAGGCCCGGGAGGCCGAGGCGCAAGCCACCGAGCTGCAGCGCCTTCGGACGGCGCTCGAGGATAGTGCTCGAGAGGCTGAGGTGCAGAGCGCCGAGCTGCAACGCCTCAGCGCCACTCTCGAGCAGCAGAAGGCCGAGCTCCTCCACAAAGAGGTGGCCATGGTTGCGCTCGCTGGGACCCTCCAGGAACAGGGTGTGGCCCTCGAAGAGAGGGAGGTGGCCCTCCAGAACATGGGGGCTACACTTAAGGAAAAAGAAGCCTCCTTGTCCTCACTCGAGGAGGCCGCCCGTACCCAGAGGGAGGAGGCGCAGAAGAACATGGCGGGTGAGTACCTTCGATTTTCCGTTGATTTGTTTCTTTTCGTAGCTAATGTTGATTTCCTTTACTCAGAGCTGAGGCAAAAGGTGGCGGACGAGACCGCGGCGAAGGAAGCGGTTCACACCACGCTCAAGGCGGCACAGATGGAGTTTGCTGAGCTGGAGAAGACCGCCGTGAGTGTGTGTCAAGAGCTCGAGGGGGATGGTGCCGTCTCGGGCAGTTCGGTGATCAGCCGCCTGCGCGCGTTAGGCAGCCGGATTGCCAAACACGCCAAGAGTACCTTCCGCCTCGGTGTCCTGCGGGCTCTCGCCGTGGCCTCGACGCATTACCTCATGGATCTCCAGAGGGTGTCGTCGGGGTACGTCGTGCCCGATGATGCTGACGCGGACGCCGCATCGGCCATCATGGATGAAGCCGACGCGGCCGCGGAGGAGTTCGCCACCGTCCTTGCCGAGAAGCTCGAGACGGACATCCCTCCCATCGCCGAATTCGATGCCCCTGAAGACCCGCAAGGGGGGATGGTAGCCTGTAGAACAGTTGGGCCTCGAAGCCCATGTAAATAGATTAGTGTTTATGCCATAGTCGCACTTTGTTATCGCATCCTATGAGTATAAGAGATTTCATAATTTGAATGTGTTGCCCGTCGAGGCCTTGTGTGTTCGAGCCTGTGTTTCTTTACTTTATTTCCGTGTTCTTCGTATGCGACTTAGATAAACATCTGCGAGGAAGTTCATGTTCATAAGCAACGTAGGCGTAGGGTGGTGAGGGGGGTGCCGTATCCCGGAGGCGTAGGCGGCCCCTCGACTCGGCCTGCCCCGTACCGTAGTTGCTTACGCCTCGCGTCCGTTTTTTCCAAGGATACGAGAAACTTAGGGTCGAGACGGAAATATTTCGAAAAACATTGGCGACTTTTTGGGGACGTTCGGGGGTTCCCCCCGTAATAGCCCCCGAGGGAGGCTCGGCTTTGCCGAGGGTAAAGCCGGGCGTACCTCAGTGTTAACGCGCATCCTAGCCTTCGAGGGCCCGGACGGTTCCCAAAAATAAGCCAGTAAAGCATACTTTATTATTTCGGGAAATTGAAGATACAAGTACGAGCAAATGCACAAAAAACTTGAAATTCTAGGGATAGAAACGACGTAGCTGTTGTATATTCCAAGCGTTGGTGAGGACTTCGCCTTTTTCGTTGGCCAGCTTGTACGTGCCGGGCTTGAGCACCTTGGCGATTATGTACGGTCCTTCCCATGGAGGTGAGAGCTTGTGGCGGCCCCTATTGTCTTGTCAAAGCCTTAGCACCAAGTCCCCTTCGTTGAGGTCTCGGCGCCGAACCCTCTGCACTTGATACCTTCGCAAGGACTGCTGGTAGCGCGCAGAGTGGAGGAGCGCCATGTCTCGAGCCTCGTCCACTTGGTCCAGCGAGTCTTCGCGAGCTCGCTGGTTTCGTTGCTCTTGATATGCCTTGAGCCTCGGCGATCCGTACTCCAAGTCAGTGGGGAGGATAGCCTCGGCACCATAGACCAGGAAGAACGGAGAAAAGCCCGTGGCTCTGCTCGGGGTCGTCCTCAGGCTCCAGATGACCGAGGGTAGCTCCGTGAGCCACCTCCGGCCAAACTTGTTCAGCTTGTTGAAGATTCTTGGCTTTAGTCCTTGGAGGATCATGCCGTTGGCACGCTCCACTTGCCCGGTCGTCTGCGGGTGTGCCACAGCCGACCAGTCCACACGTATGTGGAAGCTGTCGCAGAACGCTAAGAACTTCTTGCCTGTGAACTGGGTGCCGTTGTCGGTGATGATCGAGTTCGGGACCCCGAACCTGAAGACGATGTCAGTGAAGAATTGGACTGCTTGCTCGGATTTGATCTTGCCGATGGGTCGAGCCTCGATCCACTTCGAGAATTTGTCGACCGCCACCAGCAAGTGGGTGAAGCCCCCGGGCGCCTTTTTTAGCGGACCGACGAGGTCCAGTCCCCACACAGCAAACGGCCATGTGATGGGGATCGTCTGCAGGGCATGGGCCGGGAGGTGTGTTTTTCGAGCGTAGAATTGGCAACCCTCGCAAGTCCGTACGACGTCAGTGGCGTCGGCGACCGCGGTGGGCCAGTAAAAGCCTTGCCGAAACGCGTTACCCACGAGGGTGCGTGGCGCGGCGTGGTGGCCGCAGACGCCAGCATGGATCTCGCGGATCAGCTCCTTGCCCTCGGGGATGGGGATGCATCGTTGCAGGACACTCGAGGGGCCACGCTTGTGTAGCTCATTGTCGATTAGGACGAAGGACTTGGCCCGCTTGGCGAGGCGTCGCGCCTGAGCGTGGTCCGAAGGTAAGATCCCTCGAACTATCCAGTCAAGGTACTGGACGCGCCAGTCTTGCGAAGTGGGGGCCTCGTCAACTTCCATTGCTTCGGCCTCGTCCGAGGAGGTGGTCCCGAGGTCAAAGTCCATGGGCTCGACCCCGTCCGCCGGGGGGTTCCCGCCGGAGGGCCCGGTGGACGAGGGGCTTGGCTCCGTCGGTTGATTGAACTCGACGGAGGGCTTGGAGATGTCGCGAGCGAAGACGTTCGGGGGGACGGTGGTCCGCCCTGAAGCTATCTTGGCCAGTTCGTCGGCGTCCTTGTTATACTTGCGCGGGACATGATTGAGCTCAAGGCCGTCGAACTTGTCCTCGAGGCGGCGTACTGCGTTGCAGTACGCCTCCATCTTCGGGTTGTGACAGCTAGACTCCTTCATGACTTGATCGACGACAAGTTGAGAGTCCCCGCGTATGTCGAGGCATTTGATGCCAAGTTCGATGGCAATGCGGAGGCCACCAAGGAGGGCCTCATACTCCGCCATGTTGTTCGAATCAGGGAAATGCAAACGGATTACGTACCGTATGTGTTCGCCGAGGGGTGAGATGAAGAGGAGGCCGGCACCGGCGCCGGTTTTCATCACCGACCCGTCGAAGTACATAGTCCAGCATTCGCCCTGGATTTGCGATGGGGGTAGCTGAGTGTCCGTCCACTCAGCCACGAAGTCAGCCAAGATTTGGGACTTGATTGCCTTGCGAGGGGCGTAAGTGAGTGTTTCTCCCATCAGCTCCACAGACCATTTGGCAATTCTACCCTCGGCTTCCCGGTTGCGAGCTCCCAAGGGGAAAGATGAGACCACGGTGATGGGGTGAGCCTCGAAGTAGTGGCGCAGCTTGCGCCGAGCCAAAACCACTGCGTAGAGCAGTTTTTGAATCTGTGGATAGCGTGTCTTAGTTTCAGACAACACCTCGTTGATGTAATACACTGGTCGTTGGACGGGCTGAGCATGGCCCTCCTCTTGTCTTTCGACCACGATCACTGCGCTGACCACTTGGGTCGTCGCGACTACGTACAGATAGAGGGGCTCGCCGTCCGTAGGCGGTGTGAGAATGGGAGCTCGAGTGAGCGATGCCTTCAGCCTTTCGAGGGCTTCTTGAGCTTCGGGGGTCCACGTGAAGCGCTCGGTTTTCCTCAAGAGTCGGTACAGGGGTAAGCCTTTCTCGCCGAGACGCGAGATAAAACGGCTAAGGGACGCTAGGCATCCCATGACCCTCTGTACCCCCTTCAAGTCTCGGATCGGTCCCATCCGAGTGATGGCCGAGACTTTGTCAGGGTTGGGTTCGATGCCCCGCTGGGAGACAACGAAACCCAAGAGCATGCCTCGAGGCACCCCGAATACGCACTTCTCGGGGTTAAGTTTTACCCCTTTGGCTCGTAGGCAATCGAATGCGATCCTGAGATCAGCAACCAGGTCGTCCGCCTTCCTGGATTTCACAACGATATCGTCGACATATGCTTCTACGCTGCGCCCGAGATGGTCTCCGAAAACGTGGAGCATACACCGTTGATAGGTGGCTCCGGCGTTTTTGAGGCCAAAAGGCGTCGTAACGTAGCAGTACATGCCGAAAGGTGTGATAAAAGAAGTCGCGAGCTGGTCGGACTCTTTCATCTTGATTTGGTGGTAACCGGAGTAAGCATCAAGAAAGGACAAGAGCTCACATCCCGCAGTAGTGTTTACAATCTGATCGATTCGTGGCAAAGGAAAGGGAACATTCGGACATGTCTTATTTAAACTAGTGTAGTCTACACACATCCTCCAGCTCCCACTCTTTTTCTTCACTAATACTGGGTTAGCTAGCCAGTCGGGATGGAATACCTCTTTGATGAATCCGGCCGCCAGAAGTTTCTGCAACTCCTCGCCGATCGCCCGGCGCTTGAGCTCGTCGAAGCGTCTTAGGCGCTGCTTCACCGGCTTGGAGTTGGGTCGGACATCAAGAGAGTGCTCGGCGACCTCCCGCGGTATGCCAGGCATGTTCGCGGGGCTCCACGCAAAGATATCTGCGTTGGCGCGGAGGAAATCGACGAGCACCACTTCCTATTTGTCGTCGAGGGTGGCGCTGATTTGCAACACCTTGTCGTCGGAGTGGCTTGGGTCGAGGGGTACTTTCTTGATACCCTAGGCGGGCTCGAAGCTCCCGGCGTGTCGGTGCATGGAGTCTAAGGCCTCGCTCGCCATTTTGTCGAGGGTGGATGCGAGGGCCTCGTCCTCCGCTTGAGCTTCCGCGCGCTCAACGCACTCCACGTCGCACTCGTAGGCGTGCTCGAACGAAGAGCTAATGGTGATGACGCCCTTTGGACCCGGCATTTTGAGTTTGAGGTAGGTGTAGTTGGGGACGGCCATAAACTTGGCCTAGCAAGGACGACCAAGGATGGCATGATAGGACCCTCGAAATCCCACCACCTCGAAAGTGAGTACCTCCTTGCGGAAGTTGGCTGCTGTGCCGAAGCACACAGGCAGCTCGATCTGGCCGAGGGGTTGGACTCGCTTCCCCGGCGCAACGCCATGGAATGGCGACTTGCTGGGGCGAAGCTTGTCTAGTCCGCTCCCCATGAGCTCCAAGGTTGGGGCGTACATGATGTTGAGGCCGCTGCCTCCGTCCATGAGCACCTTGGAGAAGCGGGTGTTGCCGATGATGGGGTCGACAACGAGCGGGTACCGTCCCGGATGCGGGACGTAGTCGGGGTGGTCCTCGCGGCCAAAGGCAATGGTATCCTTCGACCAGTCGAGGTAGGATGGCGTGGCTTTGGTGACGGAGAAGACTTCGCGGCGCTCGCGCTTGCGCTGCCGAGAAGTCATATTCGTCGTTGCTCCTCCAAAGATGAAGAAGGCGTTCTCCACTGGGGGGGACTCGTCATCTCCACCTTTGTCGCCCGCATCCTTCTTCTTGTCTTCGTCGCGATGTGCGACGCGGTTATAGTACTTCTTGAGCATTTCGCACTGCTCGAGGGTATGGTTGACCGGCCCCTTGTGATAAGGGCACGGTTTCTTAAGCATGTCGTCGAACTGGCCACCGCCACCTCGAGGGGGGCCTCGAGGACCTTTGCGGTCTGGGGCGGCAGCGAAGGCCTCATCGGAGTCCTCCGCCCGCCCCGACTCATGCTGGTTTGGTGGGACCAGGCTTCTTTCCCTTCCTCCCCCGCTTCAATTTCTTGGCGGGGGCGTTGGGCTTGACGCTGCCGCCCTCCGCGGGCACATCGTCCTTGCGCTTGCTTGATTTGTCGTCGAAGATGGCACCAACAGCCTCCTCGCCGGCGGCGAAGTTGGTGGCAGCGTCGAACAACTCGTTGGTATTAACGGGTCGGCTTCTCGCGAGCTCATGCACCAGATTCCTGCACCTCGTACCCTCGAGGAAAGCGTTAATGACCTCGACGTGGGTGACGCTGGGGAGCTCGGTGCACTGCTTGGAGAAGCGCCGTACGTAGTCATGCAGGGATTCGCGGGGCTTCTGACGACACCCTTTGAGGTCCCAGGAGTTCCCAGGGCGCACGTACGTGCCCTGGAAATTGCCCACGAAGATGTGGACCAAGTCGGCCCAGTCGTGGATCTGGCCCGCAGGCAGGTGCTCGAGCCACGTTCGTGTGGCGTCAGCGAGATGGAGAGGAAGGGTGCGGATGATGGCCGCGTCCTCCGTCGCGCCGCCTAGCTGGCATGCTAGGCGGTAGTCGTTAAGCCAGACTGCAGGCTCAGTCTCGCCCGAGTATTTGACGAGGGTGTTGGGTTGTCGAAAGCGCGGGGGAAAAGGCGCGGTTCGAATCTCCCGGCTGAACACCCGGGTGCCCGGAGGCTCCAGTGACTCACCCCTGTCGTGCTCGGGGTCGAAGCGTCCACCCCGTCAAGGGGTGTACCTCCTGCCATCGATGATGTTGCGGGCGTTGCCGTCGCCGGCGTGTCCGCGAGTGTCACGGATTCGCTCCCTTACGGGAACTCTCCCGATGCGCTCGTGCACCGAGGGTGCCCTCGCAGCGGGCACTACGGCTGCCTTGCCCCTCCCCGCTGGGGGTGTGTGCACAGAAACCTCACGGTCCTGGTGCGCAGTCCCATCACACTGCTCCGGGGCCTTCGAGCGCATGCGAGACGTAGAACTCTCGGCCTGCTGCACGGCAGCTTGCTCGATGAGCTCCTGTGCCTCGCGGCGCAGGTTGCGACCCGAGGGTGTCGATGGCTCGGGCATAGCTTGGAGTAGGTAAGCCGCAGTGACGAGCTTCTCCCCCGCCGTCTTCAGTTCCGGCGATTTGTCGACGTTGTCGTCGGCCATGATGCGCTCCCGGGCGACACGTCCCGCCGCCTGGGCATGTGTACCGCGCGCGGTACGCTGCTGCTCGAGTGCGGCGCGCAGCTCCTGGGTTTGTTGACGCTGCTCATCGAGCTTGGCTTGGAGCTCTTTGAGCTGCGTCATCTGGGCTTGTCGCGCCGCCGAGCTTGACGAGGAAGGTGTTGCAGGCGGGTTCGCCGGTTGCTTTGCCTGCGCGTTCGCCCCGGCGTCCCCGTCATTGCTTGGGGCGTTGTCGTTTTGCTCGCCCGCAAGGTCCACCATGAAGCATTCCCGGGAAGGATCGAAATCCCCCTCGCTGGAGTCTTCGGAGCAGGTGAGGCAGTAGGCCGTCGCCAGCTGGAACGAGCGAAGAGCGTCGTGGTCGTAGACCCCGGAGTAGTCCTCGGCCTCCTCGGCTACGAAGTTGTTCATGAAGAAGTCGATGTCGTCGGCGATCGAGCTCGCCGCCTCGGGGTAGGATTCGTCAGGGGACGACGCGATGGGGCTGCGAATCGACCGAAGATGATGACCCGGCAGATCCTCATGCTCGATGAAGCTAGCGCCGGTTAACGAGGCGTGGGCGGCAGCGTTGCGCATCCCGAAGGGGAAGGGTGACGCCGAAGTCGAGTTCCCCCTGGGAGGCACTAGTGCTGCCGCAGGCGCTGGTGCCGGCGCAGATGACACCGAGGCACGTGATGACGAAACAGTGGCCCCGTTGGGCGTGATGCTGAGTTGCGACATGCCAGCCTCGACCCACTTGGGGGAGCTGTGGTGTGCCGCACGACGACGCTCCGTGCGTGCTTGTCGCGAACGCCGACCCGAGCGCCTGTTGCGCCGGACTGGCGAAGTCGGAGCGATGGTGTTGCGTCCGGGAGAGAGGAGCTGCATGAGGTAACCGTTGCCGGTTGCCCTGAACTCGAGACTCCCGAACGAGATCACGCGTCCCGCTGGGAGCGGATCCGAAACACCCATAGGGTATGGGTTGGATCTGCTCGCCATCCCTGGAGATCAAATGGGAAAAAGAGAGAAAATGTCACGCAGCGCTGCCCCTACCTGGCGCGCCAACTGTCGGTGTCCCGACCTGGGGGCCTGGATCCCAACTAGTAAATGCTGCGTGTTTCCTCGTCCCAGATGATGATGCAAGAGGCAATCACAGTAACGCACGGTTTATCCTGGTTCCGGCCGCGGGGCCGTACGTCCAGCAAAGGGGGTGTGCGAGGGCACTGTATTATCTTGCACCCGGAGTGCTTGTAGTAGGGGATACAAGCGAGGCGAGAGAGGGAGGGAAGCTCCCAAGTCTCTGCTAGGAGTGGAGTCGGTTGAGATGAGTGCTCAGTAGTGCTGAGAGTTCTCTTGGGAGATAAAAACCAGAGAGAGAGACTAACTAGCCAGCAGCCCAGAGTCCAGTTAGAGCCCAGAGTCCGCCTCCTCCTTTTATAGTCACAAGGAGGGGGCAGCGTACACGAGTGTAGGGGCGCGGAAGTCGTCATTTTCCCCTGAATCGCGGGTACAGTGGTCGAACACTGTAGGAAGTACACTGTGGGAAGGCGGCGCGCGGCGCAGTCGTCCTGGACATTGTCCTTGGTCCTGTGAAGATCGCGCCGGTCGTCCTGCAGTGTCCCGCAGGCGGCGTGGTGGTCCCGGACCCCCTGGTGGGAGTGCGGGCGTGTACACTAGAAGGTCCGGGGGACACGTGGAAGTCCCGGACCCCTTCCCCAGTGGGAGGCGAGTCCGGATGGTTGGCGTCGGCAGAACAGTAATGGGAGCAGTGCCGAGCCCATCTTGTTCCCCGTGCAGGTCCCAAGGCACTGCTACAGCATCCAGGATGGCGGAATGGTGACCGGAGTCAGCGGATAGGGACCCCGGTCACATCCACTGTGGGAGTGGCAGTCTGACGCCGCCCGTCCTTTGAGCCGTGGCGGAGTGGCTGGCCTTTAATGCCTTCGTACGGCGGTCGGTTGGGCGGCGGGGCCGTTTGTCCCTTGTGCCGAGAGACGGCCTCGAGCGAGGCGGAGATGAGTCACCTGCTCGATGGTAGATCCGCTACCCTCGAGCGAGGCGGAAGTGTGTTGCGCGGTCGAGGGTCCCGAGGGGGGCCCTCGAGCGAGGCGGAGATGAGTCACCCGCTCGAGGGTAGATCCGCTACCCTCGAGCGGGGTGGAGATTGCCCTGCGGGCCCGAGAGGGACCCTCGAGCGAGGCGGAGGTCGTTCCACTGGCTCGAGGGGGACATGAATGGGCCGCACACCGGGCTTCTTTGAGTCCTTTCCTTTCTTCCGAATAGGGAGCAGGCCGTGGGCCTTCGTGGGCCTAGTTGTCTTTATAGGTGTTTGTGTTTTAAAGCGATCTTATCACCCCAATTAGGGTGTCCCTAATTGTGGTACCCGACAGAGCCATATATACACATTTAAAACCTTTATACATATGTTGCTTGTGTTTGCATTGAGCATTGTCAAATTCTTTGTGATCCTTGTGAGATTCGCTTCATAGTTTTAAGATCAAGATCACGTACACTCCATGTACTCAACCACTCATATGCTGACTTCTACACTAGAAGTTACGCAAGTATATGCCTTCCATCCATAAAAATGCTCCATTCCTTTTTTGACAGAACTCTTTATATTCATCATGTAGAAACATTTGGGCTATGTAAAAATGAAGAAGAAGAAGAAGAAAAAATATAAATGTCAGTGCCCCAAAAAGCATGAAAAAAAGAAGAAAGAAAAATGAAAGATAGCTCGTATCTCAGTAAAAGATAAAAGGGAGAGTTCTGCAAAAGGGGGATGCGAGTTCCAGCCACAAAAATTCCACACACATGCACATCTTGATCTGATTGTATGACTTGCTTTCTCTATTGGATCCGGTCTTTGACTTTGCAACATGTGCGACCCGAGTATGCTACCTCTTCATTCCCTACCCTGAACTCCACAAAAAGCCATACTAGAGATAGGGAGAAAGGAGGCAATATAATGCTTTGGTGAGGAATCATACACATTGAGCGATTTGAGAGAATCATTTGAGGAGTGAAGTTATTTTCTGTTCAAAAGATCCAAGTTGTTTAGCAGGAGGAGTAAAGTCGATTCGTCTCTTTGCGTCGGCTATTAGTAAAGCATCAGCTATCGGAAGAGCAACATCAGAAGAGCCGAGGCGCTGAGTCCATCATGCAGATTGAGGCGTCGACTATACAAAGTTTCAAAGCATTCATACTTTGAAACTTGGGGGGGCATGTGTTATCGGCATAAATTAACAGGTTAATTAATGGGCCGCGAGTGAGTTGGGCTTACTGGAGAAATTAAAGGAGGCTTACGAATCGGCTCCTGCGTGAGCGTTTGGGCCATGTGGGCCATGTATCTTTAGATTTAGTTCAGTTTGAGTTAAAGATAGAGTCCGATATGGACACGTTAGTTTAGATTATTGTCCAAGTCTCCGGACTATAAATATGTACCCTATGATATTTGTAAAAGGAGAACGTCATCACGTTTTGCAAACAACAACTCTCGGCGCACCGCCACCCCTAATTCTAGGGTTTCTTCCAAGTAAGCGCCATGCTGCCCTGATCGCTTCTTGCGATCAGGGCAACGTTGTTCTTGCTTTTATCTTGGTATTACTCGTACTGAAGCGTTTTTTTATGGCGAGTAGTGCTAGTTATCCTAATTTTCATAGCATGATTTTTAGTAGATTCATCGTGCTTTCGTTGCTTATCATCTACGAACATCATGTCATCTCTGCGCGATCATGTTTTAATCTTATACTAATTCTCGTTGCATGGAATTAGTCGCGTAGAGATGACACTCTGCTCCTTTTTTATCTAGTAGATCTAATCTGTTATGGTTAGTTCTTATACTTAAGAATTGGCGTAATATCTGCTAGTTTAGGCCTTGCAAACGGGTTGGACGATCCGGCGACGTATTAGATGCTTTGCCTTGATCTTAATAGGGATTGATCCGGGAATCGGCTTTCGCTTGTTCTTAGGCCTCTTTTCTGGTCAAGGTTCGGTTATCTTTTACGCTCGTTAGGCCTAACTACGTGTAGGATGTTCCGATCTAGCAGTGAAGCTTTTACCGTCGTGGATTAGATTAGCTAGATTTAATTGAAGCAGTTTTTGCAGTTATTTGCTTTATCCATTACTATCTGGATATGCAGATCCAATCTGACACCGGGACTCGATCGGCTCTTTAAAGCCGATGCAAGAGTCGTCCCGGGGAGCCGACCACGGCTCGGACTAATGTTTACACGTGTCTGTGTTTGTAGGCAAATCATCTAAGGCACGTTCGCACCCTCCTGATCGGGTATAGATCAGGTGGCACGCCCTGCATCTCCGGAAGCGACAGCGTGTGCCAGGATCTGGGCCGTTGACCGAGGGACCGGTGCCAACCAGCGCCCCGGCAGCCTCCCGGCTCCTCGTGTTGCCTGTCACTACTCGCCGGTGGGTTTTGACCGACAACAGGGAGCTAGAAAAAATGGTTCCGTGTGGCTCCTCCCACCCATTGACAAACATGTCATCGCGAGGCAGTCGACAGCGGCGCGGAGGTGGAGGCAGACGACAGCGGCACAGAGATGGAAGCAGTCAGCAATGGACGTGAAGGCGGTGGCCAGCGATGAAGCAAGGCGGCTATGCGAGGCGCAGCAAGAGGTGGAGGGAGCGAGGCGGCATGGAGCTCACAGCTTAGCGGGGGTGGAGGGAGCGAGGCGCAGCACAGGAGGCAGAGGGAGCTGGGCAGGCGGTAGGGGGGGAGGAGGAGGCGAGGTGGACTGGACATGAGGAGAAGAAGCGACAACGAGGAAAGAGAAGGGAAGAGAAGAAAAAAAGGAAATATAGAAAGAAAAAAGAGAAAATAAAAAGGCCTATTATGGATATTTAATATTTTTATATATTTTAAATAATTAGATAAAATTATTTTGTCAAATATTTTTTAAACAGCTACAGCTTCTCTAAAGAACCGCTCCTCCACAAGAGAAACGGAGCGGGGAGCTATTTTTAGATGAGCCGCAACCCTTCTAGACAGGCCCTTGCTGGGCCGGCCCAAAGGCACCGTGTTTCACTGCTTCTGCTGTTTGTTGATGAGTGTGAAGGAGCCGTAGCTTTGGGCCCATAATAATTCACTGCTACAGGGACGGGGTGGTGGATCGGCAGCCATCCATCCCAAAGAATATAAATCAAATCATTTGCCGTTGAGCAACCACAATATTCGTCATAAAGCAGTCCATAGTATTAAAATATTCACTACAGACTAGCTGAAACATTGTAGAAGTGGTCCATATAGTAGTTCATAGCAAAAGTTACCCATAGTGCTATGGACTAGACCTGGGCATGGGTCACCCGACCCGAACAACCCGACCCAACCCGCCCGAAAAAAACCCGACCCGACCCGAGCTACGTGGCGGGTGGGCGCGGCCGTATTTTTTGACCCGCAACAATCAACGGGCCGGGCACGGGCTGTGATTTTTGACCCAAAACCCGACCCAACCCGAAAAACCCGACCCAAAGACCAAAAAACCCGACCCAACCCGAAAAAAACCCGACCCGACACGCCCGCGCAGGGTGCACGGGCCAACCCGACCCGACCCGGTGATAGGTACGGGTCGGGCGCGGGCCGTCCTATGCGACCCGTGACCCGGCCTTGACCCGACCCGAACCCGACCCGACATTTGCCCAGGTCTACTATGGACTACCTATAAAAAAATAAATAAATATTACTCTCTCTTCCATCTTATTCTCTCTCACTCCAGATTCCATTATAACAGATCCATATACATTTCAGCAACAGCAATAGCTATAGACTACTTACACAAAAACTATCCATATAGACTACTTATATACATTGTGGTTGCTCAGGAAGAGAAGAAAGCGTATGGGCCAACAAGTCGTGCCACGTCTCTATCCAAAACTCTCTGTCAATCCCTCTCTCGCTCGTACCAAACCCCACAAGAAACAATCGCCAGGCTCCGAGCGAACCTGAATGGGTCACAGAAAGAAACAGCACGCACTCTCCTCTGACCTCTTCTCCGCCATGCCTGGTCTTGCAGACCCAGCAACGCCACAGGTGTATCGCACAAGCATGCTGCCGAGGAGCTTTCACTGTCATTGCTGATGTCTTGACACTGTACACGATAATTCAGAGTAGCCAATGCAGCACAAGCATCCCAACACCTAGCGAAAAACACAGGCACAGTGGAACAACTTGAAAATTTGTACTCGTTTCATGGTCCAGCAGAACCAATTCTCATATCGGGACAGTACAGGGCAAAAATTAAATAAAGAACAAAAGAACTATTGTAACTCATATGACAGCACTATGGATTTTAACCGAAGCACTTAGCCTTTTCAGCAGTCAGAATTCCCCTTCCCACCAGCGCTGAGCAACCGGCACGAAGCAAGGAATTCATGTAATGGTGTGACCGCTCACGGGAACGTGAACGACCCACCGATCTGGGAATTCTGCGAGGGCGGGTTGATGGCCACCCACAGCAGCGAGATGGTGATGGACAAGAGGCCGGCCCAGACGAAGACGATGGTCGGCGTCCGGCCCCTCCGCCCCATCAGCCCCTTAGCGAACGGGTACAGGTGGGCCAGCACCCAGAAGCTGAAGAACACGCCACCCAGGAGCTTGCTCCACTGCGGGATCTCGCTGTAGATGGTCCGGCTGAACCCCACCGCGATGGCGATCAGGTTCACCATCATGATCACGATCGGCGGGATCATCAGCGACGTCCACTTCACGGTGTACAGGTCTGCAAACTCGTCGTCCACATCATCACCGCCTGACTTGGATGTCAGTGTGAAGGAGATCTCGATGCCGGCAATCACCTTCAGAAGGCCCTGCAGCACAGCGGCAAGATGGGCGCTCGTTCCTCCGATCAGCCAGAACTGCTCGTTCCTCCACCATTCCTCCAGGCTGATCCCTGACCACTTAATCTCCAGCACCGCAAGCATGCACAGAGTTAGGGTGATCACCAGCAGGTATGTCAGGAAGGTCACGTTGAGTTGCTTCACAATGAACTGCCCAGAGAAGAGGGACAGCGCTGGCAGGAAGCAGTAGACAATGAGGAAGATTGATGTGAATGGGTAGATGCCCACATTCAGGTACGCGATCCTCTGAAGAACCTTCATCTTGCGGCTTGCGAGCAGAGCGTTGTTGCGGGAGAAGAAGATTTCCACTGAACCAGTAGCCCATCGGAGCACCTGGTGGAGCCGGTCAGTGAGATTAATTGGTGCAGTGCCACGGAAAGCATCACGCTTGGTGACACAGTACACAGATTTCCATCCACGGTTGTGCATCCGGTACCCAGTAACCACATCCTCTGTGACTGAACCATAAATCCAACCAACACGGTGGCCCCACTCAGTCTTGTCTTCATACCAGCATGAGATGACACTGATGGCCTCAGCAACTGTGGAGGCATCAAGAAGGTCGCGGGGCACAGTGAGAGCACCTGGAGGGCGGCCATTCTTGACACCAGGGTGATCGGCCAGAGGACGCCCTTGGAATTCAGCAATTGGAATAGAGTTGATGAGGAAGTTCGAGTTACCAAACTTCTTGGGGAATGATGACATGTTCATTTCATCCTCATCAAAGTCTGCCATCCGCAGAGCCCGGGTCTCTTCCGGTGCAGCAGCTGAAGTTTTGACCTTGCGTCTCTGAGGGAAGCAGCAGCTGCAGCAGCCACCATGCTCCTTGGTGCGGGGAGGGTCAAATCCATATAGTGCAACACGGCGGAAAAGACAGCCAGTGCCCACATAGACTGGTCCCATGAGACCATCCAGTGCGCGCATGTTGACATCAAAGAAGACAGTGTTGTGGTTAGCATACCGATCAGATGGATCAATGCCCTCAAACCGCTGCGGGAACTGGACATAACCAATACGGTCACCACCACGGTCCATCATGAAGCACATTCCTTCACGGAAAGCTTGGGAGTTGTAAACGTAGTGGTCGCAGTCAAGATTGAGGATGAAGGGGCCATTTGACATCACAGCAGATGAACGGACCAAGGCATTCATCGCACCAGCCTTCTTGTTGTGGTCGTAACCAGGGCGCTTCTCTCGGGACACGTACACCAACATTGGCAAACGGATGTCAACCTCAGTGAAATCAAGAGGTCTGTCTTCTTCACCAGGGCTGCCATACAAGGGATCATCACTAGGAGGTTTCAACATCACCTGAAAGAACAGAACAATAGTGATCAGTTGGGTGCCTTTTTTCTTTGCAGACAACTAGAGTAGCAGATTCAATTATATTTCCTACTGTTTGTAATGCAGCTACATATAAAATACCAAGGCACCAATGTACTATGTACAAGAGATTCTTAAGTTATGATACATTTTATTTTTGTATAGAAGCTACATACAGAATAGAATTAGGAAAAGGAAATATGTATACCTGAATTATTCCAGCATGGTCACCACGGGTATGCTCAGCGGAAGGCTGAATCCAGGTACCAGGCCAATGTGTGCCATCAGCCATCCAGGTGGCTTTAGGGATCTTAACGGGCTCCACTGCATCATCAAGAGCAGCCTCTCGCTGCCTTTTCATGGCCTTGATTTCCTCCCTGGCATGGTATGCATCAGAGCGACGGCGGATTGAATCAGGCAGCCCATTGATCCTGACCTTGAACTCATCGTACTCCCTCTTCACCCTCCTTCTGTCCTTGACAAAGTCCGGACGCACCTTGTTCTTGTATGGATCCCTCTTCAGGTTGAAGTAGCTCTCAGGATTGCGAGGCTCAATGTTGTGCTTGCGACAGAAAGGAACCCACATGTTGGCAAAGCTTGCAGCTTCAGCCATGGCTTCAAATGTCAGGAGAGCTCCTCCATCATCAGAAACATAGCAAGAAAGCTTCTCCACAGGGTAATCAGCAGCAAGGATGGAGAGGATAGTGTTTGCTGTGACCAGTGGAGGTTCTTTCTCTGGATCAGCAGTGGACACAAATATATCAAGCCCTGGTAGATCTGATCGTCCAGTAGGGTTCGACGGAGTTGGAGTCTCAAACTTGTCTTTCAGGACAGCAAGGTCGGTTGCTCGGTTCACAGGGCACAACTTTGGCAACTGATCGAGTAGCCATGAAAAGCCAAACCAGAGTTCACAAACAACAGACATGCCCCACAGCCACATTGCGTCCTCATTTTTGTGCTTAATTCTCCATGCAAGGAACAGACCAAGGACGGCCATACGAATCAGAATGAGAAGTCTGCAGGAAGCAACAAAACAGGATTAATCTACAGAAAAATGTTATGAAACAATTGTGTATCCATGGGGGGAGAACTCAATGGAAACATGTGTGCCAATGCAAGTATCTACTGTGCTGTTGAGGATATCAAAAGGCACAAGTTGTGGGAGCCAGGAATTTCAACAGCAAAAACATACAAAATTGAATAGAGTACTACTAAGCATTAAGTTCATAGGTTTGGAAGATAGTAAGAGATCTGAAGAGGAAGCACAGATCTAAGTATCTAACAGCCCACCTAACCCCCTAGTTTATTCAACAGATGCTACAACATAACAACTGGGAATAATCTACACATCCAGGTCTAACCAAAGTTTGACTAGCAATGAGAGTAGTATATTTTGAAAATAAATAAAATCAAATGGATCATAGACAGAGAACAGTGAATTTCAAACGTGATGATCAAAGTAGTAGTCTTCTATGTGCACATGAACCCAATCAAGATTCATACCTGTACGGGCTAAGGATGCCAGCAGGGATGGAAAGCTTGCGAGTGAGCGGCCTCCATGGCTTGGTGGTGAACTCAGCCGGCTGGCCGTCAGCTCCACCTAGCCCGCCTCCACCACCACCACCGCTCTCCACCTCATTCTCCTTGGGCCATATTGCATTGCCATACCCATATGTCCCTTTCGTCTCAAAGAGCCAGCGGTTGTGATCCCAGTCCCCGGTCTGGCTCCTGGTCATTGCCTTCTGCGACCGCATTATCGACAGCCGCCTCTCCATCCTGGACGCTGCAGTGCCACCGGCACCAGGCGGCGGTGGCAGCGACAGGGTGGCCCTCGCCCCAGCCGCGCCGCCAACCACATCCTCCAGCTCTGTGTTCTTGTATGGCTCCTTGCAGCCGGGGCAGACGGCGCCGCCGTTCTTGACGGCGTCGCCGAAGCACTCGGCGCAGATCTTGAAGTCGCACTCGCAGGGGAGGATGTCCTCGCCGCGCTCGTCGCTCATGACCTTGGCGTCGCATCCGTTGATGGCACAGGAGGACCCCTTGGCGCCGGCCATCTGCGGGTGGCTGGCCTCGGACTCGATGACCTTGTCCATGAGGTGGGCGCGCGTGACGCTGTTGAAGCCGCCGGTGAAGAGCGAGTTGGAGACGTACTGCTCCTCGACGCGGGCGGAGATGGCGGGGTCCATGGGCTGGTTGTCGGGCGTAGCCGGGATGTGGACGTGGTAGCTGTGGAACTCCTGGTGGTCGGGCGAGAAGTCGCCGCCGAGCTCGCTGTCGAGGTCGTCGCGGGAGTAGCTGACGTAGCGGCCGGAGTGAGTGCGGCGGGCGAAGGTGACCATGGGGCGGTCGGCGGCGGGGGCCTGGGCGCCGCGGCCGTCCTCGCCGGAGTAGGACATGCGCGAGAGGCGGCTGCTGTTGCTGTGGCGGAGGCCGCCGCCGCCGTTGGAGGCCATGGCGTCCGTTTCAGGGAAGTGGAGCAGCTAGGGATCGGTCAGTGGTTGATCTGCGAGAGCAGGAACAAATCAGATTAAGCTTCAGAAATTGGGTCATTTCCTTTGAGACGCATGTGAGAGGTAAAAATGGAAGATTTTGGTTAAATAAAGATGGCAGGTTTCCCCCAGTGGAAAAGCAGCAAATCAGACAGAGATCGAGAAATCCGCCGGAATCCCGGGTGAAGATTCAAACTTGGGCAGCGAAACGACACACAGGAATGACGGGGCCGCACAAATCTGACGGCAAGAAAGAAGCACGAGCACAGACCCCAGCAAAAAGTAAATAAAAATCCCAACTTTATCAACTCCCGGCGATTACCGAAACCACGCCACACTCCCACAGACGGATGAACAAATCGAGAAGCAGCCACCCAGAAGACCACAGATTCAGATGTCAGAACAGAAGAGGTAGTACCAGCGGGTTCTTACCATTCGACTCCGAACCGAGGGCGGGTCAAAGGCGCAAGCAGGAAGGGGAGAGTAATGGCGGCGTGCGGTGCTCCTCCTCTTCCTTGATTGAACTAGTCTCTGGTGAAGGAACTGAAGGGAAGAGGAGGGGGCACTGGGCCGGCGGTGGCAATGGGGAGGGAAGCTCTGGGGACGGAGCGAGGGGTGAAGGGGGAGGGGGAGTACTAGTAATAGTGGGGATCGGAAGGGGTGGATTTGGTGAGCTCGTCTCCGAGCACCGAGTGGGGGGGAGAAGACGAAGTCCGCAGGAAGCAGCAAGCAGGAAGCAGCAAGCAGGAACGAGTCCGCGGAGGAAAGGGTGGAGACACGCTTCCAATCGCTTGCATCACATGGGATGGGATTGGGGAGACGAGGAGGCGGTGCCAAAAAAAAATTCAAACAAAAGGGAGCCTGTGTTTCTGTTTTCTATTTGGTAGGATTAGATTTTTCATTTGGCTCTTTTGCATTTATTGATGATTGATTATTGATTTTTTATGAAAGCTTCCTGTTAAAGCCTCTTTTGGCTTGGCTCATGCAGATACAGTCATGCGGTCATGCCTACCTGGGAAGAGAAGCTGTACAAGCAATCGGAACGGAAGCGCGGCGTCCATGCCGTGCAAGAGCCAGCTGGTGCAGCAGCGGCGGTCAGCAGCTCTCTGCGTGCTGCCGGTGAACACGGCCCGGTCGTCCCGTCTGCAATTCTGCATGCTTGGGTTTGGGTGGGCCCTTGTTTGTTTAGGATTTTTCCTTTCTTTTCCCCCTTTTTCAATTCTATGTTGGGCTGAGAGAAAATGATTATTATCGCTGGAAACATTGGCATCAGATGATGGTGGATTTGCTGTTGATCTGTTGGTTGGCATGGTCAGGATTTGCTGGGGGTCACTGTGAAAATTTCTCCTAAAATAACAAACCTTCCCAGCAGCGGTGGATCCTGTCCTCCTGGCATGAAAAAAATGTCCTCCCCTAGGCATTTCGCATGCAAGAAACCGTCGTCCTCTTTCATTTGTACTGTGTAGGTGACGGATTATTTGCACTAGGTACTGGCCCCATCAGTCCATCACCATCAGATATTCAGATAGCAGCTGGGCTGGGCTGGGGTCGATCAATTCGCTCGCAACGCGCAAGTTTAGTTTTTGGTGCGAGCTGTTTGACCGATCGATCGACGATGGTGGTGGACAGGTCGTTTTTTTAAATAAAAAAGAGATTGAAACATGCCTGCATGGACAGGTTATCAGTTTGCATTGGTTGAAGGCCGGCGGCCGGCTTTGGCGTTGGACACTTGGACTATATACTGCGTGCATGATGCGTAGGTGTATCATCAGCAAATGGCAGCAGTAGATCAAGAAGGCTACTTACTGTCCAATTGCAAGCTGGGAGGATTCTTGCTTTGCTGCTCCCCAGCACCAGACCAGAGCAACAACAATTGTCCTCGCGTGCCTTGGTTCAGCATCCCCGACGACCGGCCGGCTGATCGATGGCCGGTCGATCTAATCTCTACTAATAAATCTCTAAAGGTTGGGTTTCTTATAGCTGGAGTACTTTCAACAAAGTATATACAGTATATATGAACTCACAAAAGCATTTTATTATCATTTTATTCTAATATTCTATAAACGACAAAAGTACGCGATTGCACTTGTGGATTGGACTGCTTTTATTTAGAAAAAAAAAACAAAAAACAAGAGTAGTGAACTCATACTTCAGGCCGGATGGAAGCCTCCCCTCCTTTGATTCCCCTATGCAAAAAAAAAAAAAAAAAAAACCGTCTAAACAGTGTGCTGAAGTACTAGTATAGTAATATACTCCCTCCTTCCCTGTTTATAAGGCATACACGTATATCAAGATTCAAACCTTGTCATCTTTGACCAATAATTTGACTATTAAATTTTTATTTTTATAATGCAAATTTCATATGATTGGATTCATAATCAAATATATTTTACAATGATTATAAGTTTATAATCAAAAGTGATATAATATATGATAAATAAATGGTCAAAGTGTTGTTTAGAAGACCGTGTCATGTTCCACCATGCCTTATAAACGGGGAAGGAGGAAGGGGTGGATTTGGTGAGCTCGTCTCCGAGCACCGAGTGGGGGGGAGAA
Source organism: Panicum virgatum (assembly GCF_016808335.1). Classification (NCBI taxonomy): domain Eukaryota; kingdom Viridiplantae; phylum Streptophyta; class Magnoliopsida; order Poales; family Poaceae; genus Panicum; species Panicum virgatum. The sequence continues at coordinate 735,939 of NC_053139.1, read as the reverse complement.
GACGAAGTCCGCAGGAAGCAGCAAGCAGGAAGCAGCAAGCAGGAACGAGTCCGCGGAGGAAAGGGTGGAGACACGCTTCCAATCGCTTGCATCACATGGGATGGGATTGGGGAGACGAGGAGGCGGTGCCAAAAAAAAATTCAAACAAAAGGGAGCCTGTGTTTCTGTTTTCTATTTGGTAGGATTAGATTTTTCATTTGGCTCTTTTGCATTTATTGATGATTGATTATTGATTTTTTATGAAAGCTTCCTGTTAAAGCCTCTTTTGGCTTGGCTCATGCAGATACAGTCATGCGGTCATGCCTACCTGGGAAGAGAAGCTGTACAAGCAATCGGAACGGAAGCGCGGCGTCCATGCCGTGCAAGAGCCAGCTGGTGCAGCAGCGGCGGTCAGCAGCTCTCTGCGTGCTGCCGGTGAACACGGCCCGGTCGTCCCGTCTGCAATTCTGCATGCTTGGGTTTGGGTGGGCCCTTGTTTGTTTAGGATTTTTCCTTTCTTTTCCCCCTTTTTCAATTCTATGTTGGGCTGAGAGAAAATGATTATTATCGCTGGAAACATTGGCATCAGATGATGGTGGATTTGCTGTTGATCTGTTGGTTGGCATGGTCAGGATTTGCTGGGGGTCACTGTGAAAATTTCTCCTAAAATAACAAACCTTCCCAGCAGCGGTGGATCCTGTCCTCCTGGCATGAAAAAAATGTCCTCCCCTAGGCATTTCGCATGCAAGAAACCGTCGTCCTCTTTCATTTGTACTGTGTAGGTGACGGATTATTTGCACTAGGTACTGGCCCCATCAGTCCATCACCATCAGATATTCAGATAGCAGCTGGGCTGGGCTGGGGTCGATCAATTCGCTCGCAACGCGCAAGTTTAGTTTTTGGTGCGAGCTGTTTGACCGATCGATCGACGATGGTGGTGGACAGGTCGTTTTTTTAAATAAAAAAGAGATTGAAACATGCCTGCATGGACAGGTTATCAGTTTGCATTGGTTGAAGGCCGGCGGCCGGCTTTGGCGTTGGACACTTGGACTATATACTGCGTGCATGATGCGTAGGTGTATCATCAGCAAATGGCAGCAGTAGATCAAGAAGGCTACTTACTGTCCAATTGCAAGCTGGGAGGATTCTTGCTTTGCTGCTCCCCAGCACCAGACCAGAGCAACAACAATTGTCCTCGCGTGCCTTGGTTCAGCATCCCCGACGACCGGCCGGCTGATCGATGGCCGGTCGATCTAATCTCTACTAATAAATCTCTAAAGGTTGGGTTTCTTATAGCTGGAGTACTTTCAACAAAGTATATACAGTATATATGAACTCACAAAAGCATTTTATTATCATTTTATTCTAATATTCTATAAACGACAAAAGTACGCGATTGCACTTGTGGATTGGACTGCTTTTATTTAGAAAAAAAAAACAAAAAACAAGAGTAGTGAACTCATACTTCAGGCCGGATGGAAGCCTCCCCTCCTTTGATTCCCCTATGCAAAAAAAAAAAAAAAAAAACCGTCTAAACAGTGTGCTGAAGTACTAGTATAGTAATATACTCCCTCCTTCCCTGTTTATAAGGCATACACGTATATCAAGATTCAAACCTTGTCATCTTTGACCAATAATTTGACTATTAAATTTTTATTTTTATAATGCAAATTTCATATGATTGGATTCATAATCAAATATATTTTACAATGATTATAAGTTTATAATCAAAAGTGATATAATATATGATAAATAAATGGTCAAAGTGTTGTTTAGAAGACCGTGTCATGTTCCACCATGCCTTATAAACGGGGAAGGAGGAAGGGGTGGATTTGGTGAGCTCGTCTCCGAGCACCGAGTGGGGGGGAGAAGACGAAGTCCGCAGGAAGCAGCAAGCAGGAAGCAGCAAGCAGGAACGAGTCCGCGGAGGAAAGGGTGGAGACACGCTTCCAATCGCTTGCATCACATGGGATGGGATTGGGGAGACGAGGAGGCGGTGCCAAAAAAAAATTCAAACAAAAGGGAGCCTGTGTTTCTGTTTTCTATTTGGTAGGATTAGATTTTTCATTTGGCTCTTTTGCATTTATTGATGATTGATTATTGATTTTTTATGAAAGCTTCCTGTTAAAGCCTCTTTTGGCTTGGCTCATGCAGATACAGTCATGCGGTCATGCCTACCTGGGAAGAGAAGCTGTACAAGCAATCGGAACGGAAGCGCGGCGTCCATGCCGTGCAAGAGCCAGCTGGTGCAGCAGCGGCGGTCAGCAGCTCTCTGCGTGCTGCCGGTGAACACGGCCCGGTCGTCCCGTCTGCAATTCTGCATGCTTGGGTTTGGGTGGGCCCTTGTTTGTTTAGGATTTTTCCTTTCTTTTCCCCCTTTTTCAATTCTATGTTGGGCTGAGAGAAAATGATTATTATCGCTGGAAACATTGGCATCAGATGATGGTGGATTTGCTGTTGATCTGTTGGTTGGCATGGTCAGGATTTGCTGGGGGTCACTGTGAAAATTTCTCCTAAAATAACAAACCTTCCCAGCAGCGGTGGATCCTGTCCTCCTGGCATGAAAAAAATGTCCTCCCCTAGGCATTTCGCATGCAAGAAACCGTCGTCCTCTTTCATTTGTACTGTGTAGGTGACGGATTATTTGCACTAGGTACTGGCCCCATCAGTCCATCACCATCAGATATTCAGATAGCAGCTGGGCTGGGCTGGGGTCGATCAATTCGCTCGCAACGCGCAAGTTTAGTTTTTGGTGCGAGCTGTTTGACCGATCGATCGACGATGGTGGTGGACAGGTCGTTTTTTTAAATAAAAAAGAGATTGAAACATGCCTGCATGGACAGGTTATCAGTTTGCATTGGTTGAAGGCCGGCGGCCGGCTTTGGCGTTGGACACTTGGACTATATACTGCGTGCATGATGCGTAGGTGTATCATCAGCAAATGGCAGCAGTAGATCAAGAAGGCTACTTACTGTCCAATTGCAAGCTGGGAGGATTCTTGCTTTGCTGCTCCCCAGCACCAGACCAGAGCAACAACAATTGTCCTCGCGTGCCTTGGTTCAGCATCCCCGACGACCGGCCGGCTGATCGATGGCCGGTCGATCTAATCTCTACTAATAAATCTCTAAAGGTTGGGTTTCTTATAGCTGGAGTACTTTCAACAAAGTATATACAGTATATATGAACTCACAAAAGCATTTTATTATCATTTTATTCTAATATTCTATAAACGACAAAAGTACGCGATTGCACTTGTGGATTGGACTGCTTTTATTTAGAAAAAAAAAACAAAAAACAAGAGTAGTGAACTCATACTTCAGGCCGGATGGAAGCCTCCCCTCCTTTGATTCCCCTATGCAAAAAAAAAAAAAAAAAAAAACCGTCTAAACAGTGTGCTGAAGTACTAGTATAGTAATATACTCCCTCCTTCCCTGTTTATAAGGCATACACGTATATCAAGATTCAAACCTTGTCATCTTTGACCAATAATTTGACTATTAAATTTTTATTTTTATAATGCAAATTTCATATGATTGGATTCATAATCAAATATATTTTACAATGATTATAAGTTTATAATCAAAAGTGATATAATATATGATAAATAAATGGTCAAAGTGTTGTTTAGAAGACCGTGTCATGTTCCACCATGCCTTATAAACGGGGAAGGAGGAAGGGGTGGATTTGGTGAGCTCGTCTCCGAGCACCGAGTGGGGGGGAGAAGACGAAGTCCGCAGGAAGCAGCAAGCAGGAAGCAGCAAGCAGGAACGAGTCCGCGGAGGAAAGGGTGGAGACACGCTTCCAATCGCTTGCATCACATGGGATGGGATTGGGGAGACGAGGAGGCGGTGCCAAAAAAAAATTCAAACAAAAGGGAGCCTGTGTTTCTGTTTTCTATTTGGTAGGATTAGATTTTTCATTTGGCTCTTTTGCATTTATTGATGATTGATTATTGATTTTTTATGAAAGCTTCCTGTTAAAGCCTCTTTTGGCTTGGCTCATGCAGATACAGTCATGCGGTCATGCCTACCTGGGAAGAGAAGCTGTACAAGCAATCGGAACGGAAGCGCGGCGTCCATGCCGTGCAAGAGCCAGCTGGTGCAGCAGCGGCGGTCAGCAGCTCTCTGCGTGCTGCCGGTGAACACGGCCCGGTCGTCCCGTCTGCAATTCTGCATGCTTGGGTTTGGGTGGGCCCTTGTTTGTTTAGGATTTTTCCTTTCTTTTCCCCCTTTTTCAATTCTATGTTGGGCTGAGAGAAAATGATTATTATCGCTGGAAACATTGGCATCAGATGATGGTGGATTTGCTGTTGATCTGTTGGTTGGCATGGTCAGGATTTGCTGGGGGTCACTGTGAAAATTTCTCCTAAAATAACAAACCTTCCCAGCAGCGGTGGATCCTGTCCTCCTGGCATGAAAAAAATGTCCTCCCCTAGGCATTTCGCATGCAAGAAACCGTCGTCCTCTTTCATTTGTACTGTGTAGGTGACGGATTATTTGCACTAGGTACTGGCCCCATCAGTCCATCACCATCAGATATTCAGATAGCAGCTGGGCTGGGCTGGGGTCGATCAATTCGCTCGCAACGCGCAAGTTTAGTTTTTGGTGCGAGCTGTTTGACCGATCGATCGACGATGGTGGTGGACAGGTCGTTTTTTTAAATAAAAAAGAGATTGAAACATGCCTGCATGGACAGGTTATCAGTTTGCATTGGTTGAAGGCCGGCGGCCGGCTTTGGCGTTGGACACTTGGACTATATACTGCGTGCATGATGCGTAGGTGTATCATCAGCAAATGGCAGCAGTAGATCAAGAAGGCTACTTACTGTCCAATTGCAAGCTGGGAGGATTCTTGCTTTGCTGCTCCCCAGCACCAGACCAGAGCAACAACAATTGTCCTCGCGTGCCTTGGTTCAGCATCCCCGACGACCGGCCGGCTGATCGATGGCCGGTCGATCTAATCTCTACTAATAAATCTCTAAAGGTTGGGTTTCTTATAGCTGGAGTACTTTCAACAAAGTATATACAGTATATATGAACTCACAAAAGCATTTTATTATCATTTTATTCTAATATTCTATAAACGACAAAAGTACGCGATTGCACTTGTGGATTGGACTGCTTTTATTTAGAAAAAAAAAAACAAAAAACAAGAGTAGTGAACTCATACTTCAGGCCGGATGGAAGCCTCCCCTCCTTTGATTCCCCTATGCAAAAAAAAAAAAAAAAAAAAAACCGTCTAAACAGTGTGCTGAAGTACTAGTATAGTAATATACTCCCTCCTTCCCTGTTTATAAGGCATACACGTATATCAAGATTCAAACCTTGTCATCTTTGACCAATAATTTGACTATTAAATTTTTATTTTTATAATGCAAATTTCATATGATTGGATTCATAATCAAATATATTTTACAATGATTATAAGTTTATAATCAAAAGTGATATAATATATGATAAATAAATGGTCAAAGTGTTGTTTAGAAGACCGTGTCATGTTCCACCATGCCTTATAAACGGGGAAGGAGGGAGTATCTGTCATCACTACTGGAGTATTGTCTACTCCAAACACAGACACTAGTTCTTTATCACGGTTCCATGCATGGGTAAAAAGACCAAATACCGTAGTTTTAGGCGATCAACGCCGTAGGCCGTACGCGTTCAGTTGCCCCATGCGTCAGCTTTAATTTGCTGTCTGCCCACGTTGATGTATAAAATAAGTTGATGGATACGTATCTGTCATCACTACTGGAGTATTGTCTACTCCAAACACAGACACTAGTTCTTTATCACGGTTCCATGCATGGGTAAAAAGACCAAATACCGTAGTTTTAGGCGATCAACGCCGTAGGCCGTACGCGTTCAGTTGCCCCATGCGTCAGCTTTAATTTGCTGTCTGCCCACGTTGATGTATAAAATAAGTTGATGGATACGTACCATTATATTGTTAGGAACCGTGATTCTGATGAAAAAATACCCTACAACATCTTTTTTAAATGTTTATTCAAATGTAGTCGTCCTTCATTCCGCATTTCTCACTATAGTTAAAGAACGAAAATGGTTTTCTACCATGTACACAAGATATAGAAAAACCATTAGAGTGAAAACTTATAGAAAAAAATTTCTAGCAGAAGGCTCTCCAAATGGTAATTTATATAGAGAGTGAAATTTAGAAAGACTCTTGAATGTGCTCTAGGTATGGTCCCATTTGCCTCCTCATTATAGTTTAAGTACTAATATACCAAATAAATGATTACATTATGTTGGCATACATTTCATGGTAGCATATATTATTACCGGCTCCACTACCACCATCACAATTCAATAATGATGGCTTCAAACCACCCATACATCTGTAATTATACTCCTTCCGGCCCAAAATGTAATTAAACCTGTGCGATATCGATCTTACTCGGCCCAACCACATTAAGTAATAATGATGGGCATCACGGTGATCGATACATGTGCTGACGGATGAGGAGTCCATCAGGGGGGTCCGATCCATCGGGTTGAAGTTGTTGCCAATATAATGTATGCCATATGGCACCACATGGATGGATGCACCCATGTATGCTTTTGCTGCTTTGACCTAGTATTTTCTTTAACAAAAAATCAACCCCAACTACCGTAGTAAATTAAAGTTATCAACTACAGTAGTATAGTAATTTGGCTGCAGACATTCACTTGTGGTGAATGATTGAGGCCAGGATTTTTTTTATCTAAAAAAAATAGTATAGTGATAGAGGAGAAGGAGCACGGGGAGGCTGGCAGATCTAGTATTGAATTAGGGAGTAGACGCACAAGCGAGGACAACAGTCGAGCATCGTAGGGTTAGTTCATCCTCTTTTGTATGGCGCGCCTCAACGTTTTGGCTCGCTAGCTAAGCCAAGGTAGCTTTTTAGTGCTCGTTTAGATAACGAGCCGGTCCAAGCCAGGGTGAGCCGAGCCGAACCATCTCATTATCTAGCCCTAATAATAGCACGGACAGGACAGCAGGAGACGAAAACGACCGTGGCAATGAACGGCATATTGGCATGGATCAGGATGGGGAGGGAACACAATACAAGCAGCAACAACGAAGGAACACGCAGGTCCTCGTCAGGTTGGGCGCATTCCCAGGGGCGATTCCTTCAACCACCTGACCAACGCGCCGTCTCTCCCTGTCTGTCTCGTCAGCAGCAGCAGCTCCTGCTTCATTCTTGTGATGTATGTCTGCTGCTTCATTCTTTTCTTCCCTTTGCGACATGGTATTGTCTCCTGCTTCATTTTTGATGTATGCTTTGCTCAATATGTCTGCTGCTTCAAAATTACAGTTAACAATTGTTGAGCATTTCAGTTCAGAAGGTACTGAACACTGCAAAATGCTGAGTTGGAGGACAAAATTATCAACAGATTTCAAGTTTCAAAGCTTATAATGCTTATAAAGTAGCATTGTTTGAGACAAGAAATTCCAATCCTTTACTTGGACAACACATCCTCCTAATTGTTCCACAAAAATTGCACAAGGTGCTGGTTTGTTTTCACTGTCACTGAAAGTCTGAAACTAACATGAACACTTCCTCCATCATGCTACTGAACTTGTCTGCATTGGTCATGAATCATGACCGTGAGATACTGATGCTCTAACTGACAGGATTTTTGACATGTTAATCAAATGCGTCTGGAATGCAAAGTTGGCAACTCTAAGTTGACCTGCTAGCAAAATTAGTGAATTACAGTTGCAGCAATCTTAGCCTTTGCTCAGATGTGTAAACCTAAACAGAATGCAATGCCTGAATGTGTAAATGTTCAGAGTCAGACCATGCCTTTGCTGAAACGTATTAGCACTTAACGAGGTACAAGAGCTCACATGCCAATTCACTAATACTTAGCGCTGTCAATTGGCAGTGTTCCTAGGCAGCAAGCATTTATCGTACTGTACTAATATGATTAACATAAGCTTAAAGATTTAGGTACAAAGTAAGCTTTGGCAATCATATATCAAAAATTCAGAAATTAGTAATGCTGGACAGACAGTAGCAAAGAAGAGCATAGCAGGGATATGAAGTCTGACCATGCAAGAACAAGGTGAGGCTGCCCTTGGGCATGTAATCGAAGACCATGCTTCTGAAAATTGGTGAATGACTGAATGAGGATTGGAGATCCTTGTGTTGGGCTTTAGCTAATTGGAGAATGACATGTGAAGAGCAAATATGAAATGTTATAAGGTAATTTAATGCTCCTGGGATGCTACTACTGCTTCTATAAATTGTGCAACTTCATTGTATGAAATTGGCCTGCTTCTATTTTAACTGAATGTTTACTGGGAGCATGATTCAGTTACTGCAAAAATGGATCAGGCAGCTTACTTATTGAACTGCACATCTTGGTTTCATTGCTGTTCAGTTACTGCAAAACACTCCAAAAGTTACTGAATTATTTTCAAGTATTTATTCTAATTGCCTTAGGTTCATCAATTATAGGAGAACAATTTAACTATTATTATTTCAGCTTGTCACTGATTGTACTTCCTGATTGCAGGGGAACAAATGCAACACCTCTTTCTTTTCAATCGTCATTTTTATTTTGTCAAGTGTGAACTGATAATGGAATTTGTTTGTTAGACTCTCTTCCTTTTCAAGTGTCAACTGAAAATTTATTTGTGAAATAGGTGCATGTATTCATGTGCGGTGGCTATTTACATTCATGTCTAGTGAACTATTCCCATTCATGTCTGGTGAGTAACTTAACTATTATTCATGCGTGTACTATTTCCATTCATTTGTGAACTATTTATATTGATGTCTGGTGAACTATTCCCATTCATGTCTGGTGAATTATTTGTATGTGCGGCGCATTCTCTCATGTATGCAACAAAATGACTACAAAAATCAATTATGCACTAGATCACCATGAGTTTGTATGTTAAAGGATAAATTAATCACCCTGCAGATAGTTAAACAGGCAGCTCATTGTACAAGTTGTCTGTTCAGCTGTCTGTTTGTGATAAAAAGACAGCAGCTGTATGTACTGTTGCACATGCCCTTATCTTATTCGCACTTATTGTCATGCGCTTTTCTCTTTTTTTTTTCTCGTGGCCCAAGGTACTATCAACTAGAGCCTATAGCCCCACGTCTATATGCTATATGCGCACATGCGGGAGCTGGCATGCCATCACACGTTAACATGCAAGAAGGAAATCCGTAGGCTTGCTGTTTCCCGTTTTAATTTTCTGCACTTTTTTTTCATCCGGTACTAGCTTGGTTTCTCCCATTCATTTTCCCCTTCCGTCACACGCTTTCTATTTTATCCATTCTACAAATTTTTTTCAGTCTTACTTTATTTTTCTATCTATTTTCCTTTTCCTTTTATTTGCTTACTTATTTTTTCAATTTCTAAGTAGATGTTTTCTCTTCTTTATAAACCGTCTCATTCTTCTTTATTTTCTATATCTACACAAATTTATTATTGATTTTTTTAAAAAAGGAGCATATCTCACATGTTTGTTATTTCTCCCCTCTCTTTTCTATTTTCTTTTTCATTCTTTTCCCCTTCCACCTTTTTCTTCCATATATTTTTCTTTTATCAGGCAACATGTGCAATAATGGACCAACCCAAAACATGCCCTAGAGCTACCGTTACGGGGGTTTGCTTCAGATGATGGTGTGCGGAACTATTATCTGAAGCAATAGAAAACCGCACCCGCAGCCCTCTCTCGGCTGACCAACCTAGCACCGCTCGGTTCTCTACACCAACCTGCTCGGAATACAGGTATGTTAGCTAAAAAAAAAAACCTGCTCGGAAGGGGAAGTGAGAAGGAAATAAGCTTATTTTCTTTAGGCTGCTGGCCCAGGCCCAACTCAACTCCTTCCTCGACCCATAGATACACCAACCCGCTTGGAGCCCCTCAAAAAAAAAGAAGGAAAAAACCAACCCACTTGGAAGAGAGAGGTAGAGAAAGAAGCTGTTTGGGCTGGCGGCCCAGGAAATCCATCCACGGTTCACTACCTACCCACCTGTTTGGGCTGTTTGGACTAAGGCTCTGTTTAGTTCCTAATAAATTTTTTACAGTACCCATCACATCGAATTTTTGGACATTTGCATGGAACATTAAATGTAGTTGAAAAAATAACTAATTATACAGTCCAACTGATTAACACGAGACGAATCTTTTAATCCTAATTAGTCCATAACTGAATATTAATTGCCAAAGGAAAAAATCTATATCATCCTCAACTATGGAGTGTGGACTACATAACCCCTCAACTTATAAAACAGTTTATATCACCTCCTGAACTTTCCAAAATCAGTCAAATTACCCCCTAAAGCAGTTTTGAAAAATCATAGTAAATCACAGAAAAATCATAAAATAAAAAATCCAATTGTGTTCGACTCCAAATAATTAGATCTACAAAGTGAACATATAATATGGTATGCTTTAGTACATTTTTTTACAGCTATGAAGAAAAGTATAGACCTAAAGCTACAGCAAAAAAAATATTAAAGCATACTATATTATATGTTCACTGTGTAGATTACTCATTTGAAGTCTAACACAATTGGATTTTCCATTTTATGATTTTTCTGTGATTTACTATGATTTTTCAAAACTGCTTTAGGAGGTAATTTGACCGGTTTTGAAAAGTTCAGTGGATGATATAGACCGTTTTATAGGTTGGAGGGTTATATAGTCCACCCTCCATAGTTGGGGGGTGATATAGATTTTTTTCATTGCCAAATAATAACGAAAATACTACAGTATCAAAACTCAAAAAAATTCGCGAACTAAACAAGGCCTTGGCCAGCTGACAAGTGACAACCACACCATTCAATTCAGAGGTCTCCCAAGAAAAAAGAGAGAGAGAGCACAACATTGTAGGTGCCTCCTCCTCGCCACCGCCACTAGCTATATATACTATCTATCTATCTATCTATCTATGCAAGGTACCGTATATATGCATGGAGGCGATCGTGATGAAAAACGCAATTTATATATAATTAGTACAAACATGCATTCGCAGCTAAGACTGCAAGGTATCAGGGAACAACCCGCTGAGCCCGGCATCTCCCGATTTCCTATTCCTGCCTCAAGTGGTTGCCAGGAGTCTTATATCTGCTCGGGCCAAGAAGGGATTCTCCAAGCTGTGTCCGTTCTTTCTTTTCTTTTCTTCGCGACAAATATAGAAGCGGCAAGCTCTGTCGTCGGTTCTGCCATACATGCATGCATTTCATTTGTATTCCCACCGCTAGGATGAAACGCGCAGTGTTTGTATAATAATAACAGCAGTATCCACGCCAATGCAAGGTTCTTAGCTAGTTAACCTTTAATTTTCTTCCGATGTTAAGCAAGCACGCACGATTTGCCTGGTGCCTGTACACATGCATATTCCATATATGAAGCTATCTACTCCCTCCGTTCCTAAATAACTGTCGTTCTCGTTTCCCGAGAAATGACTTTGATTAATTTTATATAAAAAAATATTAATATTTATGATACATAATTGATATCATTAGATAGATCTTTTCATCTAGTTTTTTAATAAATTTATTTGAAGATATAAATGTTACATGTATTTTCTACAAATCGAGTCAAATTTGTGGCACGCACACTAAAAACGACAGATAAAAAGGGATAGAGGGAGTATATACGAATGCATGCAAACAAATGGTGAAATGGGCCCAGCCCTCTCAACCGTATATATTGTTTTTCCTTTTGGGATTCCATCGCTTTATTAATTAATAATAAAAGGGAGAGACTTTATTATTTGTTGTGCAGATTATGTACTTGGTATGGTACCTACATGAGATGGTAAATATTAATTGCATCATGGTCACCACATCTACCCCCAACGCTCGCTTGTACTAGTCAAGTACATGCTGCACAAGGGGTAAAACTAGCTACCAATTTTCTCTGCAACGCATCCTCACCATCTTATATACATATATATAGGCTCCTCCTCCTCTTCCTGTGAGCTAGGCCTCACCATCTCATCCTATATGCGAGAAGCCAATTAGATCGATGTTAGATGGTGAAGATCAAGGAATTTCCTAGCTATATGAATGGAAGGTATTGAGAAATAGGCTAGCACTGGGGTTCTCCTTGTTTCCTCATGATGACTGCCGCTAATACTAAGGAGCAAGCAATAAGTCACTGCAACAGCAACAAGAAGCAGATGAGAGCGCATGCATGTGCATGCATGGCAATCACTAGCCAGAGGTAGTGGCTTTATCGATGCTTGAATCAGGAACTCATTAGACTAGCCAGAGGTAGTGGCTTTATCGATGCTTGAATCAGGAGAGAGAGGGTCTGGCACCGAGCCAGCCACTGCAACAACGATGCTAGAATCCAAAATAAAAAATATCGAGACATGTGGGTGCACCGAGGCACGCCATGTTTGGTTTGGTGTCAAATCAAGTTTGCACTAAAAGACGAATATTCGCATGAAGTACTAAACGAAGTTTATTTGCAAAACCTTTTTAGAAATGGGTGTAACTTTTCGAAACGAATTTAATGAGCCAAGTTTCATCATAATTGGCTACAGTGATGCTACAGTAACCGCGCTCAATCATCCTCCAATCGTGCGGTCAAAGACCTCATTAACTAGAGCAACTGCTGCAGTACCATAATTGTGGAGGTAATTTTGTAATTAGACTTTATTTAATACCCCTAATTAGTAGTCAAAGCATCATTTCTCTCTCATCAAAATATTTTCACACTTCAACCAAACATGGCCTAGCAACGGTGGCCTGGGTGATGGATTACTCTGAAAAATCGGCCCCACTACTACTCAGCATCGATGCTTCCGCTGTGTGCATTTCAAGTTTTACGGTATCGACCCAGGTGGCGTGGATGCAGGTTGTTTCAGCATCGGGGCCACTATGGGTAGTCTTATACCACCAGCGTGCTTCATCCTTGCAGTTTGTCAGTGGGCTCTCAGGGGAGGATAATGGATCGATGTGGCCGTGTTGCTGGTGGACTAGGAGAAGATGGACATGCAATCCATTTTCACGAGGGGAATAAATATTGCCCACTCCACACCAGACCTCCACCGCCAATACGCCAATCCAATTCAGGCATTTTAGCTTATAATGTAATAGACTATTAGCCAAATTATGATTACAAGACAACAAGAACACATTTCCCAAGGATTATAAGACAACAAGAACACATTTCCAGTGAAAACCAGATATCCTGTGCAAACATGAAAACTCTCAATCAAAAACACATTATGCTCATCTGAAGGCTAGGGATAGAGATAGACTAATTTTGCATTTAGCGCGCCCGTCGCCCTTAGCTCTGCTACTTTTGTTTTTTTTTTTTTTGCAAATCCCCCCTAATCCCAGCTCTCGTTCGCCCGCCCGCCCGCCAGCGACCCGCTGCGCCGCCCCTTCTCCAAGCCTTGATTCGAGTGGGGATTTGGGTCCGCGCGCCACCCTCACTACTCCCACCATTGACCGGTGGACAGCTCAGGAGGCCGGAGCAGTGTCCTCTTGAAGCGTCTGAGGGAGGAGGAGTAGGGAGGCAGCTAACCTCTCCCGCAGCTTGGAGAAGGGGCGGCGCAGAGAGTCGCGGGCGGGCGGCGGGGACTCAGGCGAGCTGCGGCGAATCTCGTGTGCCAGAAATGAAACGACATGGGGCAGGCGGGCGGATGCGCGCTGGGATTGGGGGGATTTGCAAAAAAAAAAAAAAAACAAGATTAGCATAGCTAAGGGCGGGCAGCTAAATGTAAAATTAGCCTATCTCTATTCCCAGCCATCGGATGAGCATCCTGTGGTCTTAATTGAGAGTTTTCAAGTTTGCATGGGATGTATGGTTTTCACCTTATATGCTGTCATTTCCCAAACTATTGTCTATGCATAGTTTTGAACAGTAGGGGGGAGGGATCCCCACTTACTATTCATTGAAACTTGTTTAGGTCAATACAAGTAGGGTCCTTGGCATACCAAGGGAGAAAGGTTACCACAGGGGTTGGGAAGCAAGCAGGAGTAAGGGGAGATTAAGAAATACAGTGTTGAAGTAATTCACGCCAAACATAAACATCAGGCCGTACTCTTTTGTAGCGGCAGCTCCACGTGTCAATATCTCTGAGAGTCTTGCGTATGATTCCAGTAGGGGAGAGATCATGGCGATCAAAGACCAAGTCATTCCTAGCCTTCCAGATGTGCCAAAGAAGCATGAGGAGCATGTCAACAGAGACGGTTTTAGGGAGGGTGTTCACCGGGTCAGTTTCCCAAGGCCGTCTGAAGCTGTCATTCCGGATAGAGATATGCAAACTGCCCCAGACTCTTGAAGAGATGTTGCATTCCTTGAAAAGGTGTTCATCCGTACTCCATGACAGCGTTCACACAAGATTCCTCTAGAGTTGATGTTACGGAGAAATAGATGGGCACGGGTGTTTAGCCTGCCATGGTAGAGGAGCGACGCGAAGAACTTAATCTTGGAAGGAACTTTAGTGGTCCAAATCCGGGACGCATCAATCAGTGGAGACAAGCCATGGAGGACACGATAAGCACCACCGGTCTTAAAGTTCTGTTCAGTTAACGCAAGCAACCGGGAATCCGGTGTATCCTGTAGAGAGAGCGGAGCAAGGTAATCAGTCAGCATTTGAAGCTCGTCCTGCACAACGCGTGTCAGCCGTGGCCAGAGGAGGGACTGAGTGCCAGAGGCTAGAACCGCGCGTACGGTGCCATTGTCATGCACGCAGTGGGAGAAAAGTGCCAGGAAAGTTTCAGCCAAAGTAGATTCAGTGAGCCAATGATCGTGCCAAAAGGATGTGTGGTTGCCGTCACCGATTAGGACAGAGGTCACAGAGCGGTAGCTCTCGAGTTCTTTGTTCACAAAAGAAGCAAGATAAGAACTAGAGGAGCCAGATAAAACTGACCCCCGCATGAGACAAGAACCAATTTTTCCAGACAATTGTTAGAAAGACAAAATTTATGCGCGAGAAATTTATAAGAAAAATTATATAAAAACTCAGGAACAAAAATATTTGGAGAAACTTAGATCAAAAAATTTCGGGGACAAAAATTTTGGAAGAAAAACTTAGGAATCAAATTCAGGAGACACAAAATTCAGGGAAAAATTTTTTGACGAACAAAAAAGTAAAAAAATTGTTAATAAAATTTCAACTAGAAAAAAAATTTGTGACAAAATTTATATAAAAATTTTTGGAGAAAAAGTTTCACAATGTTGGAGACAAAGTTCTACTGATTTGGAGAAAAAAGTCCAAGAACAATTTTAGAGAGAAAACTTCTACTAAAAAAAGAAAAATATTAAAAATAAACTGCATGCGCTGCTGTGGTGCGGGCCACCCTTTTGCATGCATGGAGTGGCGACTCCTGCGGGGACGGGGAGCTCCTTCTCCCCCACGGGTGGGCGTGTTGCTTCACAGCGTGCAGCCATCCGACGAAAAGCTCCACCACACTACTCTAGTAGCCACGCGCATAATCTTGCATCTAGGCCATCGGAGCTTGGAGTTAGGAGGACAAAGGGTGTGTGTGTGCAGCGCATTAGGATTTAGGCGGAGGTTGGAGTGAGATAGAAGCGGGGAAGGGGAAGGGGAAGGGGAAGGGGAAGGGAAAGGATAGGTTCGAAGACAAAAAAAAAAAAAGAAATGGGTGGAGCCGCGGAGGGCTAGCACGTGGATATGTTGTGCGGTCCATCCCAGCCAGCAGCGCATCGACCACTGTGAGAGCTACACACGGTCGGCCGTAGAATCAACTTCTCGATTAAACTGTACTCTCGCCTCGTCCAAAGAAAAAAAAACCCCACTGTACTCCAGATACGTACCTACAGTTCGCTTTAATAGCACAGTTCACTTTCGATTGCTAATTAAAGCTTTAATTTTCTCTAGCTACCAAGTGTACGTAGTCCGATGAAAACAGATCAGCTACCTGCTATGATGTATCTATATATTTGCTACTAGCACGATGGTACGTTTCACACTCTCACACTTAGATCAGCTACCTATATACTAGCATGAAAATAGAAGATAACGAAAAAAAAAGCAGCAGCGGCAGCAGCAGTAGAGCAATTCTTTATAGGAATGGAAGTCATCAGGAAATAGCCTACCACGTACAAAACATCAGCACGATTCTTTGCGAGCATGTAGCATCAGACTTTCCTATATGAATAATGGAAGGCATTGGGCAATAGGCAAGCACAAGGGTGCTATCTCTTACTCTCTGTACCACCAGCAGCGTGCTTCATCCTTGCAGTATGTCAGCGGGCTCTGATGAGGGGAGCACGATGGATCAATGTGGTCGTGTGCTCGTGGCCTAGCTATGAGAAGAAGATGGGTAATGTAGTAAACTGACTATATCAAATTAAAGCATAATGCCAACTTATCCTTACTCTCAAGATGCCATAGAAAGCTAGGAGAATGCATGCATGCAAATAGAAGTGGGACACCGCACCAAATTAAGAAGAGAAATTATTGAGCACAATAATAATCTATGCACACACTCTTGACATATGTTAATTGAGGTAGTAGTTTCTGAGCCGTTAGTTGTGACAGGAGCACCAAGAACAAGGTCATGATAATGATGATACGGCAGACCAGTCTATCACTTACTACGTACAACATGTTTTGTTCAAACTGCTGTAAACAACAAGGATATACAGTTTAACAAGAGGGATCGGACCAGAGTTGTGCTTTTATACGAATAAAAAATCTGATCGTATCATTTTGCACTGCGTTCTTGCACGTTTTGTTCAATAAACTTGCATTGGCGTGCCTCAAGGAAGGCTCTGGTTATCAGGACTTAATAATTTCTCTTTCTTGCCTTGATGAGATGAAGTTAAAGCAGCAATGGAATTTGTTTATGCCAAGTTAATCGCAGAGTACTGTTTCATACCATCGGATGGTTGATATATTTAATCAAATCATATCAATGCAGGCCAACTTCTTGACGATGTGGATTATTACTGAATGAAGCAGGGCAGCCTCTAATTTGTTTGATCTCTCTCAGGATTAAAGGCCGGAGAGGGTGACTAGATAGTGTACCACGCATTGATATGGTCACCCACCAAGCAATTGCGACATAATTAATGTCCTATGCTATGCATGATCTGCCAAGTTATTGATCCACCACCAGTCCACCATAGCATGCCCAAACCATAGATTACTCGTGCCTTGTTTCTTGACGAGCTAGTCGGCTGCCAATACCAGGGAGCAAGTCTCTGCAAAGAGCAACAGAAACAAGAGAGCGGGGAGGCATGCATGCATGACAGTGAGTGAAGGAAAAATAAATAAAGAAAAGCACATATACTTCATCCTTGCAGTGTGAATGGAAGGTATCAGGAAATAGGCAAGAACAAGGGGCATCTTTGTCCCTTTGTACCACCAGCATGCTTCATCATTGCAGTCTGTTAGCGGACTCTGAGGGGAGGATCATGGATCAATGTAGGTGGTATTTGGATTCAGGGACTACACTATAGTCCCTGTCATATCAAAGAGAATTTTGTCATTTAGAAGTATTAAATAAAGTCTGATTATGAAACTAATTGCAGAACCCTTGAACTAAATTGCAAGATGAACCTAACGAGGTATATTAATCTATGATTAGTGGATAGTTACTGTAGCATCATTGTTGTAAATTATGAATTAATTAGGCTCATTAGATTTGTCTCGCGAATTAGTACCAATCTATAAAAAATTATAATTAAATTTATTTAATATTCTTAAATAATAATCTTTTTTTATATCTCAGGGACTAAAGTTTAGTCCCTCTAAACCAAATAGCCCGTTTGTCCGTGGGCTCGGAGGAGATGAACATGCAAAGATGCAGCTCATGTTGCAGGTTTCAGTGATCCGAGACTCAACGTCACATTGAATGTGGAAGACAAGGGACTCATGCTTAGCTGGGTACTGATGATCTTGCGCCTGTCATCAGTTCCAGAAGCGATTATGGCCTTATTTATTTCCGATTATAATCGGCTTATTGGTGAAAATAAGCGATAATCTCCGTTTCGCTTATTTTCGCTTCTGTGGTAATTTGCTTCAGAGATTTGAACTACGAGAAGCAAGAATCAAGAAGCAAGAATTCACATTTTCACTGTCCATGAAAACGTGCTAAGTGATATATATACCAAAAATTATAACTTGACAGGTATCAAAATTTGGCACTGAGGACCTCTCACGTTAGAATTAATTAGTAGGGAAACCATAAAAAATTTGTTGAAGTTGTTTAAGACAGCTAAACCATCGATTGTGGTCACAATAAGTAACATTGATTTTGGTCACGATAAAAGGCATTTCAAACTGGATAATGTTTGACTGGAAACATGTACATTTTTCTTCTAGAAAGTGCAGGAGGACTATAGCATCAATTGAGCAATGAACACATGGTCGTTCGAATAGCATCAGATATATCCGCTATCTATTATTATTGTCATCTATACTTGTGACCAGATGAGTTTGGCACCATTGTACCTGGAGCTAGGGAGAAGGAAACACACATGTTTTCTCGGTTACTCTGTTCCATCTGAATGGAAGGCGTCACGGAATAGCCTACGGCGATGTATAGCCTTGGCACTCATTGCACTAGTCTGAGTTGATCCAGAATTCTTCTTAAATCCATGAATTAGTCTTCAAAACACCAACACATTGTTTTTAGGAATTATAGCGCAGGTGCTCTGCTTGTGCATTAAAGCAGGAGGAGTCCAATTTTTTTTTAAGAATTTATAGTAGCAAAAGAAATTTAAAAATGACAGGGAAGAGTACGTGTACATTTCGACACACCGCGTGTGCGTGGAGCTAAGAACTAGGCAACCGGGTTTGCAAGCCTGGAAAACACCAACACATGGCGAGCATACTTAAGATTATGGTTTCTATCTTCACTATTCGGTGGATGGCAGATAGTTGGAACAAGATACTTACCTTACTGCTTAGATCATCACGAAAGGGTGCACACTATCAAAGGCTAGTGACACAGCCAAGTTAGAAATAAAGCAACATCGTCGCTAACATGCATGTTGAGAACTTGGAATATTGCACGGACACGCAAAGGGGCTGCGACCAACTAACTTTCATTATTTTCTTGTTGTCGGGGGAGAAGATGCATTATCGCATTGCAAGAGTTTCAGCTCGGAAAGAAATTAAATGTTAGTTCGCTGAACATCTTTTGAGTCATTGACTTTATTAACACACACACGTCCTCAAGAGGGCAGTGAACAGGCACATCATCGCATAGAGCTAGCTAGCCAGCCAGCAAGAGAGAAAATTAAGAGAGATCATGGCCAAGATCTGGGGGGCTATGCATTGTTGGGAAGCCTGGCAGCTGCGCATCCTGGTCCTCGGCAGCCTTGGCGTGCAGTGGTTCCTCCTCTTTGCCGCCCCGATGCGCAAGTACACCATCCCGCGCTGGTTCAGGACCTTCATCTGGCTGGCCTACATCGGCAGCGACGCCCTGGCCATCTACGCGCTCGCCACCCTCTTCAACCGCCACGCCAGCAGCAGCAGCACCAGCAGCAGCTGCGGCAATGCCGACTGGTCCAAGGCCTTGGAGGTGCTGTGGGCTCCCGTCCTCCTCATCCACCTCGGCGGGCAGGAGGAGATCACCGCCTACAACATCGAGGACAACGAGCTGTGGACGCGCCACACCGTGACGCTCGTGTCCCAGGTCGCCGTCGCCGTCTACGCCTTCTGCAAGTCGTGGCGCAGCTCCGGCGACCGGCGGCTGCTCGCGTCGGCGATCCTGCTCTTCGTCGTCGGCATCCTGAGCTTCAGCGAGAAGCCGTGGGCGCTCCGGAGGGCCAGCATCAACCGGCTGGCGGCCGTGTCGTCCAGGCTGCACGGACGGGACAGGAAGCCGCATCGCAGACGATGGGGGCTCTTCACCAAGCTGGAAGACAAGTACATCGGTTGGACAAGAGCCGCGGCGCATTTCTATTACTGGACGGCGACGGACAAGGACAGCCATCATCATCAAGCCGCAGATCATCATCAGGTAATCCTGCCGGACGCAGATAAAGTCCACATGATCCTCTCCGACATGTCCCTGTTCGCCGCGTCCTCCGACCTCGCAAAACGGGAGCTGATGAAGCAAGACAGCATCAGAGCCGCTGAGACGAGGCGGCAGCGCGAGCAAGGAATAATGACAGTGCAGGTTGAGGTCGACGCCGGCGAGGGGGAGGAGGAGGAGGAGGAGGACCAATTGCAAGCTGCAGAGCAGCGCCAGCAGGTTCTGGGGCTTCTGAGCCCCAGCGCGGAGATGGGCTCCCAGCGCTGGCTGCGCAACGCCTTCGGCCTCATCTACACCAGGGTCAACGTCGCCACCACGCCGGCGTACCTGGCGTTCCTGAAAGTGATCGGGTGCTCTAGTCTAAGAGGGGGAGGGGGTGAATTAGGCACTAATAAAAACTTAGACCTATGGCTCCAACTAGTTTGCACAAAGCTTAAACTAAAACAAGCTATCTAGATGTGCAACTAGGTTGTTCTAGTGTAAAACCCCTATCCCAAAAGAGTTTAGCAACCTATAGCCTTTCCTATCAAGAAACTATTCTATGAAAGTAAAGGCATACAAATTACTAGAATGAAATGCGGAAGCTTAAAGAGCGGGATAGGAGATAGCAAACTCTTGACGCGGGTGTTTATCCCGTGGTTCGGTTAGCCACAAAGGCACACCTACATCCACGTTGTTGTAGCACTCACTAAGAGTATTGCTACTCGGCCACCAAGTCTTTTCCGTGAACACAATCACGGTCACCTTGGCCCCGGGTTCCACTAAGGAGCTTCTCCACAAAGGATGGGGGTCTCCACGTCCCCCGCACAAAGGTGTCGTCGCCGCTCCACACCAAGTCGGAGGGTCGATGACGTTGCCGGCGAGCTCCACGCTCCAAGGTGCCGGCGCACCAAGCTCTTGTTTTGGTTCACTAATGAACCACAGCACAAAGGCTCTAAGCCTTGCAAACTCACTCACTAAGAGCTAATCCTTTACACAACACTCTCAAAGTGTGCTAAGGGCTAAGGATATGATCTTGATGCTTTTGTATGGCTTGGAGATGTTCTTGGGTGTGTGTGGGATGTCCAGCAACTCCAGCAAATCTTCAAATGGCCGGGGTGAGGCGTATATATAGGCCACCAAGTCTTGTAGCCGTTGCTCCAACGGTTAGCTGAAAATCTGCGTACCACCGGAAGAACCGATGCCTCTTGGCAGGGTAGCGTCGGTTCATCCGGTCACTCATAACACGAAGTAGCCGTTGGACTCCTGACGACTGACGCAGAGACCACCGGTTGAACCGATGCTTTGCACCGATGCCTTACCGGTTCAACCGGTGCTGAAGGAATCTTCTCCTGGACGCTGACGTCATTACACCGGTGGTATGCACCGATGCACCGTCGGTTGAACCGGTGCTGAAGAAACTTCTTCTGGGCACTTGACATCGTCTCTGGTACAAAGGACGGCCATTGCACCGATGCCCTATTTTAGACCGTCGGTTCAACCGGTGCCTATAGGCTGACTTGGCTTCGATTCCCTTCTGCACCAAAGTATCAAGGCGTCGGTTCTTCCGACTACCATCGGATGCTCCGATGCCCTGGCGTCGGTTCTTCCGGTGCTCCCGAATCGAAGAGCTTTCAGGGCGCTGCCCTGAGACCCGCGAGGGGCGGCTCCCCCTCGACCCCCGTCCGCTAACCGGGTAGCGGAACCCCCGTAGGGGCAGTCCATCGGGCCTTGCTACGCCTATCTTCTCTTCCTCTTTGTCATCACTTGAACCTAAAAGCCTGAGAATGATTATCTTAACAATCATATTAGTCCAAGTGTTGTGTTGTCATTTGATCACCAAAATCACTCGAAATGGCATCAATGGTGCCATGTTCGTTACAGTTCCACTTCCTGCTCGTCCCGGCGATCCACGTCGCCGCCATCTCGCTCTTCGCGGCGAGCTGCAAGCGCGGGTACGACCCCACCGACGTCACCATCACGTACGTCATCCTCTTCGTCACCGCCGCCCTCGACGTGCTCGCCGAGTCCATCCGCCAGCTGCTCTACCAGGCCATGTCCGCGGCCGGCGTGCCGGCGCTGTGCGAGACACTCCCCCAGCACAACCTCATCGGCTCGGCTCGCCGGAGGATGCACCCGGCCGCCGGCTGGCTGCTCAAGTGCGCCGCCCGCCTCGGCTTGGAGGAGGAGTATTTCTTGTGCGGGCGCGAGAACCTCTACAGGAGGGTGGCGGGGTTCGTGATGCTGGACCTGGTGCGCGCCACCTGCGACACGGCGACCGGCCTCGACCTCGCCACCTACCGGAGCTTCACCGCCGCCAACTGGGCGCTGAGCTTGGAGCTGCAGCGGCAGTGCGGCCCTATGGTGCGGCGCACCCTGCGCGAGTCCTTCGACAAGAGCGTCCTCATCTGGCACATCGCCACCGACCTCTGCTTCCGCCGCAGTAGCAGCCCTCGGCCCGCCGGCGGGACCGGCGACCATGAACTGTGCACGCGGGCGATATCCAACTACATGGCGCACCTGCTCAACTTCCGGCCGGACATGCTGATGACGGGCAGCAGGCGCCACCTGCTCACCGAAGCCCTGGAAGACCTCGAGTCCATCATCCTCCGCCCGGACATCGGCGACACGGCCATGCTGGAGGCCATCCAGAAGGCCGGCAGGTCGGAGCGGCACAGGTACCCTCTCATCCACGACGCCTGCAAGCTCTCCGACGAGCTGATGGAGGTGCGGCCGGAGGAGACGCGCTGGAAGCTCATGTACAGAGCCTGGGTCGGCATGCTCTGCTACTCCGCCACCATGTGCAGGGGGTACCTGCACGCCAAGAGCTTGGGCGAAGGCGGCGAGTTCCTCTCCTTCGTCTGGCTCGTGCTCTCGCTCAAGGGGACCAAGACCTTGGCCGACAAGCTTCAGATGCCGGAGCCTGACGCCCCTCATCAGGACGACGGAGGAGCACCGCAACCGCCGCGGCAGGAGATGCTGCCGAGAACGTCCACCGATGACCTGGCTTCCCTGGTCGACTGACTCACAAAAACCCACTGCTGCCGCCTGCTGGTTTGGCGGTTTGTGTTTCTTGCTTGGTGTTCATTTATTGTTAGTATCTGACTTTTTTTTTGTTGCAAAAATCAACATGTTATCACGTGATTATCCCTATCACACTTTCATGGTATCAATCATATTTAATTAATCAGAGGTCAACAGTTTTTATATATCTTTTTAGATCAATAATGGTACCACCACATGCCATGAAAT
Organism: Panicum virgatum; assembly: GCF_016808335.1. Taxonomy (NCBI): domain Eukaryota; kingdom Viridiplantae; phylum Streptophyta; class Magnoliopsida; order Poales; family Poaceae; genus Panicum; species Panicum virgatum. Next base: position 712,787 of record NC_053139.1, on the reverse strand, counting down.
TAAACACTTTATTAGCTAGTACTAGTCTGCTAGAGTATTGTGCTTAAAAAGATAAAGAAAATAAATTAACTTTTTTTTTGGAGGCCTGATACCCAGTGCAGGGGAACTATTTTTTAGACAGGTATCCACTGATTGTGGTCAAAATAAGTATACATTCATTGTGGTTGCAACCAAAAGTATTTCAAACTGGCTGGTTATGTTCGATTGGATGCAATACACACTTTTTCTTAGAAATGACCGACTGTGCAGGAGAATTACGCATCGTTATATTAAGAAGAATGCCAACCATACATCGCCATCAATCGATCAATAAATCATGGTCCTTCCGAGATCGAATATGATTAGAGCAACTCCAACAGACCCTCTATTAAGCTTTCTACCTGAAATTTAAAGGGTGGAGTCAAGAAAAACAACACCAATAGGCCCTCTATTTGAATCCCTAAACTAGAGATGCCTCCATATCTCCCCCTTCCACCCACTAGGCCCAGGAATCTTTAGGGAGCTCTCCATCTATGGGCCCCCACTCAACACCCTCTTGCTGGATGGATGGGGACTGAAATATGGGGACTCTTGCTGGACTTAGATGCATTATTTGAAGGCTGTGAGATGGGGACCAGTCCCCAAAGACTATATATCAGCTACCTATAACTATCATATATACTTAACGCCTTGAGTTTGGCACCATCATATATACTAGAGCAATACAACACAAATCCAAATTGCCACTTGCCAGAGAAAAGAGTGTACTACGGGAAAGGAAACCACATATTTTCTTTGCTTCACTGTGCTTTCAGCCCAAACTTGCATCAGCTCGGCTCGCCCCAAGGCCCATGTGCGGCGCGCGCCATCCCGCATCCCAGGCCACAACCTGGGCCTGGGCTAGGAATTTCTCTTGCCACCTGGGCCGAATTCAACCCGAGCGACCGTCGGCCACTCTCGGCCATCGATCTGGATCGGACGGCCGTTCGTCTTCCTCGCTGGATCAAAACCCCGCCAGACGCGCAGCTCCCCCAAAACCATAGTTCTCATTCTTCTCCTTCCTCTCTGTCTCTTGCGTCGCCCGACCTGCAGGCGCGCCGTCGCCGGCGCTCAGGCCACCGCGCTGCCCAGTCCGGCAGCCGCGCCATGGCTGCGCGACGCCGGGCTTGGTCTTTCTTTCTGTCTTTCTTCTTTCTCTCAGCCTTAAGCGGCGGTTGCCATCACCGGCGGTCGGAGGGGATGGTGGCGCCGCCGCGGGCCTCCGCCGGTGAGCGTGTCCACCGGAGGGTGAGCGCGCTGCCGTCGAGTGGCTCCGTGTCAGTGCTCTAGCCCACGCGCGCACAACAGGATGGAAGTCCATCGAGCGCGGCGGTTCGGGCCTGCCCCACCATGGCGGTGATGTGCCGGCAAGCCGGCACCTCTGGTGGCTGTCCCGCGCGCCAACGGCCGAGGGTGGTGGAGGCAGCAGGTGCGTGCCCGCGGCCTTATCTTTGCTAGGGTTTGTGTTTGTACTTTCAATTTGAGATCGAACTGTTCTTTCTTTTGAATCTATTTCTTTGATTCGTGACCGAATCCTCTTTTCCCATCTCGATCTACTCACTAGATTGACTCTAGTACCATTGTTTGAGGCTTTAGGATCTCTAGGAGTAGATCAAGGGGATAAACGATGACCAAGAGGACAAACCTTTCTTGTAGCCATTGTTGCCGCTTACCATGGCGCCGCCGTTGGGGTTGATAATGTCGCCATGGTGTCGACGACGTCGTGGACGACGAGGTCGCAGAGGCATGGCGGCGTGGCACAGGACAGGGCGGTGGCATCGCGGTACGGTGGTGGCGGCTTCCCATCGCTTCAGCGCCCCCGCAGATCGGATCGTGGCTAGGGTTTTCGGTGGGGTCTCTGGGTGGCGGTGAACCTCGTGCCGTGTGTCATTGATCCCACCTCTCTTTCTTTTATATGGCACTACACGATGAGGCCCCACCAGCCATGTTGGGCTGGGCGTCCCCGATCAGGAAGGGCCCAGGCATGGCCGTTGAGCCAAGTCTGGTGGAGATAAACCTAACAATAAATAGTAACAAACTACCCACACCGGCTGTAATCTCGCCATGATCCGGAAGCAACGCGCGCCATCCCACGCATGCCCATGATTCGTTCTTGGTGGCGACTCAGCCCATGGCGCACGCCCTCACGACGCAGCGCTGACGTGCGTATGACTCGGGTGGAATCCAACTGGGATCCGGCGGCTAACTAGCAACAAGAGAAAAATAAAAGGAACAACTAGCTAGATACGCTAACAAACTAACATGTACAAGATTTGGCTAACATTTCTCCCCCCAAACCTTGTACTCACTTGATGTCAATGACGCCGATCTTCGAGCGCAGGTGCAGGAATCTGACCCGGCCTAGAGGTTTGGTAAGTATGTCCGCCAGCTGGTCGTCGGTGTGAATTTTCTGGACGATGACCTCACCGCCCTTGACGCTCTCCCTAATGAAATGGAAGCGCGCCGCGATGTGCTTGCTCCGGCCATGGAAGACCGGATTCTTGCACAGCTGAATTGCTGATTGGTTGTCGATGAAGATGGTGGCGATGCTCGGTGCCTTCCTGTAGAAGCTCCCGAGCAGCCACCCCAGCCAGATGCCCTGGCAGGCTGCAGATGCCGCTGCGATATACTCGGCTTTGCACGACGACAGCGCGACCATCGACTGCTTCTGGGACTGCTAAGTCACAGAGGCGTTCCCAAGGCAAAACAAAACACCGGTGGTGCTTTCGCGATCATCCATGTCTGCAGTCATGTCGGTGTCGCTGTAGCCTCGTAGCTCGATGTCGCCACTACCCTTGGTGTAGCAGAGGTCAAAGTGCAGCGTCTCGGTGATGTACCGGAGGATGTGCTTGACGGCGCTGAGATGCTCCGCCGCTGGGTTCTCCATGATCCGGCTCACGTACCCGACCGCAAAGGCAATGTCCGGCCGGGTATGAACCAAGTACTGCAGGCTCCCCACGATACTGCGATAATGTGATGCATCAACCAGAGGAGATGAGCTTTTCTTACTAAGCTTGAGGCGATTGTTGTAGGAATATGGGGTAGCAAAAACAAAAATTTTCTACCACATAAACCAGGATTACTGCAGTTATAGATCACGAGATTACCACTAGACGCGCGGTTGCGGAACTTCTGTAGCGCGTCGGTGTAGTGCAGATGGAACCCGGCAGTGCAGTTGCGTGAACCTCCTCTCGAACGGCTCGTCCTTGTGCAGCAGATGCGGCACCTCTAAGGTATCCACACGTACGGGAAGAAGCGTCGCGATCCGGACTGCTAGATCCGCGAAGGCGACCTAGGGCTTGGCGCACGGGAGGGGCGGCACTATTCACGGTGGATACTGTAGCGCGTACTGTTCACACGCGGGTACTATAGCACGATTAGGGTTTTTTAGGCGCCCCCTTCTGTTTATATAGCCCCTTAGGTGGGCTGCCTTGGGCCCCACCTTGGGTGCCCCTTTTGGGCCTAAAAGGCACATTAGTGCACCTAAGCCCAGTCTAATTCGGATCTCATCCTTATTAGACTTCTTTCCAATAAGTGTGGGACCCTATGGGCTCACATGCGAATAGACATGGCCCGAGTACTCTTACTCGGCCCAATAGTAGACAGTGGCCTCTAATAAGACATGTCAACTCCTATACGCACACAAAGATCATATCAGACGAGCCGCCAGAATATAATGTACATGTTGTTCCCTTTGCCTCACGATATTTGGTCTTGCTTGAAGCCGACCACTCTTTCTCGATCCTGTGATTCAGAATCCTTGATTAACTCTTAACTCTAGCATGGCCATGCATTTCTTGATCCGAATCACTCGAGGGGCCCAGAGATATCTCTCTCTTGTAGAGAGGGGCAAATCCCATCTTGACCGACTATATCTCACAGCATGCTTCTTGACAGACCCGAAAACCACATTTATAACTACCTAGTTACGGTGCAGCGTTTGATAGCTCCTAAGTAAGTCGGTTCACATCTTGAGTACATACGACGATCTCAGGTCTTAGGACACAGCGTACATATTGTGTAATGAGAAGTCATCATCTCGTGTTGGGTCAGTTCAATCTCATGTCTCACATGAGCCCACATTATTAGTTTGACATCCCCATGTCCATGACTTGTGAAACATAGTCAATCAACTAATACATGTGCTAGTCTAATATTCATGTGTGTCCTCACATGAACTCCGACTAGGAACACTTTAGAATATTCATATCAGTAAAGAGTTTCACAAATACTTCACATAAGCATTAATCAATACAAATCATCATCCATGAATATTCAATGAACACTTTATTAATCATAAATACAAGAAAATATGATTACATCTAGGTCATATTTCTAACAATTGTCCATCGGTGCCTGCACACTGTTGCAGTCAGACAAGCTGGCCTTCTCCAGACCTTGGCCACATACGCTGCTTGCGAAAGCGTGATCAGCCCTGGCTGCTGCTTCACTTCGACGCCCAGGTAGTAACTCGGGCACCCAAGGTCACTCATCTTGAATGAGTTCTTCATCTCCAACTTGAACATGTTCACTTCATCATTGTCAGCGCCTGTGACGATCAGATCGTCGACATACATGCTGAGCAGGACGCGCTTGGGCCCCTGGCCGCGTGTGTAGACGCCATGCTCCTCAGAGCACCTGCTGAACCCGAGCGCTGACAGCGTGCGGTCCAGTTTCTCGTTCCACGCCCTCGGTGCTTGGCGCAGGCCGTAGAGCGCCTTGGACAGGTGGAGTACTTGGCGTTCGTGCCCGGCCACTGCGAACCCAGGAGGTTGTGTGACGTACACCTCCTCCGTGAGGTCTCCGTTGAGGAATGTAGACTTCACGTCAAGGTAGTGCACCGCCCACCCCTCGTGCGCCGCGATCACCATCAACGCGTGGACGGAGTCGAGCCTCGTCACCGGCGCGAACACCTAGTCGAAGTCGATCCCGGCGTGCTGGACATAGCCTTTGCCTACCAGGCAGGCTTTGTGTCGGACCAACGCCCCGGTCGCATCTTTCTTGAGTTTAAAGACCCATTTAAGACCGATCGAGCGATGTCCCGATGGGAGATCTGCTAGTGCCCACGTTTCATTGTCGACGATGGCCGCCAGCTCTTCCTGCATTGCTGCGCGCCAAGCAGGTTCAGTGTTCGCCTGCTCGAACGAAGTGGGTTCCTCTGAAGGCACCAGGAGGAGCTCGTCCGGATCGAGCTCCCTCGGCTCGGAGGAGTTGATGCAGTCCACCACGGTGCGGAACCGCCGCGGCGCCCCTTCATCGTCCAGATCAATATCGGACGAAACGTGCGATGGTGGCGTGGTGAACCTGATGGTGCTGTCGCCGTCACTTGATGGAGAGTGTGGCTTCTCCACATCTAGTGCCACGCCTTTGGAGGCAGCTGGGGATGCAGGCACCTCAGGCTCGCCGCCCGCTGTTGTGGCGCGGACTGTGTACTCGACGGTGAACGTGTCGGGGACGTCGCCGTCGATGGGGTCTTCCTCCCAAGCCCATCCCTTTGCTTCATCAAAGACAGCATCTTGGGTGATGTGCAGCTTGCCACTTGCAGGATCATACACAGGGTATGTCTTTGAGCCTGGCTCGTACCCGACGAAGACCATCTTGATGCTTTTGTTGTCGAGCTTGCCGGCGTGATGGAGGGTCACCTTGACATGGGTGATGCACCCAAACGTCGCATGAAGGGGACCGCTGGCTTCTCACTGTGCCAAGCTTCATACGGAGTCTTGTTTTTCAGTGCTTTGGTGGGTGATCTGTTCAGGATAAACACAGCAGTGCTCACTGCCTCCCCCCCAGAACATGCACGGGACCGCCCTCGCCATGAGCAGGCAGCACGCCATGGCCATCACAGTCTGGTTCCGGTACTCGACAACACCGTTTTGTTGTGCTGAGTACAGTGCCGTGAGTTGACACTGCACCTCCATCTCGGCGCAGTACTCCCCGAACGTGACGGCGGTGAACTCGCCACCACGGTCAGTTCGGACCGCACGGAGCTTGCGGCCGGTCGAGACCTTGACGCCGGCTTGAAACTTCTTGATCGCGTCCGCCGCTTGTTCCTTGCTTGACAGGAGGACCAGCCACTTGTACCGGATCGCGTCGTCGATGAGGAGGAGAAAGTAACGCCGCCCGCCGTGCATCGCTGGGGTGATCGGGCCGCACAGATCACCATGGACGAGGTCCAGCCGCCCAGTCGCCCGGTACTTCGCCTCTTGGAGAAAACGGCGCCCGCTTCTGCTTACCGACCAAGCACGCGTCGCACAGATGGTCGACGTGATCCAGCTGCGGCAGGCCGTGCACCAGGTCCTCCTTGCTGAGCTTGCAGAGTGCATCAAAGCCGAGGTGGACGAACCGGTCGTGCCACCGCCAGGTGCTGTCGCCGACGCGCGCCAACAGGGACAGGGGCTGGGCCACCGTAAGAGTGATTTTGTACAGGCGATTCACTGAACATCGTACCTTGGTAAGTAGTCCCTTCTGCGGATCGCGAACCCGCAGGAGCCCTTATCAATCAGCACCTGGCAGCCAGACTCATCGAGTTGGCCCAGGCTGATTATGTTGCTGCGGAGGCGAGGGATGAGGAACATGTCGGGGAGCGCTCGATGTCGTCCATCCCACGCCGCGAAGATGATTGTACCGCGGCCGACGATGTCCACCACCGAGCCATCGCCGAACTTGACCGTGCCCGTGATGGATTGGACCAGCTCGGAGAAGATCACCCGGTTGCCGGTCATGTGGTTTGACGCACCCATGTCGAGGTACCACACGTCGAAGCTCGGCTTGCCGGAGTGTTCTTCGTTGAGGTATACTTGCCCGCCGACGTGGACCGGCGTGACGCGCGGTGCGACGCGCTTGGGCTCGATGTTGACGATCGCCATCAGCAGGGACTGTTGGAAACTCAGTTTGTTTCAGCCCGTTTTGTCAGAGGGAATGTTAGTTAGCGCTTGTTAGCTTTTGGTCAATAACTGAATCCGCTTTGGATGCGTCGTGTACGCCTGAATCGCGCTTTGTTCGCGGTGTGGCATTGGTCTTTCCGTTGAGTCGTAGCTGAAGCTTCGCGCTCCACTCGTTCGGTCGTGGGATGGCGCGATCAAGTAGGAAGGAGTGGCGCGCGTGGCGCTCGTCGTGGGTCGTGGCCGAGAGTCACTCGTGTATGTATATATTGTGATCAATAGAGTCAAAAACGCTGCGCATTAGCGGCACCAAAAACACCGTGTGTTTCTTCGTTGTTTTCCACAGAACTCGCGTGTGTTTAGTTCGCGTGTGTGCGTCCGGTGATCGCCGGCGGCGTGGGGTCGTCGGTGTTCATCTTCAATTGGCATCAAAGCGGTTACCGCGTTCTGGGAGTGCCCATGGCTTCGCGCACACCGCCGGCCAGTGGGCGCCGGCAGTCACCGTCGCCGCCGCATAGGCGGGCGAGGCGCCGGGAGCAAGTCGTCGTCGAGCGGCAGGTCGTCAAGGAGATCGGCAACGCGGGGTGGCCGATGCTCACCAAGACCAACTACGCCGAGTGGTCGGCGATGATGAAGGTGATGCTCCGCCCACGCGGTCTGTGGGAAGCCGTGAACTTCGCCGACGTTCCGGAGCATGAAGACATGATGGCCATGGAACTGGTGACGACAAACAAAGAGAGCGCCAAAGCGGCTTGGGACGACATCAAGATGGCGAACCTCGGCGTCGAGCGCGTCCGCAAGGCCAAGGCGCAGACCCTGCGAAGGGAGTTCGACGGCCTCGTCTTCAAGGACGGCGAGAGCGTGGACGAGTTTGCGGTGCGGATCAACAACCTCGCCGCACGGCTGAGGACGCTCGGGGACGACCACACCGAACCAACGGTCGTACGCAGGTTCCTGCAGGCGCTCCCTCTGCGCTCCCACCAAATCGCCATGTCGATCGAGACCCTGCTCGATCTAGAGACCCTGTCCGTGGAGGAGCTGGTTGGGCGCCTGAAGGCGGCGGAAGAGCGGCACGACCTCAGCGGTGGCGGCAACAACCTCGCGCGGCTCAACCTCACGGAGGAGGAGCTGGTCGCGCGCGTTTCCAAGAAGCTGCAGCTCTCCGGGGCCCGTCGAACTCCAGCAACTCTGGCTCAAGAGGGTCTGGGGGAGGCCGCAGTGGAAGCTGGGGGCGCGGCCGTGGTGGAGGCCGTGGCGGTGGGCGCGGTGGTGGAGCCAAGAAGCCTGGTGGTGACGCCGGGCGCGAACGCAGTGGCGACGTCGCGAGCGACGAATGTCGTTACTGCGGCAACAAGGGGCACTGGGCCCGCGAGTGCCGCAAGAAGAAACGTGACGAACAGGCCCATGCAGCCGAGGTCGAAGAGGACGGCGCGCTTCTGGTGGGGATCACCTCCATCACCGTCGACTCGGAAGAACAGGTCCACGTGGCGGTCGGTGAAGGAGGGGCACGCGCGCGCTGGGTGTTCGCCGACCCGGTGGCGCACGTGGCGTTGGCGTCTCCCGCTGCAACGCCCGCAGGTACGAAGGAGGTACACATCCGCGAGGAGAAACTCTTTGTCCAGCTCGGTGAGAAGAACCGCGACGGGCTCACCCGGTGGATCCTCGACACGGGCGCCACGAACCACATGACCGGGGAGCGGTCATCCTTCTCCGACCTCGACACCAGCGTGCACGGCACCGTCAGGTTCGGCAACGGGTCGGTGGTCGGCATCGAGGGGCGCGGCACGATCCTCTTCACCTGCAAGACCGGCGAGCATCAGAGGCTGCCTGGAGTGTACCTCATCCCCAAGCTCACGGCCAACATTATCAGCCTTGGCCAGCTGGATGAGGACCACTACAAGATCCTGATCGAGGAGGGGGTCCTGCGCGTCTGGGATCAACGCCGGCGTCTCCTGGCAAAGGTGCAGCGCTCGAACAGTAGGCTGTACACTCTCGACCTCAACATCAGCACGCCGGTCTGTCACACGGCGTTCGGGGACGACATCGCCTGGAAGTGGCACACAAGGTATGGACACCTTGGTTTCCGTGGGTTACAGCTGCTGTCGAAGAAGAATATGGTCTATGGCCTGCCGGCCATCGATCATGTGGAGCAGGTGTGCGAGAGCTGCCTCGCCGGGAAGCAGCATCGACAACTGTTCCCAACGGCGAGCAAGTTCCGTGCGTCGCGGTCCCTGGAACTGGTGCATGCGGACCTGTGCGGACCGATCACACCAGAGACGCCCGGCGGGAAGCGGCGGTTCCTGCTCGTCGTGGACGACAGGAGCCGTTTCATGTGGCTGGTCTTGTTGGCGTCCAAGGATCAGGCCGCGGGCGCGATCAAGCAGCTTCAAGCGCGCCTGGAGGTCGAGTCTGGCGAGAGGCTTGGCACCCTGCGTACCGATCGCGGGGGAGAGTTCACGGCGCGGGCGTTCATGGAGTACTGCGCCGATCAAGGGATCCAGCGTCATCTCACCGCGCCGTACACGCCGCAGCAAAACGGCGTGGTGGAGAGGCGCAACCAGACTGTGCTCGGGATGGCTCGCAGCATGATGAAGGGGATGCAGGTGCCCGGATGGCTCTGGGGTGAGGCGGTGAGCACCGCCGTGTTCGTACTGAATCGCTCGCCGACGCGTAGCGCGGAAGGAAAAACTCCGTACGAGGTCTGGTATGGTTCTAAACCGGCTGTGCATTTCTTTCGCACTTTCGGTTGCGTTGCTCATGTGAAGGTTGCCGGGGGACATCAGAAGAAGCTGGAGGATCGCAGTACGCCGATGGTGTTCATCGGATATGAGCCTGGATCAAAGGCGTACAGGTTCCTGAATCCAAGCACTGGACGGGTGTTGATCTCCCGTGACGCGGTGTTTGACGAAGGGAGGGCCTGGAACTGGGATGATGCTCCGACATCCACGGCGAACAACAACTCGGGGGAGCCGTTCACCGTCGAGTACATGACCACGTTCATTCCGGGCGGTGGAAGCCTGCCGCCGCCGCTCGGAGGCTCACCACCACCACCAGGGGCGGCGCTGTCTACTCCGACTGGAGTTCTCGGCACTCCTCCAAGCTCGCCGTCTCGAGGGGCAACAACGGCGAGCACCCCAGTGCCGGGACCACCGGCGGGCGTGGAGTTCGTATCTCCACCATCAGGTGACCTGGAGCTGGATGCAGATCATGAGGACGACGCGCCTCTGCGATTTCGGGCATTGGACAACGTCCTTGGGGACGTTCCAGTCCCTAGCGAGGCAGGCAGGGAGCTCGATGCGGGGCTGCTCCTCGCTGTGGATGATGAACCCACCTCATTCGACGAGGCACGCGGGGAGGAGGAGTGGCGCAAGGCCATGCTCGACGAGCTGTCGTCCATTGAGCAGAACGACACTTGGAGCCTCGTCGACCTGCCGCCCGGTCACCGCGCCATTGGGCTCAAGTGGGTGTTCAAACTCAAACGCGATGAGCAGGGCGCGGTCGTGAAGCACAAAGCGCGCCTGGTGGCAAAAGGGTATGTCTAGAAGTCCGGCATCGACTTTGATGAGGTGTTTGCACCAGTGGCTAGAATGGAGTCAGTGAGGATGCTGCTCGCCGTGGCTGCTCAGGAGAACTGGCTTGTACATCACATGGATGTTAAGTCAGCGTTCCTGAACGGGGATCTCGCCGAGGAAGTCTACGTGCAACAGCCGCCTGGCTTCACAGCGGCTGGGCACGAGCAGAAGGTGCTGCGTCTGAAGAAGGCGCTCTATGGACTCCGTCAGGCTCCTAGAGCGTGGAACCAGAAGCTAGATGCAAGCCTACACGAACTTGGTTTTGTGCGTTGCACGAGTGAACACGGCATGTACACCCGTGGGAAGGGGCCATCACGGGTGATCGTCGGCGTCTATGTCGATGATCTGATCATCACTGGAGCCAAGGAAGGCGATGTCGAGGCTTTCAAGAAGGAGATGCAGCGCCTATTCAGGATGAGCGACCTTGGGTTGCTGTCCTACTACTTGGGCATCGAGGTCAAGCAATCCAAGGCTGCTATCACTCTCGGACAGGCTGCGTATGCGCACAGACTGTTGGAGAAGGCGAACATGGGAGGGTGCAATCCCTGCCATACTCCGATGGAGGCGCGGCTGAAGCTGTCAAAGGATGGAATGACGGCGTTGGTAGACGCCACCGAGTACCGCAGCCTGGTGGGCAGCCTCAGGTACCTGGTTCACACTCGCCCGGACATCTCGTTCGCGGTTGGATTTGTGAGTCGTTTCATGGAGAAGCCAAGGCATGAGCACATGGCAGCGGTGAAGCACTTGCTGCGGTACATTGCCGGAACGATCGAGTTCGGCATCGTCTACCCCAAGCTGACAGGCAGCGACAACAACCTGATCGGTTACAGTGACAACGATTTGGGGGGAGACACTGATGACAGGAAGAGCACCACAGGAATCATCTTCTTCCTTGGGGACAAGGCGGTGGCTTGGCAGTCACAGAAGCAAAGGGTGGTGGCGCTCTCGTCCTGCGAAGCTGAGTACATTGCTGGCGCTGCTGCAGCTTGCCAGGCAGTGTGGCTCACGAGGTTGCTGAAGGATGTCATGGGAGATGATCCTCGAGTGCCTCAACTCAAGATGGACAACATGTCTGCAATTGCTCTCAGCAAGAACCCAGTGCTGCATGATTGAAGTAAGCATATTGACACTAAATTCCACTTTATTCGTGAATGCGTGGACAAGGGGAGCATTTTGCTGGAGTTTGCGAGCTCACAGGAGCAACTCGCTGATCTGATGACGAAGGCACTTGGCCGTTCGCGGTTCTGTGAGCTTCGGGAGAAGATTGGCGTGGTCAATCTGGGCTGAAACAACAGACTTTGGGGGAGAATGTTGGAAACTCAGTTTGTTTCAGCCCGTTTTGTCAGAGGGAATGTTAGTTAGCGCTTGTTAGCTTTTGGTCAATAACTGAATCCGCTTTGGATGCGTCGTGTACGCCTGAATCGCGCTTTGTTCGCGGTGTGGCATTGGTCTTTCCGTTGAGTCGTAGCTGAAGCTTCGCGCTCCACTCGTTCGGTCGTGGGATGGCGCGATCAAGTAGGAAGGAGTGGCGCGCGTGGCGCTCGTCATGGGTCGTGGCCGAGAGTCACTCGTGTATGTATATATTGTGATCAATAGAGTCAAAAACGCTGCGCATTAGCGGCACCAAAAACACCGTGTGTTTCTTCGTTGTTTTCCACAGAACTCGCGTGTGTTTAGTTCGCGTGTGTGCGTCCGGTGATCGCCGGCGGCGTGGGGTCGTCGGTGTTCATCTTCAGGGTCGGCTCCTCATCGTCATCGTCGCCGGCTTGGGCAAAGAGCGCCGCCTCATCGCGCTTATTCTTGCGGCATTCTCGGGCCCAATGGCCTTTCTTGCCGCAATACTTGCACTTGTCTTCCTTGGTGGCTCCACTGGCCGGCTCGCCGGAGGGACCGCCAGTGCGCGCGCCACCATTGTTGCCGCCGCGTGGACCACCAGACGACTTGGTGCCGGAGCGAGAGCTCTCACCCGCGAGGCTATGCTTGTAGCACGCCAGCCACTCCTCCTCCGAGAGGAGCAGCTTGCCGTTGGAGTTCGTGGCCAGTGGAGGGTTCCGGCTCTGATCGCGCACCTCCGCCGCCTTGAGCCTGCCGATGAGCTCTTCCACAGACATGTCGTCGACGTCGAGGAGAGTCTCGATGGAGTGTGTGATTTGATCGTAGCGAGGAGGAACCTCCTGCAGGATCCTTCTCACCACGGTAGTTTCCTGGGGCGGATCGCCGAGGATGGTGAGTTCGCTGACGATGTTCATCAGCCAGTGGGTGAAGTCATCCACCGACTCCCCATCGCGGAACTCCAGCGCGTCGAAATCGCGCGAGACAGTGGTCGACGCCCACGCGCTCCGTCTTGATGGCGTCCCACGCCCGCATCGTTGTGCCCTTCCCGACAAGGGAGACACGCATCTCCGGCGGCGTCCAGCGGAGGATGGCTTCCATGGCCATGCAGTCGTCGTGCAGATCGACGCCGCCGATGCTCACCGCCACCCAGAGTTGACGTGCCTCAAGCATGACCTGCATGAGCACCGCTCACTCGACGTAGTGGGTGCGGGTCAGCATGGGGTAGTTCGCCGATCCCACCTCGCGGACGACGCGCTGGACTTGCGGTTCGTCGCCGCCCCGACGCCTGCCGTGGCGTGGAGGTGGCGATGGCTATCGGAGCGCGCGGCGAGGTGGAGGCATGCGAGATCCCGTCCGATGGCCCGGCACACTCGACATCCCAGCGTTAACCGGCTCTGATGACAATTGTTAGCTCGGCGGCTGCGCCGGCGAGCTTGGAACACATGCGAACACAGTGGACAACACCAGAAGTTTTGGTGCCGCAGCAGTAGCGTTTTCTGGTTTATTCCTTGCATATAAATAGTAACAAACTACCCACACCGGCTGTAATCTCGCCATGATCTGGAAGCAACGCGCGCCATCCCACGCATGCCCATGATCCGTTCTAACATCAAAATCCTGCAGCCTAGTTTTGTCACATCAGCCTAGTGATGGTTTGGTGATACGATTAGACTTTTAGATTAGACTTTTAGAAGGATGAAACATGAACAAAGAAAAAGATTGAAACAGTCTTCTAGTTTCTTCCTTCGTTTTTAGAATTTTTTCCTTGTATTTTCAAAAACCTTATTCGAGAATCCGAGTATAAGAAATCTTATAACTCTTGGCTATAAATGTTGAGCTTTTAAATATGAGAACATATTTGGTGAAAACCACAACTTTGTGAAAACCCGTGCAAACCACGGCAAAAAAGTCGTCTAAATTCACCAAAAAAATCATACATGTAGATGATATGATGATACACAATCTTGTAAAATATCTTGTTGAAACTCGACTTCGTTTGTGAGATATAAACATAACAAATTTCTAACAAATCATCTGGACAGCTTTCTGGTTTGAAATTTGCTATTTTTATATCTCACAGACGAAGTCGAGTTTGGACAAGATATTTTGCAAGGTTGTGTATCATCATATCATCTACATATGTGATTTTTTGGTGAATTTAGACGGCCTTTTTGATGCGGTTTGCACGGGTTTTCACGAAAGTTGTGGTTTGCACTAGATACGTTCTCTTTAGATATATAGGCTGGTTCATCCTCTATCTAAAAAAGAAAATATATAAGAAGACCAACATTTTACCTTTATAGCACATTGCTCCTGCGTTGCTACGGATAATATAATAGACCTAAGAAATACTATCAATGTTGTGTTCATTCACTTTGTGTACATGTTGTGTCGTGATTGCGCGAGATATTGATTGTTCGCATTTTGATTAGAATTCTGATTGATTTGTCCGGATTCTGATTAGAATTTGGATTGATTTGTCCGGACTTCGTTTATGATTCCGATCGACAGGTAAACATTGCTTGTCTTAGAAATAGTAGAAACTCGGTGTGCGTGTAAGCAAATGGATGTGGTATTGACATTGACACTGTATGTGATGTGGCATCAATTAAGTAAAGTTACGCAAGCACAAGAAATAAAAGCAAATTTCTGCAAGGCTGGCAGGCTGCAGGAAATTAAAATGCATGCATGGATCAGCGATTTTTTCCCGGTCGGTCGACCAGCGACTCCAGATCCAGGTCATCGTCGGTCGACGGCATCGCGGTGGCGGTCGCCGTCGCCGCCGTCTCCTCTCCACCAGCAGCTTGTGATTCCTGCTGCGCGTCGGGCTCCGGCATCTGAAGCTTGTCGGCCAATGTCTTGGCCCCCTTGAGCGAGAGCATGAGCCAGACGAAGGAGAGGAACTCGCCGCCCTCGCCCAGGCTCTTGGCGTGCAGGTACCCCCGGCACATGCTGGCCGAGTAGAAGAGCATGCCGACCCAGGCGCGGTACATGAGCTCCCACCGCGTCTCCTCCGGCCACACCTCCATCAGCTCGTCGGAGAGCTTGCACGCGTCGTGGATGAGAGGGTACTTGTGCCGCTCCGACTTGCCGCCGGCGGCGTTCAGGATGGCCGCCAGCACGGCCGCGTCGTCGACCTGCTGCTTGGTCGTCCTGCTGCTCGAGCCCGTGCTACGGATTATGATGTCCTCGAGGTCTTCCAGGGCTTCAGTGAGCAGGTGGCGCCTGCTGCCCGTCATCAGCATGTCCGGCCGGAAGTTGAGCAGGTGCGCCATGTAGTTGGATATCGCCAGCGTGCACTCCTCATGGTCGCCGGCGCCCGGCCGCCGCCGCGGGCTGCGGCGGAAGCAGATGTCGGTGGCGATGTGCCAGATGAGGACGCTCTCGTCGAAGGACTCGCGCAGGGTGCGCCGCACCATGGTGCCGCACTTCCGCTGCAGCTCCAAGCTCAGCGCCCAGTTGCCGGCGGTGAAGCTCCGGTAGGTGGCGAGGTTGAGGCCCGTGGCGCGCACCAGGTCCAGCATCACGAACCCGGCCACCCTCCAGTAGAGGAGGTTCCCGCCGCGCCTGCTGCACACGAAGTACTCCTCCTCGAGGCCGAGGCGGGCGGCGCACCTGAGCAGCCGGCCGGCGGCCGGGCGCGTCCGCCGGCGAGCCGAGCGGAGGAGGCTGTACTGGGGGAGCGTCTCGCAGAGCGCCGGCACGCCCGCCGCGGACATGGCCCAGTAGAGCAGCTGGCGGATGCACTCGGCGAGCACGTCGAGCGCGGCGGTGACGAAGAGGATGACGTAGGTGATGGTGACGTCGGTGGGATTGTACCAGCCGCGCTTGCGGCTCGCCGCGAAGAGCGAGATGGCGGCGACGTGGATCGCCGGGACGAGCAAGAAGTGGAAGGCCAGGTACGCCGGCGTGGTGGCGACGTTGATCCGGGTGTAGATGAGGCCGAAGGCGCTGCGCAGCCAGCGCTTGGAGCCCATCTCCGCGGTGGGGCTCAGAGGCTCCAGAACAACATCGTCGTCGCCGGCGATGTCACCTTGCACTGTGACGGTCTTTCCTTCTTCTTCTTCTTCTTCGCGCTGCCGCCTCATCTCATCGGCAGCGGCTCTGATGCTGTCTTCCTTCATCAGCTTTCGCTTGGCGAGGCCGGAGGAGGAGGCGAACAGGGACATGTCGGAGAGGATCATGTGGACTTTGTCTCCGTCCGACAGAATAACCTGCTGGTGATCTGCAGCTTGGTGATGATGACTGTCCTTGTCCGTCGCCGTCGAGTAATAGTAATGCGCCGCCGCTCTTGTCCAGCGGATGTACTTGTCTTCCAGCTTGGTGAAGAGCCCCCACCGTCGGCGAGGCTTCCTGTCCCGTCCGTGCAGCCTGGACGACACGGCCGCCAGCCGGTTGATGCTGGCCCTCCGGAGCGCCCACGGCTTCTCGCTGAAGCTCAGGATGCCGACGACGAAGAGCAGGATCGCCGACGCCAGCAGCCGCCGGTCGCCGGATCTGGGCCACGACTTGCAGAAGGCGTAGACGGCGACGGCGACCTGGGACACGAGCGTCACGGTGTGGCGCGTCCACAGCTCGTTGTCCTCGATGTTGTAGGCCGTGATCTCCTCCTGCCCGCCGAGGTGGATGAGCAGGACGGGGGCCCACAGCACCTCCAGCGCCCTCGACGGGCCGCCATTGCCGCAGCTGCTGCTGGTGCTGCTGCTGCTGGCGTGGCGGTTGAAGAGGGTGGCGAGCGCGTAGATGGCCAGGGCGTCGCTGCCGATGTAGGCCAGCCAGATGAAGGTCCTGAACCAGCGAGGGATGGTGTACTTGCGCATCGGGGCGGCGAAGAGGAGGAACCACTGGATGCCCAGGCTGCCGAGCACCAGGACGCGCAGCTGCCACTCGTCCCACCAATGCAAAGCGCCCAAGATACCCGCCATGAGCGATGCTCTAGCTCGCTCTAACCCTCTCGATCTGACTCACTACTCTCACACCAGTACTTGTGCTGTGTCTTGTGTCTAGATCTCACCAAGTTACGTTATATTGCCGAAATGACGTTCAACTAAAACATGTACACCTGAATAAACATTGGTTGATTAAGTTGGCATACTGATCAGTAGAGTAGAGTGTTACACACTATCAAATGATCAAAGCAAAAGGTTAAAGGAAAAGAGGAAAAAAAAGTCTTCATAGGTTATATATACTATGTGTGTACTATTGTAGCTTTGTTAGCTCAAAAAAGGAGAAAAAAAAAGAAGACCTTATTTACGTTACGCACTGCTTTACATTGTGCTGTTAGATCGCTTTGCGTGCCCGTGGCTATGTTCTATGTGTCATCACCTATTATTAGCAGTGATTCTCATGCCCCTCCATGCATGTTTATGTCCTGTCGTGATGATCACTCTGATCCATATGTGTACCATATATAGTAGAAACAATGTACCACTCACGGTGATCTAGCAGGCTAGGTTAGTATACTTTTTCAACGGTTGATGATCTTTTTGAAATCCTAGAAAAAACCAATCAAATTTCATACATTAGAATTCAATTGGATAATAATAATATGTAGCTTGAGTTACATGAACTGAATGTGTGGACTTCATGAAACATCGCGCACATGAACAATATAGTGCACACACTGTTCACTAATAGGAGACAAAACCAATCAAATTACATAGCTTTGAATTCAATTCACTACTCCAGACCATTACTACAGAAAGAGTCTTTGATCCTGCATATTAGGCCCAGCCACCATGAGCTTTGATACAAAGGATTAGTCGCTTGGAGTAGTACGCGCGTACATACGTACTCTGCTATATATATATGCATCAATGAGCAGATACTCGTCTCAGTAGGCTGCAGTATGCGCAGGCACATACTCCCTGGCATACTCTCTCCGTCCAAAATTATTATACACCAAGGGAGTTAACTTATACGTCCATACAAACAAAGATTGATTGGAGCATAACCTCCTTATCAGGTTCCATTAACAAGCTAGTAGTAGCTACTACTCATCCGTTCTAAATTATAGGTCGTTTGACTTTTTTGATATCAAATTTGACCACTCGTCTTATTCAAAACTCTGTGCAAAATATCATTTATTTTGCTGTGGCATACTTTATCAATACAAGTTCTCCAAGAATGACTTAAATTCGATTATGTTTGCACAACTTTTTTTGAATAAGACAGATGGTCAAACTTGATGTTAAAAAAGTCAAATGACCTATAATTTGAAACGGAAGGAGTAGCTAGTAGCGCCCGTGAAGCTGACTTGGGCGGACTGCGGACGTACCCTAGGTAGGAGTAGCTACACGCATGTGTATATATATCATTTTCTCTTTACACCACTTATATTAGTGTTTTATTATAATAAAAAGAATTGCGTGTTTGCCTCATTCCTATTTTTTGCATGAAGCATTGGGGTCACTGAACCGTTAAATTGATTTTTTTTACCATGATGAACGTGACATAGAGTGGTCGTCAAGGAAATGGCGTAAACACGCGCAAAGTTAATAACGAAAGGAATCACGTGATGAATAAAGTGCAAAGCATATGTAATAATCTACTGCTCTATTTTACTAGTATATAATATACGTGAGAAGATGGAAATATGGAATGTTATCATGGACACGCAAAGCCAGCAAGCTAGGACATAGTAATTAATTTAAAGCTGTAACAATGTTTTTTAATCCTGATCTTTGGGCAAAAGCTAGCTAGTACGCAGCATATAGACGTAACGACTCTATTCCCCTACTCTTTGGCTTACTAACTTGGTCTTGTAACAGTAAACCGAATGCATGCCTCCATGAAACTAAATTCTTGCTCGGCTGCTGCTGATCATAGTATATAGTGGTCATTTTATTCAGGTCTCGATCGGAAAAAATAGACAAGAGACCTAAGAGAGCGCAGACAAGAGACCTAAGAGAGCGCAGAGAGACCAATATGTGGAGTGGAGTGCTTGACTATATATTATCATTCCATGGGAGAGCAAGATGCAACCTCTTGTATTGTATTGTATCTATCACAGCCAAAACAGAGCTTTAATTTTTCGAACTAACTGATGAGGGGGACAAATAAATAAAGCTCTCTCTCTCTGTCTTTTTTTTTTTGACAAAAGACGCCGGTAGCGTAGATGGAACGGGGGTCATTTATTTCTCTCTCTCTCTGTTGTTTCTAGAATAAAGTAGAATAAAGGAGGGTACGTGTGGAGATGGAATCATCAGTAGTACTAAAGGTGACACCACCCATGGTAAGCTACCAGCCGTCTGCTTTGTTCAAGATGCCCGGCCATCGCCTATAATATTCCTTCTGACTCTTGGGCCAATAAATAATAAAATTTCAAATTTGCACACCCGTATCAACAGATGGGATTCCGACAGTGAATGGAAATCAGTGTTGATGAATCATGATACCTAGTGTCAAGCAGCTGTTACTTGAATGAGATGGGGGAAAATGGAGCAGCTCGGTCGATCGATCGATCGATCGGTTGCTAGCTAGAAAAAGTGGAAAAATGAAAAGAACCTCACTAGGGAATAATAATAGGGATTGGTTTGCATTGAGGAGGACACGCCTCCTAATTCAATGCAAAACCGTGTGTGTGCAGCATGGGAAAGAATCGATTCGTTCACACGTTTTGCGTCGCCGCCACCGCAAAACTAAAGCACAAGATAGAGAGTGGAGGAAAGCTGGCGGGCGAACATCCGATCCCTTTTTCTTCTTCCCCGCGCGCAACCGTACGTGCAGTGCGTGTTGATCTCATCATCAAACACAACTAGATCCAAGTCGACACGCACTCAACAGCTAGCTCCGACTCCGATATATGTATGATGCAGCTCAGTTATATATAGATAGATAGATGGAGCCATGGCCTCGCACTGCCTCTTCACCATCATCAGCTTCAATTCATTCTAGCTCCTTCCACACGCGTCGTAGATGAACGCACGATCGAGCTCACACCGAGAAGCAGCCACCGACCAAGACGAAGACGAAGCGGCGCTAGGGTGCATGGGTAACTAATTAACAATTCTTGTTCTTCTTTTGATTTCATTCTCCTTTCAATTCCGATTTGCGCTGATGAACATCTATCTATATACAGGACTTTCCTTGTGTTCCCAGCAGAGATCTCCGGCCAGGCCAGAAATTGCGACCAGGGGTATTCGTGATCGCCTGCAACCCAGCGCTGCTGCTGCTATTCAGAAGTGCCGTGGTGAGGGCGATAAGATCAATATGCCGCCGATCCAAAGCAACGAAGAGTTGAAGAACGTCTTGAGGCAGGCCAAGGAGCCAAACTCCAACCTGGTACGTACGGTATATATTCATTCATTCTCGATCCATCTCTTTAGCCTTTACATGATGATGAGTAAGTGAATAAAAAAATGAAATTCATGATCAATGAAGGTGGTGCTGGAGTTCACGGCGCCGTGGTCGGAGCCGTGCAAGTTCATGAGGCCGGCGCTGGAGAAGATCGCCTCCGACTTCAAGGATCACGCCCACTTCTACACGCTCGACGTCGAGCAGTTCAAGACATTTGCTCGGAACACCCGGGTGGAGGCGCTGCCGACGTTCCTGCTGGTGAGGAAAACTATCTTGGAGCGCGTCATCGGCGTCAGCAAGGACGAGCTGCAGCGCAGCATCCAAAAGCACATATCTGGCATTGCCATTGATCATTTCCATCCATAAATTAAATCCACGTCTTCATCGGTTGGACTCACATTCATGACTCATCAACACGTATATACATGCTTGTTGCACAATGTTTTAATTTCCTGATCGAATGGTGTGTGTGTGTGTGTATAGACATGCTTGTTTGTGGCCGGCTAGAGAATAACTAATTCTATAGCCAGGTTCTTTTCGCCAGGCTCGACAGCTCGACCCGGCTCTTCGGTCGTGCGGCTCCACTCGGCTCATCGAGCATCCTCCAGCGCAATAATTCATTACGCCAACAAATTATTGATCCCTAAAATTGCTCTCGTTTTCAATGCCTCAAGCGAAAACACCACCAAATCTCATGATTCAATTGCCGAGCGGTAAATCTCCTGATTCTCTCGCCGAGCAGGGAGAGATGCACAAATTCACCGGCGGCGATGCCGTTCTGGAATCGCAGGAAGAGATTCTCTTGGTTGCCGCTGCTTCCGCATATGCTCGTCAAAATCACCGATCCTCTGCTTCATCCCCCAGCCCCAACTCGCTATAGGAAGGCCACTTCTCCCCTGCTGGAGAAGTCCCAACTATATATATATATATATATATATATATATATATATATATATATATATATATAGTTTCTTTCGGTGAAGCTGTCGGCCACTGTCGACTAGAGACTACCTAGAAGCACAACGGTTGTTTGATATAAGATGAACGAGAACATATATATAGTATGTGGATGCTGAACCCTTTTGTTGACGATCAAAATTGGCAGCAACCTGAATAAACCGATCTGACCGGTATGTCCAGGCGGTCTGACCGGTCTAGATGCTGTAGCCGATCCGACAGGAGCCGACCAGTCTGACCGGTGGGTCTGACCGGTCTAAGCAGAGTCCGAGTATAACTAGTGATTTTCATAGATTTAAGATTTGTAATAGGATTTCTTGTGGGGCAAGTCCATCCCACCCTATAAATATAAAGGGCCACGGTCAATTGAGGGTATCCAATCGATCAAACACACAACAATATATTACTTTTCTTTATCTTTATTTCCTTTACTTTTTATCTCCAAACCCTACCTCTTCCAATCTCGTATCTGCTGTTCTTCCTTCGTCTCCGCAACGTTAAGACGTTCTAGGTGGCCTGCCAACCCTAGAACAACCCTACATGCGCCTTCTTTGACAGGGTCCCTCCCGGGCGAGCGTTCGTCGGACTTCGCCGCTTCACCCCAGCGACCGGTCTGACCGGTATAACCGCTTCACGCAGGAGGTGCTGCATCGAGCTCCTCCTCACGCCGCGCGACCGTGCACGTTTGTGTGTTGGCCCAGATCGTGCTCCAATATATTTTGGCAACTCCGCAGGGGAAAGGAAAAAATCAATCGGCTGCCATGGCCGGTAAAGTTCCTAAACCTGGTGATATTAATGTTGACAACATCAAAAGGCCGAATTTTGAACAACTTTCGGCTGAAGATCAGAAAGCTCTCAATGAAGTCAAGAAGAAGATCAGAGAGGAAAAGGAGGAGGAGATTCGGCGACAAGAAGAAGAAGCCACCAAGCACTATATGTCGCACTTCTCCATAGATCGACAAGGGAGGGTCACCAAGGACAAAGACATTGTCTTCCCTTCTACTCCTACCACGGATGCATCCGCTAAGGTAACAACCCCTGTAAGTGCAACATCTATTGGTGTTACTATGGTGCAAGTTGAGAATTTGTTCACTGAGCGAGATGTACAATTGGTTAATCTGATTACTACTAAATTGCTGATAGCAGCCGGTAAACAACCATAAATAATTGATGATGCATCGCCTGTTTCTACTGTTGCATCTACTGAAATTACTGTTTCTCAACCATCGGTAACATTACCTGTGAGTCAACCGCAGTATGGAATGCCGATGCATTATTTCAGTGGTAAATTAGTAACACCAACTAATGTATTGGTGGCTCAGCAAACATACTCTGATTCACTTACAAGCATCCATGGTTCGGCTAACTTTTGCCGAACGTATGAGTTGGAAAATTCTACACCGGCATATTGCACTCATGCTTATAACATGCCACAAATACCCCTCAGAGGTACCATACCACATATCGGTCCTATAACGGACAAGATGTTTGACTGATACATGTAGCGATGGCAAAACAGGCAGCAACCGGTCAGAACGACCCCATAAAACGGTGAGACTGGTTCACCTCAACCGGTCAGACCAGTTCCTCAGGTCACGCAACCCCAAACCAGCCAATTGCGTCTACCTCCACACAGCCAAATTCATCGATTAATATTGAGAAAATACTTGCTGAATGCAAGAATGATTTGGCTAAAATGATCAAAGAAAATCTTGCAATAGATGTTAGAGGCAAAACTCAATCTTATCAAAAGCCGTATCCTATTTCTTTTGATATGGTTACTTATCCCACTGGTTTTAGGTTGCTTGAATTTGTTAAGTCTAATGGAGAAGATAATAAAAGCACCTTTGAGCATGTTAGTCAATATCTTTCCAATTAGGAGAAGCTAGTTCTATAAACGAATTGAAAGTGCTCTTATTTTCTTTATCTTTAACTGGAACCGCTTTTTATTGGTTTAGTTCTTTGGCTCCTAACTCCATTACTTCATGGGAATAATTAGAGCAAAAGTTTCATGATCATTTCTTTTCTGGAAATTATGAGCTTAAATTATCCCATTTGACATCGGTTAGGCAAATGCGTGATGAGTCTGTTAATGATTACATTAGAAGATTCCACGATAAAAAAACGATGCTTTAATGTGAATCTTGCCGAAAAGAATTTAGCATATTTAACTTTTAATGGCTTATGATCTCACATTAAAGAATAATCAGAGGGCCATGACTTTTTTGCTGTTAATCAAGTGCATCAAAGAGTTTTGGCGGCAGAAAGCCGAAGTAAAGAGTTGCAAGAAAGTCATAGACATCATCGTCCCAATACTCATGCTCTTGAGTATCATTCAGATTCTTTGGACGATGAGTCTAAAGAGGTTTATGCCGCTGAATTTGTGTGGTCACCAAGTGACAAGCCAAGTACTTGTTCTTCTTTAAAGCTGATTAACAAAAATCAGAAGAAAGAGATCAAATTTACTTTTGATGTGTCCAAGTGTGAGAGAATCTTTGATGAATTAGCAAAGCTTGGAAAAATTAAATTCTCTCACACAATTCCATCAATAGAAGAATTAAAACGGCGTGCCTATTGTAAATTCCATAATACGTTTTCTCATGCTACTAATGATTGCAATGTGCTTCTTAGAAAGGTACAATCGGCCATAGATGAAGGACAATTGATTTCTCCTATAATGTAAATTAATCAAAATCCTTTTTCAATGCATACGCATGTGCTCGAATTGAAGAATTCCAAGATTTTAATTCGGCCAAGTCAAGCCGAATCGACAAAAAGGAAAAAATGTAATCATTGGAGAAGAGATGCCTAAGAAGCAGAAGCTGCAGAACAAGATTTCCCGAGCTGCAACAAAGACCTCAACACTCGAGGGGCAAGGCAAAGAAAAGAAGACCGGTAGCAAACTGGCCGGTCAGACCGGTTCATCGAGCGGTCTGACCAGTCCCTAGGGCGGTCTGACCGGTGTCCAGACCGGTCTAACCGGTGCGCTCAGCGAATCTGGAAATTACTCCAAGGCCGAAAATAAAGCAAGGCCGAGCTTCAAAGAGCTCTTGACCAAGTATGAGAAGGAGGGAACTGCCCAAAAGCAAAAGGGACAGCCAGATGAAGCCAAAGATATAAAATCTACGTCAATATCTGGTGAGCAATCGGATCTTCGCCCATATCAAAGTAATGGTGTTGATATGCCACATTTAGGGCCGGTTACTCTATGGTTTTGGCCATATCCTTGTTATTATACACCTTTGAATTATAGTAGGATGTATATGCAATCATATTATATGCAACATCCTTCTGTATATCGAAGTTGTATCCCCCGAAGACCGATTAGCAATAATCTGATCGAAAAGGATCTTAATTGCAGTAAGGAGGGTGAGAAGGACGTGAAGGAAAATTCAAAGTACTTACAGCCGAGGTGGTGTCCCTCAGGCTTATCTCACACCCAAAAAAGGAGGCTGCAATATTTGCGCAAACAAGAGTCGGTGGAGCAACAAGTGGACGTCAAACGAACAAAATCAGTAGTCACAAAGAAAGTTTGGAGGCCGAAGCAAGTTGTTTCATCATCAACTTGAAATAAAACAAGTCATGGCTGATAATTTTTATCGCTCTTAGCACAAAAAATGGCCGATGTATTAGTAATCATCGCCCTTAGACAATTTTGATCCAGAGGAGTGTTCTTTGGCACGCAAGCTTTGCCAAAGAACAGGGGGGCATATGTTGACGACCAAAATTGGCAGCAACCTGAACAGACCGGTCTGACCGGTATGTCCAGTCGGTCTGACCGGTCTGGATGTTGTAGCCGATCCGGCAGGAGCCGACTGGTCTGACGGGTCTGACGGGTCTAAGCAGAGTCCGAGTACAATTAGTGATTTTTATACATTTAAGATCTGTAATAGGATTTATTGCGGGACAAGTCCATCTCACCCTATAAACATAAAGGGCCATTGCCGACTGAGGGTATACAATCGATCAAACACACAATAATACATTACTTTTCTTTTTCTTTATTGCCTTTACTTTTTATCTCCAAACCCTAGCTCTTTCTTGGTCTCCGCGATATTTAAAGGCATTCTAGGTGGCCTGCCGACTCTAGAACAACCCTACGTGCGCCTGTCCTGACGGGTCCCTTCCGGGCGAGCGTTCGTCGGACTTCGTTGCTTCACCCCGGCGACCGGTCTGACCGGTCCCCTTGACCGGTCTATCCGCTCCACGCAGGAGGCACTGCATCGAGCTCCTCCTCGCGCCGCACGACCGTGCGCGTTCATGTGTTGACCCAGATCGTGCGCCAACACCTTTATTGCATTGTATATATAAAGTGCACGCACCCTGCTAGGAAATGGGCAACAATAATAATAATTGTTTGATTTCTTATGTTGTAATCCTTGAGAACTCAATTTGTGAAGAAATAAATGACTCCTGATTCCTCTGTATCCACAATCGCTTTTGGATGACAAATAAATTGAAGCGTCTGATCATGATTTTTTTTAAAAAGAAAGGCATATCATGAAATGGATTCGAAAAATTGACAGTTCACCAACCTTGATTTATGAGACGAGGGTACACATACATAAATACTGCTCGATCCATATATATGTTCACCTATGACTCCTCTGAATCATGTGTTAGGCTGAACTGAAATTCCTGCATGAATTTCAGTTCAGCCTAACATAGGAGTAAGGCATCACTGGATGCTTGCAACAACCAAGTTAAGGGGTCCAGCAATTTATATGCAATATAATAGTTGTTGAGTTGTCTGCATACTTGAACATCGCCAGGCACATTTCTTTGGTATACAAATGAAGCCGAATCAGACCAACAACCGTTGCAAAAATTTACACGATGTAGGAGAGAGAGATAGGAAAGCACAAGAGTAGAGAGCGTATGATGAGGATGGGAGGCGTCTGGAAGGAGACATTTGGGGTAGTGCAAAGATTTGATCGTCTGATGATACAATCCAGAGCACCACAATCTTGCCAATCCTTGAGTCTCTCCAACGGCGAGTCTCTGAAGAGGGAAGGAGGAGCTGCACCATTGGACCTTTTGCTGGCTGATTCCATGTACTCCCCGATCGAGCACCATCAACTTGCGTGAGTTCATTATTCAAGCGGAAATGACAATGGAGTGCGGAGTGAGTGAGGAGCAAAGAAAATAATAACACAAGGAATGTGCTCAAAATAACCAAACTTAACTTGCTCCAGCTTTTTTGGCACGTACGTACTGTGATAATCGACGTACCGTGAACTGAAACCTGGATGGAGTTTGGAGAGGATGTCTCGCACAAGTTGTAGGCCCGTACATCCGAGACTAGCCAGTGAGGGATTAGTCAATTTAATTAGCCTACTTCCAACATATACTATGTATATCATGTCAATCTTCATTCCAAGGTACAATACTGTCAATACAATATATCATATACCAATCCATTCCATATATAGCAAATACAAGTATATATGCTACAATAATCATTCGCCCTACTAGTCTATCAACCCGTGCTCCCGCAAGGGCTAGTTAAAGATATCTAATAATTATCTATCTCACGCTCTTTTTAACCAATTAAATATTATAATCTAGTACTGTAAAGATACATATTTATCATTATGTAGTTGTAATAAATGTGATAGGTTTACTTACTAATATTTTTTTCTCACTTTGCATCACACATTCATATGTGTTTGATATGTATTCAATTGAACATTTTGTTTGAGCTATGTGAACAGCATGAAAATTGGTATTCTTATATCTTCTCTTATACATGAATATATGGTGACACACACATTACGGTTAGAATTTTATATATAAATAATATATTAATAATGATAGAAATAGTAATTTAGAATTTTATATTGATGCGCATTAAGATTTTATTATAATAATATAATTTAGATTTAGATTTTGGGTTTATTTTAACTTTTTATTATGTTATCATTGAATTATATGTATAAAAATTTAAGGGGTTATTTGATATTATTTTATAATGACATAAGTGGATAATTTTCATAAAGATTAGGGGGTTACTTTAGATTATTTTTTATAATGGCAGAGGTGGATAATTTAGATACATATTTAGGGGGTTACTTTAGTCTATTTTCGTAATGGCAAAGGTGGATAATTTATTAAAAAATAATAGATCCAATGGCCATTATGATTAGAGTTGCCGAATTGATGGTCGGATGTTTCTAATTTTTGTGAGAATTTGTAGGATTTCTCTATTTTTTTAGACTATCCACCTAGGATCCTAGGTGGCTTCACCTGGAGGCTTCAAAAGGAGCCTCCAATTAGTAATAGTAAGATTGCTGCATATTACTAACTTGGTTTGTTTCTCAGGAATCCCGTGTCAATAAATTGTTGCATATCAAGCTCAAATTATATCACTCTTCTTTTTCTCTATATCATTGTCACAATGCAAAGATCTTAATTACACGATCCTCATTTATTGCGCAAGATACAATCATACAATTAATGCAATTCGCCGGGAATAATAGCATTTCTATCTTCACTTCATGTAGTATTGCCACATTTCTATCTTCACTCACTATATATATACCAATGGATAACACAATATTAAAGCACTCTGGGACAAATAAAGAGGAGGACCGGGCATGCATGAGATCAACTCAAACTCCTCTTCGATCATCCATGGTAGCTAGCTAGTTGTACGCACAATGGGGATAGGAGACACTAGGAAAGAAGAAGAGGCAGACGCTGCTTAGTGTTTGAGGGTTTGAAGACAGCGCAGCGCTGCGATGCCATTGATCGAAACAAGACTTGCTAGGTCCAATATTCAGGATGGCTCAACCTGCATGCTTGTTTTGGTATGATCTCTAGGGGGACAGGTGCCGCATTAGCAATACCCAGAGAGCTCTTCTCCTTTGTGAAAAAAACAAACTCATTTCTTTGCGAACAGTCTCACAAACTGATGAGCCATTTCACATGCTCTTTCATTTACCTCTTTTAGATGAAGCCTTTGAACAAATGGAATTGTTGCAGCATTTGTTGAATAATCTGCCACTTTCAGACGATGTGCTGGTGGCACTATATATGGGGTAATTAATAACCAGTTTTCCTCAAGAAAGGCCTATCTGCACCTCACTTGTCAAGCTCAAGTCCCTCGGGTATTCAAATGGCTATGGAATTCAAGCTGCCATAACTAACACACAAAATTTTTCTGGTTATTACTTAAAAATCGTCTAAGCACCAGAAATATTCTTAGACACAAAACAATGGTACTTGATCCATATGAATGTGAAATGTGCAACTCAGGAGTGGAGGAAACCTTGGAGCATCGATTCCTAATTAAGATGTCCTTTTGCCACTGCTTGCTGGAGACTCATAAATATACATGCCTCCCTTCAAGCTTTAGTTATTAGGCAATCGACAGCTTCAAGGCACAGCTAAACACACCTATATCTTAATTTGAACCTAATCATCTTGCTTTGCTGGCTATCTGAAACTACAGAAATGATGTCATCTTTCAAAATCAGCCTGTGTCCTTCTCTTTGAGAGCACAGCCAACTTTGGATAATCTTCTCACTTAGCTTAATTTTCTTTGTGTCTCTTGAGTTGTATTTGTAAAGACTTTCCTTCTTTTTGCTTATTTATAAAATTATAATCAGTAGGGGATGCTCATCCCCTCCTATTGCTTCAAAAACAAAAGTACATACTAGAATAGTTGACGCTATTGCATAGCCTAGTACAATAATCTTGGTTTGTTTCTCATGAGCCCCGCCGGCCCGTGTCAATTAACTAACTTTTTTTTTGAGGAAGTAGTAATTAACTAACTGATATGCTGCAGATTAGACAGACAGTACTACTAGTAGATACTGGATGGGCCGTGTTGGGCTCTGCAACTGGACGGCGTCACTCTCTCTCTCTCTCTCGGCAGCGAGCAATGCTGTGCTGTCGCGCCACCGCCTCCCTCCCGCCGTCTCCTCCCACCCCCTCGCATGCCGCCGACCCGCACGCGCGCCTCAGGGCGGCGGCCGCGCGCTCCGACCTCCCGGCCGCGCTCGCCGCCTTCGCCGCCATGCCCTCCGCCCCCGCCCCCGCGCGCCCCGTCCTCCGCACCTTCACCGCCCTCCTCAAGCTCTGCGCGGCGCGCGCCGACCTCGCCACGGGCCGCGCCGTCCACGCGCAGCTCGCCGCGCGGGGGCTCGCCTCCGAGTCCCTCGCCGCCACCGCCCTCGCCAACATGTACGCCAAGTGCCGCCGCCCCGCCGACGCGCGCAGGGTGTTCGACCGGATGACCGCCAGGGACCGCGTCGCCTGGAACGCGCTCGTCGCCGGCTACGCGAGGAACGGCCTCGCCGAGGCCGCCATGGAGATGCTCGTCCGGATGCAGGAGGAGGACGGGGAGCGGCCTGACTCCGTCACGCTCGTGTCCGTGCTGCCGGCCTGCGCCACCGCCCGGGCGCTCCGCGCGTGCAGACAGGTCCACGCGTTCGCGCTCCGCGCCGGGCTTGATGAGCTCGTGAACGTTTCCACGGCGATTCTTGACGTGTACTGCAAGTGCGGAGCGGTCGAGGCAGCGAGGGCTGTCTTCGATTGGATGCCGGCCAAGAACTCTGTGTCCTGGAACGCCATGATCGATGGGTACGCCCAGAGTGGCAATGCCACGGAGGCGCTGGCTCTGTTCAAGAGGATGGTTAGGGAGGGTGTGGATGTGACGGACGCGACCATACTGCCAGCATTGCAAGCGTGCGGGGAGCTTGGACATCTTGATGAGGCCAGACATGTTCATGAGCTACTTGTGAGGATCGGCCTCAACTCAAATGTGTCGGTGATGAACGCCCTTATCACCACCTACTCCAAGTGCAAGAGGACTGACCTTGCTGCCCAGGTTTTCAATGAACTGGGCAACAAAAAGACGCGGATCTCGTGGAATGCCATGATCCTTGGCTTCTCGCAGAATGGATGCTCCGAGGACGCAGTGGGGCTTTTCTCTGCTATGCAGTTGGAAAATGTGAAACCTGATTCGTTCACTCTTGTCAGCGTGATTCCTGCGGTTGCGGAGATTTCAGATCCTCTGCAGGCAAGATGGATCCACGGATGTTCAATCAAGCACCACCTGGACCAGGACGTCTATGTCCTCACAGCCCTTATTGACATGTACTCAAAATGTGGGCGTGTCACCATAGCTAGAAGGCTCTTCGATTCTGCAAGGCAGAGGCATGTTATCACCTGGAATGCGATGATCCATGGGTATGGCTCGCATGGTTTTGGCAAGGTTGCAGTCGAGCTGTTTGAAGAGATGAAAGGTACTGGCAGTTTGCCGAACGAGACAACATTCCTCTCGGTCCTCGCAGCATGCAGTCACGCTGGTTTGGTTGACCAAGGGCGGAGATATTT
Organism: Panicum virgatum; assembly: GCF_016808335.1. NCBI lineage: Eukaryota > Viridiplantae > Streptophyta > Magnoliopsida > Poales > Poaceae > Panicum > Panicum virgatum. Next base: position 682,384 of record NC_053139.1, on the reverse strand, counting down.
TGCTAGCATGAAGGAGGACTATGGGCTTGAACCTGGGATGGAGCACTATGGCACCATGGTGGATCTTCTTGGGCGAGCTGGGAAGTTGGATGAAGCATGGTCATTTATGAAAGACATGCCTATACAACCTGGCATTAGTGTGTATGGTGCAATGTTAGGTGCTTGCAAGTTGCACAAGAATGTAGAATTGGCGGAAGAATCAGCACAAAAGATCTTTGAGCTGGGGCCAGAGGAGGGTGTGTACCATGTCCTCTTGGCAAACATTTATGCAAATGCTTCTAAGTGGAAGGACGTTGCACGGGTGAGGACTGCCATGGAGAAGAAAGGCCTCCAGAAGACTCCTGGATGGAGTATTATTCAGCTTAAAAATGAGGTCCATACCTTCTACTCTGGAAGCACAAATCACCAACAAGCAAAGGAAATATATGCAAGGCTTACTAAGCTCATAGAAGAGATCAAAGCTGTGGGCTATGTGCCAGACACTGACTCAATTCATGATGTGGAAGATGATGTCAAGGCGCAGCTGCTTAACACTCACAGTGAAAAGCTTGCAATTGCGTATGGGCTCATTCGAACAGCCCCTGGAACAACAATTCAGATAAAGAAGAACCTTCGAGTTTGTAACGACTGCCATAATGCGACCAAGTTAATATCTTTGGTGACAGGAAGGGAAATAATCATGAGAGATATTCAACGATTTCACCACTTCAAGGATGGAAAATGTTCATGTGGAGACTATTGGTAGTGAAATGTGAAGGTCGTCTGAATATGCATTTTCAGATTAGGGACCTCATGGAGCTGGTTACAAATAAGAATACTAAATTAGACTAACAGGTAAAGCTTACTAACTGTGGAACAGATCATGTTTTGATCACAGCATTCTCTATACCATTGTGATGGTCAGACAATTATGACTGTCAATGAAATCCTGGTGAGTGTATATCATGTTTTGGTATAGGCCTTGTAGCTGCCCTTTGCGTTGATGCCAGTTGTCTGAGCTAGTGAAATATCCAGTAGCTCTTATGATCACTTCACATTTTTGGGAACCTATTGCAGACTGCAAAGCTGTAGACTTCGGTTTGTTTTGAGTTAATCCTTGATACATTCTAAAATTAAAGTGTTTGCCCCTTTACTTAAATATAGAAGTAGTGCACATTGGAACTGTTGAATACTAAGGATATTGCTATTCATCTTCATGTCTTGTCTGAAACTAAATGTGCGTGATGGATAAGTACCGATAACTGAAAAAATGAGTCTTCTTTACTGTTAGGTGCGATTGTGGATTCTGGTAATGACCAAGTTGATGATTGTTTATAAAAATCAAACAATATTACATCAGCTGGCATTCTTCTAATAAAAATGAAACGGTTCACCTTTTTTTTCCAGCATTATCGCGAAACTACACTTAAAAAATCATGGCCAGAGGCAAGGTTACAATGTGGCTATACATCCCAACATTTATATGTTTATTTGAGGGGACACAGGACTTGAAGCCTCAAGATTCTGTATCATTCTGAGGGTAACTTCCAATTATTGTTGTAGAATTATTTTGGAGTGGTAATGGATGAGCATGGCAATTATCCTTTTCTCAGTTATTACTCTTTTGTACTGATTCTATTGACTTCTGCTTGCCAACCGTTCCGATGAACTCCACTGCCACTTTTAATGCATTAATAGATGCTAGGTTCATCAGGCTTGTTGACGACCATGTTGGCTCCCCGCCAGCCAAATCAGATACGCCACGGATTACAATCACAGGTACACCAGGAGATGTTGTTGTCTGTTGAATTAATAAGGTAATTCATAGTTAACATGATTGCCTCATAATGCTGTACTGCAAATATTGGAAAACATATAAATGAAACACAAGAGACATGATATATTAAAACTCACCATCACCACTGCTGCGCTCTCCTCATCTACTGTTGACACCCCAAATTCTTTGAAAAGGAACTTCCTGTATTCTGCATTGTCAAGAAACATGTCAGCTGATGATCCTTTAAGCCCATAGACAACTTGTGGAGTTGTCGGTAAGCAGAAAGTGTCATTGCATCTTTCAAGTTTGACCTGCAGAAATTTCACCAATTAGTATGTTGTGATTAGCCGTGCGCAAAAATATATTTGTTGTACAGTTATGCTACTGATATATTTTGCATCACTCACCTTGAGTTGTTCTGCAATTTTGAACCATGCTGAATCTACAGGTAGCCAGAAAACTTCTTCCATAGGCTTACCCACAGAGTATAGCTCCTCGTTTCTGAATTTCAGAGATCCTAGCAGGTTCTCTCCTCCATTTGGGGTATTATATTCTCCAAAGCTGAGTTCTGCTGATGACTCTTTTGGTGATCTGAACTTCTGCAATAATCAGGATACCAGAAATCATTCTAATAATCAGGATGCCAGAAATCATGCTAAGGGGCTGAGTTTGCTGAACTGTGCACAAACTACTTTGAAGTTGTAATTGTATTTATAAATTATACATCATATTCCTTGTTGAGATGTTGCCTACCCGAAACTTGTGGAATTTGATTTGATTAATGTAGCACACAAAATGACAAAAATTTTATGAGCATTTTGAGTTAGCAGTTACAGTAATTTTTCTTTCACTAGAGTATGGATGAGATTTGATTAGATTCCAATAACTTTGCATCTATATGTGCAGGTGCAGCATTACATCTTGAGGTGTGTTAAAGAAGTTGGATGAGTACCTTCCATGTCCAGGCACCTGTGTAAGCAACAAGCTTGGGGACACTGACGTCGCCAAACGACATGGAATCATTAGAACTCCCTGCTGTGCCGTAATGAACAATGCCAGACACGCTAAAGACATCGATGAGAGTCTGTACAGTGACAGCTGCATTCAACTGGAAAAACAAAAAGGTAGTGGTAACAGGTAAGCATGAAAGGTAAAGATATGCAGACTGTAAATGCTGAGTGGGCTTGAATTTGAGTACCCTGCGTTGTCCTGTCAGTGCGTATATAACATTCACGCCACGAATGCTACCGATGTGAAACCGTCGTCCTGAAACATCCTAGTAGGTCAGGTTGTATTCTTGAAAGACCAATAGAGTATAAATACACACTCAGTGACCAAGGAGGAGAACGCCATATGATTTGGAAGTGAACACAGCACTTAAGCTAGTGAAGTAGAATGTTATTTTTTTTCTGGTGCATTTATTTCTCTTCTCTTGAGGTAACATATATATATTCACTGCGTTCGGCAGGCTGGAGCTGGAGGCTGGAGCTGGAATAGTGTGAGAGAAAAATACTGTTGGGCTGGTTGGAGCTGGAGCTGGTGGCTGGAGTGGTGTGAGAGGAAATTACTGTAGCACTGGAGGCTACAAGACCAGCCGAACGCAGTGATTAAGGCGACACGGGTCTTGATGAGCCCACGAGTTAGTTCTGCTAGTGCCGGTGCTCAACAGTTCTTGTAGTATGTTTTTGTCCAGGGCAGGGAAATTGTACATGTAATGTCTGAAAGCATCTATCTTTAATTAACTTTTGGCCTTCAGATTACTGCTAATGAAGCTAGTTTGCATTTTATGGGTAGCATCCTGACACTTGCAGAGCTTCAAGACTTGAAGTAAGTTTTGAATTTTGCAAATTATCCTTAAATTTGTTGGAAAAAACAGTCATATCAAATCCTTGGACAGATTTGTGCATCTCTCTGTCCTCTTTTCGCTATATGCAGGTAAACCAGTATCTGAGCTTATCATCTTGCAGTTTGGCAGCCTCTACCAGGTGCTGGAGAAACGGCACCGGAAAAGTCAACTAACTGGGAACAGAACAGTGAGGGCGGGCATGCCCGTACGGTACGGGCGAGATGGGCGACAGGTCAGCGTGCGGATTGGCAAACAGACGGCGGAGATTTACCTACCGTAGAGGTCAATGAACGGGAGGACGCGCCAGGGCGTGAAGTAGCCGGAGGCCTGCAGCGCGGTGGCCTCGTCGACGTAGGACATGACGAGGCCCAGGGAGGGGCCTCGCCGGCTGACCCTGTCTACCTGCCACCTGGCCGGCAAGGCCGCGGCCGACGCGGCGAGCAGCAGCAGCGCGAGGAGCAGGAGCTGCAGCGGGGCCGCCGTGCCGGAGGCGGAGACGAGCGCCATGGCCATGGCTGGCCGGAGATTGTTGTGGCCTAGCTGCTACTAGTAGTGGGGGCGTCTTGTCTGCCTGCTGCCGTGCTGCGGCGTGCTAGGAAGGGTGCGTCGTCGGAGCTTTTGAAGGCAAGCAGGCAGAGGGCAGTAGGAGAAGATCAGAAGAGGGAGGGAGGGTTGGTGCGCGCCATGCGAGGGATGATTGGGGGCATGATCCGCGTGCTTGGATTTTACAAGTGCCAGTGTGGTGGCCTCACGCTATCTTGGTCGTTCGTAAATAGAATAGAAATAGAATGTTCCTCGTGTTGTTTAGGTAAAATAAAAAAAAATGTTCGTGGTATGTCTCACCAAAATATAATGCGGGGCGAGGCAAACTCTACCCTTGAAGAGGAGGACAGCTGACCAAGAAGTTGCCCCTCGCCATACCAATGTCAAGCACACGTCACTTGTTGTAAGGTGGGAGTACGGGATTAGAGGGCGGAAAAAATAAAGTGGCAGGCACATTGGACAGTTTCGTGTGTCCTACTAAACAACTATTTATGCGGCCCGTTAAGACGAAAGATTCAGCTCAATATCTTTTTCATATTCCGAACAATTATTTCATATAGGCCTGGGACAATTATTAAACAGCTATAAAGCGTATTTTTCTTGAACTATAACACCGCAAATTAGACCATGGAGCGAGCAACTTTACTCTTGTGCCTTGCTCCCAGCTTTTGTGTTTGCTCTGTAATGCCAACAGAAGTAAGCAGTTGCAATTAATGCTGATCACGCCGTTGTGTTAGACCATGACCATAAAGAAAAGAGCTTCACATTGTACCTCAAGATAAGACGACATGAATCCCGATCAAAAAAAAAAAGACGACATGAATCAAGTCGGCACCCACTCCACCTAGATGTGACAACTACTCTTCGAATTGCCAATGTTATTAAAATTGGAGTACAAGTTTGTAACAAAAGGGCGGCCCATTTAGGAAACAATCGAGTATTTTTCTTGGCCCACCAAATGCTCAAATTCTATAACCAGTTGGATTTGATCCAACGTATGAGATGTACCCATTTCGATATAAAAAAGAGGCGTCACACAATCTCCTCTTACCGCAAACGATATAAAACGCCTCACAATCCCTCCTCCCAACTTCACTTCGCCACCGCCACTCTCACCTTCGGGGATCCATCTACCTCGCCCTCGCCCCCGCCCCTGCTCCGCCCTCTCATCCATCTTCGAGGGGGCGCAATGCCGGATTTTGCCACCGTGGACACGCCCTGATGAATCGACTCTTCACGAGTCTCGCCGTGACTCCCCATCCGAGCTCGGCCCTTTCAACACTGTTCTCCCCTACCGCCATGGCTCTACTCGCCGTCGCGGGGCCCGTCCGAGATCTAAAAGAAACCAATGTATGCCATCGCGCCATTCGGTTGGCTGATCAGCCAGCGCTGGTGGTTGATTCGTATACTGTAGCAACAATGTGTTATGTGTCACAACGGTCACCAGCAAAGGCCACAACGGTCACCAATCCAGCCGTCAGCCGAGCCGCTTCCACCAATCCGAACGGGGCGCATAGCTTTTCCATAATTTTTTGAGAGAGAAAAGCAACGGTATTACAAGATGCATTTTCCATGCCGCTAGGAATAGAAGACATGGGTCCCCCAGGTCCGGTCCAGGAGCGTCAGCCGGCTGGCGGCGCCAGTCAGGCCGCCCGCGGCGTTGGACCCGGTCGGACCCCACCAGACCACCGGTCTATAAGAGAACTGCGAACCGGCTCGCCGCTGCTGCGCCTCTCGTTCGGAACCGGGTCGAGCCCCACCTGTCAGCGACGAGCCGCCTCGCCGCCGGGGGCAATCCCACTGCTAGGGTTCAAGCTCCCGGCCATGGCACCGCCGCCGCCGTCCGAGCAGCCGGACGCCGCCGCTCCCGGGGCCGGCGCGATCTCCAGGGTCCTGATCGTCATGGGTAACAATTCGAGCCCCCCGCCCGCTCCGCCCCCTTCCATTTCCTACGGCTGCTCAGTCACCTCTCCTCGTTTCGCTCACTCCGCAGCTGTTCGCTTTTTTGCTCGGGTTTCGTTGCAGCGATGGAGAAGGAGGCGACGCCGCTCGTCAACAAGTTCAAGCTCGTCGAGGCGCCGGCCAGCGAATCCATGTCGGTGCCCCCCTTCTCTTTTTTTCTTCTTCTTCTCTCTCTCTTTTGGTTTTATTCATCTGCCTACGTCTCGTGCTCTGCCCTGAGTGCGATTTCATTGGATTAGGGCGATTTCGAACCGTAGAAGGTTTGTCTTTTTGCCCCTTTTTGCTGCGTGGCGAGTAGGGCGATTTCGTACCGTAGCAGGAATTGTTCTTTGCCCCTTTGCTGCATCCTGGATAGGATAGGAGTTACTAGTATCTCTGGATATTTCCGTCCCTGATTTAGATTTCTGGATGCGAGCAGATTGTTGCGTCACCAGAATGAGCTATCAAAATTGTACCGATTAAGTGCCGGTGTTCATTCAGCACGGTTCACCACACGGTTAGTAGCAACTATGCCATTCTGTACTAGAATGCAGATTGTTGCTGGAGCTAACAAAATGTCACTAGTATAATGCTCTCTAGCTTGATTGCATTCTGTGCTCTGTATTCTACTATTCTGCTCGTACTCTTAGCACTTCAGCTTCTTACAGATCCTCTGTTAAGTCTGTGGTACATAAATCAGGTGTCAGCATATGGCTGTTGCCTGGTTTCACTGAAAGTAAATATGCCTTTCTGTGGTGGAAATGAGATGGCATCCATTATCATAGTACATACTGCCTGAATGATGATAATACGAAGCTAGCACTAATTTGTTATATTGTATACCTCGCAGATTTCCTAAAGGTGCCCCATGGACTAGGTTCTATGGCTGCTACAAAGATCTCCACCTTGACCTTGTCATGCCTGGAAAGGATGCTGTTTTTGGTAAGTTCTGGATGGTTTCACATTTCCATTACTTGGTTGTCAAGTTATCTTGACCCCGGAGTAGATTATACTAGTATTTTAGTTGACTAAGAGCTTCCATCGATAATAGTTCATCGTCTTCCTTTCTTTAGTCCGTGTAATGTAATTCTCTTTGAGACAATTCTGTGTCAATCAACTTCATTCCTTACCAAGAACTGCATCCTTGCAGGAGTTGACAGTGTTGGTACTGTATCAGCAGCCCTTGTGACTTATGCTTCCATTCAAGCATCGAAGCCAGACCTTATCATTAATGCTGGAACTGCTGGTGGCTTCAAGGTATGTACTAGAACTTTGCTGATCTTGCTGTCTATGTTCTGGTTTTTCAACTATGTTTGAAAATTGGATTTCTTTTTTGTAGGCCAAAGGAGCAAGCATTAAAGATATCTTCCTAGCATCAGATGTTGCATTCCATGACAGGAGGATACCTATACCTGTGAGTATTGTCTCACAGTTTTAATACATGTGTTGAGCTGCGGTTACATCCATTTTATTCATAGAGATGAGCAGATCATTTATGTTCCAAACAATATGACTTGTTTGATCTAACAAATATTCTTGATCTATCTTCTTTGCTCCAACTTATCTGTGTTCCTTGCCCTGTTGCACCATCATGATTAGTCACTTTTAGATATTTCATGTATACCACTTGCTCAAGATTGCGGCTGTAATTATATATACATTTTTTAAAAAGTTTAGCATGATTTATTCTTTAGCTATTATTGTTCTTTTGTCAGTCTTTCTTTCAATTTCAGCCATACTAATATGGACCTATTGATGTGTATGTGTAGGTTTTTGACATGTATGGAATTGGAGCACGGAAAACTTTTGCAGCCCCTAATATCTTGAAGGAACTCAATTTCAAGGTGAGCTGTAGTTATCTCCTGTTGTCAAACTGTCGAGTTTTTTTTGTTCCATTTTGTGCTTAGAGTTGCATGCCTTTTCCTATTGAGTTTTAGTGGGTATAATTTCTGCTATAAATTTGTAGTTCCATTTGCGAACTTTTGAGCTTGTACCAATCTGCAGGCAACAATTGTAGCACTTGTTGTCTTACTGAATGCTTCCTTCATTTCAGGTTGGCAAGTTGTCGACTGGGGATTCTCTGGATATGTGTTCCGAGGATGAGGAGGCTATACTGAGCAATGATGCTACAATCAAGGATATGGAGGTATGCACTTCTTCTCAGGCAATCAGTTCAGTATAAGTGCAGGAGGCGACTACTCCTAAAGTTGCTATTTTATCTACTTTGCCCGCTTCCTCTCCACTTGGTAAGAGTGTAATCCAAAATTTGAAGTCTGAAAGTGGTTTAATTTTTGCCTCGTTTACCTTTACAGGGAGCAGCGGTGGCGTACGTTGCGGACATGTTCTCAACTCCAGCAATCTTTGTGAAAGCCGTGACTGATATTGTGGATGGGGACAAGCCAACAGCAGAAGAGTTTCTGAATAACCTGATCTCGGTGACAGCAGCACTGGACGTGGCAGTCACCAAAATGGTGGATTTCATCTGCGGGAAACGCATCTCTGATCTTTAGAAACTCCAACTGCCTCTCCATGCTGTTTCCCGGTCGGCAGAAACTGAATATGCTCATGAATCGAAGATCACCCCTTTGCTTTGATGCACAATACAAGTAGGATACAATACAATTAGTCTGTATGATTTACTTTTGGAGGGGTTCTGTATGTGAGGTTTTACATTCTTAACACCCCGTGTGCAAAATTCTGGTCGAGCCGTGGTGTGGAATTTTGTAGAATAATTTGCGAGCCATACTTTTCTTGCGGAAATAAAATGCGATGTGCTTGGGAAGCTTTCCAGGAATTCATAATCCTATCTGAACACCTCATTAATTTTTGTCTATTGGTTGGTTGGGTGGCTCTCCCCTAGTCTCCTCTATCGTCACTGAATCTCAATCCCCTTTATGATGGGCTGGAAGTGGAAGGGTCGTGAGGCTTGGCTAGTCGGTGCCCGCGGAAGCAAGCAAGAGCCTGACCTCCTCCCCCCGCTCAGGTACTGCTGCAGTGCTGCTGCATCTGCGTACTGCAAATATAGTATCTCCTTTCTCAATCCATTTCTGTCAGATGGAGACCCCTGGCTTCCCATGGCGGCAGCAGCAGCTGGATCCGGATGGCTGCACCAAGCTGGAGCCTCATGCCGGCGGCATCAAGCCAAAGGGGGAGCCCTGCGAGGAGCAGGAGCCGCCGCCGCCGGCGGCGGCTCCAGACGACTGGGAGGTCACCCCGCTCTCCGGCGAGCACCCCTTCTTCACCACCGTCATGTCCAAGAGTCATGTCCAGAAGCAGTTCCAGCTGGTAAGACAGCCGATGTATCTCATTCCCTCCCTCAGGCGCAGCTCACTCAACTACTGAACGGCAAGAAAACTTTCTTGTGACTGCTCAGGTCATCCCGGCTCGTCTGCACCGCCACCTCCCGGCGGCGCGCGTCCCCGCGGTGCTCCTCTGCCGCGGCCGGTCGTGGGCGGCGAGCTACTGCGGCGACCTCAAGTGCAAGAAGATCGACACGGCGGCGTGGAGGGACTTCGCCCTCGACAACGCGCTGCGGGTCGGGGACGCCTGCGTCTTCGAGCTCATCGCCGGGACTAGTGCAGGTAGTGAGGTGGTGTTCCGGGTGCAGGTGCTCCGCGGCGGCCTGCCGGAGGAGATCACCTCCAAGGGCGCCACCCCCGACGAGCCCCTCGTCATCGTCGACTAGAAGCCTAGAACCGCTGCTTCTTCTGTGGCTGCCTGTGGTTTAGTTCCTCTTCTAGCACTAGTAGTAGCCTGGACAGTAAGTAGTCGTTGCGTGCGTCAGCAGAGGAGATCATTCAGGAGCTTTTTTGGGTGTTTTGTTTGCTTGCTCTGTCCGATCTCCGCCGTCTGATCATCCTTGCAACAAGTTCAGTGGATGCTGATTTCGCTGCTGTAACCAGCCACTTTTGACTGACACTTTTGTAATCTGAAGTTTGGTTGTAAATTCTTCTAGTGATTGACCGCCTTATTTGGGTCGTCTTCTTTCTTTCTTTCTATCTTTCTTTTTATTTGTCATTTTCTTTGGAAAATAGCTCACCGCAGAGCATCAGGTTGCAAATTCATTGCGTCGTGAAGAGCAGCATGACCTCATACAGTCATACTGGAAATTTATGATTAACAGCAGGAAAATGGAGCGGTATTATGTTTGTGTTATCGGAGAGGTTCCTGAAAAGATCTCAGATAAGATGATGGACTTCATTCTGGTCAGAGCTTTCTTCAGGATGCAACATCAAGTCAAAGTCCAAGCGTTAATTCCAACTCTTCGTTTCAAAAAGCAACATAGTTTCCTACTAATTCTTTTCATCTCTGGGATCTCTCCTGTCGGCGTTCCATTGATCGAGTCAACCTCTGCTTCTTTTCTTTTCCAGGAGATCTTGTCCATTTTCTTATACAAGTTAAAACGAGAGAAGCAACTTCTGTATATTTATTATTCGTTCATTTCCCCAAACTTTACAGCAATTCTTATCAGGTAGTAACCATACTACCTGTTCTTGACTCAGACTCTCCAGAATTGTCAATTGTCAATACCGTGTGCTTGTCGACCAAGTTCTGAGCAGAAAAGATAACAAAAGAAAATCAGCGTGATCCCTGGAACAGTTTGGTATCTGATGTGATCTTGATTTTACAAAATATTATAGTATAGCTTAAAAATAAAAGAATTTATTGACCAACGGCCACAGTTGCCGAACTCGTCCGCCCGTAATTTGGAAAATGGATTGGCTTAGAAAGATATAAATATGTTGAGCAAATTAAATGTTATCCTTAACCAATTATCCATCACGCTACGGCACATCAACACTTTGCGAAAATACCACTGACTTTTTCAATGATACCTAGTCGTGCCATGATGATTTTGCCTTCTAGCGAATACCAAAATAAGATTCCCACGTAGGAAAGGAGACTAGTAGTATATCTCTTGGAAATGTTTTACGAAAAAAAGAAAAACAATCTCTTGGAAATGCTTTTTTTTTCCAAAAAAAGAAAGGAAAAGAGAAAAGATAGGCGGTTTGGGGAATAGGGCTTTGGTCTCTCTTTGGCTTCTTCGTTGCCGTTTCTACTCCAAGTCTTCATCTTCATCCATTCCATTCCACGCACTAGTGTTGTTATTAGCACCCAAGTCCCATCCCTAATCACCGTCTAATCAGGCTCCCCAACCATGGCGGCGGCGGCGGCGGCGGTGGAGGTCCCAGTGTCGGCGCCGGTGAGTCTCCCTCCTTCTCGCCCAAATCCTTTCGGTTGGCTGCCTGGTGGCGCTGGATCCGGCCGTGCTGGAGCGGGAGCGTGGGGGCAAGGTAGCGTCCGTGACAACTTTGTCCTAGTTAACCGCGGCGTCCCACCTGCCTCGTGGTTGGTGGGCTGAGTTCGTTGTTGCTTCGCGGCAGCAGTTTGCTGGGGGCAAGCTTCGCTGCCGATTGGGGCTAGGGTTTGGTTGGATCTGGGCGCGACGGCAGCGTTGGCGCTCCTATGTGTCTATGCAACTCGAGATTGCTCAACTCGTAGGTGCCAGATGCTGTGGGATTTGTCAACAGGGTTCCTGCAAGTGGGCTTACTAGTTGATATCCATGCATGAATACTGATTTGTACCAAGTTTTAGGACTTGCTTTCGTTCTTCTAGTACCAGGTTCTGCAATTGCAAAAGCATTCTCAGAAGATGGTAGGCTCAGTTCACCAGCAATTTTGTCTCGCAACCTCTCACCTCAGGTTTTGTGCCTTGGATGAATGACTGTGTGCATGGATTCTATATCAACAATTGCTTGATTGGGATTAATGGTGACAGGCTGCTTGATGAAATAATCTGTACCCATGCGGGGAAAGCTTTCGGTTTATGCTAGGTGTTGGGTGCTGTACCATTATAAGCCTGCGGAAATTAGTGCAGAATGCTTTTGCTTGGACACTCATCATGGTTTATTGGGCATCACATTAGTCTTGTTTCCATCCAGTCATAAAGAACAAGTCTATGCATGTTTTATGTGCCACAAGCTGTCATACTTGATGAACCTAGCTCCTAAGCTTAAAAGCTTTTTAAGATTTTCTAAGCTTGCCTGCCATGATAGAGAGAGAAACATTTTTTAGATGATACAAGCTCTTCCTCTTATGCCATTTAATGCTTATTGTCTGATTATTCACATTTTCGGTATGGTAGACATATTTTAGTGCAAAAGCTCATGCTTTAATTATATAGAAAAATCAAATGTTAAGATAAAAACAATATGCATTTTATCTCCGTTATTGTCGATTCTTTGCTTCATATTCATCAGCGCTCCTTGTGAAACTCATATTTATTCTTTATTTGCTACAGGTGAGAACAGTGAAGGTCACAAACGTCTCACTTACTGCAACTGTACAAGACATTAAGGAGTTCTTTTCCTTTTCAGGAGATATTGAACATGTGGAGATGCAAAGGTTTGTAAAATTTGCAAAATTCATCCAACTCTATTACTTCTTCTCTTTTCATGCCCCATATAGGCCTTTAAAAACTAGCATCCTGATTAGCTTGTTTACCTCTCTCTTTTTTTTGGCAGTGGTGATGAGTGGTCTCAAGTTGCATATGTGACTTTCAAAGATGCACAAGGTGCAGAGACTGCACTTCTTCTTTCGGTGAGTAATTGAAGGCCTTGTTGGAACAATTATGATCTCCTACTTCGACTTTGTCCTCTGTTGTTCACTCCACTCCTTTAGCTTTAATTGAACTTCCAATTTCTTTGTTGTAACATGCATATATCAAGTCTTGCCGTCTGATGTTTCGGATGCTATTGAAGAAGTAACTTAAAATCCACTTATATTTTTGTTTGCTGATGATGGTTGATCATCATATAGCTCCCACGGCATGCTTTCCTCAGAAATGAAAGTTTATCGCTGATCTTTTTTTCACCTAAAAGAACAAGTCCTTTTAGCAGCATTTGCATTTTGCATGGACTTTTTTGTCCTTGCAATATATTGCTTTCTGCTCCTAGAATACTTACATCAATGTCACCTACTTCATTGTCACAGGGTGCCACAATAGTTGATCTTTCTGTCATCATTGCACCTGCTCCAGAATATCAGCCACCCCCTACTGCCTCTGCTCCACCAATGGTATGATATGCTCACCTTCTTAGTGTTACATCGGTTATGTGAGGCTGTATCCTGAACTGAACATATTATGCAATTATGCTGTATTCATATATGGGTAACTGAGTTTTTTCTTTAATTTCATCAAAACCACACCGCTGTAGTTTGATGTATGTAGGGGCATTGGCACACATCTCCTTATTAACTACAAATCAAATGAATAGGTGCAACGGGCTGCCATTGCAAGTTCTAGTTGCATTGGCACGCTGAACCTCTGATATTTTCATTTACATTCCATTAGTTAGTATCTGTACTTTTGGTAGGTAATTTTGAAGGGATACCAATTAGGTGTCAAACTAGAATTCATTCAGTATTGCTAAGAATTAAGTTCCCTCAGACCAAGTATAATGGTGAACTGCATATGTTCATCTATTTGGCATGCAGTTGCTGCCACCTTCAAGAATTATCTAGTGCACTTTTTGTGCACCAGAGCTAATTCCATGGTTTGCCCAGATTTGTATTCTTAGTGACCAAAGAGTTCTTTATATAGGAACAATTTGCAGTACATTTGTCTGTTAACATTATATTCTGTTGTCAGAGTGGAACCAGAGTTCCAGTTGGTGGAGACAACAACGTTGTCCACAAGGCCGAGGATGTCGTCAGCACTATGCTTGCTAAGGGTTTTGTCCTAGGCAAAGATGCAGTTGGCAAGGCCAAAGCTTTTGATGAGAAGCACGGCTTCACATCCACAGCTGGTGCTAAGGCGGCCTCCATTGACAAGAAAATCGGCCTGAGCGAGAAGATCACCACAGGCACTTCCATGGTGAGTGAGAAGGTGAAGGAGATGGACCAGAAGTTCCAGGTCTCAGACAAGACCAAGTCCGCTTTCGCTGCTGCTGAGCAGAAGGTGAGCAGCGCTGGATCGGCCATCATGAAGAACAGGTATGTCTTCACCAGCGCATCGTGGGTCACCAACGCATTCAACAAAGTCGCCAAGGCTGCCACGGATGTTGGGACGATGACCAAGGAGAAGATGGCTGCTGAGGAGCAGCACAAGACTTCAGGGCCTTCTTCTGGGGGGCACTCGTATACGCCCATCCAATGATTCTTTGGCTTTGGTCTTATGTGCCTCCTTTGGCGTGTTGTATTATTGGTGGATGTAAAACATAGATATAGAACAGATCAGGCCTCCTGCCATATGTTCATCGTTCCATGTGTTAAATTTCATACTGCAGGAATTTTGTTTTTGTAGACCAGAAAAGTATGAATGATGGTGGTACCAATGCATTGGCTTATATGAATCCATGTTCAGGCTGGTTCTGGTTGAGATTCGAAGGAACTTTTGATGAACTGGTTGGATTCGAATAATAATATGATGGTGTTTCCAGAAAACTGGGTGTGTCCTGCTGACTGCTGAATGAAAGTGTTCTCGACTTATTGGCTTTGCAATTCAATAGGATTGATGAAAAATAATTCAACCTTTAGAGCATCGCACAGTCACATTTGGATATCGACAAACTGCAGTCTTTTGTACTCCTTCAGAATGAGTGTAAAATAGCTAACACCAAGGTCGTTGTAGTATAGTGGTGAGTATTCCCGCCTGTCACGCGGGTGACCCGGGTTCGATCCCCGGCAACGGCGTTTTTTTTCATATTTTTAACTTTTTTTTTAAGAAAAAAGAATCAGTTTCCACAGCCGTTCCGTCCCAGGCATGCTCACTTTTCTTACACAGGGGATTCTGTAATCTGTTTTATGCAGCAGAATTTTTACCATAGAAGACGTAAAAAGACAGACATAAATGCTGTGTTGGTCAGTTACTAGAAGACTAATCTGTCTCCAGAGAAGGCTCACCACCAATCACGACGTGGTTCAAGTCAAGCTCAGCTCAAAGCATCCCTTGCCAAGCGACACAAATGCCATCAGCAGCCAAGACAATAATAAATCATAAAAACATCAAGCTTTCAGAGACATAGATGGATTCGATTCGATGCTGTGGCGGCCACAGGAAGGAACAGTGACCTGCCTGTCACTCCAGAGAAGGCTCACCAGTCACAACCATTCACCATGTGTCAGCTCAAAGCATCCCTTGCCAAGCGACACAAATGCCATCAGCAGCTACTGGTGCTGTCAGCTACTTCAGATAGTTGGGCTTTGTGTCTCCCTCCAAAACAGCAATCACCATGTGTTCTTCCAACCCTCTTCTTCTCCATTGGACTAACCAACACTCAACAAGCTATCTATCTTCCTACTGGCCCTCTGTATATGTCCCCAGTAACCATCAAGTCACTAATCGAGTGCATCACTGAACTTTCAAACTCAAATGAACTACAAGCTAGCTTGAACAGGAACCAGGCGCTGTTGCTAGTCAATCATGGATGTGCGCATGGCTCTCCCATGCTTCTCAGCTATGCCTTTGACTTCATAGTCTTCTTCTTCCTAAAAAAATGTTGTTCCTGCTTGCTAGATTGGTTAAATATGTAATGTATTCGTGCAGGATTGCATGGTCTCAACTAACTAGGATTGAAGAAAAAAAAATCTGAAGGCACATTATTTGTTAATTTGATACATTTCAGTTCAGTTGGTGTTTTAATTTTCTGAAGCCAATCACTGGTCTTTTTCGCGACCGTGCCTGAGCACGTTTTTCATTAAGAAGAAAGCAGTTACAGACACAAATTTGATGCGGCCAAACAGAGCTTGACCAACACAAAAGCACAAAGGACTAAAAACAGAGAAACACTGAAAAAACACAGACACAAGCGAGAACACACAACAACACAGACAGCAGCAAGCAACATAGAGAGGACAACGCGCTCCACCCAACCAAAGAAACCCACACCACAGCTACAACCGAAACTTGCAAAAAGAAATGCCAAAACACTATGGTTGCACAGCCTCCGTCGCAGCACCAAGATCTCCAGCGGCAAAGCATCCGCCAAGGTGAAGAAGAACCACGGCGGCAAAGCATCCGCCCAAGCCAAGAGAGGTGGCAAAGCATCCACCGATAGACACGACCAGCGCAAACCCCGACGGCAAAGCATCCGTCCGAATAAAGTAGAGGTGGCAAAGCATCCACCTAAATGAACTTCGACTAGCAAGACGGCAAAGCATCCGTCAGACTGAAGGGAACTGAGCAACCTAAGTGATTGGTTGCCACCGTCGCCAATCACTGCTCTTGTTAGTTTCATATCAATTATTACATATCCTTATTGGTACGAATGACTCACTGTTTTCTTCTCATCATCTGCCTACCACACGTGAATACGATCATGCTGAAGTAGTCACAGTTAGATAACAAATTCAATTAAGTAACTAAGTGTCATCCTCGGCAAGTAACAACCTCCTGGTTATTTGGAACTCTAGGAAGGATGGAAGAAAGTCGCGCTGATAAAAAAAATGCTATCCCACAAAGATTATTTTTAGCCTCAATGACAAAAGTTTGGTCAGACAAAAGGTGGACAAGAGTTAACTAGCTGCTGCCTGGATTTGGGGACTATAATCTGTAGTAGTCCCATGGAGATTTAGCTGCTCAGATGGGTCTAGCAAGAAACCGCATATATCATCCTGATCTTGTTCTTACAGCCATAATCATCTCATTAAATCACAAAGACAACAAGAAGACAAGTGAAATTACTATTCCGCACATGATTAATTTCATTACTGCAAATAACCCCAAACAGGGCATATGGAGTATATATAAAGTACTCCCTCCTTCCCTGTTTATAAGGCATACACGTATATCAAGATTCAAACCTTTTCATCTTTGACCAATAATTTGACTATTAAATTTTTATTTTTATAATGCAAATTTCATATGATTGGATTCATAATCAAATATATTTTACAATGATTATAAGTTTATAATCAAAAGTGATATAATAAATGATAAATAAATGGTCAAAGTGTTGTTTAGAAGACCGTGTCATGTTCCACCATGCCTTATAAACGGGGAAGGAGGGAGTACTGTACAACAAACTGCATTTATTCTTTTGGCGCCCCTGAAGGTGTGCAGGATCATTTCAGAATCACACTGTTGCCACTTGTAAGTATGCAATTGCAGAATCCAATAACTTGTGCTTGTTTTCAGTTACAGACACAGGCACAGAGGTTCAGGATTCAAACAGTTTCCTACACCAGACCGAACTACTCCTCTGTTACTATTTATAAACAACAGTTGCTGCTAATAGTACAGACATGCTCCGAGACAAATCGGTTCAGGAATAGTCGATCTCAACACCACATTTTTTTTTGCTTCATCTGCACGCACAAGCATCAATGTCGACTCGGCATGCGCAGATGAAAATTGCTCGGAACTGAAATTTACCCCTTGTTGACACTAATTTGCGCCAACACACTCGAAAACGCTAGAACGCGCAGCAAGATCGTCAAAACGATCAACACCAGCAGCCTCCCTGCGCCGACCGGTTAGACCGGTATAGCGGACCGGTCAGACCGGTACTCCAGGAAGACGGCGAAGACCTAGAACCAAGAGCTCGGGAGGGACCCCGTCGGGGCTAATGGAGCTAGGGTTGCTCTGAGGTCGGCAGTCCACTCAGAACGCCATCGAACGCCGTGGAGACGAGCGAAGAACAGCAAATGGGGTTGGAAAAGTTATGGTTTAGAGGTAAAAGGTAAAGGATAAATGTGTGAATTGATTGAGATTAACCTCAATCGGCCTTAGCCTTTATATTTAGAGGCCAGGGAAGACGTACCCCTTCACGAGTAGGATTACATGAGGACTCTTTACAAAAACCCTAATTCTACTCGGACTGTACAGACCAGACCGGTCTGACCGGTTGGCCCGACCGGTCGACCTCAGCAGGTGCCAAATTTGGCTGTCAACATATGCCCCCCTGCTTTTTGGTGAGTTTCACAAGCCAAAAAGTAAGAATTATCTTGATGTACATGTTTTTCACAGAGCATACAACTCTAAAAATAAAACTAAGGGCGATATCCAATACCGACCGTCTTCGTCTTCACGCACTTTGCCAAACGCTAGGATAGAATTTCTTCAAGTATCTCCCATTGATAGCCCTGGGTAGACGTTCACCTTGCACCGTCTCCACCATATACGAATTTTCGGAGATAACTTTGACAATCTTGTATGGACCCTCCCAACTTGGCGACCATTTGCCAAACTTGTTGCTTTTCATTCCAAGAGGCAAAATTGTCTTCCAAACCAGATTCCCAACCTAAAAAGATTTAAGTTTTACCTTTTTATTGTAAGCTCTGGCCACCCGAAGCTTGTCTTTCTCAATCTCCTGCAAAGCCTTCAAACGCTTGTCGGTCACCTCATCAATATTATCCATCATCAAATCATGGTAATCAACAGCGGAGAGGTCATTTTGCTTTGCCAATCTATATGCGTCCAGATTTACCTCAACGGGTAAAACGGCCTTTTGACCATACACAAGCTCAAAAGGAGTAACCTTAGTAGTGTAGGATCAAGAACACCGACTAGAGGGGGGGTGAATAGGCGGTTTAAAAACTAAAGCCAACAACACTAGAGAAATTTAATTAGTAAGAAAGGAAAGCCCTATGTCAAGCTAATACTATCTCTAGATGGGTTTGCAACCTAAGGTGACAAGATGCAAAACAAGCTCTAGTAAAGTAAATTGCTCAAAGTAAACAAGAATTAAAGTGAGCAAGAGAAGTAACCAAGCTTGACACAAGAGTTTATCCCGTGGTGTCGATGACCCCTAATCCACGTTGAGGTGGATTCCAAGAATCAACCGCTCCTCTATCAAGAACCTCTTGATCTTGAGCCGGCTTGAATCAAGGAACCGCTCCACACCTCGATTCCACTAGAGTTGCTCTTCACCACTCCGATGAGGTGAGCACAAGACCTCTCACAATCGAAATCGGGGCTCCTCAACCATCTCCTTGGAGGAGCTCCACGAAATCCTCTTCTCCAAGCCGTCTAGGGAGCGGCAACTCCCAAGAGTAACAAGTTGATGACGCTTGCTTGAAATTTCCCTAATGCCACAAAGCTCAAACTCTTGATGCAATGCACTAGGAAGCTCTCACACTCTCAAGAATGCAATCTCTAAGCAAGTGTGTGTGAGAGAGGGATGCCTTAGCTCTAAGATGTCAAGTATGCAGTCCAAATGGCCAAGAGACCCTCCCAAAGGCCGGGCAAAGGGTATATATAGACATCCCTCCAAAAACTACCCGTTACACTCTTTTCTGCGAAATCGTGGATCGTCCGTATTTCAAAAACCGGACTGTCCGCCGTTATAAACCAGTGAGTCAGAGTGCATTTAATGCGTGTCAGAACTAGCCGTTAAACCCCGGCGGACCATCCGCGCCCCAGGGGCGGACCGTCCGCAGTTATGTGTTCCACACCACAGAGACCAACAACGTCTCTGGAACAACTTTGAAGTTAGCCTGCGGACAGTCCGCGCCTCAGGAGCGGACCGTCCGCAGTTCAATTTTCAGCCCAAACCAGAGAAACAACCTCTCTGATACAAAACTGAGATTAGCCAACTGACCGTCCGCGCACCATGGGCGGACTGTCCGCAGTTTAACTTTGAAGCCCACCAGAGAGACACCCTCTCTGGTACAAATTCTGAGTAAAAGTGGCGGACCGTCCGCCCACCTGGGCCGGACTGTCCGCCAGCCCACCAGAGCCTCTGCAAGCTCTCTGGAACGGGATCGGACTGTCCGCCCCTCGGGTGCGGACTGTCCGCCGTTACTCAGTCAGCTCTCAAACTTAGTCTTTTTCAAATCTTTTCAAAACGCCGTTAGCCCTCATGCATGCAACTAGACATTTTGAGCAAAATGGCACTAGAGACCTGTCAAGCATAAGTATACAACCCCTCTTGATAGTACGGCTATTTATCCAACAAATCCGGTCACTTTTCATCCACTAAACGCCTTGTGACCGGTAAAACGCAAAAGCCCTATTTTATACCTTTGCCTTGAGCCCGAGCTTTGCTCATCATCTCCAAAACTCCATATGTTCACAACCAAATCTCTTTCATCCGTGGATCAACCTATACTCATTATTTCAAATGAAATCGTTAATCCACATATCGTTGTCATTAATTACCAAAACTCGAATTAGGGGCTTAGATGCTTTCAAGTAGAACCATGTCTAGATATACGATGAGCCCACAATGCTTCGGATAACACCTCATGCCACCTCTTAGGATTTTCTTGTATCTTCTTCTTGACAAGTTTGATCAAAATCTTATTACTAGACTCGGTCTGCCCATTGGCCTGAGCATAGTATGGAGATGAATTGAGCAACTTAATCTTATAAGATTCGGCAAAGGCACGCACCTCTTTTGATATAAATAAAGGACCTTGATCCGTTGTCAAAGTTTGTGGAATGCCAAATCTATGAATAATATGCTCAGTAATAAACTCAATTACCTCCCTATGTGTCATATTCTTCAAAGGAACTGTTTCGGTCCACTTAGTAAAATAATCTGTAGCAACTAACACGAAACGATGCCCCTTTGAAGATGGAGGATTAATTTGTTCAATAAAATCCAACCCCCAACCTCGGAACGGCCATGGTTTAATAATAGGATGCATCAACGCAGCAGGCACCAATTACAAATCACCAAATCGCTGACATTCTTCACACCCTTTATAGTATCTAAAACAATTGGACAGCATGGTGGGCCAATAGAAACCAGCTCTTTTGAGTAACCACTTCATCTTGGGAGCCGATTGATGAGTACCACAAATACCTTCATGAACCTCACCCATAGCAACCCGAGCCTGATCCGAGTCTAAACATTTGAGGAGCAAATCTTCGGCAGTTCGACGATAAAGTTCATCGTCAATTAAAACATACTTGAAAGCCAAACACCGAATATTTCTCTTTGCGCCACGACCAGGATCTCTCAAATACGACATAAGAGGAACCCTCAAATCCTGGGCTTCGGCCAAGACGATTGAATCATCTTTTTTGGCCGAATCAGAACTAACAGCTGCATCACCGGTCAGACCGGTCTCTGGACCGGTTTGACCGGTCTGGGCGGTCAGACCGGTTGCGCTGACCGGTCGGACCGGTGCGTCCAGAACCAGACACTCGGCTTTCGTTTGCATCGGTTTGCGAATGTTGAAATATTTTTTCGTAACATTATAGCCAGATGCTTGTTGCGCCAGAGTATTTGCCTTTCCATTCTCCTCCCTCGGAATATGTTTGATAATAAATTCATCGAAAGAGGAAATAATATCGAGGTATTTATCAAGATATGCATTTAGAGAACCATTATAACACTGGCATACCTTAGATACTTGCTGCACCACCAGAAGAGAATCTCCAAAGGCTTCAACATGCTTCACGCCCATGGATTGCAAGAATTCCAAACCAAATAGAAGACTTCATACTCAACTTGATTATTTATGCAATCCTCCTTTGATCGGTTTGAGAACTCAGAATACCACTACTTGGAGAAATCAAGACAGCATCAATTCTTTGACCATCACCACAAACCGATCCATCGAAATATAATTCCGTGGTGTGCAAGTAACATAGCCGACTTCTAGATCATGCTTGTCATTAATCCGATGCTCAACAATGAAATCCGCTATGATTTGACCTCTCATAGATTCCAAGGATTCACAAGCCAAATCATACTCAACTAAAACATAAACCCACTCGCCGATTCTATCACTTAAAATCGGCTTTTGTAACATGCGCTTGAGCACATCAGTTTGACATACTACTATGCAAGTAGTAGATAGTAGATAATGTTTTAATTTGGTACAAGCATAATAGAGAGACAAATATAACTTCTCAGTAAAAGTATACCTTGTCTCCACATTAATAAGTCATTGGCTTATATAAGTGATGACATACTCTTTGTCTTCGGTTTCTTGAGTCAAAACAGCCACAATGATCTTGTCTTTAGCAGCCACATAAAGCCTGAAAGAAACCCTTCTCTTAGGCGCCTTGAGCACAGGTGGTGAAGACAAATAAACCTTGATCTTTTCGAAGACCTCTTGCTATTCTGCCTCCAAGTAAATTCGGTTTCATTCTTTAACCGAAGAATACAAGTAAGAGCGTCAATATGTCTTATTACAAATAGTTTGCCAATTTTCTAGCTCGAATTGAAAAACTCCTAATTTGGCTTTTATCCACTGATGTTGCAATTTTCAACCAGCTCAAGACCTCAAATACAAGATCAAAGTCTTGAGAGCCCCTTGCAAACTGATCTGTTGCATAGAATCTTCATGAGGTAAATTATCATTTGCTAATATTTTGCCCCCCGAGCACTTAAATGTCGTCGAGCTCCATATTGCTGCTCTCTTGGTGTAGCCTCATGATCCACTAGCTCCTCATTGCTTTGTACCGAGAATGTTAGCGGTGTTTCTCCATCGCAAGGAACCGAAACAGGCATTGCCGATTCGGCTTTCTGTTCTGCTGCAACCTCAACCGGTCTGACCGGTTGCTCTGGTCGGTTAGACCGGTCGCTTGTACCGATCAGACCGGTCTCCTGAGGTGGTTTGACCGGTCGTGCTGGCTGGTCAACTGCTTTGACCCTCCATACCTTGCCTTGAGGGACCATTGGTTTCTAGTGGTTGGATTGTTTGTCCCTCAGCCTCTTGAACTCTTTTTCCTTCTTCTCCTGAGCACGTAGACGTTGCAGCTTCCTTCTTTGAGTACGAGTCAACCCTGAAGGACACAATCTTAATTGAAAGTACTTTGATATCGAGTTACTACTGCTGGCCTCATGATCATTGGCCATGATCGGCCTTTGGATAGAAGGATTAACCGATTTACCAAAAACCATCGGCCTTGTACCCGCATTATTGACAACCACTTTGATATTGCCGATTTGCACAACATCATTGGCTTTAGCTTTCTCTGGATCAATAGTGGGTTATACCTCTTCTTTCTTCTCCTTGACATGGTAAACCTGTCTCGGAGAATGAGCTTTGCCCGGCCTCTGATGAGACCGGTCTGACCGGTCAGCGGCGACCGGTCTGACCGGTGCAGGCTGTCGCCTCTGACCTGATTGGTTGGATCTCAATCGGTCATGCACTGGTCACGCAACCTTGCCGAACACAGGCCTTCTGTGATTCTCCTCCCTGTGGTGAGATGGTGGGTATAGCATCGGATAACAATACATCCAAATTCCATCATGCCCCCATGTAGGACAAGAAAAACCCGATGCCGGTGACGCCCATGACGTAGCAGCATACACCTTCTGAGGAGGCAATACTATAGTGCTATCACCCCTACGTTTGCTGGATTCTCCCCTAGGAGAAGAATGCTTTCCTTGACGCGGAGGTGAACTTGGTTCTTTTTTTAGTGGCCGATCTTTTGGAACGGCCTTTGTGTATTTGTGCAGTAACTGAGCGAAGGTGAGCTTCTGCTTTGTAAAACTCCCCTGCACCTTTGACTCATTAACCTTTTGAGTACCTCCTTCCGGCCGCTTAGGCTTGAAAGTTCTGGGCCGGCCTTTTGTCTGACCGGTTGAGGCGACCGATCTGACCGGTCGTGCCTGATTTGCAGGCCGACTCGTCTTTTGAAAGGAACTTTCTTTCCCCCCGGGCCTTGAAGTTTTGACAGTGATCTTCAATGACTCCTTTCCATCAGGAGTTTTCTCCATCGTCACTTCCCTAGCCTGAATCTTGTCATTAATAATTTTCGGCCTTGGCTCACCAATGATAATATTTTTTCCTTTTGCTCCTTCGGCTTGTTCCGGCCAAATGAGTACCTTGACATTATCCAAATCAATCGTATGGACAGGGAATGACGCCTTGTCATCTTTTACCTCATGCATTACCAATCGTCCTTCATTAACGGCCGATTGGATTTTTCATCGAAAGATATTGCAATTATTAGTTGCATGAAAAAAAGTATTATGCCACTTGCAATATGCATGCCGCTCCAGCTCCTCAAGTGGTGGTATGACATGAGACAACTTGATGTTTCCGCTTCTAAGTAATTCATCAAATATACGATCACACTTAGAAAAAAATCAAAAGTGAAACGAGCTTGTTCTTGCCGATTCTTTGGAATCGGCTTAAGCGATGAACAAGAACATGGCTTTGCATCTGATGGCCATATGAATTCAGCAACATAAGCTTCATTTTTCTCATCGTCCGAATCAGATTTACAATCGACATGTATGGACCGATGAGTATTATGGGCATCTTTTGTGCTCTGGAGTCTAAATTCTAAACCCAAAACTTTCATGTGCAAATAATTAATAGTGTAGTACTCAAAGCCTTCGAGTTCTTTTTTCAAATAAGAACGCAAACCATCAAAAGCCAAATCAGCCAATTCCTTTTCAGAAACTGTTAAATTGAAACATCGGTTCTTTATATCTTTAAACCTTCGGAAGTAATCCGAAGCAGCCTCATCTTGGCCTTGCCTAACCGATGCCAAATCCGACAGTTTAGCTTCATTGTACCCATTATAAAAACGATCATGAAACTTACGTTCCAACTGATTCCAAGATTGAATAGAATTCGGGGCCAATGAAGAAAACCAAGAAAAAGCGGTTCCAGTCAAAGATAATGAAAATAAGCGAATGCGCAAAGCCTCATGAAAACCAGCTTTTCCCAGTTGTAAGATATATTAGTCAATGTGCTCCCAAGGTGCTTTATTATCATCACCACTAAATTTCACAAAATCAGGAACACACCAACCAGCAGGAAAAGAAACTAAATCAAATTCAGAAGGATATGGCTTTTGGTATAATGTAGAATTACCTATATCCACACCGAATTTAGTTTTCATCGCACTAGCCGGATCCTCTTTTAACCTAGCGGGATCGGCTGTACCAGCTGCAATGGTGATGTTTGCCCTGCAAAATAGCTCGTCGGCATGCCATATAGTGGTTCTTGAACAGATGCTAGCATAGCCGATGAATTAGCAGTTTGGAAAGCACAATTATCATCTACGGATTTGCCTTTTTCATGATATCTATTTGATCTTTTAAATCATTCATGGGCTTATATATATCAGCAATTTTCTTATCCATAATAGATGATAATTGGCTAAACAAGTCGGAAGATGAAGTGTTTACATTTCTTATTACCTCGACTTGCTTATTCTTGAGCGTGAAGGAGGGCATCACAAAGTCTTGAACCCTCGTGACCTGGCCTTTGCTGATTTTTCTTAAATCCCTTCAAGAATTGTGCTTTGAAGTGCTCCCTGACCACCAGGTACTCTTGGCGCTCCTCCTCACTGAGTTCCTCGATAGATGTGGAGATGTTGCCTTCGTCGAGGTCGGTGATGACGCCCATTTTCTTTGAGAACTAGATTAGATCGGTTTAAAAACCAGATTAATCTGTCCCCAGCGGAGTCGCCAAAAAGTGTGTTGACACTAATTTGCGCCAACACACTCGATCAACACCAGCAGCCTCCCTGCGCAGACCGGTTAGACCGGTATAGAGGACCGGTCAGACCGGTATAGCGGACCGGTCAGACCGGTACTCCAGGAAGACGGCGAAGACCTAGAACCAAGAGCTCGGGAGGGACCCCGTCGGAGCTAATGGAGCTAGGGTTGCTCTGAGGTCGGTAGGCCACTCAGAATGCCATCGAACGCCGTGAAGACGAGCGAAGAATAGCAGATGGGGTTGGAAAAGTTAGGGTTTAGAGGTAAAAGGTAAAGGATAAATGTGTGAATTGATTGGGATTAACCTCAATCGGCCTTAGCCTTTATATTTATAGGCCGGGGAAGACGTACCCCTTCACGAGTAGGATTACATGAGGACTCTTTACAAAAACCCTAATTCTACTCGGACTGTACAGATCAGACCGGTCTGACGGGTCGGCCCGACCGGTCAGACCGGTCGACCTGAGCAGGTGCCAAATTTGGCTGTCAACACCCCTGAACGGAACCAAGGACATCTCGCTGTCCATACGGGAGAAAAATGTGTAGCAGCACAGTTGTGTGTCCATGTCCATCTCAAATCCTGCACAAAAAGACCACAACAGCAAGTGAATGCGCTAGCACTAAATGGGTTGGATGCAATGTTGACAGAGGAAGTACTTCAACAACTAGATATAGAGGACCATCTAGCCTCTGACTTTGTCAGTTGTCCCTCAATGCCCTCGCTGGTACTGCGCAAGGGGAGGCCTTAGTAGTAAGAACTCTATTGCAGAACAAGACCATGTTGATTTTGGTAGATAGTTGTAGTGCTCACAGTTTCATCAGTTTATGCAAAGTCTGAATGTTCCAATAGTACCTATGTGTCCACAGCAAGTGAGACTGGCAAATGGTGACACCTGGTCACAGATCAGTGGGTTCCTCAACTGGCATGGTGGCTGTGTGCACTGACATGAAAGTGCTGGACATGCCAGCCTATGATGCAATCCTAGGTTATGACGGGTTGAAAGCTAATAGTCCTATGCAATGTAAAGCTAACAAGACTTTGGAGTTTCATCATAATGGCCAGCAGGTGCATGAACATGGACCGAGCTGTGACCGGATGCGGCAAACATCATGGTGCCCCCGGTTTCAGCAAGGTGAAGTCATCAGATGCATGCACCCATGCAACAGAGCCCGGCTTCTCCTAACTACCTAGTTTAGATTATGCGACAATTACAAATTGTCGTAGACATTAAGATTACAGAGGTTTCAGGCCACAGCACTTGTCGGTTTATTACTACACCGTGACACCATGGAGACCAACCTGTGCACTGCAAGTTGAACATCTGAAGAGGAAATGAACTGCATCTGCCCTTATAGTCAAAGTTGATCTTATTTCTGCAACTATCTTTTCAGCAAGATCCATATCTAATCCAAATCAAATAATGCATCTTGATCGAGTTCTCTGTAACCCGCGATATATCTTCTTTAGGGGGCAAAAGGAAGCATGTAAACCACGATAGTAACATATAGTACATTTTAGTGATACGTGATGACATCTGATGTGTTTCCCATTGAACAAGCAAAATGCTCATCCTATGTAATTGGTGATGTCAACACGAAGAACAGACCAAGGACCGGAGCAGGGGATTCAGTCTCCAACAGTCGTTGACTGGCTCATATTATCATATCCTATTGATGGCTTTCTACACGTCTGCAATAGGACAGTGTACCTTCCGACTATTGTTTAATAGACTGTTCTGCAAGTAAAAAAACAAAACCTAGTTGATCAATGCCCTGATTTTCATTAAGAGATGACAAGGTTCTCTAAACTGGGATTGTTTAACATGTATGCGTGGCGATACACGTGATGTGCCGATTAACATCTACGTGAAAGTTTGAGTCTTTGATAGAAGCCACACCAAATTGCAACAACTAGGTACAGGTTGCCTAACGGTGACATGTGTTGGACAATTGGATCATGTAAAGATTTGGTCCCATTTCTTTATCAGATTCCGTTTACTAACTACTACATTATAACATACTCATCAAGTTGCAGTTAACTAATGTGTCTCCCTGTTGTTCCAGCATAACTCTCAATGCACCCATCATAAGGAAGGTATGAGAAGTCACTTTATATGTAAGGTTGCATTAAACTAGGCTAAGAACCTTATTGAGCTAATGATCCCTAACGCTGTGCAACTGTTTACATATCCAAGGAATCCTCTTGTTGCATGCTTCCATTGGTTGGCTTAATATTTTGGAAATTGGATCCGTGTTTGCTTCTAAAACACATCGCGTCCAACACTAGTTAATTACTTGATTAGGATTTCAAGATACAGCCTAGGATTGCTTAATTCTAAAAAACTCGGTCTGCGAGGGACCAATTGACCTAGCACCCTTTGGCAGGATTGCTTAATTCTTGCAACTGAAGAAAATAAAGAAGTCACAATAATCTTGCTGGTTATTTTTTCAAGCTTCATAATACCTAAATGAAAAGTTTTTATCCCTCAAAATTGATTACCAAATCCTGTAAAAGCTTTTTCTTTGTTTATGTTTATGTGTACTTTTGCTTATGATTGGAAACCAGGAAAATATTGTTGCTTTTACAGCATAATGATGCAGCAGAAAAGAACATCCAAAGATAGGAATTGCCAGTGGTGTATGATACAGCATAAAAAAGCTGTTCTGTCACATTTGCAATATTGTTGCTTCCTATGGTACACATTAATGATGAGCTGAAAACGATTGTTTCATTGATGAACCTACAAGATGTGGATACCTGATAGTCTTACGGGAACAAGTAACCCTTTTGTTGAGAGTTGAGACTGCCAAGCTCTTGCTCAAGCACAGAATGAAACTTTACAATAGCATCTGACCGATGAAATGTTCATCTTGTATTCTTGAGTCTGCAATATCATCTCTGATTAGTATAAACATAATTTGTAGGTACTGTTACAATATTGTCTTTTATTTATCTAGGATGTTTCATTATCTTACTGTATATATACTATGGTATAGATTCTACACTGACAATAATACTTATATAACATGGATGGATTTGTCACATAAAAGTTGCTGAAAAGTAATATATATCTAGGTGTCTTGTGCGTCCTGATATCTACTCCTAGGTCACTAGCTAGATACTTGAATATCTAAATTCTACTGTGGCTTGCTTGCCAATTCATCCATGAGCTAGATTACTTGCTGAAGCTACCAAAAAATAAAACTAAGTTTCTATCTGTCACATCTGCTAACATATTAAAAAGGCAACTATTTATTGAATATCCATGTAAAATATATGAATATTGGAAACTACTCTTTCCCATATATATGTTTCTTTCTCAAATAAGGAAATTAAGTGCTCGATGTTTTTTTTTTGCAAAAAGCTACATTAATAGAGTCCTCCATCCATCTCGTTACACAGATAAAATGCTGACATTGAGTACGTATCTAATAAGTATACACCTCATTCATCATAAACCAAGGTGAGATATTAACCAATTCAAAATTCCAAGTTGGAAATCTCACCAAAAGATATAATATAGCTTTCTTAAATGGGGAAGACAATTATAATAATCAGGTAGTTGAAGGAAGCCTAACCAATTATGCTGCTTCTTTCAGCAATGCTAATGGAAATGAGGACAGATGCTCCAAATTTAAAAGCCCCTGTTGACATTGACAGTGATGCTCATGACGACCACTATGATGCGGACACACAATCTATTGATATATACGTATATAATATTGAAGCACATAGATCACATTACAGGCTGCATGATTGGTTCACACTAACTGAAAACCTGGCTGGATGCAAGCTGAAACTTCTACACAAGTACATGTGTATGCATGCTCATCCACCCACCATAACCGTTTTGGTTGTAACCACATTGGTGTCTGGTGATGATGAGTCATATGGGCGGGAAGAAACGTATTGGGTGCTAATTGTATCATCTGTCTAGGTTCTAATAAGCACGTTAATTAATTTGTACAAGGACCATTTGTATCTAATGCATAATCCATACTAAAATCCAAGATTTTCTTTCTACTCAGTACCTCTGCAGCTCTGCTTGTGGCTTAGTAATGTTAGGCACATGTCATATCTACAAATATTGGCTGGTTAGTTGGATGATTCGAACAGGACATGCGGGACAGAAGTTAAGGGATAGTCCATGGAACATATTGGATGGAGCTATGTGGCTGTATGCAGCAGACCAAGTGAAATTTGCACTCTGTTCTGATTTCTCCTCTTTGTTGCAGTTCAAACATTCAAAAGCTCTGGCATGCCATTTGTTGACGCTAATCTGGTCAACACACCGGTGCCCTAGAACGCGCGGATCGTAAACGATCTTCACCAGCGAGCTTCAGACAGGACCGGTCAGACCGGTTCCTCCAACCGGTCAGACCGGTTGGGGGCAGAAACTCACGAAAACCTAGAACCTCAAGCTCGGGAGGGACCCCGTCGGAGCTCGAAGATCTAGGGTTGCCTTGAGGTCGGCAGGCCACTCAAGACGCCCTTGAACGCCGTAGAGACGAGCAAAGAACAGCAAAGGGGTTGGAAAAGATTTGGATTTGGGTAAAAGGTAAAAGAGATTGTATTGATTCGATTGTGGTTAGAAAACCCTCAATCGGCCGCAGCCTTTATATTTATAGGCCGGGGAGGACATACCCCTTCAAAAACGGATTACAATAGGACTCTTAACATGAAACCCTAACCCTACTCGGATTACAGGCCCAGACCGGCCCAACCGGTCAGACCGGTCGGCCTCGGTTATTGCCAATTTTGGCCTCCAACACCATTCTGAGCGTCCTTTTGCTTAGCTAGAACTCAATCAGTATTAGTCAGGGATGAGAACAGCATGCAAGGTAGAAAGGAAGTTTCCTATGATGTATGTATATCTTTGACCTTCAAAAAAAATGTATGTATATCTTTTATCTATATTTGTTCTAGTTCAAACCTCAAAGTACGCAATTTTACCACGCCATCTCCCCTCTGTCAGTGAAAGTAGTTGTATGTTTGGTGAAAGATTAACTACGAAACCGTGTTGTTGTTGCTGCTGCTCTTCAGTTTAAAAAAAGAACCGAAGCAAAAGGAAAACGAAAAGGACAAAGAAAACAAATATTTGATATCTACAGAGAGAAAACAGAAAACCCTGAAGCATTGTGATGTGCAGCTAAACCACCAGATTATCGGTACAGTGCTTAATAATAGGAAAGCTATTTGCAATGAATAAAGCATCCCTGAAACTAATTCTATTGTTGAACATATATTACTCTCCTGCAATCAACATCCTGATGGAGTACTACTATAGATTGTTCCTTATTGCTACAGTATTTTGATGCGTACATCTCTTGAAGATTCTGAACAAAATTCCTTTTTGCTTGTGAATTTCTGACCACGGCCGCAACTAATGCAAATTGTATGCATGTACACAGGACTTCTAGGACCACAGGATGTCAGGATCACTCCAATTGCACAACTGATCTTTTGAAAAAGGCTTTAATTAGGGCCCTAGAGTAAGTATCACATATACGCGGTTAGTACTTAATGGTTCTCAACTTTTGTCCTAAGCTAATATAAAAGAAGACTAAATGTCAGACTATTTAGAAGTGGGCCCGCATACTATATATATACTACACATATTCGTGTGGGCAAAAAATCCACGTCTTGGAGGTCTTGCTGGAAGCACTAACAATGCGACACTTGTCCATTGTTTATACTTATAAGTACACTGTCTAATCAGCTTTCTCGACAGAAGGAAATATAACTACGTACTATGAGAATAGAGTAAACAACTTATGCTAAAATCAAATATTCAAATTTACAATGTTGCGTTGTGCGAAAACTGTGACTTTTTTGGTGTTGTTTTAATTTGTACTCGGTCAAAGAAGTAACCTGTCATGGGTGAGGGCCACATACTCAAACATCGATCTCGACCAAAAAGGATAAGGCCAGGTCAGGTGTATGTATACAGCAGATGAAGCTATAGGACGATTTACAAGTTGACGAAGCCTTGTTTGCCAGCACCAAAACATAAGCACGCTGTACAACATTGAAAGATCACCGTGTTCGGCTCCAGCCTCCAGCTCCAGCCCTACAGTATTTCTCTCTCACACCACTCCAGCTCCAGCCTCCAGCCACCAGCAGGTAACAGTATTTCTCTCTCACACCACTCCAGCTCCAGCTCCAACTTGCCGAACACGGTGAATGGAAAGACGATGGTTGGTATTCAACGTTGAAATTTGAGACCAACGAATCAGTTGATCTTTAATTAATTATATATATATCTAATAATGAGTCATGCATGCTAAGTAGTAGTGGTCAACTAACACTGACAAGTAGCTGATGAGCATCATGCATGCATGTTTGTTTATTTATTTATTTTGATGAACCATGCATAGAGAAAATTCGAGAAAATTATATTGTTGGCAACTAAAATAGCGTGTCATGTCCGCGGCCGTATCAAAGTGAGATTAACAACTAAAATAGCGTTGGCGTGCGTGTGACACACACAACGCTTTGCTTTGCTTTATTTGCCGCGCGCCAGGGCCAGGCCGGGGAAGGGAACAGGTAGCTCCTTGCGTTGTTAGTAGGGACCCTGCCTGGCACGTGTCAGCCCACACGAACCTACCTCTCCTGCTGCTCTATTCCATCTGTGTATATATCCGTCATTATACTAGTATTTTATTTCAGTGCAAATTTTCAAACAAAAAAACTATATATGTATTTACGATATGAATAATCATCCGTGCATGCATCTGTTTAATTTGTAGCATAAAAAGAATCGATCAGTGCATGCATGGTGCATATACGTACATATATATACCATGCATATACCTGTATATATATATATACGTACGTACGTACGTAGATAGAGATGCATGGCATCACACAATGCATTTATATTAATTTATTTGTGCATGCATGCATGCATGGGAGTTGAAGCAGATCGAGGAAGCTTCTAGTTTACTTGCAGTCCTTGATCGAGACTATATATGCCAAGTATATATATATATATATATATATATATATATATATATATATATATTAGCTAGGCTGTTGTTGCGCGCCTACGTAGGCGAGCATGATATGTGCAGGAAGCCACCAGCTACGTACGGACCATTACAAACACAAGAAAACACAGTGGCTAGCTGCTTAATAAGCAACAAGAGCCTAGCTAGCTAATGAAGAGGCAGCAGTGCGTTTGGTTGGCTCTCGGATCTGCAATGCATAGCATTTGGCTCTGGCTCCCTGCTAATCATCTTAATTAATTGTATATTAACGACGCGTCTTAGTATTAGATCGACTAGCTAATTAATCAACAAGCTATACCCAGCCAGCCACATATCATCAGCTCTGATCGATCGAGGAGAGAGAAACTAATTAACCAGACAGCAGGCTAGAGAGAGAGAGAGCCTAGCTAGGAAGCTGCGTGCGTCTCCCGCACACAAAGACTTGCTTTTTGGGGCGGCCGGCCGGCCGGGGCTGCCGCCATGGCCACCCATACATGCACCACCTAAACCTCTATAAAACCCCCCATGGCCCCTGCTACTGCTATCAACCCCAACGGATCGATCGGATCGGATCCCACAGCCTAGCCTGCTGCAGGCCTCCCTCCGATTTTGCTTTGCTTTGCTAATTAAACGACTCATCCCTCATCATCTTCCTCTCTTTCTCTCCAAAGCTAGCTATAGCCTACACACCTACAGCAAGCAAGCAAGCAGCAAGCAATGGGGCGGTCAAAACCGTGTTGTTGTTGTTGTTGTTGTTGCTCTTCAGTTTAAATAAATAACCGAAGCAAAAGGAAAACGAAAAGGACAAAGAAAACAAATATTTGATATCTACAGAGAGAACAGAAAACCCTGAAGCATTGTGATGTGCAGCTAAACCACCAGATTATCGGTACAGTGCTTAATAATAGGAAAGCTATTTGCAATGAATAAAGCATCCCTGAAACTAATTCTATTGTTGAACATATATTACTCTCCTGCAATCAACATCCTGATGGAGTACTACTATAGATTGTTCCTTATTGCTAATACATGCCTGCATTACACAGTGATGTACTACAGTATTTTGATGCGTACATCTCTTGAAGATTCTGAACAAAATTCCTTTTTGCTTGTGAATTTCTGACCACGGCCGCAACCAATGCAAACTGGTATGCATGTACACAGGACTTCTAGGACCACAGGATCACTCCAATTGCACAACTAATCTTTTGAAAAAGGCTTTAATTAGGGTCCTAGAGTAAGTATCACATTGCATCTATATATGTGGTTATAGTACTTAATGGTTCACAACTTTTGTCCTAGCTAATATAAAAAGAAGACTAAATGTCAGACAATTTAGAAGTGGGCCCGCATACTATATATATATATATACACATATTCGTGTGGGCAAAAAAAAATGAGGGGATGGCCCACGTCTTGGAGATCTTGCTGGAAGCACTAACAATGTGACACTTGTCCATTGTTTATATGTTATAAGTACACTGTCTAATCAGCTTTCTCGACAGAAGGAAATATAACTACTATGAGAATAAAGTAAACACCTTATGCTAAAAATCAAATTTACAATGTTGCGTTGTGCGAAAACTGTGGCTTTTTTGGTGTTGTTTTAATTTGTACTCGGTCAAAAAAGTATCGTGTCGTGGGTGAGGGCCACGTACTCAAACATCGATCTCGACCAAAAAGGATAAGGTGTATGTATACAGCAGACGAAGCTATAGGAACACGATTTATAAGTTGACGAAGCCTTCTTTGCCAGCACCAAAACATAGGCACTACAACATTGAAAGATTGCCTAATGGAAAGATGGTTAGTATTCAACGTTGAAATTTGAGACGAACGAATCAGTTGATCTTTAATTAATTATATATATCTAATGAGTCATGCATGCTAAGTAGTAGTGGTCAACTAACACTGACAGCTAGCTGATGAGCATCATGCATGCATGTTTCAATATTGTTTATTTATTTTGATGAACCATAGAGAAAATTCGAGAAATTTATATTGTTGGCAAAATGGATGGACAAAAATTGATGAGCTAGCTATTAGTCACTTGAAAAGTCAAATTTCCATGTGTTGTGGGCAAAACCCTGCCAACTAGAATAATGTTCACTCCCACCCACATGCCCAAGCAAAACAATACTCATATAGGTAGGTCACAGAGATGACCAAGATGTAATGGTGGTGCAGGTCAACCATGCATATACAAGTAGGCATGAATCGAATATATTATTATTCTAATAAAAAAGTGCTGGCTAATAATCAGAAGGGTCATCCATCCATCAGACCATCACTTGGCAAACTAATAAAGGCCAGTTGGGCCAATGGGGAGCACACAATCCACAAGTGGGCCCCACATGGCTAGCCCCCTATAGGTGGGCCCCAGCACCAATCCTATATATCTTCCGGTAGATTTTTTTCTCCCCCACCTTCCAGTGTTTGAGATTCGTGCAACTATCTCCAACCATTGGATCAATACATCCAAACCCTAACCCCTCACCCTCTCTCCCTACCGTGCTCTCCCCCGTGCTCCCGAAGCCACGCACCACCCAACGCAGGCCGGCGCCCGCACCGCCGCCGGCCCTTCCTGTCTCGTCGCCGAGCCTCCCCTGCTCCGCCGCCGCGCCTCTATGACGCCGCGCGCTGCCCCGCCGTTGCTGCTACTCCGCGCGAGCGCGCCGCCGCTGCCCGCACGCGCCAAGCTCACCGGCCGCCGCGTGCCGAGCTCGCCGGCTCCCGTTGCCTGCTCGCGCCGCCGGCGTGTGCCAAGCTTGCCGGCCGCTGCTTGCCCGTTCGTGCAGCCGCCGCTCCGA
This sequence comes from Panicum virgatum, assembly GCF_016808335.1. Classification (NCBI taxonomy): domain Eukaryota; kingdom Viridiplantae; phylum Streptophyta; class Magnoliopsida; order Poales; family Poaceae; genus Panicum; species Panicum virgatum. The sequence continues at coordinate 647,137 of NC_053139.1, read as the reverse complement.
GCGGACCCGCGCAACCGCACGTCGACCTCGCCGGAGAAGAAGCAGGCTGCTCGCCGGAGAAGCACGTTCAACATTTCAAATTAGTATTTCCAACATTCCATTCTTCTAATTTCAACATTTCGTATATATTTACAGTTCCAACAATTTGAAGTCAAATGTTGAACCTGTTTATAGAAAATGTTAAGTGAATTCTGTTAAGATGTTGAACATATTTGCAACAGCTAATTGGGCCAAATGGGCTTTAAAGATGAATGATTTATCTACCTTCCACAAGAAGATATATATAGGAGCCCCCGGGCCCCTGACCGTAGCTTCGTTGTGTCATGTCCGCGGCCGTATCAAAGTGATCAGATTACCAACTACAAGTAGCTTCGTTGTGCAGTCCTTGATCGAGAATATATACAAGTATAAATTAGCTAGGCTAGCTGTTGTTGCCTACGTAGAGCATGATATTTGCAGGACGCCACCAGCAAGGTAGATCAGACTCAGAGGCACGCACACATATATATATATAACAATGGTCGTACGTACGGACCATTACAAACACAAAAAACACGTACAGTGGCTGCTTAATACGCAAGCCTAGCTAGCTAATGAATTAGAAGCAGCAGTGCGTTGCGTCAATAACGACGCGTCTTAGTATTAGACTAGCTAATTAATCAAGAAGCTAGCTACATACACCCAGCCAGCTCCCAAGTCAGCACTACATATCATCAGCTCTGATCGATCGAGGAGAGAGAAACTAATTAAGCAGACAGGCTAGAGAGAGACGGACACAGAGACGAGAGAGTGACTGAGAGAGAGAGAGAGAGAGAGAGAGAGAGAGAGAGAGAGATAGAGACTAGGAAGCTACGTCTCCCGTACACAAAGACTTGCTTTTTGGGCGGCTGGCCGCCCGGGGCTGCCGCCAATGGCCACCCATGCACCACCTAAACCCCTATAAAGCCCCCCATGGCCCCTGCTACTGCTATCAACCCCAACGGATCGATCTGAATCGATCGGATCCCACAGCCTAGCCTGCTGCAGGCCTCCCTCCGATTTTGCTTTGCTTTGCTAATTAAACGACTCATCCCTCATCATCTTCCTCTCTTTCTCTCCAAAGCTAGCTATAGCCTACACACCTACAGCAAGCAAGCAAGCAGCAAGCAATGGGGCGGTCACCGTGCTGCGACCAGGACGCCGGCGTGAAGAAGGGGCCCTGGACGCCCGAGGAGGACAAGCTGCTGGTGGACTACATCAAGGACAGCAAGGGCCACGGCAGCTGGCGCCGCCTCCCCAAGCTCGCCGGGCTCAACCGCTGCGGCAAGAGCTGCCGCCTCCGCTGGACCAACTACCTCCGCCCGGACATCAAGCGCGGCCGCTTCACCGACGAGGAGGAGAAGCTCATCATCCACCTCCACTCAATCCTCGGCAACAAGTACGTTGATTTTTGTTCCTTGCTTAGGCCTACCTGTCCTTAATAATAACCATGCATGCATGTCGCCGATCGATGAGCTCAACTAAGCTAGCTAGCTAGCTAATAATAACCATGGCGGTGTACATACAGGTGGTCTTCCATCGCCACCAAGCTCCCCGGCCGGACGGACAACGAGATAAAGAACTACTGGAACACGCACCTCCGCAAGAAGCTCCTGAGCATGGGCATCGACCCCGTCACGCACCGCCCGCGCACCGACCTCAGCCTCCTCGCCGGCATCCCCAACCTGCTCACTGCCGCCGCCGCCGCGCAGCAGCCACCCAACACCTGCTGGGACATCAACGCCCTCCGCCTCCAGGCCGACGCCGCCAAGTACCAGCTCCTCCAGGGCCTCCTCCGCGCGCTTTCCGCCCCTCCCGCCGTCGACCTCATGGCCCTCCTTGCCGCCACCAATAATAATGGAGGCGGGCTCGTCACCCAGCCCCAGCCCGCCGCCGGCGTTGACCACCAGCAGTACGACGGCCTGCTCAACCTGCCGGCCTTGACCAGCGTGCCGCCCGCGACGACGCTACCAGCAGCGATGTCCTCCTCCTTCTCCGGGCTGCTCAGCAGCAGCTTCGGCGGCGCCGGGAGCGCTCTCGCCGGGGACGGCCTCAGCTCCACGGACCTCGGCCACAGCGGGAGCAGCAATATGACGGCAGCGATGGCGCCGCCGCCGCCTTTGGTAGTGGCGGCCAAGGAATGCAATAATGGCGGCGGCACATCGACGCCTTGCGACGACACGCCGGCGTCGAGCCCGTTCGAGGGGCTGGAGAACATCAACCTCGATGACGAATTCAACAGCGACAGTTGGAAGGACTTGCTAGAGTGAGTATATATCGTAGCAGCAGCTCGATCTCCTATATACTATCAAACTGTTTTTTTTTCTCCTTCTAGCTAGTAGCTAATCTGCCTATTACAATTTTAGGGATATATATATATATATATATACTCTAGTATTTATTTATTATTAACAGCTAGACTTTTGCTAAACAATAAACTTGCCTCTGATTAACCGGCCGTTTTATTTCTTATGCAGGCAAATGTCATGGTTGAACAACCCGAATGATCAGCAGCAGCTGATGTGAGAATAATGAACAGATGACATATATCTTTCATATATAGCAGATGAAGTTGTTAAAAAGATGCATGGATGCATGGAGAGACGACAGTTCCTTTGATTGGTTTCACACTTCGTCGGAGATGTGAATGAAGTTTGTTTGTTGATAGGAAAAAAAGGTGGTTTGACTATATATACCCACAGCTAGCGATATGTACAGAGAAAGAACGACAGAAAGACATGCTGCACGTATACTCACTTTCAATGTTTTCAATTTGTTTTTTTTTAGTTTTTTCCCCTCGTTTTGCCTTTGGCAAGGAGGATGTGTGTAATGATTAGCTTGTGACGACATAAACTAAACGAAGTTTCATTTTCCACACCCAAGCAGTGCAGTGTGACTATCTGTTCTCAGTTGAAGACACGCCATTTTCTATTAATGTTTACTGTCTAAAGTGCTTCTATTGGGCGTCCTTTCCAATTGACCATTTTGTTCCATTATTATTATACGTATGTACTGGAGAGACCATTATTTCAATCACCCCATGCATACCATATCGGCGACACAAAGACTATATATATACATCCATGTATGGCTGCTAAATTCTACTGTCTAATTTAATATTATAACATTTTTAGACATGTTGAATATATATATATAGAGAGAGATACACAATTAATAAAGTGCTTAATAATTAATATGAACAAGCAGATGTGTGAGAAGACCAGTTTTAATCTAAGCAGTACTTTATTCAGTGTACAGTAGGACGGACGCTCTAAATTATACATGAAGATTAATTATATTATTATGCACGTCATTATCTAGAAAATGTTATTATCCGCATATATGTTGTTAACTAAATATAAAATCAATATAGAGAAGCTAGCTAGATAGCCCTCCCCTGCATGCATTGGGTCTTTTCAAAACGAGCGAGGTTACTTGTTTGAGGAGAATTGATCACTAGCACACACATCACTACCCAGGGTAGATGCATATGATAGCATGTAAACGGTATAACATTAAAAAAATAGTTAGTTGGGGTTGGAGAAGGATGGGTAACTTGTGAGAGTGGAGAAACTGTGAGAAAGTAAATTACTACCCTAATCTCATCTTCTAGAACTACAAATAAACTTGTGACATGCATGGTTTTTACTGACCAGTCCAAAAAACAGTATATATATAGTTGTTCAGTGTAAATCTAACTAGCTCGTACGTGCCTAGCTAGGTTAATATGTGGGCAGTCATAATTATTTGACCAAATTACTCAAATTAAATTAGGCTAACTGGTAGTCCGTTTTATTTCAATAACAGAGACGAATAACTTATGTTCAAAGGATGAATGGTAGGAATGCAGAATGAGAAAAGCAAATTAAAAAGAGACATGCATCCGGTGTGCTTGGACCGCTTTCTGCAGGCATGCCTTGTTTGCTTGTGCATGGCTTATTGTCCAGATTCCTGCTTTCGAATGAGAGAAATGGAAATATCATCAGCTGCTTGAGTGTACTTTTAGTTAAAACGGCAGCAGCTACTAATAGTGATGTGATGTCTCAGGTTCAAACAATAATATTCATATATAAATTTAATTTAACTATGTGATGCTTCCTCTTTTTTCCTCTGCAACTGCATGCCCCAGCTGGGGAACACAAGTCATGCAATTAGTTAGCAGTAGGTAGGCCTCATTTCCCGACACTACAAGCCATTGACGGTCCTACCTTGCACTTGCATATCATCTGCCCAGGCCTCCTCTATGCTTATGCTCAAAATAAAGCTTTATTGGAATCTCTTTTAGCAGACCTAGCAGCTATCCCTGGGTGCATGCTTATGCAATCCGTTTTACACCAAAAGCTTCCAGGCTTTGCAGTTGACAAAGTGATCACACTTAAACGTAATAAGCTACCTTCCTTGGAACTTCTTCATGGAAATTAAACTACTAGGTCAGTAAAAAGTTTTTTACTATATCCTCTTTCTGCTGGTAAGACATGCAGTTTTGCGATTTTACTAAGAATGAAAGGTGAATTATGGTTGTTGTAAATCTCAGTACTGTTAATATATACTAACTTATATATGGATGACGCTTCAATTTAATTTCAGGGCTGCATATGCATGCTTCAGTTTAAATCTAAGTACTATTAATACATAGAACTTATTTAGTTTGTGACGTGTCAAAATTTCTCCTCTCGTTGTCTAACAATCATGTCAGACTTTGACATGTCCAGTGTGTGGCAATGGACAGACGGACCACGTAAGGTTAATTGTTGAACGGCTCAGGTTCCGTCTGATGTTTGGCTCTTTGGATTGCCAAGTCGATCGGTCTACATGCAGTCATCACTTGTTCCCTTCACATGCTATGTTGTAGACTTGGCTTGTAGGACTGGGTAGACTGTCTCAGTACCAACTGCAGGACCGGTAGCTAGCTACGTATAGTACGTACTGCTGGATTTGCATGCATCTTTTGCCTATCTTTAGCTAAGTCACTTGTCTTAGGAAGATATAGACCCTAACTACTGTGTACTTGACCATTATTTGCATGCATGGTAGGTGAAAGCAGATAATTATTATTATAGTAATAAAAACTGCAAATATATATGCATACAAATAGAAGGGACCTGTTGTTTATTTCAGTCATGAAATGCGCACTGCATATTACAGCATATCCAGGTGGAGCGCTAGCAGTATAATCTGACAGGAGGTCAATACTAGTGGTGCAGTTACACCAGGAGATATCTATCGGATAGCTATAGTAGCTTTAACCCGGCCCAGTCGTTATTGGCCCTGTTTGTTTCCGATTATAATCAGCTTATCGGTGGAAATAAGCGATAATCCCACCAAACGCCTCGATTATTTTCGCTTCTGTGGTAATCCGCTTCAGAGATTTGAACTACGAGAAGCGAGAAAATCTTCGCTTCTCTCGGCCACGCTTAGATTATAAGCTAAGCGAAAACAAACAGGGCCATTATCTCTTCAGATTCTTTTGAATTAGTACCTTAGGTGATGGATAAGTTGGTCCATCACCCAGACTCAAAGGTGTGACCGAACCAACCAACGATCGAACCAGCCCATTGATCCAACTGACCAAACTGGGTCCGCGCTACAGTAAACGAGTCCGCGCTACAGTGCTCGCTATTTTTTTTATTCAGCCATTCCATGGAACTGATGTAAGCCACCTCGACTTTTGTTCAACCATTCGCGTTTATTCAGCGATTCCATGGAAATGATGTCAGCCACCTCAACTTTATTTTTGATTTTTTGTTCAGCCATTTCTAATTTTGTTCGGTCATTCGTGTTTGTCGGGTACCACGATCAGGGACACTCTGATTGGGGTACTCAGATCGCTTTAAAAACACAAACACCTGTTAAGGCAATTGGTCCCACGAAGGCCCACGGCCTGCTTCCCATCCGGAAGAAAGGAAATGACTCAAAGAAGCCCAGCGTGCGGCCCATTCGCATCCCCCTCGAACCCGCGAAGCGATCTCCGCCTCGCTCGAGGGTTCCTCTAGGGCCCGCCGGACAAACCCCGCCTCGTTCGAGGGTAGCGGATCTATCCTCGAACGGGCGACTCATCTCCGCCTCGCTCGAGGGTAGCGGATCTACCATCGAGCGGGTAAGCCATCTCCGCCTCGCTCGAGGCCGTCTCTCGGCACAGGGACAAACGGCCCCGCCGCCCCACCGCTCGCCGTACGAAGGCATTAAAGGCCAGCCACTCCGCCACGGCGCCCAGGACAGACAGCTTCAGGCCGCCACTCCCACAGTGGATGTGACCGGGGTCCCATCCGCCGACTTCGGTCACCGCTCCGCCATCCCGGAGGCTGTAGCGGCACTGTAGGACATGCGACGCGAGACAAGATGGGCCCGGCACTGCCCCCGTTCCTGTTCTGCCGACACCGACCACCCGGACTCGCCTCCCACTGGGGAAGGGGTCCGGCGATGTCACGTGTCCTTCCGAGCGGAGCGCTCAGCGTACACGGACGGAGCCCCGGACTTCCCCCTTTGAGGAGGTCGGGACCTCCACGTGTCCCCCGGACCTTCTAGTGTGCACGCCCGCACTCCGACCAGGGGGTCCGGGGCCGTCGCGCGCCACCACTATCGCTGGTGCATGCAGGACCCTAGTTTGAAGGGCCCACCGAATGCCACCGCGCCATATATAGAAGACCATGCACCAGCGATGACTACGCCACCTACAGGGGCTGGCAGGACGACCGGCGCGATTTTCGCAGGACCAAGGACGATATCCAGGACGACAGCGACGTGCGCCGCCTTCCGACAGTGTACTTCCTACAGTATCCGACCACTGTACCCCGTGATTCAGGGGAGGACGGCGACTTCCATGCCCCACTCATGTACGCCGCCCCTCCTTGTGACTATAAAAGGAGGAGGCAGGCTCCCCTTAGCGCTCTCTGGACTCGGATCTGCCTGGTCTCTCTGGCTTTTCTCTTCCAAGAGGACGTTCAGGGACTACTGAACACTCATCTCAACCGACTCCACTCCTAGCTGAGACTTGGGAGCTTCTCTCCCTCTCTCGCCTTGCTTGTACCCCTTACTACAAGCACTCCGGGTGCAAGATAATACAGTGTCCTCGCACACCCCCTTTGCTGGATGTACGGCCCCGCGGCCGGAACCAGGATAAACCGTGCGTTACTGTGATTGCCTCTTGCATCATCATCTGGGACGAGGAAACACGCAGCATTTACTAGTGGGGATCCGGGCCCCCGGGTCGGGACACCGACAGCCATTTCATGTAATTTCTTTCGGCCATTCTTGATCAGTTCAACAATTCTTCGCGAAAGTGATAGTGAGATAAATATATCAAGTGGGATCTAGTTTTGTAGCTTTAATCACGATGAACACGATGGTGAAATCGGTTTTCAATTTTGACTCTTAATTTAGGAGATATTAATTTTTGAGTAAAATGCACCGGAGGCCCCTTAACTTGTCCGGTGGTGTCATTCAGGTCCACCAACTTTGAAATTGCAGGTTTGGGTCCTTAATCTTTGTAAGTCGTTCACCGCAGGTCCATACCCCTTCGTTTTATATTTTCTTTTGCATTTAGCCCCCTAGAATTTCTCCCTCCCTATCACTTATGCCCTTCTTCCTCATCTACCTATCCACCGGCCGCCGCCGCCTTCCCCACGCCCGGCCGCCAGCCACGGTCTCCTCCTGGCCCGCGCCAGGCTTCTCCTCCCGACGCCACCACGGGCTTCTCCTCTGCGCTCGCCGGCCGCCGGCGCCTTCATCCCTCCTCGCCGCCGCCGCCGCCGCGTACCTACCTCGTCCGCGGCGGCCGTGCGCCGCCACCTCGCAGGAGCTCCGCCGCCGAATCCACTCCTCCGCCGCCGGATCCCGGTGGCACAGGGAGGAGGAGTGCGCGGCGGGCCCAGCCACGGGCGCAGGGAGGAGAAGGCCGCGGCGCGCGTGGGCGCAGGGAGGCCGTTGGAAGTGGAGGTTGCGGGCACATGCTTCTCTTGTACGGGTGTCGCATCGGGTCCGCCGGGTCCCAGAGCACCGGCGGGAAGCTGCAGTGCACGCCGCCGTCCGCGGCCGGCCTCGGCAGGGCGCTCAGCGAGAGCGGCAGCGGCGCCAGACGGTGCATCGAGAGGAGGTGGCCGAGGCCGCCGCCGCCGATGGCGTGCGGGTGCGGCCCGTGCGCGGGCCCCGGCACGGCGGCTCCCTCCATCTTCTTCTGCTCCTCGATCCGTAGCTTCTCGAGCTACGCGACGCCGAGGCCGCGCTGCGGGATCTTCTTGGGCTTGTTCTTCTTCGACGCCCGCGCCGGGGCCGCTGAGGCGGGCGCAGGGAGGAGCAGGGTTTTATTTCCCAACCGGAAACCGGTTACCGCCGCCCTCCGGTACCGGTTTACCGGACCGGTTAGGCCGGTAACCGGTGGAAACCGGTTGAATTCAAATCCAAATTCAAATAAATTCAAATTTTCCCGTGCAACCGGTTCCGACCGGTTTACCGGCCGGTTTGACCGGTTTACCGGTCGGTTTGACCGGTTTGAAATTCAAACGCTCCCGTGCAACCGGTTTACCGGCCGGTTTTACCGGTTTACCGACCGGTTTTACCGGTTTACCGACCGGTTTGACCGGTTTACCGGCCGGTTTGACCGGTTTGATCGGTGGGCCTTCATGGGCCGGCCCATTTTTTTTCTTTTTCTTTTTTGATTTAACTTTAAATTCCCACAAACTATACTAAATGAATGAATTTTTGAGAAAATTTGACACCATTAGATTCATCACACCTTGAAGTATTTTTAGGAATTTTTTGGGAATTTTTCATTTTTTGAATTCAAATTTAAAATTTGAATTTTGGCCGGTTGGGTACCGGCCGGAACCGGAACCGGACCGGACCGGTTTGACCGGTAACCGGTCAAACCGGACCGGTTCCCACCGGTTAGGTTAACCTTGGGGAGGAGGCCGCGGCAGCGCCGCGCGCCGGGAGGAGGCCGCGGCGGGTGCGGAGGAGGAGTGCGCGGCGGGCCCAGCCGCGGGCGCAGGGAGGAGAAGGCCGCGGCGCGCGTGGGCGCAGGGAGGGTGCTGGAGAGGAGGCCGCGGCCGGCGGCCGGGCGCGGGGGAGGCGGCGGCGGGCGGCGGGCGCAGAGGAGAAGTCCGTGGTGGTGCCGGGAGGAGAAGCCGGGCGCGGGCCAGGAGGAGTCCGCGGCCGTGGCTGCGTTAGGCGCGCTGAGAAGGCCGCGGCGGCGGCCGGCGGGCGTGGTGAAGGCGCCGGAGAGGAGGCCGTGGCTGACGGCCAGGCGTGGGGAAGGCGGTGGCGGCTGGTGGAGAGGTATATGAGGAAGAAGGGCATAAGTGAGAGGGAGGGAGAAATTCTAGGGGGCTAAATGCAAAAGAAAATATAAAACGAAGGGGTATGGACCTGCGGTGAACGACTTACAAAGATTAAGGACCCAAACCTGCAAATTTAAAGTTGGTGGACCTGAATGACACCACCGGACAAGTTAAGGGGTCTCCGGTGCATTTTACTCTTAATTTTTTAAACTATGAATGCATGATGGGTGGGTTTGGATGGCTGGGTCGTGCGATGCATGCCTAGGTGGCGACCCAGTCTGGTGCACGGTGTGGTTCGGGTGATGGATCTCCGGTCCATCACCTAAGGTGCGCTATATATATATATATATATATATATATATATATATATATATATATATATATATATATATATATATATATATATAACCAAGTCACCTGATGAAAAGATGGATGAGACCTGGATCTCAGGAAGTCTTGGCAGGCAGCATGTGCCACCTATGCAATCCTGTCCACAAGTATATGGTGACATCCACAGATTTACCTACCCGGAGAAAAAGAACTAATAGAGAACTCATATGATGGCTGCGGTGCATGGTCAAGTTGACTAGCTACAATCGAATTCCTGAAATTATGCAGCTTTTGAAAATGAGAAAAAAGCGAGCTGATGCTGGATCAATTGATCGAATTGATTCCCTAGTCGCGAGGAAACAGCGTGTATGTGGCATAGGATGAGAAATTTGAAAAAATGGGACCGCAAACATTGTCCTTTGCAGTTTTGCCATTGGCTCTATATTTCATAGGCACAGATAGTCCCACCGTGTCATTCACTGGGAGTGGCAAATTTACAAGTGGTCAGTGTTTGCAGTCCTAATATTGCAATTTTTTCACATAGGATAACCAACCATACAAGATTTTGTTTTGACCAACCAATCTATCCATCCATCCAAAGTGAGATGAGGAACTACTTGCTCTGTGCTGTGACCTCAAAAAGTTTCAAAATGTCACGGATTGCATCAGTCACTGCAGATTCTCTGCAACTTTCGTTTCAAACAAAATGGCAAGCATGGTTGGTTTAGCACAAGTAGCAAAACTTTTCTTTGGCTCCATCTACCTGCTGAAAGAGACGACGCGGTAGACTTGGATTATATTGCTCTCCTGTTGCCTCCAGCTTGCCACAGTATTTGGTCTTCCCAGGAAGTTAGCAACAGTGACATCATCTTCTCCCTCACTTCATGCGTTACACACGCAATTGCTATGGTGTAGGACTGCTTTGACAGGCAACGACGCAAGTTTATTACCAAACCAGGGGCTACATATATGGCAGCCTAGCTGGAACTGGAATAAACGATTACTTGATGATGTTCTCTGGTGAGTAAGTAAACGTGGCCCAATTGGTTTGTCATCCGCCTGTTCATAGATCTGAACCTAATTAATAAAGTACATCAGATCAATAAGCCTATGTATGATCTTGTTAACAAGTCACAAACTAATCATTTGACCAAAATTAAAGCATGCCACCTTGGAATTCCCACGCACTCTGCAACTGCTCCTCAGAAACCAGGGCGAATACACATGCGCATACGTAGCAACCAAGTTAACGACCTAGCTAGTGGTAGTGTTGAGGATCGGAGGATAACACATGCATGCAGCAGCAGGGTGGCGGCAGCAGCATATTCATCGATCAGGAGCGAAAAAACCTTGCCCCACAAGGGATGGCAAGATACTAAGTAGGTAAACCAGCATGGACCTAGAAAGGAACAACCACATACCTAACTTTCGCAAGAATAATGCTGTGTTCCAACCTAAAGCCTCCTCATCTCGGCCTCACTCTCAACCTTATTGCATCATCATCAACTAATTTAAGAAAAGGGCCGGGAGGTCAATGCAAATCAAATGGTGATGACACGCACACTATTGAAAAATGCTAGCTTTCCCTTGATCTATATATGTCCAACTAAAGGTGATATATACTGCAAGCCAACATGCATGCATATTTAAATGTTCCATTATGCATGTTAATTGCCTTGCCCTAATAATCCGATCCCATCAAATAAAGCTACCTTATTTTGCATTTTAACTAGTTGAATCTGAAGGTTTAAATCATCTGTACCATTATTAGAATATACAAGATATGCTAGCAGAAGATATATCTAGAGAAGAAGAGAAGCGTGCACACGTAGCTAGCTACGGTTGCTTCCTTGCAACTAGTCGTTGAAAATTAAATAATCACATCAGCCATGACTTAAGTCTTGAGAAGAGAGTGGAAAGGTGTTTCTGCTCCGCACGGTAAAATGGATTAGGTAAATATAGTATAAGAGATGATGATGAACGAACCCATGCAGTTGGCTAGCCATCATCAGTCAGTGCATCGATCATATCACCTTGATGGAAAAGGTGTTCATGTTTGATCCTTCACGTGGTTGAATTGAATAGCTAGTCAGATCATATATATCAGCTTTTACCTAGGACCGCAAGCATGCACTGCACACGCACATTTACCTGAATCTTTTCTTTGATAGCCCTCCTCAAAAGGTGTTTGTAATTCAGCAGAAATTTTACCCGACGGACTAACGGTGGGCGCGAGTGGGGACAAATATATATATATACAAAAACGGAACAGTTGATGCATGCATGATGCATATCCAATGAATTGAACGAAGCTAGCTAGTAGTTTCAATTCAAATGCAACGTGACACATTATGTACGTGTTAGCTAGAGACGATCGAGTTGTGGGGCTCGTCGTTGCTTATCGGCAAGATGTTGCTTGCATTGCGCGGAAGCATATCGATCATTTTACCAATATAATGTGCAAAAATTATAGCCAAAATTAAAGGTAATGCTGGTGATGTAAAATGATGGCGGAGCCTGACAAATAAACCATCGCAAGCATGCATGACTTTATTCATGTCAAGTCAGCTTCTTGTTATATTAATTATTAGGTCGTTTTAATTAATCTTGCAGTGATATACAGTGCTCAATTTGTATCTGCAGGCATATACCTGCATCTTTGACATGGACGGGGCATTAACGCACGGTATATAGACTTCATGTCCCTAGCTAGGTGTCAATTGTTTGTTCACCATGCAAGCTAGCTAAGCATGCATGCCGATCTTGCCCTCCATCAGTTTCAGTTTTACTTTTACAGGTGCAAATTAAAAGCAGGCAGGATGGCAACTGCACGAGAGATTTGTTCACCGAATCCAAAAGGAGAAGCAAAAGAAAGTAGCATCAAGTGACATTACCATACATGCACGTCCCCGTTGGTCGTTATGGCAGGCGCAGGGACCATCACGCATGATCGTTGACATGTAACCTGCAAGCTAGGCGTTGATTGTTGGATTATATATATTATTATATTATAGTCCTCGGAAAATAATATAATAAAGCCTTTAATTTGAAAAGCTTATTATGAATTTCTCACGATCCAGATGCATGCTGCAACTAATACATATATAGATCGACACCAGCTCAACCGATGGAGCTCCATCAAGCTTAACAACACTACACTACACCAGCTTCACCCGTGCAACAAGTTGCAACGATAGATACATAGCACTACCAGCTCAACATGTGCCCATGTTCCATCAGGTTACAACGTTGGCACGTACATAGGCTGTCCAAATGATTGGTGTCCAAATAATCGAGGCAATCATGCATGTACATAGGCTGTTTGCTGCTCAAACCGAATAATCCTTGCTAATAACTCGTTCAAATAAATTAAAGTAAGCAACAACCCTCACTAATCCAAGGAATGACGTATAATTGATGCGGATATATATGAGGCCTTCCATGTCTGCTGATTTGCTTTGTTTCCAGCCAGGATGAGGGAGAGATCTTCAGGCCGCGGCTGGGAGCTTGATTGAACAGGTGCGTTGCTGAAATGTCCATATGAATGGGAACATGCATCGCAGGCTAAGCAAGAGTATGATGATGTGCCACCGTTAATGCTGCATTTTTTTTTAAAACAACAAGAAGAATGCAGCAGAGATATTAGCAGAAGATACAACATAATATGGTCAAATCAAAGAAGAATTAGCTTAAGAAGTTTCCTTACCTTACCAGGGGCCAAATGCATATTGCAACAGGACTAAAATGTCTTTCGTCAGTTGTGGTGTGCATCCGAAGGGAACCGTGGCAGGCCCTTGCAGTTTTCAATTGCTGCTGTGACAACCCTGGCCTGATACAATCGCACAGAATTGTGTCAACAACACAAAGATATCTTTTATTTCCATAGCCTAGCTCCCCATCCGGATCATAGCAAACAAAATGGAATAGCATGAGCAGTATCATATCACACATAAGATTTATTTCAATGAATAACATAACGGGGGTAACCCTAGAGGGGTATATATTTAGGACTTAGGAGGATAGGATAGGCGAGACTACACTGTTTCCATAGGATTAATGAAAATTGATTTTGCAGCCCGAAGGAAAATTTGGACTGGGCATGGAAAGCCCTTCATAAACACATGGGGAATAGAATAACACTCAATTAACTTAGCATCAATCCTGTTTAAAAACGTGGCCTAGTGTTGGTGCCACAAATTAGATTATGCTCTAGCGGACAGAGTAGATAGATCACTCAACCCTATTTCTTGTTGATGGAGAACCCAAAGGGAGAGGGATGTTATAACATTGACATAATAGTAGCTTCAGTGAGAAAAGCTCAACCATGTAGTACTTGACATAGTAGCAGTGTTGAACTGTGGGAGGCAATGAGCTACCTAGTGGACATCAATGAATGCATAGAGAATAAGTAAGCAGCAAACCACAAACAACAACATGCACGTATCATCGTAAACAGCAGGATTCCATGGGAAGTTAGAAATAGTCCACCGAGTCATAAACTGAACGGAGATCATAGTACTAGTTTAGTACGTGTAGAGTCATGTTTTGCAGTGAGAGCAAGCATACCTGAATCAAGGATGGTAAACATGCCTTGGACTGCAGATAGGAAGCCCTCTCCATTTGTTTTCTGGGATCCAGATTCAAAGGCATTGCGTAGGCTCGTAAACTGCAACGAAGCAAGAATGATTACAGTCTTGCGAAAGCAACAGCGGTAACAAACATAGGTGATTTCATTTACGCAGAAAGCAAGCCTGAGATCGATGAGGTAGTGGGGCTTCTAGTCCAGTTTGTGTCTTTGTTGGCCGATGATTGCTGCTGTGTTTTCCTGGCTAAGCAGAACCGCGCCTGAAAGCACATTACCTTGACAATGTCATCTGCATTCAGCGTGATTATCTACTCACTGGTTGTCAGCAGCCCTGACAATGTGGAGGTCGTGCTAGTAACAGGCAAAGCACTTGATGGCAACAGACAATCGCGGCAGTGAGGATGTCGAGAGGTCCCCAAATCAGTTGAGCAGGTCAGGTTGTATTGTACCCAGTGCTGGAATCAGCCGTCAACTGCCACAAACTCTCTAGCCAGACAGGCCAAAGGATATCGGGCCAATTGGTTCCGGCAGTCCGGCGGCACTCCGGAGGTTGTGGGTTCGATCCCCGAAAGGGGCGAATTTCTATCTCCGGTTAAAAAAACCCCTATCCTGCCTCATGTTCAAAGCACTGTGGAGTCCGGCCTAACTCACAAGGCGACGGGCCCCGTGTACGGGTGGGACAGGGGTTCGGGGGTTTTCTTGGCCTGCTGTGAGAAAGTCATTCTACCTCTCAAACAATACCGTGGGGGCGGTCTTACCCCCCGCATGTCAAGTTTTTTCTAGCCAGACAGACGCGGCGACTATGTGCCAAGGGTCGAATGGAACAGCACTCCAGAGTCCAGACTCGAGACTCGAACTAAAAGAGGAACACAGAGGCGGAAGGAGAAGAAGACGTACGGTAGGGATCCGCGCGCATCGTCGTTCTGGATGCCGGCGGAAGGGGGGGCGGTCGATGCTGGCCGGCTCCCGGCGGGCGGCGGCGGTTGACTGGTCGTCGAGAGGCAGCCCGAGGCCCCGAATAGGGTGGTTGATGAGGTGGGCGTTTTGGGTTGGGCTTGGGCTGTTGGTTGGTTGGTTGGGCCTTTCTTGATTCACCAGCACGGTCCATAGCGGATAATAATCAGTCTGAGGCAGGCACCTAGCTTTTTGAGGAATTAGTATTTATAGTTTTTATAGTTGAGGGATGAAATTGAGCCAAACATGATTGCTTTTATGGTTATTTTTGCCTTATTACTACTGATATAATACAAGCATCTCTCTGTGTGTGTATGCAATGCAATTTTCTGATGATGCATGGTGAATGCATCATGTTCATGACAGATATATGAAGCTGATGGATCTCCACATCACAACAGCCAAGGAAAGCAACACTAGCTAGCTAGTGGATACACGTCACCAGGCAGTACAGATGACGATCACTACTCACACGCACACACTAACAGTGGTTTATTTTATTTTTTAAGAAAAAAAAGAAACGCTAGTAAAAGCGATCTGACTAGTAGTAGTGCTTGGCCGGAGCCGGGTTGTGGTGCAGCGGCCGAGCCGGCGGCACGGTTGTGGTGGCCGTCGTCCCGGCAGCCGGAGCAGTAGTAGCTCCGGCCACACCGCCGCCGCCATGGTGGTGCTTGTGGAGCCTGTGCAGGATGGCCTCCTCGCGGCGGAGGGCCTTCTCCTGGTGCAGCTCCATCTTGGCGGCCGCAACCCTGGCCTTGGCGCGCTCGTGCGCCAGCTCCTCCTCCGCCCGGGACCTCGCCGTCGCCACCCTGTGAGAGAACCGTCCAATTTGATATTATTTTAAACGAACCGTCGGTTATTATCATCCAAATAAGAGTTAACACGTGCTTGCCGAAGAGCGTGCCACGTGTTATCCCACATCTAGAAACACGAATAACCGACACGTCATTCATCCAAAATAATATCAAATCCGGTAGTCCCGGTATGTGCTCCAACATACGCCCAAAATCAGCATATGCACATATCGTTTACAATCGAATACATCACCAATAATCCACAAAGAGCAGTTTTACACACTTAATATTACAAGTTCGATATAGGTGGGTTCAAACTTCCTTTACAAGCCTTGGGCTCACCATAGTCATATTAAATGGAAACTTAAAGTTTATTGTATTTACATACTCTCACGGAGTTTGATTATGATAAAAACATACTTAAGATGATGATGCCTTGCTCAAGGACATCACCACAGCCACAACGACCTACTCCTCCCCCGCATTAGGATCAGCGGGGTAGAAGTGGCCGAACACCACTTCCGGTTCACCTGCAACTAGGTTTAGAAAGCAACCTGAGTACAAAAGGTACTCGCAAGACTTACGTGATTAAATAAGCAAGGATCATGCATTGATTCAAGTAAAAGCTTTGTTAAGTAATTATTGTATAAGCATTAGCTCTCTACACTATCACCTATTAGAATTGATTATTGTTGCCTAAACCCCTAAATAATTTTAGTTGATTAAAAGAATAACATAATAATCAGTAGATCATTGACAATACATGAAACCAACACCAACAAAACCGGAACTCTCTAGGAGGAATTCGGCGAACCAAGAGCTTGCTCATATCCGAGAGCACGGCAATTCGAATTGATTATAACCTTGCAAGGGTGTACTACTTTACCCACGCGACGCGAGGACCATGCGACTCACCCAACCGATCACGCCGGGCAAGGGGGTACTCACGTCAACCGTTCCCAACAAGGCTCGATCATTGAACCTCACACCTAGCTTACGAGTAGAGACTTAGTTCCACCAGGGACATCTCTAAACTTTCCTACACATAGGTCCACCTGGGGACACACTAAGCCTCTCTGCATAGCCCGTAGCCACGTATCTAGGACTGCACATCAATGATCAAGTCAAAGAAGGTAATTGGCTCATCCGCACCATTATATTGGATATGTGGTAGCACGGAAAGGTGCTCAAGGCCGATGGCATCCACTCGGTCCTTAATCGATCCAAGCGGACTATGCCCATGTGACTTCATTCTCTAGCCCATACCATTCCGCTCGAATATCGATACTACCAAACCCTTACCACTAAACCGAACCAGTGCGATCAAGGGTAGCCGGTAAGTGTCATACTCCAAACTATCCTTTGTAGTAAGCGAAAAGATTATTCTAAGCATAGCTCAACATCTAGTCAAGTTAAGTGAGTATTTGACTAATATGTGGCAAGGACATGGTTGAACAATTCAAGGAAGGCCAGTGCATCAAAGTAGGTACAAGAATACAATACATACATAATATATAACCCTAACAAACAGCAAGGAAACACATGATTAAGTTACACCACTGGAAAGAATATTTCACGAGGAACCTAACAAAATTTGGTTTGGCATTTTTCGAGCAGTATACAAATAACTAAGCATTAAACTCAATTTTGAAAGATAAAACTATAGATAAATCTATAGCAAGGTAACATGCAAAACAATATTTTTCCTAAGTAGATCTCAGCTAGAGGAATCCAACAAAACAAGTTTCATATTTTTCCGAGCTATACACGGATTTCTACAAATTTTCCAAAATTGCTGCTCAACTAAACACCCTGAAAAAAAATGCTAGATGCACCCCCAGCCGGCCAGCCCAGCGGCTGACAGGCAGGGCCCACGGGCTAGCGTCCCACCAGGCCGGGTCAAGGCAAAGCCGGCCTTGACCGCGGCGTGGGCGCGGCCACGACGTCGCGCGCAGCGACGGCGAGCGGCGGCGGCGCGAGGCAGCGCAGCGAGGCGAAGCCGGAGCGGGGCAAAGGGTGCGTGCATGAAGTGGAGGCGACGGCGGCGAGGCTCACCAGCGGCGGCGCGGGCAGGGAACGGCGACGAGGAGGCGGCGCGACGGCGCTAGGCGGCTGCGGGCAGAGGCGCTCGCCGGCGTCCTAGCAGGGAGGGGGAGGAGGCCGGGTTAGGGCCCAAATCGGTCTATGATGGGGAGGACTAGGTGGCGCGCATGCTAGATCGGGGAGAACCTCACCGGCGGCGACGAATCGCGGCGGTGACGGAGCTCGGGGGCGGCGGTGGCAATGGAGGATTGGGGAAAGGGCTAGGGTTTGAGGGGGAGCGAGGCCGGCCGAGCGCGGATAAGGAGAGGGGGCGGCTCAGCACGGATAAGGACGCGCGCGCGGAACGAGGATGGCCGACGCGTGTTACGAGAATAGCCGGCGGCGACGGGGCGACAGGGCGACGCGCGGCACCGAGCAGAGCAGGGGAAGGAGAAGGGCGGCTGACAGGTGGGCCCGGTGAGGAAAATTTTATTTCTCCTTTTTTTTTCCCTTTGGGTTGTGACAACCCCGGCCTTCTCCTCCGCCTTGGCCTGCTTCTCCTTGGCCTTGGCCGCGCTCACGCTGTCCTTCACCTTCTCCTTCACCGCCTGCATCTTAATTATTACTAGCTTCTTCTTCAATTATATGTAGCCTCTTGATCGATCTTATTAGCTTGGAGTTGCACCTGCCGACCCCTGCGGATGGACAGGACAAGCTATTTAAAGAGGGAGGAAAAAGACAGCACCCGCTCACAGGGCCACGTGGCCGAACCGAGTTCGACACCTGGGTGACACGTAGCGCAACGTGTTGCTGCCTTGAGACGAGAGAGGCCGGCCTGCCTGAGGAGAAGTCCTTGTTTGGTTTGGGTCCTTCCGTCCACTATCATCGTCTGAACATTATTCCAGCACTTGTCAAACGAATCAAGGCAGGCATCCCCGCCGGCCTGCACTGAGCCACGAAATTAAATTTTTAGACAATGGAATGGAATAAAAACACTACTCCGGCTTCCACGTCAATAGATGCTTTAACTGTTTCTTATTACAATAGCAGCAAAGCGGAAGCTTTTCATAAATTTCAGAACCTAGCTAGAATCTCTGCTTCAAACCATTGAAGCATACATAGGGAATTGGTACTTGCTCGCACTCAAATCTGATCAACATAGGCATGAATGCATCCTCTCCTGTGATGGTCAACCATGAACTATATGGATCAAGCACTGTCATGGCATTTCCAATAACACATGGACAGGTCCTACAGGAACATCACAACACAATAGCCAACCTATGATTCTTGCTAATCTCTCATAATAAGGCATATGCACCGCCTCATGTTTAAAGAAGCGGTAACATCCACCAATCTAAGACGCATATGTACAGATTTTAAATGGCAAATTGACAATGCAGAACAGGGGGGGGGGGGTGCGCCAGGACGCAACAACAAACAATTGCCTGAATCATAGTAAAATGGCAACACAAGACAGACAATCTATGACATCCTCTGGAACATGGACGAACTAATCAGGCTCTTATTTATGGCACCAGGCCTCCTAATTCGCCAGGGTAAAGATCGAGGGAGGACAACATGTTTCTTCCCACGACATCTCTTTGCTTACAATTTCCTCAGACCAGACCTCCATGGGCACTGGAGGTCGGAGGAGAAAACCCAACCAACTTGAATTGTTGGTCAACCATCTTTGCTTGATGACTCATATATCACATCCATGTACGTCTGGACTGTGGGCATGTCTAGGCCTGGGAACCTGTGAGGGGCGTCGGGTTGGAACTCAATCTTGATGAATGGCCACTTCATAACCTGCGCGGCGCTGCATTCTTCGTGCCCATCTCCGATCGCACAGAAGCGTACATTTGGACCGTCAAAGCGCTCCTTGATCCATTTGAAGCACTGCAGCTTCCCCACTTCCCATGAGCTGTAAACTGCAACACGAAAGCAAATTGTTACTGCAAACTTCGTGTAGTTGTTTACACCTAATCTTACGGATTCCATGTATGGTCTGATAGACTAATGCAAGTAATGCACATAGATTACTAACGGCAGCTTCCTTGTACAAAATTTTATAAGGTATAGAGAGCCAAAGAACACTAATTCATTGGATAAGACAAGTGTTATATTTTATTAAAAAAAAGCAAGTGTTATATTTCATATCCACTCATCAGGTAGATGTGTAATGTGTTGCTCGCAGAGTGCCATATACAACAGAAATGAAGTGCTCAAAGGGATGTTCCAGAACTGGACGTATACCATTCTCAGACGAGACCACATCATCCAGGCGATACAGCAAACATTTGGCAAGGCTTGGAATCAGCGACCCTGATGTAACTATGCAGTTAATGCTTGAAGAGTTGGTAGCAGGTGTAGCTGCTGATTTGCCCAATGCTTCTTCCAATAACTTATGAGCTGCATAACAGGAAAAAAGTGGTCGAGCGTCTAAAAGTGAAAATGATAGGACTGAAACTGGAGTTTAATAGGTAAAACTTCCTCCTTTCTATTAATGTCCTGTTTTTGTTTGTTCATCCACACAAATTTCAGTAAGCTTTTGAACACATCACAAGGCCAGACTGAGTTTGTACAGTTCAGTGTTCAGACCACCCTTTTGATTAGTGGGGTAAAAGCTATTGGCCAAGCAAGAGTATCAGAAGAGGATAATAAGTATCAGTAGCGAAGCAAGCTGTGACCAAGGTAAGGAGAGAACCTGTCCAGTGCAAGAACTAGACTATTATGAAGCAATAGATATGCTGGATTGGTGGTGACACATGTATTCAACACTCCTATAGAAAGAACCCTCCACAGCTTAAAACAGATAGAACTATACAATGACCCTCCATGCGTACAAACTAATGGAAAATAACCAATGAATTCTTAGGTTCCTAATGGAAGTAATAATATTCCATAAACTGGACACATATTGTAAAACAGATGGGAGCTATTATACTATTAATTTATTATAATAGAAGTATAATCAACAATAGAAATAATCAACGAAAAACTAGTGCAAATGAGAATACCTGAAGACAGCCAGCCATCAGTATAATTATCAGTCAAACTATACAGATCATTCCAGACTTTGACCGTGTGTTGGTCCAGAATTTTTTCCAGACCCTGCAAGCACAGAAACAGCCCAGTTAGAGATCACAAATAACCTATTAATAGAAGTATGGTTGCAAAAGCAATAGAGCTACATAAGAACAATACAAAAGTAACAGAGAGGTGCTGATAATAATATTGTTACTCTGAAAAATTCCCAGTACTGAACTTTTGGGAGCCAATTACTTACCTTTACTAAACTAAACTTTTTCTAAGACCAAAACTTCTTTACAAAAGGGCCTCCATTAATGCACACTGCTAGTGAACGCTGCAGGAGAGAGACTTCATATGGTTTGAAGATCCAGCTATAAAGTTCAGTTGCCTAATACTATAGTCTACAACATGGACATACTTTCTTTACATATTTCCCCTCTTCTAACATGATACAGATTACATAGCAAACCTTTATGTCACAGTGTGGCAAGTCGTTTAAATTATATATGCACAAGTATGTACATATTGCAACAGAAAACACAGACTGTTACTGTATGCAGACATCTCGCTAAATAGGCAGTAAATTCATTCTCAAGAAACAAAATGAGAGTTACAGTAGTCTCCACTACAAGAGTGATCAGGCCATTTAACCCACCATATTTAGAAGGTTCAATCTTAAATACATCCTTAACCATTGCATGATTGTCATATACCTTTGCATATCAAATAGGAATGCAATAACATGAACACCATAAAGCTAAAAACAGATACCAGGCTGAATCACCTTATGAAGCAAAACCTTTAAAGGAAATATTGCAAGATAAAGTAATTGTTGTGAAACCTTTGCATATTTCTCTCCTATAGCACGATGCCTGTAAGCAAGTTTCTTTTTGTTCACATCATCATAGGGTGAACTAAAACAGTCAGCCTCAAAATCATATGAGGTCAAGTCTCTCCCATCATCATATTCACTTAAAGCATTGAGATAGGGTTCATTGTAGTTCTCAATCTGCATTAGTGTGAAAACGACCAAATGAGTTGAAAAAAAAAGAGAGAGAGAAAGAGAGATGTGAGCACGAAAGGGAGAAACAGTGTGTCCAAAAATGAGCAGCTAAATGACCTTTTTAGATAAAGGAAGCAGCTAAATGACTTAGGAGGAACAGTGAAGCAATAGGCAATCAATGAGCAGTGAAGCTAGATGAATGATGTGAATTACAATGTCAGGGAAAGTTTCATCTATAAAACTAGCTTTCATAGGTATAACTACATAACCATCCTAGTCAGGAAACGGAAAATCAGAATGGACTGTTTGAATTTCTAGAATCAACATAGTAGGTATCTGAACAAATGTCTGTATAACTTTGCTACATGGTTCTGAAAAATATAAACAATGGACACACATAGAATTTGCTCATGATAAGTAGATAGCTTACATGTATGATAGTATGGGTTTAGGTTCTAACTGACCTCCTCATAAAAGAAGTGCTCATCACAGAGTTCAAGAATGAGGTTCTCCCAGCGTTTCCCAATTTCAACACTTTTCTCACGGTCCTTGAGGCCATCAAAGGCCCCAGCATAAGACCCATCCAGAAGTGACTTGAGCAAAATTAGTGTCTCATCCATGTCCCATATGTACACCTTCAAAGGCTTCTCCGTCAAGACATCGGTTGAAGCTTGGCCGGTAGCCAAAGCAGGGACAACCTCATCCATTTTGCTCCTGTTCAAAGACCAGACTACGTCACGCTAGAATCCATAATTACAGGCAACTACCTAAATTCTGATGATTCCAGTTTGGCATGCTATGAAAAAGGACCTCTGGCAGTTAGAGAATTCACTATTTGTGATCCGCATATTATAGCAAGAGGCATCGTATGCGACTCTGAAACTCTAAAAGAAAACCGATACACGAACCTACCAAAACAAAGAAGGGCCCTTTATTTGTCCAGCACTCTAGCACAAGAACAATTTGTTTTAGACATACGACAAGGTCGGCTTCATTGGCAGATAGCCAGATACCAACTGATTAACTCTATTGAATCCCCACCCACACAATTGGTAGTGACTGCGTGCCCCTAACGGTAACAGAACTTACTATTTGTACTAGGCATATTATTGCAAGAAAGTGATATGAGGCATCGTAACCGATCCTGAAACTCTGAAACAAATGATACATGAGCTCAACCAAAATGAAGAGGCTGTTTAGCACAGGGATCATTCATTTGTCGGCCTAGTACGACAACATTATGAAGTGGTTTCATTGACAGTTACTAAGTGATCTGGAATCCCCCCCCCCCCCCCCCCCCCAAATAGGGGGCGAGTGCTTGTGTACTTCCCGCTTCCCTCCGTAGCTCCAATTGTCCATTCTACTACACATGTCACCACACAAACATCTGTTCCTGGTTGTCCTGCCATGGCTGAGAAGCAGGTTGTCTGAGATCATTCATACGAACGTGAACCTGCAACTCAACTGGTAGCAGGGTTCAAACAAGTTAACCTGCGCTATGTGTAATTTGGTATGCAGTCGAATCTCCCAAAAAGAATCCAAGCGTCAGTGCCGAACAAGAAGGTAATCGAAGCATGGATGAACGGGTTAGATAGGATAAGCAGTGTGCCACTACCACTGAGCCCACAAATCAATCCGCGAGTACATAGTAACCACCGATTGGGGATAATATTAAGAAAGATTCTGACTTTATCCTCAGGCACAACAAAGCAAGTCAGACAGGGTAGGGTTCCTTATTACCAGCAAACGATGAAACCAATCGAGCACCTGACGGGTGGATCTCCGCACCTCGACGAGGGACGGCTGCTGCGGAAGGGGTACCCGATTGCTGCCTCCCGTCGCCGGCGGTGAGGCCGCCGATGACAAGACACAACAAGGCGTGAGGGAAGGGGGCGGATTTGGTGGGAGGAATCAGAACCAGGGAAGGGGGAGGAAGAAGAGCGCGGCGCAGAGCCCAAAGTGCCGACGCCTGACGGGAAAGAAGAGGGAAGGCAGTTCAGTTCGTTGGACCTGCACCTGCCTGTAGACTCCTTTTCGGTTTTGGTCTTGGGGCAAAATCCAAATGGCCTCGTGAATTCACCACCCTTTTTCATGTCACTTTTGCCCGCACAACAAACTTTAGCGTGTCAAGATTATCTTCCACATCATCGACATCGAGCATCCATCGAATTCAGGAGTTCAAAAGGTCCTTTGCAAAATTGAAATTGTTTGCTACAAGGGGAAACAACAGAAGATTCCTATATAGAACTCAAAAAAGAAGCAAGTGTTTGAGAACGAAAAGACCAAGATTACTGATTAAAAAGAATTCATGT
The DNA here is from genome assembly GCF_016808335.1 of Panicum virgatum. Lineage (NCBI taxonomy): Eukaryota > Viridiplantae > Streptophyta > Magnoliopsida > Poales > Poaceae > Panicum > Panicum virgatum. The sequence continues at coordinate 622,808 of NC_053139.1, read as the reverse complement.
TTGCTCATAAACACGTGACATGTAAGACTAGTTTTAATGGAGGTTTTACGGCATTAAATTTTATGTCATATTATCAATTTTGCTGATATGGGGAGAAGAGATTTTGCTGACATGGCGAGGAGAAAAAATGAGGGAGTTTCATCCTCATGAAATTCAACCGGTACAGTTGTCAGTTCTTAGTTTTTTATAATTATGTATGAAACTTTAAGCTAAGACCAATCTAATGTTACAAATAGTATTTATTGATACTTATTGGGAATAGTGTTATACTACCTAGGGTTAGAGTAAGTATTATGGATGAGTGAAGAGCCGGCGAAATTCGGAGAGAAAGCCGGAGTGAGAATAGTGCGGGCGGCTAGCGAAGTGCCCGTCGGGAGCGGACGCAAACACTGCTGCTCTCACTGCTGTGTAATAAATGTTAGTAGGATTCGCTGTTATGCATGGTGATCTGGTATCTTTGCGGCCAGCAGCCGGCAAAGACCATTAGCTTTCCTCTTAGCTTGTGACGCGGCGAGCATTATCACCCAAGGAGAGAGAAGGGAGAATGAGAGGGAGAACAGCTTTGGACCGACCAACACTCGGCCGGCGAAGAAGAATCGACAGAGACAAATTTGGAGGACAGACAACCTTTGCCTTGTTCGGCTGGGAGATTCAGCCAGCCACAACAATATTTTTCTCTCACGCCAAATCAGCCAGCCAACCAGCAGTATTTTTCTCTCACGCCAAATCAGCCAGCCAGCCAAACAAGGCACTTGTCTCTTGCCTGAACCCTCCGTTCGGATACCCGCCCGCCTTGGGCTCGATCGGTGGCATGGAAGGAAGCAGCGCGCCAACGCAAGAAGAGGGTATGTGTAAGTACCGCTACCTCGGTCTATGAAAGAATACAAACTCTAGCATTCTTTGCACAAACCAATAAACAGATATAAAGATGCATGTATCTCTACTAAAATATTCTCCAAATATGTTGAAATAGACACGCAAATCGTGCCTAATAGATTTTCATTTGGCCCGCAGCCCGCAAGCTCGGCAAGAAGCCCGAATTTTTGGCCCGTTCCAAACCCGGCACGGCCTAGAGTCCTTCAGGCTTGGACCGCAACCCTAGCACGTCGAGCGGCCCGCACGACCTGTAAAATGGCAGCCGAAGTGGTCCGGCCCTCTACCTAAGGTTCATCTACTCGTTCCAACCCTAGTTTATGCCCCCCTCTCCCCGCCGCCTCCTTGGCTCCCTCCTCTCGGCTTTGCGCGCAGCGCCGGCAGAGGCCAGCGGCGCTGCCGGCGGCAAACGCAGTCGGAGACCAGTGGCACGGCCGGCGGCAAGCGCAGGCGGAGACTGGCGGGCGCGGCTTTAGCAGGTGGGGCGGGGGGTAGGCGCAGGCGGAGGCCCGTGGCGTGACGCCCGCGGCACCGATGATGGCGTACGGCGTGGCAGCTGGCGGGCAGTGGCGGGGGCAGATGGTGCAGCTGGGCTCGCGGGCTCATGCTTGGGCCGAGGGCATGGCACGATGAGTGGCACGGCACGGCCCATCAGTCTGGTTGTGCCCCGGGCCAGTTCAGGCCCGGGCCGGGCCGGGCCGGGCACCCCGAATGGACATCTATACCGTATTCCGTGTCATGGTAAGTCTACTAGCGGGCCTAGAACTTTGTGGGACTCATGTGACATCCAATGTGGTGACCATGGATTGTGTAAAACCCAGAATTGTGTAGAAACAACCTAGCGATTTTTGCACTGTCATCATTATAATCCCTATAAAGTGGACCTCACGCTAGCTGGTGTATGCTAAAATTGCATTCTTTTGTGGATAATTAATTTAGCGCTGCTAGCGCCCGAACGTCCGATGGGAACATCTCCCATCGAATGGTCCATGCAACATCCAAAAACAGCTTCTGCAACATAGAAAATCAACGTATGCAACATCAAAAATCAGTGTTTGCACCACCAAAATATGTTGAAATTTTTTATTATCCATCCATCAATGATGAGCAAAAAAAACTCGCCGCAATATATGTTTCATGTTGCATGGAACATTCTAAATGTCAATGAAATTGCAACATCAATGTGAAACGCGTGCAACATTGCAACATCCAGATCTACTTTGTGCAACATTCAGATCTACTTTGTAGCATCCTCATAAAACACTCGCAATATTTCAAAATCTCTACTGCAACATCATAATGTACATATTGCAACATGACCACTCGGTGCTCGCCACAACTTCTGCTCCTCTTCAACTTCCAAAGCTGCCCGCCATGGCCGCCGCCCAGAGCTCCTCCGGGGGCCGGCGCGGCCCACCCCTAGCAGGGGAGCGGCAACCAGGGTGGGGGAGGCGCGGGGGAGCGGCAGCCCGGCCCCATCGCGTGCGCCCCCACTTGCTGTCTGCAATGACTGCTGCCTAGAGCTCCTCCGGTGGTCGGTGCAGGGGAAGTCACGAGAGGAGCGGCAGCCGACGTGGCTCACCCTCATCGCGGGGAGCGACGGGAGCTCACCCTCACCGCGGGGAGCGGCGGCCAGCACAAGGTGCGCCCAACTTGAGCTTGCACGGCGGTCGGCGAGGGGCACTGCTAGGAGGCTACAAGCTGGGACTCGAGCGTGTGAGAGAGAGGAGGGAGAGATTAGTGTTGATGAGAAGGAACAAGTGGGGAGAGATGACAGGGAATGGGTGGATGAGAAATGGTAGAGGATGTAGTGTGGGCCCTATCTGATATTTTTACTCCTTTCGAATGGTCGGGTCCAAGCATTCTTGTAATTTTTAAACTCTAGAGTTGCATTCTTTCATGGATCAAGGAAAGTAGATCCAATATTTTATTCTCAATATTTTCAAATCAAGACTGGCATTAAACTAACTAATCCCCATTAATCTTCAGGCCGATGATGACATGGACGCCGGTGAGGCCGCGCTGGCACCAGTGACCGCAGCTGATCCCAGACGTCCATACCTCGCGCACCATCCATCAACCGAACGCACCCCTATGCGACGCCGGAGCCGCGCGAGGTCCTTGTCGGGCCCATCCGTCACGGCGGCGGGGGACGACGTGCAGTGCGCGGGGCTCGGGAGCATGGCGTAACTCTCCTCAAGGTTTCCAAGGCCCTGTCGGCGGACGGCTTGGAGTGGATCCAATCAATCCAGGGCGGACGGCTTGGAGTGGATCCAATCAATCCAGGGCATCGAGCAGAGATGGAAGGCAACTTGCATTGGGAAGGGGCCTGATGGTCTGTCCATTGAGTTCTTTAAACAATTTTGGCCCCAATTAAGACACATAGTCCTTGAGATGCTGAATGATTTGCATAATGACACACTAGACCTTTGGAGATTGAATTATGGTGAGATAGTGCTGATCCCAAAGTTGAAACTCTCCAATAACATCAGACAATTCCGCCCCATTTGTCTCCTGAATGTAATCTATAAGATTATCACCAAGGTGTTAACTCTGAGGCTGACTAAAGCTGCAGCATGAGTCATTAGTAAGAATCAAACTGTGTTTATTCCTGGAAGATCGATTCTAGATGGAGTGGTCATACTACAAGAAGTACTGCATGATTTGAAGAGTGGTAAACAAGAAGGGATCATTTTGAAACTGGACTTTGAGAAAGCCTATGATAGGGTTAGTTGGAGTTTCCTGGAAGAGGTACTAATTAAAAAGGGTTTCTCTGAAAGGTGGGTGAGCTGGATGCTGAAAGTAGTTAAGGGTGGTAGAGTTGCAGTTAACTTGAATGGGGAAATAGGGCAGTTTTTCAGAAGCTTCAAGGGTCTGAGGCAGGGGGATCCTCTCTTTCCTCTACTTTTCAATCTGGTTGGTGATGCTTTCTCAGCCATGCTCAATTTGGCCTGCAGACAGGAAGAGTTAGAAGGCTTGGTGCCACATTTGATAGAAAATGGCCTATCACACCTACAGTATGCGGATGACAGTAATTTTCATTAAGAACTCCCAAATCTCCTTGAGAAGCTTGAAGTTCATTCTTTTCTACTATGAGGCAATGTCAGGGATGAAAATAAATTATGAGAAGAGTGAAGTGTTTGTGGTGGGAATTGAAGAGATTGAACATCTACATATTGCAGAGTTCTTTGGTTGCAAGGTGGGGGTGTGGCCCATTACCTACTTGGGGATGCCTGTGAGTGTAAATAAGATCACGAAGAGCCAACTCAACTTCGTGGCTGATAAAGCAAAACGGCGCCTGGGAGCTTGGAAGGGTGACACTCTCTCGACAGGAGGAAAAGCGGTACTGCTAAATTCCTGCTTATCCAGTATACCGATGTACACAATGGGTGTATATCTGCTTTATGAAGGGAATTATCAAGCTCTAGATGCTGTTAGGAAAAGATTCTTCTGGCAAGGCACGAATAAAAAGCGCAAATATCACATGGTGAAATGGGAAGCCTTGATAAGACCAAAAGAATTTGGAGGTGCTGGTTTCATGGACATTAGAGCTATGGACATTTGCTTGCTGGTCAAATGGATTGAGAGAGTGGAGAAGAATGAAAACAGTATTTGTGTTCAGCTACTTTGCAAGAAGTACTTGGGGGATAAGAGTATCTTCCAACTGACTAGAAATGTTGGCTCCCAATTTTGGAAAGGGCTACTCTCAGTTAGACAGTGGTGCCAGAGAGGGAGAAGGGTTCAAGTCAGGGGGGCAAACAAACTAGATTTTGGACATATTTGTGGGTTGGAGATTGCCCTCTAAGTGTAGAGTTCTACCATCTGTTCAAATATTGTAGAGATCCAAACGCCTCCATTTTTGATGTGCTTGGTACAGGTGCTATCCAGATAGTACTTAGAAGAACTCTAAATGATGATGAAATGAATGAGTGGATACGTTTAGAGGAACTAGTGAGCCAAGTACAACTTACACCGGGGAGGGACGAAATGCAATGGATCCTGGAAGGGAAAGGCCGATATACTACTAGGTCTTTATACAGAGCAATGACTTTCGGTGGTGTGAAAGATGTATTGATGACAAAAGTGTGGAAGTGCAGAATCCCTCTGAAAATCAAGTTCTTCCTTTGGATGGCGTTCAGTGACAGAATACAATCAGCGGTGCAACTCAAAAAACGCAAGTGGGCAGGCCCGGAAGAGTGCAAACTTTGTGGGGAGAAAGAAACAGCTGATCACATCCTTTTTGAGTGCCCGGTTGCAATCTTTGTATGGACCGTGATCAAAGATCTTTGTGGCCTTTTGTGTGTCCCGACGAAATGTGCCGAGTTGGTAGAGTTATTGACCCAAAGTAGAGTGAGGAATTTCAACTCTCTCTTTCTCTTTCTTTGCGCAGGGGCTCTTTGGGCTATTTGGAAGACAAGAAATACCTGGGTCTTTGAAGACAAACTCTTGAAGTCACCAATAGAGCTGATTTACAAGACAAGGGCGCTCCTGATGAGCTGGAGGGGGCTACTTCATGATGCTTTGTTGGCAGCGTGCGCCTAACTCAATCTGTAATTTTTCAGTAGAGAGGTTGTACCCGCAATTTACTTAAGTTCCCTTTGCGTCCAGTAGAGTTAGTCCGCCCATCTTTTGGTACGTCAGTTGAGAGTCTGTGAGCCTTGAGCTCCTTCGTGAACGCGTTATTGGTCGCTGGTAACCCCAGCCTGTTTCGTCCGAGGTGTAAACACTTTCTTACGCTTTCTATAAAGCTAGGTGTGATGCCTTTGGTCGAAAAAACTTGCATTGCGAAAGAAATAGAAATCAAATCCGATCCATCAACAAAAGCTAAACCTTCACAGTTCACAAATCTCAGCTGGGAGTGGATGCGCCAAGCGGAACAGGTGCAGCTTCCAGGACTGAAGCAACAAGGACACCAAACAACAGGTGCAGCTGGGCAAGGCCATTCTCTTTTTAGTTAACTGTTTCTTTTCTAGTTTTTACATAACACTCTGACAATGGATACGCTTCACCACACTTCAGCCACAGCAAATGTTTTTTCTGAATCTTTTCTGTATGAAGCTTGCTCCAGTCTTGAGGACTAAGCAAGGATATATACACCACTACCGCACAATCATCATTTGGGTCAGTTTGTTGCCTCTTGTCTGTCTTGTGTCCCAAAGCATCCTGATATTCAGTCACAAGCCATCAATCATGAGTTATGCCGGATCGATGCCAAATGCTGTAATAGGAAGCAGCTGATGCTAGTCTCCATACTTACCACAGAATAGGTCAAGGAACCCCTTGAATGGATTGCTCTGTGCTCTGCTCACATTGCCACCTTGGTTTGCCTACCGAACCAGAAAAACAGTTTCAAGCATATTACAACTGTCAGTTATCATCAAGTCAAGTGGATTCAACACAAAGAATCAATTACTTGTGCCATGTTTAATTTGCTGAACTAAGCAATTGGAAGAGGGAACATGAATGCGAACCTGGGCGTTCAGCTGCACGAATATGGCCTTCACATCTTCAAAAACCTCATCAACAGATTTAGCATGCGGCTCACGCCATTTGAGGTGGCCCAGCAGCGCTTGCTTGCTTTCTACCATCAGTACCAGGCCGGTGGCTCGCTTGTGTGAGAACCGCCCAATTTGATACTATTTTAAACGAACCGTCGGTCATTATCATCCAGATGAGAGTTAACACATGCTTGCCGGAGAGCGTGCCACGTGTTATCCCACATCTAGAGACACGAATAACCGACACGTCATTCATCCAAAATAATATCAAATCCGGTAGTCCCAGTATGTGCTCCAACATACGCCCAGAATCAGCATATGCACATACCGTTTACAATCGAATACATTGCCAATAATCCACAAAGAGCAGTTTTACAAAATCAGAGTTCGAATCTTAATATTACAAGTTCAATATAGGTGGGTTTCAAGCTTCACTTACAAGCCTTGGGCTCACACAAGACATATTATACAGAGACTTAGAGCTTATTGAATTTGCATACTCTCCCGAAGTTCAGCTACGATAAAACATACTTAAGATAATAATGCCTTACTCAAGGACATCACTACAGCCGCAACGACCTACTCCTCCCCCGCATTAGGATCAGCGGGGTAGAAGTGGCCGAACACCATTTCCGGTTCACCTGCAACTAGGGTTAAAAGCACCCTGAGTACAAAGGTACTCGCAAGACTTACGCGATTAAATAAACAAGGATCATGCAAAGGCTCAAGTAAAAGCTTTAAGGTTAAGTAATTATTGCACAAGCATAAGCTCTCTAAACTATCACCTAGAAAAATTAATTAATATTGCCCGAACCCCCATTAAATTTTAGTAGAACATGCTAAGAATAACATAGTTATTCCCGAGTTACTAAAATTCATTCCAACATGTCCGCACTTCTACGAGGAGTTCATGGGATAAAGAGCGTGCTCATAACCGAGAGCGCGGCAATTCGAATTGATTATAACCTTGCAAGGGTGTACTACTTTACCCACACGACGCAAGGACCATGCGACTCACCCAACCGGCCAAAGTTGGATAAGGAGGTACCCGCGTCAACCGTTCCCAACAAGGCTCGATCATTGAACCTCACACCTAGCTTACGAGTGGAGACTTAGTTCCACCAGGGACATCTCTAAACTTTCCTACACATAGGTCCACCTGGGGACACACTAAGCCTCTCTGCATAGCCCGTAGCCACGTAGCTAGGACTGCACATCAATGATCAAGTCAAAGAAGGTAATTGGCTCATCCGTACAATTATATTGGATATGTGGTAGCACAGAAAGGTGCTCAAAACCGACGTCATCCACGGACGGTCCTTAATCGGTCCAAGCGGACTATGCCCATGTGACTTCATTCTCTAGGCCTTACCTTTCCGCTCGAACCTCGAGACTGCAAACCTCTTGCCCCAGTTGCTCAAGTGCGACCAAGGATAATCAGGTAACTGTGATACTCCAAACCATTCCTTTCTAGCAAGCAATATGAGTATTCTAAGCAGGGCTAAGCATCTAGTCAGATTAAGTTATTAACTGACTAACAAGTGACATGGACATGGGTAACAATTCAAGGAAGGGTAATGCAAGAGAGTAGGTACCAAAATGCAGTACATACATACTATGTAACCCCATATTACCCGGTGATGTAACTAACTAACTCAGATTAAATAGGAGTAAGGAATCATACTTAGCTGCTTGCCTTGGATAGCTTCAGACTCGATCACGAACTGGACTCCGGGTTCAGGCCCAATGGACTCGGCGGGCTCCACGGGTTCGTTCTCCGACGGTTCGGTCACTAAAATGCATGAATGCGATGCAAAAATTAAGAAATGAATATACACCGCAAGCACAAATCACAAATTAAATTGAGCATGCAAAGAACATTATAAGGAACTCATGAAAATTGGTTTTGCAGCAAAAGCATTTTCCTATAAGTAACCATAAATATATAAATTTTCAGCTACTCTAAACAAGATAACTCGGGAAAGGCAAGCAGACTCAACTAAACAAATCTAAGAAAATTATCATAGAAACTAGACAGGAACACAAGGCTAACAAAAAAGGTTTTGCCATTTTACCAATTTCCGGCGCAAAGTTCTATATTAAACCATTTTCGGACAGAGCAAACAAAAACACACTAAAACCCTAACAAACAATAGTGAAACATACAAAAAAAAAATTCCTTAAATAGGTCTCAACGATACAAACCCAACGAAACAAGTTTCGTATTTTTTCGAGGTTTGTAGAATTTTCTACGCATTTTTCAACATTGCAGCACAAATAAAACCTAATGAAACCCTAGCAAAATTGCTAGGTGCACCCGGATTCGGCCACACCCGTCAGGCCAGAGGCCGACAGGTGGGCCCCACGGGCAGGCAACCCACCCCAGGCCGAGTCAAGGCAGGGCCGGCCTTGACCGCGGCGTGGGCGCGGCCACGACGTCGCGCGCGTCGCGAGGCGGCGCGGCGAAGCGGGGCACGGGAGGCGCGCACCGGGATGAGGAGGAGGCGGCGAGCCTCACCGGCAGTGGCGCAGGAGAGGAGCGGCGCCGGCCGGGCGGCGCGGCGGCGTTGGGTGGCGGCGGACCGAGGCGAGCGGCGGCGGCCCTGCACAGCGAGGCCCAAGGCCGGGTGAGTGCCGGGATCGGTGGAGGAGGGTGAGAGGGAGCTCCCCGTGCGAGGAGTTGGCGAGGGGCTCACCGAGGGCGGCGTACCGTGGCGGCGACGGAGCTTGGGGGCGGCGGTAATGGTGGTTTGGGGCTAGGGTTTGAGGGGGAGCGGTGGAGGATAAGGCTGCGGTGTCGTCGTGGGAGGATAAAGGCGAGCGGATGACGCGCGTGGCACGGCAGCCGAGGATGGCCGGCGCGTGTCGCCAGGATGGCCGGCGGCGGCGACGCGTGCGGCGCGCCGAGCAGAACAGAGAGGAGGAGGAGAAGAGGAGGCTGACAGGTGGGCCCGGCGAGGAAAATTTTATTTCTTTTCTTTTTTTTCCTTGGGCTGTGACAGCTCGCTTTTACACTCTCTTGCATCATGGTATTGCTGCTGCAATTCGATCATCTTCTCCTCTCTTCTTCCCCTGGATCGGAACGGATCGATCATTGGAGATCTGCTCTTCGGCCGGCCGGCGTCGATCGCATCAGTCTTAATTGGATCAAGTAAGCTCTTGGTCGTTCGTTGCCCATCCATCACCAATTCCCCAGCCGGCCCCAATGATCCACATTACATGCCTTCCAACTTAAATTTGTACCTCCAAGTGATTTCATCATAGGAGTCTTGGTTCATTTCTCGCTTCATTCAAACTACCTAGCTACTAGTATAATCGTCGGTTGATTTAGTTAATTTCTTCCCTAGCTAGCCAACTACAAGAATGGTCTCCCGCAAGGTGAAGACGACGGGAAGCAAGCCCAAGAAGCTCCCTCCGTTCCCGGTGCTCCACCTGGTGACCGCCCAGTGGGCGCTCTGCTTCGCCTGCCTCTACGCTGCCGTCGCCTTCCGCGCCACCATCAACCACCACGGCGACAAGGCCGCCTCGTGGTGGACCTCGAGCTACCAGCCTGCGCCCACCGACGCCGCCGAGGCCACCGCCCTGCTGCGCGCGCACCTCTGGTGCGGCGCGCCCCAGCATGCCGCCGCGGCGCTGGCGATGCTGCTCCCGGCGGGCCGACGCCGCCGGGCCCTGGCCCTGGCCCTGTTCGCGCTCGCGGCCACCGCCGTCCACCACGGCGTCCTCGCCAGGCTCCTGAGCCTCCTCCGCGCCGCCGGGGGACGTCCTCCTGCTCAGGGCGGCCGCCCTGGTCACCTGCGCCGCGCTGGTCACTGTAACACCCTAGGTGTCTGCACAGTAGTTGTGTATTTTTATATGCGTCATGTGCTTGAATTGATTGAAAAAAGACCTTTTTGTAAATATAAATATTATATGTGTAATTATGATTTTATGCAAGGTCCTTTCTGCAGTTGTATTTGGTTTGGGTGTGCAATTATAGCTTTTGTGGGAGGGTACTTTTGCAAAATTCAGTGCATTTATTGCTTGGCAGGAAACTTTTCAAATCAGCCTATGTTTGAAGTGAAATTTCATTGAAAAAGGCAAGTTTCCTTTGAATTCAAATTCTCTTTTATGTTTTCAAAATTAGCTCTCTATCCTTTGGTCAAATCAATTTTTGCACAACATCAAAGTTGTAGATCTTGAAAAGTTGAACAACTTTCATGTTGTGCACTTTTTTATTTGAGCCCTATTTTAAAAGTTATCGCTGGTTTACAGACTAGTCCCTGGAAATTTCAGAAATTTCATTTACGCCCTTTTCCCCTTTCTCCAGCTCCATGCTCTGTTCTCGCCGCCGCTGTGCAGAGCGCCACCGCCGGCGCCGTGGAGAGCCTTCCCGGCCACCTCCTGCTTCGCGCTGGCGCCCACGCGTCGCGCTGGCGCCCACGCGTCGCGCTGCTCCTCCTCCCCCGCCTGTTGCCTCGCGCTGGAGCCTCCCGGTCGTGCCACGCGCCCCGCCGAGCCCAGAAGCGTCCGCGCCGCCGCCACCTCGACGTCGCGGTGGCGAGTTCGCTGCAGAGGCCACCGCCTTCTCCTCGCGCGCGCACGAGCAATAAAAGAACCCCAGAAACCCATTCCCATCTTTCTTCCGCTCATTCCTCGCTCCCACGCCCCAGAACGCCACCGCCGCTCCACCCCGTACTCCGGCAAGCTTGACGCCGCCGCGGAGCCGCCTCACCGCCGCTCCTCCGCCCGCTCTGACTGCCTAGCGAGCACCGTCGTGGCCTCGCGCAACTCCCAGACCACTTCCCCTCGCCCAATCCTCACCGGAGCGCCGCCTCCGTCGTTTGCCTCCGCCGCCGACCCGCCCTGCTCCGTCGAACCGCCGCCTCCGAGCCCCTCTCTGCACCCCAAGACCACCCAGAGGTGCGCCTTGGACCCCTGTAGCTCCCACACCCCTCCACCCTCGCCGCCGGTGATCCCCTCGTCGGGATTCGGCCGGTCAACCACCGCGCCCCCCTCTGACCCGGCCAAGGACCTCGGTTTTAGAATTCTAGAAACTCCAGGGTGTTCTTTGAATAGACTGTGACTCATGTGAATAGTGCTCTAAGGACTTCTTTGTAATTTCTAGCTGAGAACTTTGAAATTCAGTATAAATTCGTAAAATAGCAAATCTTGATGTTCTGGAATCCTTGTGTAAAGCTCTTTGCATTAGAACCATAATATGGTAGGTGTTTGTTACAAGTTTTTGCTGTATAAATGGTTTTGTGTCACTAGGTAAATAAATCCTAGATGTTTATCTTTTTCTTAACTGGTGATTGAAGCCATGTTTTGCAGTGAAACTTTTATGGTAGTTTGTTCTTGTAACACTAGTATTGCTATAAAAATTTCGTGGTCAGTTCTCTTGTGTAGCTATTTATTTGATTTAATCCTTTTTTAGTAGACTTTAAATTATTATAAATAGTTTATGCTGATGATAAATCATGAAAATATTCTTGAGTGTTCTTTTGGAGTATCTTAGCTTGTACATGAAGTTTGATCATCAGTTCATGACTAGAACAGGAGCTAAAAATGAATCTTGCTAATCTGTTGTTCTATTTTGTTTATTTTCTCATAATTATTTCTTTGTATATAAAATCATGAAAAATTCACAGTAGCTAAATAATCCATGTGTAGACCTCCTGTTAAATTTTGAGCTTCTTCTTTGCTCTAGTTTGACCTGCATAATTCAAACTTGTTCTAGGTGTTGTCTGAATGAATAATTTGTTGTGAATAAATGTCTACATATTTTGGCATGATTTTTTACAGGGTAGCTTAGTCTGTTCATGTTCTGTTTAGGGTAATTTTTGATAAATTTATTTCTGTTTGTGCTTTGAGTTGTTTATTTATTAGCAAACCATGACTTTCTTGTTATAGGAAATCACCCCCACTTGTTTATGGAGTTAGTAAACTTCATTTGTGCTGTTGATCATGATGCCTTGTGTAGTTAGATTTGTTGTTTAACTACTCTATAAACGATTGCCCATGTGTATTTATAATACTGTTCTTGCATTACATATAGATACGACTACTTTGTCGGACGGGACGTACGAGCTGATCCCGGAGTCTGACGGAGGTGATCTCGAAGCTCAAGTGAACACTGCTGAACTAACTGAAGCCCCGGACCAAAGTTCGGAAGAGCCTAGAGCTGAAATAGTTAGTGACTACCGAGAAGGCAAGCCCCGGACATAACCTATATTTCAAATTATTATCATTTATTGTTATTATTTACTTGTGCATTTACAGTTCTTAGGATTTGAATTGAAACCCTAGATGCATGATCCTAGGAACCTATGTACTGAACACTAGACCTGAGTTCGACTACTTGCTAAGCTTATAGGACCGGTAAAAGTCGAGTGATTGCCTGTCACTCGCGAGCTTTATAGGAATTGCTTGTTTATTTTCTGTTATCAATGTAAGGACGACAGACGGGGTTGTGTTCGATATCATGACCTTGTGTGAGACCCCGTCTGTGTTGATGAACTTGTTAAGGTCGCGGTGTGTGGTAGCGGTGGTTAAGTTTTTTAAAGTACTAGCCACATGCCGTAAATATGGTACGTGGCAAGCCTAGTAGCCGATTGGACCGGGGAGTGGATATACCTTTCACTCTCTCTTAGGGATAGGTTTTATTTTTATGTTGCGCAACACTACGACTTCGAGGGACAAGGTTCGGCCTTGGAGCCCTGTAGTCGGGGAGAGTGACCCTATCCACAAGCCGGAAAGAAAGGTCAACGGTTGTTTGTAAACGACCCGACGGTGTTCCAAACGTGTGTGTTAGGTTTGTCTGGCCAGGTTGAATTTCAATTCAAAATCGTCCGCCTCTCACGATGAAATGAGACTGCTTGATCCCTTTGCCACACAGAGTAATAAGAGCAACAATATTATTTATCAGTCTTGATGTTTGCTTAGTTTTCTACCATGATTGGATAGTAGTTGCTTACATAGAATGGTTAATCAACTAGAATCTTGAAAGGTAAAACTTGAAAGTAAGGACCTACTCTTTATTGCTTTTCAGCAAAAAGGAAACCAGAGCCTCACAAACCCTGCATAGTCTAGCTACAGTAGGGTTTAGTATACCCGTTGACGGTTAAGTCTTGCTGAGTATTAGAATACTCAGCCTTGCTGTTGAAAACCTTTTCAGGTATGAGTTTTGAGGAGCAGATCGCTAGCTTGACCTACCCATGCTCTTTGCCTCCTGGCTGGTCCGTCAAGTGGGATACGTCCTCGGCCGGCAATGACTTTGACGAGTGATACCAGGCTTGGGCTAGCCTGGTATACTTTTGCGACATGTTGTAGCCGTCGTGTTTTATCTTCCGCTGTCTAAACTCTGAATTTATAGTTATGGCTTGTATAACTGTTTTACTGAAGATGGTTTTGTAATAATGGTTTGAACTGGTTTGTAATCAATATTATGCCTGTGTTGTAAAATTGTGGTTGTAATATCTCTGGACTCGCCTCCGTGCGGGGTATGCTTGTTCGATCCGAGAACCGGTGGTTGTATCGGAACGTTACCCGACAGACCAAGGATTGTTCCGTTTGAAGTGCGTTTGAGCTGGTATTGCCTTATGATGATGGCCAGCGCACTTGAGCCGGGATAATTCAGGTGGTTCTGCCACAGTCACGGACCTGCTCGGCTTCCTGGCCCTCCTCATCGGAAGCCAGGAGGATTAGCATTAGCTAGCTTGCATGTGTTACCGTCGCTGATACTACTTCACCTCAAGATGTTGGGCCTCGCAGGTCTGCTCGGCCCAAGGAGCCCAGTGTGCGTGTGTCGGGCCCGGAGTGGAGCCGGCCCGTGTAAGCGGAGTGAGTTGGCGTGCGTGCCCTGCTTGCTCGTGTTACAAATAGGAGAGCAGGCGAATGAACTTGTTATGCAAGATGAACAACATTACTCTATGAACTAAATCCTTCCTCCAAACAGCCTCCTCTCTCATCGAATCCCTCTTCCCTCTTCCCTCGACTCGATTCGATCGGGTTGCTAACAGCATGTTCTAATCCCTATGCATCCCCTAACACAATACTGTATGTCCCTAGCTAGTGCTAATTTATTCTCGACTTCATACATCTTCATTCCTCGTCACCTAGCTTAGCTACTAATTAGTTCAACGGCAGCTCGGTGCTGACTGCATCCAACTGTCCTCCTTTTTTTTTAATTTAGTGGACTATAAATAAGCACGAGACATTTATCATGCATGCTTAATCACTCTTTGATGATTCCTTAATCACTCTTTGATCAGCCAGGAGTATATATTGCTAGTTGCTACTGCAAGCAATCCTGCAGGGTAGGGTACTACTACTAGTAGTAGGGTTTTCCTTCCCTCCAAATAAAATGCAATGCACCAGCATTTGTTCCTATGAAGAGTCAATTGTCACATTTGGCATTGCAACAAACGATGAGTGCGTGTTCTTCTTTTTTAACACTAGTGTATGAACAATGGACACAGCTTCTCGTTTGTTATAAACGGAGGAAAAGCTCCTCACCACCTTCTCTGAGAAAAAGGTATTTTATCATACAAAACAAATGCACCCCTCAGGTACGTTTCCCTTGTGTGTTGACGTATTGTATTCGGACAATGGTGTAAAAAGGATGAACCGCAGCACAAAAGTACCGTATTTTCTCAGCAATTGGGTAGGTATTTGAGAAGTGCGACGGAAACCATCATCATATACTTACGCTGCTCGCAGCCAAAAAGAAAAGGAAAAAAAAAGGAATGGTGAGCATCTGATTCGCAGCAGCAGATAGGTTGGCAAGTGTCCTGCTGGTGGGCCCAGGGAGCAGCAGGCCGCTCGCTGCTGGGCCACACAAAGGAAACAGGGGAGAGGAGATCCAAAATAACAAGAAACTCCAGCAGATTGCGAAACCCATCTGCGCCTCCTCCTCCTCGATCGAGAGAGGGAGCTCGCTCATCTCATCTCATCTCATCTCTCTCCGCCCCCGCCGGCCGGTCTTCTCGCCCGGGGCCCTTCCTCCGGATCCTGGATCGATCGCCTGTTCGGCACATGGCGGCTCCCACTGCCAACGGCAATTCCACTGTCAGGTATCACTTCTTTTCTTTTCTTTTTCTTTGTCTCAAGGAAATAGAGCATCTCGCGATCTGCTTGTTCTCCCCGAACTGCGATCCTTCATGCAGACGCCCATGTTTTGAATTTCCATACACTAAAGCCATAGCATAGCGAGAATTAAATTATCTACTAGCAAGAGGTAACGCCCTTTCGTGATCGATGTTGGTATGTACTAATGAACCAACCGTACAGATTTTTAGAAGCTTACAACATACCAAGACAGCGCCTAGACACGCTTTTGTTGATCCATCTTGTAATAGAGATCTTGCAAAATTAGGGCGTGTTTTACAGCTGCACAACATTGCTGGATGGGCCAATCGGCACAGGACATTGCATTGTTCTACTTCTACCCGGTGTATACATGTGAATTTGCCAACTGAATTTCTACCGCTTCTCTACTGAAACTGCTGAGTTGCACGAGCACAGTCCTAGTCCTAATAGGGGAATTAGTTCCGCTTTGATATTGTCGGTACCCTGTAGCAGGGGTACCCACTCTTACCGCAGCAAGACAGGACCCTCGTAGTTATCCGTAACTACGCGTAAGGACGGAGTAGCCAGGCCCCACCGGTCAGGCTCTTCCCTCACCAGGCCAACGGCCCCGGGCCCGTTCCCCGCCTGGGGATGGGTCCGGAGACGCCACGTGTCTCTAAGGGATGGAAGCTCCGAGCTGACAGCCAGGCCTCGGACCCCCCATAGGGGTCCGGGACCTCCTGCACCGTCCGGACCCCATACCGTGCGGGGGTCCAGAGACGCCACGTGTCCTAGGGGCACGGGCGCGGGCTCGTGCGCGAGTCCTCCGCAAGGGGGACTCGCCCACCCACCACATTTAATGCGGATGGTTGACGCATGCTCTGCCGCTGCAGCACGCGGGACAGCCTTTGACAGGCCCCGCTGTGCACCGCGTATTACCAAGGTGTACAGTGCAGCCACCTGTGCCGCGCCCGCGCAGAGCTCGTCAGCCGCATTAAATGGATACGACGGCACGGCACTTTTCCATCATGCCGCCTACGCCGCTCCCTACACAGCCGTTCAGCTACGTGGCAGGCGACGCCACTGGCTACGACGGGCGCCGTTCCGACAAGACAGCGCCTAGACACGCTAAACGGGAGACTCCAAGAGCAGGCAAAGATATCCAGAGAAAGATCTCGTTTGCCTGCAGCGCCATAATGATGAACAGTACTATATTTTATACCGCATCGCTGGGCCCACTTGTCGGGGTCCCAGCAACCATGTACGCGCCTCCCTTGGGATATAAAAGGGAGGCACTCGCTGTGCACAGGACAGGTTTTTTCCAGACGAACGCAAGCTCTCACACTCTCGTGGGGAGGCAATACAACACACAGTGGACGTAGGGTATTACGCTCCGGCGGCCCGAACCACTCTAAATCTTGCTGTGTTCATCGTGTTCTTGAGTGAGATCGTTCTGGGACTAGCTAACCCCCGAGTACACACCCTCTGGGCTAGGGCGGGTGCCTTCCGCCACCCGGCCGTGGTTGCAGCTCCACGACATTTGGCGCGCCAGGTAGGGGGCGTCTTTAGCTGGTCACAGTTCATCTCCTCAACGTCCCCATGGTTCGTGTGGACGACGTAGAGATGACGGAGGGTGTGGCGTCCTCTACGCCACACGCTCCTCGTGTTCCTGCTCCAGGGGCAACTGTGCCTGTGGAGCAGCCACCGTCGGCAGCAGCGCGCGCTGCTCGCCGGCAAGAGTCAGGGCGCCCATCAAGGGCCCCCTCACAAGGTGCGAGCGGCGGAGCGCTGGCAGCGGCTAGGGAGTTGCTTCGCAACCCCCCGGCTGGGGCAGCCTCGCCAGACGCCCTGAAGCAGTGGCGGGATGACGTTGACCGTCTCCTCCACCTGGCTCAGGCCTCCCCCAGCTCTGCAAGGACTGGGCAACGACCTCCGCCCGGCAACGCGGTGGTACCTTACCACCAGCGTCAGGGCGGTGCGTCGGCGTCTGTGCGCTCCCCTACCGTGAGGGGTGCACGAACAGAAGACCTGCGGGCGGAGATCAACCGCCGGCGCGGGAGAGGATGCCCGCGTCTCCGTTGAGAGGGCGCGAGAGCGCCGTCTTAACATTGAGGGTCGTAACCTCAACGCCGACTTGAATGTGGTGGCACCCAAGCCCCCGGTGAACGCCCGGATACAGCCAGGCGCACCAGTTGGCGGGGTGGGCTGCGCTGCACTGGCGGACCACCTCCGAGCGGTGGCATGGCCATCCAAGTTCCGCCCCCATCTGCCGGAAAAGTACGACGGTACCACTAACCCGTCGGAGTTCCTGCAGGTGTACGTTACTGCCATCACAGCGGCTGGTGGTAACGGCGCCGTCATGGCAAGCTACTTTCATGTAGCCTTGTCTGGGCCAGCCCGGACCTGGCTCATGAACCTCACGCCTGGGGCGATCCAGTCCTGGGAAGAGCTATGTGCAAGGTTCACAGCGAACTTCGCCAGTGCGTACCAGCAGCATGGCGTGGAGGCGCACCTCCACGCCGTGAGGCAAAAGCCCGGAGAAACGCTCCGGGCCTTCATCTCGCGCTTCACCAAGGTACGGGGTACCATTCCTCGTATCTCAGATGCATCTATTATCACTGCTTTCCGCCAGGGGGTACGTGACGAGAAGATGCTCGAGAAGCTGGCGACGCACGAGGTGGAAAGCGTCACTACGCTCTTCTCCCTGGCAGACAAGTGTGCCAGGGCCGCTGAGGGTCGTGCATGGCACTCAGCCCCCCAAAGCGGAGACGCCAAGGCTGGCGGCTCCAGTGCTACCGCTCAGGGCGGTGGCAAGAAGAAGAACAAGAACCGGAATCGCGGGGAACTGCAATCTGGTGGACCAGTCGTTGCAGCGGCGGCGCCAGCGGCGACGCCGGCTACGGCAGCAGCGGCTGGGGGCCAGAATGCACACGGCAAATGCCCTCGCCCGCAAGGTGGAAGCGGAGGTTCATGCCCAGTGCATCCCACCGCTCGCCACAGCGCCGCTGACTGCCGTGAGATCCAGAAGCTCGCGAAGCGGGTCAGTGGGCGGCGTGAGCAGTCCTCCAAGGACGGTTCATCCCCTCCTCGCCAGCGGGCCGGCAAGGAGAAGGCCTCCGACAGCGGGGCCGCCGCCGGGGAGAAGGAGCTGGGGTACCAACCCCCCGCTCGAGAGCTGAAGGGCGTCTACCACGACGACGACTCCGATTCCGACAACGGCGACCGCCGCAAGAAGCTGTATGTAATGTACGGCGGAAGTTGGGAGCTTGTCTCCCGACGGGATGTGAAGACCCTTCGCCGAGAGGTCCTCTCGGTGAAGCCGGGGGTCCCGAAGGCGGCGCCGCACCAGAGGTGGATGAACACCACCATCTTTTTTGGGCCATCTGACTGCCCGGAAAATATGGCCGGAGCTGGTGTACTACCTCTAGTCACCGCTCCTGTCATATCCAACGTGAGGCTCTATCACGTGCTGATTGACGGTGGGGCAGGCCTCAATGTCATCAGCTATGCAGCGTTCAAGCAGCTGCAGATTCCGGAGTCCAAGCTGACTCCCTCTCGCTCATTCTCTGGAGTGGGCCCACACCCGGTGTTCCCTCTGGGGAGCATCACACTGCTGGTCACGTTCGGGACCGAGGAGAACTTCCGCACATAGAGCGTTCTGTTCGATGTTGCGGAAGTAAACCTCCCGTTCAACGCCATCATTGGCCGACCGGCGCTCTACCGCTTCATGGCCATTGCTCATTATGGGTATTTGGTCTTGAAGATGCCTTCTCCTGCCGGAGTCCTCACCGTGCAGGGCGACCGCACCGCTGCCGTCGCTGCAGTTGAGAGGCTGCATGCTCTGGCGGCAGAGGCTGCGCGTTCCGAGGAGGATCCGTCCACCTCGCAGCCCAAGGCGCCTGCAAAGGCTCCCAAGGTCCAACCGTCCAATCCGGACCATGTTTCCGTGAAGACGGTGCAGATTGGAGCGGACTCCACCAGGACCACCCGTATTGCAGGGAACCTGGAGGAGAAATAGGAAGACGCGGTCATCGCTTTCCTCCGGGCAAATGTCGACGTGTTCGCCTGGGAACCGTCACAGATGCCCGGGATCCCCAGGGAAGTGATCGAGCACAATCTGAGGGTCTACCCCGACGCCACGCCGGTGCGCCAGAAGCCTCGGAAGCAGTCCGTGGAGCGACGAAACTTCATCCGCGAAGAAGTCCACAAGCTCCTACACGCCGGCTTCATCGAGGAGGTCCACCACCCCGTGTGGTTGGCCAATCCGGTCGTCGTCCCAAAGGCCAACGGGAAGCTTCGGATGTGCATCGACTACACCAGCCTCAACAAGGCATGTCCTAGAGACCCCTATCCTCTACCACGTATCGATCAGATCGTGGACTCCACCTCCGGGTGTGACCTTTTGTCTTTCCTAGATGCGTACTCTGGTTTCCACCAGATTCAGATGTCTATAGAGGATAGGAAGCATACTGCCTTTGTAACAGTAGATGGGCTTTATTGCTACATTATCATGTCGTATGGTCTAAGGAATGCCTTACCCATGTTTGTACGAGCTATGAACAAAACCTTCTGTAATCTGATTAGAGATGTTGTTGAGGTTTATGTCGATGACATTGTGGTCAAGACTAAGGTAGGGTCAACACTAGTGGAGGACCTGTTCCTCGTCTTCGACCGGCTCCGCGCCACACGCACGAAGCTGAATCCCGAGAAGTGCATCTTCGGCGTCTCAGCAGGGAAGCTGCTGGGTTTCCTGGTCTCACATCGAGGCATCGAGGCAAACCCAGCCAAGATCAAGGCGATCGAAGCAATGAGGCCTCCTGACCGCATCAAGGATGTCCAGAAGCTCACTGGATCTCTCGCTGCTCTTAGCCGCTTCATATCGAGGCTAGCTGAGAGGGCCCTCCCCTTCTTCAAATTATTGAGGAGGTCCGGTCCATTTACTTGGACCGAAGAGGCTGAACAGGCCTTCCAGGAGCTGAAGCAACACCTCACCTCGATGCCAGTATTGGTGGCTCCAGAGCCCGGTGAGCCGTTGTTTCTGTATCTTGCTGCGTCTGCGGAGGCAGTCAGCATGGTGCTGGTCGCCGAGAGGGCGGAGCAAGCTCGCCAAGGGGACACCAGGGTCTCCCCGGCCAAAGATGGTGAGCCGGACCCCGGACACGGGGGCGCGTCAGCCTCACCTCTGCCTGAAGCCCCGGGCCCCGCACAAGGGGGTCCGGACGAGCCTTGTGCCAGTGGGAGCCCGGAGCCGTTGGGGGCCCAAGGACCTGATGTGGTGGATAAGGGCGTGCCGGACCCGGTAATCGGGATCCGGACTGTCCAAAAGCCGGTTTACTACGTCAATGAAGTCCTCCACGAGGCGAAGGCCAGGTATCTTGAGACGCATAAGCTTATCTATGCGATACTAATTGCGTCCAGGAAACTGCGCCACTACTTTCAGGCACATCGAGTTGTCGTAGTGACCTCTTACCCGTTAAGAGCGATCCTGCACAACTCCAACGCCACAGGCAATATCGCCAAGTGGGCGGCAGAGCTGGCAGAGTTCCAACTGGACTTCCAGCCACGCCATGCAATCAAGAGCCAGATCCTGGCCGATTTCAT
Source organism: Panicum virgatum (assembly GCF_016808335.1). Lineage (NCBI taxonomy): Eukaryota > Viridiplantae > Streptophyta > Magnoliopsida > Poales > Poaceae > Panicum > Panicum virgatum. Next base: position 601,788 of record NC_053139.1, on the reverse strand, counting down.
AGCGGAGTGGACTCCCTCCCCAAGCAATCCTGGGGGTCCGGTCGTCAACGCTGGACCCCCGGAGCCGGAAATCAGGGCACCAGTCTTCACCGAACCCCACTGGACACTCTTCTTCGACGGGTCCGCCCGCGAAAAGTGGGCCGGAGCTGGTGTGGTCCTCATCAACTCAAATGGAGATCAGCTGAAGTACATGGTGCACCTTGAGTTCAAGGCCACCAACAACATGGCGGAATACGAGGCGCTGATCTTTGGCCTGACGCAAGCCCTCTCATTAGGGGTCCGACAGCTCCTGGTGAAGGGGGACTCCCAGCTAATCATCAAACAGGTCCGAGGGGATTGCAACTGCAACAATCCCCAGCTCGCGGCATACCTCATACACGTGAGGAAGCTCGAGAAGGACTTCGACGCCTTGGAACTACAACACGTTCCCCGCGAGCACAACTCAGCAGCAGATGATCTCTCCGCGAGAGCATCTACCTGGGCACCCGTGCCTGAAGGTGTCTTCGAAAGACGGCTGCAGAGACCTACCGCCCAGCCTGTCGAGCTGGGTGAAGGGGATCAAGCTAGCACCTCAAAGCCAGCGGTCCCGGCAGCACTCCACCTGTGGTGCCCAACCTGGGCCGTGTGCCCTGTAGAGGATCCTGGTGACCTCGCAGAGCCACACCCACCTACTCAGGGAGCTCCCGATGCATGGATCTCCGAGATCCGGGACTACCTGAAAGATAACATCCTCCCTAATGACGATGTGTCCGCTGAGCGCATAGTCCGGTTGGCTAAACGCTACGCGGTGGTAGAAGGGGATCTCTACCACCGTGGCGCCAACGGTGTCCTCATGCGGTGCATTTCCCAGGGAGAGGGCCGCGAGTTGCTCGCGGAGATCCATGGAGGCGAGTGCGGAAGTCATTCCTCCTCTCGCACGCTTGTTGGCAAGGCCTTTCGGCATGGCTTCTACTGGCCAACAGCACTCCAGGATGCGGCTGAGCTGGTAAGGTCCTGCAAAGCATGTCAATTCCATGCAAAGCAAATACACACCCCGGCTCAAGCTCTACAGATGATTCCGCCCTCATGGCCATTCGCTGTGTGGGGTGTGGATATCCTGGGGCCATTCCCCCGGGCTGTCGGCGGGTACCGGTTCCTCTATGTCGCCATCGACAAGTTCACCAAGTGGCCGAAAGTTACCCCTGTGGTGAATATCACTAAGAAATCAGCAGTCGCCTTCCTCAGGTCCATTGTGTGCAGATTTGGCGTCCTAAGCCGCATCATTGCGCATAACGGGACCCAATTCAAAAGCAGACTCTTCCAAGAGTACTGTGAGGACATCGGCATCCAGCTATGCTTTGCGTCCGTAGCACACCCCCGCAGCAATGGACAGGTTGAGAGAGCGAATGCAGAGATCCTCAGGGGACTCAAGACCCGCACCTACAACTACTTGAAGAAGCATGGTGCCAAATGGGTTGACGAGCTTCCATGCGTACTATGAGGCAACCGGACCACACCCAGCCGAGCCACCGAGGAGACTTCGTTCTTCCTGGTCTACGGGGCTGAAGCATGCTTTCCCCTAGAAATTCACCTGGGCTCACCACGGGTCCAGGCCTTTGACGAATCCATGCAGGAACAGCTGCGGCGCGACGACGTGGACTTCGTTGATGAGCGAAGGTGGCGAGCAGCAATCCGAAATGCACGCTACAACCAGGCGCTCCGGCGCTATCATCAACGGTTCGTGCACAGCAGGGAGCTCCGGGCTGGCGACCTCGTCCTCAGACGAATTCTGAGCCGAGCAGGGCTTCACAAACTCTCCCCCAGCTGGGAGGGGCCCTTCAGGGTTACAGAGGTATGCCGGCCCGGATGCGTTCGCCTCGCCACAGAAGATGGAGTGCCGCTGCCCAACCCATGGAACATAGAGCATCTGCGTAAGTTCTACACCTAGGCAGAGCCGGAAAATAATCCTTTCCTTTGTAATAAGATAGAGTTACCGTGCGGCCCAGAGCGGTTGGGGACCACCCTCGTAAACCCGACCTCTGGCATCCATCGCACCGTCGGCTAACGCGCGGCCCAGAACGGTAGAGGTCTGACCTCGTAAACCCGGTCTCTGGCACCCATCGCGCAAGCCATGTACAACAAGATTGCAAAGGAAATAATTTCTCTCAGTTCTGTCTTTGTGTTAAAATTTAAATTCACATGCCGATTCTCAAAGTTTTTACCTCTCTAACCCCCTCGGGGACCTCTGCCCTTGTTGCTACAACTAAGATCTGAGCTGAGTTACTGGACTGCCGTACAGATCCGGACCCTCTTGCTGCTGGAGAAGAGTCCAGACCCTTAGGGACCTACTCTGGAGAGCGGGTGCTTGTTTCCTGGGGTGGTCCGGAGTCCTGTGTAGCCGCTTAGCTGGTTCTGTACTCAAAAGCCTACACATTCCACCACCCTGTAACAAGTACTCTAGTACCTGGAGTCAGGTAATTAAGGGCCCGGACCCCGTTCCAGCTCAAGAGTTGGTTTCCTAAATCCAACACGGCATGCCCAGTCCTATAACTCAAAAGATCAAGTACAACGAAGTGACCTTGCCACTGCTGCCAGAGGCCTGGGATGATGAAGCCAGGTCCGGGAAGATCGTGCTGTTTCCTGGAATGGTCCGGAGCCTTGTGTAGCGCCTTAGCCTGGTCCCGTACCCTAAGACTACACACTCCACCACTCTGTAACAAGCGCTGAACAACCTGGACCTGTGCATCTAAGAGCCCGGACCTTGTACCAGCCTGGCACTGGTCACGGACGAGTCCCGCGGGCCTGTTACTAAGCTGTAAATTTGAAGTGGTACACAGGTTAAGCCCTGATTGGTGGTAGACAGCCTCAAACCATTGAGCCTACCTACCAGGGGGTCCTAGCATCTGCTTCAAAGCCTTCATGCAGATCAAGATCCAGTCTCAATGGTAGACAGACTCAAAATATCTGAGTCTATCTTCCAGGGGGCCCGGAGCATCCGCTTTGTTCCACACATCACAGACGGATTCTGCATGCGTCAAGCAGCTAAGTTGTAGTATCATTGCTATTGTATAAGTGAACTTGATTCTTCTATATGAAGTCCTGAATATTACACAGGGAGCAAGGCGCTAGCTCGTCTTACAGACTATGCTGCCCTATACCAAGGAGGTCCAGAGCATCTCCTACGGCTCACGTGGCAGACAGGTCCAATCAATTGAACCTATCCGCCAGGGGGCCAGGGCGCCGGGGTGCTGCATACCGCAAATCAACAGACAAACAGCTAAGTTGAAGTTTCTTCTACTTCAAAAATTTCAGCTAATACAAAGTTTGTTACATAATGCAAAAGGAAAAAGGTACAATGCCCCGCTCAAGGGTCCGCAGGCTCCCGCTTGAAGTAGGCGGCAACGAAGTCAACGACCTCTCGCACGCTGTCCCGAGCGGCAGCCTCCGTCTCCGCTACAGGGCCATTGACCACGGGCGCCAGCGACATGGCCGGGTCATGGCTCCGGAGGCAAGTCAGGATGTGCTCCGCCACCATCCGGATCAGCTCGCGACCCTCGGCTTCAAGCTAACCAGCAAGGACTGGCTCCAGACGATGGAGCCTATCCGAAGCAGAGCTCAGCACTGGGAGAGCGTCAGCTATCGAAGCTGGCGGCTCCGCCACCTGGATCGGGCTCATTCCCAATGGCACCAGTGCGAGGCTCGCTTCGGCCGCCCAGTCAGCGATCCGCTGGGCTCCCGCGCGCTGGTCCTCCTGGTGCTTCCGGACCGCCTCCTGGACCGCCTCTTGCACCCGGGTGTCCAGGGCCGCCTTGGCCACCTCCACCTCGCGGGACCTCTCCTCGAGCACGCGGGACCTCTCCTCGAGCTTGGCCTCCCTCTGCTCCGCCCACTCCTTCAGCTTCTTGAGCGAGTCTCGCTGGCGCCCAAGTTCTTTCTCTATGCCGGTGGCGTGAGCCTCCCGCTTGGCGAGGGACTTCCGGCCCTCCTCCAAATCCGCCTCGTCGGCAGTTAGCTGGCGGGCTCTCTCCTGCAGTTGTTCACGCCATCCCTGCAGAGTCGCAGAGAAGACGTCGAGCTCCTGCCTCCGGACCTCGAGGTCCCCGCTGCGAGCCTCCAGCTCGGACTGTTGAGCTGCGAGGTGAGCCTCGAGGTCGGACCGCTGAGCAGCGAAGCCAACAACCTCCAGGGTGAAGTCCTGCTCCCGCTGCGCCAAGGACTTCTCTCGGTTTGACACTGCGAACTCTTGGTCAAACACCTTCCTAAGGTTGGCTCGGTAGGCCTCTTGGTCCGCCTTGAGTTTTGACCGAGTTTCCGCAGCGAGGGAGGCTTCAGCCTTCGTGCGCGCTTCCAGGCGGGTGTGCCAATCGGAGAGGCGCTGGCGCTCGCTCTCCAGGGCAGACCACTCCCGCCGGAAGGCCACCTCGGCGGAAGAGGTTGCCTCCTCGATCGACCGCCGAACCTGCAACAGCACCTGGGGAAGGGGAGTCGCATCCTCCTCCGGGAGTTGGAGCTGCAGGAGCCGCCGGCCAAAGACCACCTCCAACTCCTCCTCTGCAACCGGACCGGAGCTGGAAGTGGGGGCTTCCGCTGCGGCACTTGTCTCCGGCGCCTCCGCTGCCACCGCCGTCGGGTGCGGCTGTGCCCAGCTCCGGCGCCCCCGCTGCCGTCGTGTCGGGCGCGGCCGAGCTCAACTCCGGTGCCTCCGCCGCCGCCGCGTCGGGCGCGGCCGTGTCCAGCTCCGGTGCCTCCGCCGCCGCCGCGTCGGGTGCGGCTGCGCCCAGCTCCGGTGCCTCCGCCGCCACCGCGTCAGGTGCGGCTGCGCCCAGCTCCGGCATCTCCACCACCGCGTCGGGTGCGGCTGCGCCCAGCACTGGCGCCTCCGCCGCCGCAGCGCCGGGGGCCACGGCGCCCAGAGCCGGCATTGCAGCCGCCGCGGCATCGGGTGCGGCAGCACCCGGCACCGGCGTCTCCACCGTCGCCGTGTCGGGCGCGGCTGCACCCAGCACCGGCGCCCCTGTCGCCGCCGCCGCGTTGTGCGCTGCGGAGTCTAAAAATGACACGCCAGTCAGCATCACGTCATACGCCACGAAGCTAGTAGCAGGTCGCCGTACCTGTGGGTCCCGCATTTGCTGTTGCCGTCGCTGTCGACGCCGAGGCCGCCGACGCCTGGGCACCTGCCGATGTGCCGGCGAGGGTAGAAGAACCGCTGGGGCGAGGAGCCCTGGTAACAAAGCAGAAAAGCCTTCAAAAAACAAAACAGAGCACCGGCGCAAGGGAAGAGAGCAGGATGACACTAACCCAGAAGTACCGGGTACCCAGCGTCCCCGGAGCCCGGGCCTCTTCTCTTGCGGCTGCTGCTGCTGCTGTTGCTGCTGCTGTCCTTGCAGCTGCGTTGCAGGTGCAACCCGGGCTTGCTCCCGCTGCTGCTGTCCCTGTGGCTGCGACATAGGCGCAACCCGGGGTCACACCTGTTGCTGCTGTTGCCGCCCGCGTGCCTGCTGCCGCTGCTCTTGCGGCTGTTGCTGCTGCTGCTGCTCTTGCTGCCGGCGGGAGGAATCCCTCGGCGGCGATGGTGGTGGTCCAGTCGCCCCAGAGGGCCCGTGGGGCCGGCAGCCCGGGAGCTACCCTGGCCTGCACCCTCGGAAGACCTCTGGCGCTTCGCGGCGGGCTCCGAGACCAGGGTCCCGTCGCCCCGGAGTAGCCTGCGCCGGCCTGCGTCGCCCGACGATGCACCGGAGCTGCCCTGTGCCCGGCTGGAGCCGGCTGCGGCCGCACTGCTAGCCGCGGCCTGCTTCCCCTTCGTGGTGGCGCCGGACCCCGCAGCACTCAGCGTGGCTTGATCCCCGGACGCGCCAGGGATCCGGAGCCCACGGTTCGCGTCGCCTCCGGTTTGGCGTGGGGTCAGTCCCCCGTCGTCCAGGGTTGGCAGGGTGGCCAGCACCGCCGTCCTCGCGGAGTCCTCGCAGAGGGGGACTATGCTCTGCGGGAGGATCAGGCTCTCCGGGATGAAGGCGTCCCCAGTCACATTCCGCACCAGAACCTCCAAGGCCTCCTGAGTCAGATCGCTCCCCTCACCGCGTTGGGTCCTGCTGCAGTCGTTGAGGCCGGTGAAGTTCCATGCAGGACGCGGCCGCTGCTTCAGGGGAGCGATCCGGCGCTTCACGAAGTCTCCGAGCACGTGCCACGAGGTGAGGCCGCTCTCCGCCAGTGACCTGATCTTGTCCAGCACGGAGTCGAACTCCGGCTGCAGCGACGGCTTGGCCCTCCAGGATGCCTTGTCGGAGGCGGGCCCCTCGGTCGGCAGGGCGAGGCGCTCGTTGGCTTCAGTGGTGGCGATCACCCAGTCCCTGCGCCACTCCTCCCACTTTCCGCCAGCAAGGCCGGGAATGTAAGGAGTCGCCAGGTCACTCCTCACCTGGAAGTAGTACCCCCCCACCTCGTCCTTGCTCCTTCCGGACCTCACCAGAATGAAGAAATAGCGGAAGAGGATGACGCAGGGCCGAACTCCCACGAACATCTCGCATAAATGCACGAAGATGGACGTCAGGAGGAGGGAGTGCGGCGTCAGATGCTGAAGTTGGAGGCCGAAGTCTTCCAGCAGCAGCAGGAGGAACGAAGAAATCGGCAGACCCACGCCGGTGGAGATGTGCGAGATAAATAGCACAAACTCCCCGGCACGGAGGTTGCCATGGGGAACCGAGCCTGCTCGCACCCCCCAGCCGGTCTCCTGAGCACTCCATCCCAGCAGACGGCGCACTGTGTTCAACTTTCCCTCGGTCTGGTAGCGGCGGGGATGAACAAGGGACGCCATCTCTCGGTGGAGTAAGAAGCAACCTGTGTGGGGGAGAAAGGGGCGAGGAAAGCTCGAAGGCAAAGGGGCGCAAAGGTTGGAAGGAAGAAGGCGAATGCGGGAAAGTAACCGCGGAACGCGAATTCATCCCATTATAAGCCCGATTCAACCGGCGCACTCCGGAACCGTCGCCGGAACCCAAGCGACGCCCGCGCCTGGAGTTAACCGCCCAGTCCATGACATGGGGGCCCAGGCCCACCTGGCGGGGTGAGCGGGTAACGAACAAGGGTGCGAAAAGACGGGATCTGAACCGTTGGCCACACGCGCGCGGAGCGAGGCGGAAGCCGAGCTGACGTGCGCGCATTAAGCGCTGGCGTGGCCGAGCTTTTCGGGAACTGCGCCGGTGGTAAATGATCCGTTTACTCTGGCCGCAAGAATGCCGAGCGTCGTGCGCATGACCAGGTGTACCACTGTGCGTGGGGGCCACGAGTCAATAAGCCGTTGCGATGTGATGAGGCAACGAACAATCCGATGGATGGTCAAGGCCGGTCAAGACCTCTGCAGCAAGAAACTTCAAGCTATGCAGAGCCAAATCGCAGTAGTGGCCCCACCTGCGGGTTCGTACCTCCCCCAAGGTGGGCCCGGGGGCCACTGTCGGTACCCTGTAGCAGGGGTACCCACTCTTACCGCAGCAACACAGGACCCTCGTAGTTATCCGTAACTACGCGTAAGGACGGAGTAGCCAGGCCCCACTGGTCAGGCTCTTCCCTCACCAGGCCAACGGCCCCGGGCTCGTTCCCCGCCTGGGGATGGGTCCGGAGACGCCACATGTCTCTAAGGGATGGAAGCTCCGAGTTGACAGCCAGGCCTCGGACCCCCATAGGGGTCCGGGACCTCCTGCACCGTCCGGACCCCCCCTTACCGTGCGGGGGTCCGGAGACGCCACGTGTCCCGGGGGCACGGGCGCGGGCTCGTGCGCGAGTCCTCCGCAAGGGGGACTCGCCCACCCACCACATTTAATGCGGATGGTTGACGCATGCTCTGCCGCTGCAGCACGCGGGACAGCCTTTGACAGGCCCCGCTGTGCACCGCGTATTACCAAGGTGTACAGTGCAGCCGCCTGTGCCGCGCCCGCGCAGAGCTCGTTAGCCGCATTAAATGGATACGACGGCACGGCAATTTTCCATCATGCCGCCTACGCCGCTCCCTACACAGCCGTTCAGCTACGTGGCAGGCGACGCCACTGGCTACGACGGGCGCCGTTCCGACAAGACAGCGCCTAGACACGCTGAACGGGAGACTCCAAGAGCAGGCAAAGATATCCAGAGAAAGATCTCGTTTGCCTGCAGCGCCATAATGATGAACAGTATTATATTTTATACCGCATCGCTGGGCCCACTTGTCGGGGTCCCAGCAACCATGTACGCGTCTCCCTTGGGATATAAAAGGGAGGCACTCGCTGTGCACAGGACAGGTTTTTTCTAGACGAACGCAAGCTCTCACACTCTCGTGGGGAGGCAATACAACACACAGTGGATGTAGGGTATTACGCTCCGGCGGCCCGAACCACTCTAAATCTTGCTGTGTTCATCGTGTTCTTGAGTGAGATCGTTCTGGGACTAGCTAACCCCCGAGTACACACCCTCTGGGCTAGGGCGGGTGCCTTCCGCCACCCGGCCGTGGTTGCAGCTCCACGACAGATATTTTCCATTCAGTGTTCGTGGCTGGCACTGATCCATGCCGTCAAACCTTTGCAGCTCTCTTGCAACAACTGTTCCGGTTCAGGCAGTCCTGTTTGATATTGATGGAACTCTCTGCGATTCAGACCCTCTCCATCATGCGGCTTTCCAGGAATTGCTCCTCGAGGTATGGTTTCTCAATCAGACTGCAGTAAGTTACGTTCTTTCTCTCACACTTTTACTCTAAGCGACAAGCTGTGATCGACCACATGGCTTTATCAGATTGGGTACAACAACGGCGTGCCCATAGATGATGAGTTCTTCATCAAAAATATTGCTGGAAGGAGTGATGTTGAGGCTGCCCAGAATTTGTTCCCGGACTGGGACCTTGAAAAGGGGCTCAAGTTCCTAGACGAGAAGGAAGCTAAATACAGAAGGTACTGCAATATTGTGCTCCTGCTCCTAGTTTCCAGATAGCTGAATAATTCAGAGTTTGCAGCAGCACTGGGTACTATACAAAGCTGTGGAGGGTTTTGTTGTTATCTCTTATGACGTCCAGTCACCAATGACTTATTTTTCCTTCGTTTTTATGTGCTGTATACCTTGCATCATTGCATTTGACAACTGGTATTTAGTTACAACTTGATGGGCCACTGAATATTTCTAGTTGTTCGTTTGATTCAGTTTGGCAAAAGAGCGCTTGGAACCTGTGAAAGGCCTTGGGAAAGTTGTTCAGTGGGTCAAGGATCACGGCTACAAGCGTGCAGCAGTGACCAACGCCCCTAGGATTAACGCAGAGCTCATGATCTCACTCCTTGGCCTCTCGGACTTCTTCCAGGCCATTATTATCGGAGGTGAATGTGAGCAGCCGAAGCCTGCCCCATACCCGTACCTGAAGGCCATCAAGGAGCTTCAGGTGTCTGCAGAACACACCTTCATCTTCGAGGTAAATCAACCCTGGCGCCTAGAATTTGCTGGAGCTCTTCTGATCTGCTTGGAGTCGTAGTAGTCACTAATAAGAGATTTCTGTTGCAGGATTCTGCTTCTGGCATACGTGCTGGTGTTGCAGCTGGAATGCCTGTCGTCGCCGTGGCAACGAGGAACCCTGAGAAATCCCTTCTCGAAGCAGGAGCCAGCTTGCTGATCAAGGACTATGAGGACCCCAAGCTCTGGGCTGCGCTTGAGGAGATCGACAGAGAGGAAGCTAAGCTAAAGAAGGCCAGCGAATGAGATGACAATGAACAATTGATTAGATTTATTAGCAAATTAAATTTACCCTGTGTTGCAGCTGAAGGAACGGCAAAGGGCTCAATTGGGTATATTTTGAGCTTCTAGTTTGGTATTATTTCCCTTTTCTCGATGAACTGAAACCAAATAAGAACTCAGAAATCTTGCCGTGGGTGGTTATGATTGTTTGATAGATGGGACTCACTCCGTGAAACACTCCGTGAAAATGAAAAATCTGGTGGGTCTTGTTGCGTACCATCTCTGAATACTGACTTGTTGCTTCATCACTCTTGACTTGGTGATCTGAAAGAAAGATGGCAATTCTTTCTACTCCTGGAAACTGTGTTGAAATGATTTGTGAATTCCATTAATTTGTCAAATTAATCAATGTTTTCTCAAGATTTTTAATTCTAGCTGTGGTTATGGATACTGTTCTTTTTAAAAAAAATGAACTACGATGGAAACCGTGTTGAAAGTGGTTTCTGGAGCTATGCAGCATGAACTGAAGTCAAAGAATAAAAAAAATAACAATAATATGAATGTCTTTTTGAAAAGCAGGCAGGTCAAAAAGAAAAATGGTGGGGCTGGTGAGATGATGAAATGGAATGGCATGGGAGGTGTGTAACATGAGATGAGGACTGCCGGAGCCACCAACCGCGCCAACGAATCCTCACCAACCAACCCTCTTCCTCCCACGTTCTTCTTATATATATAAAAAAAACGTCCAGGCAGCATCATCAATCAATAATCAAGATTGAGAAACTCAAGCTCACCATTTCTTCAGAGGAAGCCATGGAAAGGTAAAAAATCCCGAAGCTCGAATTCAGTCAAGTTTCTCCAAAGTTTCAAAATACTTTGCCCCGAACTAACATTCCAGGTGACATGTGCTGTGATATCTGTATGGCTTGCAGTGCGATCGGCAGCGTCGCTCCTCTGGAAGCCGTCCTGTTCGACATCGACGGGACGATGGCCATCTCCGACCCCTTCCACCACCGAGCCACCTCCGAGATGCTCATCAAGGTGGGCTACAACGACGGCGTGCCCATCACTCATGAGTTCGGCATGACGCACATGGCCGGCCGGAGCAACGAGCAGATCGGCCAGTTCCTGTTCCCGGACTGGGACCGGGGCAGGCTCGACGCCTTCTTCGCCGAGAAGGAGGCGCTCTTCGCCCGGTACGCCGGCGAGGGGCTAAAGGAGATTGCCGGCCTGACGGCGCTGTGCCGGTGGGCCGGCGAGCGCGGGCTCAAGCGCGCGGCGGTGACCAACGCGCCCCGGGCCAACGCCGAGCTCATCATCTCCATCCTCGGCCTCTCCGACTTCTTCCAGCTCATCATCACCGGCGAGGACTGCGAGCGCTCCAAGCCCTTCCCGGACCCCTACCTCAGGGCGCTCCACCTGCTCGGCGCCTCGCCGGACCACACCCTCGTCTTCGAGGACTCCACCGTCGGGGTGCAGGCCGGTGTTGCCGCCGGTATGCCGGTCATTGCCATCGCCGACGAGAGCCGGGAGGGCAAGCTCCTCACCGTCGGCGCCTCGCTTGTCATCAGGGACTACGAGGACCCTAGGCTCTGGGCCCAACTGGGCAAATTGGACGCCACCAGACATCAAGCTGCTGAGGCCAATGGAGTAGTACCGCATAGCAATAGCTGAGCACGACACTGGAAAACAATTTCTTGCTATATTTCATTTCACGCAAAACTGTAGTCGCACCCATTTTGTCATTAACGTATGATGTATCTTTAAGTAAGGTCATACAAAGTTGCCCGTAGGCCATTGATTGCGAGGGATCTCATACACACACCAAAACAGAGACACGATGATCCATCAGTTTGACGAGTATCTCTTTGACAATGCCTCGTAGTGTTTAATTTGCTGCAATCAAGAAGAACGAGATCAAAGGGTGAAATAAGCGAACGTAGGACAATGGTGAGCAGAAAGTAATATTAGCGTTGACATTAGGCTCATGTAGAATCAGCCTTCGCCCACACCTGTTCAGATACTGATGGCTTAACCTTTGATAGTGCATGTTCGAAGTGTGAGAGCTCGATCAAAGAAGAGGAACTCATTGACGATGTCCCATTCCCAAGGAGGAATTCCAATCTCTCCCCCAATGCTGCCATCGCTGCTTCATTGACCTGACAAAAGAAACACATTGGTTCCATTTGAAACACATTCTCAAATCTCAAGTCAGATTGAATTCATCAGCGAGACAGCTGCTCATCCCAAAGCAAAGCAGATCCAAAGCTCATGCCAGGAGGGGAATGAAGTCTACGATACGCAAAATGAAGCACTAGTGCTTTGGACAAGTTAACAAAAGTTCAATGAAATATCACAGAAATTATCAGTGATGATAGGTCGGCTCCAGTGAGACGGTTGCATTCCTCACGATGTGCCAGTGCAGCCAAATCGACATCAGATGAGATGGGCTTGCTTCGAGCATGTGCTTTTAATATTGAGACCCGCTCTTCCGCATTAGGTAAAGGTACATAAAGTTTCTTCCCAAATCTACCAGGCCGTAGAACAGCATCATCTATCACATCGATTCTGCAAAAGAGGGTCTGCAGATATCAACCATCCATTCTGGGTTAAATAACAAAAACTAGGGCTGTCACCATCGGACAGTTACCTGTTTGTAGCTCCTATCACATAGACACCTTGCCGTTGATCAGCACCATCAAGTTCAATAAGTAACTGCGAACAGAAGAATCAGAATTACACAGAACAGAAAAGCAACATAAAGGGGAACACGTTAGAGAATATTGTTTTCTGAATAGGCAGGTTGTACAAAATGTACAATATTCAAACCTGATTTAGGAGACGTTCAACAACCCATCCTCCCTCTTTCCCTCTCTTTGTTGTCAAAGCATCTACCTGCCACATCATATTGAATTAAAACTTGAACTCTGTATACCAAGAGAAACAGCTCCCCTACTGACACAATAAAGTTACTTGACTGCTAAATACAAATGCAGCTAACACCCAGAATTTATTTCAAGAGATTAATCCAGGCTCTCCTCAACATACTGTATTATATGGCAAGGCTGCACATACTCTCTTACCTCATCGAAAAATAGGATGCATGGGGAATTTGTACGTGCACGAGTGAATATTTTCCTCACTTCTGATTCACTTTCCCCAACATACTTGTTCAATAGCTCAGGCCCCTAAAGAACCATAAAAGAAAAACCTTAGACCTAGCTTGTATGATTTCGAACAAGTGAAGTCAAAAAATGGAAATCCAAATGTCATGTACCTTGATATGAATAAAATTAGCCCCTGCCTCATGGGCCACTGCTTTTGCAATTAGTGTTTTCCCACAGCCTGGAGGTCCAAACAACAGGAAGCCAGCTTGCATATTCACTCCAAACACCTTGAAAGACAAAAAACAGAGAGGGCATCTCTAAAACACGAAAAGGCGTCCCCGCACGGGCGATTCTCTGGCATCGCGTTGCGCCACGTCGCGCAGAAAGATATGGGCCGTCGATCGGTCCATCCAACGGCCATGTGAAAAAGTTGATCTCGACCCTGCTGCTCTCTCTCTTTGGATAAGATGCCGCGTCCCTCTGCCTACTGCCCTCTCCGCTGACCGCGACCCACAACCAGGCTGTGCAGTGAAGTGCCACCTTGCCAACCCGACTCCCCTCCCCTTCGGCTGCAGGCTCCCGGCGGCGACTCCCCTCCCCTTCGGCTGCACCGCTGCAGGCGCCCGGCGCGCGGAGCTGTGCCGGCCGGCCGGCGGCGTGTGCTTATCTCCTTCCCCGCGGCTGCAGTCGTGCGGAGCTCGGCTCCATCAACGACCGAGGCCAGCGGCGCACGCGGCTGCCCAGCGAAAGGGCGCAGCATCGCCAGCGCTACGCCAGGAGCAGGACAACCAGCGGCTCGCACCACATCTGTCTCCACCGCGCTCCCTGCCACCACGCTATGGTGCTCGCGCCGCTTGCCCAGCCCTCAGTAGTAGCCATGGACGTACTGCGTCCCCTCTTACCCACCTTTGTCTATTAAGAGCACATATGCACAGCAAGTGTTCGATATTTTGCCTCTATAAGATGATTGCTCAGTTTGAACCTGAAACATATGTGCGGATGAATGATATTATGTTCGTCACCAACTAATGGATATGGACCATTGCCACCATGGCACTTGATTGCCATCTTCGACCATGACCTAGGAATAATTGCATTCCTAGATGAATCTTGGGAATCATGTAGGATATAATTATCATTATCTTAAATGATAGATACAGTGTGTATACTATTTTGTCAACTCATAAATACTTCTAACCTCCAACTCTGGTATCCAAAACTTTGGATTGTTTATTATCTGGGTTAACCATTTTACTATTAGAAGTATTGAGGGTATGACACCTGAAAATTAATTGAACAATGATTAGTTTGATATTTTCATCTCAACTGAACAAAGACTAATTTGATGTCCAGATCGCTTGCATCAGACAATGCCGGCGAGCATCGTCGTCAACTCCACCAAGGCAAGCTACATCAGTCTCTTCTCTGCAGGCGCTGATGGCCTGCTGCTTGCATTTGAGGTCTCTAGGAGACCTACCACCCTTTTACAGAGCTTCATGCAATCGTGCTGGACTATGCTTACAACAACAAAGGTACTTTTATGGACAGCCTCGACCTGCTCGGTGAAATGATAGTAAGGACAACTGCATGCAAATGGCAACCTTAAATATAAAATTGGAAAAGTATCAGGGAGCTACTCACATGTTCTATCACATAAGATTACATAATGTCATTACACACAAACCTGATCTTGTTTGGTTCCTCCAATATGATAATTTTGGCAAGTATATTTGTGAGATTATTTTTCTGCTAATTCTTATCTTAAAAAGTATATTCTCCAATGCATATCTTCTTTAATAACCAACCTATTGCCGGATACCGGAATTTTATCTATGCGAATAGTTCTGAAGATGGCTGCCTATCTATCATTATATATTGCTTCAGAAAATATGTCATCTGAATAGAAGCATAAAGACACAGTAACAACTTCCTGCCAAATTCGAAACAGTATTATTTTGAACATCCACTGTACATAGAACTGTAGAATAGAATATCAACACATCAGTTCTAATCATCAAAAGAGAAACCCAAAACCTTTATAGTTACGAGAACCATGTGTAAGTTGAAATTTAACTCTTGTTGTTTAAACAAAGTTACACATTCACAATATCGCAAAAATAAAAAAAAACAATGGGATCTTCATTGGCCAATGAAGTATATCAATTAACTATGTTGTACAAAGTCTGGCGCTGCCAAGGAAGAATTTTAATGCAATTGCCTTTGTACAAGACCCTTACGGCTACATGTTTGAACCTATTCTGAATACATTTTCTTTTCCTTTTGTTAAAGGATGGGCAATTCCAAAGGACGGAGTTTCTTAGTACCTTCAGAGAAGCAAGATCTTTGGATGAAGTTCCTCAACAAGAAGAAGGATGTACCTGATTACCTTTGTATATGCAGTTTATCAGACAAGAATAATGTTGTTACATTTCATGCCATGCAACTTTTATTCAATTCTTCGTTTCATGCCATGCAACTTTTATTCAATTCTTCGAGATAGATTTATGCATATCATTTTTTGTTTGTATGGCATATGATAGAGAAATATAGAAAAGAAGCCAACTAAGAAAATGTGAAACTTCTCTGCTGACAAAGTGCACCCATATTAGGATCAAATTCTGTCATTCTACAAGAAATTCGTGCCTGCAAAGCTAGCTGAAGAGACAGAGCATAAGCCTAAGCAGAGGCTTGATAGCTGCTGCTCTGCCTCGGCTTCCTCGACCATGATTTTGAGGTCACAGCTGCCAACTGAGCAACATTATGCTTCTACCCCTACGGTCCTACCTCTTTTTATTTTAATTTACAAATTGATTCTTCTCCTATCATTATTGCTCTTTCGCCATTATTCTGAATTGCTATATTGGCATCTTCTATCTACTATTACTCTTTTCATCAATTTAGACAGTGGCATCAATATTCAATAGGCTGGCCCACTCCAAAGAAGGACGCGGCCACGTCAGTGTTTCTAGTGAAAACCAAGTGTAAACAATAGTCAACATGTAAGGTGTCAGTCCAAGTAGTCAGTAGAACACTAGATAAAAGACAGACAGTACAATTCTGTATTCACCTCATAAACTTCAGGATGCTTGATACATCGAATAATGCAGCGGTCAAACTCTTTCCTTAATGAATCAAGACCTCCAACATCATCCCATGTGACATCAGGGACAGATGAAAACCCTTCTCTTCTCAAGGATGGTTGAACCATTTTTGTTGCTTCCTTCAGCAAGTGAAATGAAGACATATATTCAAAACGGTAATCGATAGAAATCTGATATAAAAATCTAATGACAAAAGAAAACTGGGAGGGGGAAATATGCCCCATGTATCAAAATGCAAAAGCTTTAGGGGATAATGTGATCAAACTACAATCCAAATATAGCTTACACTGGATGAAACTAACACAGAATTTTTGAACATGTGCTGTACATGGTAAAGGTGCAAACCTTACCTCAAAGTCATCCATTGTAATATGTAGGCCCTCCACCTCACTGGCATCCCAAGGTTGTCTCCACCAGTCATGCTTGCTGTACTGAGCTTTTCTTTCATCAATTACTTTCTTCATTGCTAGATTGCCTGCTTTGTCCACTAACGCCTTCAGGTCCGCACCAACAAAACCTGGTGTGGCCCTAGCTATCTTGAACAAATCAAATTCGCCTTCAATTCGGAGACTCTGAGTAAGCATCTTAAGTATCTGTTTCCGTGCATTCTCATCTGGAACACCAAGAGATATCTCTCGATCAAACCTTCCTGGCCGCCGCAGAGCTTGATCCACAGCATCAGGCCTATTTGTGGCTCCAATGACAATAACATAACCAGGTTTCTTTTCAGCTGATTCTGCATCCAAATCACTGCTGCCGGCTCCAATATTCTGGTGGAATTGATCCATGCATGTCATTAATTGAGTAACTATCCGTCGCTCCATCTCTCGTTGCAGATTCTCCCTCTTGGATGCAATTGCATCTATTTCATCAATGAATACAATCGAGGGAGCAGTCCTATAGGCCTTCTGAAACAAGCCCCTGATGTTTTCCTCAGAAGCTCCTGCAAGAACATAAGCATTATGAGGTGAGCTTCCGCATGATTCCAGACAGAGAATTCAAACTGTGTGAAGGAATGGATTCCTCTCATTTGTTGGTTAGCCACAAGTTGTTTTGAAAACTGTTAATCATATATGAACCTTTCAGCGCCTATTTAGTATGTCAGGGTTTCATGACTGCTAGCCAGGCTTGGCATGTGATAGAGCCTTGTTAGTAACAGTGTACAGTTGACTGAGGCACTGAGAACTACAGTGATGTTCAGGGGCGGAGCCAGGGCCTGTGCTGGGCATGCTGCAGCACGGCCTAGTTCAGATTGTCTCATGTAAACTTGTAGTTGGACCCAAAAACAGTAGAATTCAGCCTAATTTTAGCTAGTCCAACATTTTGTCCACTCGTCAGCCCCACTTGGAAGCTTTTTCTGCTCTGCCCCTGCTGATGTTAGAGAAAGGTCCATCCATATACTGGAAAGTGCATTAATCGAGCTCATCCATTTTACTAGTTCCTGATTGTAAAAACTATTACTCTATTAGCAACATAACTTTCTACAACTATGTTTGGTATGTTGAATACACATCATGCAGGGCACAAATTATTGATTTTACATTTTAACTGATGATGTCTATTACAACTAAAGGATATAGGCCCCACCTATTCGTGTTTCAGCAATTTCAGGTTCCAAGTGAAATACAGTCTGTGGCTTAAGAAGAAATGACAGAAATGTGTAGGGGATGAAAGCAGGAACGGGAAGATCCCGTACCGACCGACACCGTATTCCGTATATACCAACCATATACCGTATTTTCAGGGAAAAAACGAAAACAGGAAAAAGTTACGGGAAAACAGACGGTAGCGGGAGCGAAATCAGGCGAGGCATTCTCCTGATCGATTCCACGGATCCCGTATTAATACGGGAAATTCCTGTCGGGAATCCCGTTTATGTTTTCTTTTCTCAGACCCAACAAGCAAAGCACCTAAATATTTAATCCGGCCCATCAACTGAGGAGCGCGGGGCACATTCGCTGCTTGTCGCCCCGCCTCTCGGTCCCATTTTATAGTGCACCAGCAGACACCCTTCTATGTCAGTTTCGCGAGGTGGTACTAAAGCTCCTGCGTTGCTGCCCCCTGGCTTGCTGGATTGCTGCCGCCCTCCACGCAAGGGGCTACTAAGGACGCGGCCCACGATGGCCCAAGCATTCACGAAGGAGCACAGAGGACAGAGCAGCAGGTTTCATCAGTTTTATTTCTTTTCTTTTCCTTTTTTATCTTCTTACAATTCATTCCTTTTATTTTTTCATGTATAAGTTTTATGCACGGTTGTAACTACTTTGTTGAGCTAAATGTTTGAAATGGTAACATGTGGTGTTGTTCCCGTTTTGAGTTTTCAATTCCCGATCGTAACCGGCTTATTCCAGATCGAATTATTCTGTTCCCCGATATCCCGTAATATCGGTTTCGTATTCCCGTCCGGCGTTCCCGTTCCCGACAAAAAAATGTGGTTGCGGGAATGTTTTAAGAGTTTTCCCGACCGTTTTCATCCCTATTCACACCAATTGAACACAAATAGCAACATATTTCACATTCCAGCAGCTATGGCATGGGAATCTAATCTATTCACCAAGCAAAGATTAATAGTATTCACTGGCCACGTTTTAAATCAAACATGATCAGTTGATAAATCTTATTGTGTCCAAAAAAAACGTCCGAATTTCCCCAATTTTGATGCAAAGAATGAGAAAACATACCAGATACCCCAGATACGACTTCCGGGGCTGAGATCTTGTAGAATGGCACACCAGTCTCATTGGCAATGGCGTGCGCAAGGGTGGTCTTTCCGCAACCAGGCGGTCCATGTAGCAGCAGCCCAGCTACAGGCCTAACCCCAAGGCGCCGCGGCAGCTCCGGATGGCACAGGGGCACGACCAC
This sequence comes from Panicum virgatum, assembly GCF_016808335.1. Taxonomy (NCBI): domain Eukaryota; kingdom Viridiplantae; phylum Streptophyta; class Magnoliopsida; order Poales; family Poaceae; genus Panicum; species Panicum virgatum. The sequence goes on along the minus strand of NC_053139.1, from coordinate 583,064 downwards.
TTCCATCATCAGCTCCTCTATCACCGCCTCCATCCCACCGAGGTCGGCGAACCTCGGCCCCTTGTCCTCTCTGACGATTCCTTCAGAGGCTGCGGCGTCCGGCTTAGCATCTCCGCTGGCGCCCCCATCGGACGTGATGAGGCGGCGCGCCTTCTCTGCAGCCAACTCAATCTCCAGCTGCTGCTTGTTAGCGGTGGGTTTCCGCTTGGGCGTCTGCGGGCAAGCGACGTACTGGGAGCGGAGCAAGGACTTGGTGACATCGTTGTCGGGGGACGGCTGCGGGTGAGCGGCCTCGTTGGAGACGGAGGTGGAGGAGGAGGTCGTCGCGTGGGCGCCGTGGCGGCGACGGGATGCGGAGGAGCCGGAGGAGGAGGGGGAGGGTATCGAGGAGAGGACGCGGCGGACCAAGGCGGTGAAAGGGTCGAGCTTCTGGCGGCGGAACTCGGGGTGGCGAATGCGGAGGGTGTCGGCGACGTCCTCGGCGGAGGCGCCGGCTAGGCCGCCGTTCAATATGTAGCCGCGGATCTTCCCCAAGGAGGGCGGCAATCTGGAGCGGCCAGCGCCGCCGTGACGCGGGCGCTTGGCCATCGGTGGACGGCGGCTAGGGTTTTGATCGCGGCCGGGTTGCCTCCTCCCAAGCAGTATGGTGGAAGAAGATGAAGAGGCGTGGGCTGCCTTGCGCGGCCCATGTAAATGTTATTCTGTGGGCCTGGGCCGGGCTGCTAACCCCTTTCCTTCCCATTATGTCACTCAAAATGTACTAAGCTCAAATCAACCAAACATTTCTTTTATTTATTGCATCTCTGAGATGAGATTATGCGCTAACTTTTCTCAATTAGTGCCTGTGAAAATAACAAAATATTTTTTTTACACGCTCAAATACACATAATTTTATGAATACATGCTCAATTAGATTTATGTTAAGTAGGGAATTCAGGCATGCCAAGACTATTCAACATGTATGATGTACTCTACTAACTCATCAATAAAAAGTCAACATATATAATCAGGACACTTACCGGGAGCATATCTGGTGGAAACTAGGGTTGTTGTGCAACCTTGGAAACTAAGAATCTGATCCATAAAATGCTCATCCAGTGGCTAAGGATAGAGGTGGGGCAATTTTCCACTTAGCCGCTCGCCATTAGCCCCACTAATTGTGTTTTTTTTTTTTTGCAAATCTCCCCTAATCTGGTTACTCCGTTTGTCCGTCAGCGACGTTTCGTTTCTATGGAAGGCTCGCCGCCACCCGCCCGCGCTTCGCTGCCGCCCGCCCGACCGCGACCTTCGGCGGAGGTTTTGCCGCTGAGGATCTTGGTGCCGCGACGGAGGCTGTGCAACCATAGTATTGTTGGGTTTTTTTTGCAGGTTTGGTTGTTGAGGTGGTGTGGGTTCCTTTGGTCTGTGGGTTGAGCGTGTTGTCCTCCTTGTGTTGCTTGCTGTTGTACGTGTTGTCGCTATATTTTATCGTTTGTGTATGCGTTTTTTCAGTGTTTCTCTATTTTTAGTGTTTTGTGCTCTTGTGGTGGTCAAGCTCTGTTTGATCGCATTAAAATTGTGTTTGTAACCGCTTTTTTCTTAATTAAAACATACTCAGTCATGGTCGCGAAGAAAGAAAAAAATTGGACACAAGGGGGATTGGAGAAAAAAAAGATTAACAACAGCTAAAGAAATACTCTAGACATACAAGATCGATCACATACATATGTAATTAAATAATTAATTAATGTGGGAGAAGAGAGGACTCCGATCCGATGAGCTAGACTTGTGATGGCTTTGCATTGGGCGCAGCAAGCCATGGCGGCAATGGCGGCATTCGTGATGCGTTGATGATGATCGAAGAAGCGACAGTAATAAATAATGGCGATCAGGCCGGATTCAGGAGGCGATGCCGGTGGTGAGGCCGAGCGCGACCACCGCCATGCGGGCGTACTCCCTGTCGTGGGTGGCGACGGGGACGCGGTCCTCGCCCTTCCAGACGTCCTCGCAGCTCTCGGCGGCGCCCAGCGCGGCGGCCAGCTGCTGCGACGCCTTGCCGTAGATGCGCGCCCGGAGGTTGTCCAGCGCGTCGCGCAGCACGTCGGCGGCGGCGCTGTAGAGCTCCCGGCAGTGGTGCAGCCGCGCGCGCGCGTGCGGCGACTCCACCACCTCGTTCAGGCCCTCCATCCTCGCCTCCGTCGTCGCCGCGTGGTCCACGGCCATCCGCGCCGCCACCACCGCCAGCTTGTGCAGGTCCGCCGCGTCGCGGCTCCGGGCGTCCGACGCCAGCGACGACACGCAGTGCTTGTAGCTCACGCCCGCGCTCACGCTCGCCGCCTTCTGGCACGCCTCCTCGATGCTCATCACCGTCGCCGCCTGCGCGCAGCACGGCGCCGCGCCGGTGCCCAGGAGGAGGACCGCGGCGACCACGGCCGGCAGGTTGATCCGGCGTTCTTGCATTGTTGCTTCTATAGATTGCTTCGACTGATCCTTCCTTCTTGCTTGTGCTTGATCCTGTTTGTGTGCGAAACACATCCGCTCGCTCTTTTTATCGCCTGGATGGTGGCCAAGAGCCGTGAGGTCAGGAATTGTTCACGGAGGGGACGGCACAAGTGTCCGATGCACAGATCTTGCATTGGTTGAACCATTCTAAGAGTAAGAGCGACGCGTTGCTATTCTTGAACACGAGCGAGCAGAGAGCATTGCTCTCTCATTCAGTCTGTGGCCCTACTTGTCAGCCACCCAGCAGTGGACGATGCATGCTGCTCTGAGATCTCAATTTTTTTTCTTTTTTCTTTTGGGAAAAAAGTGCACATCTTTTCTTCCATTGGTCACTACTATATGTTTAAGTATTTGTATAGACTAGCATACAACAGTGAGGGCTTGGTGATCATTTGCGCTAGCTATGACAAGTTACTCTCGGCCATACTAGCTATGATTACAATACAGCAGCTTCAGGTCATGCAGCCAAAAAAAAATCACACTTTCTCTTGCTGTTCTACCTCTGCCTGAACCTGAACCGGCTTCGCCGAAGCGACAGCGTTGGCAGCTTCCTCTTTCTTTCCCCACAGAACCATGTAGAGCCCAAGAATCACCAGCACTGACCCTAGCACGCTGAGAGATCGTCATCAAGCAACAGTTAGATTAAGCACTGCAGTTGCAAGTAAAAATGAGGCTGCTGCAGCTATGGAGCAGATGATGGGATGACCTTCCAAGGTAGAGCGGCTCATGAAGGATGAACAGATCGATGCCGGCGACGAAGATCTGAGATAGAGGGCTGAAGGCAGCAGTGAACACAGGGCCTCTCTTCTCCACACAGTATGTGAGCAGAAGGTACCCCATACCAGATGCCACTACACCCTGAAACATCACACACACTTTGCATCGATCAGTGGCTGTGTAGGATTTTAATCTACTACAACACAGCACATAAACGTACATGGTGCGTGTCTGCAAGAGTAGTTCAATACAATCTTACACAGTACACAACAGTGACGATCTCTGTTGTCCCCTTGAGAGCCCAGACTGCAATGCTGGCTCTTTGTATCGACAGGGCCAGCGCTCCTGCCTGAATGAAGCTGAAGAGAGACATGAGCGCCGTTGCCGAGTACACGGCCGGGTACTTGCTGGTGAACTTCCTCTGCAGCAGCAGCCACAAGGCAAACCCAACAACGTTTGCCAGCATCGAGACGGAGCCGAGCACCCACCGGACGGTGCCGTGCTCTCCTCCGGCTTGCCTGTGGCCACTGCTGGAAGCCGCCGGACTGATGGATGGTGTGGTGTGGGTCAGTGCTGAACCCTTGTAGAAAGTGAGCATCATTGCACCGCCGAGGGAGATAAGTGTCCCTGAGATCTTGGCACTCCCTGACATGCTCCTCACCTCTACTGATTCAAACCTAAAGAATTGTTGTTGGTTTCAGTCTATAAGTCTTGTTCGAAAAAAAAGTCTATAAGTCTAAAGTGGTACTGTTTCAGCGATCCATACAAAAAGCACAATGATCCTAAAGCGAGTGATGAGCTGGGCTAATTGTAGCATGCATGTGCATTTAGTAGATTTTTTAGGATGCCATAGCAGTGATATATAGCGCTGTGTCAGGTGAATTTGCAGCAATCTTATAAATATAAATAGATACTCTAAAGTTACATTAGATAAAGCCTTTCAGACTGCTGAAGAAGTGTGGGTTTTTTACCTGAAAGCGAGTGATATCAGGAAAGTAACCACTGGAAGCATATTGGAGAAAGTTGCAGCAAATGTTGCTGTTGTGTAATCCAATCCGACGAACAATGTGTACTGAAGCAGCACCGGCCTGCAAAATGCATGTCAAAAGGAAACAATTAATAACCTCGGTCTCATCGCTTATGAATGATCAAGGCTGGAACTATCCATATTCTAAAAAAAAAAAACTAACCTAGGTCTCATACTGATGAAATCAAGCTGAATAACAGTGTGTAAGTTGGATTGTTAATTTACCCAATAATTCCACTGAGGAACGTGTACACAAAGATTTCAGCTGTGAACTTTGGTCTCATCTTCCTGAAATAGCCATTGATTATTCGCGAGAAGCAGACCAAAACAACAGTGGTCAAGGAAACGACCAGCAGATTCTTTACTGTTAATTTTTTTCCCCTTTTCCTTTGACATAACTATTACCTTTCCTTGAAGTAGGCAATGGGGCCAAGGAACACAGTGGCCACCATTTGCCGGAAAGTGATGAGGACCAGCCTGTTCATGCCCTGGTTCAGTGCCTGCTTGATCAGTGCGGTCATGATGGCGATCACGACGTTGGTGGCGACCATTGCCGCCGTCGGCATCCACTGCTCCATGCATCCTGCACTCCACATCTCAGGCAACCAGATCACCTGCAGTGCGCTGTTCCTGAGCTAACTGCGCGCGATCTGATGGCTTTGTCTGAGCAATTTGTTCTGGTCATATGTCATGGTTTTATAGGGGTGCCGAGGTGCTGATGGCCGGCATCTGCAAGCATGTTCGTTTCGTTTTCTCAACACGTGACGATGAGTTGTGACTAGGGTTTTGGGATTGTTTGCTGACCTCAGAATATTTGCAATCTGGAAGATTTGGATGTTTGAGCAAATTGCGCAACCAAGTGAACAGAATAGGTGTCTTTATTAGATAGTGCGGTGGAGAATTTTAAAGTTCCTCACTCATCTTTTTATCAGTTTTGGCAAGCAAGGTGTGACATGTGATCCTGCATCATCAATCGCTTCAACTGTAGGGCATTGGATGCTGTTTCCGCACTAAATAAACATTGGCATGACCTGATCAATTCAGATTTAGGGCCTATTTAAGAACATGTAGGAAAACATCTTTCCATGAGAAAGCACCAAAATCCAATACCCACTGTCTCTTCTTTCATTAGCAAAGATTGCTTTAAGTCCAAATCAAATCCAAAGCATTGATTCGCCGCCCTCACAGGAGCATGGGTGCACCATGGATCGTGGGAAGAACATTTTTTTCTCTCCCCATTAATTTTCGTGTTCAATATGACAGAATAAAAAGACATTTTGACATGTCGAACTTTGGGTAACTCATGCCTCCATTCACTAAGATCCTAAGACCAAGTCTTGTAGAGTGTGATAAGATTATAAGTACTTCCATGGTTAGGCCCACTATACAAACTAGGTTACAGTGCTATATCACGGTTGGCAAGCAAAAAAAACACATGCTAGAAGACAAGTACTATTTTCCTGGGCTGTATTCTTTTATTTAGAGGAAACAACACAAATACTAATTTGCCCACAATCTTTCAAAAAAAAGGCCACAAAGGAAACAGGTACTAGCAGAATTATTAGTACCATTCTTTTTAGTATTTCCATATAGGGGTAGGAGAGCAAGCAGGAAATTCCGTATGTCCTGTAGCACAATCCAAGAATTGTGTATTTTGGTCCTTATGGTTTGTTTTAGAAAGAATATATTGTGGTTTGGTCCTCATCATGATTTGACTTGCTTCTCCTTGTCCTCCTCCTCTTCCTTGGCGGCGGATGACGATGCTTCCGAGGCCGAGGCATCCCTCTTCTTTCCCCACAGCAGAATATAGAGGCCCAGAATCATGAGTATGGATCCCAGCACACTGCATGATGGATAACAACAAAATACAAAAGTGATGCAATTTGGTCCATCCATTGCAATTCCAAAAACTCAGCTGCCATCACTTCAACGTGATGTATATATGCAGGTATCTTTGTGTGCTGATGAGTTATCATGAGTATGTATGGTATAGGGAGAATTTCGATAGCGAACAGCTTCTTGAACTGATGGGTGATGGGTATGGCAAAGCTTACCTTCCAAGATAGAGATTCTCATGGAGAAAGAAGAAGTCGATCATGGCAACCATGATCTGAATTATAGGAATGAAGGCTGAAGTGAACACCGGCCCTCTCTTCTCGACGCACCATGTCATCACCACGTAGCCCACGCCAGACCCCAAAATTCCCTGAAATATAATCATATGCTTGAATGTTTGATTCAAGAAGGGAAAAGGGAATACATAATACTACTATTTTCTTCTTTGGCTTTTTGATGGTCTTTCAAGGGTTACCAAGAGGTACGTGTAAATCCTGGTATCATTAATTAGTACAAATTTTGGTTGCAAAAAAAAATTTGTACAAATTTTAGTAATTCCTCATAAAAAAGATAGATTTCTTAAAGCTTGATTTGACTTTAGTTGTGATTGAATAGATATATGAATTACAAGAATTCGGGGGGTGGGTGTGGGGGGGGGGTAGTGATTATCTTAGAAAACATTTGTATTTGTACTTTTGCCATTCCAGGAATTCTGACGAGTTTTCTACTAACTTTTCGGGGGTCAAAGCTACAGGTGCTTTTCGGATTGGCTTCAGGGTTCTTCCTGTTTTATGCCAGAAATGATGGTTTGGTTCCATTGTTTATCTGAAAAAGCTACTTTGCAATTTATCAAAGTACTTTTTATTGTCATGCCTATAAGGGCTTCACCAAGCAAGGATTCAAGGGCATTTTATCAACAGGAACAGAAGCAGTGTAAAGATACCAATAGAAAGTGACAAGGGAAATAAAGTCATCTTACTGTGTATAAGACTGTAACGATCTCCAGTGGCCTCGTCAGAACCCACACTGAAGCTCGCCTTTGTATCGCCACTGTCAGGCCCCCGCCTTGCAGGGAACTGATCAGGAACATGTAAGCGGTGCTGGAGTAGAGTGCTGGATACTTCTTGGTGAGCTTGGACTGAAGTAGAAGCCAGAAGGAGAAGCAAAGGCAGTTTGCCAGTAATGCTACAGTACCCAGGGTCCAGCTCTTCTTGCCAGACTCTGCTGCATGATCTGGGCTCTCAGAAGGCTCAGCTTGGTGTGTCAAGGCCACACCCTTGTAGAGGGTAAGGAGCATGACACCAGCGAACGACATGAGGGTTCCGATGATCTTTGCAGCTCCTGCCTTGTTCTTCATGTTCAGTGACTCCACCCTGAATGAAGTATGTATTCCAGGGTTTCAGACAGCACAGGAGGACCAAAAGCAGGAAATGAAAAATGTTTGGATCCTGGAGCACCTTAGCAAGACTGCAATGAGGAAAGTGAGCACAGGAGCCATGTTGGTGAAAGTTATAGCGAATGTTGCAGTCGTGTACTGCAGTCCGTAGAAGAAGGTGTATTGAGAGAGAGCAGCGCTGGAAAGAACAAACGAAAAGAAATGAATCAAACAGAATAATTCACACATAAGAAAATATTGGCCTAGTTGTCAACTAGTATGACCAAGTGATCAATGACTGTACCCAAACGCTGCACTGAAGAAGAGGTACACAAGGATCTCCAGTGTGAGCTTAGGCCTTGTGCTCCTGAAAAGACAGAAAAAAGGGAAGGAAATTCAGCATCACATTACAGTCCAAGTTCTGAACTTTGATCATCCACTGAGAAGTCACATTTCTGTACCGTTCTTTGAAATAGGCAATCGGAGCAAGGAAGACCGTGGCCACCAGTTGTCGCAGTGTGATAAGTACTAGACGGTCGAGACCCTCCTGCAGCGCCTTCTTGATCAAGGCTGTTGTCACAGCAGAGATCAGGTCAAAGAATAGCATTGCAATCACCGGTTTCCACTCATCGATGTGCGCCATCCCCAACATTGCTGCTTCAGTTGTGCTAAGTCTTTTGGCCCCTTCACCTCAATTGCCATAACAATGCTCCTGTAATGGACTATTTATAGGTCTTTTACTTGGTAGTGCCTCTGATAAAAGAGATGTGACAGCATATGCGCAATTACCCTTTACCCAAAAACAAACGGCAATGGTGCTACTGATTAAAAAAACACATAGATATATAATATTCAACTGGAAAGGGCATATGTGGGACATCCAGAATTAAATCAGCGTGTAAATGTGAAAGGGAAGAATCCTCAAATAAACAGTCCACCGTGACATTATTTCTCTCCCAGAACCATGAAAAGTTGCTAAGTTGTCTAAATATTTTGACCGTGCAAATGTCTTGTTTGTCGCGAAGTTGAGAGTGGTGGTGGAACATGATGGAGCAAAAAATTAAGAAAAATATAAAAAGGTAGGGAACACTTAGCACTATACCGAAGCTTAAGGAAGAACCAGAAAGAGATAGGCCTAATTGTCTGCACAGTTTGAAAATCCTGTCTAGATAGCCTACACACTTGACGCCTTTCATATCAGTGATGAGCAAGCAGTACTACTCCGTAGCGGAGAAAAGGCGACGCTACCCAATCCAAGGGAAAGAAGGAGAATTAGTGGGGCGATCACCTCGTATATATGAAAGCTCTCTGCCTCATCCACCACCTTTAATTTTGTGATCACTACACTAACCGTCACCTGTATATACTCCTCATTCCTGCTGCATTGGTGGTGCATCAGTATCAGTATCACTGGCCAGTGCTGGTGAGGGATGCAACTGGTTCATCAAGCGCATGAAAAATATGCTTCGATCCAATTGCTCATATCGGATCCGGTATCTCGTCGTACATGCATAAAGATGAAGCTGAGGGACAAGCAACTACCTCCAATTTGCATAGAGGAATGGACGAGCAGTTGTCGCGAAGCGCAAAGCACATGCCACGGTGCACTGCACTTCGGCTGCAATTGCATTTGCAGCAAGTGGCCATACTGACCTGGATGAAATGGGAGTACGGTGTAGTTCATCGCCGACAAGGCTACTAGACTTAGAATGGCATAGTGTTTCCACCAAAGTTCTCTGATATTTTAGTAGTTTGCAGACAGGAAACACATTGTGCAGAGAGCACTGAGCTCAATGGTCATTTTCAATTGTATCAGTAACTGCGAGTTAATATCTATGTATAGACATTTTTGACCGAGCACCTGTCAATGGTCACCTTCAGTGGTTACAGCAGCGAGTGGACAGCTCGCATGTCTCTACTGCAACTGCAACGTTGAATTCATGATTCAGACACGCAAGATCCTGATGCAGATCGAATTACATCCTTGCACGGTCTGGATCGCTTGTGTTCTCCAATAGCAATATCTTATCCATGTTTGGAGCAAGAGCTAGCTAGGCAAAGCTACAAGAAGAGAGGCACCACTCTGTGCATAAAGATTGAACACATGGAATGCAAAGCAAAGCAAAGATAAAAAAAAAGCTTGTGGGCGTGCCCTAGCTATCAAAGTGCGTGCCCTCCCTAATTGTAAAGCTTGTATAACGTACATATTATTAGACCTTTACTTAACAAAAGTTTTTGTCTTTTGCATGCGTCGGCAACATCACTGGATTTTTTTTCTTCGGGGAAAGAGATTGTGCGTGCTACTCTACTAGATTTGCTAGTGGATCTGCTCTTAGCATTGAGAGCGTCTTACCAAAAAGAGACCTTTAACCGTTATGATCAACAAGCTAATGCTACCCGCAAAAAAGAAATGCTATATATCGCAGTAGTGCGCATTGTAATCGATCAGCTACTATACCTGTACTCTAGATTGTGAAATAGTATCACAGCAGATCTAGTGGGCGTCAGCTTCAAGCATGGTTTATTGTACAGCATGGCATGGCAGCATGGATCAACATGTTGTATTATTCAGATCTTTGCCTTTTTGATCGATTGGAATATGTACACGTAATGTACTCCCTTTTCTGTTAAAGGCAAGCAAGTAACCTTCCCAATCCCATCCGTAAAAAGTTGTGAGGGTAGTTATTATTATTAATGAACTAATAAAAGATGACGATGAATGCTGCCATGCCTTCCTAATCTTAATATATTGAGAGAGAGAGAGAGAGAGAGAGAGAGTGCGTGATAATTGGGCTTACTGGATTCCTAATTTCTTGGGCTCGCATACTGGACTTTGTGGTGGCCTGTATTGGGCCTGAACTTTCCTTTCCGTTGACAGGGCATCAGTGGAATTTATTAAGTGATTGACAGTTAAAGCATCATTGAAAGTGATCGGGTGCTCTAGCCTAAGAGGGGGAGGGGGTGAATTAGGCACTAATAAAAACTCAGACCTATGGCTCCAACTAGTTTGCACAAAACTTAAACTAAAACATGCTATCAAAAAGTGCAACTAGGTTGTTCTAGTGAAAAACCCCTATCCCAAAAGAGTTTAGCAACCTATAGCCTTTCCTACCAAGAAACTATTCTATGAAAGTAAAGGCATACAAATTACTAGAAAGAAATGCGGAAGCTTAAAGAGCGGGATAGGAGATAGCAAACTCTTGACGCGGGTGTTTATCCCGTGGTTCGGTTAGCCACAAAGGCACACCTACATCCACGTTGTTGTAGCACTCACTAAGAGTATTGCTACTCGGCCACCAAGTCTCTTCCGTGAACACAATCACGGTCACCTTGGCCCCGTGTTCCACTAAGGAGCTTCTCCACAAAGGATGGGGGTCTCCACGTCCCCCGCACAAAGGTGTCGTCGCCGCTCCACACCAAGTCGGAGGGTCGATGACGTTGCCGGCGAGCTCCACGCTCCAAGGTGCCGGCGCACCAAGCTCTTGTTTTGGTTCACTAATGAACCACAGCACAAAGGCTCTAAGCCTTGCAAACTCACTCACTAAGAGCTAATCCTTTACACAACACTCTCAAAGTGTGCTAAGGGCTAAGGATATGATCTTGATGCTTTTGTATGGCTTGGAGATGTTCTTGGGTGTGTGTGGGATGTCCAGCAACTCCAGCAATCTTCAAATGGCCGGGGTGAGGCGTATATATAGGCCACCAAGTCTTGTAGCCGTTGCTCCAACGGTTAGCTGAAAATCTGCGTACCACCGGAAGAACCGATGCCTCTTGGCAGGGTAGCGTCGGTTCATCCGGTCACTCATAACACGAAGTAGCCGTTGGACTCCTGATGGCTGACGCAGAGACCACCGGTTGAACCGATGCTTTGCACCGATGCCTCACCGGTTCAACCGGTGCTGAAGGAATCTTCTCCTGGACGCTGACGTCATTACACCGGTGGTATGCACCGATGCACCGTCGGTTGAACCGGTGCTGAAGAAACTTCTTCTGGGCACTTGACATCGTCTCTGGTACAAAGGACGGCCATTGCACCGATGCCCTATTTTAGACCGTCGGTTCAACCGGTGCCTATAGGCTGACTTGGCTTCGATTCCCTTCTGCACCAAAGTATCAAGGCGTCGGTTCTTCCGACTACCATCGGATGCTCCGATGCCCTGGCGTCGGTTCTTCCGGTGCTCCTGAATCGAAGAGCTTTCAGGGCGCAGTCCATCGGGCCTTGCTACGCCTATCTTCTCTTTCTCTTTGTCATCACTTGAACCTAAAAGCCTGAGAATGATTATCTTAACAATCATATTAGTCCAAGTGTTGTGTTGTCATTCGATCACCAAAATCACTCGAAATGGCATCAATGGTGCCATGTTCGTTACAATCATACAGTCATATTTTTTAAAACTATATATTCAAATTAAAACCCAACTGTACCATTGTGTTCCTGCGACGAAATTTTCAAAACAAGATAATATTTGAATAATTTTTTTTGATTTTTTTAAACACAAAATAATTTTCTTTTTGAAGCCGTAACAATTGTTCCAGCAATAAAAATGTTCCGTCCTATGTATTATGTATGGTTTAACTGTTAGTTACATGTGTGACTTGTAATATTTGCGTCATGAGCTGAGAACTTATCATCTTTCAATTCTATATATGTTTATTTATTGTCATCCATCGCACGGTCGTACACAACTGTTTAATACTGTACACAGCCCTGCCGATGCAGACATGAAAAAGCTAGTGTCGTTTGACGAGAACCAGCTAGCTAGTGTTTTTCGTCAGAGCAACTCCAGCCGGGTGACTAAATAGGTCTCTATCTCTTCTTTTAGTCTCCCAGGTGGAAAAAACAATTCCAGCCGGGCCCCTAAACGGGCTACCATTTTGTGAAGGCCACTAAATTTTGGTCCAGGGCCCCTAGAACTGGAGGCCCTCTATTTCCACCCGACACATGGGCCCCACTTCTTTTTTTTCCTTTTTCTCCTCTGGTTCACTCGCTCGGTCGATCCACTCCTCCCGCGCCGCCCGCCGCCGCCACCATCCCGCCTCGCCGTCGCCGGAGATCCTCGCCCACCGCCGGTAGACTCCCCGCCATGGCCAGATCCACCCCTCTGGGGATGGACGGCCGGCTTGGGGCACCGACAGCGACGGGCCGAGCCGGACCAGGCCGCCGCTGTGCCTGGTCGGGGCGTCGCTGCCTCGCGGCATCTCCGGCGACGGGCGCCCTCCCCGGTCGACCGCGCCTACCTTGGCATCCAAGAAACGCCGCTCGACATTCGTGGCACCCACACAACCGGCAGGTCCTTTTCCCGGCGGCATCCTACCTCGCTAGAACCTCGATCCCGGGTCGATCCCGGCGGCGTCCGGCCATGCCAGGTCCCCGACGCCGCGCTCGCACCCGGCGCCTTCCTGCCTCGCCATCTCTTCCAATCGCCTCCACCCGGCCCCCTCCTGCCTGCTCCCCTGCGCCATGAAGCACCACATCGCGGCTCTGTCTTCACCGGCGCCGGCAGGAAGGCCCAAACGCCGAGCTTCTCCGAGCCGGCACAGCTTCCGTCGCACCAAGTCCAGAAGACATCAATGGAAGCCGCCGCCGCCGCCTCGGACACCCGAAGAGCTGCCTCAACGACTTCACTCCAAGACGACGGCGACTACTTCAGCTCCTCCTCGATGCCATTGTATGACTGGAGCCCTACCCTGACTGCCGACAACACCATGCGGGTAGGAGCAACTCCACCTAGTTCTCAATTTAATTTGGTGAATGTCGACAATATAGTAGTTGTTCTGTGAATGTTGATTGGCGATTTGTCAGTACATTTTTGCCTCTGTGATAACAACCGACTAGCCTCTGCATTATAGGACCCAATGGACAGTTCTCAGTCATTGGTGGACATACTGACACAAGACTCTGAAGCCGATCAGGAGGTTCTCACACAAGCACCAATCCCAGATAGTGGCGGTAGCAGAGGGTGGGGAGGAAACTACAATCACAATGAGAACATCCAGTTGTGTTGGTCTTGGATGGCCATAACATTTGGCCCAAAAATAGGAAGTGATCAACCAAAAGGCACATATTGGAATCTGATAGCACAACACCATCATGAGAACAAGACTTTTGTCTCTGATAGAAATGTTACCTCACTTGAAAAAAGGTGGAATGGCATCCAAAGGGAATGCGTTCGGTTTCAAGAATGCATCGAGAACATAGAACGTCTCCGTCCAAGTGGCGTTCCGCATACAGAATATGTAAGTTCGTAAATTCATGACTTCATCAAATGCTTCTCATTCTCTAATTGTTGATTTCATCTTTGTTGCAGATCAATTTAGCGCAAAAATCCTATGATGAGACCAAAGGTTTTCCTTATTTTCACTGCTGGATGGAGGTCTGCCATACCGAGAAGTTTCAAACAGTATATGAAGCAATTAAACAAGCCCAAGGAAAGAGGCAAAGCAAGCCCACAACCCCATCGCAAAAAGCACAAGAAGATGATCGTGCACCTTCCAAGCGACCTCCAAGTTGCAAACAATCAAAACAGAAACAAAAGAGGAATGATGGAGAAGATGAATATGCCATACAGCTTGCAACCTTTATACAAATGAAGGCAGAAGAACATCAGAAGCGCGAAGAAAGATGGAAAGCTGAGAAGGACCTCGAGGAGCGAAAGTTGCTGTGGGATCAAGAACAAAAGATCATGTTCTGCAACACCTCCAACATGGATGAAAGCCAAAGAGCATATGTCAAGGCAATGAGGCAACAAATAGCAAGTTTCTCATGTGAAGACTATTTTTCAGTGAACTACTGCAAGTTTCAGTTACTGTTTACATGTGATTGATGTCTGCAACATTTGTTTGGCCATTCAACATTTGATGTCTGCTGTATAAATCACAATATTACACTTCAGATTAGCAGTCACACGGTCCCTCCAAACGCAAGTAGCTCTGGTTCCAGGGCTGCTTCAGGTATATCGTGTTCATCCCCTGGACTTACACTGTCTGGGTATAGTTCTGCATATCGTTCCCAAAGTCCGTGCTGCCTTAACATGCAATTACCGGTGACTGTTCAGAAGACTATTTGGAGTACAATCTATTGACATATTTGCGGCGGCGCGGGGGAGAGGCGGCCGGCGCGGCACGAACTCGCCGCGGATGCGGGAGGGAGAGAGGGAGGACGGTGGCGAGGCGTGAGGTCGCCGATGCAGAGTGAGGACGGCGGCGTAGCGCGAGCTCGAGCGCGAGCGTTCGCGGCGGGAGAGAGTTACTTTCTTTCGCTGACAGCTAGGTCCCACTGGCCAAATTGATTGAGGGGCCATCATTTGGTCGGGCTGGCGAGAGTTCTGAGAGGATTTCAAACCTCTAAATTTTATGAGCCAGCCCAAAATTACAAGATAGGGGCTCATGTTTGTTCAGCCGGCTGGAGTTGCTCTCACAGCCAGCTTGATCAGTACTAGTGTACTACTCCGTAGTAAGACTGTCTCCAACAGGTGACCGAAAAGGGCACCCAAACCCAAAATGAGTCCTTCACAGTGGTTTGCCTATCCCAAATCGCGCTCCAACGGATCACCCAAACCAAGGACCCATTTTGGGTACCGACCGAGACAAGACGCAGAAATGCGTCGTCTCTCTCCGCACAACGCAAATCTCGTCCGCCCTCGAGAGAAAGCAGAGCCAGTTCCGATCCCTCGACGCGCCGGAGAGTTCCGCCCGGCGCCGGTGAGCTCCAGCCGCCACGCCATGGTCGCCACTCCGCCCCGTTCCGCCGCCGTGGGCTGCGCCCGAGCTCCAGCCCGACGGGCCGCCGGGAGCCGCTGTCGAGCTAGCCCGCAGCGCCGCCGGGGGTCGTGGCCGTGCGCCAGAAGGGGGAGAGAGGGATGGCCGCGGCAGAGCTTGGCGGCGCGCCTCCGCTGCCGTCGAGGCCGCCGCGCGCGCCCGCGTTTTCTCGCGTCGGAGCTCGGAGGTCGCGCCCGCGGAGGCTCACGGCGATGTCGAGCTCGCCAAGATCTAGGCGAGGTGGTGCCCGGCCTGCTCGCACAGAGCTCGACGCTGGCGAGGAAGCAGGCCCTGTGCCGGCCACGGCGCCGCTCTGCGCAGGGGACAGAGCAGGGGAGGGAGGAGGAGTGCGCGGTGGGGGAGGTGGAGCGAGGAGGGCCGGTGGCGGTGGGGCGGAGGGAGGAGCGGCGGCGCGCGGGCGGCACAGGGAGCAGTGGCGGGGCGGCCTGCATTGGTAGTTGCGGCGGGGCGGCCTGCGCGGGGAGCGGCGGCCAGGCCGCGCCGCGCGCGGGGGAGCTGCGGGGTGGCCTGCACAGGGAGGAGCAGCGGCGCGCGGCCTGCATGAGGAGCAGTGGCGGGGCAGCCGGCGCGGGGAGCGCGAAGCACGTGCACGGGCGGCCGGGGACCAGCGGGTGCGCGGCAAGGCGCAGAGGCCGCAGCATCCAGCGGGCGTCGCGGGGAGCTGCGGCCGGCGAGGTGGATCCGCATCAGGGAGCCGCCGGAGCGGCGAGGACGGGCCGCGGCGAGCCGCCGGCGGGGCGACGCGGGGAAAAGCAGGCGGTGTTTGCGTCGGCTGTTGGAGAAGCAGCTGTTTGGGTCCGTGACCCTTTCCATTCGCACGACCCAAACATGGGAATGCATCTTGTATTTGGGTTCCCTTTGTTGGAGATAGCCTTAGGAAGGAGTTAGTTGATGAACAGCTAGCTAGCTAGTGATGGCAGGTGCACCAACATCCACATCCACATGGCTTGCCGGGTCGCGGTCGGTGGCAAATCATACATGCAATGCATCCGACCGACCGATCCAATCCTACCAGCTCGATCGTACGTACGGCCTATCTAGCTAATAAGCCCCATACTAGCTAGCTAGGTATAAATAGACGCGTGCATGGAGACGAAGATGGGACTTGCTTGCGGAAGGGCGGCTCCGCTTCATAAAATCAGCTCCACCTTTTAGATTCAGAAAAAAGGTGGAGCTGATGAATCCATTTGTGGCTGATGACTCCTAAAATTGTAGGATATGGTAGCAATAGTCTCTTTTACCCAAACGCGCCCATATATAAATAAATATGATTCGATCGATCGCATAAATAAATAAATAAATAAAACTCTGGCTCGCTGCATGCACATCTGAGCGATATATAGATCAGTCTCGATGTGATATCGATGCAGGCCCCCACAAAATTAATTAACTTGTTGGTTAGTGCGGCTGATTAGATTCACATGGCCTGTCTCTTTTTTGTACCCCGGCCCGCCCGCCCGGCCTCTACATACATACATACTATACGCAGGGGAGATCGACAGCAGCATGGGCATATGTGCAGTGCAGCAAACTAGCTAGCATAGAACGTGTCATTTTTGTCTCAGCTCAATCGTCACTACTATAGCTACTACCAAACTACTCCCCTGTTAACTTGCATTTTTTTTTAAAAAAAATACCATTTTAATTGTATAGAGAATCAAAGCTAGATATATATATTCTGTAAAAAGAGCTCTTCCAAATAGTAACCTATAAATTTGACGGTGAATATATTTATTGGAATACTACTGGAGAGTGGAGATGCTCCTATTGTCAATAATAGAACCACCGTTCACTAAGCCCACAATATAATATAATATATCCGTCGTATACAATAAATAATGTGTTATATTGGCGCACATGCATGCATGTCGAAACACAATAATATTGCATTTCTGGTTAAATTTTGCTAGCTATAGTGATCTGATGATGATCTGCCTAGTGTTGATACCCTAGGAAAAAGTACTCCTGCATGCACTGCATGTGATTGCTAAACTGTAGTAGTATGTAGAGACAGTGAGACAGGTGATGCATGGATCGATGAGAGTGTGCCTGCGTGCGTGAGAGTGAGAGTGAGACCAGGGGAATATTTTCGTACAGGCAAGGCAGGCAGCAACAGCGAGGCACGCAACAGGCCACGTCGTCTCCTTCCTGCTCCGGTCTGCTGCCATGCCATGGTACGACGTGCCCTCCACCACGGCCTCGATCTATAGCTAGCTACTTTTATATTAGTTACTGTGTAGTAGTTGTCATAATCAAATTATTAAATCGGCCTAGAAACGACTATATATATATAGACACACACACAAACCCATCGACTACACGAATCATCGACACCAGTGATGCATCCATTATATTGATGGCCACCGGACATGGATGGATGGACCGTCTGGCCGGCCGGTTTTCCTGAAGTTGAAAGAAGGAAGGTGAACAGCTAAGCATTGAATTATTGATGGAGAAGGCATAGCAGGCAGGCAGACAAGGGCACCTGCCTGTGCCCTGCCCTGCTCGCCAGGTGTGGACATGAGACCAGATGAGATTGGACGAATGACGCTGATGATCGATGAGAGGGAGCGAGGGGTACGTACACCGTACACGTACTGTGTACGAGTATTCAATAATACATGCATACTGGAGCTCCCTAATAAACACATTGTATTAATTATCTGTATTTGTATACAACGAATTAAGCGCCTCAATTATCTATCTTATGATCCCAAATATCAAATTGTTTGTTTAAGACTCTCCACCCCAAATATCAAATTAATTAAGTATTTTTACAATTGTACTCTGTCAGCATCCCGCCTGCGACTCCCATCCACTTTAATGCATGTAATCACCTGTCTCTTCTGCTCTGCTTGCTTGCTCTCCTCTTCTTATTATAAAGGCAAGGTCCATGTCCATCTCCCTCGCCCTCGCCCTCTCTTTCTTGACAAATCACAACAACTAGGGTAGGCAGATGCTGATGGGTTTCCCCGTCGGGTACTCGGAGGTGCCCAAGCTGTTGCTGCACCTCCTCGTCCTGCTCGGCCACCTGCGCCGCCTCTCCTCCTGCCTGCTCCGCCTCGCCGGCCTCGACGCCGGCTCCCACCAGCACTACTGCGACTGCGACGACGGCGCCGCGGCCCAGCGCCTCGAGGAGCACTCCCCGGCGGTGCGCTTCGACTCGCTCTCGCCGGCCGCGCTGCCGGACGACGGGTGCTGCGTCTGCCTGGGCGACTTCCACGCCGCCGCCGAGGTGCGCCGCGCGCGCGGGTGCCGCCACGTCTTCCACCGCGCCTGCCTCGACCGCTGGGCGGCGCACGGCCACCGCACCTGCCCGCTCTGCCGGACGCCCATCCTGCCGCTGCCGCTGCCGCCGTCCTAGCCCAATCACTCTCTTCTTTTCGAAATCAAGTAAGCATAGATAGAGAGCGCTGCATGGCTTGGTGTGATTTTAAACAAGTATAGACTATAGATAGAGAGAGGGGCTCAAACTCAAAGGCGCCTCGTGTATTCTGCTTTGTTTCTGCTCTCCTCTCCAAGATGCATGCAACATCAAGGGCCACAAGAAAGTGACAAAAGGTAGTAGATGCTGATAGATAGACATGTTTATTTAGGTTAGGCAAGTAAATACAAGACTAAGTATATCCGCTCATTTTTCTTGTGTCCCCCCCCCCTCTCTTTTGGGGATCTGGAGATTAGGAAGGCCCTGTTTCTGTTTGTTAACGATTTTGTGTGTTTTTACTCTTACTTACTTATGTTGAGGAATACAGAGGACATTGATGATGGTTCACCTAAGCTTACTTGTAGACTTGTATGTTGCAGTAGGCAAATTCTAATGCGTCTGCTAGCTTCAAACAAGCTTGGGTTTAGTCTTGAGACCCAACCCAATGTAAAAGCAAAGCATTTCTCTGCTTTACACAGTCCAAAGGCCCAAACCAAACGGACTAATTTCTCTGCTTCACTGCTAGCCGCATGGTGTGCGTGGGCCAACACACAGAGAAAACTACGGAGAGCTTTTCAAAAGAGAAAAATACGGCACTAGTTTTTGAAGCCCATTGGGCTTGACAAACCTTCCAGAACCCGCCTCGTGCGTGGCAGGAACAGGAGGTACTGGAGAACTGGTGTAAGGTTTCTTAGGGTGAAATCTGCCCATCAGAATTTAAATCCTCGATTTGGTACAAGTGCTCACATTTTTTTGAATTTATTTCAAAATTTAGCTGGCATTTTTATTTCAGTGGTAGACGACGTGCTCGTTGATAGCGTGATGACTTCATCGGTCCTCATGATCTGTCGAGATGTTCATAAAACTAAACTAGTATAGGATATTCTTTTCCTCTCAAATAAAAAGGATAGGATATTCCTTCCTCGGAGCAGGACAACTGGACAAGAGGCAAGAGGGTGACTCCAAGTTGGTTGGCACTGCAGCAGCCGCAGCCGCAGCCGCCGCACGATACGCCACGCCACAGATGGCGGCCGGCAGCGGCATGCCGTTGCCGGGAGCAGGCAGGCACACCACAAAACCGCACGGCGCGAGTACACACACACAGGAGGAACACGACAGACATGGCGAGTGGCCGGCCGGCCATGCGCTCCTCGCCACACAAGTGAACAACTCCATCATCAACATCTTGCGTGCCATCCGCCTCCTCATTTCATTCCTCTGCTTCTAATTCTTCAATCGGTTCTTCTTCTTATCTTGTTATCTTCACGTACGGATGCCATGCCCTGCCAATGCCATGCCATCATCTACCGGCAACCAACAAAGCCAGCGAAACCCTTAATTATTAGCTCCTCGTTAACGACGACATTGCCTCCTGCATCTGCGGCATACCGTCGTCGATCGATGGCGGCGCCGGCGCCGCCCATCAGCAAGCGCCTGATGCGGTGCCGGTGCTGCGAGGACACGCTGGGCGTCCCGCTCCGCCGCGCCCAGCAGCAGCAGCAGCAGTTCCCGGAGCTGGTGCGGCTGCGTGATGCGCCTCCGCCGCCGCGGCCCCGGCGCATCGTGCTGGTGCGGCACGGCGAGAGCGAGGGCAACGTGGACGAGGCCGCCTACACGCGCGTCCCAGACCCGCGCATCGGCCTCACAGCCAAGGGCCGCCGCGACGCCGAGCTCTGCGGCCGCCGCCTCCGGGACCTCTTCTCCTCCGGCTCCGACGACGACTGGAAGGTCTACTTCTACGTCTCCCCCTACCGCCGCACGCTGGAGACGCTGCGCGGCATCGCCCACTCCCTCGAGCCCCACCGCATCGCCGGCGTCCGGGAGGAGCCGCGCCTCCGCGAGCAGGACTTCGGCAACTTCCAGGACCGCGACCGGATGCGCGTCGAGAAGGAGACCCGCCTCCGCTACGGCCGCTTCTTCTACCGCTTCCCCAACGGCGAGTCGGCCGCCGACGTCTACGACCGCATCACCGGATTCCGGGAGACGCTGCGCGCCGACATCGACATCGGCCGCTTCCAGCCGCCCGGGGAGCAGAGCCCCAACATGAACGTCGTGCTCGTCTCCCACGGCCTCACGCTCCGCGTCTTCCTCATGCGCTGGTACAAGTGGACGGTGCGCCAGTTCGAGAGCCTCGAGAACCTCGACAATGGCGGCGCCCTCGTCATGCAGACGGGGCAGGGCGGCAGGTACAGCCTCCTCGTCCACCACACCGCCGACGAGCTCAGGGCCTTCGGGCTCACCGACGAGATGCTCGAGGACCAGATGTGGCAGAAGACGGCAAAGCCAGGGGAGCTCAACTACACATTCATGACCAACGGCCAGTCATTCTTCGATCGATTCACTACTACTACTAGTACCTACTAATTAACCAAATACTAACTAGTAGATGTATCCTGCTGGTCCTTGTTCAAAAAAAAAGGATATATCCTGGCTAGTAGTACAGTACCAACAACTTAGCCTTTTTTTTGCTTGTACGTACGGAAGATCATCTTAATTACTGATTAATTCACTGCTGTATCTTGGCCCTGTTTGGTTTGTTTGGGCCAGAAAGTAGCACAAACTTAGACTAATAATTACGGGTATTAAATAAAGCTAGTTTACTGCAACCCCTGCACTACTTCGCGAGACGAATTTAATGAGACATTTGACTGCATGATTAGAGGTTGGTTACTGTAGCATTACTGTAGCCAAACATCGAATAATTACCGTCATTAGATTCGCCACGAAAAATTACGTCCATCTGTGAAAAGGTTTTGCAAATGAACTTCGTTTTGTACTCCATGTATATAAGATTCTTTTTTAGCGCGAGTAGCGCAACACTAACCAAACAGGGTTTGTATAATGTATATAAGACATGCGGGTGGTCGTCAAATTTGTGAGATTTAAAAAGTCAAATGAATTATAATTTGGAATGTAGAGAGTATATGTTACTAATCCATATATAGGTCTCTGTCTAAGTAGATACTACCGGAAATCGCTAGAATGCCGTGTGACTAGGTCTTTGCCGTGTGCTTTTTATCGGGCACACGGCAAAGAGCCACTTTGCCGGGTGCCTCAACAAAAACGCATGGCAAAAAAATACACACGGCAACATCCATGCTTTGCTGTGTGCTGACACACGGCAAAGACTTTGCCGTGTGTTTTTTTGGCACACGGTAAAGTCAATAGTTTGCCGTGTGTCATTTTCGACACACGGCAAAGTTATAATTTTTTTCTTCTCACCTCGAAACTTTTTCTACCCACCACATACAACATGTAGTACCCAAGTTAAAATTAGGTATATTTTTAATTTTTTTTGCTATATATAACTAATTAATTGCATTTCCAGCAATTTTTGAATCAAGTCATATTTGAACTGCAAATGATTCAAATAATAAAATAAAATTAGTGAAAAAATGATATTCATATTGTTGGAAATATGCCCTAGAGGCAATCATATTTCATTGTATTCATGGTTA
Source organism: Panicum virgatum (assembly GCF_016808335.1). Lineage (NCBI taxonomy): Eukaryota > Viridiplantae > Streptophyta > Magnoliopsida > Poales > Poaceae > Panicum > Panicum virgatum. The sequence goes on along the minus strand of NC_053139.1, from coordinate 560,967 downwards.
ATAAAGTGTACCTTGAATATTCATGGATGACAATTTGTATTGATTAATGCTTATGTGAAATATTTATGAAACTCTATACTTGTATGAATATTCTAAAATGTTCTTAGTCGGAGTTCCTGTGAGGACACACATGAATATTAGACTAGCACATGTATTAGTTGATTGACTATGTTTCACAAGTCATGGATATGTGGATGTCAAACTAATAATGTGGGCTCATGTGAGACATGAGACTGAACTGACCCAACACGAGATGATGCATTCTCATTACACAATATGTACGCTGTGTCCTAAGACCTGATATCGTCATATGTACTCAAGATGTGAACCGACTTATTTAGGAGTCATCAAACGCTGCACCGTAACAGGGTAGTCATAAATGTGGCTTTCGGGTCTGTCAAAAAGCATGCTGTGAGACATAGTCGGTCAAGATGGGATTTGCCCCTCTCTACAAGAGAGATATCTCTGGGCCCCTCGAGTGATTCGGATCAGGAAATGCATGGCCATGTTGGGGTTAAGAGTTAACAAAGTATTTCGAATCACAGGATCAAGAAAAAGTGGTCGGCTTTAAACTAGACCAAATATCGTGAGGTAAAGGGAACAACAAGTATATGATATTGTGGCGGCTCGTTTGATATGATCTTTGTGTGTGTATAGTAGTTGACATGTCTTGTTAGAGGCCACTGTCTACTATTGGGCCGAGTAAGAGTACTCAGGCCATGCCTATTCGCATGTGAGCCCATAGGGCCACACACTTAAGGGAAAGAAGCATGATAAAGATGAGATCCGAATTAGACTGGGCTTAGGTGCACTAATGGGCCATTTAGGCCCAAAAGGGGGCACCCAAAATGGGGCCCAAGGCAGCCCACCTAAGGGGCTATATAAACAGAGGAGGGGCGCCTAAACAGTACTTGCTACAGTAGCCATTCCCTTTTTTGTCCGCCCCTCCTGTGCGCCAAGCCCTAGGCCGCCCTCGCGGACCTAGCAGTCCGGATCGCGACGCTTCTTCCCGTACATGTGGATACCTTGGAGGTGCCGCATCTGCTGCACAAGGACGAGCCGCACGTGAGGAGGTTCTCGCAACTGCACTGCCGGCTTCCATCTGCACGACACCGACGCGCTTCAGAAGTTCCGCATCCGCGCGTCTAGTGGTAATCCCGTGATCTATAACTGCAGTAATCCTGATTTATGCAGTAGAAAAAATTTATTTTTGCTACCCCATATTCCTACAGTGGTATCAGAGGCAGTGTTGTCTCATTATAGATTCGGATATGTGCATATGGAGATATGCGTATTTTCAGAATGATCTATGACCTAGTTTCGTAAACTAGCTGCGAAGGTTGTGCAACGACATACTCCTACCGGTTGGTTTTCCGCCATCGGAGTTAAGTGATGCACATAAACCCGGTCGCTGCGGTTGGAGATCAATGTGATTGGTCGAATCGAAACTTAGGGCATAAGCCAGATGCATGAGATGCATAGGGCAGTAGATTGGATCTACTGCGAATTCCGTTTTGTTGCAAAAGCGTGTTTTACAGTAAAACAGTCATAACTTCTGCATACGAACTCAGATTTAGGCGAATTTTATATCGATTTGTATCTACAGAAAAAGTAGACTTGGTTCAGAACAGAACTGCTACTTTCGCGAAATTTAGATTTACGAAATTCAGCCCAGAAGATAGAGTTTTCGGCATTTTAAGTTCGGACGTCGGAATCGCATAACTCTGTTTTGCAGGTTTTGTGATCGGTATGGCCCATATGTGTATGTGATGCATGTGTGTAATTGTTCCATGACCTGCGTGTCGTGATTATGACAATTCGACTGGAGCCATATAAATTGTTGCATTTGGTGTAATGGTCTGCGTGCCAACCTGTGATGATCCAAGTCGTGAATGTAATTTTATTTACTAGCTATTAGGTGTAATAGCAAGTTCTAGTTCTTGGAGTTTTCATTACATGAAGGATGGTGCACATGTACATGGAGATGGAGATCAACATGGTGAACAAGTTCCATGAAGATGGAGATCTACATGGCGAACAAGTTCTATGGAGATGGAGATCACCAGAAGAACAAGGGTCATACTGATTCACAATTATGTGCTTACCGTTCTTGACGTTTTACTACTACGTGCGTCAGAGTAGAAGTAGAACGATCCCTCACAAATTTCGAGCTATCATGCCCTACCAACTAAACCTTGCACTGTCACATATCTTGTACAATTGGTGGTGGGTCTATGAAATTAGGACGCCAGTGGTTTTCCTTGACTAGACAGGCTGTATCGGATACATGCACGCATAAAGGGTTGGTTAACTTGACAAGGTCATCTTAACGGTTAAGGACCTAGGGGCATAAAGGTTGGGAGCGAGACATGGAGATGTCACCCAACAACAAGAGTCATATGCGATATGATTAGCAAAGAGTTGCTTACCGATCTATCTAGTCTTCTAGCGGTGATGCTAAAGCTCACTAGTCGACTTGATAGTTGTGGGTCTTGAATCGCTAAGAATCAATAGAGGGATATTGATTTTAGTGGGAGTAAATTTTGTTAATTGCTTAATATCGTTTACTCCAATATGTTTGTCTTAGTATTTTGCATTATTATTTTGTTGTAGATCATGGTCCGCAATAACACCCAATCCTTTTCATTGCGTTCGGTCCTTGAGAAGGACAAACTGAATGGGACTAACTATGCGGATTGGATCCGCAACCTGAGAATTGTTCTCAGGGCAGAGAAAAAGAAAGATGTTCTAGATACCCCATTACCAGAAGAGCCTGCTGATGATGCACCTGTTGAGAAAAAGACTGCTTACAGAAAGGCTTGTGACAACAACCTTGAAATAAGCTGTCTTATGCTCGCTTGCATGGAACCTGACATACAGACGCAGTTCGAGACAAACCATGATGCACACGATATGATCGTGGTGCTTCAGGACAATATTCAAACTCAGGCCAGGACTGAAAGGTTCAATGTGTCCAAGGCCTTTGTCGAGAGCAAGCTCGCAGAAGGCACTGCAGTTGGTCCGCATGTAATCAAGATGATTGGTTACACACAGAGATTTGAGAAGCTGGGCTTCCCACTTGGCCAAGAGTTGGCCACTGATTTCATTCTCACCTCTTTACCGCCAAGCTATGGGAACTTCATCTCGAACTACCATATGCATGGGGCTGAAAAGGGCCTGACTGAACTGTGTGGAATGCTCAAGACAGCAGAGAGTGACATCAAGAAGAGCACAAGCGGCGGCCATGTGATGGCTGTCCAGAACAAGCCTGCTTTCAAGAAAAAAAGTTCTTCTTGGACACGAGGCTAAACCCTAAGCCAAACTCTGCACCCAAGGCTAAACCTGGACCAGCTGCAGATAATGAGTGCTTTCATTGTCACGAGAAGGGACACTGGAAGAGGAATTGCAAGCTGTATCTCGCCTCGTTGAAGAACCGTTCTTCCACCTCAGGTACGCTTGTTGTTCATATTACAGAAATATTTCTCGCTGACTCTTATGTTAATTCTTGGGTGTTTGATACTGGATCGGTTGCTCATATATGCAATTCAATGCAGGGAATGACAAAGAGTAGAAGCGTTGAAAGAGGAGAAGTTGACTTCCGCATCGGCAATGATGCAAGAGTTGCTGCTGTTGCTGTCGGGATGATGCAACTTCACCTGCCATCAGGATTTGTCTTGGAGCTTAGTAATTGTTATTTTGTTCCTAGTTTGAGTCGAAATATTTAGTCTCCTTCATGTTTGATGAAGGATGGTTATTCTTTTGCAAGTGAAAACAATGGTTATGCTATCTCTAAGAATAATATGTTTGTAGCTTTTGCGTCCATTGTGAATGGGCTATTTGTTTTAAATATTGATGATTCACCTATCTGTAATATTAATGCTAAAAGGCCTCGGCTTGCTGATTTGAATCCTACCTACATGTGACATTGTCGTCTCGGTCATATAAGCGAGAAACGCATGAAGAAACTCCATTCGGATGGACTTCTAACTTCGTTTGATTTTGAGTCATACGAGACATGCGAAGCTTGTTTGCTAGGCAAGACGACCAAGACGCCATTCATAGGTTTTCCAGAGAGAGCATCGGACTTACTGGAACTCATACATACTGATGTATGTGGACCAATGAGCTCGATTGCTAGAGGTGGATTCCAATACTTCATAACTTTCACTGATGATTTGAGTAGATATAGCTATGTCTACTTGATGAAGCATAAGTCTGAAACTTTTGAAAAATTCAAAGAATTTCAGAGTGAAGTTGAAAATCAGTGTGGCAAGAAAATTAAAGCTTTACGATCTGATCGTGGAGGTGAATATCTGTGCCATGAGTTTAGCAATCATCTAAAGAATTGCGGAATTGTTCCACAACTTACGCCGCCTGGAACACCTAAGAGAAACGGTGTGTCTGAGCGACATAATCGAACTCTGTTGGACATGGTTCGATCAATGATGAGCCAGTCGGACCTACCGTTATTGTTTTGGGGTTACGCTCTAGAAACAACAGCTTTCACATTAAATAGGGTGCCATCAAAATCCGTAGATAAGACACCATATGAAATATGGACTGGCAAGACTCCCAGTTTGTCTTTTCTAAAGATTTGGGGTTGTGAAGCATTTGTCAAACGACTCCAGTCTGACAATCTTGCGCCCAAATCGGATAAGTGCATATTCGTGGGATACCTTAGGGTATTACTTCTACAATCGATCTGAGGGCAAAGTGTTTGTCGCTCGGAACGGAGTTTTTCTAGAGAAAGAGATTCTCAAAGGAGAGAAAAGTGGAAGAACGGTGCAACTCGAAGAAGTTCGAGATGAGCCAATAGGACAAGACTCTACAAGTGACGCTAATGTAGCTGAACAAGTTGAGATGCCTATGGCAACAGAAGCACCTCCGCAACCACGAAGGTCAGCAAGGCTCCGCGCAGCGCGGGAATTATTATTGTTAGACAATGATGAGCCTGCAACATATGCAGAGGCGATGGCAGACCCTGACTCTGAGAAATGGTAAGATGCCATGAAATCCGAAATAGAATCCATGAAGGAAAATCAAGTTTGGAACTTGATAGACCCGCCTGATGGTGTGAGAACCATCGAGTGCAAATGGATCTATAAGAAGAAGAAAGATATAGATGAAAATATTCACATCTATAAAGCTCGACTTGTGGCAAAAGGTTTTCAACAAGTTCAAGGAGTTGACTATGACGAGACTTTTTCGCCCATAGCGATGCTTAAATCTGTTTGGATTATTCTAGCTATTGCTGCATATTTCGATTATGAAATATGGCAGATGGATGTCAAAACATGTTTCCTTAATGGAAATCTGACTGAGGACGTGTATATGATGCAGCTCGAGGGTTTTGTCGATCCGACCAATGCTGGAAAGATATGCAAGCTTCAAAAATCCATTTATGGATTAAAGCAAGCATCTCGAAGTTGGAATATTCGTTTTGATGAAGTGGTCAAAGGGTTTGGCTTCATTAAAAATGATGAAGAAGCTTGTGTTTATAAGAAGGAAAGTGGGAGCTATGTTGCATTTCTAATCTTGTATGTAGATGGCATACTGTTGATTGGAAATAATATTCCTATGCTTGAGTCCGTAAAAACTTCATTGAAAAATAGTTTTTCGATGAAGGATTTAGGAGAAGCAGCATACATACTGGGCATCAAGATCTATAGAGATAGATCAAAGAGGCTTATAGGATTAAGCCAAGATACTTACATTGACAAAGTGTTGAAGCGGTTCAACATGGAAGAGGCAAAGAAAGAGTTCTTGCCTATGTCACATGGCATACATCTTAGCAAGACTCAGTGTCCTACGACGACTGATGAGCGAGAGTGCATGAGCAAAGTTTCATATGCCTCAGCAGTTGGATCTATCATGTATGCAATGATAAGTACACGCCCAGATGTTTCTTATGCTCTAAGTGTTACGAGCAGATACCAGTCTGATCCGGGTGAGAGTCACTGGACAGCTGTGAAGAACATTTTTAAGTACTTAAGAAGAACTAAGAATGCGTTTTTGGTCTATGGAGGTGAGGAAGAGCTCGTTGTAATGGGTTACATCGACGCTAGCTTCCAAACTGACAAAGATGATTCAAAGTCCCAATCAGGTTACGTGTTCACAATAAATGGTGGTGCTGTTAGCTGGAAGAGTTCCAAGCAGGAGACGGTAGCCGATTCTACGACAGAGACCGAGTACATCGCAGCTTCGGAAGCTACAAAGGAAGGTGTTTGGATAAGGAAGTTCCTTATTGAGCTTGGTGTGTTTCCTAATACCTCTAGTCCGCTGGGTCTCTACTTTGACAACAATGGAGCCATTGCGCATGCCAAGGAGCCAAGGAATCACCAGAAGAGCAAACACGTTATGCGGTGATTTTATCTCATTCGAGAGTTCATCGATCAGGGTGAGATCAAGATATGCAAAATACACACGGACCTGAACATTTCAGATCCGTTGACAAAACCCCTTCCACAGCCCAAGCATGAGAGGCACACAAGAGCAATGGGTATTAGATACATTCTGGATTGACTCTAGTGCAAGTGGGAGAATGTTGGAAATATGCCCTAGATGCAATCATATTTCCTTGTATTCATGGTTAATAAAGTGTACCTTGAATATTCATGGATGACAACTTGTATTGATTAATGCTTATGTGAAATATTTGTGAAACTCTATACTTGTATGAATATTCTAAAATGTTCCTAGTCAGAGTTCATGTAAGGACACACATGAATATTAGACTAGCACATGTATTAGTTGATTGACTACATTTCTCAAGTCATGGACATGGGGATGTCAAACTAATAATGTGGGGCTCATGTGAGACATGAGACTGAACTGACCCAACACGAGATGATGCCTTCTCATTACACAATATGTACGCTGTGTCCAAAGACCTGAGATCGTCGTATGTACTCAAGATGTGAACTGACTTACTTAGGAGCCATCAAATGCTGCACCGTAACAGGGTAGTCATAAAGGTGGCTTTCGGGTCTGTCAAGAAGCATGCTGTGAGACATAGTCGGTCAAGATGGGATTTGCCCCTCTCTACAAGAGAGAGATATCTCTGGGCCCCTCGAGTGATTCAGATCAGGAAATACATGGCCATGCTAGGGTTAAGAGTTAACCAAGTATTTCGAATCACAGGATCGAGAAAGAGTGGTCGGCATTAAACTAGATCAAATATCGTGAGGCAAAGGGAACAACATGTATATAATATTATGGCGGCTCGTCTGATATGATCTTTGTGTGCGTATAGTAGTTGACATGTCTTGTTAGAGGCCACTGTCTACTATTGGGCCGAGTAAGAGTACTCAGGCCATGCCTATTCACATGTGAGCCCATAGGGCCACACACTTAAGGGAAAGAAGCATGATAAAAATGAGATCCGAATTAGACTGGGCTTAGGTGCACTAATGGGTCATTTAGGCCCAAAAGGGGCACCCAAGGTGGGGCCCAAGGCAGCCCACCTAAGGGGCTATATAAACAGAAGAGGGGGTGCCTAAAAATCCTAACCCTAGGTACTGTCCACGCGCTTGAACAGTACCTGCTACAGTAGCCGCCCCTCCTGTGCGCCAAGCCCTAGGTCGCCCTCACGGACCTAGCAGTCCGGATCGCGACGCTTCTTCCCGTACGTGTGGATACCTTAGAGGTGCCGCATCTGCTGCACAAGGACGAGCCGCACGTGAGGAGGTTCTCGCAACTGCACTGCCGGCTTCCATCTGCACGACACCGACGTGGTTCAGAAGTTCCGCATCTGCGCATCTAGTGGTAATCCCGTGATATATAACTGCAGTAATCCTGGTTTATGCGGTAGAAAAATTTTGTTTTTGCTACCCCCATATTCCTACACATATTATTTAGCCCAATTTGAGGTCTTACACGTGAAATGAAAAGAAATTTTCAACATCTTGTCTAGCAAACACGACCACGAACGTGTGTTCGAATGATTTTAAAATTCTAAAAAAAAACAAATGAAGCCTAAAAATTATGAGATTTGTCAATATCTCGTTATATCATATGTGGAGGTAGTGGTAAAAAATTGAGTAGGTTTCGTAATTTTTTCACGTACGATGCTTACAAATGAAAACATCTCCGGAGAAGATTCGGAGATTTGAGAAGGATGCAGTTAGGTTTGGAGTAAAAGTGACGGTTGAATTTGAGTTCGACTTCGAAAGTTTTTCCACTCTTCACATACAACATGTGGTACTCCATATTAAAATTTGGTATATTTTTGTATTTATTTTCTATATTTAACTAATTAAATACATTTCAAATAAGTTTATACCGAAGTTTATACTAATTAAAATTTCAAAAAGTGTATACCAAAGTCATACAGCTCGATGGAATCTAAAACTTTGTAGTTATCAACTTTTGTATTTCACATGAATTTAGAAGAACACGTGATAAAAAAAAGAAGGAAAAATGAAAATCATGTCATCTTTGCCGAGTGTATTTGTGGACACTCGGCAAAGTTGCCATGTCATCGATCCGTCCCTTGAAATGGGGCTCTCCCATTGGCCCTCACGCTCTCTCTCTCCCTCCGTCTCTCTTTCTCTCTCTCCTGCCGCTACCTTTTCTTCTCCGCCTCCCCTACTCCCTCCAGATCTCGGCGACAGTCAGCGCGTGGCGGCGAGGCTGGCCGAGGCGGCGAGGCACGCGCGTGCGGGCTGCGGCGGCGAGAGGCGCGCGCGGCGGGGCGGGCCCCTCCTTCTCCCAGCGGCGAGGCTCGCGGGCGGGCTGTCGCGGCGAGAGGCGTGCGCCCCTCCTGCTCCCGGCGGCGAGGCTCGCAGGCGGGCTGGGGCGGCGAGAGGTGCTCGCCCCTCCAGGTCCCGGCGGCAAGGCTCGCGGGCGGGCTGCAGCGGCGAGAGGCGGGCGCGGCGGGGCGGGCCCCTCCTCCCGGCGGTGAGGCTCGTGGGCAGGCTGCGGCGGCGAGATGCGCGCGCGGCGGGGCGGGCCCCTCCTTCTCTCGGCGGCGAGGCTCGCGGGCGGTCTGCGGCGGCGAGAGGCACGCGCGTTGGGGCGGGCCCGTCCTTCTCCCGGCGGCGAGGCATGCGCGCGGCGGAGGAGCCGAGGTACCCCTGCTATGACTCGCCTCGGCCGGCGCTCCTGGCCAACAAGGACCACCAGCGGCGGCCGTCCCTCCCCTCTGGCGCCCCACGGACCAGGAGGCGCCTGCCCCCCTCGTGCAGCGGCGACGGCCGGGACCACGACGGCGGTGGTGGGGACCAAGAGCGCGGCGGTGGCTCCTCCAAGCGGCGACGGTAGGGACCACGACGGCGGCCACTACGGCTCCTCCGAGCGGCGATGCCCGACAATGGTGTCGGCGGTGGCGAACAGTGGTGCCGGCGGCGGCGCCACACGCGGCTGTTTTTTTTTATTCCTTCAAAATTTGTTTGCCGAGTGCTACAAACCATATGGCAAAGAGTTTGCCGTGTGCCCGATAAATGGCACATGGCAAAGGACCTCTTTGCCGACGTCTATTTGTCGTGTGTTGGTTGCCGTGTGCAGCACACGGCAAACCCTTTGCCGTGAGTTTTTCACTTTGGCACACGGCAAACTGCCGGCCTCCCGTAGTGAGAGGGCTAGCAATTACATTTGTTGTGTGCCTCTTGTTAAGATATAAACTGCAGTAGCAAGCTAATATAAGGCTGCTACCCTACCAGCTGATCAAGATCATGCAGCAACTGAGACCCCATGGGGTCTCTGTCTCTGTATGGCATTGGCACCACCACCACCGGCTCTTCCTCTTCGCCTTGCAGCATGAGCGACGATCGGTGATGAAGATGTGGCGGCATCAGCGGCGGCGGCGCAAACGACGGCTGCTGCTGGAGCCCCAGAGTAAGCGACACCACCGCGCCGCCGTGACTCCCATGCATGCTTGGGTAGCTACTACTAGTACTCAACAGATAATGGTCGCCGCCGCCGTCTGTCGACGTCACAATGGAAGCGGTCCTAGGGTTCCCGACGACACTGGTAGTTGATCGGAAGTGGTGGTGCTGGCTTTCGCCTCCCATGGCTCCCGCCGTAGCGTTCTTCTCAGCTTTGACGGCGACTCCGGCGCAGGCGCTACTAGGGTGGTTTTGTGCCGTCGCCGCCGCCTCAGATTGCTGCTGCTTCACCTCGTCTGCGTACATGTCCTCTATCATTGGCTTCCACAGCCTCACCCTTGCGTTGATGAACCAGTTGGAAACCTGCAGCTAGTAACAAACATCAGTAGGAGTACGTACGTACTCATTAACATCGAGAAATTTTATTTATCTTGCACAACCAGCAGATTGCATTGGTCTTTTTTTTTTTGTGAGAACAAATAAAGGAAATTCTGACGATATGCTACGTACCACAAATACAATGCTGGGAGATAATTAAGTGATCCTACTATATAGCAAGCATTAAAGATGTGTGTGGAGTAGTGACACTAACATGGATAGATCGATCCTCGTAGTTATAAGTCCACACGTTCATAAAAGAGAGACAGATACAGGCCGGCGGTGGTTGGATTATTTGTAGTACTACTCTAACAAGCAGTGCAACACATCATGCATGCATGTTTGCTTGCTTGGCTTATTTTGTACCTTGCCAACTGTTACTAATATAGATAGAATTAATATAGTACGTTCTAGCAAACAAATACGGAGTAAATCACTAAATATATAATTATACATAGTAAATCATCACCACCTCACCTGGCTTCTGGATAAGCCACGTCATTTGGGTACGGGTGGAGGAAGTGGTCGAAGAGCCAGGCGCGGAGGACGGCGACGGCGCGCTCCGGCAGGCCGCGCTGCGGCCGCCACGGGTAGTTGTCCACCGGATGCTGGAACGCCCGCTGCTGCCGCAGGCACTGGTCCAGCACCTTGACTTGAGCCGTGGCGTCTCCCCCTTGCTCGCCCCCGCCGCGCCGCCGTAGTCGCCCTGCTGCCTGCTGATCTCCCCCATATGGGCCTGCTGCTGCTTCCTCAGCTGCGCCACCAGCGCGTCACGCAGGCACCGGAAGTGCCGCGACATGGCCAGCCTCGTGTACACCTGCGACGCCCCGCCTCCGGCCACAGCCTCGAACCAACCCTCCACCGCCCTCATCTGCTCCCGGTACCGCCTGTCCACCTGATGATTATATTCATCCATCGATCCATCATTTGATTCAGTGGACAGATCCTAAAGGTGATCTCTAGCGATCGACAACACAAGTTTCTGAAAGTGCCTGCTACGTACCTAGCTATAGCTCGAACTGAAAGAAAAGTCCTACTAGCTGGGTTACCATACCAATTGAAGAAAGTACATGGGTTGCTGCATGTAAGAGTAAAAATGTACTCTACCATGCACACAACAACTACGTCCCTACCTCTTCAACCATGGACAAGAGCCTGGACTTCCTCCTCTCAAGCTCCAAGAGATCCATGGAGCTCATCAGAGACGGATGCCCCCAAAGTCCCGAGGACGACGACGACGGCTCCACGTCCTCCCACTTGCCTGCTGCTTGCGGAGCTCTCTTGTTGACGCCGCCGTTCATGTCCCCTTCGAGGCTGCAGAACGCGGCGAGCAAATCCTGCACAGGTCCCAGGTACTTGGAGCTCCTCAGCTGGAACGACGGCTGCACGCTCGGCGTCGGCAGCAGGCGATCATTAGGCGCCTGCAGCGACACCGCCGCCGCCGGAGGCACGGCGAACTGATGATGTTGCTGGCCGTGGCTGAACAGCGACGACGACCCTCCCGCCGTGTCGCTGTAGTTGTACAAGGAGAGGGAGACCGCGCCCTGCGGCGGCGGCCATGCTGCCGTGTCGTCGGCGAGGACACGGTGAGTAGTGGTAGGCAAGCCTCCTCCTAGGGACGACAGCGTGTCGGTGCCGTCGGCATGGAGCGCGAGGAGCTGGCCGTGGTCGAAGGAGGGTGGTGGGGGCGCCTCATCCATGGCGGCCACCGTGCTCGGAGGCAGCGAGAAGTCGAGGAGGTGCGGATGGTGGATGGCCATGGACGACGATCGGCGCACCAGTTGGACCAATAAGCAATTGGCGAGCAAGACAGACACACACTGCACTATATATGGTTAGCTTCCTATATGTCTTGATGCATGACTAGTTGAAGGAAATTAATGACTCTTAGATGTTGCTGCTGCAACCGTACTATGTATATATATGCATCATGGCCATCCTTATTAACCCTTATATATAACATAACTTTTGTGTACCGTGTGGAGTGCTCAAATAATTGCATGCTATATATATATATATATATATATATATATATATATATATATATATGTATGTCTGTATGTGTGTGTGTGTGTGTGTGTGTGTGTGTGTGTGTGTGTGTGTGTGTGTGTGTGTCGTAGGCCTAATATTAAAATGATGGAGGAGGAAATTTCAACAAGGTAGGGTTGAGCCCCAATTGTACTTCTCTACTTCTACTATTATATTGGATATGTGGGGGCTTAATTTAGCTAGCTAGGAATTAATCATTCAGATCCTTTAGAAGTTGGCCTATCTTTATCCAGCAGCACTAGTTATTATGTAGTGGTCTCCTAGCTAGGACGACGATGTATGGATGTGGATCACCATCATCTTCACATGCCAAATTCTATGCTACCTAGGTTCTCCATCGCTCTCTCTCTTCCCAACTCTTCCTGCATGCATGCTTCAAATTTATTTTGCCAGCAAGTGTAATCGAGGTCATAACAAGTGGAGTATACTACACTATTCATGATGAAACATGATTGTTTATTAGCTAGATAAGATAAATAATAATGGTAATATATAATAATTAAAGCATGCACACGCCTTTTATAAATCTCTTGCCAAATTATTTATGTATCCAAGCATATATTTACTGTTCTAAATAAGTTAAAAGAAGATGCATTTTGGAGGTTGTTGTTGCCGCAAATTGCAAAGTCTATAAATTTGGTTGTGGTGCTTCATATGTATTCCACCGAATTTATTCGCCGTCCACATCGGATGGATGGATGGACCGACCGGCCTGTTCGATCATACATATCGCCTCCAGCAACTTGCCTCTTGTGGTCCAAGCGTACGTGGATTGCGACGCCATTTCAATTGCTCTCTCTTGGTTTAATTTGTTTGTCACCTCCGATCCGTTCGCTGGATACCCATGGACCACACAGTGCAAGGAAGAACCAGAGTCCAAATGTCTAAATTTATTTTCTGTAGCCCGTGCGTGACAGGAAAATCTACCTACCCTGCAATGTTGAAAGCATCATGTAACTGATAACAATTAAGTGCAAATTATTATTAAGCATTGACCACTACCGGAGAAGTGTACATTGGTACCAGCACGGTAGTGCCGGTCAAGCCTGAAGAGTACCCGGCGGGCACGTTAGTGCTGGCTAGAAACCCCAGCGGGTACTAACATGCCATCCCCCAACGGTCAGCAGCTCACCCACAACGGTCAGAAGCCATGTTAGTGTCGGCTGGGGAGCCTGTCCAGCACTAACTTGGCACGGGCAAATTAGTGCCGGCTGGTGGTTCTAGCCGGCACTAAATGTCGACACTTAGTGCCGGCTAAAGCCACCAGCCGGCACTAACTTGCCCCGTATATACCATCCACTCCTTTTTCCCCAGCCCGACCCATCCATTTGGCCGAGCTCCTCCTCTCTCCCATGGCGTGTTAGAGGGAGGTGTTGCCCATTTTGCCCAAAATTTGTGAGGATTTCACCCATCCAAGTGCACTAAAGGTTAGTAGCTTCTTCCACTCTCCTTTCACAGTGTTTATTCTTTCGTGTCATGCTTCCTAGATAAAGAAAATAGTGATTTTAAGATTGAGGAAAAATGAGCATAATTTTTCGATTTGTTCATTAATTTGAGCAAAGTAGAATTGATTTGGTGCTTTTTAGAGAAGGTTTACTATATAGTTTGACTATCACACATTTAGAATGATTTTTTCGAATTATTTCATGGTGATATGTGTATATGTTATTGTGCCAATTTATTTTGCTATTTAGTTTAGGTTTACTAGATAGGTGGCCTATGGCACATTTACAATTTTTTTGAATTACTTCATAGTAACTTGTTTTTAGGGAGAATGAGCATGATTTTTTTAATTTGTACATAAGTTCCACAAGAAATAAGTTTCACTGATAGTTTGCATATTCTAGTTTTTTTTGGATAATTTGTGTTGGATGTTGAGACATTTATTTGTGTACGTTCTTTTAGCGACAATTATGCCAATTTGAGATATGTAGAATTGATTTTTGTTTTTATATGATAATTAATTACAGATGGACCGGTAATGGATGCACGGAAGCCGGAGCACCCCGGCGTGGATTCAGGGTTGAGATTCTTTTCTCAAGACGGCAATGGCAAATAGGTCTCCAAAGGGTTTAATGTGTTGTCCATGCAGTGTTTGCGAAAATAAAAAGGAATTCCGAAAAAGAGATACCCTATGGAATCACCTGGCCTTGAATGGTTTCATGAGTAACTATAGCCTTTGGACCAAGCACGGCGAAGTTGGAGTTATGATGGAACAAAATGAAGAAGACGACGATGGTGATAACAATCTTCCAGATTGGGCATGGGTTCATGAAGCAGGTGGCCTTCAAGATGAACCAATGAACGAGGGTGAAGCAAATGTTGCACAAGAGACCTGACTAGGTAGGTCAGGCGTGGCTTGATGCACAGAAAGATAGTGAGACTGTGAAGGAGGCATTAAAGTTCGAGAAGATATTGAAGGATCACAAAAGGCCGTTGTTCCCTAGTTGCAAACCGGAGCAAAAGATGTTGGGTACCACGCTGAAGATGCTGAAATGGAAGGCAACTAATGGTGTCACCGATAAGGGATTTGGTGAGCTATTAAAGATTGTAAAGAATATGTTTCCTGAGGGTAATGAACTGCCGTCAACAACATATGAAGCTAAAAAGATAGTTTGCCCTCTTAGATTGGACGTGCAGAAGATTCACGCATGTCCTAACGACTGCATCCTGCATCCTGTATCGCATGTCCTAATTTAGAATTTTATAGTAATGTGCTAAAAGATTTTTTATAATAATATAGTTTTGATTTAGATTTTTGGTTTATTTTAACTTCTTATTATGATGTCATTGGATAATATATATGAAAATTTAGGGGTTATTTGATATTATTTTATAATGGCATAAGTGGTTAATTTATATGAAGTTAGGGGGTTACTTCAGATTATTTTTTTATAATGGCAGATGTGGGAAATTTAGATATATGTTTAAGGGGTTACTTTAGTCTATTTTTATAATGGCAAAGGTGGGTAATTTATTAGAAAAAGATAACAGATCCAATGGCTATTATGATTAGAGTTGCCAAATTGATGGCCGAATGTTTCTGATTTTTGTGAGAATTTGTAGGATTTCTCTATTTTGTTAGGCTGTCCACCTAGGATCCTATGTGGCTTCACCTGAAGACTTCAAAAGAAGCCTCCAATTAGTAATAGTAAGATGCATATGGATCTTGTTCTATTTAAGGCTAGTCTCAATCGGGAGTGCCATCGCACAGTTACTAAGACTGTGAACTTGGTAAGACCTTGTTTGTTTCCAAAGGTTTTTTTAAGTCCCTGTCACATCAAAAAAAATCTTACTATTTTGAAGGATCAAATAAAATTTATTTATAATTTATTTTACAGCTAAGTGCTAATTCGCGAGACGAATCTAATGAGTCTAATTAATCTATAATTTGTTACAGTGATGCTATAGTAATCATCCACTAATCATAGATTAATATAGCTCATTAGATTTGTTTCGCAGTTTAGCCCTAGGATTTTGTAGTTAGTTTTATAATTAATCTTTATTTAATACTTCTAAATACTAAGATTCTCTTTGATGTGACATAGACTAAAGTTTAGCCCTGGAACAAAAAAACCCCTAACTGTGCCGGAGGAGTCCCATCCCATTAAACTTCTACTCTTTTCTCCTTATAAATGACTCTGACATGTCAGCTAATTTGCTGATGTGGCATGGCATTTAATGCTCATGACACTCCTATATACGATGAGATTGATCTTAGCAGCATAAAGTATCATTTATGGATTCTTGTATATGCTTCACTTGCACTAGCATTCTTGTATATATTATTATGATCTTCTAGTGCTTGCTAGTGTGAGTTTATAAACGTGATCATGTATAGCTTGCTCCACTGTGTATATGACTTCATCTTAGTTAAGCTATTTTGATTTGAAAATTTGAAAACATGGTCACCCTGTCTTGGCTACTAGCATGTTAGGGCGTGTTGATATGCTTTGCTATCTCATTCATGCTAGTGTAGCCTTTCGTTCAGCAATTCATACTTGACATGATCTAAAATTTGATAAAATTGCTTGAATTGTGCTTGAAATGGAATGGAAAGATTCAGGTGGGATTGCTTGTCGCACTAATCGAGCTTTCGAGACGACTCACTTTGCACTTGTGAGAACCCGGATAAGGCTGTGCATGATTGAAACGAGTGTCTTAAGCTTCTGACTGCCTTTGGCATAGGCTTGGCCTCGTTGCTAAGTAGTTGCTAAGTAAAGCATGACAAGCTTTCAACCCCTGGCATTAATAATTTTATTGAAAAATGAATGTTTGCAATTTGCTATGGTTGTTTTGGCTCACCTGTATGAGTTTGATTAGCACTGTCTTTCATTTCCTACTTGCTTGTGCTAGATCAAGGGTGATGCTTTTATTTCTCCTAAACTGAACTTGCCTAGCTCTAGACTGATTTGATATACCCTGTTGAGCTAGATGCAGGTCTTGTTTGTGGATGCACACGTGCTTGTGACTAGTTGCTGCTCATATCTTTGTATCTCTGAATGCTTTCACTTACACCTCCTGCATTGCATCCATTGCATAGCATATTTTCAGGGGGAGTCTCAGTTTCAGGGGGAGTTTTAGGTCTTTTTAGCCTTGATGTGTGCATGTGCCAACAAGGGGGAGAAGTTTAGTGAGTGATCGAACAAGGGGGGGGGGGGAATTGTTTGATTTTTGAGAGAACCAAAAACTTGTTGAGCACAGGGCCTTGAGGGTGCATACATTTGGTGAGAGTTGCACTGCTTTGTTTAGCTCCTGGTTTTCCCTCCGCTTCTGGCATGACTGTGTCGAGCCCTGCCTCTGTCTTTGAGGAGTCATGCTTGTGTTTGATCGATTGCGTCGAGCCGTTGCCCTTGTCTGAGGGAATCGATCTTTGCTTGGTCAAGTGACTTGTTCTTGCCTCTTTCGAGCTTTTGTCACTTGTTCAAGTTCTCTCTTGCTTCTTTGTTCTTCACTATTTTTGTTTCAATCTTGGTTCGTTTGTGGTGTGTTGACAATGCACTCATCAAGGGGGAGATTGAGGAATGAGAGTACTCTATCCTGCTTGTGATGAGTGAAGTGTCAACCGTGCGGTTTGATCGTGCGCTTGGTCTTTGGATTGCAGGTACACGGGCGTTGAGTGTCGACGAAGAGTTGCCGTGGAGGAGCTCGGGCCGGCCGGCAGCTGTGACGTCCACTCCTGGATCGAGGATGCAAGCGGTGACGGAAGGCGGGTTTCTTAGTTTGCGCCACAAAACCATGGAGGCGGACGGCAGTTGAAGACGCCAAGGCGTGGATGCACGGGTGTCGGTCTCGGGACTGACGGAGGCGACGGGCGTCGACGGCGTCTAGGGCCTCACTGCGGGCAAGGAGGTGACGGGCGTCGGGCGGCGTCTAGGGCCGTCAGAAGGCTGAGGCGGGAACGGCGTCTAGGGCCACGGCGTGGAGGCGGGAATCTTCCCGCGCGTGGAGTTTTGGCAGTTTTCTTAAAACCGGCCACCTACCCGGGTTTCGCGGACCCCCCAAAACCGCGAACCGGATCTTCATCGACATGGCGGCATCACGGAGAAGACTTCGTTTCGAAGAAAGAACATCGGCCGTCAGATGAGTCCATTGTATCTTTTCCGGTTTTGCCCCTACGGGCTTTTTAGTTTAAAGTTCAGCTCTATGGGTAGTTTAGTCTCTTTGGTTAGAGGGTTAGTGGGGTTAAAAGAGGAGAGGGGGCACCAGCTCACCTTGCGCCAACCAAAAACCAGCACCACGCCATCACCTCCTCCTGGCGCCACCCTCCTCTTCCTGTCTCCCTCTCTTCTTCCTCCCTCTACTCTCTAGGGATTAGAGGTATGGATTTTTGAAGACTATGTACTGAGATTGTGTGGGAAAGGAGGCCCAATCCTCCTTATGCCCTCCTGGCGTTTGTTTTCGATTCGAGTTCATCCATCTTGTGCTTTGTTTGAACGAATTTTGATTTTCCTTGGTCGAATCTTGTGCACGAGTTGAAGGGCTGTTTCTTGACGATTTTGTGACTCCTTGGGGTTGTCCTAATCCTTCTTGCCTATCCCTAAAACCCTCGGATTCACGAGCTCCTTCGAATTGAAATTTTGGCGTTCTTGAGAAAACCCCAATCTTGCTTAGGATTTCGTCGATTTCTCCCAAACCATGGAGTAATTCGTCGATTCCTTCCGTGGATGTGTTCACAAATCCCTTGTGATCATGCCTGCAAAATTTGGTGAGATTTGGACTTGATTTGGCCACTCGATCATCGAGTTCTTCAAGGATCACGGGCTGGAAAAATTTCTCTGGACAGAGTTTTTCCTATCACCGGTTAATCCGACGCTTGTGCTCATGTGCGTCGGTTCAACCGGTGAGTAGGTTTTTCGTGCGATAGGGTTTTCTGCTTGTCATCTGGTTGCACCGGTGCTTTCTCTCCCTAGAGCATCGGTTCAACCGGTGAGTGCTTTTCTGCTGCTGCTTTGCCCGTTACACCGGCGTATAGAGTTTTCTTAGCATCGGTTCATCCGGTGCTCGTTGTGATCAGTTTTGCAGTCTCTCTGGACAACTGCACCGGTGTTTTGGATTTGCCTTCGTCGGTTTAACCGGTGCTCGTTGAGTCCGGTTTGAAGCGCCTCTGGACAACTGCACCGGCGTTCGACTTTGAATTTGTCGGTTTATCCGGTGTGCTATCGTCGGTTGAACCGACGCTGTTTGAACCATAGCGTCGGTTTAACCGGTGAGTGATTCTTTTCTTCTGCCAGCTCTGTGACGTCGGTTGAACCGATGGAGTACTTCTTCACATGTCGGTTTAACCGGTGTTAGTATACCATGCTGTTCTTGCGCTGTTTGTTCGTGATTTCTTCCGCATTGGTTCTTGCTTGTTCCTTAGGTTGTTTTGTGTTGGTGTAGCTTCTCCATAGCTACAACGCACTTCACCTAGGACATTAGGGTTGGGTGTGTATTAAGGGATCATAAGCCGAGCTTTCAAATTGCGAGAAATTTTTATCGGCTCTCATTCACCCCCCCCCTCTGGTCGCCCTTTCGGTCCCTCATATGCTTATGGACATACACTACTACAGAATCGCTATTTTATCCCGGTTCCTAACTACTTTTTGTCCCGGTTTTTCAACCGGGACTATCCATCCGGGACAAATGTGAGTGTCTTTTTGTCCCGGCAGCTATTCAACCGGGACAAATGCCTTTTTTCACAAACAAAAAAAATCGGATGGCTAGCTCCCGCTTACGCGTTTGCAAGCCGGTTCTCCAAATCAAAAAATTTATCCAAAACTGCAATTTCAAAATCAAGATCTAAAATTCATAACACATCACGCATTAGTACTTCATACAACACATAACACACAAGTAATATGCTTATCTCACACACAAGAAAACACAAGATCTAAAATTATTGATTCACATCACAAAGATTCACAAACAAAGAAAATCAACAACAGAGCCCGCGGTTCTTCGCCGTCCTTGCCCTCGCCGGCCCACGGCGGCAGGAGTCCCCGCCCCCCTGCGCTTGGCCACGCGCTGCGGCGGCGGCTCGTCAGGCCCCAGCCCGCGCCGATCTGGGCGGCTGCTGCTGGTCGGCTCTTGGCGGCCTACGGCTGGCCACACACGGCGGCCCGCCGGCCTGCACCCATCCAAGGCGGCGCGCCCGCCGGCCTGCACCCGTCCGCGCCGTCCCCGTCGGCCTGCAGCGGTGGCAGCTTGCCGTCTTGCATGCGCGGCGGCCTGCGCCCGCGCGGCGGCTGGCCGGCCCCCGCCCGCGCCGAGGAGGGGCGCATCGAAGGGAGCTAGGAGTGGGAGGGGTGAGAGCGGGAGGGGAGGAAAAGTTCACTGGGAGAAGATGCCGAGGGAAGAAGAAAGAGATAAAGGATGGAGAGAGAGGAGCGGTGAAAATAAATAAAAGGATGTCAATCGAAGTTAGCCCGTGAAGGGGCTTTTGTCCCGGTTGGAGACACAAACCGGGACAAAAAAGGGGCTTTTTGTCCCGGTTGGTGTCTCCAACCGGGACAAAAGGCCCGCGTAGCCTTTTGTCCCTGTTGGATCCACCAACCGGGATAAAAGGCCCCCCTTTTGTCTCGGTTGGTGTCTCGAACCGGGACAAAAGGCCTCTGTCCCCCTGCTGGCCCGGCTAGCCATTGGACCCGGGACAAAAGCCACCTATTGTCCCGGGGCCAAAGGCTGCCGGGACAAATGGCCTGGAACAAAGGCCTGTTTTGTAGTAGTGATAGGAGTTTGTCGCATCCTTTTGCAGCTCATTATACACCATATTATTTTCATGTAAGTCAGACATATATACCTTTAAATTTCATCTTTAGATTTGCTTTTTATCACTACCCAATTTTTTTAGATACGGCAGGAGCTCCAGCCTTATTCTCATTACAAGAGAAAATAGAAACAGTAGAGGAAAGTGGAGAAATTTAGGTCACTAATTTGCGGGAGCAACTGAATGAACCCATGCTAGAGAGTTAGGGTACGAAAGGCCTTAATGCAGCCACGTTTGGTCCCAGCCTGGGATAATCCCCACCATATTAATTTAAGCATATAATAGGAGAACAAAAGTATACAAATAATGTTTCTTATGTTGGATAACTGCAACCTGCAACGAAGAAAAGTCAGCAAAGATATTTGTGTGGATGCAAAACTTTGTGCCCAGCTTCTTGGTGGGCCACCCAAACCCCGATGCAAGAGGTTATGATGTAAACGTTCACGAGGGCATATTGTACTTCTAGAGATAAATTAAGTCTAATAATCCTACTAGTTTTATATGGTTAATAATAAATACATATAGAATGTATTTTGCAAACTCATTCTATGTTAAATAAATCTAAGGACAAAACAGCCCAGGGAAAAAATATCTTCTTCAGAGGTTTGTGGTGAAAAAATAAGCATTTAAAGCTTAAGGGAGGTAGAAGTAAAATAGACTTTACACAATATAATGAAAAAATGTTTGAATCAAGGCCCAACATAATGGCCTACTACGCAGACAGCTAGGCCATGCATATTTCGGCCCACGCAAACCAGGCACAGGCAGCCCGTAGCCGCTATGGTGCACTGTTTTTTAGACACTGTACAGACGCTCACAAAAAGCGTACACACTCATACAACTCTATCGTCCCTAAAAAAACTCATACAACTAAATGAAAGCATCTAGGCCCCTAATTCGAGTTTTGGTAATTAATGACAACGGTTTGTGGATTAACGAATTCATTTGAGATAATGAGTATAGGTTGATCCACAAGTGAAAGAGATTTGGTTGAGAACGTATGGAGTTTTGGAGGTGATAAGCAAAGCTCGGACTCAAGGCAAAGGTATAAACTAGGGCTTTTGCGTTTTACCGGTCACAAGGCGTTTAGTGGATGAAAAGTGACCGGATTTGTTGGATAGATAGCCGTACTATCAAGAGGGGTTGTGTACTCATGCTTGACGGGTCTTTAGTGCCATTTTGCTCAAAATGTCTAGTTGCATACATGAGGGCTAACGGCGTTTTGAAAAGATTTGAAATAGACTAAGTTCGAGAGCTGACTGAGTAACGGCGGACAGTCCGCGCCTGAGGGGCGGACAGTCCGCGCCCGTTCCAGAGAGCTTGCAGAGGCTCTGGTGGGCTGGCGGACAGTCCGGCCCAGACGGGCGGACAGTCCGCGACCGTTCCAGAGAGCTTGCATAGGCTCTGGTGGGCTGGCGGACAGTCCGGCCCAGGTGGGCGGACGGTCCGCCACTGTATTTCATATTTGTACCAGAAAGGGTGTCTCTCTGGTTTGGGCTGAAAAGTTAAACTGCGGACAGTCCGCTCCTGAGGCGCGGACGGTCCGCAGGCTAATCTCAAAGTTGTTCCAGAGACGTTGTTAGTCTCTGGTGGGTTGGAACTCTTAACTGCGGACGGTCCGCCACTAGGGCGCGGACGATCCGCCAGGGGTTAACGGCTAGTTCTGACACACATTAAATGCACTCTGACTCACTGGTTTATAACGGCGGACAGTCCGGTTTTTGAATCGCGGACGGTCCGCGACTTCGCAGAAAAGAGTGTAACGGCTAGTTTTTGGAGGGATGTCTATATATACCCAATGCCCGGGCATTGGGTGGGTCTCTTGGCCATTTGGATAGCATTCTTGACACATTAGAGCTAAGGCATCCCTCTCTCACACACACTTGCTTAGAGATTGCATTTTTGAGAGTGTGAGAGCTTCCTAGTGCATTGCATCAAGAGTTTGAGCTTTGTGGCATTAGGGATACTTCAAGCAAGCGTCGTCAACTTGTTACTCTTGGGAGTTGCCGCTCCCTAGACGGCTTGGAGAAGTGGATTTCGTGGAGCTCCTCCAAGGAGATTGTTGAGGAGCCCCGATTTCGGTTGTGAGAGGTTTTGTGCTCACCTCACCGGAGTGGTGAAGAGCAACTCTAGTGGAATCGAGGTGTGGAGCGGTTCTTTGATTCAAGCCGGCTCAAGATCAAGAGGTTCTTGATAGAGGAGCGGTTGATTCTTGGAATCCACCTCAACGTGGATTAGGGGTGACCGGCAAGTCATCGACACCACGGGATAATTTCTTGTGTCAAGCTTGGTTACTTCTCTTGCTCTCTTTAATACTTGTTCTTACTTTGAGCAATTTACTTTACTAGAGCTTGATTTGTGACTTGTCACCCTAGGTTGCAAACCCATCTAGAGATAGTAATAGCATGATATAGGGCTTTCCTTTGTTACTAATTAAATTTCTCTAGTGTTATTGCTTTTAGATTTTAAACTGCCTATTCACCTCCCTCTAGTCGGTGTTCTTGATCCTACACTAACTCTATCTCTATGAGTACTTCTGAGAAACTAAGCTGACAAGTCTTTGACGAAATTAGCATAGGCGCCTTGCCGACGATGTGCACGTTGCGTACCATAGAAAGAAGGTGCTAGCGTCGGTTAAATTCTAGAATAAATATAAAAAATTGCGAGCATCCTTGTCGAGTTTAGAACTTGAATCCGGATGCGCAGAATCTATCATAAAAAAACCTTACCAGGTGAGTTATGCTCAGTTCGCGATGCATTATTTGTTTATTATTTTCCGAGATCCATGAGTATAGCTAGCTAAACTAGGTCAACTGATGATCAATGTCAAAGCTAGCTAGTTCTGCAGATGAAAATGCTCTTCCAATAATAGAACTCTTAAAAAACAAAAAAGAATATTAAAATATAATCATGACTTTGAGACGGGGGATATATGTCGTCGGTAATGAGATAAAATAAAGAGGGTACGGCGGCAATCTAATTAAAATGTATTATATATAGCTCAGAAAGAAGAAAGAGATGGAAACACAATACACCACACCTGATGGACATATATACACCTGATGCATGTTGTTGTGTTGCCCTCAATCATCGATGACCTGCTGGATTATTTAAATTTGTAGTGGGTGGCATTATATCATATAAAATTTAAAGCTGCTAGCAGCAGAAAGAGACATATACATCTATCTATCTATCTATACTATAAAGATTGAAAAAATTGAAAACTTTTCTCATCTGAATCGGGCCCGCCTTGCCTCTCACGCTGACCCCACATGTCAGGGTGAAGGGAGGTGGGAGGAGGTGTAGATCTATAAAAACCGCATGTTGGGGAGCATTTCTGCCAAAAAAAAGGGAAATTTGTACGAGGGACATTGTGAAAGTGTGGATTTGTGTGCAGCACGCTACGAAAACGGATTTTATTTCTAGCACACTGTGAAAGCTTCATTTGGTCCGTAACACACACGGCAGAGTATAATATTCACTTTCAGCTGAGCTATGGTGTAAATAGACTACTTTGCCCTCAGATCCACCCATCATCTTCTTCCTAACCCACTCTCCCGTCGACCCTTCTCTCTGCTAGGTAGCGGCGTAGTGCGACCTGAGGCCGAGACCCGTCCTGTTCGCGGCAGCCCTTGCGGACGACGACGTGTAGCGGTGCAGGATCAAGCATAGCAGACGACGACGTCGAGGAGCTCAAAAAGCTACCCCGACCTGGGCTAGCTTCAGCTTTAGCTCGATGAGATTAGCATGCCGATCAACTGCACCTGACGTCGGCGCCGGCCGGCGTCGCTACGGCGTCACGGCATGGAGCGGTGTAGAAGCCTCACGAGACGACGACTTCGAGGAGCTCAAGTGCTGTGCCGACCTGGGCTTTGGCCTCAGCTTGACGAGATCTGCATGTCACTCCTCCGCGATGTCAGGCACCAGGCTGACCTGCACTCGACGTCGGAGCTGTTAAGCAACGCATATACATGTGAGTCTGAGGGTAAATTGGAACTTTTACACAACATCTAAGTTGAAAATTATTATTTTACTTGGTGAGGTGTGTTCCAGACTAAAGTGTACATTCATGGTGTGTTGAAAACAAAATCAAGTTTCACGGTGTGTTCCACACAAAAACATCTTTTCATGGTGTGCTATGGACAAAATTCCCCAAAAAAAAATCTCTATTTTTTTTCACCGTGACCTTCTCATACCCGCCCGTGTATACCCGCACCCCGCCAGACCGCCCCCACACGCTCACCTGCGCCGCCGCCCGCCCACCCGCCCACCCGCCGCACGCGGCCACCAAACCATCCGCCGCTGCACGCCCGCACAGGCGATGGGAAACCGCTCCGTTCCACCACCCACCACTGGTCTCCGGCCCGCCATCTCCCCAGCCAAGCCCAGTACGAGCATCAGGGACCCTCCGGGGAGCATGACGCCGAGTCTTCCATCCTCTTCCTCGCGCTGTAGTGGCCTCCCATCGTGCGCTCGCCGTTGTTCGCAACTGCTGCGCGATGCCGGCCAGCTCCGGCCATCGTGCTAGGCCGTGAACCCCCTAGGTGAGTTCGCGGTGGCGTGCTGGTGCTTAGGCTCGCCTGAGCGCTCGGCCTCGCGCCGTGGCAACATGGGGATCCCGCGGCTGCCCCGCGCT
The DNA here is from genome assembly GCF_016808335.1 of Panicum virgatum. Lineage (NCBI taxonomy): Eukaryota > Viridiplantae > Streptophyta > Magnoliopsida > Poales > Poaceae > Panicum > Panicum virgatum. The sequence goes on along the minus strand of NC_053139.1, from coordinate 535,832 downwards.
CCACCGCATCCGCATGGCCGCCGATGCGACGTCTCGCCTGAGGAGCAGAGCGGCGGTCGCGAGCTATTTAGCGGCAGGATCTTTACTCCATTGGCTGCCCACACACCATGGCCATCGAAGCTCTGCTTCCCCGTACATACTACTACTGCAGCCGAGGCTCAAATGCAGAGAGAGAGAGAGAGAGAGAGAGAGAGAGAGAGAGAGAGAGAGAGAGAGAGAGAGAGAGAGAGAAGGGATCCTATACCTCGTAGGAGGAGAATCCAGTTTTTGTGTTGGGTTGCAGTGATTTGGATGCAGATTGGTCTTTCTTTTGTGATGTATAGAGATGTAGTCTGAATTAGAGCAAAAAATAGAATATGGCTCAAGTGTAAGATGTATGAGACATGGATCCTAAAGATTGATTCTCTGAGATTGGTATTAGATGAAATCCTAATTGCTTCTCTGAAATTGGAACGAGAGATTGATGAAGCAATCTGAAATGATGCAAGATCACAGATGATGATGCTTGAGGAAAATCATGTTCTAGAGTTGCATGGCTGGCCGCTAGAGTTTCCACAGAGACCAAGTTTAAACTTTGATACAATAATACGTTCAGCTTAGCCTTTGCCATTTATGTTGATTGAATAAAAATTTTGGTACTACTATGTGTGCCGCACGTGCATGATAAAGCAAGAAAAAAAATTGAAATGAAAATAAATCATATCGATATCGATCGTGCGCCCAATTAAGGGTTGAAGAAGTTGCAAGTGTCAACCACGACGTAGGCCGGCAGGCTGCAGCTCACCAACAATTCGATTCTCAAGCAACGTGCTGACCAACAAGTACGTTCCGGACAAATGCAATGATCCGCGAGCTGAGCTAGCTCTTATAAACATGCATCATCCATCGATCTGTCCCCATCCAATCGATCAAGAGCTACTAGCGGGCGGCCATGGCGACGCCGGCGATCGTGGTGTTGGTCATGGCAGCAGCAGCAACAGCAGCACAACTGGCGAGCGCGTACTACCACCAGCAGCAGCAGCCCTTCCAGCAGGCGTCGCAGTGGCAGGACGGCAGCGCCACCTTCTACGGCGACGACTCCGGCCTGGGAGCCGACTTCGGCGGCGCCTGCGGGTTCGGCGCCAGCGACATCCTGTCCCTCTACTCCACCTACACGGCGGCGCTGAGCACGCCGCTCTTCTCCCAGGGCAACGGGTGCGGGCAGTGCTACGAGATCCGCTGCGCCGGCTCCCGCTGGTGCAACCCCGGCTCGCCGTCGGTCGTCGTCACCGGCACCAACCTCTGCCCGCCCAACTGGTACCTCCCCAGCGACAATGGCGGCTGGTGCAACCCGCCGCGGCAGCACTTCGACATGGCGCCGCCCTCCTTCTACCGCCTCGCCCAGCGGGTCGCCGGCATCATCCCCGTCCAGTTCCGCCGCGTCCCGTGCCAGCGGGCCGGCGGCGTCAGGCTGTGCCTGCAGGGCAACTACTACTGGCTGCTCGTCTACGTCATGAACGTCGCCGGCGGCGGCGACGTCGGCGACCTCGCCGTCAAGCGCGCCGGGGACCCCGACTGCAACTACTTGCACGCCACCCACAACTGGGGGATCACGTACCAGGTCTTCGGCGCGCTGGGCAACGCGCAGGGGCTCGTCGTCAGGATGACCAGCTACAGCTCGCCGCAGCAGACCGTCGTCGTCGACGATGCCATCCCCGCCGGATGGACCACGGGACTCTGCTACCAGGGATCCAACAACTTCTATTGACTTGACCATCATCTATCTATCTCATCACATTCTTCATTCTTCAGAGCTGCTGCTGCTGCTAGCTTTTGGATCGGACGGACATGCATATGCATGCATCATTCGTTGAAATTTCTCCTCAACTTGTTAATTCAGCAATCACATATGTGTATGTATTTTCTCCCTGCGTGGATCGATTTTATCTACAGATTTGCATTGCTCCATTTATTTATTTGGATTTCGATCGTATAGGCATAGCTAGTGCTAATCGATCGGATCAATTAAGCTAAGCTAGCATTAATTTGTGCACACGGAACACGTATGTGTTCTTCTCGTCCTACGGAGGGCAATGGTCATGGTTGTTTCTCCTCTGCCCCATTCAAATCATGAATATCCATTTGCAAGTGTGGCAATAGGGAGACGGTGTGTGCCTTTGTTCCCATGTAATATCAGCGACCAATTCAGGTGACTTGCTGCACTATCTATGATAGATTTTGTCTTGGATTCATATGATTTCTTCATTCAGTTCATGTTCCCCAAGTCTTCAATCTGTTGTGGGCACTGACTAGGCTCAAATTAACTGTAACAGATACATCATCACCATCCGACAGCGCGCACACACACACACATTCCCTCTCCCTCTCGCAAATTGTGGATACCACGTAGTACAGCTTATTGCAGAGGATCAACCTCCTGGCACAACACTCACCGAAGAAAACATATATGAAATGCAGTCTCAGTTATGTCTACCTTTGGAATATTAGACTGTTATGAAGCAAAACATTAAGCAAACAGTTATGAAGCAAACAGTTCAAGCAGACACCAGAAAGCATGATAGCTTCCATAGGTAGGTAATGGCAATTTGTAAGTAACTTCCAGCCTTCAGAATTTCATGTATACCAAATAAACAATAGTTCTGAGTGCTTGCCGTTGTGGGTTTAGGTCTAGTATCAGTTTGTCTATGTCTGAGGCCAATACTAGCCTTTCGAACCCACTCCATCTTGCCATATGATACATCCAGAATATAAACATAATAATCATCCAATGCACTGTAAACCCCCTTCTGTGATCTTCCCAGATAAAGCTTTGGATCTGGTGTCAACTCAATACCTGCTGGTGGTTTAATTACCTGGTACTTACCATCTAACAGTGATAATCTGCAAGAATGAAATAACAGAGAAATCTTAATAAACAGTAGCATTAAACAGCCTTTTCATATATAGAAGGGTGAGCAGGTACCTCACCTCATAACAAAGTTGGTTTGGCAATGGACATAAAGTGCTCCCCGCCAATAGACAGCGTTGTGACAACGATATGTTGGATTGATCTCCTTCCTAATAGACCCAACGGTCTATTAGGGCCTTAATCTGCGCCCTGATCGGGGGCGCCCAACCCTTAATGGTTGGTGGGCCCCCGCTGCACAGCGCCAAAATAAAAAGGGGGTGAGGGGCCGGGGCACACGACACGAGGTTCGTCGCGCCGCCAGCACCCTCACTCACATTCCCTAACCCTAGCCGATCTAGAGAGAGGCGCTGGAGCAGTGGGAAGTCTCACCGCCGCCACCATCAACCCTGGTTCGTCGTCGTCGGCGCCGTCCACGACAACGCCACCACGACCGTGCAGCTGCTGCATCGCTCGCCGCTGCCCTAGAGCAGATCTTCATCAGCGAACCTGTGATGGCTGCCTCAAGCTCCTCCGGTGGTGATGGTCTCTCTCTCCCTCTCTCTGTACTCTAATATACTCTCTGTGTTCTAGATCTAGGAACTCTTTTGCACTTGTGAAAAGGAAAGATGGAAGATACCCCTCTTGATCCGTGTCTAGTCGATCCTAGAACACTAACTGATCTTAACAATGGTATCAGACGTCATGCTAGTGCATAGATCCAGTAGGGGCAAAGACGGATTCGTCTGTGAATCGAAAGAAATCGAAGGAAAATAAAGAACTCGATGCAAATCGAAAAGAACAGAGAGAATCGATTGCAAATCGAACTCAAAAATGCAACCCTAACCCTAACCCTAGAGGTGAAAGGGCGCGGGGCCTACCTGGTCCGCGTGCCACTGCCGCCACCGGTGCGCGGGACGCGTTTGCGCCGCCGCTCGCTGGACATCTCGGCACAGAGAAGCCGCCGGCTTGCCGCTCCGGGACGCTGGGGTTTTGCGCATGCGGGGCTCGAGAGCCTGGCGCCATCCATGGCGAGCTCGACGGCGGCGCGCTCACCCACCGGCGAGCGCGCGCGCCGGCGAGCAAGCCACGGTGGCGCCGCCCTGCCCACTCCGCCGGGCCACCATGGCCAGCGGCCGTCGCCTCCGTTTCGAGGAGAGAGAAAGGGGAGGGAAAGAATGAACTAGGGTTTGAGGGACGCCGCGTCGTCGTCGGTTTTGATCCGGCGAATCGCGCGGGCGACCGTCCGATCAAGATCGACGGTCGAGATCGCTCCTCGCTTCCTGGGCTGGCAGGCGGCCCATGCGGGCGGGGGGAGGAGACGCCGCGGCGGGCCGTTTCGGCGGCCCGGCCGTTGGCTGTCGGGCCTCGGGCCCAAGGAAGGGTGGCCGAGCAGGCCGCGGGCCGGTTTTGCTCCTGGGCTGCTGAACAGTGTTTTTCGTTTTATTGTTTTTTCTATTTTTCCAGAAGCAATTTCAATAGTTTTTTGAATGAATTTGTTTATAGTTTGATCTCTATTCAATTTTGCACCAACGTGTATATTGTTTAGAGCTAAAAGTTCACAGTATTGCTTCTGAAAATAGAAATTTTCTACATGTTTCCGCTGCAAAAGTCATTACAGTTGTTCTTTACTTTAATTCGAACCAACGAGACAATTAAAGTTTAAGAGCATGATTAAAAGGTTATTTTTGAGGATTATAGTATTGTTAATTTTCTGACCAACGTTGTTAATTACAATACTGTAATTTCATAGTTTTTGTGCATTTATTTCTATTTCTGCCCAACGGTGATATAGATTTAATTGCATAAACAGTTGTATGTTCTATTTTGACCAACGTTGAAATTTTACATGCAATTATTGTTATTATGTTCTCACTATTTTTTGAAATTTTCAGCGGGGATGAATTTGATGGGATTCATCAGTCACATCCCAACACTAAAAGGAGACAACTATGGTGAATGGATTAAGAAAGTTGATCTTGCTTTCGTCTGTGGAGAAGTGGATGAGATTATCACCACTCCAAAGCCCACTGAGCCACCGGCTCCAGTGAGAGGAGATTCTGACACTGATGCTGAGTGGCAGAAAAAGCAAAGGGACTATGCTCCCTTAAAGATGGCTTATGATCTCGAAAAGACAAAGTGGAATAACGCCAAAAAGAAATGTGTGGCAGTTATAAAGAACACAATTGATCCTAATATTTTGGGTTCAATTGGAGAGTGTGATTCAGCTGCAGAATACCTTGCAAAGATAAAGAATCAGTTTACTGGTTCTTCAAAGACTTATGCCACACAGATCATAGAGCAGTTGGTCACAAAAAGGTACTATGGCAATGCCGGTACGATAAGAGATCATATCATGGGGATGTGTGCTTTGAACTCCAAGCTCAAACCAATGGACTTGGATCTCAAAGAAGAGTTTATGGTGCACCTGGTGTTCGCCTCTCTGCCAAAAGAGTTTGCAACGTTCGTTGTAAACTATAACTCACAGCCAGAGAAGTGGAACATGGAAAAGGCAATTGCAATGTGTGCACAAGAGGAAGATAGACTCAAGAAACAGAATGGTGGGTCTGTCAATTTTGTGCATAATAACAAGAAAAGGCCTTTCCAAGCTGCTTCTTCCTCTAAAGCTAAAGACAAAGCCCCTATGCCACAGAAGTATCAGCAACAGCGTCAGCAACAGCGCACTCCAGCACAAGATGAGTGCTTCCACTGTTTTGACAAGGGGCATCGCAAAGCAGATTGTCCCGCTTATTTAAAAATGATAATGGCAAAGAATGGTGAGAATGTAATTTCATTTGTTAATGAATCCCTGTATTTAAAGTTTTCTAAATCTACTTGGTGGATTGATTCTGGTGCAACTGTGCATGTTGCAAATTCTTTACAGGGATTCTGTTCGACAAGGACTACGCTAAGAAGCGAAAGACAAATTAAAGTCGCGAACGGAGTACAAGCAGATGTGGAAGCTGTTGGCGATGTCTCCCTCGAGCTAGTTAATGGTTTCATGCTTGTATTAAAAGATGTTTTATTTATTCCTTCGCTTCAAAGAAACTTGATCAGTGTATCACGCTTAGACACAGATGGTTTTGGTTGTCATTTTGCGAATGGCAAATGTGAACTATGGTTTGATAATAATTGTATTGGTGATGCTGTCCTTTACAATGATCTTTATTTATTATCTATGCGTGATAAAGTGCATTCTGTATGTAATGTGAATGTGAATGAATCCTTGTCAGAGAAAGAAACAAAGAAAAGAAAGAGAACTCAAGATACTTCATCGAAATTATGGCACTGTCGTTTAGGCCATATTTCGAGGGGGAGAATTGAAAGATTAGTGAAAAGTGAAATTCTTCCACAGCTAGAGTTCTCTGATTTTGAACAATGCGTTGAATGCATTAAAGGAAAATTTGTAAAGCAAATTAAAAAGGGTGCCAAACGAAGTGCAGGAATGTTAGAAATAATTCACACTGATATATGTGGACCGTTTCCTATGAAAAGTGTGGATGCATATGATTCGTTCATAACATTCACAGACGATTACTCCCGCTATGGTTACATTTATCCAATCAAAGAAAGATCTGAAGCATTGGATAAATTTAAAATATTCAAAGCTGAGGTTGAGAATCAGCTTGACAAAAGAATTAAAATAGTAAGATCAGACCGTGGAGGGGAGTACTACGGTCGACATACCCCTTATGGACAAGTTCCTGGACCTTTTGCGAGGTTTTTACAGGAAAATGGAATAGTTGCCCAATACTCTACACCGGGGGAGCCTCAGCAAAATGGAGTAGCTGAAAGGCGCAACCGTACACTAATGGATATGGTGCGCAGTATGATGAGTTATTCCTCATTGCCATTGAGTCTGTGGATGGAGGCGTTGAAAACCGTCATCCATATTCTCAACAGAGTGCCAAGCAAATCGGTGCCCAAAACGCCGTATGAGCTATGGACAGGAAGAGAACCCTCACTGACTCACCTACGGGTCTGGGGGAGCCTAGCTGAGGCTAAAGTGTTTAATCCAAATATTGGAAAACTGGATTCCAAAACTGTAAGCTGCCATTTTATAGGCTATCCTGAAAAGTCGAAAGGTTTTCGTTTCTACTGTCCAGACAGACATACAAAGTTTGTAGAAACGAGACATGCTGTCTTTCTAGAAAGTGAAATGATCAGGGGGAGCATGGTACCTAGAGAAATTGACCTTGAGGAGAAGCGGGTGTATGTGCCTACTCCTATGATTCAAGAGCTATTTTTCTCACTACCTGTTGATGCTGCACCAAAAGTTACTGAAATAGTGACGTCAGTACCTTCTTCGGTTGTTGCTGCGCCAACTATTCCAGTTATTACGGTGTCAACACCTGTCGTAACTCCACCCATACCAACTGTGAGCGAAGGTTTGGAACCTGTCATCCAGGAACAGCCTGAACCCGCGGTTGGACATGAGGAGGTGGTGCTACAGCCCCCTATGGAAAATGTGCCAGAAGTTGAGGCACAAAATGTGCCACAAGCAGTAGCTCTTAGAAGGTCACAAAGAGAAAGAAGGTCGGCTATTTCTAGCGACTATGAAGTTTATAATACAGAAGAGGTTCATATGGAGGGTGATCCCACTTCGTATGAAGAAGCCATGAGAAGTATTCACTCATCTAAATGGCTGGAAGCTATGAAGGATGAGATGAAATCAATGAGTTCCAATGGTGTTTGGGACTTAGAGGAAATTCCTAAAGGAGCCAAAACAGTAGGCTGTAAATGGGTTTACAAGATAAAACATGACTCCAAAGGGAATGTAGAAAGGTTCAAAGCACGACTCGTGGCAAAAGGCTTTACGCAAAGAGAAGGGATAGACTATAACGAAACTTTTTCTCCGGTTTTGTGTAAAGATTCCTTCAGGATTATAATGGCATTGGTGGCACATTATGACTTAGAGTTACATCAGATGGATGTAAAGACGGCATTCCTTAACGGGGATTTGTATGAAAATGTTTACATGGCACAACCAAAAGGTTTTGTCATGAAAGGAAAAGAACATATGGGGTGTCGCTTAAAGAAATCCATTTATGGATTAAAGCAAGCCTCTAGGCAGTGGTATTTAAAGTTTGATGAAACCATAAGAAAATTTGGGTTTAAAGAAAATGAGGAGGACAATTGCATTTATGCAAAATTCAGAAGTGGAAAATTTATTTTCCTGATCCTATATGTGGATGACATTCTACTTGCTAGTAGTGATGTTGATCTGCTACTGGAGACAAAGAAATTCTTGTCCTCAAACTTTGATATGAAAGATCTTGGTGAAGCTTCATTTGTATTGGGAATTGAAATTCACCGAGATAGAACAAAGGGGGTATTAGGACTGTCACAAAAGGCATACTTAGAAAAAATTCTAAAGAAATACAGTATGCATATGTGCAAGCCTTCACCTGCTCCAATAGTCAAGGGCGATAGATTTGGGAAATTTCAATGTCCCAGGAACCAGTATGAGATCGATCAAATGAAAGCGGTTCCATATGCTTCAGCTGTAGGAAGCATACAGTATGCTCAAGTTTGTACACGCCCTGACTTAGCTTTTGTTACCGGGATACTTGGCAGATATCAAAGTAATCCAGGACAGGCACACTGGATTATGGTAAAGAAAGCATTATGTTATGTGCAAGGCACAAAAAGCCTCATGCTAACATACAGAAAATCCGATTCCCTAGAGATAGAAGGGTACTCAGATGCGGATTTTGCGGGGGACATCGATGACCGAAAGTCCACGTCCGGTTATGTGTTCACACTCGCAGGGGGAGCTATATCGTGGAAAAGCTCCAAACAAAGCGTCACTGCGTCATCGACCATGTACGCTGAATTTGTGGCATGTTATGAGGCCTCGGAGCAGGTTGAATGGTTAAAGAGATTTATACCCGGTTTAAGAGTGGTAGACAGCATTCAAAGACCACTCAGAATGTACTGCGACAATGAACCAGCAGTGTTTTATGCTCACAACAATAAGTCAAGTGGTGCTGCCAAACACATTGACATAAAGTTTTATGTTGTGAAGGAGAAAATCCAGAATCACTCTATTACACTCGAGCATATAAGTACAAAGAAAATGCTTGCGGATCCGCTAACTAAAGGCTTACCACCCAATGTGTTCATGGAACACATAGCCGGCATGGGTTTAAGGGAAAGCCTGTGATTTCTGGAGAATAAAAAGGGCCCAAAAGATAAAGAATTTGTTTCAAAACAGTGATGTATATGGTAGCTGTTGAGTCTATCGGTCTTGGACCGTGACGATAAAGCATGCTCTATTTATCAATCTGTGATGGAACAACTAAAGGAAAAAGTTTCATATTAAAGTATAAAGTTAAAGTACAAAGTGAGATCAAAGGGGAGAATGTTGAATTGATCTCCTTCCTAATAGACCCAACGGTCTATTAGGGCCTTAATCTGCGCCCTGCGCCCTGATTGGGGGCGCCCAACCCTTAATGGTTGGTGGGCCCCCGCTGCACAGCGCCAAAATAAAAAGGGGGTGAGGGGCCGGGGCACACGACACGAGGTTCGTCGCGCCGCCAGCACCCTCACTCACATTCCCTAACCCTAGCCGATCTAGAGAGAGGCGCTGGAGCAGTGGGAAGTCTCACCGCCGCCACCATCAACCCTGGTTCGTCGGCGGCGGCGCCGTCCACGACAACGCCACCACGACCGTGCAGCTGCTGCATCGCTCGCCGCTGCCCTAGAGCAGATCTTCATCAGCGAACCTGTGATGGCTGCCTCAAGCTCCTCCGGTGGTGATGGTCTCTCTCTCCCTCTCTCTGTACTCTAATATACTCTCTGTGTTCTAGATCTAGGAACTCTTTTGCACTTGTGAAAAGGAAAGATGGAAGATACCCCTCTTGATCCGTGTCTAGTCGATCCTAGAACACTAACTGATCTTAACACGATAACTATAAGAACCATCCATTCGCATGTCAGCCACAGTCCCTGCAGCCTCCCCTTGTCGAACAAACGACCTCTCCTCCCATCCCTTAGTCTTTGATGAGAAGACATGCAGTATGCATGGAGACAGCGGCCACTCTAATCCCTCTATTGCAGGGTTTAATTTGGCCTTGGAATTAGACCAGCCAGATAAAAGCACAAGCGTAAGGGATCAGAAAAACCTCATAGTGTGGTGACAGCGTAGGGTCAAAGACTAGGTGGTCCTTGTAAAAGAAGTTTTTTGAACTCAAATGCAGGCTCGGGCACGGGGCAATTGCGCCCACTGCCGTGTCGCTGGGTTAACCACGTACTCCCTCCGTTTCAAATTATAAGTCATTCCAAGAATCTTGGAGAGTCAAAGTTTTTCAAATTTGACCAAATTTATACAACAAGATAATAACATTTATAATACTAATTAAGTATCATAAGATTCTTTGTTAGCTATATTTTCATAGTATACCTATTTGACGTCATAAATTTTTGTGTTTGTCTCTATAATTTTGGTCAAACTTTGAGATGATTTGACTCTCCAAGATTCTTGGAATGACTTATAATTTGGAACGGAGAGAGTAGTCGCTAAGCATGAGAAGCCCATTGCAGTGGTCCCCAAAGTTATCTCTGATTGGCAGATAGTCGGATAGTGTTGAGGTTACTGAGAAGCATGAGAAGAATTCGGACAATACTAAGTCATGGAAGTTGATGAAGATGCGAGCCAGCGAGAGGGGGAGGAGGTCTGAGCGCAGCAAGCGGCGGGTGTCAATGATAGTGCATAAGGGCTTGCAGACACAGCGGGATGTGGCGAGGCAGCGTGGCGCAAGGCGTCCGAGGATATTGACAAGCACATCTTCAGGTAGCTGGTTTGGTGTGCCCTCCTGTTCTTGCAGCATGTCTGAGATGATCTCCAAGTGAACCTCCCACTCCAAACGTTTATCTGCAAAGTGAAGGAATAAGAATATTCTGAAGGAAAAGGATAGAAAAGGATGGAGGCTGGATGTTGTACCCATCGTCAAGAAAAATCTCTGCGTTGTGCTAGGAATCTCAATCCACTTTTTGTGCTCAATAACAATAAGGCCGCAATTTCCTCTAATGAATGAACATTCAGTGTAGATTTCACTATCTGTAATACTATGTGATTATCAAATGCAGAACAGGGAAGATCCAGCCCAACGATTCGATAATGCTAGCGTAAAACGATCTAGTGTAGATGGTGACCCTGAGCAAAGCATTCGCGACTCGCGTTTGGAATCTACAGGTCGCACGGCGGCACGGTAGTAGCGGCGGCAGGGGGCAAGAGTTGCCGCGGGAGATGCGGATGGGGGGTGGGGGCGAAAGACGCTAACCTGGTCGGTGCTGATGGAGGAAACCTGGATGGTGGAGGCCGAGGCTCGTCGACGCCGGTGAATTATGAATTAACTAAATAATTACGATGGCATGCCATCCTAATTTATTTCTTCTTCTAAATTAATTATGCACAATGTCATCCTAGTTTGTTTTATCAAAATTTTGGATCAACCCAATAACTCAAAATAAATATAACTTGCATCCTACCGGTGATGCATCCGGAGGCGCCGCCGCGTCGGGTGCTTTGCCTTGCTTGGGAGTTGGAATGGCGAATCAATTAGATTTTTCTCTTTTTTTTCAAAACATTTCACCATTTATTTTGGTCGGTTGCTTGGGACCCGGAATTTTGACCTGGCCCACCAAACCCAGAAGAGCACACGAGCAACCCGGCAGGGGTGGTAATGGCTAAAGGCCCAATAATTTAACCCGGGACAAATTCTGTATAATTCCTTTTGGTAAAATATAGTTAGGGCCATACGTATTTATTTTGGATTGTGAACGAGACATAAGGGACCTGGTCCATTGACACCCTAGTCCGAGGCAGTTGAGATTTCTGTTGTGAAAAAGTTTATAGTTTAGTGGTTACAAGAGTCTCACTATAACATCTTGGGACTGAATATTTTAGAATTTAATGGTGTTGTGAATTTAGTGGTAGGCGATGTTTCTGTCGATAGCGAGGTGACTTTATCAATCTTGAGAATTTGCCAGTTTAGTCTTCAAAGATACTCATAAGGGTGGGATTTGCGTACTTGTGTTCATAGGGGTGTGAGTATGCGTGTGTTGTGAGTTTTAAGTTGTACTATGTAATTTCAAAAAAAATGTGTATATCATGTAATGAATCTGTAAGTCTTGTGCAAGCCACATTATGTAATGTTGATGTTGAACTACATATTTTTTCAAAAAAAATGTTGAACTACATATGTTAAACTCGTATACTTAAATGGAGATATCCGTTGATGCTTATATTGCTAGTTGGTTGTGCAACTTTTTTTTTAATATATTAGTCTACCAAGAAGAGTTGGAACCAACCACAATATACTATTGGAGTCAAATCATTCTATCCGATTTTCCTGAGTTACTCGAATGCCCAACCCTGGATACAATCGGGAATTACGCTTCATAATGTTTCCCATCAAAATTGTAGATAGTACCAGTATTGTCATTTTATTTTGCGCAAAAGTGAATGGTGTGATGCTTTAAAGGGAGCAAAGTCTGGAATTTCATCCCTTCATTATGAACATGTCTGTCCCTTTCGAACATCTGTGACTGTCAGCCAGTATAAATATTCAGAGGTAGGGGCTAGCCAGGCCAGTAGCAGGCCAACTTTTGAACAAGACCAAAGGCTGTTTTGTTTTGTCTTGTTCTAATCCTACGTGGAAAGTTTGTGTAAATAAAATCATTGCTCCCACTTGTGCTGCATTTTGTTTGGCCTGTTCTTCACAATGAACCTGATCAATTCAGATATAAGCAGGGTCCTGCTGGTTTATTTCAGGGGACGGTGTCTGAATGCCCTGCCCATTGTTGTTTTAAGTTATTAGCGGCCAAAGTTTGTCCCAACTAACATGCAGAGCATCATGTGGAAAAATTAACAAAGAAAGTAAATCCCTTTTTTATGCCTTTGATTTTGATGCAGCAGTGGCAAAAGTGATAGCACCTTCTTGTCTAGATTCAAGAACAATGCGCAGGTACTAGTAGCTAGTCGGAGAATACCGGAAACCGTGCCTGACCTGAAGAAGAGCTAGCGGTTTTGGGCCTGATCTATCGCTGTACTTACATTAATTAATTAATGCAAATGCAGAGCACGACGACCCTTATCGAGTACTTGACTTATTACAAAAATCTGGCGAATAATTCTGTGTTCCTGGGGAGATGACCAATTGGACGGATAGAATACCAACTTGGTTCCAAGTGGTGTTTCTCTAGTCACCCAAGGCTTTGCATCCTAGCTAGTAGCTAGATAATCTCCTGGGCAAGGAAGTTGCTCCTTTGATTTCGCCATAAAAAAAATAGGCGCGTGCTTGATCAAGGAGCAACCTGTGGCTAATCGGAATCCCTGAACTGCGTTTGACTTGACCAGGGGGCAGGGGAGGGGGTGCTTTGCTGCTTGGGCAATGGACTGGGCTGACATACACCACCCTTTTCAAGGGTGACATCAGGCCTGCATATTGCAACTATGCTCATTGTTAATGATGGTTGGCTTACTCCTAATTTTTTTTGTGAGACCTGTTAGGGATTATTTACTCCCAATCAGGGCCAACAACGCCTTTGTAGGGGGCTGACGAGCCCCCCCACCACATGGCACATACCCAAATTGCAATTTATACAAGTTTCATTCAGTTTATTTCCAACTTGTGGCCTCAATTATGCAAATTGATAATACTGGCTAGCTAGTAGTAGTAACCCTTTGCTGTGTTCCAAAACTTTCTCTCCGGGCGTTAGTTTAGCAACATAGCTGTGAACCAATACAGAGTTCAGAGAGGTGTATATGTCATTTAAAAAGTTGCAAGTTTCAGACAGGTTCTCTATATGGAGTATATCGTCCTTGTGAAAGTTTCAGAAAATTTTCAGCTGCTGGGAGAGGGTTTTGCACGCATAGGTTTGGATACAACGGCGTTATTAGCAAGGCAGAATGCTTTCTCACATTTACATTGTGTGAGGATATGTTTGGGCTGGATTACAGCTTGCTTCTTCATTCCTAAATACGCGCTTTAATTTGTTGATAACCTCTCACGTTTGCCCTTCATAATTGCAGAAAGCTGTAGTAAGTGATACTCTAGGACCTGCAGGAATATTTGGGTGCATATCCAGCTTGATGCAACCCATATAAGCCTAAATTAAACTACCTGCTATAGCTATAGATTATTGGTGGACTATCTGCCATGCATGTTGTCTTTTTCAATAGAGGAAAATACCTGGCATCTCTTGTCATGCTATATGCATAAGTCTTGTGCTAGCAGGTACACATTTGTGAGAGCATCTTGTACTTGTGTAATAGTAAAACTGGGGAAAGACTTTTCCAAACAATGCGACAAAACAAGCAGTTGACATAGCTAATAATAATCAATCCATCAACTAACTTGCCCTCTGATCTCTTCTGCACCACCTCTCTTGATCAAGCTAGCTAGAGTTTACTAAATACATATAGCCGAGCACGATTGGCTTATGCCTGCAAATGGAAATTATGTACGAACACGGTCGCATCATTGGATTGCTAAGTACTCCAATCACATATTAGTTCAGGAAGGAACAGATAGCTAGCTAGGTCCCCTTTAATTATTCTGCATTAATTAACCTGGACATATATATGACCTGTTCCTCCTGTACTGTGTAGAGTTGTCTTTGACAGACTGAAGTGCTAGCAAGAGACCTTACATCAAGGTAAAGAATAATTACTGGTTGTAGTTACTGAGAAAAGAGCTGCTGGTAGCTGAGTCATCCGGAAGGAAGCATTCAGTCAGTGACGAGGAAATAACTCGTGGTTTCACATTTGTTTTTCTACCATGCACATGAAATTAATTAAACGATGAAAGCTAATGACACCGCGCTAGGGTGTATGACCGGGTGATTAAATAAAAAAGAAGATTGGAAAGGTGAAATGACCGGGTGGTTTCTATCGTGCATGTATGTCAGCAACCCAGGAGGTCGGCGAATCAACACAAAGTATCAACAAACCCTTTGACCCATATAGGAGTATCTCCATACCTAAACCACGACGAACCAAGGAACGAGCTAGCTAGGTAGCCTCCATTATCAGGTCAACGCAGCGCAGGGTTCATGCAGACCATTGGATCCAAAGCCAACGGCCAGATGTGCCCAAATTGCTTGCCAATGCCAACCCAGCAGGTCACGGGCAGTGGCACTATTACTATATATATATATATATATATATATATATATATATATATATATATATATATATATATGCTCAGACCAAGGCGGCAGGGCAACACATCACAAGCTCGATCAGATCAGCTACACCAAGCCTTGGTCAATTGCTGCATTGCCTGTCGATCGAGATGGCCCTGACGCTTGTACTGGAGAGCGGCAGCAGCGGGCCATCAGACGACGGCCGTCGCCGAGAGGCCGCCGGCGACTGCAGCAGACCTCGCGAGCGCATGTTCGAGAAGGTGGTGACGCCGAGCGACGTGGGGAAGCTGAACCGGCTGGTGGTGCCCAAGCACCTGGCGGAGAAGCACCTGCCGCTGCCGCTGCCGCTGCCGGGGGCGGCGGGGGGCACCGTGCTGTGCTTCCACGACGCGCGTGGCGAGGCGGCCTGGCGGTTCCGCTACTCGTACTGGAGCAGCAGCCAGAGCTACGTGATGACCAAGGGCTGGAGCCGCTACGTCCGCGACAAGCGCCTCGCCGCCGGGGACACCGTCTCCTTCTGCCGCGACGGCGCCAGGCTCTACATCGACTGCCGCCGCAGGAGGAGGCCGGCCGCCGTCGTCCCTGTGCCTGTAGTGCCGCCACAGCAGCAGCAGGCCTCCTTGCAGGCGGTGCAGCAGCGCTTGGTGGTGGCGCCGCCGCCGCGCTCCATGAAAGAGGAGGAAGAAGAAGAGGCGCGGAGCGGGCGGTGCCTCCGGCTGTTCGGCGTCAACTTGGAGCTGGAGCTGGAGCCGGAGCCGCTGCTGCTGCTTGATTTGCAGCTTTAATTATATTAATTAGTGCGTGCATGCCTTGTAATTTAAGTTTGCACATGACATGGTGATTGTCGTTGAGCATTGTAATGTAACTCGATCCATCGATCCAGAGGCGTTAATTAAACCAACGCAGTGCATGCAATTGATCGAACAATATTTGAAACAAACGCTGTCTACAAATTACTTATAGTAAAAGAAAGAAAACGTAGAGAAAATTGTAATGCCGACTTAGACACTAGACAGTAGACAAACAACATGCACCTCGTTGACCAGCACGCAGTTGACTCTTCTCGCTCTCATCCGTTTCGCTAGCTTAGCTCCTAGCCTGCTGGTCCCCACCATCACCAGCAACGAATTCGGCTCGTCATCCCAGCCCAGCCCCAGCCCATCCAGGAAACATTCGGCCCATCTCCCTAATGGGATGGCGGAGAATATTTGGCTCAGTTCAACCCACTTGAGTTTTTTTTACTTTTCTGGACAATGGGCTGAGTCCACATTTTCATTCTGGACTCGAAAACAGGTCATTTTTTTTTCGCGACTGTGCCTGAGCACATTTTTCATTAAAAAGGGAAGAAAAAAGTTTACAAAGGGCTGGTTACAGAGAAGTGGAACCAACCCCGGACTTAGCGCTGAACGATTACAAAATAACCGTGTTGCGACCTGGGGACCGACCTAAGGCACTAGCCACCATATCTAAATGCCTAAAACCTGCTTGAACCCAAAGAACAATTTCATCAGCCACCTTGAGTACTACATCCTGAATTGTCCGCACCCGCCGGTCGAAAGTCCTGTTGTTCCTTTCTTTCCAAAAAAGCCAGCAAACGAGAACCACCATAGAATCAAAACCGTTGCGACCAATCTTTGGAACGTCTTTCCTTGCAGCCAGCCACCAATCAGATAGATTGGTCGTGTGAGTGGAGGGGGCGACCATTTCCCAACCTAGCCACCGTAGCACTTTAAACCAAATCTCACGTGAAAAAGGACAGCCCACAAGCAAGTGATCGATGGTCTCTGGCAACTGAGAGCACAAGACGCATGTGTCATCACTCTGTAGCCCATGCCGTTTACGACGATCAGCAGTCCAGCATCTATCGTGGAGCGCAAGCCACATGAAGAACTTGCACTTACCTGGAGCCCGTGTTTTGTGGAGGATCTTTGCTCCCTTAATTGGGTGCTGGGCCATGAAGAAGGATCTGTAAGCAGATGCAGTAGTAAAGACCTTATCAGGTGTCCACATCCAACAAACACGGTCGCTCCGATCTATGTCCAGGTGAACCTCCCTGGTTAGGTCCCAAATGCGCAAGTAATCCAAGAGAACTTGCACAGTCAAAGCCCCTGAAATGTCCTGAGTCCATCGATCCTCATGCAGGCCTTGTGCTACTGTTCTCGATTGTCTAGCACGTGTAGTAACAGCATTAAAGAGGCACGGTGCAAGGTCTTCGATGGATTGCCCCTGTATCCACCGATCCGTCCAGAAAAGGGCCCTTTGCCCATTGCCAATCTCAACGTAGATGGAGGCGGTGAACATTGCCTGGACGACCTGTTCTTTACTATCTGGGAGCGCGTGCCAATGTCTTGCATTCTCAGACCGCCGGTGCCAGAGCCATTTCATCCGCAAGGCATAACCGAAGCGTTGCAAGTCAACAATACCCAAACCTCCCAAATCGGACGGGCAACATACTCTGGGCCACGCCAACAAACAATGGCCTCCTTTTGCTGCTTGGGCACCTCTCCAGAGAAAACCCCGTCTGATACCGTCGATACAACTAATCGCCCATGAGGAAAGGTTGAGCGCAACAGCAGTGTGTGTGGGTATTGCAGATAGAGTACTCTTAATCAACACTGTTCGACCGGCTCTGTTCATGAGGCCCGCTTTCCACGTAGGCAAACGGTTGGCAACCTTATCGATCAAAGGTTGAAAATCTGACTTGCTTAATTTTCGTAGACCGAGTGGGATGCCCAAATATTTAATGGGAAAAGGGTCAATTCTACCTGGAAAATGAGTAAGCAGTTGAACTGTGGATTCCAAATCACACTGAATTGGGGAGATAAGGCACTTGGCCAAATTCGTGTGTAGACCGGAAGCCCCAGCAAAGATCTCAAGGATGGCTCTTATGAAAACCCTCTCCTTGACCCACTCCTTGACCCTGGTGAGGTAAACAACACCACATCATCGGCATACATGAAAACCCTCTCCTTGACCCTGGTGTGTAACCTGCGCAAAAGCCCCTTCTCATCAGCTAACCTGAGTAGCGCATTCAGTAGCTCCATCACAAGCACAAACAGAAGCGGTGACAGGGGGTCGCCCTGGCGGAGCCCCCTCGCGTGACATATCCTCCGACCCAAGGAACCATTGAGTATCACCTTTGTGCTTGCCGAGGAAAGGATGATCGAAATCCAATTCACCCATCTTCGAGGGAAACCAAGATGTCGTAGGAGATCCAATAGAAATGTCCAATTAACCGTATCGAAAGCCTTGGCGATATCAAGCTTAAGTAGGGAACAAGGTACCTTGCTGTGGTTCAGGAATTTGGCGGTTAGTTGGACAGCCTTGTAGTTTTCATGGATGAGGCGAGATCTTATGAAAGCACTCTGATTAGGTTCGATAAGGCTGCACATGTGCGGAGTCAGACGACGGGCAAGCACCTTGGTGAATAATTTGGCGAAGCTGTGTATCAGACTAATGGGTCTGTAATCAGAGACTGACACTGCCTCATGTTTTTTACGCAGCAATACCATGTAGGCTTGATTCACCAAATAAAAACTGCGACTATCGAGCGACCAGATAGCATGGAAGGCCCTTAAAATGTCTGCTTTAATAATAGGCCAGGCAGTCCTGTAGAAAAGCCCAGTAAACCCATCCGGACCCGGCGCCTTATCCGTGGGCATGTCCGTAATTGCCTGCCAAATTTCTTCCTCCATGAAGCATCGATCAATGAGAGTGTCGTTAAGGACTGGCAAGTGGAGTTCATCGAACCTTAGATGGTTTTGTTGGCGTCCCTGAGCGCCTAGGATTGAGTTGAAGTGATCAAAAACCGCTATAGCCATCTCATCATCCTTGAACAAGTCAGCGTCAGCGGTACGCAACTTGGGAATAAAGTTTTTGCGACTGCGGTGACAGGCCTGCAAGTGGAAGAACTTCGTGTTGGCATCCCCCTCCGCGAGGTAGGTGATACGGGAGCGCTGGCGAACTAAAGTCCTATGCAGCGATGCAAGCCCCAAAGAGCACAACTTCGCCTTCCTTCTCAGCGCAAGTTCGTGCGGCTGCAACGATCTAGTGTCTTGAGCCGAGTCCAGTCTGAACACAATTTCTTTGGCTATCGCTAGCTGCAGGCGCACAGAGCCGATATGTTTTGCACTCCAACTTTTTAGCGCCTTTGCTGTGTTCCGGAACTTGAAGTCGAGGCAACGGAAAGCATCCACGTCATCATGCGACGTTTTTCTTTTATTTGGGTTCCTCGGACTCGCGATACCGGACATGTGACCTTCTTAGCTGGTTTGTCTCAGTGATTTTTCTCGTTTTTCTTTTATGTTTATTTTGGCTGGTTTTTCATGGCATGAGGTATGGTCTTTATTGTTTGAGCACAATATGGCGACTATGCATTTGTCATCTTTGTTTGCAGGGCAACGCACTGAAGCGGAATGTGTTTTCTAAAGAACCCAAGTCGTCACTTAAAATCTTCGACTCCATCAACTTGCACAAAGAACCGCTAAAGCACATAGACACCTGGATCCAACCGGGTGTGTATGGAAAACAACTCGACGCTGAGATCTATGGCCTCGCTCTCGGCGATGTAATATGTGGCGCTAAGCTCAGCGCCAAGGTCCCTGCGGCGTCAAGTCAGCTAGGGGCTTGGCACCTCGGCTCCATGAATCACAACGCCAAGACATCATAGCTCAGCGTCTAGTCCAACCATCTGCGCTTCCGTAAAAACAAGGCATCAATTTACTCCTAGAATCCCGCTTCTGCAAAACGGTATCTATTTACTACTAGTACTGCGTTAAATCTAAGGCAATAAAACTCTGCTCGCATCCGGCGAACCCTCTAAAAGTCCAGCTGGCGTAAATACTTGAAACAAGACTGTAAAAACTTCTAATTTCCACTATAATTATAATTCTAAAGCAAGCAATGATTGCACAGCCCGTCAATCAGAACCTTAATAAATTAATTGAAATTCTAATCAGAACCCGCACAAATCGATCAATCGGAATTTCAATCGGATACACACATGTGAGACGCACGCTAGCTGCCAGTGAATGGCATCCCCAGGCATGCTCCGGTGTTGCAGTGCAGCAGGCGTTGCTCTATCCGGTCCTTGTCGTTTCCACATACGAATTTCTTGGAGCCCTTGGGGTACAAAATGTCGAATCTGCCGGGCAGAATGCGCAGCTGCTCCGGTATTGCGAAAGCGGCTCTTCTGCCCAAATAAAACTCAATTCGATCAGCATGCGCTCCGCTAGCTACTTTACTTGTTGTGATTATTACTGGCCAGTGGTATTGATGACTTACCGATGATGGTGCATACTTCCACGATGGGAATTACTACTTGAGATAGAGGAGGCACTGCTGCTGCTGCTGATGCTGCTGCTGGCTTGTAGTGCACCTCGGCGAAGAAGCGCTTGATGATCACCTTGCTGCCGCTGCTGCTGCTTCGGCGGCGAGCCCAGAAGTTGAGGTGGAACCAGACCTGGTCCCTGAAGCCGACGCGGCACTGCATCAGGGGCTTGACGGCGTCGAACTCGGCACCTGGATGCCTGGCGTTGTAATGGCGGAGAGCATTGTGGACGTGGGGGGAGATGAAGGCGTCGCGCGACCGCTCCCAACACCTCGGACTAAGCAACGGAGGAGACTTGTTGTTCCGCTTCCAGATGCGCTCGTGATCGCAGAATTGCTTCTGCAGTCGTAGCTGCTCCTCGCGGGACAGATCCGGCACAAGATCCTCCAGCACCGGCGATGAAAACTCCATCGCCGCCCTCATCTAGTCCTCCATCCTCGTTCCTGATGATTGATCTCGATCGATTTCTTAGCTTATCTGATGATCCTCTCGACTTTTATTTATTTATAGGTAGATGAGCCAGCCGTAGAGGAGGAGAGGGGCGGGGCAATGCAGGAAAGGAATCGGATCGGAACAAGCAGCATCGGAAACGGAAACCGAATCCAACAAATTCGATCGGCCCGGCTCAGGACTCTGATACAATCTGAATCTGAATCTGCTGCTTTGGAGATGGAGGCATGGAGCCGACCGAGCCCTCCTCTTCGTCCACCCAATATAATGCAATCCAATCCATCATGCTTTCCATTTTACGATCCCTTAGCTTGCAAGTGCAAACATACAATCTGATACTCTTGTGTCTGTGCGCTGCAGCAGCCCGGCCGGGTGGCTCTCAACGTCAACCATGTGTTGCTTCAGAGTTGAGAATGAAGGGAGCAACAATCTTATGAATTATGGAAACAGTACATACACACTTATGTTGGACGGCCAAAAATTCCACCAAAACATACACACTTATGTTGGACGACAATTTACCATTGAACGAACCCAAGAAACATTGCATTTGGAAAGAAATTATAAAGTAGCTGCTGCTTCAGACGACAGGTGGTCACCTAGAGTAATGCCATGAATTTTATATTATATAACAAAAACAAAATTGAACCTGAATGTTCCATTACTCGAACAAAATAGTCAGGCAAACCAATCGTATATACATACAGCAAGAAGCATCAAGATGATTTCTTTACACATCTGTTGTGTTGATCGAACGGCCGGCTGAATACAAACAAGTGGTTAAGCTGTTTTTCGCTCTCATATTGCTGCTACCACCAGAAGCACAGCAACACCAATCATATCAGGTACAACAATAGCTCTAGCAAAATAAAAAACAGCTGGTCTACTAACAGACACTAACACCCGCTCCTCGGGTATGTGAGCCGACGCCCTCCCAGGTGTATGGGCGGTTCCATCCGCTCGACATTCACACTGTAGAGGCTCAGGAGCTCCTCATAGTTGATCCAAAGCGACGGGCCGGTAGCACTGTGGTTGTCCATCACCAAGACATGCATCTCCATCTCCTCCTTGGCTTCAGCCTCTCCCTTACCCTCCTCCTTGCTGTCCTCCCCCTCCTGCTCCTCCACACAGACGATACGGTACTTGTAGCAAACTACGGCGTGGTATCCAACCGTGTCCTTTTTAAACAGACAAAAACTTGCATCCCTGGCTCCCTGACTCCTTCCACACCCACGATAGACAAGGTCATCACTGATGGAAGCATCAAAGAGCACCCACCAGGGGCACACCCACACAGAGCCTGTTAGACAACTAGGCAATTTTCGGTATATTTTAATTCCAAATATTACTAGCAATTTCATGGTATAAAAGAGTGATAATGTGTGAACAAAAAATATTCTTGTGTTTATGTTATTCTCACTAATAAGCATGAACAAAATGTTAAACCAGAATAGGTTTAGAGTGTACCCCAAGGCGGTACCAGTGCCGGAGGCACCGGTTGCGCCGTTACTAGCTGGAATAGACATTCTATTCGACTGGCCTTGCCTGAAGTAGCCGAACGACGTCGATGCAGGAAGAGGTTCGCAGTGCAGTCCCACGAACGGTCACCAGAAAGTAGATGAAGTAGTCGTTCGTTCACGCCGGGATGTAGACGAAGTAGTCGTTCGTTCACGCCGGGATGTAGACGAAGTAGTCGTTCGTTCACGCCGGGATGTAGACGAAGTAGTCGTTCGTTCACGCCGGGATGTAAACAAAGTAGTCGTTCAGGGAGCGAGCAGTCGCGTCAAGACGCTCCCCAAAAACCTGATTGCCCGCGTCTCGTGCAGGACCTTCAGCGAGCAGAGGTTTCGGAGGCCTGCTCTCGCTAGAGCTGTGCGCGCAGCGCTAGCGATGGGAATACAGAAAGCAGCAGAGGGAGAAGGAGAAGGGAGAGAGAGGTCTCCTAAGTAGGAGTACCTGTGTTGTGAGGATGAGTGGAGGAGGACCTGGTTTATATAGGCGTGGAGGTGCCTCAGATTCAACGAACCTGGACGTCATAATGGCCTTTGATGAGCCGCAATTACTGGTGCAATTGAGTCACAGGAATTTCATTAACCGCAAAGATTTTATTCTATGTCAACATTCACCTGTTAATGCCAATGTTTTATTGTCTCTGTTTTAATGCTTTCAACAGCAAAATATTCTCTCATCTCAGCACGTCACGTCCGGCCGCGCCACGCACACGCACCTGCCGGCCGCTCCGCGCCTCGCCACGCCCTCGGCCCGGCTCGGCGAGGCGAGCGAGCGCGCGCGTGTATTTCACCGACCTCCTCTTACCGGCTTCACAAGTAGTGTACACGAGGTCCACCCTTTAAGTCGGTTGAGATCCTCCTCAAATCCCGGTACGGAATTAAGCAATTGATTCCCTAGCATTTAATAGTGGGGTTTGAATTCTTTTATTGCATTGATTAGAATAAATGACCAAGCCCATAATTCCAACAATCCCCACCAAGAAATTCAAGCCACACTAGAAATGCTCTCATTCTCTCATTGATATACTAGTATTTGACAGAGACTGTTAAGTTGAACTTCCATCTAGGACAAAAGGCTACACTTATTCACAACTGTACAATGGACTATGCCTTGAATTGCCAGTCTTGTGCAAACAAGTTTGACCAGAGTCCTACACTGGTACTAGGCTGCATAAGCATCCCCACGGTTTGGAGCTTATAAGTCATACTCCAGGCACTTCATGAGTTTCTAGAGAATACCTAGTTCTAATAGACCATGACCATTAGTCAGACTCATATAGGTATGTTCCTTTCAGATATTCTGTAGGACAACATCTTTGTTTCAAGAAAATAACTCATTTGTTTTAAAGAAATCACCTGGAACACATTAAGGTATATACCAACCTGCCATACATATTAGAAGAGAAATGCACCTTATACACGGAATGAGTCCTTTTCACAAAGGTTCTCTTCTCTCAGTCAGACTTTAGTTTGTTTCACCATCCTACTTCACGGGATCTCCGATCACATAGGACAGGCTTCTACTATAGAATGACTCACGTGGGTTTCAAGCCCAATTCCATAGATGCATTGTCTATCACATTCCGTGAAAGACCCTTTGTAAACTGATCTGCCAAATTTTTAGCCGTCTGAACATAGTCCAAGGCTATAACTCCGGAGTTTCTCAATTTTCTGACAGATTTCAACCGCCTTTTCACATGTCTTGATGACTTTATATTATCCTTTGAACTGTTCACCTTGACAATCACCGTTTGATTGTCACAGTTTATTAGAATTGCCGGTATCGGTTTTTCAACTATCGGCAAGTCCATAAGGAGCTCACGAAGCCACTTAGCCTCAACAGTGGCGGTATCTAATGCTGTGAGTTCTGCTTCCATAGTTGACCTCGTTAAGATGATCTGCTTGTAAGACTTTCAGAAAACAGCTCCACCACCAAGTGTAAACACATATCCACTTGTGGCCTTTATCTCATCAGCATCAGAAATCCAATTTGAGTCACTATACCCTTTTACCCTTTTAGTACCCTAGGGTACCCAGTGTAGTGAATTCCATAGTTCATTGTGCCCTTTAGATAGCACATTACTCTTTCAAGAGCCTTCCAATGATCATCTTCCGGGTTTGAAACAAACCGGCTCAGTTTGCTTATAGCAAACGAGATGTCAGGTCTTGTTGCACTAGCTAAATACATCAATGACCCAATGATCTGAGAATATCTCAGCTGATCTCGCATTATCCTTTTGTTTTTCCTTAGAATTAAACTGGCATTATATGGTGTTGAGACAGGTTTATAGTCGCTATAACTAAAATGACTTAACACCTTCTCCACATAGTGAGACTGTGTAAGAATCACCCCACCATTGCTCTCTTTTACCAGCTTTATATTAAGGATAACATCAGCTTCCCTCAAATCCTTCATCTCAAAACTTTGAGATAAAAAGTCTTTGACTTCCTTAATCACGTTAAGGCTAGTACCAAAGATCAGTATGTTATCCACATACAAGCACAAAATCACTCCTTCAGCCTCACCATAGCGATAGTACACACATTTGTCAGCTTCGTTCACAACAAAGCCAGCAGACGTCAAAGTTCTGTCGAACTTTTCATGCCACTGCTTAGGCGCTTGCTTGAGACCATATAAAGATTTCAACAACTTACAAACCATTCCTTCTTGACCCTTTGATACAAATCCATCTGGCTGATCCATATAGATCTCCTCTTTCAACTCTCCATTGAGGAAAGCCTTCTTAACGTCAGTCTGATGAACGAAAAGACCATAAGAGGCTGCCAGGAAAAGTAACACTCGAATTGTGGTCAATCGGGCAACTAGTGAATAAGTGTCAAAGAAATTTTCTCCTTCTTTTTAGGTATAACCCTTGGCCACAATCCTAGCCTTGTACTTTTCAATAGTACCATCTGGCCTAAGCTTTTTCTTGAACACCCACTTGCATCCGACCGGTTTACACCCATAAGGACGTTCAACGACCTCCCAGGTTCCATTAGACATAATAGAATCCATCTCACTCCTCACTGCTTCCTTCCAATAGTCAGCATCAAGAGATGAATATACCTCTTCAATGGTTCTGGGTGTATCATCCATGAGGTATACAATGAAATCATCACCAAAAGACTTTACAGTCATTTGTCTCTTTCTCTTTCTCAGAGCAGCATTGTTATCCTCCTCAGGACTTTCCACAAGTGTAGGTTCATTGTGTTCTATCGGCTCAGTAGAGCTATCATCCTCGATGAACTCTTGCCTAGATGAACTTGTTCCATCTCTCATGGGAAAAATATTTTCAAAAAATATAGCATCTCTGGACTCCATTATAGTACCAACATGCATGTCAGGTACTCCAGGTTTCACTATTAAAAATCTATACCCAACGCTGTGAATAGCATAACCTAGAAAGACACAATCCATAGTTTTAGGTCCAAGCTTACATTTCTTGGTTATTGGCACACTCATTTTTGCCAAACAACCCCAATTACGTAAGTATGAAAGTATTGGCTTTTTCTTCTCCCATTCCTCGAATGGTGTTATCTCTTTATTCTTTGTAGGAACACGGTTTAGGATATGACATGCAGTCAATATAGCCTCACCCCACCATTCCATGGAAAGTCCCGCTGTATCTAACATGGTGTTAACCAAATCTGTTAGAGTGCGGTTCTTTTTTTCGGCAACCCCATTTGACTCAGGTGAATAGGGAGGCGTCCTCTCATGAATAATACCATGTTCCTCGCAGAATAAAGTAAATAAATTTGAGAAGTACTCGCCACCACGATCTGACCTAACTCTTTTGATTTTTCTTTCAAGTTGGTTTTCTACTTCAGCTTTATAGATTTTAAAGTAGTGTAAAGCTTCATCTTTTGACTTCAACAAATAGATGTAACAAAATCTATTACAGTCATCGATCAAAGTCATGAAATATCTTTTACCACATTTTGTCAACACTCTATTCATTTCGCACAAATCGGAATGAATTAATTCTAAGTGTGCCAAGCTCCTCGCCTCAGCGGCCTTATGAGGATTGCGAGTTTGTTTTGATTCAACACATACATGGCACTTAGAATTTTTTATAAAAGTAAACTTTGGAATTAAACTCAAATTAGCTAAGCGCATCATACAACCAAAATTAATGTGACAAAGCCTCGAATGCCAAATATTTGTTTCATCAACGTTAATAATATTGTAAGCAACTTTATTATAAACATCTGTCAAAGAAAGACGGAACAAGCCTCCGCTTTCATAACCTTTTCCAACAAAAGCACCAAACTTAGACAAGATACATTTATTGGACTCAAAGACTAATTTAAAACCATCTCTACACAGTAGAGAGCCGCTGACTAGATTCTTCTTGATGGTGGGGACATGCTGCACGTTCTTCAGCTGCACGGTCTTCCCCGAAGTAAACTTCAGATTTACCGTACCAACACCAAGAACACGCGCATGCGATCCGTTCCCCATCAGCAAGGAGGAAGTCCCGCTGTCCTGGTAAGAAGAAAACAAAGAAGCATCAGCACAAACATGAATATTAGCACCAGTGTCAACCCACCACTCAGGTGAACAAAAAACTGAAATAACTGTAGGTAATAAATTACCGTACCCCGATGTTCCTCCAGGCTCGCTAATTACCATGTTGGCAGAGTCGTTGCCTTTGCGGTTCGGACACTTTGCAGCAAAGTGTTCCGTACTAGCGCACACATAGCAAGCTCTCTTCTTCTTCTTCTTCTTCTTCTTCTTCTTTTTGAAGATGGTTGTCTACTTAGTCTTTGGTTGGCTCTGCGGTGGCTTTTTCTTATTCTTGTGGGAGTTGTTCTTCTGAACAAGATTGGCGCTAGAAGCACCAACAACTCCTTTCCCACGTATGTCCTTTGCTCTCGCCTTCTCCTCAACATCAAGAGTCCCAATGAGTCCATCTATGGTGAACTACTGTCTCTTGTGTTTTAGTGAAGTAGCAAAGTCCCTCCAAAAAGGTGGTAGCTTAGAGATAATACCTTCGGCCACAAACTTATCGCTTAACACACATAGGGACTCTTTGCTGCAATTTTTGAGATCTTTTGCCAGAGTATGTATTTCATGAGCCTGTTCCACTACAGAACGGTCTTCGACCATCCTATAGTCAAGGAACTGCTCCATCACATACAACTCACTGCCGGCATCAGACACTCCATATTGAGCCTCAAGAGCATCCCACAATTCTTTGCCAGTTGGCAGTAGGACATAAGAATCCACCAGGTTTTCAGCGAGAACACTAAAGACGTAGCCTCGAAAGAGGGTATCAGCCTCATAGAACGCACTCCCTTCCTCTGGAGTGAACTGTTCAGGATTACCCTCTTTTACATGCATCACTCTCAGCACTGTTAACCATAGTATAAGCTGCTCTTGCCAACATTTGTAATTGGAACCATCAAAAGGTGGTGGTTTGATTGTTGCAGCAAAGCTAGATACCGAAAGCCTATTACCATGATCAGGTTTTTGGATTGCTAGACAACTAGGCAATTTTCGGTATATTTTAATTCCAAATATTACTAGCAATTTCATGGCATAAAAGGGTGATAATGTGTGAACAAAGAATGTGCTTGTGTTCATATTATTCTCACTAATAAGCATGAATAAAATGTTAAACCAGAATAGGTTTAGAGTGTACCCCAAGGCGGGACCAGTGCCGGAGGCACCGGTTGCGCCGTTACCAGCTGGAATAGACATTCTATTCAACTGGCCTTGACTGAAGTAGCCGAACAACGTCGATGCAGGAAGATGTTCACAGTGCAGTCCCACAAACGGTCACCAGGAAGTAGACGAAGTAGTCGTTCGTTCACGCCGGGATGTAGACGAAGTAGTCGTTCGTTCATGCCGGGATGTAGACGAAGTAGTCGTTCGTTCACGCCAGGATGTAAACGAAGTAGTCGTTCAGGGAGCGAGCAGTCGCGTCAAGACGCTCCCCAAAAACCTGATTGCCTGCATCCCGTGCAGGACCTTCAGCGAGCAGAGGTTCCGGAGGCCTGCTCTCGCTAGAGTTGTGCGCGCAGCGCTAGCGATGGGAATGCAGAAAGCAGCAGAGGGAGAAGGGAGAGAGGGAGAGGTCTCCTAAGCAAGAGTACCTGTGTTGTGAGGATGAGTGGAGGATGGCCTGGTTTATATAGGCGTGGAGGTGCCTCAGATTCAACGAACCTGGACGTCATAATGGGCTTTGATGATCAGCAATTACTGGTGCAATTGAGTCACATGAATTTCATTAACTGCAAAGATTTTATTCTGTGTCATCATTCACCTGTTAATGCCAACGTTTTATTGTCTCTATTTTAATGCTTTCAACGGCAAAACGTTCTCTCATCTCAGCACATCATATCGCACCGCATCTGCACGTCACGTCCGACCGCGCCACGCACACGCACCGCCCGGCCCGCCGCGCCTCGAGGCGAGCGAGCGCGCGCACGCGTGTGGTTCACCGACCTCCTCTTACCGGCTTCACAAGTGGTGTACACGAGGTCCACCCTTTAAGTCGGTTGAGATCTTCCTCAAATCCCGGTATGGAATTAAGCAATTGATTTCCTAGCATTTAATAGTGGAGTTTAAATTCTTTTATTGCATTGATTAGAATAAATGGGGAAGCCCATAATTCCAACAGAGCCTATGCATGGCCCATGGTCCAGTAGCCGTTCCACGCACTCTAGCGTGGGTTCATGGTACCCCTGCCACGAACGCACGGGCAGCACAAACGGTGCTGGGGCTGGTGCATTTGTTGTCCTGACGCCACCAAGCTCTCGCAGTTTCTTGAGCACCAAGTCCACATTGGCTCCATCCTTGGGCGCCCAAATCCCATCCCGGTAGCAAGCCCTCCGCAGCTTACGAGGTGCTGCAGCCCTGCAGGGGAAGGTTCCTGCACCGTGCCAGGTCTCGTACTCGACGCGGTGCATCGCCTCCACACAGACCGAGCACGCCACAAGGGTGCATGTGTCTGCACAGACCAAACAGAAATCGGGCTTGGGATACAATCACCAACTAGCAAACAACTGAGAGAGAGATGACGAGCAGGTAGCATATCTGACTTTCAACGGTCTGCACCATTGGAAACCCCATGTAGGCTTCCCAGGAGTTGTGCCGTATCACAGGCCCAATGGGCTTCCAAAACTTGGAAAAATCGCACCTGAATGTTGTCATATCATTGTTCTTATTGGCAAGCCAGCGCCTCCAAGCCCTCAGGAGGCATTGCCTATCATCATCCTTGTCAATCTGTGGTAACCAAAGAGCAATCAAACGCACACCCAGCATCCCAAACCAGAATCAAATAAATCAAACTACAAGCAGCGCACCAGATGCAGGAACAACAATGTGTTTCGTTGTAGCAAAACAAGAGCACACAAGTACTGGGATGCAAAGCTAGCGGTTCATATATTCTAGCCAATGCAGATGGCAACAAGATCAGAGTGGCAGGGGCAATATGATCACTGTTAACTGACAGAAAAGAAATAACTAGGGATTCAATGAGGAAAATGAGCTCAAATCATTCTAATAATTAATAAAACAAAAGGCTTATGTCACAAGAAACTACAGCAATGGCCTTCATTGTATTCTTGTAGCAAACCAACAGCACACTATGAGTAGGAAGCTATCTGTTTATCTATTCCGACTTGAACACACACGTCCTCACTAGCTAGATGGAAATTAATAACAACAAGATCAGTCACACCGGAAATATATCCCCAAGTTAATTCCTAGAATAGACATTTAACTGGATTTGAAAGAAACTAGAAGGCAAAAGTTGTGATCAACAACTGCTCCCTATGCTAATAAGAGGAACGTGCCATGCAACCCAAAGGAGCACGACCTACAGAAATTATAACTTTGACCTAATGGAGCAGTAACAGTAATCTTGGCACAAAATGTACTAATAGTTGCATTACTGTGAACTTAAAATAGGCAGGATTAAGTGAGTAACATCTTCATAGAAAGTCACATAGTACTTAGGTGACAGCAGACACAAAGGAATGCAATCATCAGGTTTAGCAATTCTTGACCGAAAAAAAGGCAAAAAGGAAACACCAGAGCATTAGATGCAGGAATAACAATGGGTTTCATTGTAGCAAAACAACATCGCACAAGTAATTGGATGCCAATTTGTTCATGTATTCTGAAATCAATATGCATCCTCAATAGATAGCTAATGGATGACAATTAACAATAATAAGATCAGAGGCATGCTAACAGCAAACCTTCATCATGAAAGCTGTCACAATTGTTAATGATACTACATTGCATATCAGGCAAAGTTTTCTACAATCGAACTTAAGAGTTGCATCGCAATAAACCTGATCGACAGCCACAAATTCAAATATCTTACAAGGAGATGGGACAGCAAGCTAACCTGTTCTCTACATGGACCACCAGTGCCAAAAATTGTCTGCACAATGTCACCTGCAAGTATACAGTTTCCTCTACCGTAAGTTATATATCAGAGGAACAGACTAAAGTAGCAAAATGTAAACTCATTATGAAGATACTGCACAGGTAAGTAATCCAAACTACACGATGTTTCTAAACCGCGGTACACAGCATGCAGTTCACAGTTTATACTGTCATTTATGATAATATGATCTACTGATCTCTATTGCAAATTCATCTGTGAGCTAGATGGATGCTACACGGTACAGTTCTTTCAGCACTGATCATATCGTGTACCTACAATTATCATCAGATGAGAAGGAAATCACAAGCCCAACACTAGGAAAACGGCAAGGTTCTCACCTGGAAGCTCAGTAGTGAGGACAGAGGTCCCCGTGCCGTGAGCTCCCCAATGACCAGAGGGGTCAGCAGGTCGTCGAAGGTTGGCCACTGACAGAGAGTTGTGCCGAAGAATGCATGTTCCATATGGCACGGACCATTCATTGAACTGTTGAAGGGGCATATATATATATATTACATACTGTGGGGTTAGAAAATCAAAATATGTAACAGCCCAGGCAAGAACTGAGCAATGACTAGGGGTATGGAAAGAAATAGTAGTATCCACTAGGCAGGCAGGACAGGACTAGAACGGTGACATTTCTATATATATTAGTCCCCCGCGGCTCCGTGGGCGCTCAGCCAGTCCACGTCATCGAAAATTTTACTGCTCATTGGATGCCTATCGGACGGTAAAGATTGTTATGCACGGTTGAAACTATAGCGCCGTCAACCGCGTTTCTATGACCCTGTTTGTTTCCGCTTTTCTGCATCTTGTTTTTCTGAGAATCAGGATTCTGAGATAAGCCAGCTGCCTGGAGAATCGACTGTCTGAATAAGCTGGGTGTTTGGCAATCCTGATTATTTTGACTCGATTCTCTGAGTTGAGTGGTAAAATGTCTGAAATACCCTTGAGGCTGATGATATCTTGTTTTTTTCTGAATACAAGCAGAATTTAATAATTCTTATATTTTTTTAGTATCTTGACTACATAATTAGATCAAATAGATTAATATCACAAATAGACTATTAGATCAAATAGATTAATATCACAAATAGACTACTAGTACATAAATGGTGAATACAATTAGATTAAACAGCAGACTAGTACTAAGAGGAGAGCCATCAGAGAAGAAGCTACCAGTACAAGCGTAGCACACACACGCGAACAAAATTCTCCAAGGTCCTAGCAACTAGCAGCAGCATCGACACGGACATGGCATGGAGCATCGACCCGCCACGGCCAGCCTCCCCATGCCTGCCGCCAAGTCAGTAGCAGCCGCGGCGGCGGGGGCTGGAGGCGCTAACGCCGGCGTACCCGGCGCGGGCGCGGCCGACCTTGCTGAAGTCGAGGCGGCTGCCGCGGGAACGGCCACAGGCGGCACTACAGGACGGGTGATGCTACCCCCACGCCGCCGCGGCCCGGAGCCGCGCCCTCGCTGCGCCCGAGCGGCTGCTGCGGGTACCCGCCGCCGCCGGCGCCTGGGCCTCCGCCTTCGCCGCAGCCGTAAGGCTGCTGGGGACCTGCCCCGCCGCCGCGGCCGTGGGGCTGCTGGCGCCCTCCCGCGCCGCCGCCGCCGATGCCGACGCGGCCACCGCGCTCGCCGCCTCGCCCACCAGGGCCGCGCCCTCCGGCACCACCGCGGCCGTGGGGCTGCTGGCGCCCTCCCGCGCCGCCGCCGCCGACGCGGCCACCGCGCTCGCCGCCTCGCCCACCAGGGCCGCGCCCTCCGGCACCACCGCGCCCGCCACCACCGCAGACGAAGGGGGCGCTCGGGGAAGAAGGGGTATCGGGGTAAGGTGAGGAAAATCCCCTCGATTCTGGGGTGCGCGGCTCATGTGACGCGTTGGTGAGAATCGTGCTTCACGTTGTCTCTGCGATTCCCACGGAAGCGGTGTTCCAGACAATCCGATTTTAATCGAGATGTTTGGGTGGACTTCTTGTTTTTCTCCACCGAGAATCCGCTTATAAGCGGAAACAAACATGGCCATATATGAGTGCCCGGCGGCTCGTCCTCTTACCCAGCCGCGTGCCTTCAGACGGTCCTCCTCCGCGTCCCTGCTCATCTGCTGCCTCCGGCCCGCCACTGCCGCTCGCCGACGCCGTGCACGCATGCCGCGCGCGCCACCGCCGTGGATGCTCGCCTCCGAGCGGAGCTGCGGTTGGCGAACAGGGCGGGGCGCAGCGGCCGTCCCCGGCCCGGCGGGCGACTGTGGAGGCGTCTCCCCGGTCTCCTCGAGCTCCGGCGGCGGCCTCCGGATCCGGCCGGAGCGGACCTCGAGCGCAGCACAGATGGCGTCCATGGCCGGCGCGGCCCTCCTCCCTTTCCCTCCTCCCTCGGCGACGCGGGTCCATAGCCTCCCTCCTCCATCCTGCGGCGGCTTGCATGGCCGGCGCGGCGGAGACGGCGTCCATGGTCGGTTCGAGAGGGCACGTCGACGGCGCCCTCCATTGCTTGCGGATCTGCCCTCCATGGCTTGCGGATCCATGGCAGCAATGGCGGGTGCCCGCGCGGCGCCATGGCGGTGGCAGCGGCCGGATCCGAGCCATGGCTGCTGCGCGCGGGGCTAGCGGCGGCCGTTCTCCTCCTCTGCCCCCTCACCTGCCGCACGCCATGGCGGGTCTCCTCGAGGTCCACCGCGCGACTTCGGCCGGGCCGGACCTCCTCGACCTCAGCCGCGCGAGGCTGTCTTTCTTCCCGGCGCACCCCCTCGTCCCTCTCCCTCCTCCAGATGCCGGCGTCGGCGGCAGAGGTGGGCTGCGTCGACCTCCGCCGCGCGCCATGGCGGACCGCGACGGCCTCCGCAGCGTGCCATGGCGGGCCGCCTCGAGCTCCGCCGGCCGGATCCGCACGCGGTCACCATGGCAGAGCTCGTGGCGGCGTCCAGCGGCGGTGGTACCCCGCACCTGCAGTACCCACTACCTGCAGTACCCCGCACCCCAGAACGCCGGCCAGCCGGGCGGCCAGTGCCGCCGGCATCCATGGCCAGGAGCGCTTCGAGCTCTCCTATTTAGGCAGGGGCGGCTCCAAATGGTGGATCGGGTCTCGCGTTTCGTCGTCCGCCGCGCGTCTCGACGTCTCTCCGTCTCGGACTGTCTCTCGGAGTCTCTCCGAATCCAAATCGCTCCGCGTCTCTGCTCCCTCGGTCAGTCCGTGCAGGTTTTGGGGCAGCGGCATGGCGCCGCGGTGGCCGGCGAGCGGCGGCCGCAGGTACTGCCGATTCGTCCGCGCTTGGAAATTTGGGAGCTGCCACCAGTACCGATCTCCTCTGCCCTCCCATACAGCCCCCACCCCTGCATTTCGTTGGAAGCAGCAACTTGCATGCAGTTGCTGAGGAATCGATCCTGCTGTATCAAACCCCCAGCGAGGTAACAAACCTTTCAATTGCAGCTACCAGTAGATCAGCTAGGATGCTTTGGACTCAAATCATTTCACTATAAATGCGGAGGAAGATAACACCGTGTTAGTTGTTTTGTTTTTTCAGATCTGAACCTTTCCTCCTCCCTACTAAGGTTGCAATCCCTGTGGCTAAGAATGAATCTACAGAACTGACTTCTCCAAGCAGCAGGCGATTAGCCTAATCTGTTTCCCTGTGGTATGCGTTAGCCTCGTCCTTTCCTGCCCACAGACAGTTAGATGATTATTTCGTTTAGTTGGCTAAATCTCTGTAAGGTGTGACATGTCTTCTTTATTTCTTCCCTTTACTCTCTATTTTTTTGGTCTATTTTTCTTTGTCAGGATAATAAGTTGGGTGAACATTGCAATATGAAAGAGAAACATTGCAACATGGGGAAGGTTAGTATCTCCTATCCGAGAAGAAGCATTTCCCTTATCAGTTATCACATGTTTGGCCGACATAAGTGTGCTCATTTCTTTTTTCGTTTCTCCAAAACCAATCAAGATTTTATCTCGGAGATGTAGGCGATGGTGCTGCTTCTGAAGCTCATCGTCAACATGGTCATGGGAAGGTGACGCAAAATCATTCACATTCTTCAGCTTTGCAATAAAATGATTTAGCGCATATCATGCTAATTACACATTTGATTATAACTATCAACTCTGATTTTGACTTGCTTACCTACATCTCCTTTCTTAGTCCTTTTTCATGCCCAGGGAGATATTAATTATGGTCCTAAATTAAAATTAGAAAGTCCCTTCTTCAGCTAAAGCTTATTGTGGTTTGTATTTCCCTTTTCCTCATTGTTATTTAAATTCTGAATACCCTACTAGGTTAAAGCTTTTTTCTGAGCCTCAGACTTCAGAATTACAAAGCTATTTTCCATGGCAATACTGCTTGTGGGTTCATAGTCTTCAGTCTTGACCTCCCTAGCAACATCAAATTTCCCCTTAAACTACTGATACACATTATTGTAACAACTACTTAAACTGATTCTGTTTCCCCCTTTTTAGAGCATGAATACCTTTATCAGATAGAAGATCCTGCGGCGTGATTTTATTTCAACCCGAATTTCCCGCGGCATGCAGATAGAAGATCTCTGCCTAACTGCATATGGGGATTTGATTTTTGTTTCAGTATCAGATCGCTTCTATAATGCTGGATGGGTGCCAGTATTATGCTGGGTTGAGTTTGTGCCCCCATCCCCCTTCCAGTGGAAATTTTGCTGCTGCTGTATTTAACATCCTAAGGTTATTTTGACTTTTTTCTTATATGTTGCTCATGTAGGTCAAGTACCTCGGAGAAGAAGGTGAAAGCACCCCTGCAGCTGGTGTTACATTTATTTGCTCACCCTGGGAGCTGCTGGTCAGTGACAATAGTCAATCGATCTATCATAGCGGCATCCTTTTTTTTCTGGTTTTACTATAGTCCATTTGTGCGTTAGCATTTCGGTTTGCATACCACAAGTCTTGGGACGACTTTCAAACTAGGAATACAAACTGTTGTCATACCTCCTTTATATTCCAGTTATAATTAAAAAGGTTCCAAACATAAAACAGCCAAGCCAGATAACCATTGAGTTGTATGTTTTTTTTTTGCTTTCCTTGTCATTATCTGAGTGAACTGGACTCTTGGACCTCAGGTTCATCAACATTTTATATTTACATGCTGCTGTTTGCACCATTTAGTTTTTATAAGATCATGCTGATAAGTCATTGTTCATGTTCGGATGATCTGTTTATGTGATATTTCAGAGAATGCTGCAGTGATTGTGAACCCAAAGGGAGAGATGAAAGGTGCACACTGAAACTCCCTTTATTTCTGTATGCATAACTAATCTGCAGTAGGATTAGTTGTAAGTCGTTCCAGAAGATTACCAATGTTTAAAGTTTGCTAATTCATGTTTGCCCAGCACAATCAGAATAATATGCATAACTGAAACTTCCTTGTTGCTAATGCATGTGAACATATACAGAAGCAAAGCATAGGAAAAGAATGCCATTCTACTGTATTTGGGGGTGACTTCACGGTGACCTGCTCATCCTTCACGTACAACTCTGAAACTGTACCTGTCTGCCTCCGATTTTGTCCGCCCCGTCTTCTTTTCCCATCAAGGCTGGTATGAACACAAGAAACTCAAACAGGAAGCTACCAATCCTTTGGGTACTAGAAAATGCTGAGCTTGCTTCTGTTGCTCTGTCAGCTGGATTGGCGACTGCTGCAGGGGTTGGAATGGGTGCTGTTGGTGCAGTGGGGGTCCCTCGCCGCCTGCCTCGTTTGCGTCGTGCGCGTCGCAGATTCTTACTTCGGCTTCTCCCTTTCACATTTGCCCCCGTGAACGGCTGGTTGAAGCGTTTGTGCGCCAAGAAGTCATTTCGCATGTATTATTATCATGGCCTTCTATGTTGCTTTAAAATTATTTTCTTATGGACTGTGGTGGTCTCATTTGCTGCTCATCAGTCTTCCAGTAAGCATGTATCCTATGGCGAGGAAAAAAATATGTACATATATAATGAACTGAAAAATATACTTGCATCCTCCCATCCAGCTTCTTCCAAATTTCATATTCCTCAGATTATATTGTTTGCATTCTACTGAAACTAGGACCACATCCAAAAATACAACTGTTGCATGCCTGGCTCAACAAGACCACAAAACATTAAGTTGACAGAATAATTCCGTTTCTTTTGAGAGCTAGCTGTACTATAATGGGATAGCTATTTATTTAGGATTGAAATAACCTCATAGTCTGCCAAGAATTGCTCAGATAATGTGGTAGATTAGTTTTCTTATCTTTATAGGTGGCTAATTCATAAGCCTAACTAGCAATCTTTGGCGTTGGCTGTCTCTTATTAGCTACTGTAAGTCTGGTTAGCTCCTCTCCCCGTTTACTTATACTGACTAAAAATTCGTGCACCCAGACACATTTGGATGGCCAAGTTCAGTTGCTTTCCGCAACAGTAATAATATGAATTAAGCTCATTGTTGCTTTTTGGTTCTTACTGTTACGGCGATACGTGTCCCTAAACCATGTGAGCTATCTCCATGGACATGCAATTTTAAGCTGTAGCAGTAGGGGAAACAAATCCTACCTGAAATGCGCACACCACATTACGTTTTGCTTTTCAGCCCTTAATCGCCTTGGTGTTTTGAGCCCCCTATTATTTTTTTTATGTTACAACTGCTGCCTTCTGATGCCCTCATTGCGGTGTTAAGCTTAATGAGAACCTGCTGTTATTCTTTTTGGGTTGTTTTTCTTCTCAAATTTGGAACATGCAACATTGTATGTCCTTACACATGAAGTTGATTGTGAACAACAGGAGCAAGCAATTCAGTTCCTTTATTGTCCCTATAATACCTTGACATTATTCCACTTTTATTTAATGAATGTGAGTAATTTTAGTTAGTATTGTTAATTGGGATCTGGAATTTGTCCACCAAATTTTGTTGAGTGTGTTTGCACCTTCTCCATGTGATAATTCAGCAGGTTTGTGTTGAATTAAAATTCAATGCAGACAACAACCTTTACACCTGAGCTGCATGTAGATCTGCCTTGGTATCCTTTGTAAATGTTTAGCATTTTGCTAGCTTAACAAAATGACTGAACTGGCTGTTTAAGATAAAGTATCATCGAACTATTGTAATCCTCTATGTATGGATCATTTAGTTGTTTTGCCTATCTTTTGACAATTATAGCTCTACTACAAATTTATTCATACAGTTACTGTGCTTTCTAAAACAAAAACAGAGGTCATATTTGGCTTGGGACTGCCCCGGGTCTGACAAAAATGATGGCAAGAATTTAACTCTTTGACGATTTCAAATACTTCTTGCGCTTCCCAAACTGCTTACAGTGTCATATCTCTGTACTCCTTAACATTTGGGTTACATTTTCTACTTGAGTGTGAGTCCTCTTTAATACTTAGGCTACATATGCTATCTGGGCTGTTTTGCACGAACTGACCCGTTACGATCTTATTAGGTTACACCTGGAAAAATTTTTTTATAAAACTTTAACTCTGACCTTCCTTTATCCATTATCCTATCAGATCTTATAAAATTTATATACTATTTTTAATTTCCCTACACTTCAAAACATCTACTACTACCATAATAATTACCAGTAAGATTACAAAGAAATTATGCGCGCGCAACGCGCGTGCAATCCACTAGTCAATCTAATACAGACTAGCAGATGGCAAATAGAAATTCGTGATGAAAACATCCTAATTTGTAACTGGTAGAAAACGGGATTCTCCCTAAAGAAACCCCAATTAATCCTGGCGGTCCTCCTCCTCCCTAGGTGGGCTAAAAAGTTTTAAGCGGAAGAAATTAAAGTAGGGATCTTGGCAAAATTCCACGGCCCCCTGAACTTAACAGGAATAATCAACAGATCTTTTTTTTTAAAAAAAATCAACAGGTCGACCTGCAAAGCAGATACATGTAACTGCAACGTACAGGAGCAACAATTAATTGTTGCAAGAACCGAGTCATCAATCAAGTAGAAAGAAAGAAATAAACAAAGAAGGGATGACCTCATTCCGGTCGTCGTAGTACAGACGGCCCCCAGCGTTGGTGTGGCCGGGGGGCCACCTCCCGAGGCGCAGGAGGAGGACGTCTTGGTCGTCCCCGTCCCGCTCCCCCTCCCCGAAGGCGTCCTCCTGGTGCGTGGGGCCGTGGCCGCTCGCGGCGGGGCGGCGGCCGGGAGACAGCGGGACGAATCGTGCGCTAGCGGTGACGTAGCGCACGAGGCGATGCCAAGGCGCAACCCGGGTGACGCGGGGGCAGGGAGACGGCCCGCCCGTCCTCGTCCGCGCGGTGTCATGGTCTGAGGGGGCGGACGGCCGGCCGGCGGCTGCGAGCGATTCCGATTTCTTGGTTTCTTGGCGTTGCTGCTGCGGGGGGGAAGAGGAAGACAGGAGCAGCAGAATTGGTTGCGACCGTTGCTCTAGCGGGAGGGCTGGGGCATTTCAAGGCTTCTCCTGGACCTGGAAGATGGGCCGGGCCGGGCACAGGGTAGCCAACCCACCAAAGCCCAACGGGCCCACCGGCCAGGTCCATCCATCCAGGTGAGGCAAAAGTCTATTTTACCTCCTCCAACTATCACCAAAATTTGGTTTTCCTCCTACAACTATAAAACCGGGTATTTCACCTCCCTCAACTTTTCAAACCGTCCATTTTACCTCCCTCGAGCGGTTTTGAAGACTGTTTGCTACAGTAACCGTATTTTGTCTTTTTCTTTTTTAAAAAAATTTCAGTTGAATCTTTAAAAAATCATAGTAAATCAAAAAAAATCATAAAATAGAAAATTCAATTTTTTTGGACTCCACATGAGTAGATATACGCAGTGAATATATTATATGGTATACTTTAGTATAATTTTTTTACTGTAACTTTAGATATATATTTTTCTATAATTAATTTATAGCTACAGTTTTCGCCGTCCCATTATGGTGAAATTTTTATGGTGAGCTAATCATTATATGATTGAGCTGTAGTAAAAATTTTATGATTATTAGATCATGTATGACTGAGTTATAGATTTATCTATAGATTCGTCTATAGATCCCTGCCAAATGGAGGAATTGGAATTGCAAAGGGCTTCGGCATCGAAGCCCCTAAAAACAAGGTGACTGGAGTGGGAGCCACAAAAGGTGGCTCCGTCTGGCTCCGGTCGCAGCCCCACGTACCACGTCTAACGTTTGCCACCAAACTTCGAAGAAACTACAAGCATTTTGCCACCGCTAGTTTTCTTCCACGTTCCCCGACCTGCATGCGTTGCGAACCGCACTTCTCCCTCCTGTTGTCTCCCTCTCATAAAAACCTAGAGGCCATGCATAAATCTGCTCCAGCAGCCGGTGACATCAGCACGCAAGGAGGCCACTCCGAGCAACGAAATCGGCGGATCCACTCCGAAAGAGGTTGATCCAGACATTGGGGTGGCAGAGGGTCCATATATGAGCTGAATGGCGGTCTGCAGCCGGATGGAGCTAAAAGGATCTTTATGATGCCTAGAGAAGGGGATCTTTGACACAAGAATTTTTGAATTTAACAAAATTTAAAATTAAAGTTGAATCTGCAGAATTTGTTTGAATCAAAAAGTTCAACAAAGTATTCTTTAACATGCCGGTGATCTTGCACAAAGAAACAACACGAGAGATGATAGATCGGGACAAAACAAACTCTAGGTCAACAAGAACTAAGTAAACCAATAAAAACAAGAGACAAGAGATTTGTTGTAACACCCTAATTTAAATTTCCTATTTAATAACAAATTTAATTGGTTTTAATTAAATTTCTAAGGATTATTGTGTTAGTCTTGCATTTAATCTAATTTTGATCCTCAAGTAATTAAAATTTATCATAGGTTTAATTTTTGTTGTTGCATCATGCTGGAGCATTGTTTTATTTGTTGAGTGCTTGTGTGAATTCAAATTCAAATTTGAATTCATTTGTGTTTAGTTTGGTTTAGAAATAGAATAAAGAGAAGGAAAAGATTTAGAAGAGAGCCCAGCCCAAAAACTCAACCCAGGCCCAGCTCTCTTTTCCCCTTCCCCGCGCCCCGCCCGGCCCAGACTTCCGCTCGGCCTGCCCCGCGATCCGCTCAGCCCACGAAACAATCGCCCCGCACGGGCCCGCTGCCAGCAGAGTACGCCCCCGCTTCACCGCATCCCCGCCTCAGTCCCGCACCGCCTGACAGCCCGGCCCCGCCCGTCAGGCCCTCCTTCCACCTCTCGCGCAACAACCACGCCATCCCCTCCGAGATCCCCGGCGAACCTTCCTTCTGCGGCACGCCCCCCCCCCCAACCCAAGACCACCTGGGCCCCCTACAAATATCGCCCCACGCCTCAAGAACTCCAAACCATCCCGCCAGCGCCCCCTAACCCTAGCGCGCCGCCTCTGAGTTGCTCCGCTGCACATCCGCTCTGCGCCGCCGCGGAGTCGCCGCTCCGCCGCACCAGGAACCGTCCAAGGAAGCGCACCGGCTCCGCCTCGACCTCCGGAGTTTCCCCGGGCCCGCTGCACCCCACCTCGACCCCCGCGTCGACCTCGTCCACGACCGCTCAACTCGGAGCTCCGCCGCGACGCCACGGATCCGCCTCTACACCGCCGCTCTTCCTCCTCTGCGCCTCCTCAGACCTTCACGTCGTGGTAACGAACCCCCCCCCCTCGTGCCTTCTTTTGTCCTCGGCATGTCCCTGTTCCGTGCGGGATTCCTCGCTGGAGTACCGCCGACCTGCCTCGCCGCCGAGCACCCCCCTACGCACCCCGTAGCACCCCGCAGAGCGCCCCCGTGGCATGCTCGTGCCACGGGCAAGCTTCAGAGCCTAGCCCCGGCCCGATTCGGCCACGGGAAGGCCGGAATCGACCTTCTCCAGCGATCCCTCGCCGCGGGCTTCATCGCCGGCGGCAGCCCACCGCCGCCCGTGCGCCCAAAACCCCCCTACGCCGTCCGATCTGAAGTCTACGGCCAGGATTAGATCGCATCCCCTTTTAGATCCAGACCGTCAGATCCCGATCCTACGGCCGAGATCCAAAGATAACGGTTCGGCTTGGATCTTTTACTAAAGAGACCCCCATCTTTATCGAAATCAACCCGCAGTCCGATCTTATTCAAAAATATTTACGCAGAGGTCCTGTTTTTAGCGTTTTAGCCCCTGGAGTTCTTTAAAATTAAACCCGCCGTCCTTTCCTTGATGTTTTTGCGTGTTAGACCTCGGATCTTTCTGTTATTTATGTTTAGGCCCTCGATTTTAGCAGAAAAGTCCCTGGAACCCTATTTTTATTACAAATAAGCCCCTAGACCTTGTTTTTAGCGTAGATTATGCATTTTAGCTCCGTTTTAGGCGTTCTTTATATCCACGCGATCGTTGTAACGCGTAGAATAGTTTTAGACTAGTTTAGTGTGCTGTTTTTATGTATTGATGTATTGTTTCTTAGTTTTTGTTAGTGTTTGCTTGTATGCTTATTATTGTGCATTGTTTTGGCCATGTGTTCGTGAGTAGACGTTGAGCTACCGGAGGAGCCCCCGTACCAGTACCCGGAGCAGCCGTCTTCCGAGCACTTTGAGCAGCAGCAGGAGCAGTACGAGGAAGGCAAGTATAATATGAACAACCTATCACTTTTAAATATAATTTCATACTGCATCTTAATACTGTATGCCTATAAGGACTTCCTAGCCACTTTATATCCTTTATATATCCCTTTGGGTTGCATTTGGATAGTTGTGCTAGGTTGCTGCGCTATAACACACTCTGGTCCTTTTTAATTAATTTGATTAATAGTTTACTTGAACTTAATTCTGAGAGTGGCCCTCTGTGCTTCGTGCTTGGGTGGCTCACGTCTCGTTAAAATTGGTTTTTGTTAGAAACATGGTTTAGGGGGCCAGCACGGTGCTTAGTGCTTGGTTGGCCACTCTCCATAAGGACCGGTTCATAGAGCGACAATCTGGGACAACAGCGCTACCACAAGACTGGAATGGGATGGTCTTGGCGTAATAATTAGGTCTTTTTGGTTTGGAGTAACTTACCTGCGGGGCAGGGGCGGTAAGCTTCTATGTCCCTCGTACTGAGTGGCCTCATCTGTGCTTCGTGTCTTGACGCCCACTAGACCTGCTCCATAGTCGCCGATCCACCCTCGCGGTTACTCCCTACCAACGAGATTCTTTGTAAAGGCCTCGTAGTGAGTCGCTAGTCATCTCACCTAAGGAAGTGTGATGAACAACTGGCGTAGCTCACGACTTGTGGGTAAAGATGTGCAACCTCTGCAGAGTGTAAAACTGGTATACTAGCCGTGCTCACGGTCATGAGCGGCCCAGATCCTCCTTTTGATTAGTGGGGTTATCTTCCTTTGACGAGGCAGGTTTCCCCGGGTGGCTTGGTTTCGGTTTGGTTCTCAGTAGTTTCTTGATTAATTCTGATTAATTACTATGTAACTGGGTTAATGGTAATTCATCAACTTGTAGTAATTAGCTTTAATAAAATTTTGCCAAGAATTAAAAGCTAATGTAGTTGAGTCAGCCAACCTTAGAGCCTCATAGTTTGTGTTATACTTGTTGAGTACAAGTTGTGTACTCACTCTTGCCTCTTCTCTACTTTTTCCTCTTGGCTACGCTACTGCTGCTCAGTTCCTGCCGACACGAGGGAGTTCGCTCAGCGCTACCAGGACTACGAGGACTTCTAGGCGTTCGTCTCCCAGTCGACGTCCCTGTGGCGTCCTGCTCAGCTTCGGAGAGTTCTTTTATCGTATTTGTACTTCGCTTCCGCTGTATCAGACATTTTGTCATTAATGTAATAAATAACATTTGTATTCGCTTTATTATGACTTATTCGTGATATGTGCTGTGATATACTGTTCA
The DNA here is from genome assembly GCF_016808335.1 of Panicum virgatum. Taxonomy (NCBI): domain Eukaryota; kingdom Viridiplantae; phylum Streptophyta; class Magnoliopsida; order Poales; family Poaceae; genus Panicum; species Panicum virgatum. Next base: position 492,308 of record NC_053139.1, on the reverse strand, counting down.
TTCTGTTGTATATACGTGTGACTTGATTCTGGCACGTATATGATTGCTCGGTTTATGTTCTTTTATAAACCGGGTGTTACATTTGTCCCCGAAATTCACTTCCACTAAGGAAGCTATATCTCCATTGAGAAGCTCACAAAGAGCAGAGTTGTTCACTAACCCTTTCCCTCGCTCAATCAACCACAAAGGAGGATTGAGTCACTTACTATCAAATTCATAAAGGATGGGTAAGATAAACTTCCCAGGGCGCACACACGAGAGGACGCTCAACCGGGCGATACCTAACCAACTAGAAGCAAGCTTCGAAAGTAACAAACCCGAATCAAAAGATAAATATGCTTCTAGTGCTCTTGAGATGAATGTGGCCACCTTCTCACTCAAATGGCCAAGTCTCATACCTCAATCTTGCTCTCACCTAAACCCTAGCTCAAATCAACTCAAAGTTTAGCTTTAGAAGGGATTGAAAATGAGTATTGGAAGCTCTTGGAAGTGTTGTGTTCGTGAGGAGTCAGCAGCAAATAAAGAAGGAAATGAATGAGTATATACCTGTCGGCGTCCGGACCTTGCGGTCCAGCGCCAACTAGTAATAATGCTGCATGTCCCTACCCCTAGATGGTTGATGCAAGAAGAAACACAGCGACTGTTATCCTGGTTCCGGCCGATGAGGCCGTACGTCCAGCAAGGAGAGAGGTACTGTATTATCTTGCACTGGGGTGCTCATAGTAGGGGGTACAAGCTCGTGCAGGAGAGAGAGAAGCTCCCAAGTCCCTGGGTGTGCTAGGATTTGATTGAGGCAAGTGCCAATATCAGGAGAGGTGAATGTGCGGGTGTTCTTCCCTCCCCCTTTTATAGGCTCAAGGAGGAAGGGTTACATGCATGGGGGATCAGTGAGGTCGTCTACTTCTCCCCCCGAATCAAAAAAGTACAGTGGGCGGTCCCTGCCACCGAGCACTGTGGAGCATGGTGCCGGGCGTGTCCTTGCTCTGTGGCTCCAGTCGATGGCGTGGAGATGACTGCTGAGTGCGCAGTGCCTTGCGTCGGATGAGGTGGGGCATCGAGGGTGTTGGAGACACCGGTCTTGCCCCCCTCAAAGGCCGCACTGTGTCCGAGGCTCGTCGCCCATGCCCGCCGAGGGTCCTACATGGGAGAAAAGTACAAGGGTAGGTGGCACAGTGGTGGGCGGTGTCAGGCAAGTCCGTACTAGGTGCCGTAGACCTGCCCCGCGCCGAGAATAGCAGTACAGTGGCGGGCGTAGGTTGAGAAGATGCCGGTCACGTCCGCTGTGTGGCATGGTGGCCGACGCCAGCTGACGCCGCCTGACACCATCTGACTCCCACCCCATGTCGTGGAGTGGTTGGCGAGTAAATGCGCCCTGTCCCGTCGGGTGGTTGGGTCGCCGCCCCAGTCTGTCGAGGGTGGTCTCGAGCGAGGCGGAATTTCCCCCGTGCCGAGGCCCTCCGGGGGGCTCGGCTGAAAGGGTCTCGAGCGAGGCGGAGATTGCCCGTGTTTCGAGGGGTCTCGGCAGGGGACCTTCGAGCTAGGCCGTACCGTGGTGCTGTGTCGTGGGCCGAGCGTGACTTGGGCTTCCCGTACCTGAAGAGGTGTCGGGCATCCAAGTTTGGACCTCGATGTTGCTTAGGGAAGGACTCGACCCAGGTGCCTAATCCTGTTTTGCGTGTTTGAGGGTGTTTTAGCCCTGGGTTAGGGTGCCCCATAATTATGGTACCCGACAGTAGCCCCCGAGCCTTTGGTCGAGTCAGAGACGCGGCCAGAGGATGATTTTACTCCTTGATGTGATCGATCGGCACAACACTTCCGCTGGGCGCATCTGGGGGCTCGCCTGCGTGATGTGACGACTCGCGCGTCGGGGTAGTGCGCCTGCAGAAAAAGCACTCCGAGGTGCGCGCCCTTCTTGTTTTGTTTCGGCGACGAGATGCGTCAGCGCGTTGAGCGGGCCAGGGCCATGATGGCGCTCGCTGCTCTGCGGCCAGTGTTGATGCCGCGCTGTTCGGCGTGCAGGGTTTCAGCTCTGCCCCTTTCGGTCGCTTCGCTACGCACCGTCCGAGGGCAGTCGGTCAGTGCCAACACTGCGCTGCTCGGCGTCCGGGGGGCTCGGCTTTATCTTGTCCGGTCACGTCACGGTATGGTAATCGAGGGCATCTTTTGTTCATGGGGTGTCGTGCCGTCACGGGCAATCCAAATCTTACCCTCGCAACAGGCTAAGGCTTGGCACCCGATGTGGCTATAAATAGGGGTCCTGGGACTCCCTTTCTTCTCCAACTTTCCCTGCTCTTGCTTCTAACCTTGCCTAAGTTTTGTAATGTTTCTTTCCATCTTCCATGGCCGTCCTCCAAGGCGGTCTGGTTTCCTTAGGTCCCGATGCTAGAAGAATGCTTGTGAGCGGCGGGCGATAGCTGGAGAAAACGTCCTCACCATCCCTCAGCTTCAGGGGATTCAGCAGAAGAACATAGGGCCCATGAGGGCCTACTTCTGCAATGTCCCTCAGCCTGAAGGGGTGTTGAGGCGCCTGATCATGACGTCAGCGCCAGGATTCATCACTGTTCTTCGCACCGTCCCTGTCGGCGACAAGGTCGCTCTCAGGGAGGCGGCGTCGAGGGTGTTGTCCGCAAGGTCTTCGGAGGAGGAGAGGCTAGAAGAAAGCTTGCGAGAAGGGCATCCCTTCGGACCTGTACGGTCTGAAGATTGCTTCTCGTGCTTTCCTCATAGCCCGGCCAAAATGTCGGCCAAGGACTCGGTGTCCTTTATAGGCGGCCATTCCTCCCTAAGACGGTAAAGATTGCCACGTAAGTGGCAACGTGTTTGTATCTTTTGATGGCTTTGAGCCGGTAACCCTTTGTAACCTTTGCGTGCAAAAAGCAATGAAGTCTTTACTTCTTTGGTGTGGTTTCGCTTCTTGCTTGCTTACCAGGGGTTTGGTTCTTTGAACTTGTGAAGCTCTTCCCGTGGGGGCGCGTCAGCGCACCCGCGGGTGTAGCCCCCGAGGCCTTGGAGGAGTGGAATCACTCGTTCAAGGGCTGTGAGCATCATGTCTGTATGGTTGATTGGGTAGTAGGGCCACTCAGCATTCGTTTCAGCCGGCCACGGCATTATTTCAATCGGCATCAACATTCTTTTCAGCTGGTAAGGCGACCTTTGCCCCTTGTAAACCAATTCAAATAGCTCATCAAGCATGCAAGGGGTATGTCTGACATGTTGGACTTCACCACCGGGCGGCAGCCGGTTCGTTCGAGGGTGCGGCTCTTGCCGAGACGCGCGAGGAGCCCCCGAGCCCTAGCCCATGTGAGGGCGATCAAAGGGAACCCTCATCTTACTGTTACGACCCTCAGTCTGCCTTTCCGCAAGGAGGAGGGGTGAAGCAAGCCATGCTACCCTTGCCCGAGCCACGAGTTATGGATGCTTCTGTGAGCTGTTAGCGGATAGTTCGAATGAACGTCCGTGCCCCGTTCGATGAAGGTCGGATCGTGGTCCGGAGACACATTCCATGAAGTGCTTGCAAAGGTTCGCTAGGCAGGGCTCAGATCCGTTTGATTGGGTCCGAGGGCTCGATGCTCTCCCACGATGGGATCCCTCGTTCTAGCCGCCTCTGTCCGGCCTCGAACACAACGTAGGACATCTCGAACTCGCGTTCGAGGCTTAGGCTTTGTAAGAGCATGCCCGTGTTGCCCCTAACTCTATTGATCTGGGGCGGCTGTTCGAACCCTCGGTGGGTCAGCCTTCGAACCCCTGATCAGTAGGGCTCGGAATAGCAGTTCCTTTGTTGGTAAGGAACCCGTCACAGTTTTCGGCATGGTGAGCGGAGTCGTGGAGTAATGCGCGTCGTGGCCCGGTGCGCGCGGAGCAGGCGCGCCTTTTGAGGCGGCATCCTCGGGTAGACGGAATGGGATAGGCGGCTGTAGGGCGATGGGACGCCAGCGACTGTGCGCCTGCGCCACTTCAAAAACTACCCCGCTACAATTACTACGCGCGCGCGTGCTCCCGGGATCGTGGGGCCCAGCTGGCAGGGACAACGGTAACTACAGCATTTAATGTGGTAGATTTGGAACCGCCGCGGCGAATCCGCCCGCCTGCTGCGGTTAAATGGGGAGGCACGGTGAGTCCGTTCGGCTTACCTTTGCCATTGCCTTTTCCCTCCTTTCGTCGTCCTTCGCTCGAGCAAACAGATGAGAGAGAGAGAGAGAGATTGCGAGAGCACCTTCCCCTTGTTCAAGCCTTCTTTCTCCACTTTCCTCTACCGTCACAATGGTGAAGCTAGTGTAGCTTGTCGACCCGGTGCCCTGTGGCAGGTCCACAGCCGACCGGCCGTATCTAGAGTCGCTGGTCGCCGCCGGACAGTCGCCGCCCAACACCGATCCTGCGCACCCGGCGTGGATCCCGCCGAGGTCGGAGACGGTGCCGAAGCCCCCGAGCGGCTACGTCGTCAGCTTGGCGCGACTGCACGAGCAGGGCTTCGGCGTTCCCGCCGGCGATTTCATCCACGCGCTCTGCTTCCACTACGGGGTGGAACTTCATAACTTCGCCCCCAACGCCATTTCGCAGGCGGCGGTCTTCGTTGCCATCTGCGAGGGCTACTGTGGAGGCACCTCTTTCGGGGCGAACTCTTCACCGAGTCCGTTTCGCAGGGGGTGAGGAGGCCCGTCCATGCCGGAGGCCTGACGATACAGCTGTGGGTTTCGAGGAAAGACCTCTACATCCCCTGTACGATGACGTCGAACAACCGCGAGTGGGACCGAGTGTGGTTGTACCTTCGCAACGACGGCGGGCGGCTCCCGGCATACACCGGCAAGGTCTTGATGGAGAAGCCGGATGCCTGGGGGTATGGGGTATCGCCCCCCCGAGTGCCAAGCTAGGCTGAAGGTGTACACCGACGCTCTCCAGTGCCTGGCGGACAAGGGGCTGACCGCGGCCATCGTCATCGCCAACTTCAACCAACGGAGGATGCTTCCCCTCATGGAAAGGGAGCTTCCCCTCTTCAGGATGATGGAGGAGGCCCCGTCCGAGGGTACCCGGATAATGGTGGAGCCGCTGTCCGATGCGGTGGCCGCTCAGCGGACGGCACGGGTGGTGTCCCAGCCCCCAAACAACCTCGGGGACTTTTGGAGGGTCGCGATGTGCCCCGACGAGGGGTACATCCATGTGGTAAGTCTCGTTCCCAAGCCTCGGCGAAGATATTATTTTTCTTTCCTAACCCGAGCCCTGTTCGCCGGGGGTGCGTGGCCAGGGGTACACCTTGGATTCCCCGCTCCCTGAAGTCTGGGCCGTGAACCGCGAGTTCGCGGAGAGACGGAAGGAGCGGAAGGACGCGGAGAAGCGGCATCGTGAGAGGAAAAGAAAGGACAGGGAGGCATGGGAGAAGGAGAACCAGGCGCGGGAGAAGAAAGGCAAGTCGCCCATCCCGACACCCGACTCCACACCGGAGCCGGAGTCCTTATCCTCAGCAGAGGGCGTGGTCGACTACTTGTCGTGGCCCGACCCCAACGCAGAGGCGATCGGCGGTTAGTCGCCGGGCCAGCGGGGACTCGGCACCAGGCCACCGGCGCAAGCTGAGGGCGAGGACACGCACGCACGGTCGCCAGTGTCCCCGCCGAGGCGTCAAACCGGCCCTGGCGCAGCGCTCGGCAATCATTTGGCGGGAGCCAGTGGGTTGGCGCGGTCCCCGAAGAGCGGCTCGAGGAAGCGCAAGTTAGACGCTGCCTCGGGGAAGCTTCTTTCGCTCGTTTTTTCGATTTCCACCTGTCCCCTTCGCTTTTGTAGGTTTTGACTCTTTCTTCTCTCGGCTCAGCATGAAGGTCTCCACTGCCCGGCTCCCCTTGCTGGCATCGTCCAAGGCTTTCAAGTCGGGGAGGACCACGACGCCGGCCTTGGCGCCGCAGCCCCCGAGCGGGGGGTCCCGGACGGCGGAGGAGGTCGCCGAGCAGTACCGAACGGCGATGGCCCGGGGGACCGCGACGGCCCGAGCGCAGATCGGCATGGATGACGCCGGCGGGCGTATCGCAGAGGAGGAGGTCTAGCCAAGTCCGAGGGAGAGGTCGGCCGAGGCAGTGCGGATAATGCCGCCCGGCCGGATGCCGGCAAAGAGGGAGGGACCGACAGGGCCGTACCGGGGCGGCCCGCCGATCAAGTGGAAAGGGAGGGCCCCATCCCAGAGCTCGAGGGGGCCAGGGATGAGGGGGCCACGACGGTGGCAGAGATACCGGCGACGGTGCCGGTGATGGAGCCGGTGCTGCAGGCGATGGTGCAGCCGGTGCCGAAGCGGCCCGAGGGCTCCGGTGTGGTCACACCAGGTACCGCACTTGGCGAGGCTGGCGCCAGTGGCCAAGTTGCGGTTGGTTCCATGGGTGGTCTCGGGGCCGGTCCGTCCGGGCCGTCCATCGAAGGGGTAAGCCAGGCGGTCGTGCTACGAGGCATCCCCGAGGACTTCATCCACGCTGAGCATAAGGAGAAAGAGGTCTGGCAGGAGCAACTCGACCCCGGCGGCGCGATAAACGCTGACCTCCAGCACGCCGCGTAGCTCCATTGGCAGGAGCAGCTCAACATCACCCGGCTAAGTACTCTTCCTGCTTCAGTTCATTTCCAGTTGCGATTGTTCGTTCCTTGCAATCATTGTCAGCTCACGTCCCCTGTCCATAGTAGCTGATGACCTTGTCGAGGGAGAAGAGCGTCAAGCTGGCGCAATTGTACTCCCGAGTGGACTGGCTCGAGAGGTACATTGCCAGCGTGGGTTTGCGGCTGAACGAGGCCACGACCCAGGCGTCTCGGATGGAGGTGAAGGCCCACGATCTGGAGGTCGCGCTCGCCCATGCCAACAGCGATCGTGATGTGTAGAGGGCGGCTGTCGAGCAAAGGGCCCACGATGCCCAGCAACAGATCACCACTCTGCGCGAGACCGTGGAGGAGCTCACGGCGAGGGCGGCTCAGCTGGAGGAGTCTCACAAAGCGCAGGCGTCTCCCTTGCGTAGAAAGAGGTCCTCATCGAGGGGCAGGGGAACACCCTTCTCACAGCCGAGGCTAACCTCACAGCTGCACGGGCGGAGATAGAGGAAGAAAGGAAATGCATCGCAGGTAAGTGCCGGTATTAAGTTTGATGTACTTAATTTTGCCGAGACTTATCTTTGTTTCTGCTCAGGGCTACGGAAGGAGGTGTCGGAGGAGACCGCAGCGAAGGAGGCCCTCCAGGCTGCGTATACGTCCGCGCAAAGGGACTATGAAGACCTGGAGGAAGCCGCCGTAGCCGTGTGCTGGGGGGCCGACTGAAGCAAGCAAGAGAAAAGTGAATGAGACATGAGTTGATGTGCATATGTTATCTCAAAATTGGAAAGCTTGCATATGAAATTAAATGGTGAATTAATATTGATAAAGAAGATTTCATGCATGACACAAATCAATGTAAAGTTCAAAATGGATGGCTAGTATAAAGGCAGAGAGGACCGAGAGGCGTGTTTCAAGAGGCTACGCAAGCATCGGCTTGGGGGGAGCAAGGAAACCGATACGGGTCAAAATACCGGAGATTCTAGAGTCATGGAGAGCTCTATTTTGAAGAGTGTCATTATTTAGAAAATAGAAGTGACTGGAGAATCAAAGATGAATTTCATTCTTATATGAAGGAAGATTCAAAGTCACTAGCTCAAACAGGCATGCTCACTGAATTTAAGAATGTTGACAATCTCAAGATATTGACTGAAGAAGTTCGGCTTGATCAAGACATAAAAAAAAACTCAAGTGTTGTGTGTGTCATTTTATGTGAACTTGAGTATAGGATGCCGTACTATCAAGGGGGATGCAACATCAGTGGTTTGACATAACTAAAAGTGCTCATAGATATCCCATGTGAGAAAAATCAGAGAGAAACACTTGGGAGAAGAATACCTAGTGTGACCGATCCAGCCGACCGGTCTGACCAGTCGGGTCCGACGGCTAGTTTATTTGAACCGACCGGTCTGGGGAACCGGTCTGATCGGTCTAACACTGACAGAGCAACGGCTAGTTTTTGAGAGAGAGGTATTTATACCCCACACCCTCACCCATTCGTGGGGGCTGATGCCATTGTGATTCTAAGCCATCTCTGAGCCATGAGAGCACTTGAGAAGTCCTCCCCAAACCTCTCTTTGTGAGATTTGAGTGAATCAAGATTAGATCCTTGAGTTGGGTTGAGTGAAACCTTTGCTAAGAGAGCATTTGAGCAGTGAGAGCATAATCCCAAGCTTGAGCACTTGTGGTTGCGTCGGCCAACTTGTTGAAGCATTTTTTACTCTTGGAGGTGAAGCCTCCTAGATGGCTAGGCGTCACCGGCTAGCTCCCAAGCTTGCGGTGAGCAGCGGCAAGTTTGTTGCAGCAGCGATCGTGTTTCACGAGGACACATAGTCATATAGTGGAAAGGAGGAGATAGCTTGACCTTGTGGTCGCCATAAGCTTCCTCAACGGAGAGTAGGATTCACACGTGGTGAATGTGGTGAATCTGAACTTCAGTGAAACAAATCTCTGTGTCTCCTTTGCATCATCTACATTTGGTTTGCCTCACACTTGTGCTCTAGCTTTATTTGTGCTTCCGTTTCGATCTACTTGGTTTTGTTGTTTCTGTGTGTGCAGGGTTAAGAAATATATTTGTAAGCACCTACAGAAGCACCACACCAAGTTGCATTTGTGCTAGAGCTGGTAAAGGGGAGAACTAACTCTGTTTGTGCAGGTTCTGCGTAGGACCAGTCTGACCGGTCTGCTCAACCGGTTTGACCGGTTGGTATTTTAGTTTTCTGTTCTAAGTGTAAGACCGGTCTGACCGATCTGTCCGACCGGTCTGACCGGTTGGTAGTTGACATTTGTGTTAAGTGTTTTAAGCTGCAGGATTTATTTTAAATGCCTATTCACCCCCCTCTAGGCGACATCACACGATTAAGGTCATTTCAATTGGTATCAGAGCAAGGTCTCCGTATTGAAGCTTAACCGTTTGGAGAATCACGATGTCGACACCACATGAGGTACCATTTGAGCCACTTTGCTGCAATGGCTCAAACTATTCTTCTTGGTCTGCTCATGTACTTAATATTCTAAGGACCATGGGTCCTTCCTTTGAGCTTGTTGTCAAGACAAATGTTCTTCCCAAGGACGTTGATGATTTATCCAAATTGTCAAACGAGGAAAAAGAATACTTGTCTTGCAACCATTGTGTTACTAACCTCTTGTTTGAGTATATGGACAGAGAACTCTCAGATTCTATACAAGAGGAGAGATTATTGCAAAAGACTTGTAGTAATGCTTATCGTCTTTGTAAGTTTTTGGAAAAGATATATGAAGACGATAGCGATAATGAAGATCAAGAAGAAGAGGAGTCACTAGAGGAGTATTCCACTACAACAATAAATACTTATCCTTTGGTGACTTCTCACGATGATCAAGGAGCAAGATCAAAGAAGTCTGCTGGTTCCCTGTTGGAACCGGTCAGACCGGTCCTACCAGGGGGCAGCGCAAAGAAAGCTAGAAATGTTCTCGTAGGCGATCAAGACAAATTAAAGCTGGGTCAGCATCCTCAAGTGATGTTGATCACCAATGCTTGATGGCCAAAACAAAGAAGATGTCCAAGAAGTCGAGCAAATAAAAGCTATAAGAAAGGAGCTAGAATGTCTCAAGCTCAACTACGACCTCTTGGTAAGCAAATCGGAAACCTCCTCTGCGAATTCTTCACATCGTATAGATTCATTGCAGAAGGAGAATCAGGTGCTCAAGGATAAATTGGAGAAGCTCTCAAGTGAGTATGTGATCCTACAAGGAAATCATATGGAACTTGAAAAGTCCTATGAGAAGCTTGTGGAATCACATGTGGTGATTGAAATGGCTTATGAGGTCATGGTTAACACGGTAAAATCTTATGAACCCCTCACACACACTTGCTCATGCTCACATGTTCAAATTGACTTGACTTGCACTAAACCATGCTCTCAAGCAAGCCAATCTAGTATTGAGCAAGTGTTTGTAGAATCTTGTGATGACCTCATAACACAAGAAAATAAAGATCTTATGTGTGAAGTAAAAAGGCTCAAAGAAGAAGTAATCAAGTTGAAGGGCAAGGGGCAAGTGAGACCATCTCAAGATAACCGTGACCCCGTGGTGAAGAAGCTTGATATGGATTCAAACTTCACTAGCTCAGCTCATCAACAAGGTCAAAAGAGCATCAAGCACAAGATTCCAAGAAAGAAAATTCTAGAACACATCAAGTGCTTCAAGTGTCTAGAGAAGGGGCACTATGCAAGATATTGTCAAATCAAGTCAAATGAGAAAGCTCAACTCTCAAGAAATCAAAAGAAGCTTCCAGAAAATAGGATGTGCCATGGATGCAAGGAATTGGGGCATATGGTTCACTGCTGTCCACAGCAGTTCAGGTCTGACCAGTCATACCCGACCGGTCATACCGGTCCAGGCCAGTGCAGCTGCTGGACCTCTCAAGAAGCCCACAAGGAGCACTCTTGCACCCAAAAAGACTACTGATGCCCAGAAACTCAAAATACAAGTAAAGAGCACCTTTGTCAAGTTCAAATATCGAATTTGATGTACATGTCGGGCAAAAGGTCATACGAGCAAGGATTGCCCAAATGGTAAAGTACTCAACTCAAAAATTGTTCAATATGACTTTGCTAGACTTGGGAGGGATAAAATGAGTACTTATACTACTAAAGTGTTTCAATCATCGAATGCTAGCATAAGAGCTATTTGGGTTCCCAAGTCAATTGTGATTAATGTGGTAGGGTCCAACAAGAGTTAGACACCAAAGAATGCTTGAAAAGCTTTCAGGTACATGGAGATGCATTAGAGAGCTTGGTCCATATACAGATATTGCATATTCAAGTTAATGACTGAGTCTATGGAATTATTATCTTCATCCAATGTCATCTTGGTAACTCGTTTTCAATTCTCTGTGTCTCAGTCACTTGGCTCTAGATGAGAGCAAGCATGTCATTAGTGACACTCTATTAGTGACAAAGACATACTATTTTGAGTTACTCCCCATTTGCCGTGAGATACGTTTAATGGCTCTTGTGTAGAGCAATGTCTTGTTTTGCTTACAGGTATAAATATACACATGAAGAATGTTTAATTGAGGCAAGACATGGAAGAATTGAAGCATTCTGCAGTCTAACTGGTGCGACCAGTCTGACCGGTCCACCAGACCGGTCCACCAGACCGGTCCACCAGACCGGTCCGAATCAACAAACTGCAGCAGGCAGACAAAAGAAGAAAGAAGAAGTGTAAAAATACTTTTTTATAAATATATGCTTCAAGAAGGATCTCATGGGGTCATGTACCACAGGCAGTAAGAAATTCTTACACAAGTTTTCATTTCATATCTTATTCATGTGCTTTGTGACAAAGATTGTGAAGTGACATCTTTCAGTTCCTTAACATGGATAAAGTACATCAAGGGAAATTCAAAACTCTTATGCACTTATTTAGGGGGAGATCACTTTACAATCTGCGTCTTTGAGACTAACATTTTCTTTGAGTGTACTTGTAGTCTCATACATGAAGAATGCTGCTCCATATTAATCTGAGAATTTATCTGAATCATCATAAGATCGAGTCAAGTCAAATAGTCTGAAGATGATGAAGACCTGGAGCTATTCTAGTCGGAACTTCCGACACAAAGGTCGGAACTTCCGATGAGTATCGAAAGTTTCAAGTTTCTTCCGACAAGGGGTTCTCGGGAAACTGTCTCTGGACAGACCGGTTTGACCGGTCTAACCCAGAGCAGTACAACAAAGCCCAAAAAAATGAGAAATAAGGTCAACAAATATTATATGAAATAGTTTTTCACTCAAGGACCACAATTTGAGTACATTCAAAGTAACAGTAAGGATCTTAAGATCAAATTCAATTACTTAAAATGTCATTTGTATTTTGACCAAGTTTGTGTTTAAGCCTCCCATGTCTTTAATTGGATAAAGTGCTTCGCATCTAAGATATTCAAAATCTTAAGCACTGCTTTAGGGGGAGCTTATTCTCAAACTTGCATCAATTTGGGACTAACAATCTCTTTGAGTAATTTTGTAGTCTCATGTATTTGATTATGCCATTTTGGATCCAATGTGGTTTCATCATTTATTCAACTCTTGGATCATAATATACATGTTAGCATAATCATTAGTGCTTGTGCAAATGTTGAACACTACTTCTCATCATTAAGAAATAGTGTTTGAGCTTAACTCGTTATATGCACAAGGTTGTTGGCTAAGAGGCAAAGGTATGTTTTCTAGAACACTTTATAATACCTTTGAGCATCTAGGCCACTTTATCTTGCCAGTGTGTGCATTTTCATGTCTTGTGTGACATAGGACAGTTTATTTCAAAAATTCAACTAGCATGATTGGAAGTGTGAGTGTATAGGTTAGAATTTATTGTTGGTCTCTGTGACCCAATCGAGCTATTTGCGACTATCGTTCTCATTGATTGCTTGATGGCTAGTCACAAGTAGTGAGATTCTCTCGAGTCCACAAAATCAAAATCTCTCTCTCTCATTCTCTTGGAAGTATCAAGAAAAGCTTGGAACAATGGAATTATGATAAAAATCTATCTAGTTTCCTAGCCTACATTTCATCTCAAAATTCTGCTAAGAGAAACATCTTTGGACTTCAACTCCTAGCTGCCTGGGGGCGACCGGTCTGACCGGTCTGGCCTGGCAGTTACCTTTTTACCCCCCCTCTCACGGGTAAAATAGTAGAAACTCATCCTTTCACTCCCCACCGACACCTCTTCACCGTGCCCTTCTCTCCTCCGCGCTCAAGGCACCCCCATTGGCGATCTCAAGTTTCAACCAAGGAAGAAGGTGTTTCTTTGGGGGATTTGGTGCACATCACTGGCCTGACCGCCTTGCCAAATCGGTCCTTCGTTTTCTCCATCAAAATCTCGGTCTAAAGGTACTCTACACCTTGTTCTTCATCGATCTACTTATCTAGGCCGTAGATTTGAAATCCCTCTGATAGAACAACTCCTGCTACATCCTAGAGCCTGCCCCTAGAAGATGTTTCATTTTTGTTGGATATTTTGGAAGATTTCACAACCTAGGGTTAGACTGGCTCGACCGGTCTGACCAGTGAAACCCTAAGTCGTGATTCTGGACATTGTGATCAACACATCTATGCTAGGTCTGATCTAGATCTCCAGAGAAATTATTCTTGATCAGACTCCTGCTGTAAGACTAGCATTGGAGCCATTGGCTCTGTTCTGGATGCGACTGGTCTGACCAGTTGCTCAGACCGGTCTGACCGGTCTAGCCAGAACAGACCCAATTGCTTTAATATTGTTCCTAATTCTTACACATCCAAAGCCAATCTATTCATGTGCCCTTATGCTTTTGTTATACATCTTTTGGACCCAGGATCTACAGCAAAATGATAGGTGGTCGTGAGAGGAGGACAAAGCACATATTTGATAGTGGCCGGGCAAATCAAGATGAGAGCGGTTTTAGTCGCACCAATGTGGTCAGTGGCAGAGAGTTGAGGCCAAGAGAAAGAAAAAGAGCAGCAGCAGCTGACATAGTGGAAGAAAGTGAGGGTGGATCCTCCAGTGATGATGAGGAGGACTCCCCTTATAGGGTTGAGCAAAGGAGTGGGAAGGCTCCAATGCAGAAAAACAGCAGCGAGGAAGAAGAAGAGACTGCTGATGATGATGAGGAAGAAGAGGAAAGTGAGGAAAGGGGGAAAAATCTCATTTATCCCATTTTACAGAGGTCTGTCAGACTTAGATCAAGAAAATGTGTTGATTATTATGGAAAGGGAATGACAAGGGAGGTGAAGAGATGGAGAGCAATTGATCCCTATCCTGAGCCAAAGACCTCAACTGATCCCAGATTTCACACTTTATATCAGCAGGACTTTTATGAGTCTGTGATTCTGAGGGACAGGAAAATTGCTATTGAAGTACAATGTGTTGATTGGAGGAGCATGGAAAAGTCCAATGATCCTTTGTTGTAGCAAATTATTGATGCATGTGAGAGCAAACATGTCAAGGATCTCATGGGATTTCAGGAGGATTGGAACAAAGAGCTTATCGCCCAGTTTTATGCCATTGTGCATTTTGGATATTTAAAGGACAAAAGGGCTATATTCTGGATGACTGAGGGAAACTACTATAAAGCCACATTTGTTCAGTTCATTCGTGTGCTTGGACTTGACAGGCATGATGCAAACATGCCCAAGATTCATAATCAAGTGGTTCTCCCAAATGAGGAAATGAAATTCATGTATCCCAGGAGTGAGACAGGAAATGCAGGGAAAGCGATCGGGCTATACACCTATTATTCCATCATAAACCAGTTGCTTAGAAACACTATATCTCAGAGATGTGGCAACCCATCAGATATATCACTTCATGCAAAGAACTTGCTAGCATGCTTTGGGCCAAATAGAGAAGATTTCAGTGTGGCTGATTATATTTGGGAGGAAATCAAGTATATCTCAGAGAACCCATTGAAGATCTGTGCCTATGCTTCTTATTTGATGGAATTGATTGAAAAGGTGACAAAGACTAAATATCAAATGGATGTAAAGCATGAGTCTTTTCGCCCTAAGATGCCCAAGCATAGAAGAGAGCCTTCACCTCACAGATATTCAGAGCCTGAGGATGATATGGACATAGAATAAGAAGAGAGAGGGCAGCACACTCCGCAGCAGCAGCCATCCCCTAGTGTGTAGACTAGGACCGGTCTGACCGGTACCCAGGATCGGTCTGACCGGTCTCGGCCTGCGCAGCACAGGCACAGGCATGGCTCATCTTCTCCCATTAAGAAATTGATTAACCTATTTGTGGGAATTTGTAAGAGTCAGAGAGATATAGAAGTTGAGCAGCAGAGGCAGTGGAGGGCTAGCAAGAAAGAAAGAGATTCTGTGAAGATGATGCACAACGCAATGAATTTGCAGACGCCACGTTCACCCATCTCTCCTTCACCTCCTGAGGCTGAGATCCCATCTGTTGAGGACAAAGTTCAGGGATATGTGGACTCCGGATACTTTGAGCAGTATGGCCATATCTTTTATCCGGATGTTAGTGGTCCATCTCATGCACCTCCACCACCTCCTGGAGAAGGTGTGTTTGGCACTTACCCAGAGTACTTCTATGGAGGAATAGGACCTTCACATGAGCCATCTCGCCCTTCCGCGGCTGATCAGTTTGATGCTCGCATATCCGATGCTGTGTTTGGCCACCACTGGGATGGTCATTCCCCTTTAGGTGGAAATGGAGGCAATGGACAGTGATGGACAACCTTGTTTCTTCTCCCAACCCCTTTTATGGTGATGGATGACAAAGGGGGAGAAAAACAGGATTAAAGCTTGAACAAGATTAAATCTTGAAGTAGAGGATAAAGTGGAAGAAGAGGTGAAAAGAGAGTCTCAGTTCAGAGTGTTGATCTGTTTGTGACAGACCGGTCTGTATTTTTGTAAACTCTGAAACTGTAATAATTCTATATCTGTCGTTTGTGAACTTGAGGACTTGTAATGTGTGCTACTGGGTGTAATGAACCTTATTTATGTTATCTAGGAAAATTTGTGATAGTGTGTTGCAATTGATTGATGTGTTGTGGTTTTTGGCTGTAATTCTATATCTGTCTGGGTGTGACAGAGTCATGATTCCTTCTTGAGTTGAGGTGTATTATCTTGTTATATGCATCATGTGTAGAATTTTGTGTAGGCACACATACACTTTTGCACCCCACGGATGCTGAGATTTAGGGGGAGTTCTATTTTTCTTTAATTTGTGCAAATTGGCATGTGAGGCTAAATGTATTGAATTCCATTCACTTGCACAAATTAAGGGGGAGCTCAAATTAAATCTGAGAATTCAAAAGCATTATTGAATATCTTTTGTAAGCTTTAATCGGGTTGTCATCAATCACCAAAAAAGGGGAGATTGAAAGAGCATCTAGGCCCCTAGTGGGTTTTGGTGTATTGATTGACAACACGATTAAAGGACTAACTTGTTTGCATGAGATGATGAGTATGTATTTAATTTGTGGTATGATATAGGTCATGTATTGCAAGAAAATGTGTATGTCCCATTGGCAATAATTGTATGTGACAAGTTAGAATGAGAAAGAAAAATGGAAGAGCAAGGTAGTCATGTATGATATGAAAGCTCTAATATTGTGTTGAAGCTTGTTAATTTATGTGGGACTCAAAGTGACAAGTAAAGTTATAAAAGAAAATTTGTGAGCAAGGTATTCATGGTTGATATGAGTGCTCAAATATCTATAAAAGGCTTGTTCAACTTGTGATGGGATTCATATGACAAGTAAAGGTTATGAGAATGAGACATGATATCTTGTTGCATAGTCTCAAATTGGAAAGACTTGTCATATGAGAAGAATATTGTTGTCGGAGGAAGCAAGCAAGAGAAAAGTGAATGAGACATGAGTTGATGTGCATATGTTGTCTCATAATTGGAAAGCTTGCATATGAAATTAAATGGTGAATTCATATTGATAAAGAAGATTTCATGCATGACACAAATCAATGTAAAGTTCAAAATGGACGGCTAGTATAAAGGCAGAGAGGACCGAGAGGCGTGTTTCAAGAGGCTGCGCAAGCGTCGGCTTGGGGGGAGCAAGGAAACTGATACAGGTCAAAATACCGGAGATTCTAGAGTCATGGAGAGCTCTATTTTGAAGAATGTCATTATTTAGAAAATGGAAGTGACTTGAGAATCAAAGATGAACTTCATTCTTATATGAAGGAAGATTCAAAGTCACTAGCTCAAGCAGGCATGCTCACTGAATTTAAGGATGTTGACAATCTCAAGATATTGACTGAAGAAGTTCGGCTTGATCAAGACATAAAAAAAACTCAAGTGTTGTGTGTGTCATTTTATGTGAACTTGAGTATAAGATGCCGTACTATCAAGGGGGATGCAACATCAGTGGCTCGACATAACCAAAAGTGCTTATAGCTATCCCATGTGAGAAAAATTAGAGAGAAACACTTGGGAGAAAAATACCTAGTGTGACCGGTCTGACCAGTCCAGCCGACCGGTCTGACCGGTCGGGTCCAACGGCTTGTTTATTTGAACCGACAGGTCTGACCGGTCTGGGGGACTGGTCTGACCGGTCTAAAACTGACAGAGCAACGGCTAGTTTTTGAGAGAGAGGTATTTATACCCCACACCGTCACCCATTCGCGGGGACTGATGCCATTGTGATTCTAAGCCATCTCTGAGCCGTGAGAGCACTTGAGAAGTCCTCCCCAAACCTCTGTTTGTGAGATTTGAGTGAATCAAGATTAGATCCTTGAGTTGGGTTGAGTGAAACCTTTGCTAAGAGAGCATTTGAGCAGTGAGAGCATAATCCCAAGCTTGAGCACTTGTGGTTGCGTCGGCCAACTTGTTGAAGCATTTGTTACTCTTGGAGGTGAAGCCTCCTAGTCGGCTAGGCGTCACCGGCTAGCTCCTAAGCTTGTGGTGAGCAGTGGCAAGTTTGTTGCAGCAGCGATCGTGTGTCACGAGGACACATAGTCATATAGTGGAAAGAAGGAGATAGCTTGACCTTGTGGTCGCCATAAGCTTCCTCAACGGAGAGTAGGATTCACACGTGGTGAACGTGGTGAATCTGAACTTCGGTGAAACAAATCTCTGTGTCTCCTTTGCATCATCTTCATTTGGTTTGCCTCACACTTGTGCTCTAGCTTTATTTGTGTTTCCGCTTCGATCTACTTGGTTTTGTTGTTTCTGTGTGTGCAGGGTTAAGAAATATATTTGTAAGCACCTACAGAAGCACCACATCAAGTTGTATTTGTGCTAGAGCTGGTAAAGGGGAGAACTAACTCTGTTTGTGCAGGTTCTGCGTAGGACCGGTCTGACCGGTCTGCTCAACCGGTCTGACCGGTTGGTGTCTTAGTTTCCTGTTCCAAGTGTAAGACCGGTCTTACCGGTCTGTCCGAATGGTCTGACCGGTTGGTAGCTGACATTTGTGTTAAGTGTTTTAATCTGCAGGATTTATTTTAAACGCCTATTCACCCCCCTCTAGGTGACATCACGCGATTAAGGTCCTTTCATGTTGGCCAGTAGAAACCCTGCCTAAACGCGTTACCCACGAGGGTGCGTGGCACCGCGTGGTGGCCACATACTCCGGCATGGATGTCTCAAAGCAGCTCCCTACCCTCGGGAATGGGGAGGCAACGTTGCAGGACTCCCGATGGGCTGCGCCTATACAGCTCTCTGTCGATTATGACGAAAGACTTGGCCCGCCTGGCGACACATCGTGCCTGAGCGCGGTCCGAGGGTTGCACCCCTCAGTTGATCCAGTCGAGGAACTGGTCGCGCCAGTCATGCGAAAGTGGGGCCTCGTCAGTCTGCATTGCCTCGACCTCGTCCACCAAGGATGTCTCGGTTTCTGTCTCCATGGGCTCGGTCTCGTCCGCCGAGAGATTCCCGTCGGAGGGCTCGGCAGTCGAGGGGCCCGGCTCCCCTGGATCTTTGAAATCGACGGAGGGTTTGACGATGTCGCGAGCAAAGATATTCGGGGGAATGGTAGTCCGTCCCGACGCGATCTTAGCTAGCTCGTCCGCATCCTCATTGTACTTGCACAGGACGTGGTTGAGTTCTATGCCGTTGAACTTGTCTTCGAGGTGGCGCACTGCGTTGCAATATGCCTCCATCTTCAGGTCGTGACAGCTAGACTCCTTCATCTCTTGGTCGATGACAAGTTGAGAGTCACCGCGCACGTCGAGACGCTTGATACCAAGTTCGATGGCGATGCGGAGGCCACCAAGGAGGGCCTCATACTCCGCCATATTATTGGACGATGGAAATAGAGGCGAATCACGTAGTGCATGTGCACTCCGTGGGGAGAGATGAAAAGGAGACCGGCGCCAGCGGCGGTTTTCATCACCGACCCATCGAAGTACATGGTCCAACACTCAGCTTGAATTTGTGGTGGGGGCAGCTGAATGTCGGTCCACTCAGCGATGAAGTCAGGCAAGATTTGGGATTTGATAGCCTTTCGAGGTGCGTAAGTGAGAGTTTCTCCCATTAGTTCCACGGTCCATTTGGCAATTCTACCGGAGGCTTCCCTATTGTAGACGATCTCTCCCAAGGGGAAGGATGAGACCATGGTGACGGGATGTGCCTCGAAGTAGTGGCGCAGCTTGCTCCGAGCCAAGACCAGTGCACAGAGCAGCTTCTGGATCTGTGGATACCGTGTCTTGGTTTCCGACATCACTTCGCTAATGTAGTACACCAGCCATTGGACGGGCAGAGCATGACCCTCCTCTTGTCTTTCCACAATGATCACCGCGCTGACCACTTGGTTCGTCATAGCTACGTATAGGTAGAGGGGCTCGTTGTCTATCGGTGGTGTGAGAATGGGGGCATGAGTGGGTGACGCCTTTAGCCTGTCGAAGGCTTCCTGAGCCTCGAGGGTCCACGAGAAGCGCTCGGTTTTCCTCAGGAGTCGGTACAGAGGCAAGCCTTTCTCACCGAGGCGCAAGATGAAACAGCCGAGGGCTGCCAGGCAGGCTATGACCCTCTACACCCCCTTCAAGTCTCGGATTGGTCCGTTTGATGGCCTCAACTTTCTCAGGGTTGGGTTCGATGCCTCGCTGAGAGACGATGAAACCCAAGAGCATTCCTCGAGGTACTCCGAACACGCATTTTTCCAGATTGAGCTTTACCCCCTTAGCCCTAAGGCAGTCGAACGCGATCTTGAGATCGGTTACCATGTCATCAGTCTTCCTAGATTTCATGACAATGTCGTCGACATATGCTTCTACGTTCCGCCCGATATGGTCCCCGAACACGTGGAGCATACATCGCTGGTATGTAGGCCCGTCATTTATAAGGCCAAATGGCATCGTGACATAGAAGTACATGCTGAAGGGAGTGATAAAAGAAATCGCGAGCTGGTCGGACTCTCTCATCTTTATTTGGTGGTAACCAGAACAAGCATCAAGAAAGGATAAAAGTTTGCATCCCGCAGTTGAATCAACGATTTGATCAATACGTGGCAAAGGAAAGTGAACTTTCGGACTTGCTTTATTTAGACTTGTATAGTCTACGCACATCCTCCAATTTCCATTCTTTTCTTAACTAATACAGGATTAGTTAGCCACTCGGGATGAAATACCTCCTTGATGAATCCAGCCGCCAGAAGTTTCTGCAGCTCCTCGCCGATCGCCCGGCGCTTGAGCTCGTCGAAGCGTCGTAAGCGCTGCTTCACCGGCTTGGAGTTGGGTCGGATGTCAAGGGAGTGCTTGGCGACCTCCCTCGGTATGCCAGACATGTCTGAGGAGCTCCACGCAAAGATGTCTGTGCTGGCGCGGAGAAAGTCGATGAACATCACTTCCTATTTGCTATCGAGGGTGGCGCTGATCTTCAACGCATTGTCATCGGGATGGTTCGGGTCGAGGGGCACTACCTTGATACCCTCGGCAGGTTCGAAACTGCATGCGTGCCGGTGCATGGAGTCCATGGCTTTGCTTGCCGTCTTATCCAGAGTGGCTGCGAGGGCCTCGTCCTTCACCTGGACCTCGGCACGCTCAACGCATTCGACGTCGCACTTGTAGGCATGCTCGAACGACGGGCCAACAGTGATGACACCCTTCGGGCCTGGCATCTTCATCTTGAGGTAGGTGTAGTTTGGGACCGCCATGAATTTGGCATAGCACGGCCGCCCCAGTATGGCGTGGTACGCTCCACGAAACCCTACTACCTCAAAGGTGAGTACCTCCTTGCGGAAGTTAGCCGGCGCGCCGAAGCAAATGGGCAAGTCGATCTGCCCGAGGGGTTGGACTCGGTTTCCTGGCGCGACGCCGTGGAACGGCGACACACTGGGGCGCAGCTTGTCCTAGCCGATCCCCATGAGCTCGAGGGAGTGCATGTACAAGATGTTGAGGCTGCTGCCGCCGTCCAGGAGCACCTTGAAGAATCGGGTGTTGCCGATGATGGGATCCACGACGAACGGGTACAGACCCAGATTCGGAATGTAGTCGGGATGATCGTCTTGGCTGAAGGAGATCGTGTCCTCCGACCAGTCGAGGTAGGCTGGCGTAGCCTTGGTGACGGAGAAGACCTCTCAGCGTTCTCGCTTGCACTGCCGAGGGGTCATGTTCGCCGTAGGCCCGCCAAAGATGAAGAACACATTCTCGATCGAGGGGTAGCCGTCGCCGCCTTTGCCCTCTTCATCCTTTTCCTTCTTGGCCTCGTCCTTGCGGCTGAGACGATTGAAGTACTTGCGGAGCATGTCGCACTCCTCGATGGTGTGATTGACCTTCCCCTTATGATAAGGGCTCGGCTTCTTGAGCATGTTGTTGAATAGGACGCCGCCTCGAGGGGGTCCTCGGCCTCACTTGCTTTCAGGGGTAACGACGAGAACCTCGTCGGAGTCCTCCTCCTCCCCCTGACCGCGTTGGTTAGGTGGGCCCTTCTTCTTGCCCTTCTTGCCCCTCCTGGGCCTCTTTGGGTTATTCTTGGGCTTGGTGTCGTCCGTAGGTGCTTCCCCCTTGCGTTTGCTCTTCTCGCCATCGACCGCCTCCTCGCCAGAGGCGAAGTTGGTTGCTATGTTGAACAGTTCATTTGCGCTAGAAGGAGGGTTGCGTCCTAACTCGCGCATGAGATCCCTGCATGTCGTGCCGAAATGGAAGGCACTAATGACTTCGGAGTCCTTGACGCTGGGGAGCTCAGTGCACTGCTTGGAGAAGCGTCGGATGTAATCCCGCAGAGGCTCGTTGGGTTGTTGACGGCACCCTCGGAGATCCCAAGAGTTCCCAGGATGCACGTACGTGCCCTGGAAGTTTCCCACGAAAGTCCTGACCAGGTCAGACCAGTCGTGGATCTGGTTGGCAGGAAGATGCTCAAGCCAGGTACGTGCAGAATCCGCAAGGTGCAGAGGAAGGTTGTGGATGATGAAGGCATCATCAGTCGCGCCGCCCAGCTGGCATGCTAGGTGTTAGTCGTTGAGCCAGAGCCCGGAATCCGTCTCTCCCGAGTACTTGGTGAGTGTGGTGGGCTGCCGAAAGCGTGGGGGGAATGGAGCAGCGCGGATTTCCCGGCTAAACACACGGGTGCCCGGAGGCTCCGGTGATGGGCTCCTATCCTCCTTGCGATCATAGCATCCACCACATCGAGGGTGGTAGCTGTGAGCGGCACCATCTTCCTTCTTCTGGTTCAGGATGTTGCGAGCGTCGCCGTCGTGGGCGTTGCCGCGCGTGTCCTGGAGTCGATCCTTCATAAGAGTCTGCTTGACACGATCGTATACCGAGGGTGCTTCGCCCTGTTTGCCTGTGGGGTATGCACTGAGGCCTCACGGTCCTGCTGTGCTGCCCCATTAGCTCTCGCCGAGGCCACTGAGCGCATTCGAGACGCAGAACTCTCGGCCTACTGCACTGTAGCATCCTCGAGGAGTGCCTGTCCTTCTTTGCGCAAGTTGCGGCCTTCGGGTGTGGATGGCTCTGGCATTGCGCAGATCAGGAGTGCTGCAGCAGTGATCTTCTGGCTGGCCCTGGGTAATGCCAGGGGGCTTCCTTCGCGTCCTTCTGCCAGGATCCAATCCCGGGCCACGCGTCCTGCTTCTCGTGCTCCCGTACCATGGCCGGTATGTCCCTGCTCGAGTGCAAGGCGCAACTTCTGCGTTTGCCCAGGCTCCTCGTCGAGCTTGGTTTCAAGCTCCCGGAGTTGAGCCAGCTGTGCCTGCTGTTCTGCCGCGTTCGCCGGTGCGGATAGTCTAGTTGCTGCAGTTGCCCCTACCGCGGCTGTCGCGGCGTGAGGCGCGTCTACCGCGGCGTCATCGTCGATGTCGCTGTTGTGCTCTCCCAGCACGGCGGAGAAACATTCCCGAGTCGGGTCATAATTTCCCTCGCTGGAGTCGTCGGAACAGGTGAGGCAGTAGTCTGCCGCAGCCTGAAACGACAAGAGTGCTCCGAGATCACGGATCCCGGAGTAGTCCCACTCCGGGTTCACGCGATCCTGCATAGGGATAGACCCTTCTTCGGCGGAGTCGAGGTATGAGCTGTCAGGTGTTGACGATATGAGGTTGCGGATTGAGAGCAGATGATGCCCTGGCAAATCCTCATACGCGCTCATGTTGGTGCTGACAGATGACACGTAGGTCATGGCAGAGGACCGCATCGCATGAGGGTAGAGCGGCGGCCTAGACGTGCCCTCCCCTGTCAGCATTGCAGTTGGTCTTGGTGATGAAGTGGTGGCGCTCCCCATCATGGCATCTGTTTGTGGCATGCTAGCTTCGACCCATGCGGGGAGGCTAGGGCGCGCCACTCTGCGCCGTTCCATGCGCGCTCGCCGCGCGTGCTAGCCCGAGCACCTCTGTCGCCGTGGCTGCAGCGCTGGGACATCGGGGTTGCTTCTGGGCGGGAGGAGCTCCATGAGGTAACCATTGCCGATTGCCCTGAACTCAAGACTCCCGAACCAGATCACCGTTCCCACTGGGAACGGGTCTGATATGCCCATCGGGAACTGTCTTGACATGTCCGCCACCTAGAAATCGAACGGGGGTAGAGGATGATTGTCACGCAGTGCCCCCTACCAGGAGCGCCAACTGTCGGCGTCCGGACCTCGCGGTTCAGCGCCAACTAGTAATAATGTTGCGTGTCCCTGCCCCTAGATGGTTGATGCAAGAAGAAACACAGTGACTTCGGGGTTATCCTGGTTCCGGCGGATGAGGCCGTACGTCTAGCAAGGAGAGAGGTAATGTATTATCTTGCACCGAGGTGCTCGTAGTAGGGGGTACAAGCTCGTGCAGGAGAGGGAGAGAAGCTCCCAAGTCCCTGGGTGTGCTAGGGTTTGATTGAGGCAAGTGCCAATATCAGGAGAGGTGAATGTGCGGGTGTTTGTGCATGCTTGACTTGTGTTCTTCCCTCCCCTTTTATAGGCTCAAAGAGGAAGTGTTACATGCATGGGGGATCAGTGAGGTCGTCTACTTCTCCCCCTGAATCGGGGAAGTACAGTGGGCGGTCCCTGCCACCGAGCACTGTGGAGCATGGCACCGGGCTTGTCCTTGCTCTGTAGCTCCAGTCGATGGCGTGGCGATGACTGCTGAGTGCACAGTGCTTTGCGTCGGATGAGGTGGGGCATCGAGGGTGTTGGAGACACTGGTCTTGCCTCGGTCAAAGGCCGCACTGTGTCCGAGGGTCGTCGCCCATGCCCGTCGAGGGTCCTGCGGGGGAGAAAAGTACAAGGGTAGGCGGCACAGTGGTGGGCGGTGTCAGGCAAGTCCGCACTGGGCACCGCAGACCTGCCCCGCACCGGGAATAGCGGTATAGTGACGGGCGTAGGTTGAGGAGACGCCGGTCACGTCCGCTGTGTGGCATGGTGGCCGACTCCAGCTGACGCCGCCTGACACCATCCGACTCCCACCCCATGCCGTGGAGTGGTTGGCGAGTAAATGTGCCCCATCCCGTCAGGTGGTTGGGCCGCCGCCCAGTCTGTCGAGGGTGGTCTCGAGCGAGGTGGAATTTCCCCCGTGCCGAGGCCCCCCGGGGGGCTCGGCTGAAGGGGTCTCGAGTGAGGCGGAGATTGCCCGCGTTTCGAGGGGTCTCGGCGGGGGACCCTCGAGCGAGGCGGAGATGGCTCCACGGCTAGCGAGGCCTCGGAGGGGCCATACCGTAGTGCTGGGCCATGGGCCGAGCGTGACTTAGGCTTCCTGTACCTGAAGAGGCATCGGGCATCCAAGTTTGGACCTCGACGTTGCTTAGCGAAGGACTCGACCCAGGTGCCTAATCCAGTTTTGCGTGTTTGAGGGTGTTTTAGCCCCGGGTTAGGGTGCCCCATAATTATGGTACCCGACAATAGCCGATCTCCAAAATCTAGTCGTTGGTACTTCCGACCTAGTTAAACCAGCTAGCCGAGAACCCCCTGTTGAAGAAGCTGGCAACTTTCGACGGGGGTCAAAACTTCCGACACACATTGAACCAATGAGAGAAACTGTGTGCAAATGTGTGATTCGTGTCTCTCATAGGTTATTAGCATTTCAAATAAGTACCTTGACATCTTCATGCTAAATTTTCGCGTCCCCCTTAATAGCACGGTGTTTATGTACTCAAATTCAAAATAGAAATTTATAAAAGACCTTCTTTTAAGCTCCAACACCGTTCTTCGTTTAAATTGGTGTCTTTTCACGCTCTTTTTCATTTCAGTAAACTTTGAATCTGTCCATAGCTCAATAAATTCATTAGCTTCTTAATTGTGCATGTCATCAAACCAAAACTCACTTAAGAGGGCCAAATGCACTTTCAGAAGCCGCTGTTGTCCGGTGCTCTAAAAAAAGAGTAAATTGCACACTAGGTCCCCACACTTGTTGCGAAGTTTCACCTAGGTTCCTAAACTCTCAAATCGTATATCTGGATCCGTAAACCGTGCTAAGTTGTCACACCCTAAAATTTTTGAATTTCAAGATGTGATTAAAATTAAAAATAAAGCAACAATTTTCTCATAATTTTAAAAATTTCCCCAACATTTATTTTTCCTCACAGGAAAATTAGTATAAAAGAAAAAAAATTGGTTGTTTTTCTAAATTAAATAACGATGTTCGGTTTGTTTTGCATTCATGCCGCATTGCATTATTTTATTGCTTGTTGCTCAACTTGAGTTTAAATTCTCTTGAATTTGAATTTGAATTGAACTTGTTTGAATCTATTTCAAAAGAAAAGGCAAAACCTTTCTCTCTCTCTATCCCTCAATCTAGCCCAGCCCAAAACCCCTCTCTTCTCTCCCTTCTTTCTTCTTTTCCCCCTGCAGCCCAGTCGCTCGGCCCGACAGGCCGGCCCAGCTCGCGCGCTAGCCCGCTTCGCCTCACCCCTCTCCCTCTCTCCCCGACAGGCAGGGCCCGCCCGTCAGCTCCGCCTTCCTCGCGGCGCCAGGCTCTGGTTCGAGCCTGAGCTCGACCCGGCCGCGCCGGTGCCTGCACCCCTTGGCCCACACGCCTAGGTCAGCCTCTAGACCCCTATAAAAGGGACCCGCGACCCCCTTGACCCGTCATCCAAGCCGCCGCCGCCTCTGCGCCTCGCGAACACTAGCCCCCTTAGCCGTCGCTGCCACCCTTGGAGCTCGGTGCCGCCGTCGAACCGCTGCTCTGCCGCCATTCCTCGATGTTCTCACATCCCCGGAGCACCGCGTCGTGGTGAGAAATCTCACTGGCCCCTTTCCCCTCTCTCGCATCCTTTCACCGCTGCAGTCGCTCGCCAAAGCGAGCTGGCCCCGCGCCGCCGCGGTACGCCCTGCCTCGCTCGCCGAAGCCCCGCTCAGAGCCTGTGGTCGCGTTCACCGTCACCCCCGCGTTCTCCCCAACCTAAACCTGAGCCAAATCCAAGCCTGGATGGACGATTTCGGCTAACGCCGGCGAGCCGCCGCCGCGCACGCCTCGCCGCCGGTTGCCGTGGCGCCACCGCTCCGCCCCGATCGACATGAGCCGCTCGATCGAGATCCAACGGGCCAGATTAGATCTGATCCGAGTCAAACAGGTCCATACCGGTCAACCCTAGGGAGTTTTTCAGAAAAGCCCCTTGGTTTTCTGGAAATCAACCCGGGGCCCACTCCAGTTCAAAAATATTTACAAAATAGTCCTTTCTTTTTTATTTTAGCCCCTATTCTTTTCTATAATAGAACTCGCCGTCCAGGAGTTGGAGTTTTGCATGCTAGCCCCCAAGTTTAGGGTTTTATTATGTTTTAGTCAGTTTCTTCACCCAGAGCCCCTGTTCTTTTGAAACTTTTACAAATAAGCCCCTGAAACCATGTTTTAGCCATAACTTCTTCGTTTTAGCCTCGTTTTCATCAATTGTTGCGCTCACGTGATCCTTGCAATGTGTGCAGTAGCCTTATCACTTTGTTGTCCTCTGTGAGCATACTTTGTTGTGTCTTACAAATCTTTTCTGTTGATCCTTAACCCTTTGGTTAATCGTGACTAAATCCCTAGCTCACCGTTTATCCCATAGTTTCCACGTCCTAGCTCCGTTTTTCGTGTTTCTTGCACTCTGCTAACCATAGCAGCGAGCCTTATCCGTTAGTATGCTCTTTTAATGTCTTTCTTTTGTTTTGGTGTACTGTTCTTAGTCATGCTTGTTGTTTGCTTTGTATAGTTGCTTGTTGATTGCTTCGAGTAGAAGGATCGTTGTTCGAAGAATGAAGAATCGAGAATTCCAAGTGAGCAAAAGCTGAAGAGCATTAAGAGTAGCTATTTGTTGGAGAAAGACAAGTGACCCTAACCATACTTCTATCTATACTTATTTATGAGAATATTATGAATTAATTGGAACATGGAGAACCACCCAAGAAAATAGTACAACCACAATACTATATGGCTTTGGTCTTGGCTGATTAATTAGAGACTCTACCTTGTGACAATCTTACCGAAAGGGCAAGAGGGGATGCATCGACGGGGTATAGCTCGGTCCTCTTGAGGGTTTGATTTTGTTTATGGTCCTTGGCTAACGTACCGCCTCATTAGGGAGGGTTATGGCCGCTTTGACTTGAAACCTTAGCGGGTTGTCACATGTTAGGAAATTTTTGTAAAGGCCTCGTAGCATCCCTATGCAATCACACCTCGAAAGTGTGGTATTGTGCCTGATCAGCACATGTGTGGTTTGGTTCAAAGTTCTTCAGAACTTTTACGCGAATTGTGGTGAAAGTGTACAACCTTTGCAGAGTGTAAAACTGATATATCAGCCATGCTCACGGTTAAGAGCGGCTTGGACCCTCACATGATTAATTTAATTTAAAGATGGAATTAAATTATTTTCTGGTTATTTCTTGTGGCCTTGCCGAGTACCAACCATAAGTATACTCACACTTGCTTACTTCTGCTCAGAAGGAGAAGGTTTATGAAGTATTTTGAAGATATTGCTGAGTTCTAGGTGTACGCAGCCCCCAGTTGATTGCCTGTGAAGTTTGAAGCCTTCGTTTCTAGGATAAGCTGTATAACTCTGATAGTCTTTTAATTCCTGTTTTTTCTTTTTTTGTGATACTATACCAATTATTCACTTATAATGTCACTATATGTATGAAACTTGATCCTGACGTATATATATAGTTATGCATTCGGTTTTGTCCTTAAAACCACAGAAGTGGTCCATCCGAGGTTCCAAACGCGCCATGTGAGCATCCGAAATCGACGTGGCATCCCACATGGCGCCACGGTGGCAAACATTTGCACATAATATAATCCCCTCAACAGATTTTATAATCATGCCAATTGCTGTATCGGTGGGATATGTTCACGACTAGTACCCCGACAAATTTGCTGTGTAACTGTTGAATCTTATCCTCCTTTTTTTCATTGCGGTTTTTGTCGATTCCAAGAAAATTATGTATTTGGATGAAATTTGGTGCATGAGCAAGAACTCTCTTCCCCGAAGAAGAAACTGTTGCACAACACAAATAGCATATCCATAACGCCTTTTCTTCACATTTTGTTGGATTATTTATGGTAATTCATCACATGTACTAATAATGCACTGGTATTAATAATTAGAAGAAAAGGTTAGCAGATGCCTATATATATATGTGCAGTGCAGAATGAAAAATCTGCTCTCCAGCAGTCCTCTGTATTTTCTCAAGAGCAGCAGTGACTACAAAATGGCTGATAGTGAGTCCAGCCGTCTATGATCGATGTTGCTTGCTACATATCAGAAGAACGATTTCAAGATATCATCCTATTGTTTGGTTTGGATTAGAATCTAGACACTCTGCTTGCCGGCACCAGACTGATCTGATGAGAAGAAGGTCATTGCCCCTCCTGCCCTGCCACACGAAAAGAGGAGAGAAAAAGGAGGGAGGGAGATCTTATATATTGCTGCAACTGTTACTACAACCCAAAGACGTCCAACAGTACAGTCAGCAGTGGATCTTCAGGTGTGCCCCACCGCGGGCTGCTGCTGCTCTTTGTCAGCAGCGTTTTCGGCGACCTTTGGAGGGCAGTGGAGGGCCTCCTGCCTCTTGCCCCAGAGCAGAAGGTACAGGCCGCCGATCACAAGCACTGATCCGAGCACGCTGCCGAGGTAGAGCTGCTCGTGCAGGATGGAGAAGTCGATGACGGAGACGATGATCTGCACGACGGGGATGAAGGCGGCCACGAAGACGGCCCCCCTCTTGTCGATGCACCATGTCACCAGCACGAACGACACGCCGCAGCCGACGATGCCCTGACGACAAGTTAGTTGAGAGTACTTGAGATCGATCTAGTGAGTGGCCGGTCAGGGCAGGCACGCACGCACTGACGACGACAACGAGACTACTGATCGATTACTGAATGAATCAAGACAAGAAACAGTCACTGAGAACCGCGTATAGGACGGTGAGGATCTGGAACTTGCTGCTGATGAGCCACGGCGAGATGCTCCGCTGGGTGCAGAGGCCGACGACGGCGACCTGGAGGAAGCTGAGCATGGACATGAGGGCGTTGCACGAGTAGACGTGCGGGTACTTTTTGGCGAGGCGGCCGTGGAGGAGGAACCAGCAGGAGAGGCAGACGCAGTTGCCCAGGATGGCCACGGTGCCCAGCGTCCACTTGCCGCGCGATCCCCCGGCCCCGTGCGGCAGCCGGTGAGAAGAATGGAGCGAAGAAGCCGCGTGGGTGAGGGCGGCGCCCTTGTAGAGGGTGAGCACCATGGCGCCGCCCAGGGAGACGAGCGTGCCCAGGAGCTTCGCCATGCCCGTCTTGGACTTGAGGTTCAGTGCTTCTGAGCGTGTTGCGACGGCGAGCAGGAAGGTGAGGACGGGGGCGATGTTGGAGAAGGCGGTGACGAAGGTGGCGGTGGTGTAGCGCAGGGCGACGAAGATCATGTACTGCCGCAGAGCTGCCCTGCAACAATAACTTCATCAATCAATCATTCATCAACCGCCACCTGTATGAGCGAGTGAGCAGTTACTGGTGGTATGTACCCGAGCGCCGCACTGACGAAGATGTAGGCGAAGATCTCCAGCGTCAGCTTTGGCCTCGACTTTCTGAACGAAATTCAGAAAATAGAATGTATCATCCTCCACTTGCTTTTCTTGAAAAGGAAAGGAAATGGATCGGGCGGAGGGAAATTAAAGAGAAACAGCAGCAAGCGACCTCTCTTTGAAGAAGGCTATTGGTGCGAGGAAGACGGAGGCCGTGAGCTGCTGCAGCGTGACGATCACAAGCGGGTTCATGCCGCCGTCCATGGCCACCTTGACCAGCGACACCATGACCGCCGCCGCCACGTTGAGGCAGAGCATGACGGCCACCGGCAGGCCGCCGCCGCCGCCGAGGCACGACGACCCCATCATCCCCGTCCGCAGCTAGCTGCGATGCTTGAGACAAGGATCCCACAGGCAGGTGCTGGAGGCAGATTTTTATAGTGTCGTCTTCGCCCGCCCGACCAGGCGATTCGATCGGCGGCCCTAGCTAGCTCTTCTTCTTGGCCTGGCGAGTGCCGAGAGACGGACGAACGCAAATGCTCAGCTCGAGCAAAGAAGCGAGAATCGTTTCAGGTACTGGGCCTCGTTTAGTTGCGCTCGTAAATTTTTTGAAATGAAATCTTTACACATTTGAAGTATTAAACATAGACTAATTACAAAACTAATTACATAACTTGTTTGTAAACTACGAGACGAATCTAATGAGTCTAATTAATTCATCATTAGAGCATGTGTACTGTAATAATTTAGTGTTTAATCATAGTCTAATTAGACTCATTAGATTCGTCTCGCAATTTACAAGCAAACTATGCAATTCGTTTTTTATTTCATTTAGATTTAATATTTCATGTATGTAAGATTCTCTTTCGATGTGATAGATTTGGAATTTTGAATTTTACAATTAAACAAAGACTAGGCCTTTTTCCTCTGACGAAAAGGATGGGCGAGATTGGGTACAGAAACCTATCTAATACTAGCTACTAGTACTACCTTAGCTCCCGGGTAGTGCCCGGGAACTGTGGCCCGTCTTTTGCATCTTTTTGTGTGTGGGCAATCATGCAGTCGCCATTGGGATTGCTTGCATTGGGCTGGCACACCCAGGCCAGTAACACAAGTGTGGCTGTGGCCACCCCCCCTCTTTCTTTCTCAAAGGCCTTTATTTGTCACTGTTTGGGATGCAATGCATGGTTTCAAATGTCCCTTTTCTTTTTGGGTTATCATCGATCTGCACAGTAACAGCAGTTAGCTTTGATGTATAGTAACTAGTAGTAGTACCCAGGTAACATAAACATCAGTGCAGTGCAGACATGCACAAGCATCTGTACTTGAGGCATATAAGAAGCATCTTGTGCTCGTGGAGCCGGAATAATGACGGGGAACCGAAATATATTAAAAAAAAGAAACTAGACTAGCAGTAACATTTACCGGAAAGCTAGCGTTTATTCGATCCCTTGTTGCAGCGTCACGGTGTCGGCGAAACATTAAATTAGAAGGTTTTCTGTGTGAGGTGAGGCAGGACTCGAGAGGGAGTCGTCAACCTCAAGGGGGTAGTAGTTTAGGAACTGTGGATTCAGATGAGGAGAGGTGAGAAAAGAATGGTACGAGTGGGGAGAGCAGCGCTCCCCTATTATTTTGTGACCTTGTATATATCCAGGAGTGGCTACCACTTTTATTTTGTGAGTGATTGAGGTAACCTGAAACAGAGAGAGAGAGAGAGAGAGAGAGAGAGAGAGAGAGAGAGAGAGAGAGAGAGAGAGATGAGGGCATGGGGCATTGCGGCTTTCCCTGGCCGGCTAGTGCATGAGAGAATCAATTCAACAATCGTCAGTCACTTGGCACAAACCACACCACATGCACCTGCTGCTGTTTTGCTGTCACTCAGTTAGTCAGTTGGGTTGGCAAATTGGCATGGAAAGGAAATGAAAGGGCGAGCCATCGACGGAGACACCATGGATCTGATGCTACAAGCGAACTCTCTTTAGCTGCGATTGCCAGAACGTCTTCGGTCCATGCTTAAATCGCTGTGTACTGTCAACTATCCTATCATTGATTGTATTGTTTTGGACTGGTAATAATTTGATTACTCATCGGTCTGATTAAGCAAGCAGTGCCATAATTTGATTTGTGTTCTTAAAGCAACTTCACTTTGACAGTTCGATTCATGAATGATAATCAACCCTCCTTCGCTATATCAATCCTCACCTTTCTGCTTGAATTCAGCTGCACTCTTCTGGTCCTGTTGTAGTTGTGTTCTCTGAATCTGATGGACAGTAAATTAAAACAGCTGAAATGTAGATTTAGCTATCTTATGCTGTATATGTTGAGCATATGCTGTATTGCTATATTATGCCAGAGTGATGAAAGCCTCACACAGAAAAACAACCTGACGTTTTCTTCAGACATGAAAACTTGCAAGGGTTACAGACTTACAGTAGATGTGCCGGCCAGCTCTTGCTACTTGTTCATGTTCAGATCAGATCCGATCGGATCGGATCGGATCGGATCGGATCGGATCCATGAGAGAGAGCGACAGATGATCAAAGGATTACCGCCCCTATATATCTTGGGAGGCATGCAACTGCAGCTAGCAAGGTTGTTTCAGTAGCCTGCCTAGCTCTACGTATAGAGTAGGTGATGTGTGCGCTAGCTAGTCCAGCACATGCATGGGCAAGTTTTCAAGTTTTCTCTTTCTCTTGTGTTGTGGGCATGATCAACAGTATGTGGGTGCTTCAGCCCGATCACAATTTTGCATCTGTATAAGAAGCAGAGGCTTTCTGTTGCAGTCTGAATCCGCTACTGTTCTCTGCACAACCACACCCGTTGCTCTTCTTTGGCAGCAACATCTATCATCTGAGATATCCTGATTAGACTCGACACACAGACAGCTTGGTGTGGAAGAACATGTGCTGTAGATTTGCTTTGCCCACTCCTAGTCCTATACGATGTGTAGCCTGCTCTGCTCTGTATTGGTATCGACCACCCTATAGATTCAGGATCAGGGCCACCTCGCACTATAGTAGTGTAGTGTCTACTCATTTTTTTTCTTCCAGCGAGACATGCATCAACCTTAGCTTGCTTGCTTTTCCCATGCTTCGCTGTACATCAAGTCATATGAACAGTCTTGCCAAACAAAAAGTCATATATATCAAGCCAGCAAAAGAAAAAGGTCATCATGTAGATTAGATGTGTACAGTATTAGTCTCCCCAAAGCACATAACCTTTTTGTACATGCTGATATTTATTTATTAGCATGGTTATTAAATTTTCTAAAAAGACAAGTAGTTTTATGTTTTCTTTTGCCTCAAGTTTAACTTTTTTTTATTTTCAAAATTACATGCAATGCCCCTCCACTCCATTTAAAATTATAGTTTTCTTTAGTGTCATAGGCCTTGTTTGGATGCGCGCTAGAATCCTAGCGCTAGAAGAGAATTTTTCCCGCATGAAGGACTGAATGAAGTTTATTTGCAAAATTTTTTTAGGGATGGGTGTAACTTTTGGCGACGAATCTAATGACGGCAATTAATCGATGATTTGCTACAGTGATGCTACAGTAATCATCCTCTAATCGCACGGTCAAAGGCCTCGTTAGATTTTTCAGGGTCACTAGCGCGGGAGTTCTAAAGTTGGTTTTATAAACTGATTTTATTTGACACCGTAATAAACAGTCAAAATGTCACTATTCACTAGCACGCTAGAAAACCAAACAAGGCCATAATATGTCAAACTTCTCTAGTTTTGAGTACGTTCATATAAAATATAATAGCATCTCTGCAATACGAAATTACTACGTGATCAAGACATATTTGATGGTGGATTCAATGAAACTAATTTGATGCTGTAGATGTTGATACCTTTTTTAATATAAATTTGATTATTTTCTTATTGCAAGTTACATTGGCAGGCCACAAGATTCAGCCCCTTCCCATAGCAAGAAAGCCCCTTTCCTGATGGGGGGCCTTTGCTCACCGGCCCACCCGTAGGATTTGAGGCCCATTACTCTGAGCAGAGGCCCAGGCCCAGGCAACCAAACCCTAAGAAGCCGCCGTGGATCCGACGGCGGGGATTGCCCGATCATCAAACTACAAAACCCTAAGGGTCCGACCTTGTTGTATAAAAGGCTACTCCTCTCCGCGCCGCCGTTCCTTCCTTCGAACACACAACACAAACCCTCCCCTCGCCTCCGCCGCCCCGCCGCCGCCGAGGAGGAGGAGGAGGAAGAAGCACAAGCGCCGGCCAAGATGAAGACCATTCTGGCGTCGGAGACGATGGACATCCCGGAGGAGGTGACGGTGAAGGTGGCCGCCAAGGTGGTGACGGTGGAGGGCCCCCGCGGGAAGCTCACCCGCAACTTCAAGCACCTCAACCTCGACTTCCAGCTGCAGGAGGGCGGCCGCAAGCTCAAGGTCGACGCCTGGTTCGGCACCCGCCGCACCATGGCCGCCATCCGCACAGCCATCTCCCACGTCCAGAACCTCATCACCGGCGTCACCAAGGGATACCGCTACAAGATGAGGTTCGTCTACGCCCACTTCCCCATCAACGCCTCCATCACCAACGCCAACACCGCCATCGAGATCAGGAACTTCCTGGGAGAGAAGAAGGTAATTGCTAACTAGTCCGTCGATCCATCTTTTAGATCTTTCATTCATTCCTGCGGCGGACCAGATCTGACGATGTCATGCCATGTGTTGCTCTAACTGGTTGGTTGCTCGGTCCTTCGATCATCCTCAGGTCCGGAAGGTGGACATGCTTGAGGGTGTGACCATCTTGCGCTCCGAGAAGGTCAAGGATGAGCTCATCCTCGACGGCAACGACATCGAGCTCGTCTCCCGCTCTGCCGCCCTCATCAACCAGGTGATCATCCCCTTTCTATCTTCCTCGTGCCGCGGTGCTCCGTGCTTTATTAGATGTACTTTGATTTGATGAAATAGGCCATGATAGCTGTGCTCTCTCCTGCTATATAGCTTTGTGATGAAACTACTGCTGTGGATGTAGCTAAAATTATAGGAATCAGGTGTTGCAGAGTTTCGTTCCAGTGCCTTGCTAGTTTTGGGCTTTGAAATAATGAAATGCGTATTCACAAAAGGCAGTTTTAAGTTTGTGTCACTAGTGCTCTCACAAGAAACTACTACTGCAGTCCCACATTTCTGAGATTTGTAAGTATCGATTATCCATGTTGAACAATTGTGGCTGCTGAATTTACGATTCATTGTTGTAAGGCTTCATGTCATCATGTGTTTGGTAGTAAGTAGTGCACACTTGATGGCCTAAAGACTCTTCAGGTTTTGTCTTAGTGCATCCTTGGATGGAAAATACCAAGTCACCTATTCAATAAATTCAGTGAGCTCTGTTATGCATGATGTGGTATTTTAGAACCAGTAAACAATGTTTTTTTTATCACATTATTACTACATGAAGCTGGTACAAGAACAGTCTGGACTTGTATCATGACTTTACTAGTATTGTTGATTGTTCTATAAATCACGCTATTACTGATGATTGCTGTCCAGTTTGTTCACGTTGCTGAATCAAGTTATATGTTTTTCAACAGAAATGCCATGTGAAGAACAAGGATATCAGAAAGTTCTTGGATGGCATCTACGTCAGTGACAAGGGTGCCATTAATGAGGAGCAGTGAGCTTCATTATCTGCCTAGTCATTAGTTAAAAATGCCTGGAGACGGTCCTCAAGTGCTGTTTCTGTATGCTGTGTTTCTATCATCCTTTGGGTTGAAATTTTCTGAGACTGAATTTTGTACTGGGTTAGGATGTGTTATGGAGCATGCTATCTTATCCTACATATCTTCGCTTCATCTCTGTTTTAACAGTCTGAACCTTGTTTTTCATCCCCTAAATATAGTTGACTGCAAGCATTCGTGGTTGAAACAAAGATGAGATTTTGTTAATCTGCATTTGTTTATTCACTCGCCACCTGCTAAGCTATTATGGACCTTTGCTCTGTTAAATCCACTTTGAAAAGGTCATCAAACCCAGGAAATGTTTGGCCCATTCTTTGTGAGATGGGCAAGAGCTCATGAAATTGGATGCTCTTGATGCTCTGGTGGAACACTTATAAGTAACTTTTGTTTCCAGTATTGTGCAAATTGGAAGGTGAGAGGTTTCATATTTCGTATGCATTTGATTCGTACTGACTTGGATGAATGTGTCCTAACAAACTTAAACTTCTTTCGCTGAATCTGATTATAACTCTATAAATCTCCATAGTAGTATGCGGTGCTTATAAGTCCAAAACTAACAAATGTGACCGGAAGCTGTGTCAGCCTGCCATGGCTAGCCTCGTCACATTCTTCTTAGCACGAACATGCCAAACTCGATGCCCAAGAAGGTGGCCACGGAGATTCCAAAGATGCCGACGAGGATGCCCGGCACAACGAGCGAGCTCCATCCTTTGGCCGTGGCCATGGCAGCCGCCGTGGTGGGCCAGCCAACGTTGGCGTTGGAGGCGATGAGCAGGGGCTTCCTCTCCAGCCCCATGAGCTTGCCGACGGCAAGCACGACGGCGGGGTGGATGGTCACCTGGAGCAGCGCGAAGGCGAAGACGCTGGGCGCCTTGGTGACGGCGTGATGACGTTGCCGTTGGCCCCGACGACGGCGAAGAAGAGCTGCATGAGGATGAGGGCCATGGTCTCGCCGGCCGGCGCGAGCTTGCCGAGCTGCCCGGGGAACGCCGTCGCCAGGAACACCACCAGCGCGGTGACGCAGGGCAGGGTGCCGCCCTGGAGGCCCAGCCGGCTGGTGATGGCCGACCCGGCCTTGCAGATGACGAAGGACAGCGCGATCGCCAGCCCGCCCGGTGAGCACCGAGAGGCGGCCGCCGTCCTCCTTGTGGCTGTCTGTGCCAGCCAGCATTCAGAGTCGAAATTCAGAGATACAGTAGCAGCAGGAGGAGCACAACAAACGTCTAACGGGGGCCGCTGCCTGTGAGTGGTGGTGTACCTACCTCTACCTTGACTAGCCGTCTTGGGTTCTGCCTGTATCTTTGATGCCAGGGAGAAGAGGGCCATGAAGTAGAGCGCCGAGATGAGGTTGTCTGCTGCGACGCCGGCGGCGAGAACAGATGGCGTGACGCCGAGAGCTTCAGAGATGGCAACGTAATTCACCGCTGTTGCAGTTGATGATCATGTGGTGAGTGAGATGATTGTGGAGTTGCAGCACACTAGTAGTATTACTTAGTGGGATTCAGTAAGAATGCAAGCAGTTACCTCCACCAATGTAGCTGCCCATGAGCGCGGCTGCGATCTTCCAGCTATCTTGGCCGATTACAGTTGCAACTACCGACAATTCAGACAAGCAGTAAACAGTGAGAAAACAGTTCGCATCATCTTGCGAGGCAAGAAAGAAACACCAAGCGAAGTGGGACAATTAACAAATCAAACTAGTATTATTCCTAGCTAATCCACCAGTGCTAGTGCTAGTGCTACTGCTACTGTGTGTGACAAATTGACACCAGATCCGATGAGGAAGGCCTTGAGGAGGTCGCCGGTGGTGCGTACGACGCGGCGGAGGTCGGCGCCGAGGAGCAGCAGCGGGACGGCGGCCGGCAGCAGGTACTCCATGACGGCGTCGTGCGCCGGCGCGCCGGGGGAGATGAGCCCCGCGGCCGTGGCTGCCAGGCCGGCCAGGATGCTGACCAGCGCCCCGCTGAGCGCGGCGCCCCACGGCATCTTCTCCTCGGACCTTGAGGCGTCATCGTTTCGTTTCGTCAGTATCATCTTCTTCCGGACATGAGCAGCAGTAATTAAGTGCTCGGTGCCGATACATACATACATACATACATACATACATACATACATACATACATACATACATACATACATACATACATACATACATACATACATACATACATACATACATACATACATACCTGTCCTTGTCACTTGATGAGCGTCCATCCATCCGTTCCACTAGTGTCCACCCAAGCTCACTGAGACACTAGGGCTGCTGCAAACTACAAGCCGGCCGGACTCTGCATCTGCCTTGTCACTTGGCGCCGGCCGCCAGATCCATTCTTGGCTTTGCTTTCTGCCTCTCTCTGTTTGCCTGCTTCCAAACGTTTGTTCGCCGGCGGTGCTGTGCACATCATCATCTCACATGTTTTTTTGTGTTTTCCCTTCATCCTTTCTCTTCTGTTGACGCGTCGTGTCCTTTTCATCCTGATTAGCAGAGCAGCAGTTGATGATTAAACGACCGATGAAACATGGCATAATGATGCAGCAGTATTGTGGCATCCGTCGCTTTGTATGAATGAAGACCAGAAACACGGCATCCCAGCATCATGCGTGCTTATACAAATTCCTCGTTGATCCTGGGAGACAGCCGTCCATGAATGAACGGGCGAATCCCAGAAAATGACGTGGTACTAGAACAGAGGACCAGCTGTCCAGGAAACTTCAGAGTGCAGGACCTTCAGCAGTCAAGGCCAATCAGCACCCTCTCACAGTCACAGGTAGGACTGCAACTGCCACAAAAAGAAGAAAAAAACCGTGGCACAACTAATGCAAATGATTAGCATGCCAAGATTGAGACATGCCTACGAGCCTTGCCTTGAAATGCTTGTCTTGTTCAGCGGCGAAAATACTCGGATTTGGCGACATGACAGGTTGGAACAAATTCTCGGTTCTTCGCAAGTTTGAGTTGAGATACACGCACATGACATCACAGGTGGCAAATGTCCTTGTGTCTAGCAGTGTTTATTCTGGTTTTGGACCTCAATCAGCTGCACAACAAGCCTCAACTGCACAAGGAACAGATATTCAGGGCATGGAGACATGCCAGGTTGTCAACAATTCTTTGCGTTTGGGATACACATACATGACATCACAGGCAGGTGCCAAATGGCGCAACTGACGAGCCAATCATTTGCCCTTCAGAAGATGCATACGTGTCTGCTCCAAGGGACACGTATGGACAACGCCAAGTCAAAGATTTGCAGATTCTCACATACACAGACAAACAGCACAATCATGACTCAAACATACATACATACCGGCAGAGTTTTATCATACCTACAGACACTGCAAGATTATTATAAGGAACAGCATTCTGTTGATGCTACACACAAACAAAGAATTCAGCTGTCATGTCTTGTATTCAGATATAAACTCCTCGAGGTCTATAAATAGATCACAGGAACAAAGATCAAGCATAGTGCAACCAAGCTCTCTAATATCTCACGCTACACTATTTGCTTCAAACTCTCCAGCAAAAAAGCACCTCATTCACTTCAACAAGATGGCCGAGAAAGGAAGCGCCGCTCATCTCATCACAGTTTACAGGGCTGAGAGGCAAAGGAGAGTTCGCCCGCTGCCACGGCGTGGACAGATTAAGCTCAAGATAGCGCATATTGTGGTGCACTCCATCGCATCTGCGCTTCTCAGGACCTTTTCACAGCTCCAGGTTCTCGATCAGAAATGAATGTGGCAAATTGTTAAGTTAGTTTCCTCTGTAGATTGCTCTCTGTGTAATATGTTTATCGGAAAAACGGCAGTATGTAGAGGTTGCTCCTCTCTCTGCATGTAATGGTGCGAGCTTCATGAATGATCCCGTGGTCCATTATTCTCACTTTTCATGTCCTGCTCCTGTGTTGCATCTTTAACTTGTCGGTCAGCATTGTCATCTGGTTCTGATTCACAATCAGAGCATTCGCTATCTGAACTATCTACACTGGCTAGACTCTTTGATGGCTTCATACTCATACCGACGATACTTCTGATCCATGTCCCCTCAAAAAGTGGATTTCTTGTTGAGGTTGACCCACCCGTATCCTCCGCATTCGATGAGCTGCTTGACGATGTGCCAGTCAGAAATGCTGAGGCCACTTTGCATGCAGTCACGATTTCCTTTTTTGCTTGTTTCAGCTGAGTGGAAAATAAAACATCGATCAAATTCAATGTGCCAGCCAATAAAACAACTACTTTTATTCAGGACAGTACTGCCAATGGATAAGGATTC
This sequence comes from Panicum virgatum, assembly GCF_016808335.1. Lineage (NCBI taxonomy): Eukaryota > Viridiplantae > Streptophyta > Magnoliopsida > Poales > Poaceae > Panicum > Panicum virgatum. The sequence goes on along the minus strand of NC_053139.1, from coordinate 452,463 downwards.
TGCAATTTTTGGAAATACCAGCATACATTTCTTCAGATACTTAAGAAATACATTTTCAACATGATTTGGTAGAAACACACAGTTTTCTTTTAGATTCCCTATTTGCTATGTCCCTGCAGATAGCATGCAAATGCATTTTCGGGTGGTTCTTCGTGGGTTCATTTGTTTCAGTTTGATTAACATGATTTTAGAATTTAGTTGCTATTGAGTTTTCCAAGAGTGAGACACTGAAAAATAAATCTAGAAGATACACTTTACTTTGAGGGGAAATATATCAAACTCTATTGGTATAAAACTTGATGACAAAATTTCAAGAGAAAGCAGAAAATTAGCAGAAAATACCAGAACGTATACCTTCACCGCTGTAGTTTCAGCAACCTCTAGAGCAGCATCACCCGCATTTGCAAAGCGATTGATCCAACCTGCACATAATCCATCAGTCTCGAGTTGTAATGAAGTTTATTTTTTTTTTAAAAAAAAACATGATGCGGTTTCAGTTGAAACTAAAAGGAAGTTTGGATTTTAGCAGCCTGTACAGACAAGAAATGACCAAATAATTTTGGTTATGTACCAAACAGTAAGAAGTTGAAAGTACCTGGAAGTTTCGGCACTTCAAGCTTTTCACACAAGGTATTACAGAAGTGATTGCAATTTCTCGACAGGAGTTCATATGACTGTCCAGGCCACTCCCAGCTCAGTTCCCTTAGTATCTGATTCACTTTCAGAATACAGCAGTTTGTCTTCCCCAGAACTATGGACTCGCGATAAGTGTACATAGGATTTTTGCATGGGGGGCAGCTAAAAACCCCAGTGCCACGTTCGCAGTAGCCAAACGACCATTCTTCATCCCCGTAGACCTGTTAGTTGAGATGCTCAGGAGTTAATCAGGAATTCAGGGCTCATCTGACTAATAGAGTCTCAACAACAAGCATGAACATGAATACTCGGTAGCTAGAAATCCCATTGGAAATTTAGTCAGCACCATAATGGATGGCCTGTTTGGTAGGATGCATCAGTAAAATGTCATTATAGAGAGAAGGGAACCTTGCAATCAGTGTTTCCATTCTAGAGGGCCAGGAGGTAAGCCATTTCAGAAAAGCAGGAGAATGGTTGTATAAGAGTGCTTTTGCACAATTCGTTGCATCGTTGTTAAGCCAACACATAGTTATCTCTTTACCACAGGGCCGCATCTGCATTCAACCCTACTGATTTATGAAGTATCCAATTACCACTGAGATAACAGTTTCAGGTTCACTCTCTTCAAGGTGCAGGGTATCAAGCAAATTGGTGGCTACCAGTTACAGATATATTCAGTTCCTACTCTTGTCCTATCCAGTGACAAAACAAGCTAATTTCTTCAAACCATTAAGCTCATAATAAACCCAATGTGTACCACAACATTGAATTAAGATCTGAATATATATATATATATATATATATATATATATATATATATATATATATATATATATATATATATATATATATATATATATATATATATATCTCATCAGCCAGCGCCCCATATAAAAGAACCGATTTTTATCTTTCTAGAAGAGGAACCCGCTGCCATCAAGATCCAATCAATCTTTGGGGGCGCTGCGGAATCCCAAGAAGAGAAAGGATGAGGAGGGAATGAATTGGGAGCAATGGATGATGATGACCTGGATTGCGGTGTGGAAGATGCCACCGAGGCCGATGGCGTCCTTGAAGAAGCGGTTGATGTGGAGCACGGTGGTGTCGGAGCCGGCGTTGGCGACGTCGTAGACGTGGGCGACCACATCCTGGCCCATCCCCGGTGCGGCGCCTCGCCGCCGGAGATCACTTTTCGCCGGAGCGGATAACGGACCTGTGTGACGATCACGGAATGCGCCCGGGCAAGCCTGCACTTTTTGGTGGCGTCTTTCTGTTTTACGTTTTCGTTTTCGTTTCTTTTTCCGAGACCCTTTTTTTCCTCGCTCTGTTTGTTGCAGCTCCTAGTACTACTGTAGTACTCCAATATAAGCACTTCTAGGTTTAGTCCAAGATAAATTTGTTCAGTTTTAACTAATCAATATATTTGTATATATAAGCACTTCTAGGTTTAGTCCAAGATAAATTTGTTCAGTTTTAACTAATCAATATATTTGTATAGCTTTCTGCAGTAGAAATGTATTGGCATATGTGCTAGTAATTTATAAAAAATTTATAAGATAAAAATAATATTACTAGATTTGTTATGAAAGAAATTGTCATAATATATAAGTGTTTATATTTAAAATAATTCATTTATAAGAACATTGATGATTAAAGTTGAACAAATTTAACTTTGACCAAACCTAGAAATTAATGTTTATATTTTTTTCGCAACCGTGCCTAAGCACGTTTTTCATTAAGAGAATAAAAAATAATGTTTACAAGAGGGATTGGTTCCGGAGAGATGAAACTAACCCTGACTCAAAGCACTGAACACGATTACACGGCTAACAATTCGCGACCTGATGGTAACCCAAGAACCGGAAAGCCCACCTCAAGATGCCTAAAACTCGCGAGAGACCATGCTTTGATCTCATCCAAAACACAGCATTGTCAATCGTGCGAACGCAACAGTCGAAAGTTCTATCATTGCGCTCTTTCCAGATGATTCAGCACACCAAAATGACTAGAGAATCAAAGCCTCTTCTATCCGTCTGGGATTTGCTTCCGTGCATCTGTCCACCATGAAGGAAAATTGAATGTCAATGTGCTGGGCGTAACACGATCCCACCCAAAATTACGCAAAATCTTGAACCAAATCTCCCGGGAGAATGGGCAAGTAGTTAGAAGATGATCAATGGTTTCCGACGACTGGGCACATAGCACAAACAAGTCATCATCCTGCAGGCCATGTCGCTTGCGCCGTGCAACAGTCCAACATCTATTGTGAAGCACAAGCCAAATGAAGAATTTGCACTTTCCCGGAGCATGTGTTTTGCGAAGTACTTTAGCCCCCTCAATCGGGTGTTGTCCATTGAAAAAGGCCAAGTACGCTGAGGCAGTAGAGAATGTCTTGTCGGACGTCCACTTCCAACAAATCCTATCCTCTTGATTCTCTAGTAAATGAGTGTTACGTACTCGATCTCAGATTTGGAGGTACTGTAAGAGTACTTGCACGGTAAGTGCTCCCAAAATGTCCTGAATCCACTAGTCACCTTGTAGCGCCTCGGCTACCGTTCTTTTCTTTTTAACTCGGGCTCCGACTCCGACTGCATTGCAAAGGCATGGTGCCAACTCGGGTATGGAATGACCCTCGAGCCAACGATCTGACCAGAATAACGCCTTGTGTCCATTCCCAAGCTCAGCATATATGGAGGACTGAAACATTGTATCAACCTCAAACTCACGTTCGATGGGAAGCTCATGCCACGACCTCTGATTCTCGGTTCGTTGCAACCAAAGCCATCTCATGCGTAGGGCAAAGGGAGCGATTTGCTTGTAGCGGTTTGCACATTGTGCATTGGAAACTCTGCACTTTGCACTAAAAAGAATAAGATTGGGCCTAAGCCTAATGACGGCAAAGGCAGAGGCATGCCCATGATGCCTTGATTGGGTACGTCGGCGATGGATGTGTGTGCGGATGCCACGTACGCACTGCCTCTCCACTGCTAGAAAGGAAATGGAAGTCAAGAAAGAAAAGGGAAATGCAAGGATCTGTCGATGCAAAAGTGCACCTGATGATACAGTATATATATTGTGATGGAGGATGGAGTGCAGGTCACAGTTGAACAACTAACTCGATCGTCGTGGTGTGGGGATGGATTGGATATGCATGATAGAAAGGCCGGTTAATTGGTTTGGCTTCCCGCCACCTTCATCAATGCCATTTGCCACTGCCACTGAATGCCGCCACTTAGCTTGCTTTACATTTCGGCTCTTCTTTTTTTTTTAAAAAAGAACTTGCTTTGTCTTGTGATGCATTGGGTCGTTCAAACTTCAAAGAGTAAATGTTGTGAATGGGATATCCCCAACCCAACCTTGCTACTTGCTAGCTGTAGATGTACATATATTCACCACAAATTAAAAGCCTATGGATGGACCTTGAAGCTAAATAATACTATACTATCTGAAAATTAAAGAAGAACATTTAGGTTAGTTGTTCCTCTGGTACTCCTGATTGTCAAGTAATTGGTTACTTGATGTATGTATGGAACAAATTCAATTTAAATCGTGTGACTAATATAATTAAGCTAAGCCCTCGATTCTTATTAGGTTTCTTGTGGTGAAACCGTGAAACCCTCACGTCTCTATATCTTCGTTCCAATAAATTTTTAGGTCTAGCGAACCTGCCCACATCTCGTCCATAGCTCCATGCTACTCACGTTATCCTCGTCCAGAGTTAGGGCATGTAACAGTGGACTCCACGCCGCTATTATGCACGACGGCATGAGCTAGCAACCTTGTCACATAGTTCATGCATCCTATAATTAATTGCTTTTTAATTATTTCTGAGTAAAATGCACTGTAGGTCCTTAAACTAGTTGAGTTGTTCTGTTCAGGTCCATGAACTTTAAAAATATATTTTTAGGTCTAGAATTTATTTAAGTGAGTCACATGAGGCCCAAAACTTGCCACGCCATCGCCCGCATCCGACGTGGACGTGCCACGGTGGCACCTGGCCCGGTGAGCACGAGCGCGCCGCCGGGCAGAGCTCCCCTGCGCCCGCGCCCGTGGCGGCCGGCCGGAGCTCCCTCGCGCGTACCGGCGGCCGAGCCAAGCTTGCCTTTGCCTGCACCTGCGGCGGCCGGGGCGCAGCTGCCCTCCACGCGCACCCATGGCGGCTAGGGCGGAGCTCCCCAGGAGCGCGCTCGCGCCGGCCAGGCGGAGCTTGCCTGCGCCCACGGCAGACGTGGCGGAGCTCCACGGCACGCACGCTCGCGGCTGCCGGGCAGAGCTCGTTTGCGCCTGAGCCCGTGGCGGCCGGCCGGAGCTCCCCCGCGCACACCGGCGGCCGAGCCGAGCTCCCTCGCGCGCGCTCGCAGCCTCGCCGTCCTCTTGGACGTCGGCGTCTCCATCAACCTCGGCCTTGCTCGCGCACGCCATGCTGTTTTAACCCCGCCGCCGGCTATCCTCTCCAATTTCCCTCTCTCTGCCACCGTCGCACAACTCCACCGCGCCGGCATAATCCAGCCACTCCGTTCACCCTCCATCCAAATTGGCTGTGTCAATGTGTTCGCCTCATCCTTGTGCACCTCTTGCACCGCTCAATTGCGCCCTGCAGTACCGGAGCCGCTCACCCGCCCCGTTCTTCCTCGCGGCCGGCCGGCGCACCGCCGCGGACCGCCTTGCCGTGACCAGCTTTCTCCGGCCACGTTCTCTTCCTCCTTGCTTTTGTCTCATACTCGCCTTGATGACGTAGTGCTCTCTGGCTTGACCGTTGGTCGATTTGTGCAGCAGGTTGGCCGGAACACGAAGCTCGTCGACGTTAAGCTTTCCACCGCCGCCTTCGTCGTGGTCGACCGTGCTCGAGTCGATTTGGGGCCCTACTGTCGTGCTGTGCATGCTCGTGCCGTTTGCGTGGTCAATTTGAGGCCGGCGGGTCCTTGGTGCCGTACGGAGGGGGAGCCGGCGAGGTGCTCGGAGCAGAGCGTCCTCATGGCTCGCCAGGGCCGCTGCGAGGGAGGAGGAAGGGGGCGGTGCCACGGCCGGAGCCGAGCCGGGGCCGCTGCGAGGGAGGAGGAAAAGGGCGGCGCGCGGTCTTCCAGGAGTTCTGCTCCGCTGCGAGGCCCCTGCTCCGCTGCGCTTGGGATCGGACGAGCTTGAACTCAGCGGCACGGCGCCTCGCTCGGCTCGCTCGCGGCTACCCCTGCTCCTTCCCCACCTCCTCCCACTCGCATGCGCGCCGCTGCTCCGCGGCCTCCGCGCGCCGCCGCCTGGATGTTGCAGGCCGCGCCACTTCCCGCCGCGGAACGCCGGAGCCCCGCGCGGCGTGGAGCCCAGCTTGCCCCTGACCGCGCGCGCCGCTCCGCCTGTCCCGCCCACGACCGCCGCGCAGCAAGGGAAGGGGGGCCAGGTGCCAGGTTGACGCACGCCTCGCGTTCGCGTGGACCAGCGAGGGCGCCCTGTAGCTGCCACCGCACGTCCACGTCGGATGCGGGCGATGGCGTGGCAAGTTTGGACCTCAAGCGACTCACTTAAATAGATCTTGGACCTAAAAATGTATTTTCAAAGTTTATGGACCTGGACAGAACAGCTCAACTAGTTTAAGGACCTACAGTGCATTTTACTCATTATTTATTTACACTGTTTGTTGTACATGCATGTCATGTGCATTGTCAGCGATGATGTATAGACCGATCGATGATGTGCACGAGCAATAAGCTGCCAACCATGCCATTTGCCACTGCCACTGAATGCTGAGGATATGTAACCGTGGACTCCACGCCGCTATTGCGCATGAGCTAGCAACCTTAGCTTGTCACAGAGTTTGATTTAGCAACACCCATTCCCTCCTTCCAAACATGAAAACCAGAACCATGAACTCTCACTCCCCGTCCGTCCCTCTTCAATTCATTCCAGGAGACCGGGGCTGGCACTTCATCGTCTTTGCCAGGTGACGTTTGTGCTGCCCTTTCTTCTGCTCTTGGATATGGAGGTACCTGTTGGTTCTGTGGATGGCGGCCGGCTTGATCTGTGTCTTTTTTTCCTCAGCGGCGGTGGTCGTCGGTGGCGACGCCAGATTTGGGAGCTGGATGGATTGGGACGCGTTCCCGGTCGATGGAGGACCGCCGTTGGCTTAATCCCATCTTCGATGATGGGTGTCAGTTTCGACTCCACTCAAAGCCTGTGTGCGATGGGATTCGTCCAGCTCGAGGTGTTACTCGGCTTCTTCAGTGGCGGCGATGGTCGCCGGCGACAATGTCAAGCACTGAGGTTTCACGAAGGTGCCAGGGACCTTTATGTAATTTTTCTTTTGTTTGGGCATCTTTGTGAAGTTGGGTTAGGACAGGTGGCTCCGTATATCCATCGTATGTGTCTGTATTTGTACTCCATGATGTATGTTTTCCTTATCTGAAATACAGATATGTATTATCAAAAAAAACACCAAGCACACTGACTTGTCAGTTGTCACAAACAAATGTGGAATGTGGGCCTCCCACGCATCCCACTCCGGTCACAACCAGGGTTTTATTTCCTGACCGGTAACCGGTAACCGCCGGGCTCCGGTTCCGGTTTACCGGACCGGTTTGACCGGTTACCGGTCGGAACCGGTGGAATTCAAATTTGAATTTAAAAGGCGCAGTTCAACCGGTTCGTACCGGTATACCGGCCGGTTTGACCGGTTTACCGGCCGGGTTGACTGGTAACCGGCCGGTTTGCCTGGTAACCGGTCAAATTCAAAATTTTTTTTTGGTTTAAATTTAAATGCCCGCAAAGTATACTAAATAAATGTTTGTATAACATATTTTAGTCTAAATGAACCCTCCAACCCTCTTTTGTACTACTTTTACTTTGTATTTGTATACTTTTGTATGCACGTTTTTTTTGTTTAACTTCAAATCCCCGCAAACTATACTAAATGAATGAATTTTGAGAAAAATCGACACCATTAGATTCGTCGCACCTTGAAGTATTTTTAGGAATTTTTTGGGAATTTTTTATTTTTTTGAATTTAAATTTAAATTTTGAATTTGGGCCGGTTTGGTACCGGCCCAAACCAGAACCGGACCGGTTCCCACCGGTTAGGGAAACCCTGGTCACAACTAGCTTCTTCAGATCCAGGACCCACAAATGTGACCGCAGACATGGCATGGAGGAGGGCAACAATACAAGAGGCATGGTCGGAGGACGAGGAAGAAGATGAGGCTCAAAGTATGAAGTGGCATGAGATTTGGGATGGTGGCGGCAATGGCATTAGGCATATCTCCAAAAGATTATTCATCCCTCTTCTTAATACCAAAAAATTAATGTTTTGGTGATGGAGGTGCTCCAGTAAATTACCAATCCTCATTACCTATAAATTTTCCCTCTATCTTTTTTTTTGGTGATTGGATTTTGATAGCCTACATAAAACACAAAAATAATTATTAATAATGGAGAGAGAATTTATTTTGGATACGAGGTATGAGTAATCTGTTTGGGATGATCGGATCGGAGGGTCTGCTACATACGCGTGCATGCGGCGACCGCCCGGCAAAAAGGCAATGAAAACGACCGCAGACATGGCATGGAGGAGGGCGACAATACAAGAGGCAGGGTCGGAGGATGAGGAAGAAGATGAGGCTCAAAGTATGAAGTGGCATGAGATTTGGGACGGTGGCGGCAATGGCATTAGGCATATCTCCAACAAATTATTCATCCATCTTCCTAATACCAAAAAATTAATGTTTTGGTGATGGAGGTGCTCCAGTAGATTACCAATCCTCATTATCTATAAATTTTTCCTCTATCTTTTTTTTTGATGATTGGATTTTGATAGTCTGCATAAAACACAAAAATATTTATTAATAATGGAGAGAATTTATTTTGGATACGAGGTATGAGTAAATTCTATTGGAGGATCAGATCGGAGGGTCTGCTACATACGTGTGCATGCGGCGACCGCCCGGCAAAAAGGCAATGAAAACGACCACAGACATGGCATGGAGGAGGGCGACAATACAAGAGGCAGGGTCGGAGGACGAGGAAGAAGATGAGGCTCAAAGTATGAAGTGGCATGAGATTTGGGACGGTGGCGGCAATGGCATTAGGCATATCTCCAACAGATTATTCATCCCTCTTCCTAATACCAAAAAATTAATGTTTTGGTGATGGAGGTGCTCCAATAGATTACCAATCCTCATTATCTATAAATTTTTCCTCTATCTTTTTTTTGGTGATTGGATTTTGATAGTCTGCATAAAACACAAAAATAATTATTAATAATGGAGAGAATTTATTTTGGATACGAGGTATGAATAATTTGTTTGGGATGCTCTGGTTTCTAATTCTATTGGAGGATCGGATCGGAGGGTCTGCTACATACGCGTGCATGCGGCGACCGCCCGGCAAAAAGGCAATGAAAACGACCCAGCACTCGTCCCGGCCCTTGGATCGGCCCCTCTCAGCAGCAGCGGCGGCGGAAAGTAGTAGTGAGTGGTGTGTGTCTCTCTCTCTCTCTGGCCCAGCAGGCCACTAACTGAGTGAGATCTAATCCAAGGTACTCCTATGGATTATGGAATAGCAGGCAGGCTGCAGCTGCTGCGGCCGGCTGCCAGACCACCGACCCACCCACTGTTCAATAAATAATCAATCAAACTGAAGCATGCGCGGGCAGGCAGCTGGATTCAATGCAACTCTCTCTTTTGTTGCAGACTGCCTTCCCTCACCTCAACTAGTAGTATCTTGTAAATGAAACATCTTGGACTCGTCTTGTACACACAAAATCAGCTTCATCCGGTCCGGTCTCAAATGGTGATTCAGTCAGTATACACACGATCGAGTCCAGTACAGCATGTGCAGTGCAATCCAAGGTGAAAGAAAAAAAAATGCATGCTTTCTTTCCTGGCGTGCGTAATGTGAAGGCCGAAATTAAAGCAGATTGCAGTGGATGACTCACTAGTGAAGTGAGTGATTCAGATTCAGTGGGTCTGCCTGGCCTGGCCTGCCAATCAATAATTCAGAAGCATGCATCTCAGCACTAGCCAGCCGCCCGTGACCCATTCCATTCCATCCAACCAATGCAATGCATGCAGCCACGACAAAACCAAAACAAAACTAGCTAGCTAGGTGCCCGTGATGTCTGACGACTGTGGGGGTGGGGGGACACCAACACGAGCACGAAGAACTGGTGATGCCATTGCCATCGACTGTGTCGCTTGCATATATATGATCCAATTTATGTGGGTCACTCGCTCAATGTATAGCAAGTAATCCACACCATTTCTTCTTCCACCCTCCTGCAAATCCCAATGTTTTCTGAGTCACTAGTTTTCAGCAATACATAGGAGTATGTACTACTAGTCTGTCCTCGTTTGTACCTAGAGTACTTACTAAATAAAAGAGCTCTAGATTTGAGAAATTAACAACGGAGAAGAAAATTACCGCTCCACTTCTTGGTAACCGATCGATACAGCTTTAATTAATAGCCACCTTAACTGACAAGAATATGACAAATTAAGGCGACAAATAAAACAGTCTCACAGCAAAGCAGCAGGATTCCTCTTGTGCCCCTTAATTTCATAGTATATTATATACTCGGGTTCCTTTTCACAAAAGTAAACATTTGGAAATTCAGTTACCATGCTAAAATAAACTACTACTACTAATAGGCCTGAACGGTACAGTGTCAGTGATTCAATGCTAACCTAGGAATAGAGAAACCGGAAAAGGACACTAGGCCGGTAGAAAGCTAGTGATTGTCTGATTCAATGCTACGTGATTCAGGCAACTGAACACAAGTCTGTAAGAAATTGTGTACTGCTGCTGCTGTAATCGGACAATCAGAAGGACAGTTGCAGATGCAATCCTCCCCCCAAATCAGTGCTATAGAAAAGGAGCTACAGTACTCAACAAGGTACACAAAAGAGAATGCAGGAAAAGTTGGTTGTGGATCAGATCATTTATTTGGTTAGTAATAATGAATGAAGGAACTAGTATAGTAGTGCCCAACAGTGCAGAGAGGAGTCCTATAAATTGGGCGCCGCTCCAGCCGCTACATCCAATCCACTCCCTCTTTTCTCTCTTGTGACCTCACGGGTCACTAGAGGCCACTGCGCGCGGTTACCAGCGCCGAGCTGCAGCAGCAATGGCGTCGCCGATGCTAAATGCATCTCCACTCCTCCAGGTACCAGCTCTCCTCCAATCCTTCATTGCTGCGTCTTGCAAGTCGCTGCTGCGGCTGCGGGTTTCTTCTTCTTCTTCTTTTCCTGCACGGTTCCTACTATCATTCATGGCTGTACACCTGTACTGAGGGCAAATCTCTCTGTCCGGTCGAATAGCTTGTAGGTGCGGATGAGCGGATTCATCCAGTTTTTTTTTAAAGAAAAGTAAGGATATATCCAGTTCTGTTCCGCTCTCTTTTTGGCTTGCAACTTGAACATGCCCACCTTCTGGATGGGATGGCGCACTGAAACTGAAATGTGCCTCTCTTTTCTTTCTTTGTTTCTTTTTTGTTTGCTCAAGAATAATGTTCTTTAGGTGTTGCAACAATTTCGCCTGAACAGGGCAACTTGTGCATCATGCTGACCAAATGTGCCATTTCCTCTCTCGGATTGCAAACTACTAGATGGTGCTATTGTCGCACGCACCGCAAATTTTTCTTTTTTCTATTTACTTGTCTGTTTCCCCAGGCTATTATTCATACAGCAGTTGAGAATCTCCGAGCGTTTTCCTTCCATCAAAGTCTGCGATTTGCCATCTTTTACGCCATAGAGATAGAGATAATTATCTCTCTGTTTTTTTTCCCGGCGAATCAAACTCCATAAATTAAATTAAATTTCCCGATGTAGAAAATTCCTCCTGTATCTGTATGACAGCCACCACACTAGATAACAATAGGCAATGTTTGTGAGCAAGCACAGTTGGTATGCGTCCTCCTGGTGGCCGCGTCGTCGACGGTGGCCGGGCGCCACCACTACTCCCCAGCAGCGTCCAGGAGCGAGCAAAGCACGTACCTGTCGCCCAACTGCCGGGCGCACACGGCGTCGCTGGCGGACTTCGGCGCCGTGGGCGACGGCACGACGTCCAACACGGCGGCATTCCGTTCGGCGGTGGACCACCTGTCGCAGTACTCCGGCGAGGGCGGCGCCATGCTGTACGTGCCGGCGGGGAAGTGGCTGACGGGGCCCTTCAACCTGACGAGCCACTTCACGCTCTTCCTGCACAGCGACGCCGTCATCCTGGGATCGCAGGTAAGTTACTTGCTTTCAGGTATCTTCATTAATTCAGTTGTCAAACAAAACAAAACAAAACAAAACAAAGCAAAGCAAACAGGATATCGGCGAGTGGCCGGTGATCGACCCCCTCCCTTCGTACGGGCGAGGCCGGGACAAGGCCGGCGGTCGGTACGCGAGCCTGATCGGCGGGTCGAACCTGACGGACGTGGTGGTCACCGGCGACAATGGCACGATCGACGGGCAGGGCGCGGTGTGGTGGTCCAAGTTCCGCAGCAACAAGCTCAAGTACACGCGGGGTTACCTGATCGAGGTGCTGTGGTCGGACACGGTGGTGGTGGCCAACGTGACGCTGCTCAACTCGCCGGCGTGGAACATCCACCCGGTGTACAGCCGCAACATCGTGGTGCAGGGCGTCACGATCCTGGCGCCGACGCGGTCCCCCAACACGGACGGCATCAACCCGGACTCGTGCGCCCACGTCCGCATCCAGGACTGCTACGTCGTCTCCGGCGACGACTGCGTGGCCATCAAGAGCGGCTGGGACGAGTACGGCATCCGGGTCGGCATGCCCAGCGAGCACATCGTCGTCCGCCGCCTCACCTGCGTGTCGCCCACCAGCGCCGTCATCGCGCTCGGCAGCGAGATGTCGGGCGGCATCCGGGACGTGCGCGCCGAGGACATCGCCGCCGTCGACTCCGAGTCGGGCGTGCGGATCAAGACCGCCGTGGGGCGGGGCGCCTACGTGCGCGACGTGTTCGTGCGGCGGATGACGCTCCAGACCATGAAGTGGGTGTTCTGGATGACGGGCAACTACAAGTCCCACCCGGACGACGGCTTCGACCCGAGCGCGGTGCCCTTGGTGGAGGGCATCAGCTACCAGGACGTGGTGGCGACGGGGGTGTACAAGGCGGCGGCGCGCCTCGAGGGCATCCAGGGCGCGCCCTTCCGGGGCATCTGCCTCGCCAACGTCACGGCCGAGCTCGACAAATCGAAGAAGTACCCCTGGACCTGCACCGACGTCGAGGGCGTGTCGGCCAACGTCACCCCGCCGCCGTGCGACGCGCTGCAGCAGAGCGGCGGCGGCGACGTCGCCGGCGGCTGCCCCTTCCCGACGGACACGCTGCCCATCGACCAGCTCACCCTGCAGCACTGCGCCTACGACGTCCCAAGCAGCAGCAACTAGCTGCTGCTGCTACTACTACTAGTCTGATCTGAAAACAATTACTTACTGTAATAAGGAAACAGGAAAGGACCGTGCCGTGCGTGTGCTAGTTGAATTTCCCTCCTCATACAGTCATACTCTCTGTACTAATCAAAAGATTAAGGAGGCTGCTGCCCTGGCCGGCCCTGCAAGTTGTACTATGTTCGTCTCAGTTTGTTGCTACTTACTAGCTCTGCCCGAAAATCAGAATGTTGCATGTCTCAAATCTGACAAAGCAAGAAAGATGTGTGCGTATTGTATGGTGACCTCTGAATTTTTCGAAAAAAAAAATGTAGACCTCTGAATTCAGTCAGAACGGAATCCAAACCCAAGACAGACATAATTCCCCAAATATTAGGGGTCACACGAGTGACTAGCGGTCAAACCATCACACAAGACCCAATAACTATTTTTGTGACCCTGCAGGTGTCTAGCTATCAGAACATAAGGTTATGTGTGCATTTTGTGTGTTTATCCTTGTTTGATAGTCAAATTTTTTTCAGTACAATTTAGGGGCATATGTGTAATTATGCAAAATTACTAGCCCCTGTTTGCAAAAAGTTTGACCTAGGGAGTAATTCTAAATTTTTGAAGGGCTTTCTTGAAAATATGCAAGTAATCATGATTTTGGCAGCTTTATGGCATTTAAGTCCAAAATTGTGATAAATTTGCTATCAAAAAAGTATTTTTCTTTTATTAAATAGAGTTCATTTGAAATTTTGAAAATATTTCAAAATCCTTTGATCTAGTGAAAATTTGCACAACATGAAAGTTGCAGGTCTTAAAAAACTGAACAACTTTTATTTTGGGCACTTTTTCATTTGAGCCCTAGATCCGCGAGAAAATTTTAGTTTAAAGTTAGCCCCTTACACTTTTCACTATTTGCAAAATGGCCCCTCCTACCCTTCTTCCACCTCCGACATCGTCGGAGCCTCTGCTACGCCGCCGCCATCGGTTCCCTGCCGCGGTTTGACCCTGCGCCGCTGACTGGAGTGACACTCGGCCTCCCTAAGCCTCTCCTGACCCCACTCCAACCCTCGCAGGCGCCTCCCCTTTCTTCCACGCACGCGGCCCAGCTCGCCACCGTTGGTTCCCTTCTCCGGCGAGCTCGAAACTACGGCACCACCCCCAGTTCCGCCTCCCCGGACCGCCTCGCTGCCTCCACGCGCCGCGCACAGGATCCCGCCGCCTCGCCCTGGGCACGAAAAACCGAGAACCGAGGACCGAATCGAAAAAACCGAGAACCGAAGCCGAACCGAAGCGAAACCGAGAATTTCGGTTCCCATTCAGTTCCAGGTTCTCAGGAACCGAATTTACTCGGTTAATTCGGTTCGGTTCTCGGTTAAACCGAAAGAACCGAAATTAATACACAACCAAACATTCATCCCATCAAGCCCAGTAGCAAAACCTAAGCCCAATAGCAAACCCCGCGACCAGCGGCTGCAGAGCCCGCACCAGCGCCCCTCCCCAGTCCCACCCGCCCTGCCCCGCCCCGCCCTCGTCTCGGCAAGGCAGCTTCCCTCCCCCTCAGAGTCCCGGCGCGGCGGCGAACTGCCCCGCCCCGTCTTCCTCCCTCCCGGCGCGGTGGCGCCGCTGCCCCGGCCCCGTCTCCCTCCCTCGCGGCGCGGCAGCCGGCGGTGCCCCGCCCCGCCCCAGTCTTCCTCCCTCCCTCTCAGAGTCTCGGAGCGGCGGCGCCCTGCCCCGCCCCCGTCCCCCTCCCTCCCTACCAGTACGGCGGCACCATGCACGGCCGGTGTCGCCTCCCTCGGTCCCACCCACACGGCCACGCCGGCTCCGCCCCTCGTCCCTCGCAAGCTTGCGCCGCCTTGAGGCTTCCCCGCTACAGCATGCAGCAAGACGGGGTCGTCCCTTCCTCAAATCCGCGGCGGCTCCTCCTCCAATTCCATCGGGATCCGGTGGCGGCGGCTCCTCCAATCCCTGGCGAGGGAGACGATGGCGGCTCCAGCCGTCCCTGGCTCCCTGCAGAGGAGGATGCACTGCAGGAGGGGGTGCGCGGTGACGGCGAACTCCATGGCGGCCGGTGGGCGAGGATGCGCGACGACGGCAGACTCCGCCTAAGGTATAGCGGCATGGCACCCTCCTGCCTCCGCCCGGGTCAGCAGCGACAGCAGGGTGGAGCATGGACGACGGAGCAGCGACGAGCGTTGAACACGCTCGGTTCTTTCGGTAGGAATCGGAACCGAAACCGAAAAAAACCGAAACCGAATTGCTCGGTTCTCAGATTTTCTAGGAACCGAATGGTTCTCATTTCTGGAGAACCGAAGTTTGCTAAAAAACTGAAGAACCTATCGGTTCGGTTCGGTTAAACCGAATGCCCAGGCCTGCCGCCGCCACCCACGCCGCCCCTGCTGGCCTTCCGCATGCGCGCCACACCGCCGTGGAGAGACAAATGCTGTCTCCATTTTCGCTCCTCCTCCTGCCAAGTACATCCCCAGGCCCTTCTCGGTACTCATCCTCTCCACATTTGGCCTATAAAAGGGCAGACCCAGCCCCATCGCCGGTGTATACCTCCGCTGCCCCCTTCTCTTTCCATGGCGAGCTCTGCTCACCGCCGACCCGTCGCTACAACATCGCCTCAACCACCCCAACCTCCTTGCCAGTTTCGCCGTGATCCCACGAAGCTCACTAGCCGTCCATCCTCGCCATTCCACTGCCGGAGCACCTTCGTCGTCGTGTGCCTCCGCCGCCGAGCTCTGCTCCCCGCCGACAAGGCCCTTCCAGCCACCCTCTCTGGCCCCCAAGCAGAGGCGGAGCTCCCCATGTGGCAGGGTGGGGCAGCTGCCCAGCTGCCCCACCTACTGCCAGCAGGGAGCCCCTAGTACCCTTCTCTTCTTCCTCAGATGACCCAGTGGGCGCATGACGGAACGAATGGGCTAGAGGCCCAATACGTGGAAAGAGCCCATCAGTGCAAGAAATCACCAGCCACTGCATAGCTCTCGATCCCCAATCTCCCGACCGATCCTTCAGTTCATCACTGCGCTGTGTATCAGGCCACCGTCGTACCGCCCTTAGCGCGCCGCCGCCGCGCCCCAGGCCTTGCTGCTGCCTACCACGACGCCGTCTCTGACCGACGACCTTGCTGCCTGTGCGGCCCGCTGGCGCCCCTTGCCATGCTAGCCTGCAGGGTTGCCGCTGGGTGGCTGCTGCTGCCTAGTATCTGCCTGGCTGCCTGCCTCAGCAGCTCAGTCTTGCAGTGCAGGGGCAGCTGGTTAGGAAGATATGTCTCCTTGTTCTTGTGTGCTATTTTTAGATAATCATATATGATATATTATACACTAACTAATTTGTTTTTCAAATTCATAGGTTTAGTTAGATTTTCTTACTCTTGTTTAGTTAGTAATAGACTATATTTGACATTCATGTGTGGCCATAAGATAACATAAAAAATTATGCCCCACCTAAATTTCTGGCCGAGCTCCGCCACTGCCCCCAAGCACGTCAATAGGTGCGCCCTGAGCCCCTCTGGCTCCCTAGCCCCCTGGCCCTCGCCGCCGGCGATCACCGTCACCGGATTTGGCCGGTCAACCCTCTCCTCCCCCTCTGACTCCGGCCAAGGGCCTAATTGCAAGCCCCAAAAACTTTCTAGGGTCCTTTCTGCAAAAGTTCTTTTTCCTTTTTATTTCTTTTTCCAGTGAACTTTGAAAAATCCTAGAAAATTGTAGAAAAATCAGAAAAATGTGAAATTAATTTTGTTGTGTTCCTTTTATTTAGCTCTATCATCTGATGTGAAGAGTTTGAAATATTTTCTTGTGTAGCAAATTTCAAAAATAAAAGTTAATAATAGCTCTTTTTAATTTAAACTTTTATTCTAAAGCTATGCTTTAAAGGAGTTTTGAATCATGTGTTCTATAGCACATGACCAACTTTATAAAAATTTTCAAAACCCTTTACCAAACTTTAGCTCATGCTTTTCAAATTTTTTTCTTTGTATATTGTTTATGTTTTTACAAATTTAATTAAAACCTTTTTGGTGGATTGTTTAAATTCCAACTTTTTAGTGAAGGAAAGCTATACTCAAGCATTTCACTAATTGTTCCAAATATTGCATTTCATATAGAAGTCACCCCGCTAGCAGACGGAACGTACGAGCTCATCCAGGATCCAGACGAGATTTTTCTCTGAAGCTCAAGTTAACGCTTTTAACATTACTGAAATCCCGAACTCCGATTTGGAGGAACCCCAGTTTACTGACTCCATATACACCTCTACAGGCAACCCCGGTGCATAATTCAATTATTTTAAATTATGCAACTTATGTTATTATTTACTTGTGCATTTAAGTTATTGGAGTTGATTGAAAACCTTAGATGCATAATTCTAGGTACCTATTGATTGAACACTAGAAATTGAGTCCGACTAGATGCTATGCTAATAGGATCGGTAAAAGTCGAGTGATTGCCTGTCACTCGCGAGCTTTATAGGAGTTGATTGTTTACTTCTTGCAATCACTATAAGGATCATGGACGGATTTGTTGAAGTCCGTCTATGTTGATGAACTTGATAAGACCGCAGTGTGTGGTAGCGGTGGTTAAGCATTTGAAAGTACTACCACATGCCGTAAATATGGTACGCGGTAAGCCTAGTAACTCCTCGGCCCGGCAAATGGACATACCCCCCCACTCTCTCTTAGAGATAGGAAATTAATCTATAACTAAAGTTTATTTTATGTTGCACAACAAACCACGGGTGCAGAGAAGAGCGGTTCTCTGTAGTCGGGGAGAGTGACGCTGATCCATGAACCGAAATGAGAAGCAAACAGTTGCTTGGGAGTGACTCGTCAGTGCTCCAAGCGTGTGTGTTAGGTTTACCCTTGCAAGGTTGGAAATTCGATTCAGAATCGTTCGTTTCTCATGGATATTGAGAATGCTTGATCCCTTTGCCACATAGAGTAAGAAGTGGAACAATTATGATACTTAATCTTGTTGGATGCAATTAAAAACTCTACCATATTTGTACAGATAGGTGCTTACCAAGACTGGTTAATCCAACTAGAATCTGAAAGCTAAAATTTGAAAGTAAGGATCCACTCTTTGTTGCTTTTCAGAAAAAAAAACCCAGAGCCTTCACAAGTTTTGCATGTCTAGTTAAAGGACTGTTATATACCCTTATATGGGTCAGTCTTGCTGAGTATTAGTATACTCAGACTTACTTTTGACAATGTTTTCAGGAATGCCTTCTGATGATCACAACAATAGTATGAATTGGCTGGTCTATGGAATGGGAACTATCTACCAGCTATGGTTCGGATGAATGATGTCATGCCCGGGCTTATCATGACATCACCCCTACGACATTGTGTATATTCGTGTTTTACTTTCCACTGCAAAACTTCTTTTTTATACTCTGCTTTTGTGAAACTTCTCTAGTTTTTTTTGGAATAAAACTTGTAAAAGCTAGAGCTTCGGCTTATTAGCTTCAAAACTCCGATGTAAAGTATACTCCTTATCTATGTGATGTAATTTATTGTAGAATTATTGTATCTCTGACTCGCCTTCGTGCGGGATGTATACTTGTGTTACGGTCCGATATCAAGTGGTTTCATCGGGATATTACCCGACAGACCAATGGTTATACCGGCTGAGGTGCATTTAGATGTTTAGTGCACTTAAACTAGTATAATTCAAAATGGTTCTGCCACAATTTTTTTGTTCCAAAATATTTTTTTAGAACAACAATTTTTTTATTATTTTTTGAGATTACACAGTACAACTCAGACACTCACAACGCACGCACGCTCACACCCCTATGAACACACGTACGCAAATCCTACCCTATGAGCATCTTCGAAGACTGAGCCGGCAAATTCTCAAGATTGACGAAGTCACCATAGACATCTCGCTGTTGACGGAAAATTGTTCCGGAATAAAAAAATATTTCGAAATAATTTTGACTGGATTACACATGTGGGTTGGTTTGTTGGGGCTGTTTAGACTCAAAACATGAAATCTGGAGTAGGGGAACCTCAGAATCCAAACCCAGCGGCCCAATCGCATCAATGGCCCATATATGACCTACCTACTTGCTGTTATATGGGCCACGCCTTCCTCCCTGTCCTGGGCTTTCGACGGCATCTTTCCATACGGCACGGCCTTACGCTTTGCCCACTTCCCTCGGACGCCGGCCGCAGTCCGTCATCATCGTCTCTTAAATAAATAATAAATAAAATACTCCTTCCGTTCCAGAATAATTGCAATTCTAGGACTAGGCATGCAAACTAAGATGTATGTGAAATTACAAAATTGCCCTTGTTAATATCAACCATAATGACAACTTCTGGAAAGCGGGTGACTGAACACCAGCTAGCCTTTGCAAGAGTATTTTGGAAGATGATGAATGAGTGGACGGGAGCGCTCCACATCGGTGCATGCAGGTTCCTGCTATTTCTTTTTTACCGGAGCAGTGCACTGCCATTTGTTCATATTAGATCAGCGCACACTGATGCTCTCGCATGTGGTCAAAGTGAGTGTTTATTTTGGGACAAAATTTGAATCCTAAAATTGTGTTTATTTTGGAACGGAGGGAGTACCAGATTTGGCGAGGGGCTTCGCCGCAATTGTGTCGCGTCGGCCAGCCACAGCCACAGCCAAGCCACCACCTGACTCCTCTCGTCTTCACCAGCCCGGAGCCAGCCACCACCCCAACGAACCAGGCAGGGATCCACCCGCCTAGGGTTTCCTCCAATCCGCGCCAAGGAAGATGACTACGGCGGCGCGCCCGACCTGGGCGCCGGCCAAGGGCGGCAACGAGCAGGGGGGCACCCGCATCTTCGGCCCCTCCCAGAAGTTCTCCTCCCGCGACCTCGCCGCCCACACCTCCCTCAAGCCCAGGTATGCGTTTCATCCATCCTTCCACGGAATATAATCAAATCTTCCTCTTCCTACACCGGGACCGGGATTCATTGCCTGCTTCCTGCCTTGGAGATCGCGATTTCTTCCTTGTTTCCCCCTAACAGTTCGCCTACATATATATATATAAAAAAAAAAACAGTTGCGCCTAGCTCGACGGAGGACTCAGATTGGGGAAACGGGCTAGGGTTTGTTTGTTTTTCGACGAGGGGTGGTCATTCCTCGATTGGGGCGGCGTGTTCGACCCCACCACGACCATAATCGCCACGTTATGTCGGCTACCAAATCATCGGTGCCTCAAACCTTGCGTTTACTTTGTTGCCACCACCCGATCGCTTAATTCTAAACTCTAGAGTGCTTAACCTCAGTCCGGTTGCTAGTTATTAACCCGTTTGCACCACATGATCGCTTGAAGGCAACAGCACGCTTTTGCTCCCCCTCATCACCATACAATTTTTACTGCACCATGTAATTTGGATTATACATGTGCAAATTGCATACAAGGTTTGACTAGTATCTTATACAGGGTTTGATTTTTCCTCATACCGAGCTAGTAACTTCTTCCTAGGAAACTAAGGCTCCAAATGTTCGCTTCTATTATTTATCTAGTCTATTCTACAATGCAAAAGTTCCTGACTTTGGACATGGGACAGTTTTGTCATAATCAATTTAGCATTTACCAACTCAAATTTGCTCAATTTTCTTCTCAAGCCAAACAAAATTTCAGCACCACCGACTTATATACTTTTTTAAAACGTGTATATGTTTCTGTTAGTATCTTGGAATCAAAAGTAACCCTCCCCAGATACAGCTAAGATATTCCTTTTTCATCGTTATGTATAATCCCACCGATTGTCTCTATCTAAACCAGCAAGTGAGATTGGCTGCATGTAGCCGTTGCCATTATGTCAGCCTGAGGTTTTTCCCTCTATTGCTCACGACCTACTCCCATGTATTATACAGGAAAGAGGGCCAGCAGACCCAAGAGGAGTTACAGAAGAGGAACCTCAGGGAGGAACTTGAGGAACGTGAACGCAAGCACTACTCTTCCAAGGATAAGTCCTATGCCGGTATGCCTACCTTTTCATTTCCACCTTCTTACATGGTCATCTAATTGTAAATTGAAATTTAGTTGTACAATTCCTAACATGCATATTCTTGCCTGCAGAAGAGAGAGACCGGCGGAAAAGCCTTCTCTTAGAAGGTTGGTGGGAAAAAATGCTGCACAATATCTGTTCATGCTGTGGCTTAGGGATGACTTATTCCTTTCTTGCTCTAACTCACAGGTTCAAAGAGAGATGCTGAGGATAAGATAGTTCCACGAGAAATCGATGCAGATGACTCTGATGTGGAGCCTAAAAGTGACGACGAAAGGTCTGTATCATTTCCCTTTTATTAAGTGACAACTGTTGCGATTATTCTTGTTTCTACCTTATTAGCAGGATTGACCTGATTTGTGACTGCAGTAACTATTTTGTAGATTGTGTTAAAAACATCTTTTTGTTCTTTCTGTGTCACCTTCAGTAAAATGTTCTATAGCCACATGCCACAAGACCACACACTTGTTGAGTAGTGATTTATATCTGTTATTGCGCATTGCCTAGTATAGTAGTGCTTTTTATCTTCACTTTAATTGGGCTGATAAATAAGGCAACACTGTTTAGGAGTAATTGTTTGTGTCACGTTCTCATAATGTGGGAAATTTTGCTTCACTATGTTTTGCTGCTCTTATATACATTGAATTGCAATTTCTATTCAGTGATGAGGATGAAGATGACGACGACGATGACACGGAAGCACTAATGGCAGAGCTCGAGAGGATTAAGAAAGAAAGAGCTGAGGAGAAGCTTAGAAAGGTTTGTTAATTTTTGTATCTCTATCATGATTTTCCAATGGGATGTTCATTTAGGTTTTGGGAGCAGCATAATGGAAATGGTTGAATTGCAGGAGCGCCAACAAGCAGAAGAGGAGGCCAAGATGAAGGAGGCTGAACTGATGCGGGGAAACCCTTTGATCAATATTAACAATCCGGGCTCCTTCAGCGTTAAGAGAAGGTAAGATACTGATGTTTAGCTTCTTGTGTCATACCATGTCATGTATAGAAATCCACAAGCGACTTCTGGTGAGCCTAATCTTGCTCTGACATGTGTGGTTTGTAGGTGGGATGATGATGTGGTATTCAAGAACCAGACACGTGGAGAGACCAAGACTCCAAAACGGTTCATCAATGACACCATCAGAAGTGATTTCCACCGCAAATTTCTGCAGAGGTACATGAAGTGAGGCTTGTGCTGTGTATGGTTGAACATGCCCCTGGCGGGTATGTGAGGGCCTTGTTTCGGGGCTCATCATCTTGTGATAGATGTTTGTGTATGAGCGAGAGACCATTGTGCTGTATGAAATAACATGCCCTTTAAAGATGTGCTTTGCCTCCAGACTCCAGATTGAAATGATTAGTGATACATAAACCCTTTTCCTGACGGGGAAAGGTAAAGGAATCCAGCTCGCTCATTGTATATTTGTCTATTTGATGATGTGGTACAAAGCTGAAGAAATCCTTAGAAGCATTGCAGCCGTATATGGTTTGTTTTAAGTTAAAAAAAGAAGAAGTTGATAAACCAGTACACAGAAGTAGTGTGTACACATGATACACTATTGTGCAGATTTTGGAAAACTAAATTATTAGATAATACAGTCTGAAGACGATCGATTATTTGGGCCTGACGATGGATGTATGCGCTCTTGGCATGGCGACCAAGGAATGTTGGCTCCTATTTAGCTGATGTTGCCCACTTGCGAATTGCTGGGAGGCCGAAGATTATTATGAAGCTCCCGAAGTGTACCAAGACATGAAAAGAAATTGCTTGCGCGTAACTCCGCAGTGCATATGGTCGAATTCCAGCTCGAGCGCGGACCGTGATCGCCAGACAAGTGATCTTCCAAGCTTCCATGTTTCCAAAAAGCAAAGATGCAAAAATAACGACACAGACAGAGACTGCAACCATACGATCCGCTGGAGCCAGCACGAGATACAAACACAGTCCGAACGCGACCACGAAACTTCTTCCTGCGTTCTGCAGCAAAAAGGCAGAAAGATTGAAGTAGTAGGTGCGGATGGAGATGTCCATAGCCGGCACCCCGGCGTAGACGAGGCTGAAGGTAGCCACGCTGGAGCAGATGAATGCCAGAGTGTCGGCCAGGATAAAGGCATCGAAGGCATAGCCGCTGGTCCCAGCAAGCACGGCCGTCCCCACTGCGCGATAACCTCCGGGCAGCGTGAAAGCTGATGCAAATGTCACAGTAGCGATGAGTACAGCGACAATGCTCATCACCTGCGTCGCCTGTGTATGCTTCTCTGATTCTCCGTCCACGTCTCTTTTAGAGAGAGATTTCTCATACAAGAGCTGCGGCCGAACCGGACCGGGCCGAGCTCCTGCGTATGCTAATGTCATCTCTATAATAGATCTTGGATTCTGCATGCAAGCAAGAGTAGAATATATATGCAGTGTTAATTAGCAGCAGCAGCAGCACTTTCTCGGAAAAAAGGGGGGGGGGGAGAGAGAGAGAGAGAGAACAAATTGCTCACCATGAAATACTGAAAACCCTGGAGGGTTCAAACTCCATGCGAGATCAAGAGGTGTCATCCCGTCTTTATTTGCTACATCCAACCGTACCTGCCGATTCCGAATGAGACAGCTGCAGATTGCCACATTCCCAGCATGGACAGCTCGGTGCAGCCCGTTCTTGTCCTGCGCATTCAGGATGCATGCAAACTGCGGCATCCCACACACATATTGAACCATGCCTGGGAACTCCTCCTCAACAGCAACATGGAGGAAAGTCCTCCCTTTACCATCTCGCAGAGTGGCGCTGTCCGGGCACCTCTCCAGCAGCAACTTGACGACGCTTAGGCAGTGAGACCATGCGGCAGCGTGTACGGGGTAGGATCCCTCATTGTCCGCCTGATACGCCGTGGATACATTAGCATCCAGAAGCGCCTTGGTCGCCGCCCACCATGACCCCGACAAAAACTGAGGAAACAATCTGAAAAGAAGGCAACTCCAGGGCCGCGCTTTCAACGCTGCAGTAGCCGAGTGAAGAGGGGTTCTCCCGTCCAGCTTGTCCCTCTGGCTAGTCAGCTGCCACACGAGGTCAGCCGTCTTCGTCTGGTCCTTGAGCAACTTCAAAAGTATAGGCAGCGCTGCATGCAGTTCAGCAGGATCGATTAATTGTAAATACATACCATAACCCTACTTTATTTTACGATATAATAATTAGACGTGGTGGTACTTTATTTTTGATTTATTATTCAAATAATTCATCAATTAAATATTGTTGATCAAAGTTTGAAAAAAAAATCAACAATTAACAGAGGCACAAGCAGGCAGATAGGACGCATGCTTGCGTTATTTAAGAAGACTAGCATAGTACTCGTACATTGGTACGGGTAATATAATAGATCCACGTAATATCATCGATTTTGTGTTAATTCACTTCATGTACAGATTGTGTTGTGATTGTGCGAGATATTGATTGTCCGTGTTACGATTAGAATTCCGATTGATTCGTCCCAGTTCCGATTAGAATTCAAATTGATTTGTCCAGGCTCTGATTATAATTCCCATTGACGGATTAAGAAAATATCGCTTACTTTAAAAATAACAGAGATTGAGAGATTTGAGAGAGATTTACCTCGCCCACAGGAAACCGCTGCATGCAAGACGTTTCGTCCGTCTGGTCCGGCGTAGGACAGCCTGCCATCGCTCTTGACCAGCAGGTGCTCTGCAATCTCCAAATCTCCTAAGACTGTCTCCAACAATAGAACCTAAAATACAACACCCATTCCCTTATTTGGGTCGTGTACAGGAAAATAGTGGTCACCCAAACTAACCCAAACTCCAACAGCGAACCCAAATCCTCTGCCTCCGCGTTGCCATCCTCGTCTGCAGCTCCTGGCCGGCCTCGTTCGCGTCGCCGTCCTCGCCGCGCCGCGCCGGCCTCACCCCGCCGCAGCTGCTCCCGGCCGCGCCGGCCCCGCCCCGCCGCAGCTGCTCCCGGCTGCGCCAGCCCCGCCGCGCCCCGCCGACCCGCTCCCGAGCAGCGGCGCGGCGGAGAGAGGGGAGGAGGAGCCCGCCCGCCTCTGCGGCGCTGGCCCGCGCGCCGGAGCCGGCCGAGCTCGATCCTTGGGCACCTGCGGCGGCCAAGCGCGGCGGAGCCGGCCGGGCTTGAGCTCAAAGCGCCCTCCCTCTTCTCCGGCGGCGCGCGCGGAGGCCTCGGCGGCAGGATCTCCAGCCGGCCTCCTTCATATGGCGGCGGCGGGCCTCCTCTCTCCCTCGGCGGCCATGGCAGGCTCGGCTCTGGCGCGCTCCGGCACCTCGAGCTCGGCAGCGCTCGGCGGCGCCTCGAGCTCCGCAGCTCGCCGTCTCCTCCTCCCCTCTCTCCGCCGCGCCGCTTGTAGGTCCGCCCCGCCCCGCCGCGGCCCCTCTCCACTGCGCCGGCCACTCCACGCCCCGCCGCCGCCGCTCCTCGCCGGGCCCACCTCTGGAAGCGTGGCGGCCGGCCGGCGGAGGAGTAGCGGCGCGAGCGGACGCATTTTTGCATTGCACTCCTGCTCGAACCCAAAATGCGTCGCTCGTTTGCCTGCTCCGTTGGAGAGCGATTTTGGTACCTAAATGCACTGTGTGCGACGTATTTTGGGTTTGGGTCGTGGGATGCGTCCGCTGTTGGAGACAGACTAATGAAATGGCCAGGTACAACGGGGAAGCAGAAGCACCCTCCTCTCCCTCCGCTGGGATGCACGCCAGCTCCGAGTCCACGGACATGAGCCGGTCAATGATGCAGACCACCACCTTGTCGGCGTTGTTGTCGGCACTGGCAGCGCGGCGGATCGCATGGTGCAGGGAGGTCTCCCCACACCGCAGCGGCGGAGCTAGGAATTTGTGACTGGGTATGCCACATATAAAAAAATTTCAAAGCAAATACGCAATACAATGGATGATAAGTTATAATGGCCACAACAAATTCATAATAATAACCAAAGTATAAGTAATAATTAAAGAATATTATAAAACAATAAAGGCTACTATAATATAATCCTACAACCCCTTCTGTTCGAAGAGATTGATAATATACTCATCTTTCACTTGACTGAAGAATTCTCTCTGAATAAATGTAACTAAGCAAATGTAATCGCAGCCCGCGAGCGATAGCCAATGGGGGCGAGCGCGCGAGGTGATGGGCTACCCGCCTATCGATAGAGTGACCAAGTGTGAGAGCCGTCGAGCGCCAATTGCCGAGCTGGGGATGCGCCGATGAGGCCTCTAGGATGCGGCGCTGAGGCGAGCGGGGAAAGGGGTGATACAATGCGACTCGCTGCTTGCGAGATGCGAGTACGCGAGTCTAGATCTGTATGGTTACTTCAAGCCCATAAGCCTCTTGTAGAGGCGGAATAATAGGGGTGTGGAGTGGTACATATTAAAAAATGTTATTTTCTTGATGCGGCCCACATGAAATAAACCTCGTAAGCATCCTTTAAAGGAGCTTATGGGTTTATGGAGGGGCTTATAAGTCTATGTGTTTGGATGAAATGAGATTTATTTGAAGTTTGTTGGGCTAGTTTCTCCCTTGATGAGCTAGTAGACTTTATTCCTTCATGTGCTGAATATACATGATACGTATAAATATGTATATATATTAAAATTTGATATCAAATCATGGGTATGCCAAGGCATACAGGGGCATACGGCATACCCCTGCCGCCGCCCATGCCACACCGGTTCCGTATTCTGACGAACGCCTTCGCGTCGGCGGTGTTGGCGAGGGCGACGAGGCAGGAGATCATCTCGGCGTTCCCAGCTCCGGCGGCGCAGTGCAGCGGCGTGTCGCCATTGCTGTTGCGCGCTTCCAGGACCAGGCGCTTCGCGCCGGCACCGCCCTTCCTCTCCTTGTCGCGGACGATCATCTTGGCGCACTTGATGAATTCCTCGCCGTCGCCGCAAGCCGCAACCACGTGCAGCAGGGAGTCCCCATCCATGGTCACCCCGCCCCCATCAAGGACCACTGGGAGTGGTGCCGGTGCCGGTGATGGTGCTGGAGCTGGTGCAGGTGCAGCACCAGCAGAAGAAAGCTCAGAATCAACTTGTACTACGACGACTTGTTGTGCTGCCTCTGCCTCCACGGGCGGCCTGCGGACGGCAGTGGCAGGGTCCTCGTCGTCGTCGTCCTCCAGCAGCAGCAGCAGATCCTTGAGCTGCTTGCTGTCGCCGCGGCGAGCAGCCATGAACAGCCGAGGATCTAGTAGTGTGGCTGGCGGCGGCCGGGCATTTGCTGCAGTTGCGAGGATTATTGGTGGTGATGGCTCCTCACGAGCAGCAGCAGCAGCCTGCTCGCCCTCATTAGCGCCTGCTCCAGCCATTGTCGGCCACGACTCACGAGCGTTATTGTTAGCTACTCTTTTCTTACTCCCGGGGTGAGTATATATGCCAGGCGGTGGGTGGTTGGTTGGGAGGGAGGGAGGGAGGGAGGTAATGACTTTTAACTTTTGTTGTTCTTGCCGGGAAGCGGTAGCGAAGAGAGGAGTAAGACGAAAAAGAAATTTCCATGTGATTTCCAGGAAGTTGCAGCCGTCAGCAGTGGCGGAGCTTGACCTTGAATTTTAGATAAATGAGGGGGGCACTCTTTTGCTACAGTAATGAACAGTAGCCATTTTACTATTCACGTAGTGGGAATTTTCGGGCCAAGGCCCCCTTGGCCCCAATAAAACTCCGCCACTGGCCGTCAGGCACGTACCGTTGTCGAGTCCTTTTTCGTTTTCCAGGAAGTTGCAGTGCCCTCTTGGGTGGCTTGTGGATCTGGGCTGGGGGAGCTGGTTCAGTTGGACCAGCTGATACGTGTGGCTAGAGCTCTCTAGAAAGCTCAGGGCTCACAATAACATATATATATATATAGGGACATGATATACTCCTCTATTCTCGAATGTAAGATATTACAAAGTTTAAAATTTATACTTAAATATAAGACATTCTAAAGATATGTTAATCTCCTTAGTTTTGGTGCGGCAGCTGAATAGTCAGCCAAAAATTAAACAATTAATTAATTAAACAGGGCACTAATGAGAGGTGCGTGCGTATTTTGTCATGGCGCCCGAAATTCCAGGACGAAAGGAGTAGGTCATTTTCAAATAACCAAACTGGGCCTGTTTAGTTGCAAAAAATTTTGGACAAAATTTTTTCGAAACTTGTATAACACAAATTTAGAGTATTAAATATAGACTAAATATAAAACTTATTACACCGATGGATAGTAAATCGCGGGACGAATCTAATGAGGGCAGTAAGAGGATAATTAATATATGATTAAAAGATAATTAATGTAGCATCACTGTTGCAAATTATGAATTAAGAAGGCTCATTAAATATTCGTCTCGCAATTTTACAGCACATCCGTGTAATAAGTTATTTTTATCGTCTACATGTAATACTTTATTCATGTAAGATTCTCTTTAATGTGATGGATGAAAATTTTTATTTTAGGAACTAAACACATATGTATGTAAGCTAGATTTTGTTAACTACGTACTTGACCTAATAACCCCACAGGGTTAAATCTAGTCTTTATTTATATAGAGTGTGTTTAGATCATTTTGACAAAAAAAATTGAAAGAGAATCTTACAAATTTGGAGTATTAAATAAAATCTATTTAAAAAACTTTTTTGCACGGATGGGTTGTAAATCGCAAAATGAATCTAATGGGCCTAATTAATATATAATTAATCTATAATTAGCGGATGATTACCATAACATTACTGTTGCAAATCATGGATTAAATAGGCTCGTTAGATTCATCTCGCGATTTATAACCCATCCGTGTAAAAAAATTTATAAATAGATTTTATTTAATACTTCATGTATGTGTCCAAACATTCGATGTGATATTTTTGGATATAAAATTTTGGGATGTTTTCGCTTAGCTTGTCAACCAACCAGCCAATAGTACTGTTTTCTCATGCTAAATCAACACCAGCCACCAGCTACCAGTCAGTCAGCAGTAATGTTTTCTTATAACAAATCAACATCAACCACCAGCCACGCACTCGAGCGAACACAGCGAAGCCGTAGTTCCAATGGACAGAGTACCTGCTTGACTCGGCATGTACGTGCTGACTCAGCTGCCGTACGTTCCCATGCTCGGCCTTTTCCTTTTGTTGTTCATGCCAGAAAGCTGCAGCGAAGAGAGTAGGGGTGTGTTTAGTTCCCACCAAATTTCCAAACTTTCCATCACATCTCCTATCATATCGAAACATTAAATATAGCAAATAATCCATGCATGGAGTACTAAATGTAATAAAATAAAAAAAACTAATTGCATAGTTTTGATGTACGTTGCGAGACGAATCTTTTGAGCCTAGTTAGGTCATAGTAGGACAATATTTACCACAAACAAACGAAAAGTGCTACAGTGTGCTACAATGACTGATGTGACTTTTTCTCCCTCTTTTCATCTCATCTAAACACAGCCTAGGATGAAAAGGAAATTTCCATGTGATTTCTAGGAAGTTGCAGCTGTCAGTACATACTGTACCGTTTACTCCGTGGGTGTGTTTAGATCCCTGAAAAACCACCCCAAAATCCAAACTTTCCATCACATCTCCATCACATCGAAACATTAAATATAGCAAATGACTCATGCATGGAGTACTAAATGTAGGTAAATAAAAAAAACTAATTGCATAGTTTTGATGTACGTTGCGAGATGAATCTTTTGAGCCTAGTTAGGTCATGGTAGGACAATATTTACCACAAACAAACGAAACGTGCTACAGTGTGCTACAGTGTGTGATGTGACTTTTCGCACCCTTTTTCACTCCATCTAAACACAGCCCGTGCCGCAGCTGTCAGTACATACTGTACCGTTTACTCCGTGCCGCGTGACTCGAGCCTGTGCACCTAAAGTTTTTGAAACAGAATCTTTGCATATTTGATGTATTAAATATAGACTAATTGCAAAATTAATTATAAAATTTGTCTATAAACTATGAGATAAATTTATTAAAATTAATTAATTTGTCATTAGCATATATGTACTGTAGCAATTTAGTATCTAAATCATAGCCTAATTAGGCTCATTAGATTCGTCTCGCATTTACAAGCAAACTATGCAATTCATTTTTTTTATTTCGTCTAGATTTAATACTCCATGCATGTAAGATTCTCTTTTGAGGGGATAGTTTTGGAATTTTGAATTTTGCAACTCAACAAATCCTCAGTGCAGTACTTCAGTGTAATTCCTAATTGTACATCTATACGTGCAAGATGTAGAGGTGCCCCCCAACCCAAAAAAAAAAAATTCTTCCTGCAAAACTTATGAAAACTGTAATAAGCTCTGAAAGTCTAAAAGGCTTTGGGTTGGAAAAAAAAACTACTCAACAAATAAAGCTGCAGAATTACTTTATACTCTTATACAGATTGATTTGTCTTTTTAGATATATAGAGCTTATTAGAATTTTTTAATTTTAATACAAATTTTTAACGTAATTACAAAATAATACTTCAGATCACAGAAATTTCAAAAATATATCCCTATCGTCTACCCAGTGGACGAAATTTAAATTTCGTCTATCCACTGGACGAAATCTAGTGATTTCGTCTGTTCGGTAGACGAAATCTAGTGATTTCGGTAGACGGAATCTATATATTTATGGACGAAATATAGATTTCGTCCCCCCACTAGACAAAATCAATATTTCGTCCCATGACCGGACGAAATTTAGCCGACAAAATTGCATGCCGGGCAGTGGAGCGCCTGTGTGGGCGGGCATGATGGGCCGTATGATTCGCTTGTTTTTGTCTTGCACGTAATGATTTCCCTGCTGGTCTACTAGGCACTTGAGCTCGCTGCATGCCTTATGTGGTGCTCTCCCAGCGCTGCTGCCTGTTCCTTTATCTTAACACGTGCACAGCTACTCATCTCTTAACGATGAGTCAAAGGCTGCCTGTTCCTGTGCACAGCTACTCATCTCTTAAGCGCTACTGCCTGTTCCTTTATGTGAACACGTGCACAGCTACTCATCTCTCCTCCAACGAGGTGGCTTGGAGCCAGCAGGTGGACTATTTGCATGCAAGGCAAAAACAAGCGAATCATACAGCCCATCATGCCCGTCCACACAGGCGCTCCACTGCCCCCGCATGCAATTTTGTCTAAATTTTGTGCAGTCATAGGACGAAATACATATTTCATCGAGTGGGCGGACGAAATCTATATTTCATCCAGAAATATATAGATTTTGTCATGCAAATATATATTTCGTCTGTTCGTAGACGGAATTACTAGATTTCGTCCAGTGGGTAGACGAAATTTAAATTTCGTCCACTGGGTAGACGATAGGGATATATTTTTGAAATTTCTGTGATCTGAAGTATTATTTTGTAATTACGTTAAAAATTTGTATTAAAATTAAAAAAAAATCAAGCTTATTATGTATACTTTATACTCCCATATATACTATGTCTAGATATATTATCTAGAAAAATTAAACATACTATTGTTATAATGCATTAAAAAAATGTTGGATGCTGACACCTTCATTCTGGTCCTACCTGCTAAAACCTACATGCTGGTGATATTTGCTGTTCTTCCCAGGGTTTTCTCCTGATGCAGTCATGGACACCGGCTTTGCCATCCGCATCATCTAAGGTGGTAAAAGTTTAAACATTTAACCTAAAAATTTAAGAATCAGGCTCAAAAAGTGTTATGCTCATATTTTATATACGTTTGAGTTGAAGATGATTAAGGATTAAACTGGATTGCGAAGGAGCCATTAGCGCAATAATCCATTACCATCCCTAACGTCATCTCGCTGTACGCATTACATTTGCAACAAATACATACAGTTAAAGATCCTCATGGTGTTCATACACCTGTGATTATCCTACAAGTCTCAAACCAGCACAGCAAAAATGAAGCAAACGTAAAAGCAGAATAGATCCTCCGATAATAGAACATCAATCCAGAAACTACACATATTTCTTCTGCTCCATCACAAACAACGAATCACAACACTAGAAACAAACCAAAACCAAAAAGGAAAATAATTGGAAACTCCAGATTGCGAGCCTATACACCATCTACAGTCTAAAGTCCACGACCGAACTCAGACTCAACTACTGAAGAATGAAAAGAAGCCACCTTTCTTCTTGGGCCTCTCCTGCTCCTCAACCATGACTGCTGTCATCGCATCTCTTTCTACCAATCGCCAGGTGGCCTGCTCCAGAGCAAGGCCAGCCGGTGTAGGCGGGTCGTTGAGAACAAGTGGCACACCCCTATTCGTACTGCGGATCACCTCCGCGTCCTCTGGCACCACACCTAGCAAGGGCAACCCGAGCATTTCTTGCACATCAAGCGCTGACATCATGTCTTCCCCCTTCACCAGGTCAGGTCGCACTCGGTTCACAATGATCTTGATGTCTTTGATGCCGTCGCACTCCAATAGCCCCGCGACACGGTCAGCATCACGGAGAGCCGTAATGTCAGGGGTAGTAACAAGCACCGCCTCTTCCGCAGGGGCAATCGCAGTGACAAACCCAGCATCAACACCTACAAGGCATACGGAAATAAGCTTTACATAACAGAACTAGATGCATATAACTAAATTCAAAGTCATGACTTGTTTAAGGCAGGAAAAGGTGCAACACCATGTCAGGCAGCTGCGTGGCATATATGGTATAAAATTACTGTTTATCTAACAGTTCATTAGGTCCATCTGACTGCAATATATGTAGCACTGGAATAAATGCGAGAGTGCTTAAGGATGCACTGCAGCCACAGTTAAAGACCCCAGAGGCAATCAGTCAAGATGAAATTTGCACCCTGAATTTTGTGTCATCTTGGATATTAAACAATGCTTTGTATGCCACAGTTCAGAGATGTAACTAGGATACCGCATTTTTGGATTAGCATCTTGGACTTGTTTGTAAATGGATAACAAAAACAGTTTTGGAAAATTATTACACATTTATTATGGGTCCAAATTTGACGAATCGGAACATTCCAGGCTAAGAATGGATTAGAATCACGGAGATGATGTGAAGCGCATTCAATCCAGGCTTTGAATTCTTAATCTGTGGCATCTGACAGTAACAAATGCGGTTCCTCCGATAATTCATTGGGTCCAGATAATACATAACAATTGGGGATCTGCGCTACAATTGGGGTTGGATGGGAGCAATGCAAGATTGAGAGAAATAGAATGCTGGCGGTTCGAGGGTTACCTACCTGCGGGGCAGTCGATGAGGATGAATGCTGGCGGGTTGGGCGCGCGGCGTAGCGCGTCGGCGACCCAGGTGAGGGTCTTGGATCCGAAGGCGAGCGGCAGCTTGGAGCGCGGCTTGGAGAGGCAGAGGAGGTGCAGGTCCTGCAGCGCGCGGTGTCGGACGAGCGCCTGGTCGAGGCGGCAGTCCCCGGCGAGGACGTCGGCGGCGGTGAGGTGGACGCGGTTCTCGAGGCCGAGCAGGAGGTCGAGGTTGCGGAGGCCGGCGTCGGCGTCGACGGCGACGGCGGGGAGGGAGAGGCGCGCGAGGGAGGCGGCGAGGTTGGCGGCGGTGGTGGTCTTGCCGACGCCGCCCTTGCCGGACGTGACAACGACGACCCGCGGGGTGGGGCCCGAGAGCTCCGGGGCCGTGCGCCCCCCGTGGTGGCGCGCGGAGACGGCCGGCGTGGCGGCGGAGCGGGCCGGGACCGGCGGGGGGAGGGGCAGGAACGCCATCGGGCGGCTTCCCTAGGGTTTCTCCTTTTTGTTTTTCTTTTTTTTTTGAAAGCATTTTTCTTTTTCTTTTTGGGAGGTCTCACTCTCAGTCAGTCCGCTCATTCATAATGTGTTGGGATTTGAAATTGGTTTCGGATTTGAGAAAATTTCGATTTGAAAATGAACAGGCCAGTGCCCTGACCCAGTAGGAAGGCTCTCAGCTCTGCTAGTGGTGCTAGCCCCGCGACCTCCATTTGCAGCAGGCAGAGCGCCAGCACCGGACCACGCCGACCCTAGATCCCCCCCTCGTGGTGTCCATGACCACGACGCCGCACCCTCTCGATTCCCCGACGGCCCCGGGCAAGGAGGAGGAGGAGGCGCGCCCGATGCGCCTGCCGCTGGGGGACGACGACGACGAGGGGCCCAGGAGGGTGCGAAAGCCCTACACCATCACCAAGTCGCGCGAGAGCTGGACCGAACCCGAGCACGACAAGTTCCTCGAGGCGCTGCAGCTGTCAGTCTCCCTCTCTCCTCCCATGTCCCATCCCATCCTTCGTCTCCTTCGTCAGGATCCTACCCAGATCTAGCTCGCCTGATATTAGATCGCAGCTTCCTGCAGCTTGCTTAATGAGCCATCCGTGTTACCTGCACTTAACTTTTTTTTGTATAAATAATCGGAACAACAACTTCTTTTCCGCACTCCTTGCCTTCTAGAATGGCTCATGTGACACCTGCAGAAAGCTTTGTTACATATTTCCTTCTTTCTTCTTCTCTAACAGGTTTGATCGTGATTGGAAAAAGATTGAAGCGTATGTTGGCTCAAAGACAGTAATACAGGTATAGTTCAAATCCGTTCTCCAGCCTAAAACTTGTGCCATTGTTTCCTGTTTAGTTGGACACACTATTTTAGGCAAGTTACACACACAGTTTTAGGTGAGATACATACATTTTCTTTGTAGCAACATAGGATAAGGGATCATGCCAGCAACATTAAAATTCATGTTTTTTCTCTCCCTGGCCATCCTACTTTTATATGCTGCAAAGATTATAAATTTAAAACTTTAGTGGCTGAACTAGTCGTATAGAAGTCCTATGCTATTGGGAGTCCGAGAAACTCGATCATTTCACTACCTCATATTTTCTCCAACAACTTTGTTTTGACGTTTTGCTACTTGTTCTTTCAACAAGGTTATGTCATAAATCACCCACCATCAACTTGCTACTTTAAAAATTAAACCGGTTGCTGCTTTTTGTCATGATGTATCTGACGGGCTGTGCATCATCTAAATAACAGTTCCTTTAACAGATCAGGAGTCATGCGCAGAAGTACTTTTTGAAGGTTCAAAAGAATGGAACAGGCAAACATTTGCCCCGTCCTAGGCCAAAACGTAAGGCTGCTCATCCATATCCACACAAAGCGTCAAAAA
Source organism: Panicum virgatum (assembly GCF_016808335.1). Taxonomy (NCBI): domain Eukaryota; kingdom Viridiplantae; phylum Streptophyta; class Magnoliopsida; order Poales; family Poaceae; genus Panicum; species Panicum virgatum. Next base: position 417,399 of record NC_053139.1, on the reverse strand, counting down.
AAGGTTTGGTTTTTTTCTTTGATTCTGCATCTGACTGTCATGAAATCTATATTTTAGCAAATATATCTAAAATAAACATTGGGGGCTCATGCAGCACTTCAAGTTGTCTTACCGCAACAAGCTTCTCATATAATGGAGCAAGGCTGTGGTACATCTATGGATACAGCTACTGTTGCTATGGACTTGAGTGCAAATGATGCTTTTCCCTCTTGGGAGAATGATCCTGTTCAACATTTAAGTCCGAGGCATACACAAGGTTTCTTATGTTCTGTTGTTGTGAGCTCCATTTCTAACCAATTTCTTGCAAGGAGGTACTTACTTATCACAGATGCTACAGGTTCGGGTGCAACAAATAATTACTCTAGTAGCATAGGTAGCCAATCTGGAACTTGGCCAACTTCGGAAGCTACAGAGCAAGACATTATGCTTCCATCACTGCGAGGTGGGCTTCTTTTTCAACTGTGTCCCTAGAAATGTTTTGCTGATACTAACTTCCTAACATTACTCTGGTTATTATCTGGGACACACTTCAACATGTTATTTGTGCAAATCGTTTTCTATTCTTTCCCCCATGATTAGTTGGATTAATATAATTTGATATATGATAATCCATGGCAAGCAATCTAGTTCCTACTTTCTTGTGTTAAATGAAATGAACTTTAGCTAGTTACTTCTCTTCATGGATACCTTCAAACTCTAGTATCATCTAAAGATTATGCTAGTTATCATTGTTTAGGTTCAGATAGATATGGACTTAGTTTAACTTGTAACAATTGTTTATGTTGTCTTCATTCTCCTCCAACAAAGTTTGTTGAATTCAAATACAATGTTTTCGTTGCTGCCCTCAGTAGATGGCTATATTGTAGTCTTATAGATTCGTCTACATCACTGTTACATTACCTGTCGATGATAACTGTCTTCATGCTCTGTTTGCTTTAGCGAACATTTTCTATGTTAGATTCATCTTCTGTCTGTATTCCATAACCTTAATTGTGTCCTTCAAATTATACATGTGATCTTAATGCTTTGATGCTTGGTTGATAAAGGCTCATATGACCTTATTGCAAATGGGATCCCTACCTCCTGCTTCCATATTTCCCTCTGGTGGCATTAATATTATTGACTGTGGTTGTGTCATTTGTGTCCCATCTTCTTCAGACATATTCTCAGTTTTTTCTCCTCTCGCACAATCTTGTGGAACTTGCAGCCATGCCAGACTTTGCTCGTGTATACAGCTTCCTTGGAAGCATATTTGATCCAGAGACAAAAGGACATTTGCAAAAGTTGAAGGAAATGGATCCTATTGATGCTGAAACGGTATTTCCTTCTCCCAGCTTAAAGTTAATTAGGTAATCCATATGTCCTTTTGTTACTCCTGCTTGCAGGCATGAACCTCATACTTTGATAGTCTTATTTGTATAAATCTATCTTTCTACATGGACAGCAACAAAAAACTTAATCTTTGTTTTATGTATTAAACGAAGACCTGTCTACAGATTATAATGCGAATAGTCTTCAAGCTGCTTGTAAAACCACCATTCTGGCAGTATATTTCTTTTTTCTAGAAAAGGGGCTGTTTAGTGCAAATGGTATATCTAACTCGGCCGGGTGGGGAAAGACTGCCCCACCGGTATTAAGCTAAGAAGAAGCCTCGGCTTCCCCGACCGAGAAAATCCCCGAACCCCAGCCCCGCCCTGACACTGGGAACCGTAACCCCTGGGTGCCTGGGCCCTACACGGTCCTCAGGCCGACCTGGGCCGGCTCTTAACCAGTGCTTTGGCACACGGGACCGGCGAGAGGATTTTTTTAACCACAGCCTGAAATTCGCGAACACATTGGTATGCTGCCCGGTGTAATGTAGTCCATTCCAGCTTGTTCATTTTAACATGAACATGCTAGTACACCATGTATAATTTCAAGAAAACAAATAGCAAACTGATAACCACAAACAAAGAATGTTTGGCAGATCTTTTGGACTGCACTAGCACTTTTTATGCTTCCGCCTCTTGTATATACCTGCTGAAGCCAAAATCTTTACCTCTTTCTCATTACGCTTCATAGGAAAATAAAGTACTGCAGTTGATAGGTTTTGCTGTTTTCATCAACTTATCGGGCTTGCATAGACTTGTCCTGAATCACTGTGCATTGCATTTTCACTTTGCAATCAGTTTCTTCTACTTGACATGTACCTTCATCGTTTTTTTTTTTGTCATTTCTCCAATGGAAAGTGTCGTATGTGACGATTTCTATCTCCAGGTTTGTTGCTGATGAAAAATCTTTCAATCAATCTAACTAGCCCAAACTTCGAGGAACATGTAAGCACCTGTTCCTTTAAACTCAATTTCCTTTTGACCTGACTTTCATAGTGTTTCTAGTTAAACTGCCATATAACACATGTTTTATCTACAATCCAGTACTGCTGTGGAATTCATTTATAATCCCACAATCTGATTAGTATTTAGTACTCCATAATCCTAGTCAATTCAGTTAATCTGTTGGAATGCTAGAATTAAGTCATTTTCTTTCTCACTGTCATGAGCTTCATTAATAAAATCTGGTGTTTCACTCCATCCTGTACAATAAATTGAACACTGTAAAGTTCTGTGTCTTTGCTGTGGATGTGGTTACAGTCAGCCCGCAGGTTGGAAAACCTCCGCTAGAAGTGGTAAAATGCCTCCTTGTTGGAGGTGCTAATAACATAACCCATGATTAGTGACGCGCATATACTTACACGCCCGTCAAACTTCCCCAGTAAATGTTGTTCTCCTTGGATTCTTACCTATTGGGCCCCTCTCTGTTGCAGAGGAGGTTGCTTTCTTCACATGGCTCAAACATGGACCAAGATACTGGCTCTTCTCACACCATTCATCTTCCCTTCATGTAATTCTAAGCATTCTCTTTCTCAACTTCATTTCTCCTCCAGAGTATCTTCTTCTTTTGCTAAGTTTACCGATCACAATGCAGGATAACGAGCAAATGAGAGAAGGTCCCCTCTGCGAGCACCCGAGGCTTTGGAGTCACTCTGTAGCGTGGCAGCATGCTGGATGCTAGCCGCATGTTGTAGTTTTGCATGTGTACATAGCTCTTGGTAATGCCCTAACCACCTTAGGCTGGTTTCGCTCATCATGTAGATGGCCGGCTAGTTTATGCACATGTGATTCTTTGCCCCTTCAGTTTTCCCTATCTCTACTCCTTTAAAGCGTGAGTGGTTCGTGCGTCACCCGTCCGACTCGCTCGAGCGGTCCGCCTCTGACAAAAACCGCTCCAGCCCCCACCCATCCGCACGTTCTATCATGGAAACAAAAGAAACCTACCTCCCGATGACCTTGTTCGGTTCCTCGAAGAAAAGGAAACCGATCCTAGATCCCCTGCCGCCGCCTGGCCCTCGCCCACGCCACCATCGCGCTCGCCCGCGTTGCAGCGTTGTCCGCCTCCGCGCCGGTGTCGCCCGCCTCGCCCTCCGCCCCCTCCCTCCAGCGCCGCCACCACGACGTCCGTCTCGCGCCGCCGCCCCCTCCGCCGTGCTCCAGACTTCCAGTATTCCGCCTCCCCCGCCGACGCCCTACGCTACTGGTGCGCCCCGTCGGCCGTCGCCTCCCGACTCCGGCGCCGCCCCCGGTTACTCCTCCGTACCCTCGTCCTCGAATCCCGCCGATATAGGCCCATCGGCGTACGCTCACATCCTTGCACGCCGCCACCTGCCTCCAAACTCGACCTGTCGACCCACTCACTTCCGCTCCCCCATCCACGAGCGTTATCAGATCCCCGTCGCCGATTCTACCACGACAGCGCGGCTGCACTCATCGTCTCCGCATGGCTGCGCCTCTCCCTCCCAGCCGTCGTGACTACCATGACCCCATCGCCCACAAGTCCTCACTGTCGGTGAGCCTCCACTCTTTGTTCTACCTCGTTGACACAACAAGGTCTGAAGGGGGAGAAGAAGAATAGGGGAGCAGCACGACCACCGACCATCTCTTCTGGCTCGTGCGGCCAAATAGCACAACACCGCCGACTGTCGCCCCGCCTTTCTCCTAGGTATCATATTTTGGATTTATTCTTCCTCTCTTATCTCCCTCATATTTTGCCCACAACTATTGCAGAAAAGAGGATTCGTATAATAGCCCCGAGGTATGCCCCAGCCATATCTTCAATTAATCAATCCTTAGCATCCTACCAGATGATACAACATGTCTAGATGCACAAATAAAAGGGTGTTTGTAATCAATCGCTGGGTGGCTGGCACTGAAAATATATCTCTGTTCTGTGTTTATGGTTATCATTTTTCAGTTGCCTCTTTCAGAGCGAACTTCAGATTCAGTTTCAGCCTTACTGCTTTTTTCTAACACCGATGAATTTTTCTTCTAGCAGTCTTCATTTTCCAGCACAAGATCGAAGTCTTCATTTTTCAGCACAAGATCGATGGTGCCACAGAGCGAGCCTGATGAGTTCACTTGTCACGCTGGACCTTAGCTTGATGATCTATAGGGTCTTTCATCATAATTAGGTAACTGACAATTAGAATGGAAAAACATATGCCAAGCATGGTGAATCAACTACGGCTCATGATTGCTCTGTACATATCCTACTTAAGCTATTTTTATTGATTGCTACTTCTGATGAAATCTCAAACTGAAGTTGCCCCACCATGAATATGTGATTTGTGCGTACACAGCTCTCTGATTTTTTTTTAACAAAAAAACTAATACTATCTACAATTATAGGTGCAACAATTGTAAGTTTGTTTAACTTTTTCTTACAGTTCCATTCAACAAAGGTAAAGCATGGGCGTGGGCAAGCGGCGGAGGCAAGAACGGCGGCGCAAGTGGCGGAGCGCCAGCGTGGTTGAATATGCTTTTACTAATTCTACATACAAGGGTGAATATGCTTTTACTAATTCTCTGTAGTTTTTGCAAGGTGATCGGTTTTTTAGACATCGAAGCTCTTGCTTTGGAAGGTTGTCACCATCCCAACCTGGATTTGAGGCTTAACTCCTTGCCCTCAAGTGCAACAAGCTCACCAGCCTATATCTCACTTGCACTATTGGTGAGTGCTGCTGCTTTTCTGATTTCTTCAGCTGTTCTAATAGATTACTGAAAATCATTTCTTCTATTACTGTTAATTTCAGGCTGTGCTGTTTCTCTTTTTTCCATAGTTAGGTGAATATCTTGGTATGCATAGATTAGTTCTCATAATCGCATGAACATAAAAAAACTTCAATTCTTAGGATGACCATTCACTCAATGTATGGAACCGTAGCATATAACTTCTGTCATTTTGTTTGTCTATTGGTAGTTTTGGCCAGCCATCCAGTACTACTAAATATAATAGTAGATCCATGATTTGTGACTCATATCCTATGTGGTACCAATGTGTTAAAAGTACTGCTCTATGTTCACATATTTGGACTTTCTTTTTGGCTCAAACATGCTTCATCACTACCTGTATGATATCAGAGCAGCATGTTATCCCCCCTCTCCCTCTTTATTCTGATTTGAATAGAGTTCAATTCTTGTCCTTAACATGTGCAGTTTGAGATAAGCCAATAACCATTGGCCTCGAGTGGTGATCGAAGGATTTAATTTGAGAAGCTATTATGCTACAACTGCTGTCACTTTATTTCATTTCAACAGAAGTTTACACCAGTTTAAGACTGAGCTATTGTCAGGTAACCAGCATGTATGTGGTTTTCAAAAATTAGTTGAAGCATGGAAAGGTATAATTATTAATGAATTTGGTCCATGGAATCACGCACCGATTTGATGACCATACTGGTGATTTGGCTTTTCCTCTAGCTAGAAATTACAGATACTTGGCCAGTGCAAGGAATATTAAGACTAAAGTTGCTTGTAGCCATGAAAATAGTATTTTCTAGGTCTAAGTTCTTTCCCTGTTTTTGGTAGCATGTTTGAATTACAGAATTATGTTCTTTCTGTCGACATATACACCTCTGAAAATCATAAATTAGAACAATGCTTGTTATTTATTGTTATTTAGTATATATATATATATATATATATATATATATATATATATATATATTCCGCGTCAATATTTTATGCCGCCGTGGCAACGCACGGGCACTCTACTAGTTTTAACTTATATGTGAGCCTGCCACGAAGTATGAGTCAGTGGTTTGTTATGGTATGCTTATTGTCGTTATCTTTTTCCCTCACAAGGAAGGATGGATGGATGGATGGATGGAATACAATGATATGTAGTTTTTGCAGTGGTATATATATGCAATGGTATGTGTATAGGCTAACAAACTGCTGTTGTAATGCATAGTTGAGAGTGCATGATTCTACAGCAGTTCATGTGAAGGACTCCTCCGAATGATATTGTATTGAAGAATGGTAGGCAGATGTAAATAAAATTCAGTTACCCTTGCTGACACATGGTTGCAACTCTTGTCTAGAGTTTTTGCCCTTATCATTTCACTCTGGCATACGCCTGCTAATGGGGTTGAACCCACCCCAAATCCGCTCCTACCCATATTTCAAGAGTCTTAACTACCACCTGCCCCGACCCACCCCGTCGGCCCAATGTCCCGACCCGCCCCAACCCGAAGTCACGATGGAAGATGATATGCGACTTACGTGCCGATCTACTACCATAGCGCCCCAACTCGTCCCAACCCGTCTATGTCGTCAACCCAACCCGCCCCAACCCATTTCATAGTGTCACCCGTTTCCACCCATCCAATAGTACCCGTATTAAAACCCACCCAAAAAACCCATCAAGTCCCGCCCCATTAGCAGGAGTACTCTGGCATACATATGTGACATTTACTTGATATGTTCTGGTTTATCTGGCTTGTATAGATCTGTTGAGTCTCAGAAAGGAGAAAGGAACCTGAGTAGATAGATGTCCTTTATGAAGAATGGAAACTGCACGTGTGGTTTGTGAATGTGCACGTGGCTTGTAAAATAGGCTGATCGAAGTTTGAGATGTCGAATCTTTGTTCTCCTGTGGACTGTGGTGTTCCATTGTACTCGGTGGCAGATCTTTTGAGATGTATGCTTGTACATCTGATTCTGACTGATGTCTCGCGTGCCTTGGATTGCTTTTGCTTTGAAGCAAGCGCGTGAGAGAGAGAGAGAGAGACGAGGCCTGCGCTTGCTTGCCTTGCAATCAAGGTTAGTGTCCGAATCTGGCGATCATCCCCCTCTTGCTCTTGTCTCGTCCGATCCGTTACCGGGCATCGATCAGCTCGGGATGTCGCTGCGATTATTCCAAATCAGGCGGCTGCTGCTGCTGCTTATGGCCGTTGCCTCGATCGGATTGGAATGGATGATCATATCGATCAGGCCCGCGAGCTTCAATTCCTTCCCGGCCGGCGCCGCTGACGATAGATGTGCTCCATCACATCCGCCATGGGCGCCCCTTTCACCGCCGTCCTGCACAGGTGATCCTGGACTCCAGACGAGTGGTTTGCAATGGATCGGAGGAACAGGGCGGCGTGCTGGGAATTTTTTTTTATTTTAATCCTTTTTAATCTAATATTTTATAAATAACACGTACCGATCTAAATTTTCGAAAACTAGCCCTTTTGATCGCGCCAAGTTACGTGGCGTGACTCCCTGAAGTGTCACGCCACATGTTTTGGCGTGACCAATCTGCCACGCTGGCACACGCGCGATGCGGCGGATGATGTGGCAAGGCGGAGTCGCACCACATGTTTTGGCGCGACTGAGTCGCGCCATGTGCCGTAGCGCGACTCAGCTGAATATAGGTCCACCCGCTAGACGGCCTCTTCCTCCACCTCCCTTTCTTTTTTCCTTCACTCCCCACCCGAACTGAGCTCCATGGCGCCAACAGGAAGGCGCTCCCACATCCACAGTTGCAATAGGTAAGCACAACCACCAAGATTTGCACTATCTTTGCTCCGCCGACAAGCATCACACAGCTGACGGTACAACCACCCAAGTGTTGCATTCCCCCAGCTGAAAGTGGCAATGTTGTCCCAGTCTTGACCAATTAGTTCTAGCCACATCCATGAGATTGTGTTCCCGCTCGAATCAGGAAATAGAAACCCGGCGATCAAATGTCATAGCCATGCCCGAGCGAACCTAGCAACCATCCCGCCATTAGCATCCGCTCCAGGTGGTGTACCAAAATGTTGTGTCAACCAAGCTGAGGTCACTCCCGTAGGCTTCTTATCCTTTGTGTCTTCCGGTGGTTCGGGTGGGTGCACTCCAAACAACAGCTCCACTCTTTCTCTCCATCCATTTGGACAGATGCTACCAGTTACGGCTCTACCATCTATACGAAGCCCAAATAGCATTGCCACATCTTGGAGTGTAATTGACATCTCACCGCTGGGAAGGTGGAATGTGTGTGTCTCAGGCCTCCACCGGTCCACCAGAGATGTTAAAGTTGCATTGTCCATACCGAGGAGGCCCTCCTTGACTAGCCACGCCAATGGGAGGAATCCAGCCCGTTTTAGGTACGGTGCGTACCTATCGTCCCACCGCAGAGGCTTGTGAAGGCGGGGGCGTAGAGGCTTCAAAACCTACAAAAATATCAATGAACTTTATAATCAACTAAAATCAAATTAATGACTTGACAAAAATAAAAACGAACACAAGTTCACCTGCGTACGCTCTTCTTGTATCTTGCCACGGTGTCGCTCATCGTAATACATCTCCAGGAGAGGGTAGCGCGGGTGGTGTGCCATCTACATACAAAAAGTAATATATAATAAGCAATCCCTTTGTTTCATCAGACTTGTACTATGAACATTGGTTTCTGAATGTAGTTGCATGTTGTGGTCATGGTTCATAAATGTTTCAAAGGTTCACACTCATGACTCAACCCTGGCCCTTTCAAAGTTCCAAAGCATAGCAATGGCCCAGGGAAAAAATAGGTTTAGGCATAGTAGGCTAGACTCATTGAGGGAAAAATGAGCACTGGAAAATTGAGAAAAATAAGGTTTAGCCATAGTAGCAACTACCAATATTCTGATAATTTATTAGCAAGTAGTAGGTATAAGCAAGCATGAGCACTAGAAATTTGAGATGGAATAACTAGAATCCTCTTACTCACCTCTGTAATCGAAGGAACCAGGGGCGGATCTGGATCCGGCGGCACGAATGGCCCTAGCGGAGGCGGCAATGGCGGCGGATGGTGGCGGCTAGTGCTCCGCAATGGCAGCGGTAGGGGGCGGGCCGTGCAGGGCCCCGGCGGCCGGTCCGCAGGGGGCGCGCGGGTGCAGGACGCCGGGGGCCGGTCGCCAGGCCGCGGGTGGGGGGTGGCTGCAGGGCGGGCGGCAACGCCGGCCGCAGGCAGGGGAGCTTGCTGCAGTGCTCCGGCGGCCGCAGGTGGCGAGCGGCTGGGTGGGTCGCGGGCGGCGGGCGGCCGGGTCCCCGGGTGCTCCTGGACACAAGATAGAAGATAGGGAAGTGAGGAATTGGACTAGGATTTCTCGGTGGGCCGAGTCAAAATCGGCTGAGTCGCGCCACGGCGCATGGCGCGACTCAGTCGCGACAAACCATGTGGCGCGATTCCGTCTTGCCACGTCATCTGCCGCATCGCGCGTATGTCAGCGTGGCAGCTTGGTCACGCCAAAGCATGTGACGTGACTCTTCAGAGAGTCACGCCACGTAACTTGGTGCGACTAAAAGGGCTATTTTTTGAAAATTTAGATCAGTACGAGTTATTTATAAAATATTAGATTATAAAGGATTAAAATAAAAAAAAATTCCCGCGTGCTGGGCGGGGCCTGCGTCGTGTTCCAGACATGTGGTGCCTGGCCGCCTCTGTTCGTGTTCGTGTTCGGGCCCGTGCAGACCGCCGTGTGCTCCGCCATCCTGTCGGTTGTCCCTGTCCTGGGGACGACGAAGATGATCAGCCTGGCAGGGATCCTTCTCATGTTACATTGTCCTGTGGGCCAAGACGAACGAGGCCACTACTTTCGCTGTCGTCGCTGGCGATGATGATCACCCATCGCAGGCTGATGACGTCGATGCAGAGAAGGCTCCTCTGTTGCTATTAGTGTCGAACATGGATAGTAAATAGGAGTAAGTATGGTCATTTTATCTTCTAGCTAATTTGTCCTAAAATTTTTAGAATGATTTATTTTTTAGGACAGAGGGAGTAGGTTGTAAAAAGGTCCGGCATACTAGTCGCAGCTAGTGTAGAAAGGCAATGGTTAAATGTGTGAGTAGGGATGCCACACCGTATCTGACTATCTCTATCATAGATAGGTTTTTTTTTGTTTTTTTTTTCAGGTTGAGAGTGTCTGCATGAAAATATTGATTCAGCTTAGACAAATATTCAAAATTACATTGTTCGACTTCTAACACTAAAAAAGAGAAATTGCAAGGCTGCCCTTATTCTGAAGTCTAATTTCACGTTTGCTCCTGTTTTTTATTTTAATTTTGCATGTTTGGCACTATTTTTTGAACTTTACATGTTTGCCCCTATTTTTATTAAACATGAGCAACCATGAATTGGAAGACTAAAAATAGGAGCAAGCATGCAAAGTTCAAAAAACAGAGGCAAACATACAATTGGACATCAAAATAAGGGCAATTTTTGCAAAAGACCACCTTAAAAAAACTAGCACTTGACTCCTAGCTCCTTCCCTAACATATGGTATTATACTGTAGCTTCTCAGGGCCAAGTCAATGAATATTCAGGTGGGTGATTCTGTCCTCTATCCGTGACCTTAAAAAAAATACTGTAGCTTTTCATCACTGTGCACCTTTTACTTGCATGGCTAAGCATTTTTTTCTATGTGAATTATCGGATATAAAAAGGTGTTCCACAAAGAAGAGAATAAAAGCTCTTTTGACTCGTAAAAGGAAAGCACATTTTCCTACTTTTATATCCGTAGTAGCAATCTAAACAAAAAAGGCTTGAAATTTTTATATGACATCATCATATCCCTTTTTTCTCAAAAGATAATAAAACCAACATATTCATATCTCCTTAACACGAAAGGTGGGCCGATTCCCTGGCCGGGCAGCGTGGCCACGTCGCCCGCTGTTCCCGGCCGACGGATCGGCCAGACGAACGGCTTAGATCTTGTTTTTCCTGATCATTTTGCAAAAAAAATTCTCAAACTTTATAGAAATCAACCCGTGGTCCAACTTCCTCTCTCAGGAATTTTTGCGAAAAAACCCTCAATCTTTCTCAAAATCAACCCGCAGTCCAATAATCAGGGTTAAGGAAAATTTACAAAGAAAACCTTAAGTTTATATCAAATCAACCCGCCATCCTATCATCTCTCAAGATTTTTTACAAAAACCCTCAGATTTTAATTAAATCAAACTATAGCCCATTCCACCCGTTACTTCTACACGAGTAACATTATACGTACAATTTGAACACCAAAACACATTAAAATCAAAAGTTGCTCAACATAGAATTTGATCAAAAAATTCAAAACCAACTTTATCATAGAATGAATTTTAAAATTCAAAACGCTTTCGCGATTCGTTAGTACAAACGCTTACATGCAACCCATTGTACCTACAATTTGGACACCAAAATGTCTTCAAATAAAAAAGTAATCAACACAAAAGTTGCCTAGAATTTCAAAATCTACAACTTTAGCATATAGCAAAGTTTTGTAAATTTAAATTATTTTTGTAATTCGTTCAACATAACATCTTATTTTGCTTAAAAATATAATAGCGTACCACCGTTCTTCTATGCCTTCTCATGCTATGTCCACAATAACGCATTATATTTTAATATAAACACTACTTCCCTAAATAAATAACACGTCTATTAATCGCAATAAGATTTTGTAAATACGTTAAGTATCAAACTAATTGTGCTCCGCCCTCGCTAATAAATTATCTTACCCCTTCTTTCACCACAAAAATATAGCAACAAATGTCATAGCTACATTTCAATACCCAAAATAATATAGTACTTAAAATAACGTCACCATAATAGAATGTCCCAAAATATATACAAAGTGCAATAGTGGACTGCAGACCATGACACCTACGCTTAAAGAAAAAGCTACTACATGCATCAACTAAAATTCACATCAACTACAATCGTCTCACCTACGTTGCAATTCTGAAAAATCAAACATTCTTATTTCACGTATGAAATAAAATTTCACCAAATACAATAAAATGGTCACGAACAGGCCTTGCGCGGCAATGCCGCATGGCCTTTCTAGTCATAGACGACAAGTGGATAACCATGGTTTTGCATGTCATCCTGCCTGACCTCTAGTAGTAGTAGCATTTCAAGCAGGGAGAGGGGAGGAAAAAAAAAGGAAAATCAAATGGAAAAGAAGAGGGAGCCGAGTAGCCGACGAATGAAGGAGAGAGCGTGACGTCACCGCCGCGTCGCATCGCCATCGTCATCGCACGCGCCTCCTCCCCCGCGGCCCCGCCTCCGACTCCATCTCGTTCCCCTGCAGCTGCAGGCTGCAGGCAGCAGCGCAAGTCCACCACCAAGTCCAAGGGCGCGGCGCCCCCAAATCTCAACCGCGCCCCCACCCCAGATCCAAACAAACCCTAATTCCGCCATGGCTGCAGACTTCGACGACACCACCGAGGACTTCTTCGACAACCTAGTCAATTCCGATGATGACGCCGACGACGGTCGCCCTCGCCTAGCCGAGGCCTCCGCGGGGGACCTCGCCGCCCTCACCCTGGACGACCAATCCGACGCGGGCCCACCCGATGATCAACCCGCGCCGCCGCCACCGGCGGAGGAACCGGACAATCACCCCGCGCCGCCGAATCCCGACCCTCGTACGGAGCCGGTGGCGGAACCCGCCGTCGCGCCACCTGGGGCCGCGGCTGACCAGCCTGCCTTCGCGCCACCTGGGGCCGCGGCTGACGAGCCTTCCGCGGCTCCGGACAAGGGCGTCCACGCCGCCCCCGCCCTCAAGCAGGTGCAGTGGAACGATTTCGGTGCCGGCACAGGGGCAGATCCGTTCGAGGACCTCCCGCCAGGCGGAGCGGAGGACTCCTTCTTCGGGGGTACTGCTGCCGGGGATCAGGGCGGCCAGGAATCTCTTCTGGGTGCCAGCAATGCCAGCGCACCAGATCACAGCTTCTCCGCCGGTGCGAGTAACAGTACCACCGCCACTGATGGGCTGCCGGATTACAGCTTCTATGGGGGAACGGACGATAACAATGCCAATTCCCAGTTCAACTCCACCACGGGTGCTGCGGTATATGGCAATCAAAGCACCAACTTTCAATTGGAATCCGCTGACCCCAGATATCTTGAGAGCCTCTACCCTGGGTGGAAGTACGACGACGCCACACAGCAGTGGTGTCAGGTAGACACTCTCAGCACACAACATATTGCTGCTGATACTACCAGTGCTGCGGCAGTGCTTGGGAGTGACAATGTTCAGCAGCAGCAGCAAAACAATTCACATGCACAGGCTGTGCATGGATCCACAGAGACAACTCCTCAACCCAAGCCTGTGTCTGAGGCTGATGATCAGACTGCGCCGGCGCCACATAAGGAGGATGCGGACCATGAGCCCATGCCTGCGCATCCACAAGTGGAGCCTGTGGGCGGCCATGCATCACTTCTAGGTACCACCAATGCCAGCACACCAGATCACAGCTTCTATGGTGGGATGGATAGCAATGCCAGTTCCCATTTCAATTCAACCACAGTTGCTGCGGGATATGGGGGTTACAGCACCGACGCACAATTGGAATCCGCTGACCCCAGATACCTAGAGAGCCTCTATCCTGGATGGAAGTATGACGATGCCACGCAGCAGTGGTATCAGGTAGACACTGTCAGCACACAGCATACTGTTACTGCTGAAGCTACCAGTGCTGTGGCAGTTGTTGGGAGTGATAATGTTCAGCAGCAGCAGCAGCAAAACAATTCACATGCAGAGGCTGGACATGAACTCACGGAAACGACTTCTGAGCCGAAGCCTGAGTTTGAGCCTTCGGCAGCGCCTTCTGAGACTGAGGCTGATAATGAACCTTCGGTAGCACCACATAACGGTGAGGTGGAGAATGATCCCACACTGGTGTATCCACAAGTGGAGCCTGTGGTGGTGCATCATCCTGAGGCTGATAATGAGGCAGTTGAGGCGGGGTCTGCGGTGCTGCATCCTGATACCAAGTCTGAACTCCAGGAAATGCCCACCAGTGCTGACAAGGCTGTCACAGCACCAGAGAGGTGTGGGTCCCTGGGTTCAGAGAAGGGCATCCACACCGCCATCAAGCAGGTGCAGTGGAACGACTTTGGTGCCAACACCAGTGCCGGTGGAGCAGATCCTTTTGGGGACCTCCTGCCAGATGGAGCAGAGAACGACTTCTTTGGGGCTACTGTGCCTGGCGATCAGGGTGTCCAGGCATCCATGGCAGGTACCAACAATGTTACCACACCAGATCACAGCTTCTCTGCAGGAGTGGATAGCAATGCCGCCATTAGTGCTGGAGTGGTGGGTTACAGCTTCTCAGGGGGAGTGGATAACAATACCATTTCCCACTTCGATTCCAGTGCAAGTGTTGTGGGATATGATGTTCAGAGCACCGGTGCACAATTGGACTCCACTGATCCCAAATATCTCGAGAGCCTCTACCCTGGATGGAAGTACGATGCCGCTACGCAACAGTGGTATCAGGTTGATACACCCGGTGCACAGAGTTATGCTGCTGATAATACTGGTGCTGTGGCAGTGCTTGGGAGTGATAATGTTCAGCAACATCAGCAGCAATTTAGTGCTTCATACCTGCAAAACGCCTCGCATGCAGCACTTGAAACCATTGCAGAGGAGAGCAGTGCCAATGCCGCGAGCTGGGGCCAGTCTGGGAGCAGTGCTGCACCTGTAGAATACCCCCCGAACATGTTATTCTATGCAGAATACCCAGGGTGGTACTTTGATACCAACACTCAGCAGTGGCAATCACTCGAGTCGTACCAACAAAGTGTTGCGCTAGCTGCAACTTCTGCAGCAGCCTCAGATGGGTTCGCAGGGTCAGGTCATACAGCTCAGTACACCAATGATTCTTATGCAAGTAGCTTCAGCCAGCAGAGCCAGTGGCAACCCGATTCATTGGGTAACACTATGCAGCCTGATGTTTTGGGAGGTAATAGCTTGCTGGGTCGTTCCTATAGTTCAAATCAGCAAGCTGAGAATCAGATTGGGTGGCAGGCCAATTCTGAGTCATTGCAGTCGTCTATAAATTCTAATCCTCATGCAGACACATTTGTGCCTTCTGCAGGCCAACACACTGATAGTGAGGGCAATCATGCTAGTTATGAGGGATTCAGAGGGAACCACAGTTGGTACAAGGGTTCTGAGCATTCTACAAGTCAGGAGGTTGGGTACAAAGGGTTTGCATCTTCAACAGGTTTCCAGACTGGTCACAAGGAATTGCAGCCTCCTAACGATCACCAGGCTGGCATGGCATATGAACCTTCAACAAATGTTGGGTATGGTAATTCAAATGGTCCAAAAGACTTTGTTCCAAAAGAGAGCATGTACAAGACACAAACACATGCTGTCTCCTCCGCACATACATATGTGCCCAACAACTATTGGGGCACTCAGACCGCAATGGACTTTGCTCAGCAGCAACAGATTGGTACAAATGCTCCATCCCAACAGTTTGGTTTCTCACCACATGAGCAGAGATCATCAGCTGGACGTCCACCACATGCTGTGGTCACCTTTGGATTTGGGGGGAAGCTATTAGTTTTGAAAGAGAGCAGCTCCATGACCGCAAACTTTGACAGCGGAAATCAGGTACAGTGAGATTATTTCTTTGTAATATTCGTTTTGTAATGAGTAGTGACTAATGACTTCTATTGCTGCAATCTTAGGGCAATTCTGGTCTCACGGTATCAGTTCTTAATATTCCAGAAATTGTCGCTGATAAAATTGACAATCCAAGCATGGCTAACGGCAGTGCACTTAGCTACTTCCATGCTCTTTGTCGTCAACCTATTCCTGGCCCTCTTGTTGGCGGAAGTGCTGCATCAAAGGATGTGAATAAATGGCTTGATGATATGATTGGAGTATATGAATCTTCTCTCACTGAATTCCAGGGAGGGGATGTCCAGAAGGTGCTTATTTCGTTGTTGAAAATACTGTGTCAACACTATGGAAAACTCCGTTCACCCTTTGGGTCTGATCCATCACAGGAGGTATTCCTGTTCGCAAGAATTCATATTTTTGTTTTAGCCTCACTTATCACTTACTCTATTACAAATCTTCCAATAAGCAAAACATATAGCAGACACCACTATCATGATGTTGTCCTATCCAGTCTCTGTTTTATCTAAGATCGCTTGTTAAATATAATCTGCTTTCTGATAATTTGTAAGGAGACATGTTTAGTAATGGATTTGTTCAGTATTAATATTTTAAAAATTATCATTCTTGGATAGTTGAAGATTTACTCTATCGTTTTTATCTGTATGCATTTAGGTCTCCTTTTTAGTCCAATCTTAAATCATTATTATGTATGCTTGAATAACATAATCTTTTGATGCTTAAGCTCAACTTTTGGCCACCTAAGAGATATACTTTTAAGGCTCTTTTGTGTTATGATTGTGTTGTTTTGTCAATTGCTCTGATAGAGGTGATCAAGTTTTCACTTATTAATGGAAATTGTAGATATGATAATGAAACAAGAAATGTTGGAAGATGATTAATGAGTTCGTTAATGCCCATGTATGCAAATTAAGTCGTTGTGTCTCCATGTATATGTATTCTGATCTAAGAAACGAAAAAATGTATTATTGTGTTCAATCTGTTATTGAATTCAGCCAGATGAATCATGTGCTAAGAAGGGCTGGTTTCAACTGGATGCATAACTCTATTGTGGCTACTATTTTAATTTTTATGTTGAATACTTATTTAGTTATTTTGTTTGAACTATTTGTAATGTAATAGGGTGTAGATGGCCCAGATATGGCAGTTACAAAACTTTTCTCATCTTGTAAGAGCAGTGCTAATATGAAAGGGTATGGAGTCCATTGCATGAAAAATCTTCCCTCGGAAAGCCAGATTCAGGTAATTATTATTTATCTATCTGCGCTGCAATAAATAGTACAATGTATTCCCTTGTTTAGGAAAAATACCCTATTGCAGGCTACTGCTCAGGAGGTTCAAAATCTCCTGGTTTCTGGTAGAAGGAAAGAGGCTCTTCATTATGCACAGGAAGGTCAACTTTGGGGACCTGCACTGATCCTTGCTTTACAACTTGGTGATAAGGTCTGCTTCAGAATCGAAACTTGCAGTCTCTAGATTAACTGGATACTTGGATGGCATGATGGTTTCCTTTCCCTGAGTGATTTCTTATTGCTTTACTACCTCATGATGCAGTTTTATGCGGATACTGTGAAGAAAATGGCTCACTGCCATTTTGTGTCTGGGTCACCTTTGAGGACATTGTGCCTTCTTATTGCTGGACAACCTGCAGATGTTTTCAATTCTGAGAACCCGGTTAACAGTGGTTCTTTGTATACACCCCACCAGCCTGTAGAGGTAACATGCGCTCCCATCGTTCGTACATACCCTTTTGTAGACCAACTTGGTCTCCAATATGCAACTTTGACCAGTATTATTTATATGTTTTTTTGAAGATTATAAAGCTGCTTATATCATGAAAGTATTTTTTGTGACAAATCCAATGTTAAATATGACCAACCCAAATAGTTCTTTTAAAATTTCTGGTCAAAGTTGGAGGGGTTTGCTCATATTTTTGTGAATGTAGCTACTGTACTTGAAATAGTGTTTTAAATACAATGATAACTGTCTCAATGGGAAATAAATTTATCATCAATGGCATCTACTTTCTTCTTTTTGATGTCATCATGCATCACTTCAAGCAGCCCTTCATGTAATTTGTCCTGTATTATACTAATTATGTGCTGTCATCTAAAACTATGGTAAATGATTCTTGGATTTTATGAATTCTCATCGTGCATGCCTTTTTCTTAATTGTAATATTTGTAATATTTGAAACTCACTTTCCAGTTTCGGACAGGTTGCGCCTAAGGGTATGCTGGATGACTGGCAAGAGAATTTGGCTATTATAACAGCAAACAGGACAAAAGGTGATGACCTTGTAATTACCCACCTTGGGGATTGCCTTTGGAAAGAGAAGAACGAGGTTTGAGTCCTTATGTGATGAATATACCTGTTTCAATTTTATGGTTGAGTCTAATGCACCTTTTATTTATGCAGGTTGCATCTGCCCACTCATGCTATTTAGTTGCTGAACTAAATATTGATTCGTACACTGAAAGTGCAAGGATGTGCCTCATTGGCGCAGACCACCTGAGGTGTCCACGCACATTTGCCAGCCCTGAAGCCATCCAGGTCGATACAAATCTGCACTGTTTGTTTTTCCTGGTTTACAAGATTGTTTTCTTCTTTGTCTCCTGCTGCTAGTGTTAGTGTTAGGTTCTGATTGAGGGTGCTAGGCTTACCATACAATATTATTGTGACATCATGCTTTGCTTAAGTTAATTTGGAGTACATTAGGAAAATATCATACAGGTGAATTTGCATGATATTATTGTGACATGCATTATGTAATGAGATATGAACATTTCTGTATCTTCTAGTTCAAATTCTTTGGACATGCAGTAATTTTTTTGTGGCCTCTGATCAAATTCCTGTTGAATGAACAGAGAACAGAAGTGTATGAGTATGCAAAGGTTCTTGGTAATTCTCAGTATATACTCTTGCCATTTCAACCATACAAGTTGATATATGCATATATGCTTGCGGAGATTGGGAAGGTTTCTGATTCACTAAGGTAGGTTGTTGAATTATCATTTCAGTATTTTTCCTCATTTCCTAGTTGACATTGAATTACCTTGTTAAGGTATTGTCAAGCATCTCTGAAGGTGCTGAAGGCCTCTGGCCGCACACCTGAACTAGAAGCATGGAAACAATTATTTTCAACCCTGGAGGAGCGAATACGCACCCATCAACAGGTACGACATATACTGCTGTTATTATTTTTTTTCCTTGGGCATTTCTTTTCATTGCACTGATAGTCAATATGCTGCTATTTAGGGTGGATATGCAACAAATCTTGCCCCTGGAAAGATTGTTGGGAAGCTTTTCACATCACTTGATAAATCTTTGTCCCGAATGATGGGTACACAATCTGCACCAATGCCACCACTTCCACAGGGCGCCGCAAATGAAAGAAATGTCTATTCTCCTCCAGATACAAAAGTTGTAAATAACCAGTCAGTGATGTCCATGTCACCTCTAATGTCTTCTGCTTCAGAGCAGTCTATGAGCGAGATGGGAGGAAATAGCGGCCCTGGCAGGGAAGTTGCACATAACAGAAGTATTTCTGAGCCAGATTTTGGCAAAACCCCACAAAAGGTATTTCCTGTGTGCTATTTTTTCTGAGGATTTCCGAATTATGTTTACCTACATTTGAAATTGTAGCAGGCTGCTGGGTCAAGTAAGGCACAAAGCACATCAGGTTCTGGAAGTTCTCGTTTTGGATGGTTGGTGCAGAAGACAGTGGGGCTTGTTTCAAAATCTCATCGTCAGGTACTTGGGTGCACATTAAGTACACTATTTTATCCTTGGCTACTTTCTACCTTAGTAACATGCTTAATCTCCTTATGGATCTGAAGGCAAAGTTAGGGGAACAGAACAAGTTCTACTATGATGAGAAGCTGAAGCGGTGGGTGGAGGAAGGTGCTGAGGTCCCTGCTGAGGAGCCTCCACTCCCCCCGCCTCCAACAAAATCCTCATTCCAGAACAGTATTCCAGAGTCGAACTTGAATGGTCCCCCGGTTGGTGGAGGTTATACTGCTAATGGATTTGCAGAAGCTAAAGCTTTGAACCCTTCGGAGCCTAGTTCTGGGATGCCACCGATGCCACCCACCCAGAACCAATTCTCAGCACGGGGAAGGATGGGTGTAAGATCAAGGTGATTTGCTTAGTTATTTTTTCTAATTTCTCTCTGTATCAGCTGGGTGTGACATTTTCTTCTGTCTAGGTATGTTGACACTTTCAACAAGGGTGGTGGTGGTGGTGCAAATGCCTTTGGTGCAGCAACAATGTATAGCAAACCAGCTGCTCCATCAATGAGTTCGCTGTCGGGTGCAAAATTCTTTGTGCCAACTCCTGCTGCTGCTTCAGAACAGGCAGCTGCTGACGCACCAATGGATGCCCACAGTGACACCACTCAACAGGCTGAACCCTCGTCCTCCCCAGCACTGGAGGCCAGTTCATTGGCACCTCCAGTACCCATGCAGTCAACGATTCAGCGGTACCCAAGTGGGGACAACATTCAGCGGTACCCAAGTATGGACAACATCGTGGCCCCCTTAGACAGTGCTGGCAGCTCCATGTCAAGGTCAAGAGCATCGTCATGGAGTGGAGGGTACCCGGGGCAGCTGAGCGGCACTGCTGTTTCCAGATCACCCGATGGACAGACCATGCGGTCCCCAATGATGCCTGGAAAGAGGCCTCCGCACAGCCGTTCCAGCAGCAACTCATCGCTGCAGTTCAATGGTTTGGGTGAGGATCTTCACGAGGTGGAGCTCTGATATTTGACAGGTGACACAGCCTTCACCGTGAAATGTCTTAGCTTTAACCCTTTTGTCCGTTTTTGTAACTTATAATAGCTGTGGTGTCTAGAAAGGAAAGGAAACGAAAGGAGAAAAAGAGTGGCATCCCTTTTCGATTTTTACAGGAGAAGCATGTGGATCGCCGCTGTACCTGTACAGATAGTTCACTCGTTCGCCAGATGCAAAATGTATCAAGGAGAGATGTAGGTTCAGGTAGCAAACAAGTTGTAGAAAGGCTGACAATACCTCTCTTTTTTCTGTCTTTTTTTTTGTTTCTATATAAACACTTGAATTAGAACCATGATTCATTGTTAAGCTGGATGCTGGGAAAACTTTGATGAATAAGGCCATGTTGCTAGCGGGCTCAATAATCATGTTTTGTATGTTAACTTGCATAGTATCTGTGTGTTTCTACGGTAATATAAATATTACTCAGATTTATATGAGATCATCAATTTTGTGCTCTCTCACTTCGTGTACAAGTTGTATGTTATGAGGTATTGATGGTCCAGTTCTGTTTGGGATTCAGATTGATTTGTTTGGGTGATTTGTATTGATGGTCCAGTTCTGTTTGGGATATGTTATGAAGCAGCAATATAAAAGTCAATCTCTAGTTCTCTACAATACAAACGATACGCTCAACCACCTTGTTAGCCCACACACTAAGCGCAGTATTATAGCAGATCTGATCAAGGTCCCTGCTGCAATCACAGGGAACGTATCCCACATCAGGAGCTGCTGACCAACACAACCAAACTACAGCTCTACTATCCAAGTTCTACACATGCAAGAGCTTGGTTGGTCACGCGTACAATTTGCACCACACGATCACATCACGAGACCATGGATTTAAACACGAGCTCCGCCGTGTCAGGATCGAAATGCGCCTCAACATGCATCACCGAACTCACTGGATTCACTTGCACAGGCCTGCTAAGCAGCTGCACTCCTTGCTTCCAGTATCTGCTCTCTAAGCTCAAAATCCACACGTCAATAGCAGATTTCGTAGTGAATCCCAGGTTATATTAAATAGATATCACTAAACAGTACCATATGGACGTGCATAATCTTTACCTGGTCCGGTGCTTATCACAATTGAATTTTTCTCGTCAAGTACCCAGTCAATCCAAACTGCGAAACCATGGCATATTCCATCATGGGCAAACTTGATCTGCAAGGTGGTATGAAAGGAGTTCACTGAACGCCGGAAAAAACAGCAGGAAAGTAGAAAACTACATGGAATTTCAGCCAAGTGACCAATGCTGCATCGCAGTGTATGATTAACTTGTTCATAAAAATATTGCCTCCATGCTCTGGCCACAACTCTACTAATCGTAGTGTTTCACTACTAACACTACAACTTTTTATAAACAAAATTGTTACAGCAGGCACTCAAAACTCATCAAACAGACTGTTTGCATCAGGGTCTGAAATCTCCTACACTCAATTTTCTCAATATACACCAATTCAGCCAGAATCATCAATTCTCTCAATTTTGCAAATTTAAAGCAACTAGCAGAGTCAGAAACATCAATCATGATATACTTTGTCCAGAAAGGTTAAAATGGTACCTTTGTTTTGCCAAAGCAAGAGTGAATAGGCTCAGAAAAATTAAAGTCCATGAGAGAGTAGACTAGACTTAATTTCTGGAAAAATTGATAGAGCATCAGTTGCGTTTCAATGAAACAATATTTGTTATGTGGTTACAAATGTGGCAGTGATGTCACCTTGGTATAACCGCATTGCCACACGTAATATGGCAGGCAAGGGCCTTGTTGCTCTCCAGACAGATCACCACAGGCTCCAAAAGTATCATTAACAACCGAGTGATCAAAGCCCTCAACATCTTTAAGGCTGCAACGGCTTCTCCACAAATCCTACAGTAAAACAGTTATCAGAGAAAATAAAACTAAAAACTATTTGTCCAAGTGAAAATAATAGGGCTGAGAGAAAAACAAAAGAGGTGAATATATGATGGACTAACCGGAAGTGACATGGCACATAACCTTAATATTCCTTTACAAGGCATGATGAATGCATCCTCAGATAGCAATGGATCAAGCAGAGTTCTTTCATTCCTAGAGTCAGAAAAACATGATTCTTTAAAACTAGTAACAATAAACAACGCAAAATTGCAAAAGTGAGTTCCAGATAAAATAAAAGGCTTCAAGTCGCACTTTAACAGGAAAAATCCATATTAGTGAAATAAATTTGTTTCTCGATAAATCTCATCAATATGAAGCGGAACACCCTGACTTCATCCAGCGCATACCGGGTCTCAAACTTGTCTTTTCTTCTTCCGAAACAGTTAACCCAGCTGGTATGGGTGGTTCTCCAAGGTCTGTACATGCAACTATAACTAACCGTGTGGGACTTAGACCACTACTTCCAGCCAAACATGGACCAAAAGGGAAAATAAGAACTGGTAGCCATTAGTTATGGCACGAAGCTTGATTTGGCTGGCAATGATTAATAGGGGTCAAAGTATTTACGAACCAGAAACGCAGATTTTGCCATGGCAGCATCCCTTCACTTCCATGGTAGAAAGGTTCCCCTACTACTAGATTAATCTAAAATGATAAAGTATCAAATGTCACTCATTAATCATAAACACTATAATATGAATCTTGAAATTAAACGAGATGAGAAATATAGGACCTATAGCCTTTACCTTTTCATCTTTTAAGTCATTCATAGTAAGGGATGAGGCTTTTTTACCAATGACTTCAATCCGGTCCATGGAAAATTTATTTGCATCCGCAACAGCTCGAAGATAGTTGAAACCCTTGTCCCTAAGACCAGGAAACATCGTAATAACTTTTGAAGATGGTAACAGAGAAGAAACTATGACGGCTAGTAGCACACTGTCATCGGCCACAATGCACGTTGGAGAAGATCTTCCACTCATCTGGGCAGAAAAACCATTAAACATGATACAGTTAAGGTGAGGAGATGCACATGATAGGACAGCTACAAATAATCTATTCTATACAGAGTTGACCACTATGATTCTCTATTGCTAAAATGAGAAAAAATGCACCAGAATTGGAAGGCTGTGTAAGTTTTTGAATATTTGGATATCCTAATATTTCTTCCGAAATTACACCGAGCAATCATAGAATAATGCAGAAGTTCATGGAAAAAACTAGTTGGATACAACATAATTATACCCAAGTAAGGATGGGGTACTTACAGCATTTCTAACTGCACCTATCAATGCTGATCTCCAAGCTTTATCACCATAAAGCGCTATCCTTTCTGGCAACAATGTTAGATGGTCACTTTTGGGGCTTCTACTGCTTATTTCATCATTCATATTCAACTGATATGAGATAATAGTTTGGTCGTGACTAGCTCTCAAGGCAAGAATTTGATCTTTCATAGCAGGAGCCCCTGTCCCTTGTATAAACCAAACACACTGCTTCCAATGATCACACCAATCCTTCATGCCTAGCAATTGAAATAAGGGATAAAATGGTGTAAAGATACTTATAACATTCAAAGTACCCCCAATATCATTACCCTTCAACCAGGTTAGTCTATTCCACTTCTAGACAGATAAATGCCGATTCAACAGTCAACTTGAAAAATGTATTTCTACATAAAAGAATCGAACAAGATTTGAGGAAGAATATGTGTACTCTAACAAAAAAAAACATCATATACAAGTCACTAATTGCTTTTGCAAGATGCTAGGTTGTTGCATTTGTACAATTTGGAATATAAGTGTAGCACCATGCAGGCACAGTGACATTTTCCACAAAATACAGGCATAGTCCTGTGCTGCATTTCAGCACTGTGTTGGAGTTGTGCCAATGAAAGTTAAACATCCAAGTAACAATAGATTACATGTTGGGCAAGGCATGCCAAGTATATGAATCAATCAAGGGAATTCCGTTTAATAAATGCAGAACAAGAAATGTTGTTTTACGAACCATTGGCACATTGTGGTAAATCGACACCACTCGATTGTCTCACCCATCTAGGAGCCGTTGAGTAAAAGATTGATCCAGCAGAATCCAGTTGAAGCACCCACCTGCAATATAAGACCCAAAAAAAAATCAGAGAAATTTAAGGAGAGTAGAGAGACAAGACTTTGTGGTTACCATGAAATAATAGCATGCGCATGTCCATCAGCAGTTGCTTTTATCTCAATCTTTGTTTCACGATGACTATCTGGTCGTTTCCAAAAGTCAAATTCAAAAACTTTGAAGGGTTCTGACAGCTAAAGCAAAGAAATTAGGACTAGGAACAACACTTTATATATATAAAAACATGCAAAGAAAATCTGCGTACCAATCGTATTTCATCTGCCAGTGCATCACATTGCATAGCGTGTTGTTGTAACTTCACAGAAAGAATATTTTGTGTCCCGTCAGGAGTAAGCCACACACCATCTTCAGTGTTTGCTTCATTGCTGTGCAGATCATGCATCTTCCACAAGAACGTGCTCTCAACTAACTAGGATACCAGACACCAACAGATTCACATTGGTTAATAGAAAGGAGTTATTATTGGGAAGGACTTACATGGTATTCAAAAGGCAGCAGGCACTACTAACCACTCCGTATGTAGTAGCTCGATACGGAACTGTCTTTGGATTTTTCACCAATAACATGTCGTGCGCATGCTGTAGAGTAGGAATGAGCCCCTCACCCAAGAGTTCAGAATCGAGAATTTCACTTACCTGCGCCCAGGAATAAGCAGTAGAAGCCCCAAAAGTGAGCATCTAACATGACAGTTGAGCTGAGAGAAAAAGGTGGTTGGTTACCAGTATATCAGCTCGAGAATCAAGCTCAACCCCAACTCTGAGCTCGTCTGAACGCTTGAGAAATACTTTGATCTTGTTTTCCATTCCATTGGCTCTGAACACCCTCCGTGTTAGTTTGGCCATTGGAAGGTAGGCCTCGCATGCTGAGACGCTTCCCCTGCCTTCACCTCCTCCAGCAGCTGCCAAAGCTCGCGCCGCCATCATGGAGAGCAACCCAGTCCCAGCTCTGAATCCATACTTGGGCATTAATTAGCATCAACAATCGTGGGGGCTGAATCCAGAAGAAAGCGGAGGCAGGCAGGGTCACCCGATGTCGAGGACGCGTGAGGTGGGGTCCGTGACAGTGGCGTCGATGGCGTGGCGGTAGGCGCGGTTGCGGGCGGTGTCGTTGAGCATGTCGAGGTAGGAGGTGGCGACGAGGAGCTGCCTGTGGTGGCTCGGCGCCTCTTCCTCCTCGTCGACGACGAGCCACTCGGAGTCGCCGGTGAGCGGGTTGAGGCGGAGCTGGAACGCTCGGTTGGAGGCCATTCGGCGGCGGAGGAGCAGGCCGAGAGCGGCGGGCGGCGGGCGTGGCGCGACGCCGAGCCCGATGAGGAAGCAGCAGCTCGGCATCCGGGGGCCTTGAGCCTTGCTGGCGGCGGCGGATGGGTAGCACCACCAGCCGGGCCTCGATGCACATCCAGGCCGTTGGTTTCCGAGCAAATGGGCCTCGTCGAGCCCATCAGAAACGAAGCCCATGAGCAAAGGGCCAGCGATGCGACTGTTAAGAATATGTACTCTCCCTCCGTTCCAAATTATAAGTCATTACAAGAATTTTGGAGAGCCAAATCATCTCAAAGTTTGACCAAAATTATAGAGAGAAATATAAAAATTTATGGCATCGAATAGGTGCACTATGAAAATATAGCTAACAAAGAATTTAATGATACTTAATTGGTATCATAAATGTTATTATCTTGCCATATAAATTTGGTCAAACTTGAAAAACTTTGACTCTCCAAGATTCTTGAAATGACTTATAATTTGGAACGGAGTGAGTACCAAGAAACTAATTTGTTTGCAATAGGACACGGTGATTGCTTGATTAGCATAATAGGATGGTGTACAGAAATCTTGGACTGTCGTTGTTGTTGACTTTGTTTAGTGCCCCCGATCAGAATGGGAGTGTGACTGCCAAAAAGGAGAGGCAGGCAGGCAAAGCTTCCTTGAGAATGCCAATTGCCAAGCCGTCGTCATCATGGCTGTCACCATCGCGCCGCTGTGATCGGCTTGGCTACATTGCTGGACGTACGTGTTCTCCGGCCAATCATCAATTGCTCTCCCTGAGATTTGGATGGTACAGTTGAATCTCGGATACATTGAATTCAATCATCATCTGAAGATGACCTGCATTTTTCTTCAGTGCATTGTATCTTTGCTCTAGTACTATAACTGTGCTTGCGAAAAATTGTCAGCGTTTTCAGAGGTTGCCACTGAACAATATAATATTCAACTACTGGCAGCATACTACTACTACTACTCGTAGTAAAAAGATGCATCATGCAAGATGCCACTGCTGCGTACTTTGCTTGGGCACTCGAAAATACCTTTCCTGGGCGGCAAGAAATTAAAGAGCCGTAAAGCGTACAGTCATCGTCTCAACTTTCTTGGCTTGTTTGTTGTGGTGAGGCTAATATAATTCACCTGCAAGGCACTAGAATTCAGAAGCAACAGTTATGGAGCACAAGTTTGAGTCCACAAGACTATGGCATCCGATGTAATGGCCTGTGGTCCTCCTGCTAATAGCTACTTTATTAATTTGGGGGTCATAATAATCTTCACTCCAAAAATAATGCCAGGCAGTGGTCCTCATCACATACCATCTGTCTAACTCTAACTCTTGGTAAAAGTATATTAAAGGTGAAACCAAGATATATATGCATGGATGGTCCTGGTCCAGGATGTTGTTTTCATCCTCCTGCCCGGCCCACAGGTGATCGATCTATTGATTTCTGGAACAGATGCATGGATAAATCTAGAGGTATTACCAGAGCACATGCGTCATACTGATATGGGTGGCAATGAGCCATGGTCCTAGTGGCCTCTTCACAACCCATCAAGACCCTTAAATTTTTTAGCTCAAAATTGTATAAGATTAGAGTCAAACCCTTTTAGAGCCCGGCCCTTAGATTTTCTAGTTTAAAATTTTGGACCCTTTACCACCTCTATACGTGACATGAATATATACTAGCTTTGTGATAAAGAATTAAACACACTCAGCCGCATCATGTAGCTCAAGCTCACATGATGCGAGCGTCTGTTGTCTGAAGAGCTAAAAGAAAAAAGGAGTAGCACACAATAAATATTAAAGCTCATCCAGACTAGTAGGAGATTATCTATGATGTAGCTGATGCGGTGTGGATGGCGCATGCCAAATAGAAAATTCAAAACCTTGATGCATGTGATGAGGGGCAAAGCCCATGTGACACCAAATCATTCAAGTCTAGACACAATGCATACTTATTAATCCGTTCATACATACATATATATATATATCCTACATGATAGAGAACAATATGGCCAAGCAATAATACTGCAAGGCTAGAATACAACCAATTGATGAAGGGGATTAGTTTAAGGTTATTAGCTTATTACAGGGCAAAACAGGAACGAATTAATGATATCTCAAAGGCCATCAGAGTGACCCAGAGGAGTTTATCAGGGGTCGCAGAAATCGTGAGCAGAGAGACTTACAAACGCAATAGAAAAATTCTCAACTTCGCAGGTGGACACAAGTTAATCAGCAAGCAAATACTCCACGCACTACCGTACCGCATGAAAGAAGATTCAATCTTTACAAAGATATATATAGAGAGAGGATTTACAGCAACTGTGTTCCGAATTAGTATAGTATTTCACCTTCTCGTTCAGCACCGCCACGCCGACACCGTCACCAGCTCCGACTGCTGCCACCGCAGCGCAAGAGCCGCCTGCCGCTTCTCGACATGGAAGCCCGGCGTGGGCGTGCGCCGGACAAGGCATTCGGCCTGTGCCTCGGCGGCGCTGCTCAGCTGCACCGGTGCCAATCCGGCGGACGCAAACATGGTCTGCCATGGCGCCGGCATCCTGTCGCTCAGCAACAGGCGCTCCACCCTCGGACGCAGGATGTACTGCTCGACCTTCGCCACAGCGTCCGCCGGCGCGCCGGCCGCGTCCAGCGACTCGAGGAACGCCGCGCCGGAGCGCACGACGTTGAGGGCGTGATGCGACAGCGGCAGGTGGCACCCCCCAAATGTTTCGACGCACACCACGATGGCGGGCCGGAGCTGCTTCACGACGCGGAGAGCCGCCAGAGCCGGCGAGAAGGTCCCGGAGCCGAGGGGGAGGTGGACGGCGACGGCCTCGCCGGGAGCGGCGGCCACGGGCGGGGACGGGTCCAACCCCAAGGGGTCGAACACGACGGCGTCGAACTCGAACCGGATGCCGAGGTCGGCGGCGAAGCGCGTCAGGCTCTCGCGCGCGAGGCGGAGCTCCATGTTGTTGGGGTGCGCTGGGTACCCCGGCGAGATCGAGACCAATGCTGTGACCTTGATGCTCGGCGGCGGCAGTAGTTGCGACGCGGCGGATGCCCGGCGCCACTGGAGCGCGAGCTCTTGCATTAGCGGCGGCCACCGAGCGCCGAAGCCGACGTCGAGGTCGACGACGTGCACGCGGCGCGCGGCGCCGAGCGCGTCGAGGAGCGCCTGCGTGGACGTGAAGCTGGCGAACTGCACGGTCGGGGACGCGTCCGCCAGGGCCTTGTGCGCGGCGAGCTTGAGCGCGACGTCGAGCGGGGACGACGACGACGAGACGGAGCCGGGGCCGGGCGGCGGGACGAGGAGGCGCAGGAGCGCGTCCCGGAGGTGAGCGGCAGCGCGGAGGAGAGGAGGATATCCCAGCGGCGGCGAGGGGAGGCGATGATTGAGCCGCGCCAATATCTCGCGCGCGCCAGTGGAGTCCCCGGAGTCGGCGCGGCGCGCCGCCTCGAGGAGCTCGTCCACCACTGCCTGAGGCTGGAGGTCCTCCTCGGCCACGGGGAGCGGGGCCGGCTGCGGCGGCTGCAGCAACAAGGGCTCGATGGCGGGCTCTTGGCACAGCGGCGGAGCAAGAAAGGGGTCAAGGGTGTCGTCGTCGTCGTCCATGATCCAGGGGAGGAGCTGGAATTCGAAGCAGCTGTCGGCGGCTGGTGGCGCGGCCATGTCGCCGGCGGAGAGGACGGCCTCCCAGTCCTCGGCGCTGATGGGCGGCGGCGGCTCGGGCGAGGGAGGATGAGGTGGGCGGGCTGGGGCTGCGGTGGTAGAGCACGGAGGTGGGCTCCGGCGCCGGCGACCTGCGTAGGCGCTTGTTGGGCGGCGAGGCGGCATTTCCGGCGTCGTGGAGGTTGCCGTTGGACATGGGCAGTGCGAGATTGCTTGAGTTGAGAGGGGTGTGTTGGTGTTGCTCCTGCTGCAACTGCAATAATATGCAGAGGGGCCGAGGCCTGAGTGCAAGTGCAACTCAACCAAAGCTTTAACCACCGTCCCCTCTATCACAAGGCCGGATTGCTCGACACAATGATTCGAGTTGCGCCATCAAAAAAAAAAGTCAAGTTGCTAAATACAGCAACGGGTGATTTCACAGCCGTCATCTCATACTCTGATTATGTGTACAGCTCTAAACTCTTTTAGAGATGATGATGATGATGATGATATGTGTGTGAATATATAATTATTTGCCCTTTGACAGCAAGCATGGCCAGAGAATTAAGAACCATGTGGTGATTTTATATATATGGTGTACTTAATAATAATAACAAGAAGAAGGCTGCTGCCAAAGTCTTGAGTTAACGACGCCGCAGCATGCACTTAGCTAGCCTGCATATATATTAATTATACTAATTAATTATACAACACAAAATTATGAAGCAGGTGGTGGTGTACGTGTGCCTGAAACAAGAAACTTTATCGGTCATTTTCATCAACGTTCTTTTCAAGGAAATTCTTTCACATTTTCATTTTTTTTAGTGAAGTTTGATGGGTTTTTTCCCCTTGAGCGGACAGGACATGAGGCCCAAACTATGAATTATTAGTTGGGCTGCTAGCTAGTAGGCCTTTAGAGCAAAGAAGCCCAGTCCCCCACGGCGATGCAAAAAAAAAATGGAGGAAATTAATGAAAGCCAGTAATTGCATGCACGCGCCCTTGGATCTAGCTTATTTCTTTCTTTTACCATACATACATACACACACTGACACACATGATGGATATATTATATAGACGTGTCGATGGATCGGTAGCGGTAGCGCTGATGGATCATGGATGGATGCATGCGCACACTGACACTGTGCAGTTGGCTATGCGCACTGGAAGCCGGCGGGCACGGTGCGGCCGCAGTAGTTGACGAGCAGGGAGAGGTCGACGGCGACGTCGAGGCCGATGCCGAGGACGTTGGCGTTGATGGCGAGGCAGACGCAGACGGCGGCCTCCAGGTCGGCCAGGCCGGAGATGAGGGAGCAGCAGGGCTCCTTGGGCGGCTGCCCCACCACCGCGTGGATCAGCCCGTCCAGCACGTCCGCGCACACGCCCAGCTTCACCGCGTTCACCGGGCACTTGCCCGCCGGCTTCGGGCACGGGTGCCCGCCGCACGCCAACGCCGGCGCCGGAACAAGTACCACCACCACCAGCAAGCAGGTGATGATGATGGCCTGTTGCTTCCTGCTCCTGCTGATCGCCGCCATTATTGGATCGAGCTGCTGTAGTGATGATCGAGCTGAGATAGATGATGGCTAGCGGGTTTGTTTGCTATGCGATCATAATAAGATGGAGGCCATATTTATACTGCACGAATTTTGGAGGCTAGCTAGCTAGCTCTTCGCTCGCTCGCTTATTATTAGCTAGCTAGTAATACTGACAGACTGCCGGCCGGCAAGCAATTTGACGCGCGCATACATACTGACGCCCCAGGCCAGCAGGTAAGAAGGTTGCTTCCTTCCGTCCACTGGTCAATCAGTATCATTGCTATCTTCAGACTCTTGTATGAATATACAATGATACAATCATATCATTGTATTCATATTTAAAAATAATTTCATATGAATAGAATTTTGCTGCTACAAACATGTATGTTTTTACCGTGTGTGTCACCCAAAAAATACACGGCAAAATTGGGCATATGGCACAGCAAAGTAACAAAAAAAATTTCTCCTCACCACAAACTTTTTCTACTCTTCACATACAACATATGGTACTCTATGTAAAAATTTGATACATTTTTGTATTTATTTGCTATATTTAACTGATTATTGTATTTTAAGAAATTTTTTAAAATCAAGACAAATTAGAACTGCAAGTGATTCAATAATAGAATAAAATGAGTAAAAAATGATATTCATATTATGTAATCTAGTTTGAGGCCTTATCCATCAAATGAAAAGAAATTTCGAACACCTTATCCAGGAAGCACGACTACGAAATGCCGAATTGTTTTAAAATTCTATAAAAAGCAATCAAAGTCTGAATTGAGAAGATTTACACTCGGTTTAATATAATATGTGGGGAAAAACGGAGTATAGACACAAGTGAGAGTGTGATGCAGCGGTAGAGGTTACACGCGAGAGGTAGGTTGCGGCGGGTTCGAATCCCGCCGGCCGTGTACCGCGCAAAAAAATGTCACCACTTGCGATTGGGACGGGCAGGCGATGACAGGTAGGTGGGGCCTCCCCCCAATTTTGAAAAAAAAACTTTTTGCTATTTTTCAAAGGATTTTTTCTGTTTACGTATTCCCACCATAGGTCAAAGCCCCAAAAAATGACCCACAGCAAACATGGCTTTACCGGTCGTTGTTTACTGTGGGCACTTTGCTGTATGCAACACACGGCAAACTCTTTGCCGTGTGCAATAGAGCATTTGCCATGTGCCTTTGGCACACGGCAAAGAAGGTGAATCCCATAGTGACTCTAGTATGTACTATGTAGATTGCCTTCTTGATTACACAGAGATTTTGTATGCTCTTCGTTGGGTCAGATATGTCTTGCATCGTAAGATATATATGTGGGAGTAGCTAGAAGTGCATGCAGAATGTATTTTTTTCTATATCTGTGTATCTATAATATATATATATATATATATATATATATATATATATATATATACATAGAGATAGAGAGAGTCGCAGAGACAATATATAAGATAGAGACAAAGGGCAGCAGATATGTGATCACATCATGCACGAGTTAGTTACCTGCATAATATCCAACGATGACAATTTGCTCACTACCACTTGCATTAGTAATAATTAGTGGATAGTAAAAAGAAGCAGCACTGTATATATATGTGATTGGCCGGCCATCATGTACAATTATTGTTTACATTGCTAACCAAATACTTGCTCCATTTGAGATTAATTACTAGTCGCATTTCGTTGTCAGGACGGGTTCTTTGACTCAGTCACTCTGTTTATATGCAATCTATAGTATTACACAAAATCATAATCATAAATAACTAGTACCACAGATTTTGCGTTCTAAAATTATTCTATCAGATCATATAATTTCCGCATCTGGTTACCGCACAAGCGTCAGTCAGTTTGTAGCTTACTGCACGTACATACATACAGCAGGAGCAGGTATATCATCGCCTGACTTGGCTGACCAGTTCCAAGTTTGACACTTGCACCCTGGTGACGTTGTGTTATCTGTCATAACAATACTGTCTCCGTCTCCACAGCATGCAAACATGTACATACAAATGCTCACTTTCAAATGATGATATTGTCCAAAAGCAACGATATAATAGCCCGTGACCTTCAGCCGGCCAATAGCATCCAAACCAGCACATAGCAAGTTCAAAGTGGATATGGGGCACCACGTACCGCTTGAGCTTGACACTCAAGTGACATTGACCTTTGCAATAATATACACACGCACACAAAATAATCTGAATTTGACCTGCTCTCTTACACTCATTTCTGAGCAAAAAATAAACAATGGATTTCAGTGAGTCTCTAATTGTGTACAGGGCAAAAAATCAGTACAGATTTCCATCCATGGACTACTCCTAACTAATTTACTTGTACAAGCTACATCGATTCCTGCGGTTCTCCAGAATTTCTGGTAGAACTGTAAAGGTTCCTGCAAAATTCTTACATCTTGCATTCCGAACAAACTAACAACACTAACAAAACTTTGCCTGCCATATCACTGCTCCGTGTTTCCACCAGACAGCTCCATCAGGCCAACAGCACTTGAGCGAAAATAGCTAAGAGCGATTTTATTTATCTGTGCTTTGGAGCTCATACGAAATCACGACGCCATCCAGACATGTTACAAATACAAAGATGCAGCGAATACTATATCCCTTTTGATCTTGCTGACTGCCTCCTCAAGTTTTGCTTCCAATTCGGTTTCCCCAATCGACTTGGATGCCAGAATTAGCTGCTGTAGAACCTCCTCTAGCCTCCTGATGGCCCTGATCAAGCTGCCTTCGAACACTTGGGTCATCTCCATGATTTGGTAGAATTTCGACCCTTTGGCCCATGAATACACCGCTTCCATTATGTCAGGTCGGAAAGAATTCACAAAGCTTTCCACATCAATTTGGATCTGTCATTATCAGTTAGAGCACAATATCATTTTTCAGAACCCTGATTCAATATATACATATACGCAGCACTACAAGCCCACATATCTTTCCAGAAAAAGGAAAAAAAGAAAACGAGGACAGGCATTTGATATGATGATTTAGTAGTATTAATTAACTACCTTGCACTCAAGCTGAAGGTTAGCAACCCTTCTCGCTGTCTCCTGCAATTGGTAAAAGAGCAAATCAAGCTCCTCCCTTGGCTTTGGGGCATCCTGGAGCTTCTCCTGCCAAACAAAGCAAGAAAGCAGGGCCACCATCTGTTCTACGGTAGCATCCTTCAAAATGCCACTAAACATAAGCTCTGTCAATGTTAGCTCATCAGCTGAGCTTATTTCACAGGCCACCTTGCCCTTCACTTCCACAACATCATCGCTTGTAACATATCTGAAATAAAGATATACATTCTTGAGAAATTGCAAGGTTGGTGTGACTATATGATATCCCTGACACTATTCTTTTGAATTGACAATGAGATTTCAAAACTCATGATAGGACATATTTTTCCAATTAGATTCAAAACTATGGCAAAGGAAGATGCTTCTAATTAGTAAATTAGCCTACCGATTATGTTCTGTGCCTGTTTTTTCACATCACAATATTAGATGCCAAATATTATACTCTACCCAACCAAAATTTGGATTCAAAACAGCAAATTTGTTGTCAGAAACATGGTACACTTGTAACAAGACAAGCATTAGGTAGGCAGTTCATCTTAAAAGTTTCAAATCAACACTCTGGGGTTAAAAAGATCACGTCAAAGAAAAAAAAATACAATACCCCAGCCTGCGAAGAACCCGTTTCCGGGCCTTGAGCTCGTCCTTGAAAGCTAAAGCAGTGGAAGACCGCATTGTTTTCTTGATGGACTTTATTTTAGCTGATAATTCTTGCTTAGCATGCAAGACTTTAAGTTTTTGCTGGATATGCGGAGAACCACGGATATCATGCTTCTCAAATAAGCCCTCCAGAGCTTCTATTCTTCTGGTAGCTTTCCGAAAAGATTTTGATTGTACCTAAAAGGAACAGGTCATATTAGAACCGCATAAACAGAGGAAATCTGACAGCATCCTTAGTGTTTTCTTACCTTCATATCCTCTTCTGGATCCAATAAAGGTACCCCATCTTTAGCAAACCTTGACAGCACTTCTTCAACTTTCCTCAAGGTGTTTTCTCGAGCTTCTACAGGCAGAAGATCCTTAGGTATGTACATCCGAATGCTGCTTAGTCCATCAATCTGTTTTATTCAGGTTAACCCCATGATTAGGAAAAGGCAGATTAGCAGACAGAATGATAAGGCAAAAACTTCACTGCTGAATTGTGCAAAGTAAATAACCTGTGAAAGTGGCAGTGAAATAACAACTGGTTCTCCACATTCTTTCAGAGGAATAATCTTCATTGTTTTCTTTCCACTGCTATCCTTACTTACAGAACATCTGGTAAGGACATCAACTGTATAATCAGAATCTTCAGGCCTTCTATCTGCAAGAGCAAGACCAGAAGTTAAGTAAAGTATTTCCCTTTCAGCAATGACCTTTAAAGGCATAGTTAGAATCACAGTAATCTGACTATATTTAGGAATTAAAACCAGATGTGCTTGCTGTGTGTGGTTGAGAATTCAAGACCCACTTCATCAAAAAGAGGTCCTAACTTAGGTACAGTTACAGGTTAAAAGCTGCCAAAAGTGTATAACTACATAATCCAGTAACGGAATGCATCGCCAAACATTTTCCGGATAAAATTCATTTTGTACTCTAAACATGCAAGGAAAATAGAAAACCATACTAGCAAATTAGGTTGAAAATGAGATTAACTATTTAAATACCTTCACCATTGGATTTCACTTTTTCAAAGTTTATAATAATTCCCCATGTGACATTTTCATCAATGGAGAAGGTGGCTGACTCATATGTACTATATAGAATACGGACAAGCCT
The DNA here is from genome assembly GCF_016808335.1 of Panicum virgatum. Taxonomy (NCBI): domain Eukaryota; kingdom Viridiplantae; phylum Streptophyta; class Magnoliopsida; order Poales; family Poaceae; genus Panicum; species Panicum virgatum. The sequence goes on along the minus strand of NC_053139.1, from coordinate 381,546 downwards.
TCCAGGTTGCAAGAAAGGTAGGACATGTTTTGGAGATAGGACAATATCACGGACATCCTTCTTCAAACTTTTGTACTGCTGTAAGAGATCATAGTAATCCTTCAAGCTCTCCTCTTCCTCAATGACCATGGAATTCCTATCTGATTCCAGTTCCTTGATTTGCTTCTGCACAAAATTCAAAAAATGGAGTGTTATTGCAAGTTTCATGAAATGGTTTGGGGCTTTGTTGCTGGGTTCCTGACTTCCAGTGTCTCTGTTTTAGTAAAAGTACTTATAGATAAAAGCAGTAGGTGAAAACAACTCAGTCTACCAGATTAGCAGCACAAATTCCTATTACGAGTGTCTAATGATCCAATAGAAGTCTTATTGTGCATGGATACATCTCTGAAGTACTCTGGAAGCCATCCAAAAATGCTTGCATGCCTACGCTCCTTTTTTGAACATGCAACAACATACACAGAAAAACTAGTAACAATAGTGGTGCCAGAAGGAACATGTTAAACTTGTGTTCTGTATTGAATTTTAAAGTAAAGCTGTCAACTTTACTTCCCAGGGAGTATTCCCTCAGAAAATCACTAAAAGATGAACCTACAGGACCCGTTAAAATAAGTTCATAGCAGCAGATGAACTGTGAAGCAGGTACAGGGTAAAGTGTTAAGTGTGTAATAGTGCAAGTTTCAACAGGCAACGAGTTAATAAATGCACAAAATGTGTTTGATGGCTGTCAACTATGATAAATATGTGATGCATGTAGGATGACCACGAAGAATACTCAGGGCATAAGTAAATTCTTCACTTCAAAGAGGAGGAAATCATAGACATGTCAACAAACCTCAAGATCAGGGAGAGCTCGATCAGCCTGGAATTGGTAAAATGAAAACCGAAGAAGCTTTTCTGGATCTCCATCCTCAGATCTCATTTGATTTAACAGCATATTGTAGCTCAGATGAAAGGCACTAATAAACAGAAGGGTAGTTGTGTAAGAGCATGTAGAACAGAACAGTTTCGCAGTTGAACAACTACAAGATACATACAACAACAACAACAACAACATAGCCTTTTTTCCCAAGCAAGTTGGGGTAGGCTAGAGATGAAACCCGAAAGAAATAAGTTCAAGGTTCAAGCACATTAATAGCTAGTCTCCAAGCGCTCCTATCCAAAGCTATCTCTTTAGAGATGTTCCAATCCTTAAGGTCTCTCTTAACCGACTCAACCCACGTCAGTTTAGGTCTACCTCTACCCCTCTTTACATTATCGACTAGCTCAAGGACCCCATTACGCACCGGCGCCTCAGGAGGCCTTCGTTGGACATGTCCAAACCATCTCAGCCGATGCTGAGTAAGTTTCTCCTCAATTGGTGCCACCCCGACCCTATCCCGAATAACTTCGTTCCGGACTCTATCCCTCCTTGTGTGCCCGCAAAACCACCGCAACATCCGCATCTCTGCTACACTCAGTTGCTGCACATGTCGCCTTTTTGTAGGCCAACATTCAGCACCGTATAACATCGCCGGACGAATTGCTGTCCTATAGAATTTGCCTTTTAGCTTTTGTGGCACCCTCTTGTCACAAAGGATGCCAGAAGCTTGCCGCCATTTCAACCAGCCAGCTGAAATTCTATGCCTAACATCTTCATCAATGTCGCCATCCTTTTGTAGCACCGATCCTAAATACCGAAACGTATCCTTCTGGACCACCACTTGCCCATCTAGACTAACGTCTCCCCCCTCATGCCTAGTCGCGCTGAAATCGCACATCATGTACTCGGTCTTGGTCCTACTAAGTCTGAACCCTTTCGACTCTAACGTGCGTCTCCACAGCTCTAACTTCCTATTAACCCCTGCCCTACTCTCGTCAACTAGCACCACATCATCAGCAAAGAGCATACACCAAGGGATCTCACTAGCCCCAACGAGTTTCTTGTAGGTTTCATATCCATTAGAGTGGCATTTTTTATGCTGGTTTGCCAAAACCTAACGCAACCCTCCTCCTTTACCCGGGCTTGGGACCGGCTATGTTGAGACGACTCAGGAAAAAATATAAAGGGCAGCAGATCAAAACTTGAGCGTTGGCATGCTGACTCAAGATTTTAGGATGCAAGGAGTAGGCATATTACACATGGGTAGCACAAATATTTATCAGCATGGAGCAGTCTAACAATTATAACAAAGTAATTATTCATATTTGAGAGGATCTGTCCATCCCAGTATGTTTTGTTTTCATTCGACAGGCTAGATAACAACTATGCTCTACAGGTGCCAGAAATGTCAGGAATCAATGATATGTACCTGTTCAAACTATCAGCACTTCCTTTCAGCATCATTTTGGCAGTTGAAGGCTCCATTTTCTCATCTACCATCAGGATACATATACCACGCTGATCAATACCTCGACGACCAGCACGGCCACTCATCTGGATGTACTCACCACTCGACAACCATCTGAATCGGTCTCCATCAAATTTTCGCACATTGGTAAACACAACAGTCTTTGCAGGCATGTTCAGCCCAATACTGAATGTTTCTGTGGCAAACAAACACTATAACACCAGGTTTTAATATTGGCAAGAAATAAGAAGCCACAACACACATCATAGTCTTACAAAGGAAACATTATAAACACCCTCAGTGAAGCACGCCATCGTTATTCAGAAGAGAATGAAAGAACACAATGTGACACATTTCTCAAAGTAAAGACAATACATGACAGTAACCAGAGATGAGAACCACTCTGATAGAAAGTAGCCAGTAGTTTGAATTTATCCTTTAGAAGCTCAAGTTCAATGGAAAATAGCAGCCATTTTGTCCTTAAAGTAGCCAGTAGTTTGAATCTATCCATTTTGTGTGTTGCAAATTAAAGAATCGTTCCAGTTTCATTATGAATTAGAACGCAGTAGCAACTAGCAGAATCTGATCTCCTGCGAATCAGATCAAGCACTATCACCTAACTTTTTGAAGCATGAAATTCTTGCTTTTAGCAAAAAGGTGCAAAATGTATACAAAAATATCTATGATTAACTACCATTGCTCCAAATAAAATGTAGCTGAGGAGTGATATAGCTCCAGCAATGTGCTACTTTTGAGGCTAAGCAATAATAGACTCAAGACATCATAAGATTCATAAAATTTGCTAACCTTGATGAGGCCCTCCTGGAAGAGAATCTCAATCACTTCCTTCAAGATGGGCAACAGACCAGAATGATGCACGCCGATACCGCGTTTCAGTAAGGGTAGCATGTTTGAAACCTGAAAAGGCTCTGGTGACTCAGTTTTAAAACAATTATGAATTTGTAGCATTGCCTACCAGTACCACTGCTGATTCATGTATTACAAATAGAAATATTTCAAATGGTTAATTTGTAGCACTGTAAATAGCTTTGAAAAGCATTTCATAAGACTGCCATCGACAAACATATGCATGACACCTATAGGGAATACCTGAGACCAAAATTAAGAATCAATGGACTAACTTGCCTGAGGAAGCTTTTTGTCATCATCAGAAAGCAAATCCATAGCACTCCAAAAAATTGTTTCGATGTTTGCCTTCTCATCATCCTCATTCAAGTCCATCTTAGCCATCTATTGCACACAGGAAGGATAGTAAATATGAACCAAATTAATTTTATATTTTCTTTCATGGAATCACAAAATATTTCTGTTATCTAAATTGACTACCTGCATAGCAAGAAATTCACATTCCCTTTTGCTAAAGCTGAAAAGTATCACAGGATCGTATTGACGCTGAATTATCATTTTAACCATCTTGAATATGTCACTTTCCTCACTAGATTTGCCTGCCACGATACCTTTCTGCCACTTCCCATTTTCCTTCTTCTTGTCACCACCAGTTGCAGGGACAAGCGCATTCAATGCTTTCTGGAAACTGTCCTCTCTGAACCTGCCCTTCTCATCCACTACCAGATATAATCCATCCCCTCCTGAAGGAAATACATAGTGTTGGAGGGGTGTGGGTCGGTAGTCGGTGTATACTATATGGCAAGGTTGTTTATGTACCTGAGAAACAAAACAACCTCCACTATTAACAAAATGGCAATCCATTGAAAACATATATGAAAACCAATTAGCACCAGCATATGCCTTCTAACAATAACAAGTAGATGAGTTGGAGATGAAAATCATTGAATTTTTGGTTAAACACTCAATGTCGACATGGGAAAAGAAAAATGAATAGAACTAGGGAAGCTTGGCAACAGACCTTAGCTACCCAATCAGCAAACTCCTTGGCATTAGGTACAGTAGCTGAGAGGAACACGAAACGTGAGTTCTTGGGAGCCATCACTATACTCTCCTCCCACACCACTCCTCTCTCTCTATCCCGCATGTAATGCACCTCATCAAATATAACCCAAGCAACTTCCCTCATGATCTCAGATCCTTTGTACTGCATGCTCCGCCAAATTTCCGTGGTCATGACCTGCATAGACAGGGCATGCTTCTAAGAGCCAAGCACGGATAAATAATACAAGAAGTGATCTGAAAGAATAGTGTGAGGAGCAACTAATACCAGGCAGGAGGCATTCGGCACGATTGTGACATCCCCAGTCATGAGACCAACATCAGAGAACTCTTCTTTGAACTCTCTGTATTTTTGGTTGCTCAATGCCTTGATTGGAGATGTATAGATGACACGCTGTTGGTTGCGCAGAGACATTGCTATTGCATACAAGGCGACCACTGTCTTTCCAGCTGATGTATGAGCTGAAACCTGTAAATCGACAAAAGCAAAATATAGAAACATCAATTAGAGACAGACAACTCAGCTGACATAGGAGAAACGGTCTGCCAGTATACATAGAACAGCAAAGCAGATTTTCGGGTTCTTTTTTTTGTTTTAAAAAAGAAGAAGATATCTCTACGAGCTGTACTCCGATACCATACAACTCGTAGGAGAACCAGAACTCGTCATAAATGATGAATGCTAAATTGCTAATCGACACTACAGCAGGTTGATGAGCACAAATTGCCTTGAGTGAAGCTAATTTGAGGAGGCCCGTGTCCTAATTCAGGGGGGGGGCACTGGAGCTACAAAAATCATAGTTTGGCGCGAGCACCGAGCGGGTGGACAAATGCAATGGGAAATTTTTGCTCCCGTACTTGATAAACTGAACCAATGTACGCACTGAGGAGAAAGCAAGATAAAACTCGGGATGTTGTTACCATGACTGACTCGCCATTGTCGAGGCAGCGTATGGCCTCGGCCTGGAACGGGTCGAGCTGGAAGGGGAACTTCTTGGCGGGCTCATAGCCCTCAGCACCGCCGGCGAGCACGCGGGAGGCAGAGGCAGCCGCGTCGTAGCCTTCTGGGTAGGAGACGTCGTGCACGCAGGCGATGGGCTCCGCGGCGGCGAGGGTTGTGCGGGCGGGAGGCTCCGCGGCGTCCGCGCGCGGCGCTTTGAGAGGGGAGGCGTTGTCGGCAGGCGCAGGTCCGTCCGGGGCCTTGCGCTTGAGGGTCTCCATGGCGGCGGCGTGGACGGCGGCGGCGCTGCTAGGGTTTAAGGGCGCGCGGAGGAGGAGGAAGTTGGGCCCCCGTCTGTCTGCAACTGCAACCCGCTTACAGGTATGGAAGTCGTTTTGCTCCAGGGAAAGCGTATTCTTCGTCCAAGAGATGACAGTGGCCTCAACAAGACAACGTAGGCAAAATCATTGTTACAAAGGATTATTACATCATATTATCTGCTCAATTACTCCCTTCGTCCCATCATACAACGCGTGGTCAAACTTATATAGTCTTAAATAATAATATTTAACTCGTAATATTTCCTATAATATAATATTTGTAGCAACAAAATCTATACTATAATAAAAGTTATTATACTATAAAACTTGAAACACATTTTCACCAAGATTAGGCCCATCGTACCTCTCTCGGAGCTCCCACTTGTCAGGCCAAAAGTTTGACGAAAGAGGGTGTAGACCCACGAAATTGACAGAAGAAAAATGTTTCCACCCAAAAGCTAAAACTTTTTTCACCAAAACCTTCTACGTACCCACCTTTTATACCCACCTAATATTTTTCTTTTATACCCGCAGCGTTTGATCATGGGCGGCTGTTTTTTTTTTGGCAAAAATATGGGTGCCCTGATGTTGTTTCCTAAGGCATTTCAAGTTTCCAATCAATAGGGCCGTCATCTCCTAAATAGCCGGCCGGCCGTGTCGTGCTAGCTTGCTAGCTAGCTTCTAGCGCCGCCGAAAGAGGATAGAGTACACGGAGGCGGGGCGGCAGCCGGCTGCCGAAAGGCGAAGGGTAGTACGACGACGTATCCATGATGGCGGTGGCGCGCGGGGAGGAGGGAGCTGCCGCAGCTCATCACCCACGACGACAACCGCGGCTTCCTCCCCATGCTCTGCGACAACCCATTACTATTTACTAGACTTCTATGTTATATTTTTTCAATACACGTGCAGGCACGTGCGTACCTACTAGTTATAGTTATATGAAACTACTTTAAAATCTGATACAATAATATGATTGTTATAAAACAAAATTTTTATTATACAAGATTAATTGTAGATCAAAATTTTTAAGTTTGAATCTTGAATTATGTGCGCGTATTCTGAGATGCGGAGAGAGTACTACGTAAAAGTTGTCGGATTTTAAATGCTCCACTTACCTCCAACCTAACTCAGACGCTAAAATTATTGCTATTTTTATTATTAGCACACCTTGTTCACTTATAATTTTATTACTCAAATTGGTTTTTCTTCTCGTACATATCACTCTATTTGGCTGGTTGCCGGTAGTAGTATTTTTCTCTCACACTAAATCAGCACCAGCCACCAGTCAGTCAGCAATACTTTTCTCTCACAGCAAATTAGCACCAGCCACAGTCAGCAGAACAGAGTGTATGTGGCTAAAGAGCATTGTAGCAAAAATCTAGTGGTGAATGTGTGTGTTGATTTGTATGACTGCTGCTGAGAAGCCAATGACTAGTAGATAGGCCTCCTTTCCACAACACCATGTAGTAAGTAAAGAATTGGGTGGTAGTCTGGTAAGGTATGTTGAATTACAGCAACGAGAATACGAAAAGCAGCAATAACAAGAGAAGGACGGAAAGTGTTGCTAGCACACGGTAAAATCATATCTATTATTTGGAACTGAACTAGTAGTGACATAGAAATGTGGTACTTTCATACCGCGTGCACGCGACACAATGATAATAATTTCGAAACACAAACTAGTATGCGGTGGAATGTGGAACACACCAGTTTTTGGTCCGCAACTGCCATAGCAAGAAGAGGCCAGCTAGCCACCACCATCGGCGAAATGTATACATCGCGTACGCGTGTGCCAGCCAACGTGTTGCGGAAGTGCTTCCGCTTCTGTTCATCTTCTTCCACGGAAGGGAGGAGAGGGTGATCGGGGAGCGGTGCTAGGTGGGCGGAGCGGTTGCTGACGACCAGAGTGGTGGTCGAGGCAGCAGAACCTAAGGGTTTTGGGGTTACTTATGCTTCCATGGCCGGTGGTCTTAGAGGAGGGGAATGGAGGCGGCGGCAGTGGTGGGTTGGTCTGTGAAGGGTGAGGTCGGACATCCGGTGGACGATGACGGGTGGAGGGAAGGGAGAGAGTCAAAGAGAAGACGACGGTGGTAGACGAGCGGTTTGGTAACATGGTTGGTTATCGTTGACGACGGTCCAGGATGGCAGCGGAGGCAGGGTAGCGAGGGAGCAGCGTGCCGTGTGGCGCTGGAGCGCACTCTCTCAGTCAGTCGTCACATGGATACATCGTCAAATGGTCGCCGACTTGCCGCCAGGGTTCACGTATCCGACCGGTGACTGGTAACCGCCGGCCTCCGGTTCCGGTATACCGGTCCGGTTTGGCCGGTTACCGGTCGGAACAGGTGGAATTCAAATTTGAATTTAAACTTCCCCGTTCAACCGGTTCCGATCGGTATGCCGGTCGGTTAGACCGGTATACCGGCCGGTTTGGCCGGTATACCGGCCGGTTTGGATGGTAACCGGCCGGTTTGACTGGTACAGGTCAAATTCAAATTTTTTTCTTTTTTTTGTTTAAATTCAAATGCCCACAAAGTATACTAAATAAATGTTTGTACAACATATTTTAGTCTAAATGAACCCTCCAACTCTTTTTTATACTACTTTTACATTGTATTTGTATACTTTCGTATGCACGTTTTTTTATTTAACTTATAAATTCCGCAAACCATACTAAATGAACGAATTTTTGAGAAAATTTGACACCATTAGATTCATCACACCTTGAAATATTTTTAGGAATTTTTTGAGAATTTTTCATTTTTTTAAATTCAAATTCAAAATTTGAATTTGGACCGGTTGGGAACCGGTCGGAACCGGAACCGGTCCGGACCGGTTTGACCGGTTACCGGTCAAACCGGACCGGTTCCCACCGGTAAGGTTAACCATGCTTGCCGCCCCCTCCCCGGGATGGGCGTCGCGTCAGCGTCACGTGCAGCGCACATACCGCAAAAACATTGGCTTTACATCACCTCACCGGCCGGAGATCGGAGATCACCGTCCAATCCCCAGACTGATTGACTGAATCCCCAGACTGATTGACTGGCTCATCAGTCAAAGCAGAGCCAGCTCTGAATCTCTGATCCGCCGTCGCCGTCGCCGTCGCCGTCGCCGTCGCCATGGGATCCCACCGCCACTTCCTCGACGACCCCTTCTTCCCGTTCCCGCCGCCGCCGCAACCCTCCTCCTGCCCATTCCTCGACTTTGACAGCACCTCCCCGTTCCCCGACCTCGACCTCTTCCTGCCCCCCAGCGACCCCTCCCCCTCCCCCTTCCTCCTCCGCGTCCTCACCGACCGCGTCGCCGCTCTCGAGCTCGCTGTCGCCGCGCGCCGCCCCGAGCCCACCACCAGGAAGTGCACCTACGTCACGGAGGCCGGCGGCCGCAAGGTCAAGTGGACGTCCGTCCAGAGGCCGCGCGCGGGGGACCGCACGCTCAAGTGGGAGGCCGAGGTCAGGTCCCCCAACCACGACGGCTTCGACTGCAAGTGGAAGTGGGAGGCCAAGGGCGCCTCCGCCGCCGCGCCAAGGAAGCTCAAGTGGGGCGCCGCCGTTAAGGGCAAGGGCTCCCTCGAGCCCTGGTCGCAGGCCTACACATGGGAGGAGGACTTAACCGACGACGACGACGACGACGAGGAGAAGGCCGACAGCAACAAGACCAAGGTCGCCGACAAGAAGAAGAAGAACAAGAACAAGGCCGTCAACAAGGAGAAGAAATGCCCCGTCGCCACCGTCAAGATCGAGGAGATCTCCGACGACAACGATGCCGCCGGATGCGTCGCCATCAGAAAGGTATCACTAACATTCTCTTCTTCCCTCCCCCCACAATGGGAGTTCATTGTGATCTCGAGAAAAGATTAGATTTTTAGCAGGACCGCCGTAGACAAATTTTCCTAGACAAATGTTGTGGGTTTAGACGAACGAGACGAGATTGGGGATGCTGCCTGGCTGCACGTTCTAGATCTGCATTCCTGGCTTGCTGTTGCTGTACTGACTGCCCCTCTGCATTTTCCTCCCTCAAGGCTTTTGCTAAGGGCAATGGCAGGGGAAAGAGGAAGGAGCTGTCCCCGCAGGATGCTGCATTGCTTATCCAGATGACCTACCGGGCTCACCTTGCTCACCGCTCCCAGGTGCTTCGCTGCCTGCGTGATCTGGCTGTGGCCAAAGCCAAGCTCAAGGAGATCAGGTCCCTCTTCTATAACATCTCTTACAGGCGCCGCCTCGCTAATGACCAAGAAGAGCGCCAAAGGTTCTCTGAGAAGGTCATTGTACTGCTCATCACTGTGGATGCTCTTGAGGTAAGCTGCCTGTATATCGCCGTTTCCTTAGCTACACTGTTAGGTTGCAAGTTCAGCCGTTGCACTGTTGAGGTGAAATTCTGCAAACACAATCACGTTAGTCTCTGTTTCCTTCCTTGAATACATGTCAATCAGATGAACTGTTTCGTCCCCAGCTTCCTTCTTCGCTGCTTTTGTACCATATATATATATATAACCAGTACAAGTGATGGCGCTTGGCATGTATCCTCTAGCCCATCCTTTGTAGGCTGCTGACCTGATCAAACACAATCCGCATGCTCTAACCAATACTGGTTGCTTTGCCTCAATCCAGGGACCTGACTACATGGTGAGGGTTGCCAAGAAATCTATGCTAGAAGAGCTCGAAGCAATGCTGGAGGTTGTGGACCCTCAGCCACCGGGGAAGCAGAGGTCACTGAACCGCAGGAAGTTTGATCTCCCGGAAGCTGGAGCAGTCTCCGTTGAGAAGACGGCTGGTGTGAACAAGGCCGTCAGGATCATCCAGGAGGGCAAGTGATGCAGACTAGAGGCAGCCACCACCTTGTTAATGGTTGGATATCATGCCTTCATCCTGTTGAAAGCTTGTAGAAGCAGCATATATCTATTAATCTACCATCATCTAGCTAGGAGAACTTGAGACCTGAGAGACAGACCTCGAGGATCTATCTCTGCACTTTCTTGTACCTCTACTGTTATTCATGTGTTACTATGAACCTATAATATGCTGCTAGGCAATCAATTTGAGCTTTAGAATATGTGCCATCCTGTTCCCAATTCTCATGAATCCAACAGAACAGCCTGCCTAGCTGCAGACGCGTTCTACATGTGTACCTGCAAGTTTGTAGCAACAAAATCTGTGAAAAGAAAACATATGTATTGTACAGACAGCACTATGGATATCAGGATAAGGACGGATAGACCTGCACACAAATTACACTGCTGGTTCAGATATAGACTAGCTTAACACGGTCTATATTCAGCACACCACGAAGGGGCAGATCAGCATCAACTCTCCTCAAGTTTTCCTCTTCTCAGGCCCTTTTGGGCTTGGGGACTTGGCTGATGGAGCGGCGGCGGCTGGCAGCCGACCCAAATCCAGGTTCTGCATCTCGCTTGCCAGCAGCGCCCTCCGTTCCTTGAGGAAGTTGAGCCGGTTTGTCAGCTTGGCTAACGCAAACGACGTTGCTGGTGCGGCGCTTCCACCAGATTCCTGATCAACAACAACATGTTCATCAGTCGACAGCAAAAAGGAAGGAAGGAAGGAAGGAGCAGCATCTCATCTCATCTCACGCACGAACCTCTAGCCTGCCACCCGAATGAGCATTACTGGATCCGTGAAGTCCCCATATCAGTGGACTGTTTGAATAGTGTTTCTGCGCAAAATTCCACTTCGACCCGGATGACGACCCGTCTTGGCCCTCCCTGGCTACCGAGTGAATCCTTTGAGGAGCCCTCTGGCTGATGCTCCCGACCACCTCCTGACCTGGCTTGTCTGTCGAAGAAGGTGAATGCTGCGCAGTCTGCTTCCTTGGTTGCGCAACATCACCCTGAAATGCTTTGCGCTTTCTTTAATCTGAAAAAATACAGAGTTTCCTCCCGCTTATACTGAAAGCAGAATGAAGGGCACTCTTACCACGTCAGATGCAGAATCATTCCCGACAACTGACGATGCTTCCACTGAGGAGCTTTCAGTACTGGAGAAAGGGACCCCAATTTAGTACTACTTTACAACTGAAATGTTGCCAAACTGTAAGAAAATGCCAGATCATGATCTTACCCGCCAGTCCTGTCTGTACTTAGGAACCGTTTGTTGCATGATTCACAGCACAGCTGCTGGCCACTGGCTTGCCCATGAAGATCAGAAACCTTTTGCTTCAAGTTCATAATATCAGATTCAGCAGTCGCAACTTCTTCAAGATCAGCCTTAGTCTTTTATTAGCAGGAGAAGTTTGCAGATTATTATTAAAGGGAAAAAAAGAAGAAACCCTGCTTAAACTCAGTGACAGAAAACTACCTTACTATCTATTGTTGATGGCAAGGACACCTGCCCTCTTCGCAAATTCATTATCCCAGACTCCAAGGATGTCCTCAAATTTCTCTCCTTCTGTAGCTGGTCTCTCAAATTCTCAACCTATTGAATGAACAAATTTTTTTATTGTCAAACAGAGAAAATGCACAGCTGACTCTGAAAAGCACACAAAAAAAGCTTTCAGAAGAATGAAAAGTGCTATAACAATTTTGCATACCCAACGCTTTCAGCACTAATACATTGCATAGCTTCTTATGTTTTTATACAGTTATTGTAAGTTTTATTTCTGCTTGATGGTACACTGATCTCTTATCGAGACAGTGATCCAATTGTAAAAGCTAACACTAAGAGGGTCTTCCTGAAAAAAGAAGTTCAGCCTTCAGTTCTTACTTCTTTTTCAAGTGCTAAACGGCGCTCACGTAGTTCTTCTTTCCGCCTTTCTAGACTTGCCTGGAGGATTGCATTTTCCTTGGCCTACAAGAATAACAGGAACAATATCATGTCAAAGGGAGGAGTACGATGCCACTTAACCCAATTCCTGTGATCCTAACGGAAAAAGCTGTACCTCCTTTGCAATTTTCGATTGGAGATCAGTCTTGGTGTTCTCAAGTTTATCAATAAGGGTCCTAGTTCAGAATCCAAAACATAATACAACTCAAGTGTCAACCATAAACTGTAAAAACTTCCTTGAATTTATATGTGTTTTGTTTTTTAATCCAAAACCATAAACTGCTGTTAAATTTTGTTTGTGATATTTCTACTAGTTCAAGTTAACATGTAAACTCCAAATGGTAGGAGCTTCACAAAAGCTACAAATCTGAACCAGTGAATGGCAAATGCAAAAAAACATTCTTGTGCTTCCAAGGGATATATGTTTGCAACTCTATCAATAAATAGGATATGCCCAAAGGCCAAGGTTACAAACAAGCGCATCTAGCAGCCTAGTAGGGGCAGGGTTACTTACTCATCATCACCGCAGTATTCAATCTCCTCTGTTGACAGGTCTTTTCTTGCCTGTACATCAAGTATTCCAGTAATACTGTAAGATTATCCGCATTAAAAACCAAAAATATTCTCTCTTACCGAAGTACGGCCCCATAAGGTTCTTTTGCCCTTGTGTCCTGAGCTGCTTGATTTCTCCATAGATTTTTCATTGGAAGATGATGAACCAGAATTTGATTTTACCATGCGATCTTTAGATTCATTTGATCCACATGTTTCTTGTTTCGGGTGGGATCGACTATTGATCTTCATTTGAGAGGTATCCTCCGCTTGTGCAACTTTTGTGGAAAATGAATTGATTCAGTAGAAGAATTTTTATCAGTATCTTCCCTTGATGCACCATTTTCTATTTTTGTTTTTGTACAGACTGGTTATTGTCATTACCTGCAGCTTCTGAAGTTTTGTTTTTAACCTATAAATCAAGAAAATTGAAGTCAGAGGCATAAAAGTTGCATTTTTGAAAAAAAATTAATGTATTTGCGCCATATGAATTGATTAATTATTTGCATCTTCATATGTTCTTTGAAGCAGTAACCTAAACTATTATTCAGTAATCCAAGAACATAGTGTAACCAAGGTTTTCTCATGTAAGAATATAGTTCCAAGGCCCAAAGCAGTTCGCAGTATATGCAGCACTTAAAAATCTCCATGAAAGATAAGCAGTTATAAATATAACCGTCTTAAATGCCACTGTTTAAATATGGAAAAATTTGACCACACACATAACTTAGGCACCTATATTAATAGATAATAAAATCATATAGACCAGGGAGCCAATCTATGTTTGCTAAAAGGAAGAAGAACTGGCTAGTCTATGACCTAGCGAAGTCAGAAAATTGAAATAATAAATAATAGCACAGTGAAAGTTGAAGCATATTATGAATGGCTACAGAAAAGTAACATTTGTCTTGAAGGACCTTCCGATACCAGCATGGAGAATGCCTAATCTACAACATTTTGGAATTGATACAATGATTAATGATCAGTTGGAACTTGGAAGTACCTTGTCATCCTTGACATTAGTGTTGATTTTACTATCATGTTCACTGCCATCAGAGTAGTGATCACTATTGTCATCCAAGTCTTCTTCAATGTCATCTTCACCAGAATCATAAGAACCATCGTCGTCATGGATGTCATTATCTGTGGAATACTCCTTATCAACATCATCATCATCAGATCCCGTATAAGCGTCTGAAGAACAGGAACCTTCTTCCAAGTCCTGCATGATAATCAGTTGAATTCTCATGAACAACTAAGTGTGGTATTACTTCAAATGGAGCTTGACTAAACAAAAGGAAAAGAAGAAGTAAAAAGAGGATACATCAAATATCTGATCAAATTCCTCCATCATAATGATAACAATAGCTTGGGCATGATTTGCAGCTGCAGCAGCTTGAAGTAGCTGGAACGAACCATCCCCTCCCATACTGAAGTCATTGTCAATTTCACATTCACCAAGAAGAAGAGGTCGGAGAAGGAGTGGTGCCATGCAAGCCGCCAAAGCAGATTGAGACATCCTATTAACAGCTTTGTGTGACCCAACGATTTGCATCATCTTAAGAACCCTGAAAGAAACCTGATGAGTGTGGAGCCCATTCCTTGGATGTTGCTATGGTAAAGGATAATAAACTCAAAGTTAAATATATTATAATGATGTCGACGGATGAGAACCTCTGTTCGAGAATGAAAATCTGACTATGATACCTCAAGCATTAATATGTTGAGTACCCAGATTCTTTTGACAAGAAAATAGAATATAAGCATATAACAAAAGGTAGATACCTCTGCAATAACTGTCGATTTGGTTCTGGGAAAACTTCATATATCACTCTACTTATCTCATCAAGTCTTCTTGTCTTGTCAGTTCCTGTACAACCATTAGTCTCGATTATCATATGACTCTACACATCAGAATGCTGTGGACAAGGGTACATATTGATTTAATTTATTTGTAGTTACTTTATGGCAGAGGTTGTATATAGGTTTCCTCAATTCAGAAATACAAGAAGACTGCTGAATGCATAAAGAAAGCTCCAAACTAATCTTACGGTATGCTTTAACCAGGGCAGTGCAACATGATGCAGGAACTGGAGATGATGGCATCTCTCGAAGAACATACTGTATCAAATGACAACCAAATATATATTAGTGACAAGCATACCATCAAAGCACAATGCATTCTATGAGATTATAACCAACACTTGCCAAATAAATACCTTAATACAGTCACCAATAACGTGTGCATCCTCTTCTGGGGAGAATTCGTTTTTCCCTAAGAAATAAAGTTACGAATATGTTAAAGCAGACAAAAATACAACTCCTGCACATTATTATGACCGGCATAAAATATCTTTATGAAGACATAGTGAAAAGACACAGATCATTTTATCAATTTAACTATACACTGCCAAACACCAAATATAGTTATCCTAGATAAGAAAATAAGAGGTTTAGTAAAAAGAAATCACCCTTTTCATAATCCCGAACTCGGCGTTTGACTTCTTCAACGTCAGCAGACTGGCGTAGGATCCCTTCTACCTTGACCCCTACAGATAGTTTTTTTTTTTTGTGTGTGTGTGATAACAAGGCATTCGTGCTTGGGCTCACCATAATTCAATTTTTTTTCATGATTGTGTACTGAATTCAATAAGCAAAAATAATTACCATGATCTTCAATGAACTTCAGGGCCTTTTCCAGAAATGACGGACTGCCATCTGCGTCCACAAGCGCAAATTCTGCAGGTCTGCCAATAACAGAACTGTCCTCCGCTGCAAGACAAACAACTGAACTTGCTTAGCAATTAAATGTAAGGAGTCCACCCCTCCCCCCAAAAAAGAAAAAGTTGGATTAGAAAGATACTGTTAACTCAAGAAAATGAGCTCTGATAAGAAGAAAGATTGGGTGACAAAAGCTCCTGATGCAAATAGGATGAAATATCTAAATTTAATATGCAACCAAATATATGTTAAGTGTATCAGCAAAATGTGCAAAAATAAATAGAAGTTCTGTTAAGTGCATATATATTGAAGCATGACTATAAAGTTTATAATATTAAAAAACTCGTAACCTAGGAAGAACTAGGTGGCATCATAAATAAGAAGAAATAGGCACACAAATTCGAGCTGAAAAAGACTAAAATCTGGGAGGTTGGCATGTACACCCACACGTTCCACCAAGTTATGCCCGCTAATCGTATATAAGTTTATGTTAGCACTCAATAGAACTGTAAATCATACACATAGGACAAAGGGCATGAAGGAGAACATCGCACTGGCGCACTGCCATGTACTCGACCCTCTTTTCTAGTACTCTTCATAATTTCAAAACCACTATATCTAGACATTTTCAATCCTTTTATCACAAGAATGATATTATGAAAGCAAGCTGGCTTTCATTGAATAATGAGACAAAAAAATGAAAAGAAAGAAATTGAAGGTGTCAATTCTCAGAAAATGCAGGAGTTTCATTCTACAATTTGTAAGAGATGCAGGCGTATTAAAAAGTTCTAACATCTCAAATGGTGGTCAAGTGATGAAAGACAACGTGGCTTACACTGTTCAGCTGGAGCTTCAGCAGGTTCTGCCGCTACATCAGTGCTGAATATTGGATTTTGCCCCGTTGTATTTGCTACACATGGTGCTTGTGCTAGAGCATATTCCAATGAACTTCTCCACTCATTAAGGTCTTCTATGGTTTCGGCCTGCTTGGTGAAAATTCATACCATCAATTTATAATATGATCCCTGCATAATGGAACAAAAAATGGCCCACATTGTACACACAGGGCAGAACCCTGCAAGCCCCTAAGGGACTACAGCTAGCATGGCCGCCCCCTCAATCTAACCATTACTACTATTGCTTCACCAATCACTGCCAGCCACAGTCAGTTGTGCAAACTGCACACACAATCAACCCCACATGGAACACCAAAAGTGATATGCTGGAAACTGTATGAAGTGGACAACTAACCTTCAGAGTGAAAGTCCGTCCATCGCGGCCATCAGGAAATAACACTGTCAGAAGTTTCCTTTCTTCTTTGACGACAACACTTGAGCATTCCACAAGATTATAAACTTATCAGTTAGTACTGAAGAATCATCAACCTTTTGTCAAAGTTTTGGCTTTTGATGCATACCTTCCGGAGCTATTCAAGTCGATTCCGCCGAGTGTGACAATTGGTTCAGCTCCTCTTGGAGGGGGCACATTCTGAAATTAAAGCACATTATTAGGAGTAACCACTGTGTGCTCACCTAAGCTGATCAGCTTAATTTTTTTTCCTTGAAAATATGCTTTTTTCTGTATGTTAAGAAACCAAACTTGAAAAATAATAGCAGAAATACAAGCTTTAGCAATTATACTTTAATCATGTCTATGCTTTAGGAAAACTGTCAGTGACAATCAAAAGTAGCTTAACTTTTGTTTCATGCAACTTTTGGTATACGACTAATAGGACGAAAATTTTTCACACTTCACCACTAGTCCCACCAGAATGTTTCCCCTCATAAAATGTGTAAGGAATGTTAATTGTATTCTGATCTAGACACAGCAGAGTCATGTTAATTTGATATCTATAGAGGTATCTGAGCAATAAAATTCTATTATCACAAGTAGCTCTGCATGTAGATTTTAATAGATGATAATGGTATAACTGTATCCAGAGGACCCAGTAAAAACAGAACTCAGTCGGTCTAGCTGATACAACAACAACAACAACAACAACAACAACAACAACAACAAAATCGGGAACGCAGGAGAGAGCTGCGCATCAATATATTAAGAAGAAGAAAGGGTAAGAAACCCCAGGTGATACAGTTTAGGGACTGTACCAAACCCAAGCAAAGGACCCTGATTGCTATTACAAAAGAACTTAGATACATTCTCATTGACAAAGTGCAGGTTTTATACTTTTATGGGGATTTGGGACTGTATCTGCAAGAAGACTTAGATCTCCACATGAGAAGCGAATCAGCACTGCTAAAGCTTCTTTAGTGTTTTTCATTGCAAGAAAATTGATTTTACCTCAAACATATGACTAGGATATCACGGAGAGCAGATTGACATATGAATAATGATGTAAAGAAACACAGAAAGGTACAGGTATCCAACAGTATAACATAAAGAAAAAGGAACAGCATCCAAAGAAATAGTGCAATGTATGGGCACAATATATCTTACAGGGTCGCTTCTGAAGAACACTAACGATGCCCTTGTAAGAACAAACCAGCGCTTTTTCCATGATGTCCATCCAATTCCTGTATATAGCAAATTTAATATGTAACATTTTAACTCAAAATTAAAAGTGATCAGATGTGAAATGTTACTAAGTAGGGCAGACAAGCTTAAACAAACTATCAACGTTAGGCACTAAAAAATGATGGCAAACTATTTAAGATATTAGAGGAGAGAAAGGAGAACACAGAATTATGCATTATCATACATATTTGAAGGAAAGCGTACCTTTTGATGAAAGTAGTAAATGCCCGCTCTTAAGGACCTGCACTACAATAGTATTTGTCATTGGCCTTAAAAATTCTCCTACAAAGGTATGGACAAAATAACAAGGCACATTCTTTTAATTTTACTATTTATCATGACCTAAATTAATAGTAGTTTGTAACTCTAAATTGTGTTTCTAATAACTTTCTTTTGACCATACACCAGGGCACAGCCAAGTTGCAGATAAGCATCAGTGCCAGCTCTGCATAGCAATGGCAGCTTGTGAAACATCAGATTGTATAAAATCAGCCCATAAAGCTAAGTACCCAACAACGTATCAAGCAGCGTACTAATTTTATGAGACACTACAGCATTGAAAAGGTTGTTTATTTATTTTATTTTATTTTTTTGCTGCAGCACAAAGCCTTTAGGTGTAAGGAGA
This sequence comes from Panicum virgatum, assembly GCF_016808335.1. Classification (NCBI taxonomy): domain Eukaryota; kingdom Viridiplantae; phylum Streptophyta; class Magnoliopsida; order Poales; family Poaceae; genus Panicum; species Panicum virgatum. The sequence continues at coordinate 362,824 of NC_053139.1, read as the reverse complement.
TCTCACAAACCTGGCAATTAGGACAAGAAGTTGGCGGGCTGTCACAAGTTTCAGATGTGTCTCCCTCCCCACATCGGCAGGTCTTGAACTGATTTGCAGTCTCAGCAGGCTGTGAGGAAGAAACCTATCATAAAATGAGAAAAAAAAAGGTTGAGTGAACATGTAGCACAGTGACACAGTTGAACGATTAAACTGTGAATTATTAGTGAGCTTGGCTTTTGTAAAAAAAATAAAAAAGAGAGAAAAGGGCATTTAGATTGACAGTTTTTTTTTTCACAAATCAAGGCATATTGAGCCAAGAGCTTTCGATCTTTCAGCATATCTTCCATATTTAGATATGCATTATGGAACATATTCTCTGCGCTTTAACTAAATTTACTCTCTTAAATATAAATGATTCTTCACTAAAATGTTGTCTGAGATCAGCATATATATATATATATATATATATAATTGGATTGCTACTAAATTCAGAAACGTCATATCCCATTATTACTCCACTAAAGGTAGTTGAATAACACAGCAGAGAGATTCTTAGATAGATATATACACTGATAAGCAAACTCCAGCACGAAACCTGAAAATTCTTGTTGAAACATATATATAAAAGCCGCTTACTTGCTGGTACGGAATCCTGAACTCAGAAGCTGACATTGTGTGCCTGATCTAAATCTCTGGGTTTCGAAGAAGCTCAGGACAATTTTTGCCCTGGCAATGTGCCGCCGCCGTTCTTGTTCCCTATTGAGAGATGCATGCAGTGTACAATGTTAGTGCCCATAAAAGCCATGAGCTTTCCGTTCGTTTCAAAAACAAAATTAAAATGGGACAGGTAACCATGCATGCATGTTACCAAAAGTGATCTGAAACACCAAAATACCAAAATAGCTGGATGCGCGTTACAATTCTGCAAGCAAGACGTGATTGTGAATTGTGATTGCCTATGTCCGAATCGCAATCAGCTAGAGGGTGGGGAGGGGGGCAATAATGCGGATGATTCTAATTAATTACCTGAAGGATCGAACAGCTGCAGGTGGTCGGTCGTCAGCGCGTCATGGACAGGACGCGAATGGCCGGTGATTCAGATGATGATGATGAGCTAGGCTAGGCTAGGCTAGGCTAGGATTCCCCCCGGCCCCAACAAGTGCGTGATCGATCGAGGTGCTCCTCCTCCGCTCTTCCCTCTGGGCCGGTCTTGCTACCGATCCACATGGGTGGTTGGTTGAGCTGAGGTCCCTCCCTGGATCCTCTCCGTCGGTCTCCGTGTCCCTCCAGATCTTCCTCTTCCCTCGCGCCTCGATCGAGTGGAGTGTCGTACATGGATAGGATCGGTCGGAGAGTCCTTGCTATTCTTGGCAAATGGAGATCGATCAGGCCACCTACCTGGGGTTCCTTCTCGGCCAAGACCTTCTCTTGTACGACCCGACCAAGCGCCGCCGCGTGCTCTGCTCTTCATCTGATCTGGGGGGTGCCAATGGCAATGGGTGGGCGTGCTGGCTTCTGGACACCAAAACCCCCACAGCCTCAAGCCCTCAAGCACGGGAGGAGGAAACCATGAATTGTTGTTAGCTCTGAAATCCAATGGGTTAAGAAATTTGCGGGCCATGCTATGACCAGCTACAGCCAGTCTCTGTGCAGAGCCGCCAAGTTCAGGTCCATGGGTGGACCCTACTTCAGGGCCTCGGGCCCACCACAGGAAGCACAAAAAGCAAAGGTAAGGGCAAATGTTAGAAGTATCATATAAGATCCAATAACTATTTTTTTTCCGAAACAAAATTTTTTGTTCTTAAACAAATTTTTTTATTGCCAGAACAATTAAAAATTGTTCCGGAACAAAATAAATTTGTTCCAGTTTGTTGGACCAGTTTAAGCCAAAAACATAAAATCTGGAGTGGGTGACAAGTCTGCAGGGGTCAGCAGCCCCAAGGTAACTCGTTTAGGTCAGCCGTCAATTTTAAAAATTTACTGGTTTAGACCAGTCTCAGTGGGAGTGTTACAAATACTGTAAACTATGTAACCGAGCCGGAGAACTATCATCACCGTGTCATGGTGATAACACTTCTCTTACATTCCATGACACTTCTTCTCCTCTCTCTCTCGCTTCATAATGAGACTATCATATCAGCAAATTTAATGTTTACGACATTCTTATAACACTCTAATTGAGAATGACCTTATTAGTTTTCAGAGATGGTTATAGGGATAGAATTTGCATACAGTACGTGCGTTTATAGAACTGAGTGTGCGTGCGCTATAAGTGTCTGAGTTGTATTTTTATAATTAAGAAATCATCTTTTAAGCATTTTTTTTGCGAAGAATCATCTTTTAAGCATCCCGAGGTAGCTAGTTAGGTCTCCTAGTTATGTGACTTATGTCACTGATCTTGAGGCATTGCCGGCCATTGTAAGTACTCCATGTAGTACTATGTACTGCTCCTTGAGAGTTATAATGAGGACAAGAAAATTAGTTGAGACGACACATGGTTGCACATGATGGAGCTAGGTATTGGATAGCAATGGCAATGACATGTACGCACGCACGCCTGGCCGACCATCTACCTGACTATCCACATGTTGTTGGTGAAGGAATGAATCATAATCTGCACGTACTGAATTCAATTGCATTACAGCGTGAGGAGCAGCCCTAGGATTGAGTCGTCGCGCACATGGGGATAACACGTACACGAGGGGTGAACGAAGAAGAGAACTACTCCATCCTAACTGTTCTAAATTAAAGAATGTTTTATGATTTTTCTATACATATAGATATACAGTATGTTTACATACATTGAAAAAAATCATATACGTAGATTTATCAAAATAATCTACAATTTTAAAAAAAATACTTTCCTAAGGAGAAGGAAGGCACATATCTAGAGGAAGTACAAGAGGAGAAGAAAGATCAGAAGCAATGCAACGCAAGGAACATTTGACCCAAACTAGTAGGGTGCACATGCGGCACGCACATGTTTGAATGATGATTTTGCGAAAAAATAATTCGCGCTAAATTTTAGTTGCAACAAGCATTTTTTTAGGAACTATATATTATAGTGAAAACAAGCAACGATGTCTTAGTTGTGGCGAAGTAGACAAAATATTCGACGGCGTCAAAAAAGCAATTAGATTAATAACAAGCTGACTATGGAAATTACATCGTCCAAATTAGATTTAATGTTGTTTTAAATCATACTATCAAAACTCGTTATATCCGTTGCTAATACATGCGTCCTAAGATGCGCAACACAATTATACTGGAAAAAAATGAGCATGGCACGAATGCGGTGACACCAGTTGCAACCCAAGGTCTCACATCAGACGACTTGACATTCTAGTTCTAACTCATAAAAGTACATTTGCAGGTACTTGAACCATACACCTCTTCCAAAATCCAAACAAACTACAAATCACAACTTTTATAGTCTCAACAGGTACAGAATCATATCACCGGCCCACAAATAAATAAAAAGTCACCGCGGTCAAAGCTCCAAGTCTCAAAGCCGCATCACCCACGTTCACTGGTTGCCAGATGAAGGTATTGCCAACAGGAGGGGCACGCCCTACTCAAGGCTGCTGACTCGTTAAGCCCCCTTGCCTCATTTTGCCGGTTGAAATTGACACGCTTGTGCCCTATCCACAAGAGCCTTCTCACCGGCTGTCAGATCTTGGGGTTTCAACTATCATGGCGGCATGAAGCAAACCAAAGGAAATTAAAATTAGACTGGCATTTTCAATTTCTAACGCCTCAGGGAAAACCAAAAGCATTGAGACTGAAATAAAATAGATTAAATCTAGTGAGTTACCTGTATCAAAAAATGAATGTTCATTTACAATTTCACAATCAATTGCATTGTCCCCAAATGCCTTTACTGTAAGCCGAGTTCCTTTGCAAATTAAGAATCCTTATAGTAAAGAGCAATGTACATAAACACGACATAAGAATCGGCACCAAATAGTCACCAGCAACAGTAGCGACCCGTTGATCTACGCTAGCTCCAAAGCTAGCGAAAAAATGTGAGTTGAAGTACCGGATATTCTTTCTAAAATACAATGCATCCCTATCCGTCTGGCTTGTAAATAGACTTCGCAGATCATCGAGAATCGGTGTGTTCACTATATTAACCTTTCTTTGCCTGCAACAAAACCGGGTCCTTCACCTAGAAACCTTATAGCACCACAATACTTGCGTATCGGCACTTTCCTCAACACAAGATGGTGAGCAGGCAGATCCTTGTATACTCGATCGTATGGATCATTTTCCACGATTACCATTTCAGGATCCCTCAACGTTTTGAAGTGCATATATCAGCAAATAATTTGACCGTATTAATGTTTGAAAAACATATGCACGACAAAATAATTTGTCCATATTATTGTTTGATATTTTTTTTCAAAAATATGCAACACGGCGTAACTTGACACAGGTATTGGAATAACGGTTACCTTTTTGATGAAAAACCCTTGCCTCATCATCTTCACAAACTTCGGTGTATGTCTCTTCTGGTTCCAAGAAATCCAAATCTTCTTTTGTCATATACACATTAGATATAGTCAATTGCTAAGTTCAGTTACAGCGTATCCTTCACAGCTAGGAACAAAATTAATACGGCACCTTGGTTGGTTTGATCCGGATCGTCCGGCTCCCATATACCAAAGCCAAAATGTACCCAGTTAGCTTGGTCGTTGTTCCTAGATGCTTCCAAGCAGTAAACAAGAGTCAACACATCATAATGGGTCACATACGTCAACACACAATTAACATGTTTTAAAAGGTATGTACAGAAATACTTCGTGTATATAAACCTAGGTATGAATACTGTACCTTCATTTTGAGAAAAGTGGAGGTGCACGTACCACAGGCACATGTTTTAAAAAATCTAATAAATAAGAATTTATAGTAATAGAATATAAATAAACCACACTTTATATTTATACTAACCATATACATTAGGTAAGGATCACTACTACAAAAACGTTGATTTGTCCCGGTTGGGAAACCGCTGTTGTCCCGGTTTCCCAACCGGGAACGCCTGTCCGGGACAAAAGGGGGTGCCCTTTTGTCCCGGGTGTGGCAACCGGGACAAAAGGTGCAGCCAGTGCCCACGTGGCTGGCGCACCCTTTTGTCCCGGTTGGTGTTACCAACCGGGACAAAAGGTCTCTTTTTTTCATGTTTTTCTTTTCTCAATTCCTTTTCTATTTCAATTATACTTTTGCATTTCAATTAAACTTATGTATTGGAATTCAGTGTGTATGATCTCCACTAATATATACATATATATAGTTACTTATATAATATTTGTCCTAGATAGTTTTCATATACAAATTAATTCACTTATATATATATGTATACACATATCTATACATGTGAATTCCTTTACATATGAAAATGTCTAGGACCAATATTATATAAATATATATATATATACACATATATATTATTGGAGTGCTTATATATATAATACATACATACTACATCATATTTGCATAGGTATATTCGTTCTTAATTACATAGTAGAATTCGCCTTTTGGAAATTTAATACATACATACATACTCATAAATAGAAATTTAATACATAGACACACATATATATTTACATAGTTATATTCGTTCTTAATTACATATATACGCGTATATTGTCATATTTGCTGTGATTGTCAATATTAGATATTCCATCATAGTAGAATTCGCCTTTTGGATCGAGGACTTGCTCAACAATAAATTCGGAGAATTGTTCTTGAATCGCCATAATCTTTTCCTCCGGTATGAGTTTATCGCGCATCTCCCCGACCTATGGAAAAAGGGGATAATTAATTTCGACTAATTAAATACGAGTTCAAATATTAACAAGTTTTTTACTTACTTCCTCCTCCCAATCTGTCCAGCCCTTTGGAGGACCTACCAGACCATGGATGTTCTCGCATACATAGTATGCGCACAATACAGTGCTTGGTTTCTGCCTCATACACTTTAAGAGAGAAGAAATTATCAGGTATTTACATGAATATATAATAAAACTAATGAATCGTGCAACGAATCATCCAAGCGCGTACCGAAAAATCTGTCTTGATCTTCAATTCCTTGTCAAATTTGACTGGATGATTTTTAGCGAATTCTTTCCAAACCCTGTGCATGATTAGAACAATTATAGTCAAGTAACAAAGTGATTCAAATTATCGGTCATGGACGGAGTAGTGGTAGAATTACTTTTTCATCATGTTAAGAAGATTTTCGTATTGTTCTGGAGGTCTCCTCAATGAGTCCATAACCACGAGTAGGCTCTTCTCGGGAATTATGACAATTAGGACAAAGTGTTCACTGCAAGATTATACGGAGGCAGTTCTTGGTAGTTAAGGTTTAAACAATTCGATTACAGAATAGAAAGAGTTAGACGGAAGGAATCACTCACGCAAAGTTGTAAGGAAACAATATCATTTGCTTGTTGTGATGAACGCTTATATACTTGAACAAGTTTTGGAATATGTCATCGGAATTGTCACGTAGAAGCCTCCAATTACAAGTAATTGGGTCGATGAAGCCGAGGTGAGAGTATCCCTGTCTTCTGCAAGTATGTATCTCCATTCTACATGATACCGAATAAATCAAGAGATCAGTATGTTGAGATCATGCAAAACAATACGTAAGGAGAGTAAAATACTTACAGAACCCACAAACCGACCATAGAGATGTCGAGGGCCTCCTGATGGAATAGTTGGTAAATTTCTTCCCAGTTTATCCATATAATGGTCTCCCCCCGTAAGAAATCGTCATCTTTAATCTTTGCGCCCTGCATGAAGATGCAATCGGCCATCGCACGCATGTAGTGCTGGTGCAGCTTATACATTTGCGTTGGAAGCACAGACACTACTTCGGGGGGTACAAGAGTTTTGCCGATCTCAAACGTCCATTTGACGACCACATCGGCCTTTGGAATATCTTCTCCCCCTGCAATCTGAGCGGCCGTCAGGTTTGATTCTTTCAGAAATGTAACAAAGTCTTGTTCTTGCGTCGTCTGTCCCACTACGAGAGGCTCTATTGATTGTTTCTTTTGGGCTCCGAGCTGTGGAACGTCGGACGACGACGACTTTGATTGTCTCTTCTTTTTCTCAGTAGTTTTTGATAATTGTGCATTCGTAGTCTGAAGGGGGGTATCTCGGAATGAATTTTCTCTTATTTGCTTCGCACATTCCCTTAAAAAATTTCAAATCTATCGGATTTATCACTTTCTCGGGCTCCGGCTTCGGCTTCGGCTTGAAGTGCTCTTTAACTCTTTCTTGAGTTATCCGATTGCATTCTTCAAGGCTCATGTCCCAGGGTTTAATAGGAGCCCCCTTGGTTTTCTTCTCCTTTCCTTCTTCTTCTTTGGAGGCTCCTTAGCCGGTGCAGGCTACCTTCTTTGCCGGCGGCCGTTTCTGCTTCTTTGCCGGCGGCGGAGGGGGGTGACCATGGAGGCGACGGTGACGCTTGAGTGTTCATCGGCGCATGAGATGATGGTGATGGAGAATGTGCCGGTGAACCTTGCCGAGACAGTGCTGCCCTTGGGGAGTTTTGCGGAGATGCCGGTCTTGGAGAGGCATGCTGAGATGCCGGTCTTGGTGTTTGATCATCCAACTTTAGGACAATGTAGCGCTTATCCCATAGGATGTAGCCATGAATGGCTTCTGCTAGTGTCCTCTCCCCATCGCCTCCAGGAATTTCAAGCTCGAGCGTCTCCCAACCCTGGCACACCTACTCCACGCCAACTCTTGTGTATCTAGGCGGAATTTGTTGGCCGTGGTACACGTCGCCTGGTTCGGTTGGCATGGCGGTACCGTACGCAACAGTGAACATTAAGTTCTTAACGGCAGTCTGCAGGTCACAAGGTGTCCGGTGGGTGATCTCATCCACTGAAAATCGCTGCGGGGCCGACGCTTCAACTGCGGCCTGGATCCCCGTGGGCTCGGCGATGGCGACGTCTGTGGAAGCGCAGCTGCCTTTCCGCTGAGACAGGTGATCGGCTGCGACACTAGGCTCTGGAGGCACCGTTTGCGCTTGATGTTGCTGGCTCATTGCTACAGCCACTTGGCGTTGAACCTCTTCCTCCAGTCTTTGATCGTGTGACATGAGCCGTTCCTCTAGCCTTCGCAAGTGCTCCCGCTCATCATTCTTTCTTCTTTGCCGGCTTCTATATGAATCAATGTAATCCCTGAACCCATACTTCCACGGAACCACGCCTTTGCCTCTTGTGCGGCCCGGATGCTCTGGATTCCCAAGGGCGTAAGTCAGCTCGTCCCTCTCTCTATCCGGCTGGAATGTTCCCTCGGCCGCTGCTTGTATGGCCTCCTGTAGTCTCTGGCTGCTCGCTAGATGTTTGGCCCATAGATGCAGTCACTAGTCATTGGGTCCAAACTTCCCCCATGACCATAAAACCAGGTCCTTGACCTTTCAGGCCAGTTCATGGTCGCAGGTTGGATGCCTCTGTCAAGCAGATCCTGCTCCATCTTCTCCCATTTGGGTACTGCAAGCTTGTAGCCTCCTTGGCCTAGAGTGTGATGGTACACTTTCTTCGAGGCGTTGTCTTTGGCCTTCTGCACCTTCTGAAGCCCAAGCTCTAAAGACTTGTATTCCACAAATGCATCCCAGTGACCCCTGAGCTTTTCGAGCTTGCCGGTAAATACGGGTGTGGTCCCGGTCTTGATATATTTCTTCGTCAAAATTTTCTTGAATGATCGCAGCTGTTCGGCCATCATACACAGGGTCCAGCGCTTGCATATCTCTTCGGATTCAGCTGGAACCGTGAAGTTTTTCTTAAGCTCCCGCCAGCACCATTCTTTTTCTCTTTCGGGTACCGCATCCCGTTCCTCGCTTGGATTGGACGCTTTCCAGAGCCTGAAGCTGATCGGGATGTGGTCCCTGACAATACATCCGGATTGTCTTATGAATTTTTTGGCGGCAGCTTCTGGAGCGATCGGTTCGCCATCTGGACCAACTTCCGTTATAATGAACCGCCCAAAATATAGATTTCTTCTTCCACATGGGCGCCATTCCGTTTTCGTTCGGAACAGGTTGGCTACCAGACCCCTTTCCAAAAATAACTTCTAGATCTTTACCATGTTGAAGACGTCTTTACCACTACGGTGCATCGGTTTTGTTCGGTGGTCCGCTTGGCCTTTGAAATGCTTGCCCTTCTTTCGTACCGAATGCCTGATGGGAAGAAACCGACGATGACCCATGTATACAACCTTCTTATAGTGAGTCAACCATATATTATCGATATCATCTAAACAGTGTGTGCATGCTTTGTATCCCTTGTTCGAATGTCCTGACAAGTTACTAAGAGCAGGCCAGTCATTGATCGTTACGAACAGCAATGCTCGTAGGTTGAAGTTTTCCTATTTGTATTCATCCCACATCCGTACACCTTCATCGCCCCAGAGCAATAAGAGTTCTTCGACCAATGGTCTTAGGTACACATCAATGTCATTTCCGGGCTGCTTTGGACCCGGGATAAGCACTGGCATCATGATGAACTTTCGTTTCATGCAGAGCCATGGTGGAAGATTGTACAGGCAAAGAGTCACAGGCCAAGTGCTATGACCACTGCTCATCTCACCAAAAGGATTCATGCCATCCGTACTCAAACCGAACCTTATGTTTCTCGCATCCAAATCAAATTTAGGGTACGTTCTATCTATTTTTCTCCACTGCGACCCATCAGCGGGGTGTCTCAACATCGAGTCTTTCTTGCGTTCCTCTTTGTGCCATCGCATCAACTTAGCATTATCTTTATTTCTAAACAGACGCTTCAAACGTGGTATTATAGGCGAATACCACATGACCTTCGCAGGAACTCTCTTCCGGGGAGGCTCCCCCTCGACATCTTCAGGATCATCTTTTCTAATCTTGTAACGCAATGCACTGCATACGGGACATGCATCCAAATTCTTGTACTCGCCTCGGTAGAGGATGCAGTCGTTGGGGCATGCATGTATCTTTTGCACTTCCAGTCCCAAAGGGCAAACAAGTTGTTTGGGCTTCATACGTTGTGGCAGGCAATTCATTATCCTTAGGAAGCATTTTTTAACAAGTTTGAGTAATTCACCAAATCTCTTGTCGGATACACCATTTGTCGCCTTCCATTGCAGCAACTCCAAGGTGGTGCCAAGTTTCTTAAATTTATTTTGACAATCTGGATACAACAACTTATGGTGGTCCTCTAACAACTTCTGGAACTTCAACCTCTCCGTTTCATTCTCACAGTCTGCCTGCACATTGTGCAATGCCTGCCCCAGATCGTCGCTGGGATCATTTTCTGCTACATCTACTTCGGGCTCTTCCATGGGAATATCGTCATCGAATGCACCGATTCCAGCATTCCCGGGAAAGTGGTCGTCAAAATCTTCTTCTTCATTGTCTTCCACGGTAACCCCCTGTTCTCCGTGCTTCGTCCAACAAACATACTTCTTCATGAAACCATTTGCGAAAATGTGGCTGTGTAGGATTCTTGAAGATGAGTAATCCTTGTTATTGTTGCAATGAACACAACGGGCAGCACATAAAACCATCCTGCTTGTTTGCCTCAGCCACAGACAAAAAATAATGCAGGCCATCAATGAATTCTTTTGAACGTCGGTCAGCATTGTACATCCATTGCCGGTCCATCTGCATTTTAAATAAATCGATTTGAATTCTTTACACATATCGAATAAATAAAATATATCAAACCTAAATTAAACTAAATGTAACATAACATGAATAATTAAAAGATATGCAATATCCATCATACATCTTGATTAATTAAAAGGAGTACTTAATCCATTACAGAACTTAACAAAGGAGTACTATACATGAAATTTACAAATTCGGTCAACAACACATAGGTTTTCAACCGTCCTTGCGTTGGAACGCAGAATGTTCTAACGGATTTCTCGCTGGCGCAGAAGAAGATGGCGGAGCTGAAACCTCCGAGTTTGGTGGTGACGAACCGTAACGCCGCAATAAATCCTCAAGATCAAACGGAGGTTCCTCGCCCCTTGCCATGCATTCTCTATATTCTTTTTCCAAATAACGGAGCGCTGCCCTATGAAAAGCACTAGGTTTTTTGGACCGACGACCTACTCGAGTTGTGCCCTTCTCTCCAGAAGGACAACGATCACCCCCACCGGCGCCACTCTCTCCAGCTGCTGAAGCCATATTTACTGAAAAAATACCTTTATTTTCCACATAATTATAAATTCTTACCATTACAATGCAAAAATTATTTACTATTACAATTACAATGATCAGATTAATAACTCTTGCAAATAACAATGAAATCATATAAAAAAGACGAAATGTATCATTAATCCTAAAGAAATCTCTAATTAATTGAAAGAATTCTCTATAACTTCTAATTACTTTGACACCCTTCAGTTCCAGGAGTACACTAGAGTACTGAATAAATACATTCATGAATAATTCATTCATATTACAAAAAATTCTAATATACTCATTTCATTAATTCATTCATGAATACAAAAATCAACTATCCACAATATGGTCATGTATACAAGTACATCACATGAAGTGTCTACACTCATTTTAAAAATTTCTACTATCCACATACTCATCTAAATCTAAAGAAAATCACACCTACATATGCAATCTAGCTAAATGTCCAAGAAATGAGCTAGCTACACATTTTCTCTATTTCTAAGCATGAAATGAGCTATACAAGCCAAGGAAGAAGAGAAAAACAAGCCCCAAACCTTTAGCGCCGATGGATGGACGGGGAATCAAAGATCTTCACAAATGTGGTTGAAGAAATGAGTAAGAACTCCTCCCTCTCCCGAGCCGAGAACAGCATGAAACAAGTGAGCTGAATGGCTCGGGCGGGAGAGGGAAGGGGATAAGGGGGCCAAGGCCTTTTTTCCCGGTTGGAGACACCAACCGAGATAAAATGTCGGCCTTTTGTCCCGGTTGGTAGTTCCAACCGGAACAAAGGGTACGCGGGCCTTTTGTCCCGGTTGGAACCACCAACCGGGACAAAAGGCCCCCATTTTGTCCCGGTTGGTGTCTCCAACCGGGACAAAAGGCCTTGCCCCCCCCCCCCCCCCCCGCTGACCCGGCTAGCCCGTTGGACCCGGGACAAAAGCCACCTATTGTCCCGGGCCCAAAGGCTGCCGGGACAAATGGCCTGGAACGAAGGCATATTCTGTAGTAGTGGATATATTTTTCTAAAAAAAGTAATTAAAATGGTTCACTTAAAAAATTTAACCCATACGCTAATTATTTATACTCAACAATTTATGACATAATTACAATAATTAAGTCTTCATAGTTGTTGATCCATTCTGATAGACACAGATCCTCCGTCTAATCAGGATGCTCATGTGATTATGTCAACTATCCCACGTACTCACTCCATTCCAAAAAGAATGTACATCTCGCTTCTCAAGAAGTTAAACAATCTTAAGTTTGACCAAATATATCCAAATACAAAATTACTAACATTTATGTCTCCAAATAAATTTAGTATGAAAATATAATACATGATTAATCTAATAATCACTACTACAAAAATTATTAAACGAGGCGGGCAAAAACGCTTAATCGAGACGTTTGTGGCAACCGCCTCGGACACAGGGTCACGGTAAATAAACCATTTTTCGAGGCGGTTGCTTGGCCGTCTCGGTTAAACAAATAGAAAAAATAAAAAAAATAGAAAGCCCATGGACAGGCCGGCCGAGCCCATCCACGGGCCCGCTTTCGTTGGGGTAGCCGCCGCCGCCGCCGCTCGGAGTGAAACGGAAGAGGAGGGTGGGGAGGAGAGAGAAACAGGAGTGGAGGGAGAGTGGGACGACAAGTTCCAAACCCTAATAGTTACATATATGGAACATGGTAACGAGCTCATATGGGCTTTAATTGGGCTCAGCCTATTAACCGAGGCGGGTCTTTATAATGTGTCTGTCTCGGAAAATATGGGTATTAACTGAGGCGGTCATTTTTAAGGTGACCGCCACGGTTAATGTATTTTTCCAGACGGTTTCTCTAAACGCCTCGGTTAATAAGAAATGACAGGCAGTTATTTTTTTCTGTCAGCCTCGGAGGTGCTTTAAAACGCCTCGGTTATGCACAACATCGATCTAGTTGATTTTAATAGAAGTTTCAGTCACCACATGCTCCTTGTGTGAGCAAAATAATCAGATAGTATACAGGTTAGATGAGCATACATCCTTATAATTGTTACCTTCCAGGGACCTTTTCTTCAACTGATGTGAATTGCTAAAAAAAGGAGCTCTACCTGCAAAATAGCACATGATCATCTTAAGGCTGACATGCTCTCCTCAATGGTAACCCTATTAGCAAAGGTCTCAAGGAGGAGAGGGGCAATGAAAGGTAGCACAAGTGTACCAAAAATGAAAATTCTGAATAACCACCCCACAAGTGTGCTATAAAATTGTTTTTTTCCATCATTGCCTATATAACATACACCATATGTTTTGCCATGTCATGGCTCGCTAATGACATGTCTTCTCAGAAGGCAAATAAAAAAGTGAGATGGAGATGAATGTACATATGGTACCACATTCCAAATGGCATATATAGTAAATGAACATGGGGCAGGTACTAACCTTGAGCAAGCAGCCTGGTAGCAGACTCAGCACATCTAGTAATATTGCCCACTCTGAACAGAACAGAAGATAAGAGCATGATTCCAGTCTCCTCAGATTCTCACTCTTTACAGAAGATTTGAACTACTATCTACCTGCAGCGATTTGCCATCTAGTTTGAGAAGAGAGGAGTGTTATCATTTATAAACAAATAGCCAACCATTACAACAACAACAACATAGCTTTTTTCCCCAAGCAAATTGGAGTAGGCTAGAGATGAAACCCGAAAGAAATAAGTTCAAGATTCAGGCACATTGATAGCTAGTCTCCAAACGCTCCTATCCAAAGCTATCTCTTTAGAGATATTCCAATCCTTAAGGTCTCTCTTAACCGACTCATCCTACGTCAGTTTAGGTCTACCTCTACCCCTCTTTACATTATCGACCCGCTCAAGAACCCCATTACGCACCGGCGCCTCAGGAGGCCTTCGTTGGACATGTCCAAACCATCTCAGCCGATGCTGGGTAAGTTTCTCCTCATTTGGTGCCACCCCGACCCTATTCCGAATAACTTCGTTCCGGACTCTATCCCTCCTTGTGTGCCCGCAAAACCACCGCAACATCCGCATCTCTGCTACACTCAGTTGCTGGACATGTCGCCTTTTTGTAGGCCAACATTCAGCACCGTATAACATCGCCGGACGAATTACTGTCCTATAGAATTTGCCTTTTAGCTTTTGTGGCACCCTCTTGTTACAAAGGATGCCAGAAGCTTGCCGCCATTTCAACCAGCCAGCTGAAATTCTATGCCTAACATATTCATCAATGTCGCCATCCTTTTGTAGCACCGATCCTAAATACCGAAAAGTATCCTTCTGGACCACCACTTGCCCATCTAGACTAACGTCTCCCCCCTCATGCCTAGTCGCGCTGAAATCGCACATCATATACTTGGTCTTTGTCCTACTAAATCTGAACCCTTTCGACTCTAACGTGCGTCTCCATAGCTCTAACTTCCTATTAACCCCTGCCCTACTCTCGTCAATTAGCACCACATCATCAGCAAAGAGCATACACCAAGGGATCTCACCTTGTATATCCCTAAACAAATAGCCAACCATTGCAAGAAAAAAATTCATTCCTCTTATTTTACTGAACCAATGGAAATTGCATGTCCTACCTAACACATACTCACTGTTCTACGGAACAGACATGTAAGAAATAATATTAAGAGGCAATTTCTAAGAGAACAAATATAATACTACATTTCGCATGTGATCCCATCACCTACTTGCCTTCATATGGTCGACTCTGCAAAAAAGGATGCTCAATTGTATTATATGTTGCTCATATGTAAATCTATATCGCTGAAAGATTTCAAGGTCTATGGGAGCCTCTGCTCCTGTTTACTGCTACTCACGAATGGAAGATTGCCACCTGACTGTCACCATGTAGTAGTGCTTGCGTTTTCTTTACGCGCATGGAGTGGTGGCGTGGCGTGCTCCAACTCATTCAAAAACAGCGTCCCACACGTGGGCCCATCAACAAGCCGGCGCGTCGTCAGTGCCTGCGAAACAAATCGCCTCCAACACCGATGCTGTTACCTCCCATGCATGGCCGTCTCCCGTCTCGCTCGGGACGCTCACATGTCCCACCGCCGGCCCACTGCTACTCGCACGTGCCCCTACAACCCTCGCCGATTCAAACAGTGACCGTTCAATCAAAATTTATTGAATTATAAAATGATCCTCTGTAAAACACCAAATAGGTGAAGCAAACAACAAATGAAACAACAGTGTAAACACTCCCGTCAAAAGTATTGGCACACATCTACGCGTACAGCACGGGCAGGCGCGGCGAAGCGCGCCTATCGTCCTAGTAGTATTACATCCATAAACCAAAACCGGTGAATGATATCCATCAAACAATGCCACAAAGTTAACAGATGAGAGCCAATCACTGAAGGTTTCAGAAGATAAGAGCATCTTCAGACAGCCAAGCTCATCATATTCCATCTGGCCATTTTTAAAATATGATTTGGAGTTTTCTTATGGGTTGAGATAATCCTTGGAATCAGTCATGCATTGCTTGCCAAAAATCAATTATCAAGTATTTATCTAAAATTTAAAGGCTGATAAGCAAACAGGTATAAATACCGTCTTTGTTTGATACAAATACTGCACAAAGGTAGCAATATTAGGAGGCCAATTGCAGGAAATGTCAATCATTTGTAAGTATAAACCACTGACGAATTCACCTGGATGGTGTACTAATTGCAGACTTCGTGGTTCTTGAAAATGGCTATGAAAGAAAGGAGCAGAAAAAAGTCAGAGGTGCGAGGGAAACACAGCATTGCAGCCATCCAAATGAGCAGAAAGATTTATTTCTATATGTTAAAGCCCCGAGAGGCGGCGAGCGGCCAGGCAGGCCACGTAGGCCGGAAAAATTCGGCCGTCCGATCGCGATCCGATGGCTACGGATGAAAGTAAATCTTGCTATTTCAGAGTACTAAATAAAATCTATTTACAAAAACTTTTACATAGATGGGTTGTAAATCACGAGACGAATCTAATAAGCATACTTAATTCATGATTAACTTATAATTAGTGAACGGTTACTGTAGTATCACTGTATGGCTACGGATGAAAGGGAATCTTGCTATTTCGAAGTACTAAATAAAATCTATTTACAAAACCTTTTACACGGATGGGTTGTAAATCACGAGACGAATCTAATGAGTATACTTAATTCATGATTAACTCATAATTAGTGGACGGTTACTATAGAATCACTGTCTGGCTATGGATAAAAAGAAATCTTGCTATTTCGGAGTACTAAATAAAATCTATTTACAAAACCTTTTGCACGGATGGGTTGTAAATCACGAGACGAATCTAATGAGCATACTAAATTCATGATTAACTCATAATTAGTGAATGGTTACTGTAGTACCACTGTTGCAAATCATAGATTAAGTAGGCTCATTAGATTCGTCTCGCTATTTACAACCTATGCGTGTACAAAGTTTTGTAAATAGATTTTATTTAGTATTCCATGCATGTGCTCAAATATTCGATGTGACGTTTTTGGGATAAAATTTTTGAATCTAATCACGGCCCTAATTTCTATATGTGAATGCTCCGAAGGTCGGAGCAAGGGCAGACCGGCCACATCAGTAAAAAAGATTCCCACCATTCGATCCTAAATTGACAGTGCATGTGACTGGCCGTGCCATCGTTATCTTTGAGGCCTTGAGACACGAATGGTCCACGCGTCAGCTCTCCATTCGGTCACTGCAAAATATCTGAATCTAGAACTCTCGACCGGTAATTTTGGTGGTCTCCGAATGGGTGTGTGCTCTACTACAACGACGGCAGTGAAGCTAGGCCGGAGAGCCACGCGGCGAGTTTGGGCGGGCCGCCGGGCACGCCCTCGACGGGTGCGGCGAGTTCATGCCGTCACCGGCGGGCGACCCGGCCTCGCTCCAGTACGCCGCGGTGCCGCAGGTCGGGCGTGATAGCCGCGCATTGCATGGTGAGGAGATGCCCAAGGACCGCTCCCGCCCGCCTTCGACGGCGAGATTGAGACGTAGGATTTCAGCTACTACTTTTTTGCCTTTTTTGCTTTAAAAATAAATATCATATTTCTATTTATGTATATCCATTTATCTATACATCTACTACAAACCTCTATATAAACTTATATTGCCAACCGGAAACAAGTAAATAAATTACGCGCGCCAAGACCCGCGCAAAGCACTCGTAGATAAAATTAGACCTAATTTCCCATCCTATATCAGTTAATAGAAATCCAATGATGGGCTTCATACTAATTTGAGCTCAGTCATTGTTGTTTATATTTTTTTTCAATGGATCTGACTTGAAAATGCTGGAGAGCGGACGTGGTACATGAACTTGGGGAAGAGGATGTCCGCCGGTGTGGTCGTCTCCCAATAGCTCGACATGATGAGGATGGCGCTCAATGGGAGGCCTTGTGCCGTGTCGTTGCCGAAGCGGGCGGGCCATCAATCCACGCACCCTAGCGTCAATCTGTTCTATTCAACCATGTGGTGCATTTATTATCACTACATATAGACTTTCTACAAACATATATTACAAAATAATAACAATAACACTAATAATAATAATATTGAAAAGTGTGGAAAACATTCAAAGTCCGAAGAAGCAAGTTATCTAGAGCACTGGAAATAAACTTAGACGAGCATACCGTCCTCTTAGTCAGATTTTGATTGTCTCGGTGGAGATGAGCCTAAATCGCCTGAAAATAAACAGTTATAATATCAGAAGGTATGTCAAATGGGAAAAATAATAGCCAAACATATAATGCTTTTGGGAAAGAAACAGTCAGTGTTACTATCTCCCAATTCCAACCCACATCGCCCCAGGATGCAAGGAAAAATACGCCCCCAACTATTTTGGGCATACATGGAAACACGTAAATGATCATGCTACATGTTCGCCGAACATATTTATGGAGGGGTTAAGGTTATGTTTGGAGTATACAAAATTAGTAAACAGCTAATGCCCAAATGAGCTCATGTTCGTATCTCTTCATTCATTCAGTAAGAATACATGTAAGTGGCAAGCATAAACCAAATATAAGCGGCAAGAATAAATTATTCTAGAACCCCGCTCAGTTCAAATTGGGGACAAGCAACATAAAGAAACTACAGTAATGAAAGAAAGGGGGGGGGGGGGCACTAATAACTCTTTTTTTTTGACAAGTACTCCTTGAGAAAGTTCGGCCAGGCATTCTGCACGCGGCATTAACATAGAAAAAATAGGATACCCGGATGGCATCTGGCTGATGCCGATAGAGCTTGACTCCATCAAAACTGAAAATTGCAAAGCTAGAAGGCGTCTCAAAGACCATCAAATCAGATAATGGATGTCAATTATCCATCATCACCAGAACCCGCCTGTCCGCCATGTCGATTGAGGAAAGGCAGCAAAGCAGGAAGTCGACCTGCAATCACGGAAGGGCCATCAAACATGTAGCGGGCGGCAACAAGGGTCACAGGGGGAGCTCGAGCAGGCCAGCCCAAACCACGCACGCGACAAGGCCAACCGGCGGCGGGGCAGGGTGGCGCGGTCGGGCAGCGCCGGAGCACATGGCGGCGCGGTGCAGGGCTCGACGGCACGGCAATCGATTCGCATGGGGAAAGGGCCAGGGAGGAAGAGTAGCTCACCGGGGTTCCGTTTTTTCCGTCAGAGGGCGAGGAGGAGGGTCGTCGACGATGAGGCCGAAGCTCCGTGTCCGCCGTAGCAAACCTAAAAGAGGAACTCGACGCGGCAATCACGGAAGAATTCCTCGCTCCCGAGGGAATTGGATGCTGCAATCACGGAAGAATCGTTGCACCCGTCTGTCCGCCTGATGCCCGCCGTGACTATGACGACCACGGACATGTAGCGATCAAGAAGGGTAGGTTTCGCGGTGAAAAAAAGGGGCCTCAGACGGCAGAAACATCGCGGAAACGCTGGTTTTGCTGATAGAGGGTTTGGTCGAGTCTTGGTTGAACCAAAAAATTTCTGATTTGTGGGTTCTCTGTGAGAAGATGCGGATAAATTTTTTGGTGGGAGAGAATTTCAATTTCTTTGGATTCTTGTAGTATAGATAGAAATGTGGCGGCTGATTCGGAATTATATTGGTTGCTGCCCTCCCCGGTCCCGGCCGGGTCCCGCCCCGGAGTATACGCAAGGAATGCTGTCCTGCCCAATTGATAAAAAAACTCTAGTACGTCTTGGGTAGAGCATCATCGTATCTCTTCCTTGTCATGCCATGGTGAATTGGTGATGGTGTAAACAAAAAAGAGAAAGAAAAGGAAGGCAACGCAATGGACGAGGACTCCCTTATCTTCCTCGAGCGAAACTTTTTAGACTTGATAGCCATGGCCACGCAGTCAGTTGGTCATGGGAGGAGGGAGTTAGATTGATAGCCATGGCCATGTCCATGTGATCCGCCTGTCGTCGTCTACCTCGGATCCACATTTCCCCTCCTCGAGTCGAGCGAGTCAACAACCCATGTACAGCTGTACTACCCCTAGTGGTGCGGTCTGGTGGCCCCGCCGCCGCTCAGCTCCGGGCTGGGTGTGAACTGCCCCCCCCCCCCCCCTCTCAACGGAAAGGAAACCCAAAACCCCCCCGCTCCCCTTGCTGCTGCCTCCGCTAGCCATCTATTCACACTAGTCACGCACGCGCTCTCCTCCTCCCTTCATCCCCCCCACTGGCCACTGCTAACCAAAAGGGAGAGCGAGCCAGCCGGCCTGCAAGCCCTCTTCTCCCTCCCAAGCCATTGCCAGCACTGCAAGAGCAATGGCGGCCCTGGCGCCGCTCCTCGCCGTCGCCTTCCTGGCCGCCGCCGCGCACGCCGCCGACCCCTTCGCCTTCTTCGACTGGGACGTCACCTACATGACGGCCTCCCCGCTCGGCGTCCCGCAGCAGGTCGGCGATTCCCATCTCTCTCCTCCCCCCATTCCATTTTTTCCCTCCTCCTGCCTACTACTAGCGCTGCATCTCATCCCAGGCAGCACAAATCGAACCAAACCAAATCAAATCGGGACCCAAAGCTTACGGCGGCCCAAAAGATTTGATCTTTTATTCGTATTAGATGCTACGCGTTTTCTCGTCCCTGATTGTAGGGACGGGGAAAGATTCAGTCTTGGATGCCTGAATCTCCACTCGCTCCTGCGTCAGAGTCGCCTTCAGCATTCCATTTTTCACGCCGTCGTTCTCCTCGCGTATTTGCATCCTCACTGGATGCGTTCCTTGCAGTTCGCTCGCTGTCAGGATTTAACACTTGCTTTTGCTACTTCCTCGCTCGAACAAGATTTTTTTTTGTTTTTTATATTTTTATTATAAAAAACTGTGAAGTGTTCGGACATGAACGGTCTCTCGGTTGAACCCCCTTTGGCGGGCCGGTTCAAACGAATTCCTACCTCGATAACTTCGTTTTTTTCTTTACCAATTACCAACTATATATCCACGCTTCCATAGGTAGTGATAGGCACTGATTCGTTCAGATCTCCTGTACCCCACCCTCCTCGTCGCATATGCTTCCCGATCTAATCTTGTGCTTCCCTGTTCCTATCTTGTTTCAGGTGATTGCAATCAACAAGCAGTTCCCTGGCCCTGTCATGAATGTCACCACCAACTACAATGTCGTCGTCAATGTGCTCAACAGCTTGGATGAGCCACTGCTCATCACATGGTGACCACTCTTCTGCATTTTCGCCTTTATGGCCTCTTCTACGCTTATTATGCGCCTGTTCTATTTTCTTGACTCCCAAACGCGTGCCATATTAATTGCAACCAGGGATGGGATCCAGCACCGCAAGAATTGCTGGCAGGATGGGGTTCTCGGCACAACCTGCCCCATACCGCCTGGTTGGAACTGGACCTACAATTTCCAAGTCAAGGATCAGATTGGGAGCTTCTTCTACTTTCCATCCCTTGGTATGCAGCGTGCTGCTGGGGGTTTCGGAGGTATCACCGTCAACAACCGTGCCGTGATCTCAGTCCCATTCGACACGCCAGATGGGGACATCACGTTATTCATCGGGGATTGGTACAAGAAGAACCACACGGTATGGGGCATGTTTCACTGTGCAAGCTTCATCACTTAGTTGTTTCCCAGTAATCATGGGCATTCATGGTCTTTATCATTTTTGCTATAGCACCTTAGGAAGATGCTTGATGATGGAAAGGAGTTGGGGATGCCAGACGGTGTTTTGATGAATGGCAAGGGGCCATATAGGTACAATGATTCCCTCGTCCAGGATGGCATTGAGTACGAGACTATCAAAGTTGAGCCAGGTGATTCCTTTTTTTTTCTTACTTCCATCAATCATCATAATAGGTTGTTGCATTAAACCCGCATGAGTTCTATCACTTATGTGTTCTACTGAGCTCCATGTTAACAGAAAAAAATCCCTAAAAGTTTATCTCTGCTTTTGCTTCCCATGTTTTTTGAATCCCTAAAAACTAAGCCATCTCTCCATGGTTGCATCACCTGTCTTTAAAATATTAGCATGAATGAAGGCACTGGTTCATTATTATCTCTCTCCCTATCTCTCTGATGAGGCCTAGTAATGTTTTTTTGGTTAACTATTGCTTTTCTACATTGCTGTAATTTGATAGCTGACATCTTCTACTCAACAGGAAAAACATACCGTTTCCGTGTCCATAATGTGGGTGTCTCCACAAGCTTGAACTTCAGGATTCAGAACCACAACCTGGCCCTTGTTGAAACAGAAGGTTCATACACAATGAAGCAGAATTTCACAAATCTCGACATCCACGTGGGACAGTCTTACTCTTTCTTGGTTACAATGGATCAAAATGCAAGCAGTGATTATTACATTGTGGCCAGTGCTAGGTTTGTGAATGAATCCCTCTGGACCAGAGTTACTGGTGTTGCAATTTTGCAATATTCAAATTCAAAGGGCAAAGCATCTGGTCCTCTTCCTGATCCCCCAAATGATGAGTATGACAAAACTTTCTCAATGAACCAGGCACGCTCAATCAGGTGTGTATAAAATAATCAATCCTTCTTGGTTACTGACTGTCCAAATGATCGCTGGCTTAATTTTCTCTCATGTAATCCTAATTTCTATTTTAACATGCAATGATCATAGAAATATCTGACCTATCATGTGCTGTTACTTCACAAGTCTTTTCTATATCCACCGTTATCTAACTTCCTTGTTTATTGCTCAGTAATATAGTTTTTATAAGAAAATGGAGGCATCTCCAGCCTCTGCAAAGTGCACACAGCCGTGCTCTTTCTCTCTCTTTTTTTTTCTTCCTTCTACACCTTTCTATGGCCTTTTGGCCTCTGTCAACGTAGCTTGAGTACATTTGTTAGTCATTTGTTGGTCTCCAAGAGATTTTACCCAGATATGGTTTACTGTCTGTTTATGTGGGAAAACCATTTGAGTAAAATGCATGCATCCTTTTTCTTTCACAAATCAAAGCTTTTGGCAGTGTACTCATCTGGGAATTTTTCTGCACAAATATTAGTCCTCATGCTCTAGCGGTCTGCCTTGTTAGTAACTTCAGTTTGTTATCAATAGCAATAGTGACTTAAGCTTCATTGCCATTAGTTTTGTCTCTAGCATTACCAATCAATACTGCACAAGCTTTTATGCACATACAATAGCCTGGATGATCTGTGCATCCATATCTTGGTCTAAAAAAACCCTTCTTCCAGGATGAATGTGAGCACAGGCGCTGCTCGTCCGAATCCTCAGGGTTCATTTCACTATGGTTCTATCAATGTGAGCCAGATTTACAAGCTGAGGAATGAACCACCTGTTATCATCAATGGGAAAAAACGGACTACACTGAGTGGTATCTCTTATTCGCCACCTGATACTCCTCTGAGATTGGCAGATCTCTATGACAAGAAGGGACTCTACACACTCGACTTCCCTACAATGCCAATTGATGGGCCACCAGTGATCAGAACATCTGTCATTAACTCCACATACAAGAACTTTTTGGAAATTGTATTTCAGAACAATGACACAATTGTCCAGACCTACCATATCGATGGATATGCATTCTGGGTTGTAGGGTGAGTACAGCTTCCAGAACTCATTTCCTTTGCTGACACATTTGCATGTCTCCTGTATACTGAGTTATTTGCATATTGCCAACAGAATGGACTATGGTGAGTGGACTGAGAATAGCCGCGGAACTTACAACAAGTGGGATGGTGTTTCTCGTTGCACAACTCAGGTAATGATTGTAGGATAAGTATGATCTGTCTTTGTGAGTTCTATTGTATTCCTGGGTGGTAATGTTGATACCCTTGTGGATACAAATCTCTGTTACTTCTATACTACAATAAAGAAACATGGACCTGTGTAGATATGATTGCTGAAGGTGTTGATGCTTGCAGTTTATTGATATTACTACTACACATTGACACTGTAGGTGTTTCCTGGAGCATGGACTGCTGTGATGCTGTCACTTGACAGCCCAGGTTTCTGGAATGTGCGCACAGAAAATCTGGACACATGGTATCTGGGTCAGGAGACTTACATCAGGGTGGTGGATCCAGATGGAGGCTATAATGTTACTGAGATGGTGTCACCAGATAACATGCTCTACTGTGGCCTCCTCAAGGATAAACAGAAGTATGCTATTTGGTCACACCCAACTGTAGAATGTAGATAGTAGATTCCTGTTCGTATAACTAATGCCTTAACTGTTTTTCTTTGTACCCAGGGCTCAGAAGCCGCATGGTTCATCGAGTTCAGCTGCTGCAGCGAAACTGAACAACTATCTGCTCGTGGTTTTGGTCTCTTTGTTAGCCTTGGCGTTGGGCCATTGACAGAAATTGCCAGCTTGTGCTCAGCTGCTGTTTGCAGATTAGGAGTTTGACAGAATTGAAGTAGGTTCGACTCGATTTGTGTAGGCTGCATTCATGATTTGTGTGGAAATGGAAATGGCGGATTTGTGCATCTTGAACGATGAGAATTGTGTAGTAGTAGCAAACCAATTGCATCGTATTACATTGAGCCTGTCGGCAGTCGGCACCCGCAAAAGAAAGGAGTGCTGTGTTGCCTGTGATGTTTTAATTGCTTTGTGGAGTGTTGGATATTGTCATCCACTTTGCAGGCAAAATGTTTCTTTTTAGTGTCATGTGAATTTGAGGATCAGTGTGTTGAACTGAAAAGATCTAGTCCTGAAACAGTGGCATCGCATGACATTAGACATACAAGTCTTGTTTCATTGGCTTCAACCAGGTGCTGTTTTACTACTGGGAGCCACAGGATACAGCTGTACATGTGGTGGACCGTTAGTCGACGCGGCATGATTTAGCGTGACTTGCTTTCTTGCTGTTTACCGGCCTGGAGCGCTTAAAGCAGTGATGACTGATGAGTGGTCATAGGAACATGCTTGATCGCTATGATTAGCAGGAGAAATGCATAAATGGTTTGAATGGAGCAACCGGTCGGTAGGTTGAAGCTGTTTGTATGAATTGAAACCCTGCAAGCTTGACATCTGACAGCATTGTAGGTTGAATTTCAGAACCTTTTTGGTAGCTGAGGGTTGACGAATTCAAATAATGGCTCTATTTTGTGCAGAGGATAGATGTACGTCTAGCTTTCTATTGATTCGTGGGGTGGCTCCCGCATGAACATAGGAAAGTTTATTGTGGTAGTTGCAAAATTCTCACACTAGGACTCCGAAGAGGGCAAAACATCCTTTTAAATTAAAGAATATTTATTATACTCCAGAAAAACCATGAACGGTAGGAAAACATGAGCCACAGTTCAACAAACTTTAGGCCAAAAATCCATTGAAATTCGAGAAATACACAAATCCCTCCAGAACCATAGAACTAGTAATGGCTAAGGAAGGTCGAAAAATGTGGACACCAATTTAGTCAAAAATATGCCCGAACAATAAGATCAACCAACATATTGAGGCACTGGAGGAGCTGGGGGGGGGGGGGGGGGGGGGGGGGTTGCAGCGGCAGTTTTTTTAAAAAATATTTGCTGATTTATACATAAGCTAGCTTTGAGTACGTATTTAGTTAATTACTTTCCATAGTTGATGTATAGGTTCTTGGAGATGCTCAGCTTTTCTATATCTTGTGTGCACTCTATAAAGCTATTTTCATTATCTATCTTTGGCTAACGAGAAATACAAAATGGAGAATGACTACATTTGGATAATCACTTAGAGAAATTGTTGGAGACTTTTTCCATCAACATCTCTATTCCTAACAACGAGGAAAGATATAGAGAGTCTCTTGGAGTTGCTGTCAAATCCTCTCTAGCCCCTGGCGGCACCCGTCGTCTCCGCGACCTGCCATCCCTCGTGGCTGCTCCTGCACTCGCTCCTCTACTCGCGACTCCGCGAGCGCTCATCCCCGATGGCCGGCGGCGACGCTCTGCCCTTTCTCCGGCCCAGCCCAACAATGCATTAGGTATTTTGAAAGATGTGGATGAAGATGATGTTGTCAAAACTTTCATAACCATTAGAAAGCACAGACCTGAAAAATTGTGTTGTAATCCTATTTATTATTTAAGCTTGCATTATTTATATTCTAAACTATTAATGTGTTGTTTTAAACTATCTAGATTGTAATTTAAGCTTTATTATGCCATTTAGTAGTTGTGTACCGAGTTGTTGGGTAATTTTTATAAAATTTTACCGAATTGCTAAATGGATTTTACCGGTTTGCAAATGAACATTTTAGTTTGACATACCCATACAAAATTTCTAGCTCCGTCACTGGCCTAGGGCACGAGGAAAAAAAAGAGAACGAATGAACTAAAGAAAGCAAAGCAATGTATGGGGATGATCGAAGAGAGGTCAGAAGCAAGTGAATAAAAAAGGATAGCGGCCGGGGTGTGCAGCCGGAGCTAGTGAGACTAATCATCGAGTGAAGCTCACGCCTTCGCCTGCATGTCCTCCGTCCCTAGCTATCGCTGCTGCAATGGATGAATGGATCGGAGCTACCAGCAACCTTTTAGCAAAAGCCAAAACTGTATTCTCCCACACACCTCTCTGCCGGCCGGCTGGCTTTTAGAAACACGAGAGCCTTTCCATGGAAAGTATGGTTTCTCCATCTTTCATGATCCAGATCCACAACGACATACAGTATATATGATGATCTGTTTGTTTCTTAATAACCTGATTTATTAAATACGATGATTTGAATAATATACTAGCTAGTTGACAATGATATTAACTTATCTACTTCTAGCTAGGTGAGTTGGATCTCACCACTTATTATTATGCGTGTAAACTCTCTTTGATGTGTATAGTGCTTATTAATTATTATTGGCCATGTTTACTTGGTAAAATTGTTTTCTAGTGTATTTTTTTATGAAACATACTGGTTATATATTAAGAATAGTAATAAAAGAGGGGCACAAATACAGCACTGTCTCACGAAATAAAAAAAGGAAACAAAGAAAATCAGAGAAATTACAAAAGATTGTCTATCCATTCTTTCATCAAGTTTGTAAGTGAACTCTTTTTAATTGAGCCGAGCCAAGGCAAATTCTTTCTTGAATGTGGAATGATATGCTTGCAGGGACGGCGGCTGTAAATTCCTGAAAATGAAGTCATTTTCTCGTGTATTAGACCTCCTTCATCAATTCACTTGTTATATAAGTAGAAAGTGAGGATTAATTATTGCATATGGTACGACCAAGGGTCCAGACCAAACTAGCTACGTACGTACAGCCAAAGTAGTGTGGGGGATTATTGGCTTCTTGAGCAGAGAGCTGTCCTCACCAAGGATAACATGATTAAGAGTCGATGGGATGGTGATCCCACATGTCATTTCTGCCCTTGGCCAGAAACATTTGATCACCTATTTTTTCAATGTCCTACAGCCAAAGTAGTGTGGGGGATTATTGACACATGTCTGGGTGCTGATAACACCCCGAGAGATATGAATCAGTACAAGAATTGGTTGAATTTCTAGCTCCCCAATGGTGCTTCGGTGCACATGTTGGGCTTTGCTGCAATTTGTTGGGCAATATGGAAATCTCGTAACAGGGCGTGCTTCGACAACAAAATTATCCGAAACCCGGCTGAAATTGTGATTCATGCTTGTGCTTTGATGGTTTTTTGGGCAGGACTCTACACTCCGGAGCTCCAGGACCAGTTGGCTGTCAGCGTGAAGTTCATTCTTTCATGTGCGCATCGTGTTCTGGCTCGGCAGACACACCCGGCACCACTGCGACTACCTCAACCCATGGAGGGAGAAACTCGGCGTCCCGTCTAGCTGCGTCAACTTCTACCGAATGAAGAGGATGCAAGCGACCAAGAGGAAGATGTGTGACAAGAAAAGATGGTGTGGTGGCCGTCTTGTGAGCTGAAGGTTTTTCTTTTGAGTAATGACTGTTTAGAGTGGTTGTCGCGCTTGAGGACCTTGTTCTAAATAAGGATCTATGTCGAACTACCGTGTGGGCGTCTTCTTAGGAATCCTAGGAATGACGCTCACCCCCCTTAATCTAACTTGAATCAGGCTAGGTTAGGGGTGAAAATCGCTGGTTGTTCCCCCCTCCCCCTTCTTTTATCTTCGCTACAGTACTTTTAACTCTTGTATTTCCGTTGTGAAATGGAAATGGGGTTCAACCTCGATTCGAAAAAAGCTATGTACGTACAGTGGATGCTTGAGTTTAATGTCTTGACAAATCCAATGGAAAATTATGATGCGTATCTAAATCGATGTGATATTTTCCTTCATCCTCTCCCTACTCGAACTGGATTGATATCTCACATAATGCACCTGTAATACACATGTAGGAGAATACCAACCTGACTGGTTCTCTCTCTCACACACACATGACGTTTAAGATAAATAATAATAACATTAAAATCACAAAGAGCAATTACAGGTAGGGGAATAATATAAAATAAAGAATAATTCTTGAGAACAATTAAAATCTCACAAGAAAAATAAAGAATAATAAACATTAAAATCTCAGTTACCTATTTTGTTTGCTCCTCATGCATTGCACTTTTATATATATATATATATATATATATATATATATATATATATATATATATATATATATATATATATATATATATATATATATATGAGGGACCGGACAGGCGACCGGAGGGGGGTGAATGGGAGCCGCAAATTCGATTTAAAAAATCGAAGGGCCTATGTCCCAATAACACCCGACACACTTCAAAATGGCGAGTATCAACACCGCGTAGCTCAGAACGGCTACCGGCGCTAAGAATACTCCCACAGAAAAGCCAGAACTCACATGCGAAAGCAAAGCAGTGAAAAGCACACAAAACTCGCACAACCACACAAAAGCCGATTAGAGAAAAATCATTGGAGAGAAACCATCTCAATTACTCTAGCAAGGAGGAGTTAGTACACAGAGAAAGAAATGCTATAGATACTGGAATTAAATCTAGATAACACAGGCACAACTAATCTAATTTTTGTTTCCCCTTTTTTTTAATTAAGCAGAAAATAATTAAACCCCTAGCATTAAAATAAATCTAGTGAGAGAACAAAAGAGCTATAGCTAGAGGACAGCCCAAAAACAAGATTAGCTACTCATCTAAGACCTAAAACAATTCTAGCAAAATTAACGGAAAAAGAAAAGCCTGATGAAGCATTTTGTCAAACACTTACTGGGCGCAGTTTTTTTTGTTGAAGAACACACTGGATTAGAGGTGGGATTTCCCACACACGCACACCAAAAGCAGGTCCTTGCACTGCAAATCAACCAAGCTGCCGCATGCCTGCTAGTGCTTGCCTCCCTGCTGCCATGTGCCATGCCAAGGGCCAAATCGCCTCCCTGCCTTGCAGTTGCTGCTGTGCGTCCGTGTACTGCCTTCTGGCCTGGCCCGCTGCTCTTGCTGCTGTGTGCCTGGGCTTGCGCGCTCTGCTCCCCACCAGCGTCTCCGCCTGCTGCTGGGATGCCGCGCGCACAAGCACCGTGAGCCAGGCGCTGCTTGCCCAGTGCTCTCCGAACCTGCACGCACAAGAACAGAGAAAGGGACCAAACAAATCCAAAACGAGCCAGTGAATTGAATCAAAAATGACCGCTCCGAGGTCAAGAGGAGGGAAGGGCCTCCTTTCCCATGGATTCAAAGTTCAATTCTCCATCCAAAAACTCTAACCCTAGGAGAGGAAGGAAGGGGAACCAGAAGAACAAAACAACACAGCAGGGGGCGATGGGGACTTGTGAGCCCCAGGAAAAAGAGAGAGAGTGGGGAGGGAGAGAGATATTTATCCTCCACTAACTCTAGACTAAAAGACTAAACTACCCCTATACTCTATTAGACACTAGAAAGCCCGTAAGGGCAAAACCGGAAAAAGATACAAGGACTCATCCGACGGTCGAGGTTCTTTCTTCGAGTCGAAGTCTTCTCCACGATGCCGCCGTGTGGATGAAGATCCGGTTCGCGGTTTTTGGGGGTCCGCGAAACCCGAATAGGTGGCCGGTTTTGAGAAAACCGCCAAAACTCCACGCGCGGGAAGATTCCTGCCTCCACGCCGTGGCCCTATACGCCGTTCCCGCCTCGGCCTTCTGACGGCCCTAGACGCCGCCCGACGCCCGTCACCTCCTCGCCCGCAGCGAGGCCCTAGACGCCGTCGACGCCCGTCGCCTCCGTCAGTCCCGAGACCGACGCCCGTGCCTCCACGACTTGGCGTCTTCAACCGCCGTCCGCCTCCTTGGTTTTGTGGCGCAAACCAAGAAACCCGTCTTCCGTCGCCGCTTGCGCCCTCGATCCAGGAGTGGACGCCACAGCTGCCGCCCGGTCCGAGCTCCGGTCCCGGCTGCCCTTCACCGCCGTCCACCGCACGGTCCATCGGCCATAGCACCTCCACGGCAGCTCCCCGTCGACACTCGACGCCCGTGTACCTGCAATCCAAAGACCAAGCGCACGATCACACCGCACGGTTGACAATTCACTCATCACAAGCAGGATAGAGTACTCAACATTCCTCAATCTCCCCGTTGATGAGTGCATTGTCAACACACCACAAACAAACCAAGAGAAGTGAAACCAGAAAAGAACAAAGAAGCACAAGCAAGTGACAAAAGGCTCAGAAAGGCAGGAACAGTCACTCACTCAAGCAAAATCGATCCCCTAAGACAAAGGCAAAGGCTCGACGCAATCGGTCAAAAGCCAAAACATGACTCCTCAAAGACAGAGGTAACGCTCGACGCAGTCATGCAAGAAGCAGAGGGAAAATGAGGAAAACCAGGAGCCAAGAACAAAGCAGAAACTCCCCAAGCAAAGTTTTTCCCTCTCAAAAGTGCAACTCTCCCAAAATAATACACTCTGGAAGCCCTGTGCACAACAAGTTTTTCAAAAATCAAACAAGTTTCCCCCTTTTCGATCACTTCTCTCAAAATTCTCCCCCTTGTTGGCACATGCACACATCAAGTCTAAAAAGACCTAAAGCTCCCCCTGAAGCTGAAACTCCCCCTGAACAGATGCTATGCAATGAATGCAATGCAGGAGGTGTAAGTGAAAGCATTTAGGGATACAAGGATATGAGCAACATCTAGTCACAAGCACGTGTGCATCCATAAACAAGACCTGCATCTAGCTCAACAGGGTATATCATATCAGTCTAGAGCTAGGCAAGTTCAGTTTATGAGAAATAAAAGCATCACCCATCAGTGGCGTACCTAGGATTTCACAAAGGGTATGCCACAATATTTTTTCCACTTCTAATTCGATATAATCCATATATAAGTCGGTAATAGAATTTAAATTTCACCGAAAAAATCGGTACAAAAAATAAAAATTACATTCCAAGTTTAAATTCAAGAGTTAAATACCGATGTTAATACAAATAGTTCAAACATACTAGTTCAAATGAATAAAAGAAGCTACTTCTTGTCTGGTCTACGATTTCTAAACTTCATGAAAGTATCGGTTATGTCATTTTCATCCACCTCAAAAAAATATCCCGCTCAATTAATGTGACAAGACAATCATAAAAAAAAGAGCATCACTCAATCTATTTCTATATCCTACACTAATTAGCAATTGTCTAATTGTTCAATCTCTATAAAAAAATTAGCGAGCTATGGTTAGAGTTTCACAAATTTCATACTAGAGGATGTGTTTGTGAGGCAATGGAGCTGCCGAGCTAGCGGGAGAGGGCCGAGGCATCGTTGGTCGGCGGATGCATGCGGCACAGCTAGGTCTGCAGCAGCCAGCAGCCCACCGCCCACTGGCCCCGCGCAGCGCGCCAAACGGCGGCAGATGCTCAAGTCCAGACAGAGCCGCTCAGCTGCCCCACGGACGCGCCGACGCGGAGTCACGCTGCTCCGCTGCTATGCCTGCGTGAGGGTGCAGCCACGACCAACGGCTGATTTGGGTCTTTGATGATTGAGAGTTTTTTATTAAGCAGGACTCGATATTTTAGGTATGCTGGGGCATATCCGGCCCACCCACTGGGTCCGCCCCTGTCGCCCATGATCTAGCACTAAGAAATAGGGAATGAAAAACAGTGCTACTCATACTCATACATGTGAGCCAAATCAGCCAAAACAAGTTGCCAACATTCATTTTTCAATCAATTTTTATATCAAGCAATTCTAAGTGCCAGGGGTTGAAAGCTTATCATGCTTTACTTAGCAACGAGGCCAAGCCTATGCCAAAAGACAATCAGAAGCTTAAAGCACTCGTTTCAGTCATGCACAGCCTTGCCCGGGTTCTCACAAGTGCAAAGTGAGCCGTCCCGAAAGCTCAATCAGTGCGACAAGCAATCCCACCTGGATCTTTTCCATCCATTTCCAGAACAGTTCAAGCAATTTTATCAGATTTAGATCATTTCAAATATGAATTGCTGAACGAAAGGCCACACTAGCATGAATAAGATAGCAAAGCATATCAACACGCCCTAACATGCTAGTAGCCAAGACAGGGTGATCATGTTTTCAGATTTTCAAATCAAAATAACTTAACTCAGATGATGTCATATACACAGTGGAGCAAGCTATACATGATCAAGTTTATCAACTCACACTAGCAGGCACTAGAAGATCATAGCAATGTATACAAGAATGCTAGTGCAAGTGAGACATTGCAAAATACAAACATGTACAATGCATATGCACAATGCAACTACCAAACCTAGAAAACAAAGAGAAGCAAATAAAATCTATAAAGCTAACCAAAGAAAAGTCAGCAATCAAAAGGGGTAACAAACCCCAAGCTCCCCTCGCAAGCGAGCAAAGGTGTCCTGCTCTAGCGGTTTGGTGAGCATATCTGCGGTTTGCCTCTCTGAAGGGACATGGATCAGGTCTATGTGTCCTCTCTCATGGTTGTCTCGCAGGAAATGGAATCGGATGTCTATGTGCTTGGTTCTGGAGTGTAGGACAGGGTTCTTTGCAATGCTAATGGCTAACATGTTGTCTACAAAGATAGGAACCCTACTGAAACTCAAGCCATAATCCTGCAAGGTTTGTTTCATCCAAAGTATCTGGGAGCAGCAGCTAGTAGTGGCAACATACTCAGCTTCTGTGGAAGAAAGCGTTACGCTAGCCTGCTTGCGAGAGGACCAAGACACCAAAGATGTACCGAGAAATTGACAAGTGCCGGATGTCGACTTGCGATCCAACCGACAGCCACCGAAATCGGCATCAGAAAAATCCACCAAAACCAGAGAAGAATCCGCAGAATACCAAAGACCAAATTCAGGGGTGAATTTCAGATACCTGAAGATGCGTTTCACCACCTGCCTGTGGGAGGTGCGCGGCGAATCCTGATACCGCGCGCAGAGACAGACGCCGAACTGGATGTTCGGTCGCATCGCCGTCAGGTACAGGAGAGAGCCGATCATGCTCCTGTACTCCTTCTGGTCCACCGCCTCGCCGTCCAAGTCCTCGTCAAGCGCCGTAGATGTGCTGATCGGAGTCGGCTGAGGAGACAAGTCACTCATGTCGAACTTCCGCAGCAAGTCTCTAGTGTACTTGGCTTGATGGACAAAAGTGCCCTGAGGAGTTTGCTTGATCTGCAGCCCGAGGAAGAACTGTAACTCACCCATCATGCTCATCTCGAACTCCCTGGACATCTGCTCAGAAAACTTGGAGACAAGAGCGTGAGAAGAGCCACCAAATATAATATCATCCACGTATATCTGAACTAAAAGAAAATCAGTGCCAGATCGCATGAGGAACAAAGTTTTATCAACACATCCCATTTTAAAGCCCTGAGTCAGCAAAAAGATTTTCAATCTATCATACCAAGCTCTAGGTGCCTGTTTGAAACCGTAAAGAGCTTTCTGAAGTTTATAAACACGGTTTGGAAACTTGGGATTTTCGAAACCAGGGGGTTGCTTCACATAAACCTCTTCTTCGATAAAACCATTCAAGAAGGCAGATTTAACATCCATTTGGAAAACCTTAAAATCCTTGGAAGCAGCAAATGCAAGAAAGATTCGAATAGCTTCCAAACGAGCAACATGGGCAAAAGTTTCCTCAAAATCAATACCCACTTTTTGGCAAAACCCCTGGGCAACAAGACGAGCCTTGTTTCGAACAACCAACCCATCCTCACCCTGCTTGTTTTTGAAAACCCACTTCGTTCCGATGGGATTACAAGCAGGTGGAGGCTCGACCAGAACCCAAACTTGGTTTCTTTCAAAATTCTCAAGTTCCTCATGCATGACATTGACCCAATTAGAATCAGAAAGAGCGTGTCCAATATCCTTGGGCTCAAAAGAGGCAACAAATGCTGAATGAGCAAAACCAGCGATACTTGTTACCTTGGACCTGGTGACTCGCTCGTTGAGATCACCTAGCATCTGTTGAGGTGGATGGCGACGCTGAATGTGTCGCGGTGCTTCCCGTGTTGAAGTCGCCTCCTCAACCAAAGCTGGTGCCTCCTCAGGTGCAGCTGGTGAAGCCTGAGTCACCTCCTCGAACAGCCCCCGGGAAGTAGACGTAGTCGGGTCGGGGCCGTCGTCATCATCTGAACTCGTGGCAGAGATAGCTGGGTCCACAGCACGCGTGGTAGCCTCAGTGTCGCCATCTGCAGCTTCTTCCTCCTCATCTTCAAAGATGGAGGTGCCGAACTCATCATCTCCTGCAACTTCAAAGATAGAAGAATTGCACGGTGCAGTCTCGTCGAAAGTGACTTCACAAGTCTCTCTGACGATGTTAGTATCAATAATCAGCACACGGTACTCTCTAGAGTGAGAAGCATAACCGAGAAAAATACCATCAGACGAGCGAGACTCAAACTTATCAAGATTTCCATCTTTCAGCACAAAGCACCGGCAACCGAAAACTCTGAGATGGTCAACACGGGGCTGGCGTCCAAACCGCAACTCATAAGAAGTCCTGTGCATGAAAGCACGCAAGAAAATGCGGTTGGACACATAACAAGCGGTGTTAACCGCCTCAGCCCACTATTTGCGAGGAGTCCTATGCTCATCGAGCATCGTCCTCGCCATCTCAACCAGCGTCCGATTCTTCCGCTCTACAACTCCATTCTGCTGTGGAGTGTAGGGAGAAGAATACTGGTGTTCGAGCCCTTGATCACTGCAAAAGGCGTCAAAACAAGCGTTTTTGAATTCTGTGCCATTGTCACTGCGGATCGCTCTCATGGCCTGGGGTAACTCGTTTTTCAACCTTAAGATCATGTCTCGAACAAATTCGAAAGCCTCATCCTTTGTTCTCATGAAAAAGACCCAATAATAGCGAGAAAAGTCGTCCACAATCACAAGAACGTACCACTTCCCACCAACAGACATCACCCGAGAAGGACCGACAGTGTCCATGTGTAGCAACTC
Organism: Panicum virgatum; assembly: GCF_016808335.1. Classification (NCBI taxonomy): domain Eukaryota; kingdom Viridiplantae; phylum Streptophyta; class Magnoliopsida; order Poales; family Poaceae; genus Panicum; species Panicum virgatum. Next base: position 327,971 of record NC_053139.1, on the reverse strand, counting down.
TCCAGGGTGAGAGGTCATCACCTGATTAACAGGCGGATGTGAAGTGGCAATCATCTTCCCGTGGCGACACGGATGGCAAACAAGGTCTTTTTCAAACTTCAATTTGTTCAATCCTCGGATCAGGCCAAGTGAGCTCAGTCTCGACAACATGTCAAAGTTCAAATGTCCAAGTCTCCTATGCCACTTCCACAGATCAGAAGAAGGACCAGCCATCAAACAATGAGAAGGGCCAAAAGGGGTTCCAGAGAAGTCAACCAAGAAAACTCGATCGCGAGGTGTAATCCGGCAAACCAAATCTCCCCTGGAATCCAAAACACGCGAGCAACCCACCTTGAAGCGAACCTCAAACCCCTCATCAAGAAGTTGCGAAACAGAGAGCAAATTAAAGCCAAGATTCGAAACCAAAGTAACTTCTTTCAAGGTAAAGCGATCAGAAACTCGAACAGCGCCAAGTCCATGTACCTTTCCTCTTCCATTATCCCCGAACACAATGTACTCCTTTGAGCGCATCGGGGTGAGGCTGGAGAACCATTTGTCATTTCCGGTCATGTGGCGCGAACAACCGGAGTCCATGATCCACCTGTTCTCCAAGCTTCCGACCTGCACATCAGTAGTGAGACAAAGGGTGAGCAAATGTCTCAACACTGGGGTTAGCAAAGTGAGAAGCAAACCAGTGTCGAGCCATTTGCTCTACAGAAGGGTTAGCAAAACCAGACAAAGCGTATCCCCCGTCCCGTCTACCGCGTGACTGACGAACACTACGGCGAGGAAAGCGTGGAGCCTCAAAACCTCCTCCAAAGCCTCGGTCCCGTGGTCCATAGCCGTACTGAAAATGACCAGGAGCACGACCGGCAAAGCGACCACCCGCTGGAGCACGGTAACCACTACCGTCTCCCTGACCTCCACTTACACGGCGCGCCCTAGCATCTCGCCTATCACCACACCGAGAAGGACCATGCACCCGAGCAGAGTACATGTCCGCGTTCCGTCTCTCCTACTCTCTCCTCACAGCCCGCTTCCTCCTGAAGCAAAACTCCTCCAGGTGACCTTCCCTGTCACAGAACTCGCAGTGGTACCTCACCTCACGCTTGGGAGGTGGAGGCCTAGCCTGCGGACGGGGAGGAGCGGCCCTCTTCTTCTGGGCAACCTGGGCTGTGGCAGCAAGGAGCGAGTCGAGGGGGTTCCTCAGCACATTGGGCTTTGGAACCCAAACCTGCTTCTGCAGAGGTGCTTTCGGTGGTTCTTTAAGCACACCATCCGCGGGGTCAACAAGCGAAGGCTGCGTGCTTGTGCTAGCAGTGTTTCCAGCAGCCTTGCCAATCTTACCATACAACCTGTCAAAGTCTGATTTCGTGTATGTGTAACCGACCCCAAACCCATCACCACGCTTGAACTGCTTAATCATCATGCCCAACTGCGGCTCACTGCTAGAAACCCAACACAGAATCGCCCTAAGGTATGTGTTCTCATTCTCCAAATTGGCTTTCTCTACCGCAAGATTATCCAAATCAGAGATCAAACCAGGGCAAACAGAGCAGTCAATAGGTGGGCTAGACTCTACGATCTTAGTCTTTCCAAAAGACTTGATCAAAGCGTTCTTCTCCTCTAGCTCCAACCTAAGCGTGGGACAAAGCTCACAAGTGCCAAGCAAAGCAGGCCTAGATCTAAGCTCCTCTAGTTCACAAACAACAGTAGCAAACTTGGACTGCAAAGAAGATAGATCATACTTGAAGATAGGACACTCATCGCATTCAAGCACATCACTAACAATGGGAGCGTCCTTGACAAGTTCAAGCTCATACTTGGCCTTGGCTAGCTCGTGAGACACGTCAGAAAGCGAAGTCTTAGCAACATCTAACTTCGCGACGTTCTCATCATGCTTGGCACGGAGAGCAACAAGATCATTCATGTGAGATATGCAGCCAGCGCACTCATCCTCACTAGATTTCTCCCTAGCGCAAGCCAGCTCAGCCCTAAGCTTTCTACGCTCTCTGGCTGCTTCCTTAAGTAGCCTCTTCTGGTTGTCGAGAGCGGCGTATAACTCCCTAACCTCTGTATCAAGCAGGTCGATCGTGGAGTTTACCTCTGAATCGCTCTCGGATCCAGGAGAAGAGCCGGAGTGCGTCGGTGTAGCATGTCCACCCGAAGACGCACGAGCACCATTGGCTTCGCCCGCCATGGTGCAGAAGCTCTTGCGCCGACCGGCCGTCAAGCAAAGGCCAATGAAGCCGGTGGCTTCCTTGTCCCGCTTCTTCTTCTTCTTCTTCTTGTCGTCATCGTCGGAGGTCGGTGAAGAAGAGCGGTTGGTGTCGGAGCTCTTGTCGAGGTCGCTGAGCTGCGCCAGGAAGGTCTTCTCCCGCTTCTTGGCCTTGTACTGGAAGCGCTTCTTGAGCGACTCCTTGTCGAAGCGTCCTCCCTGGTCACGACTGCGGTGCTTGTGGCGCCGACGCTCCTTGTTGGAGCCTCCCTCGTCGCGGTAGTAGTCGAAGGAGTTGTTCTCCAGCTGCTCATCTGAAACAGAAGGCAAAGAGGCAAGAGAAAAGCCAAGAGCAGAGTTAGCGTTAGAGCCCGATCCACCCGGGCCAGTCACAAGAGCGACGCTCTTGGAAGGAGGGGCAACTTGAGAGCCTTGTCGTGCTCTGTGTACGTAAGGGCACCAGCAGATCTGTTCGCATTGACCTTGTTTACAATCGACTGAAAACGACTGAACATCAGGTCAATGCTCTCACCCGGCTCCTGTGTGAAGTTCTCGTACTCACGCCGGTGAGTCTCGAACAGTCTGGCCTTCACCTGAGGTGTACCCTCGTGGTAGTTCTCAAGGCACGTCCAAATCTTGTGGGCTTCCTGAAAACCCTGGACGCGTGAGAACTCCGCACGAGAAACGCCAGCGAACAAGGCATTGACTGCCTTGGCGTTAGCCTCGTGCTGGGTCACCTGAAGAGGCGTGGCCCGAACAGCAAGCACCTCGTAAAGCTGGTTCGTGGTAATCTCCCAGACATCGGCTCCCATGCTCTGCAGGAAGGCTCTCATGCGAACCTTTCAGTAGGCATAGTCCTCGCCGGAAAACACTGGGATCTTACCAAGACTCGCCATGGTCGCCGAGTGGTTTTCGAACCGGTTAAGGTACTGAAAACCTCAACCAAGCTCTGATACCAATTGAGGGACCGGACATGCGACCAGAGGGGGTGAATGAGAGCCGCAAATTCGATTTAAAAAATCGAAGGGCCTATGTCCCAATAACATCCGACACACTTCAAAATGGCGAGTATCAACACCGCGTAGCTCAGAACGGCTACCGGCGCTAAGAATACTCCCACAGAAAAGCCAGAACTCACATGCGAAAGCAAAGCAGTGAAAAGCACACAAAACTCGCACAACCACACAAAAGCCGATCAGAGAAAAATCATTGGAGAGAAACCATCTCAATTACTCTAGCAAGGAGGAGTTAGCACACAGAGAAAGAAATGCTATAGATACTGGAATTAAATCTAGATAACACAGGCACAACTAATCTAATTTTTGTTTCCCCTTTTTTTTAATTAAGCAGAAAATAATTAAACCCTTAGCATGAAAATAAATCTAGTGAGAGAACAAAAGAGCTATAGCTAGAGGACAGCCCAAAAACAAGATTAGCTACTCATCTAAGACCTAAAACAATTCTAGCAAAATTAACGGAAAAAGAAAAGCCTGATGAAGCATTTTGTCAAACACTTACTGGGCGCAGTTTTTTTTTGTTGAAGAACACACTGGATTAGAGGTGGGATTTCCCACACACGCACACCAAAAGCAGGTCCTTGCACTGCAAATCAACCAAGCTGCCGCATGCCTGCTAGTGCTTGCCTCCCTGCTGCCATGTGCCATGCCAAGGGCCAAATCGCCTCCCTGCCTTGCAGCTGCTGCTGTGCGTCCGTGTACTGCCTTCTGGCCTGGCCCGCTGCTCTTGCTGCTGTGTGCCTGGGCTTGCGCGCTCTGCTCCCCACCAGCGTCTCCGCCTGCTGCTGGGATGCCGCGCGCACAAGCACCGTGAGCCAGGCGCTGCTTGCCCAGTGCTCTCCGAACCTGCACGCACAAGAACAGAGAAAGGGACCAAACAAATCCAAAACGAGCCAGTGAATTGAATCAAAAATGACCGCTCCGAGGTCAAGAGGAGGGAAGGGCCTCCTTTCCCATGGATTCAAAGTTCAATTCTCCATCCAAAAACTCTAACCCTAGGAGAGGAAGGAAGGGGAACCAGAAGAACAAAACAACACAGCAGGGGGCGATGGGGACTTGTGAGCCGCAGGAAAAAGAGAGAGAGTGGGGAGGGAGAGAGATATTTATCCTCCACTAACTCTAGACTAAAAGACTAAACTACCCCTATACTCTATTAGACACTAGAAAGCCCGTAAGGGCAAAACCGGAAAAAGATACAATGACTCATCCGACGGTCGAGGTTCTTTCTTCGAGTCGAAGTCTTCTCCACGATGCCGCCGTGTGGATGAAGATCCGGTTCGCGGTTTTTGGGGGTCCGCGAAACCCGAATAGGTGGCCGGTTTTGAGAAAACCGCCAAAACTCCACGCGCGGGAAGATTCCTGCCTCCACGCCGTGGCCCTATACGCCGTTCCCGCCTCGGCCTTCTGACGGCCCTAGACGCCGCCCGACGCCCGTCACCTCCTCGCCCGCAGCGAGGCCCTAGACGCCGTCGACGCCCGTCGCCTCCGTCAGTCCCGAGACCGACGCCCGTGCCTCCACGACTTGGCGTCTTCAACCGCCGTCCGCCTCCTTGGTTTTGTGGCGCAAACCAAGAAACCCGTCTTCCGTCGCCGCTTGCGCCCTCGATCCAGGAGTGGACGCCACAGCTGCCGCCCGGTCCGAGCTCCGGTCCCGGCTGCCCTTCACCGCCGTCCACCGCACGGTCCATCGGCCACAGCACCTCCACGGCAGCTCCCCGTCGACACTCGACGCCCGTGTACCTACAATCCAAAGACCAAGCGCACGATCACACCGCACGGTTGACAATTCACTCATCACAAGCAGGATAGAGTACTCAACATTCCTCAATCTCCCCGTTGATGAGTGCATTGTCAACACACCACAAACAAACCAAGAGAAGTGAAACCAGAAAAGAACAAAGAAGCACAAGCAAGTGACAAAAGGCTCAGAAAGGCAGGAACAGTCACTCACTCAAGCAAAATCGATCCCCTAAGACAAAGGCAAAGGCTCGACGCAATCGGTCAAAAGCCAAAACATGACTCCTCAAAGACAGAGGTAACGCTCGACGCAGTCATGCAAGAAGCAGAGGGAAAATGAGGAAAACCAGGAGCCAAGAACAAAGCAGAAACTCCCCAAGCAAAGTTTTTCCCTCTCAAAAGTGCAACTCTCCCAAAATAATACACTCTGGAAGCCCTGTGCACAACAAGTTTTTCAAAAATCAAACAAGTTTCCCCCTTTTCGATCACTTCTCTCAAAATTCTCCCCCTTGTTGGCACATGCACACATCAAGTCTAAAAAGACCTAAAGCTCCCCCTGAAGCTGAAACTCCCCCTGAACAGATGCTATGCAATGAATGCAATGCAGGAGGTGTAAGTGAAAGCATTTAGGGATACAAGGATATGAGCAACATCTAGTCACAAGCACGTGTGCATCCATAAACAAGACCTGCATCTAGCTCAACAGGGTATATCATATCAGTCTAGAGCTAGGCAAGTTCAGTTTATGAGAAATAAAAGCATCACCCATCAGTGGCGTACCTAGGATTTCACAAAGGGTATGCCACAATATTTTTTGCACTTCTAATTCGATATAATCCATATATAAGTCGGTAATAGAATTTAAATTTCACCGAAAAAATCGGTACAAAAAATAAAAATTACATTCCAAGTTTAAATTCAAGAGTTAAATACCGATGTTAATACAAATAGTTCAAACATACTAGTTCAAATGAATAAAAGAAGCTACTTCTTGTCTGGTCTACGATTTCTAAACTTCATGAAAGTATCGGTTATGTCATTTTCATCCACTTCAAAAAAATATCCCGCTCAATTAATGTGACAAGACAATCATAAAAAAAAGAGCATCACTCAATCTATTTCTATATCCTACACTAATTAGCAATTGTCTAATTGTTCAATCTCTATAAAAAAATTAGCGAGCTATGGTTAGAGTTTCACAAATTTCATACTAGAGGATGTGTTTGTGAGGCAATGGAGCTGCCGAGCTAGCGGGAGAGGGCCGAGGCATCGTTGGTCGGCGGATGCATGCGGCACAGCTAGGTCTGCAGCAGCCAGCAGCCCACCGCCCACTGGCCCCGCGCAGCGCGCCAAACGGCGGCAGATGCTCAAGTCCAGACAGAGCCGCTCAGCTGCCCCACGGACGCGCCGACGCGGAGTCACGCTGCTCCGCTGCTATGCCTGCGTGAGGGTGCAGCCACGACCAACGGCTGATTTGGGTCTTTGATGATTGAGAGTTTTTTATTAAGCAGGACTCGATATTTTAGGTATGCTGGGGCATATCCGGCCCACCCACTGGGTCCGCCCCTGTCGCCCATGATCTAGCACTAAGAAATAGGGAATGAAAAACAGTGCTACTCATACTCATACATGTGAGCCAAATCAGCCAAAACAAGTTGCCAACATTCATTTTTCAATCAATTTTTATATCAAGCAATTCTAAGTGCCAGGGGTTGAAAGCTTATCATGCTTTACTTAGCAACGAGGCCAAGCCTATGCCAAAAGACAATCAGAAGCTTAAAGCACTCGTTTCAGTCATGCACAGCCTTGCCCGGGTTCTCACAAGTGCAAAGTGAGCCGTCCCGAAAGCTCAATCAGTGCGACAAGCAATCCCACCTGGATCTTTTCCATCCATTTCCAGAACAGTTCAAGCAATTTTATCAGATTTAGATCATTTCAAATATGAATTGCTGAACGAAAGGCCACACTAGCATGAATAAGATAGCAAAGTATATCAACACGCCCTAACATGCTAGTAGCCAAGACAGGGTGATCATGTTTTCAGATTTTCAAATCAAAATAACTTAACTCAGATGATGTCATATACACAGTGGAGCAAGCTATACATGATCAAGTTTATCAACTCACACTAGCAGGCACTAGAAGATCATAGCAATGTATACAAGAATGCTAGTGCAAGTGAGACATTGCAAAATACAAACATGTACAATGCATATGCACAATGCAACTACCAAACCTAGAAAACAAAGAGAAGCAAATAAAATCTATAAAGCTAACCAAAGAAAAGTCAGCAATCAAAAGGGGTAACAAACCCCAAGCTCCCCTCGCAAGCGAGCAAAGGTGTCCTGCTCTAGCGGTTTGGTGAGCATATCTGCGGTTTGCCTCTCTGAAGGGACATGGATCAGGTCTATGTGTCCTCTCTCATGGTTGTCTCGCAGGAAATGGAATCGGATGTCTATGTGCTTGGTTCTGGAGTGTAGGACAGGGTTCTTTGCAATGCTAATGGCTAACATGTTGTCTACAAAGATAGGAACCCTACTGAAACTCAAGCCATAATCCTGCAAGGTTTGTTTCATCCAAAGTATCTGGGAGCAGCAGCTAGTAGTGGCAACATACTCAGCTTCTGTGGAAGAAAGCGTTACGCTAGCCTGCTTGCGAGAGGACCAAGACACCAAAGATGTACCGAGAAATTGACAAGTGCCGGATGTCGACTTGCGATCCAACCGACAGCCACCGAAATCGGCATCAGAAAAATCCACCAAAACCAGAGAAGAATCCGCAGAATACCAAAGACCAAATTCAGGGGTGAATTTCAGATACCTGAAGATGCGTTTCACCACCTGCCTGTGGGAGGTGCGCGGCGAATCCTGATACCGCGCGCAGAGACAGACGCCGAACTGGATGTTCGGTCGCATCGCCGTCAGGTATAGGAGAGAGCCGATCATGCTCCTGTACTCCTTCTGGTCCACCGCCTCGCCGTCCAAGTCCTCGTCAAGCGCCGTAGATGTGCTGATCGGAGTCGGCTGAGGAGACAAGTCACTCATGTCGAACTTCCGCAGCAAGTCTCTAGTGTACTTGGCTTGATGGACAAAAGTGCCCTGAGGAGTTTGCTTGATCTGCAGCCCGAGGAAGAACTGTAACTCACCCATCATGCTCATCTCGAACTCCCTGGACATCTGCTCAGAAAACTTGGAGACAAGAGCGTGAGAAGAGCCACCAAATATAATATCATCCACGTATATCTGAACTAAAAGAAAATCAGTGCCAGATCGCATGAGGAACAAAGTTTTATCAACACATCCCATTTTAAAGCCCTGAGTCAGCAAAAAGATTTTCAATCTATCATACCAAGCTCTAGGTGCCTGTTTGAAACCGTAAAGAGCTTTCTGAAGTTTATAAACACGGTTTGGAAACTTGGGATTTTCGAAACCAGGGGGTTGCTTCACATAAACCTCTTCTTCGATAAAACCATTCAAGAAGGCAGATTTAACATCCATTTGGAAAACCTTAAAATCCTTGGAAGCAGCAAATGCAAGAAAGATTCGAATAGCTTCCAAACGAGCAACATGGGCAAAAGTTTCCTCAAAATCAATACCCACTTTTTGGCAAAACCCCTGGGCAACAAGACGAGCCTTGTTTCGAACAACCAACCCATCCTCACCCTGCTTGTTTTTGAAAACCCACTTCGTTCCGATGGGATTACAAGCAGGTGGAGGCTCGACCAGAACCCAAACTTGGTTTCTTTCAAAATTCTCAAGTTCCTCATGCATGACATTGACCCAATTAGAATCAGAAAGAGCGTGTCCAATATCCTTGGGCTCAAAAGAGGCAACAAATGCTGAATGAGCAAAACCAGCGATACTTGTTACCTTGGACCTGGTGACTCGCTCGTTGAGATCACCTAGCATCTGTTGAGGTGGATGGCGACGCTGAATGTGTCGCGGTGCTTCCCGTGTTGAAGTCGCCTCCTCAACCAAAGCTGGTGCCTCCTCAGGTGCAGCTGGTGAAGCCTGAGTCACCTCCTCGAACAGCCCCCGGGAAGTAGACGTAGTCGGGTCGGGGCCGTCGTCATCATCTGAACTCGTGGCAGAGATAGCTGGGTCCACAGCACGCGTGGTAGCCTCAGTGTCGCCATCTGCAGCTTCTTCCTCCTCATCTTCAAAGATGGAGGTGCCGAACTCATCATCTCCTGCAACTTCAAAGATAGAAGAATTGCACGGTGCAGTCTCGTCGAAAGTGACTTCACAAGTCTCTCTGACGATGTTAGTATCAATAATCAGCACACGGTACTCTCTAGAGTGAGAAGCATAACCGAGAAAAATACCATCAGACGAGCGAGACTCAAACTTATCAAGATTTATTAAAGTGGAACACTAGTAAAACTATATATATGCACTAGTATATGATTCACTGACTCAGACGATGTTTATATTTATATATATGCATTCAAACCAAATAAAGACAATTCTTGAGAACAAAACTATATATGATCCAGTAACAACTAAAATTTATTAAAGTGGAACACTAGTAAAACCATCCCTTTCGGCGTTCAGGCTACCCATCATATATATACATGTGTCATTATTATCTTTGCAAGGACTATCTTTTCTTAACTTATTTGTTTATTACATCTCCTAGGTTGGAAACACGGTTACGTCAAAACCTAACCATGCTACCAGAAGATACACATATATCCCTCCAAATTCTTTTCACACTAGTACTCCCTCCGTCCCAGGATACAAGGCGCGCAAGTAATTCAAGATTCAAACATTAAAAACTTTGACCTACGACTAGTCTTGTATATAATAAAAACTTCATCGTCTAACAATCTTACCATTTTATTCATATTTAAAAGTAGTTTCATATGAATATAATTTTGTTGCTACAAACATTATATAAGAGATATTAAGAGTCAAATATTAATATTGAAGACCGTGCCAAATTTGACCACACATTATATTGTCCTGGGATGGAGGGAGTAATAATAATACTCTTAAAACTGCATCGTCGCCGCCAAAAACCCTGATGAGCATTAGTGAATTATTCCCTTTCATTATTATTTGTATAAAGATGTAGGGGATGGTTTAAACCTGCATATATGCTTAGGAGGAATGAATAAGAGAGGAAAGAAGGAAAGGAATAGATGGAGGGAGAAAAGAAGAGGCCGGATTGAAAAGGAGGTTGAAAACGAATGGTGCGCGTTGTGAGGAGTTGTTCGATATAGAGTGGGCTATATCTGAAGTCATATAAAGTATATGAAGATGAAATGCCTAACATATGTAGATGAAACATGCATGAAAGGTCTTGGAAGACTTCAATTTGAGGCAAAATTTATGTATAGCCGGTCGCCCAAAATTCCAATTTGCTCCAAATTTATTTGAAAAAGCAAAATCCTAACTAAACAAAATCTCATTATGCTGCCCTGCCTAGTAATTACACCATTCAGGAGCCGCAGCCTTGATTTGGGAGGAGGATGATCGATCTTGCTAGTGATGAGCTGATCGAGTTGAATGAAGTACTAGCTAGCAGGACAGAAGATATATTCTTGCAAAGTGTGTGGTGGGAAAGAAAAAGGAGGAAGGAAGGAAGAAAAGAAGTTGATGATGGGAAGGAAGAAGGAATGATGGCGCGAGGCAGTGGATGGGGGATTTGTTTGGTGCTGGTCGGCCGGGCCGGGCTTGGCTTTAGTTTTGCGTGTTGTGAGCTAGTATAGGGTCCCACCTCCATCGAGGCCGGGACGACTAGACAAAGTTAAGGTCGCTGTTCTCCTACGTCTCCTCAGCCCGGCCTCCACGCACGCAGCACCTTTGCTAGCTCCATCTATCTCCATCCACCATTGCATCTCTCTCTCCTCCTCTTTCACTTACCTTAGCAAGCTCTTCAATTCCCTGATCTTCTTCCTCGATCATCTACAGTTTGTATCTCTCAGTTTGTTGATTATTTGTTGCCTCCGATCGATATTCACGGCCACCATAGATAGATTGTGAGCTCGCTCGTCGATCTATCTCTGCTATCTAGCTAGCTCTCTCTCATCAGGGTTTCTTTTTAGCACTTCCATCAATCCCGTTCTGCATTTAGTTTGATCTCACGTCAACCCCGTTCGTCCCCGTTCCCGTTCCCGATCGATCTGCACACGGCAGCTAGCCGGCCCTCCCTCCCAGCCTCCCTTCTCTCCTCCCTGCTCCTCTCTCTGTGCTACTACTAGCTTAGGCTAGGCGAGGAGAGGAAGGGAAGAGGAACAAGGGACGGAGCTTGTATGCATGCAGATCGATGAACTCTTGCCTGCTATAGCAAGGTATGTAGGTATCATACCTGATGCTGCATGCTGTGAGTTCGACCTAAACTACTATTCGATCGGTTCATCAATCGATCTTGACTGTTGTGATTTCTTCTTTTTGATTTGATATCCTATATATATATATATCATTCATTTCTTGTGCTGATCCTCTTGTTGTTGTACGCGTATCTATCTGTGACATTCTTCTTGGGATCTGAACCAGATAGTAGTGACCTAGAGAGAGAAAGGAGGGAGAGAGAATACACGCACATAGAGCAACCAAAAGACAGGGAGAAGGAAGATCAGAAAAGGTTCTTCATTTCTGTCTCCTGGCTCTATGTACTATATATAGCAGCAGCTAGCAAGCAAGATCTTCTGCATTTGTACAAGGTTTCATCACATCTCTCTGATTCGGATTATATACACACAGCTCTCTCTCTCTCTCTCTCTCTCTCTCTCTCTCTCCTGATATATTCTGTGACGATCTTGTGCTATACTTTTTATGTTGGATCTCACGGCCGGGTTGCATTATATTCAGGCTATATAAGACCCTGATTTAGTTAGAACCCTAGATATGAATATGATATTATCTATATCTATACATCTCTCTCTCAATTCAAATTCGAATGTACATATACAAGGCTCGTCTTGATATCTGGAAATAAAAACTGTTTTTTGTTATATATAACGCACAGGCTAAGAAACACACACATAACATACAAGATACAAGCAGTGCTGCAATGATTTTGTCTTCTAGACATATATATTTTCGAAAGGGCCGATTATTAGGTTGCACGAGTACTAATCAGTAGTATATATGTAGAATACAAGTACGTACATTTTGTTTTGCTACGCCAAGTTTGAAATTAAAACCATTTACCATTGTTACCTTAAATGCATCAAAGTCTAATTTGATTTTATTGATTTATGTAATGGAAAACCTTAGGGTGTTATTCTATCAGACAAATGGAAGAATAATCCCCGCCTGTTTTAGGCATGTGGGTGTACACAATTTCTTTTTCTGCAAAAATATTTTTTAAACTTTTCTGGAGTTTTGTTTCACATTTAATTTGTCTCTCTCCCACTGTGCCTTGTACATTATATTATACTGGATGGTGTGATGAAAAAATTAATTGTACTCCATGTGGACAAAATATATAGTATCTATCTCCACAAGAAAAAAAATGCATATATGTTCTCCACAAGCTCTTTTGTACACGTCGTAACTTACATTAGTACTATATATATTAATCATATCAATGGTATGCAATAACTGATAGATCATAAGGTACGTATATATATAAATCGGTTCAAATATAATCAGTCTATATATATATATATATATATATATATATATATATATATATATATATATATATATATATATATATATATATATATATCCTATATATTCTACATTGATCAGAACGAAAATGATGGTTGTAGCACATATTCGATCATGGATATAGATGCAATGCGTGAGTGCCACACTTTAGTGGAATTATTGATGGAGACCCCAATGCATACATGTAGTGATCGATCATATATATATAGAGGCCAGCAGCCAGCCTGCACTGCAGGACATGTATGATGAGAGAAGCTTTCATCAGCAGCAGCAGCAGCAGCAGCAGGGGAACATTCCACAAAGAGTAATGAGTACTCATCAGCTGCTCAGCACCACATACATCACATGCATGCAATGCATTGAGGTCATTAGTGCATGCGTCACTACGGCAAATCATCATGCTTGCTTCGTTCGAGTATTACTTTTTATCTGTCCATTATTATCGCATGCATGCATGCGTCCGATATATGATCTTATAGCTAGCTTGATACAAAACATGCATGCATATGATCTCTCAATTTCAGATCGATCAATTAATAGAGATCCCAGCCAGTTGATCAAGATGGGTATGAGCAGCACACAAGCACAGACGCAGCAGCTAGTTCCTCCAGGTTTTCGGTTCCACCCGACCGACGAAGAGCTCGTGGATTACTACCTCAGGAAGAAGGTGGCCTCGAGAAGGATCGACCTCAACGTCATCAAAGATGTAGATCTTTACAAGATAGAGCCATGGGATCTCCAAGGTCAGTCATCGGTCGTTACTGCATGCATTACATTGCTATTACCTGATCATATATATTCATACACAATTAATTTTAATTTGTATCATATCGATCCATACAATACAGAGAAGTGCAGGTTAGGAGGACCTGGCGAGGAGGAGCAGAATGAGTGGTACTTCTTCAGCCACAAGGACAAGAAATACCCGACTGGCACCCGGACCAACCGGGCCACCGCGGCCGGGTTTTGGAAGGCCACTGGCAGGGACAAGCCGATCTACGCCAACAAGCAGCGGCAGCTGGTGGGCATGAGGAAGACCCTAGTGTACTACAAGGGCAGGGCTCCCAACGGCCACAAGTCCGACTGGATCATGCACGAGTACCGCCTTGAAACCAATGAGAATGGCCCTCCGCAGGCAAGTCATTGATCTTTTATTTATCATGTATATAATCAATGTGTTTCAAAATACATTATATCATGCATAAAGAGTTCAAAATGGAAATCCTAAAATGTCACATTGGTCTTAGTGGTCATTATATTTTGTGTATTGATCAATTCTTCGACACACATCTCCTTCAGTAGCCAGCTGATAGCCTTCTCAGTTGTCGTTGTTACTCGATCATTTTGCAACCAGCATTACCTGCATATCAGAATATCATGAACAAAAATGACAACTGAGAGCATTACTTTCCAAGGATACAGTCTGCTCATGCTTATTGCATCTCAACGTTCATCCTAAAAACAGGACTGCTCTGAAGTCAACTGCATATTACTCCCTCCGTCCCAAATTATTAGTCGTTTTGACTTTTCTAGGTGCATAGTTCTGCTATGCATCTAGATATAATATACATTATGTCTAAGTGCATAGCAATAAATTCTACTAATTATATTTTCAACATGAACCGTCTTTATTTCAGGAAGAAGGATGGGTAGTATGTAGGGTGTTCAAAAAGAGACTACCAACAACTAGAAGAGAATCTGACCATGATGCACCATGCTGGTATCTTGATGAAGATGGACCCTTCATGCATGACCTTAACTCTCCCATGAGCAGAATGCCACCACATCACGCCATGTCACAGCTGCAAGAACAGCACCTCCAAATGCTGAACAATACCTACAAGAGGGAACTGAAGCTACAATTCCAAATGCCAAGCCATCATGTTCTCAACACCATTCCTCACGAGCTAGAGAGTCCTTCTTTCCATTCTCTGTTGGTCTCACCAGATCATCAATCAAATTCGCACCATGCTCACCAGCATGTTCAGCTCATGGATGATGCAGTAGACCAAGTCACCGATTGGAGAGTTCTAGACAAGTTTGTTGCATCTCAACTTAGTCATGATGCAACAAAGGGTGTAGATTATACTGACGAAGGAGATATTATTCAGGTCAATGAGAAGCAAGAGGTGGCTACTGACTATGCGTCAACGTCAACATCCAGCAGCCAAGTTGATCCATGGAAGTGATGATGCAAATTAATCAAACATAATACCTCATATATATAGAAATATCATCTTAAGAGCTACAGTAATGATGATTATCATATCGGATCGATTGGACAGCTAAGTAATTTGATCTCCGGAATGACATGTAAATAAGACTATATATATTGAGATGAGTGTACTACTTATTATTTCCTTCAGGATGATGTTGTACTGAATATACTTCATCACTGTGTTTCTATATGAAATAAGGTCATGGATAACTTAGACGCTTCATGAATCGTGATTTGTAATAGGTAATGTCACTCTTTCAGTTGTTGGTCTATCAACAAATTAACTCAATAACCACATTACATATTGTATTTTGCTGTGATTCTATATAATGTACTTTTGGCATCACTTTTTTACTTTAAGTGGAATACTATTATGGCAAGTTAGATATATAATATGAAATCCCTAAAGTGACGTGGTGGGGGGAGAGAGAGAGAGAGAGAGATTAACATGCAAAAAAAAATGCATTCTAAAGCCCAAATGATATTTCACTGAATCGTCTCATTTACTTTATACCAATATTTCACAAGATATACGTTTACTATGTGAACCAGGTTGAACCTGGAGTTATATAAATTGTTTTCGAAGAGCTGTAGCATTAGTCCTCATCATTTTTCAGTCCACTTGACCAACTACATATGATATAAGATGTTCATACATGTACCACTATATATATTTCTAATACTTTGCATCATTTTTTCTAATATAAAAGTAAAAAATTTATATCTAGAAAAAGATGTGGAAATATATCAAAAGTGTGTGTGCCCGTTAGCTGTTGGACTAAATAAATAATTCTTAATTGAGCAAGAATTTGAAGGATATGAAAAACTCGACCTGCGAGGGGCAAGCCGCCCACCGGGCATTAATGTAAGAAGCCCCACCCTTACACAAGAGCGTCGTAATCCATACCGTAACTCGTGTAAGAGCGGGCCGGGATGAGCCAAGACCTATTTCCACGTGCTTTGGCGTCTCTATAGGCGAGGGGATTTTTTTAACCTCAGCTTGAAATTCGCTCCCACCGGGAGTCGAACCAGGGCCTAAGGAGTGCTACTGCACCTAACCAATCCGGCCAGGCACCCTTTCACAAGAATTTGAAGGATATGACTAATCATTTCCTATATGTGATCCGAATCGAAGGGTGAGCAATCATTCTTTGTCAATCTGTATGAAGGATGTGAATAAATTAAATGAATCCATTTATTCTACAACAGCCGTATTAGCAGGGACTAACTCAATGACTGATAATTCCTCGTTCGTTCTATTTATAAGAACACACACAAGGCTCATGTTCTAAAAAACGCTTTTAGAAAGAAAAATAAACCCTTCTTCTTTTCTAGAAAGAAGGCTATATATGGACGAAAATATATCGAGACATGTGTTTTTCGTTACATTTGAATATATTCCAACTAGTTTGATTGAATAACTTTTTCGGAATTTTCTTTTGGATAACTTGTGTTCAGGGCTTCAAGCAGATCAACTATATATGACTTGCTATATGAGTCCCTAGGACACGTGTTATGTAGCTAGAGCCTAACCTTCATCCACTATCTGCAATTAATGGGAAACAAATTTCAGGACAGGATATTAGTGGCACATCATTCGAACTTCTCGGATAGCAGTACTTATGGTGGCCATGTTCTATCACAATTAACACCAGTAGTGGTCACATCAACAGGAAATTCTATCACAGATCATCACACTAGCTCTCTCTCACAGGTGTGTGCCCTCGTCTGGAGTAACTCTTCAAGGAATCAGTGAGGATGTGTAGACCTCAATTACAGTATAGCGACTATATGATGCAAAGGACAAGATCATAATTGGTAAGGCAGAACTGGACAGGAGTATTCTAGCAGGGCAACTAATTGCTAGTTTGATACCTAGAGCAGGATGCTTAAGAAACGATATGGAGAAGACTAAAGGGCGCATGCATGGAAAAACTTGTCCAGATCATGAACAGATCAGGCTAAAGAATGAAAACTAACTAAAACTCAGTTTCATCATATATGTGGTTATAAATACATGCCATGAGCATCAATACAAGAAGTACTTGGACAGGTTTAGAAGCAAAGGCATGCCACTTCTTTTCAAAGGGATATGTAGAATGATAACACAGACTCACTGTCGTATATTTACCAAGTTGATCAGTAAAGAAATGTCTATCTCTAGAGAACAGGTAAGGTGAAAAAAATGGCAAGTTCGCAAATATTAGGTTAACTAATGACGTGAAAGAAAGGGTAATAACAGTAACATTAACTCACCTACCACAGAGAACACGCTGGTGATCATGGCCCAAGGATTATGTGGAGCAAGCACAAGCCAGCAGAGATGACAAGATTACAGAAGAGAAAGCTAGAGATGCCGGATAGTGACACCGTCTGAAGGAGTTGTTACCAATGCAGGGAGCGAAGGGCAATGCTTCCTGGCCGTTACTTTAAGGGATCAAAGTCAGCAAGCATATATATATGCATAGGAGCAGCAAAGAAGACATGGATGAATGCATTGCATGCCTCCCACCAACTGATGATCGAGCTTCCGGCTTATATAGTGCAAGAGCCCCACATACACGGCCTGACCACAAGCCGGTCATGCAGACACACACTCTTCAAGCAATGCAAGCATTACACACTCCGGTAAAGCATGGCCTGCATCACACCTCTCAACTACTACCTAGCTGTGTATACTACATGGTATGATGGGTTACATACGGGCCTGCATGTCAGTGGCAACAGTCCGAGAGGAAAAAAGGCAGCCACAATATGATGGAATTATTTGCGCGTGTATGAGGTTAGAAAGAAGGTGTGGAAAAGGCAGGGGTGTTGGGAACCAGGCAGGCCGCAGCAACATGCATGAATGAGATCGATGGAGGATGAGATGAGATGAGTGAGAGGGGGCATCGAAGTGGGTATAATTAAGTACATGGAGAGAGGGAAGGGGAAGGGGATGTTTGTTTGTAGAGGAAGATAACATGATGCCTGCGTGAAAGCCCTCATGTGAGACCCCATCATTTCTGCTCACAGCCCTTCTAAATCTATAGTTAATCCGCCATACACATCTACAGTTTTCACACTGCATGTACAATTATTCATGTGCCAATCTTATTCCCAAGCAAACAAATAAAAAAAAGGATTCCATCATATTGTGGCCATGCATGTAAGAGGTTAATAGACGCTACGTTACGCATATAGATAGATGCACTTGAAAGAATGCTCCCTGGACATGCATATAAGAAACTAAAACGAAAGATATGCGACCAAGGGAAAAGGCTCCTTGTACTTGCCTCATTATTGTGTTCATTCCACGCTGGAGAAGTATGTATGATGTCATCCATGCATGGACCAAGGCCCATGAGCTACCAAATATAACATTGATCTATTATATTTCTACCAGTTCTTTTCTTGAAAGAAAACAATATTTCTATTCCACCTATCTCAGAAATGAATCGAATCATTGGGCTGCAAAAGAACAAGGACCACTCAATTCAGATCAAAATTCTTTAAAATCTATTCCACAGAAGCAGATGGAAATGCTTCACTCCTATTTATAAAACAGTATATAACCTCACAATGTGCAGAATGAGCAAAGTGAAATATATAAAGAATTTTATTCAAGGAACCATGCGGGAATTCGAAAGTTCATTTATATATCAGTCCACAAGAAGGAAAAATAATATCATCCAAAACAAGGGAGGAAAAGTTCAGTTGAATCTATCTATATATTCTATAACTTTTTTCGAGAATACGCAGGAGAGCTGCGTATTATTCCATTAAGAAGAGAAAATGATAATTTATTTTTACAACGCGGGCCGTATGGGGCGCATGCACACCACTAGATGGCTCACAGGGGACTATGCGGCACAAGATTACAATATAGACTGCATTGTCAGTTATATATTCTATAACTGATGATGCAGTCTATGTTAAGCCAGATGCCCTAGCAAAGTAGCTAGCAATCCTTTCCAAATGCTGATTGTTACTAGTGTTTTAACATTTTTTTATTTCTTTCTAAAACCAATTTTAGTGTTCAACTCATAACTCCTAAGCTAGTGCTATATAT
The DNA here is from genome assembly GCF_016808335.1 of Panicum virgatum. Classification (NCBI taxonomy): domain Eukaryota; kingdom Viridiplantae; phylum Streptophyta; class Magnoliopsida; order Poales; family Poaceae; genus Panicum; species Panicum virgatum. The sequence continues at coordinate 309,130 of NC_053139.1, read as the reverse complement.
GATTGAACTTATGCAGCTCCCTCTCTCATGCACACCTCCCACCTTTGACCAAGCTAGCTGATGAAGTAAGAAATATCGAACTGCAACCATGCATGCCTAGTTATCATCTAAGTACAGGTATAGTTTTTTTCAAATAAAACGAATATGTAACCTGAAGAAATAAGCAAACTCTTCAGTGCTGCCTCATGGGGGAAAGTTCTAGAGAATACTTTGGTTTTGGATTGGGCGACAAAGACACATACAGCGACTAGATATAAATTGCAGTTGAGTTCACAGAAATCTACCCCTGATTTTTTAAACAAAAATAGGAGACACAGTTATAATGGTTTTGGATGGCATTTCACTATATGGCAGAGCCAAACTTGTGTGCTGCCGCTGGGATTGGGAACACCAATCCTACCGCTGACTGCGGTGGCTGCATATGCAACAATGATTGCAGCGTGTCTCTTGCCTGGAATTGATATGGCATGACTAAGCTGCACCTGTATGCAGCACTCAGGACCAAGCAAAATATACTCATGAGTTGAGTTGGGCATAGACCCAGCCACACATGAATACCATTCCTTAGCCGCAAGCCCGCAACCACAAGCAACCACAGTGAAACAACAATAGTGCGGCTAGTTCTAGAGGCAGAAGCAAGCATGTATACGGTGTGGAGCTCAGTTGGGGGGGCAACCTACAAGGGGACAATGCTTCTTCCATCAGTGATTGCTGTTTACTCCACCAGGGACCAGACACTCAGAAAAAGGCATAAAGGGCATGAGCAAAAAGGCAATGTTGAGTTGCTTTCAAGCGTCAGCACAGGTGTTTGTCCTAAGTACCTTTCGGAGGTTGCTACTTCTACTTTTTATTTACCAGTTCCGAGGAGTTTGTTTGCCCAGTAATTCGAGCTCAAATGCTGTGAAATCTCCAGTTTCGAGGAAAAAAACAAAGTAAAATAAGAAGCAGAATACTAATTTTTTATTAATTTTTCGGTGTGTTTGGCAACAATGGAGCACTACTGCAGGTTATTAACTTCATTATGTTAGCAGCTCAATTTTCACTCTCATTGAGCTGAGAGGATGGCACTCAAGTTGGGGAAGTTTTCTGAGTTTTTCTTCATTCACACTCACAATGCCATGCCATCCCAAGAGGGGGCTGGGGATACATTTATACAAGGGGCTGCAGGGCAGCCAAGCTAGATGCTAAGGACACTAGTCCAAGATGCTAACTGCTAGTCCTAACTGCTATCCTAGATGCCAACTGAAAGGTAGTCAAGATGCTGTCCTTGCTATCCTCTAGGGGCAGCAAAGCACAACGTGCTGCAGCAAGAGCATCTCCTCTTGTGCAGCCCCACAAAGACCAAGTACACAGACTTATCCATCATTCTCCCCGTAAGTCTTGTGCGTCGTCTTGTGGGAAGATTGAACCATCCCGGTCCTGGAGCAGAGCTCAAGGAACTTGATCCTCCCAAGGGGCTTGGTGAGCAGGTCCGCAAGCTGGTCCTTGGTGTTGATGTAGCTCGCCTTGATGCTTCCTTCCTCCAAGCAGCCTCGGATGAAGTGATACCTCAACCGGTTCGTGGAAAACGGAGTTCTTCGCCAAGGCCAGAGCGGACTTGCTGTCCACCCTGAGCTCCACTGCTCCAGTGTCTCTGCCGAGTAGATCACCAAGCAGTCGAGCGAGCCAGAGCGCCCGAGTCGATGCGGTGGAGACTGCTATGTACTCGGCCTCGCAGCTGGACAAGGCCACCACCTGCTGCTTGACCGACTGCCAGCTAACGAGGCACTTGCCGAGGAAGAAGAGGATCCCGCTCGTGCTCTTACTGGTGTCGATGTCGCCGGCGTGGTCGTTGTCACTGTACCCGACGAAGTGTGCCGCTCCAGGGCACCTCGGGTAGTGGAGACCGTGGTCGAGAGTCCCCGCAACATAGCGGATGATCCTCTTCACGGCCTGCTGGTGCTCCGTCGTCGGTCGCTGCATGAACCGACTAACGTAGCCGACGGAGAACGCCAAGTCCGGCCGTGTGTGGGCGAGGTAGCGGAGGCTCCCCACAAGGCGCCGGTACTGAGTAGCGTCCACCTCCTCTGCCGTGCTGTTACGGCTCAGCTTCAGCCTCTCCTCCATCGGAGTGAGAGCTGGGTTGCAGTCGGTGAGCCCAGCGAGCTCGACGATGCGCTTGGCATAGGCGATATGTCGAAGTGTGATCCCGGAGTCGTCCTGGTGCACCTCGATCCCCAGGTAGAAGGAGAGAGGCCCCAGGTCGCTCATCTGGAAGGTGGCCTTCATCTCCTCCTTGAACGCCACCACCTCCGCATTCTTGGTGCCGGTGATCACCAAGTCATCGACGTAGACACCCACCAGCAGGGCATTTCCGCCATTGCCCCGCCGGTAGATGGCCGCCTCGTGCGGGCTTTGCTCGAAGCCCATCCCCTTGAGCGTGGAGTCCAGCTTGGCATTCCACGCCCTCGGGGCCTGCCGCAAGCCATAGAGGGCCTTGCGCAAGCGTAGCACCTTGCCCTCCTTGCCGGGGATCGCAAACCCCGGCGGCTGGTGCACGTAGACCTCCTCCCTCAAGTCATCGTTGAGAAATGCCGACTTGACGTCCATGTGATGGACGCGCCAGCCCTCCTGGGCAGCCAGCGCAAGGAGAAGTCGCACGGACTCCATCTGTGCCACGGGAGCGAAGGCATCGTCGAAGTCGACCCCCTCCTGCTGCACGAAACCTTGTGCCACCAGGCGAGCCTTGTGCTTGACGATGGTGCCGGCTTCATCCCTCTTCAGCTTGAACACCCACTTAAGGGTGATCGCGCGGTGACCACGAGGGAGGTCAGCAAGCTCCCAAGTGCGGTTCTTCTCAACAGCGTCCATCTCCGACTGCATCGCGGCACGCCATGCCGCGTGTCCCTCGGCCTCTGCGAAAGACCGAGGCTCGCCATCGTCGCACGCGAGGTGCAACTGCGCCTCCAGGTCGTGAGGCACCAGTCCCGACACCGGCTGATCGCCGAGAAGGTCCTCCATCGTACGGTACCGCAACGGCTCGCCGTCGTGGTACGCGTCGACGCGCTCCTCGTCGTGAGAGAGCGGAGTAGCGAACTCCACCGGACTGTGCTTAGCACGAGCAGGTGTCGAAGTAGACGTGCCCGGAGGAGTGGCTATCGGTACTGGAGTGCGCGGCGTCGCCGGCTGTGGTGGTGCAGCCGAGGAACTCGGCGCAGCCGGAGTCGTAGCTGAAGGGCGTGGTGCCGCCGGTGTGGCGGGCGCCGGAGTCGGTGGAGGCTCGGGGACCGGGGTAGGCACGCTCGGCGAAGAAGAGCTGCCTACTACCCCAGCTCCCTCAAAGTGGACGTACTCGACGGTGTAGTCGTCGTACGTAGGAGCCGAGCCGTCGTCCACCGCCTTGTCCCACGCCCATCCACGCCCTTCGTCGAACACAACGTCGCGCACTATGCGCACACGCTGTGTCTCCGGGTTGAGAATGCGGTAGGCCTTCGAACCCTCCGCGTAGCCGATGAACTCCCGGAGTGCTCCTGTCGTCGAGCTTGCCGATGTGGCCAAGCTCCTTGGCGAACGCGAGGCAGCCGAAGACCCGCAGGTGGGAGACCACCGGCTTATGCCCATGCCAAGCCTCATACGGCGTCATGCCGTCGAGTGCCTTGGTGGGCGAGCGGTTGAGGATGTAGACGGCCGTCACCACCGCCTCTCCCCAGAAGACAGCCGGCATCCCCCTCTGCTTAAGGAGGGCCCGGGCCATCCCCACAACCGTCTAGTTGCGCCACTCGACGACGCCGTTCTGCTGCGGGCTGTACGGCGCGGAGTAGTGGCGCTGGATGCCCTCATCCGCGCAGTACGCCGTGAACTCGCCCGCCGTGAACTCGCCGCCGTTGTCGGTGCGCAGCACGCGCAACTTGCGGCCGCTCTCCGCCTCCGCAGTAGCCTGAGCACGCCTGATGGCGTCCGCAGCCTCTCCCTTGCTGCCGAGGATCATCACCCACATGAAGCGGGAGAGGTCGTCGACGAGTAGCAGGAAGTAGCGCCGTCCTCCTGGTGTGGCCGGTGTCACCGGGCCACACAAGTCCCCGTGTACGAGCTCGAGCCGCTCCTTGGCTCGGAAGCTCGCCTGCTGGGGGAAGGAGTGCCGCTTCTGCTTCGTCAGCACGCAGACGTCGCAGAGCTGCTCCACGTGGTCGAGGCATGGGAGGCCTCGCACCATCTCCTTGGCGCCGAGCCGCTTCAGGGCCTCAAAGTGGAGGTGCCCAAAGCGCTTGTGCCACTGCCATGCCTCGTCGTCCCTGCGAGCTACAAGACAAAGAGGCTGGGCCACCCCGAACCACCCTGGCGAGAAGCTGTCGACGGTAGTCTCAGATGCGGAGGACCCCGCTGTCGATCACCATGCGGGAGCCGCTCTCATCGAGCTGCCCAAGGCTGATGATGGAGTTCCGCAGCGCCGGGATGTAGTAGACTCCGGTGAGCATCCGGTGCTCTCCGGACTTGGCGGTGAAGATCACGGAGCCCACGCCCTTGATCTCCACGGCGGAGGAGTCCCCGAACCTGACGGAGCCACCTACGTCGACGTCCAGGTCGGAGAAGAACTCCCGCCGCCCGGTCATGTGGTGTGTGGCGCCGGAGTCGAGGTACCAGCCATCGACCCTGTCGTCGGCAGAGCCGTTGCCGGGGAGGACTCGGGCACGCGGCTCGTTGAGGTGGAGTAGAGCGGTGGCAGGCGGTGCCGCCGAATGCGGCTCCATGTCCCCGTGGAGTAGGAACAGAGCCGGCTCGTCATCCGGCTGGCCCTCCGCGACGTGGGCTTGGCCCCCACGCCTCCACTGCGGGCAGTCCCTGGCCCAGTGGCCAGGCCTGCCACAGTTGTGGCAGGCGTCGTCTCGTGCCGCCTTGGGCCTATCGGCGGCGCCGCCCTGAGCATCTCCGCGGGCACCACCCTCGGCGCGCCCTCGTGCCCCGGCTTGGGCACCTCTGCGCCCCTTTCGCGGCTTGCCGCGCTTGCGGCCACCAGTCGAGGAAGAGGGCTCCCCCTTCCTCCTGTCACCGCGCCGGGTCTCCCACTGCTCCTGAGTAAGGTGGAGCTTCCCACCGATGGAGATGCCTCCCGAGGGAGGCTGTGGCTCGTCGCTGTCGACGACCTTGAGGCGACCTATCGCCTCCTCGATCGTCATGGTGGAGAGGTCCAGCAGAGACTCGATCGAGCGAGCGGTCTGCCTGTACCTCTCGGGGACGCAGCGGAAGAGCTTCTCGATGGCTCTCTCCTCGTCGTAGGTATCGTCGCCGAACTGCACCACCTTCTGCAGCAGAGTGTTGAGACGGAGGGCGAAGTCATCAACATCCTCACCTGGCTTGAAGGCCAGGTTCTCCCACTCCTTGAAGTGCCTGGAGAGTGGTCTTGCGGTCGCGGTCGCTGCCGATACGTGCCACAGCGATGGAGTCCCAGGCCTCCTTGGCAGTTCGCTTCTTGGAAAGCGTGAACTGCATCTCGGGCGGGGCTGCTGCGATGAGAGCATCCAGCGCCTGTCGATCCTCATCGTAGTCGACGTCGCCGTACCGGACTGCCTCCCACATATGCCGCATCTGGAGCTTCACCTCCATGACTGCGGCCCACTCGACGTAGTTGGTCTTGGTGAGGGTGGGCCACCCACCGCCGGGACCGACGTCCCTGACCACCGCCTGGAGGTCGTGGTAGCCGGGGGTGCCGCCGTGCGCACCCCAGCCAGGAGCGCCCCCACCGCCCTGCGCGCCGCCTCCGCCCTGCGCGCCACCGCCAGGGGCGCGGCCTCCGCCGCCGGGTGCGCGGCCCCCTGGACCGTCGCCGGGCGCGCGGCCGTCCAGGACGTCGCCGGGCGCGCCGCCCTCCAGGCCGCCGCCGGGCGCGCTGCCGTCCAGGCCGCCGCCGCCGGGGTGGGCTGCTGCCCACCGCGCGGTCCGCTCCCGCGTTCTTTCCCTCTCCAACTCCTCAAGGTCCCCGTCGGCGGTGGTGTCGCCGGCGATGGAGCCGCTGAGGCTGCCGCGCAAGGTCTCAACCTCGACCTCCGCCGCACGCGCTGCATCCTTCGCCGCCTCTACTTCCACCTCCGCCCTGGCCGCCGCCAACTCCGCTGCAGCCAGCCTGGCCGCCCTCGCCGCTACTGCAGCGGCTTGTGCCGTCGCTCGCCTGCGCTCCTCTGCCGCGGCGAGCTCGGCATCTCGCTGACGACGTGCGCTCGAGGCGACCGAGCGCTGAGACGGTGCGTCGGACATGGCGTGCCTCCAAGGGGCTGCTGCGTGGAGAAGACGCAGCCTCAGACGAGCTGCTGCTCGTCTGCTCAGGTGAGGAAGGTGGAAGAGGGGCTGCTGCAGGTGCTGCTGCGCTAGCTGCTACTGGTGCTGCAGCAGCTGCTACTGCTGCTTGGGAGGGAGAAGAACAGGAGATATCCAGTCTACAGGAAAGTACGACCCTGATACCAGATGTTAGCGGCTCAATTTTCACTCTCATTGAGCTGAGAGGATGACACTCAAGTTGGGGAAATTTTCTGGGTTTTTCTTCATTCACATTCACAATGCCATGCCATCCCAAGGGGGGCTGGGGATACATTTATACAAGGGGCTGCAGGGCAGCCAAGCTAGATGCTAAGGACACTAGTCCAAGATGCTAACTGCTAGTCCTAACTGCTGTCCTAGATGCCAACTGAAAGGTAGTCAAGATGCTGTCCTTGCTGTCCTCTAGGGGCAGCAAAGCACAACGTGCTGTTGCAAGAGCATCTCCTCTTGTGCAGCCCCACAAAGACCAAGTACACAGACTTATCCATCATATTATGCGGAATTTATTACCTTCATTTAAGCAATATGTATAATCCATGGCTCATATGCGGTTCGAATAATACTTCAACAAAACAACCTTGGACCAGTCCAGCAGCAATATAAAGAATGACCTGACCACGTAATTAATTTTTAATATCATCACAGCTATGGAAGCTGTAAATATTAAAGCAAGGATATACATATATCATAACACCAGTGCTCAACTAATCCAGTCTTGTTTGTCTTTATAGCAAGGAGTCCAAGTTGTGAATTACATGAGAGTTTTACTGGATTATGGCAAGCTAAATGTGGACCACCATGATCAGATCCTTTTACTAACAATTGGTTTCTTGCTGCCTCTGAGTTCATATTAGAAAACAAGAAGCATTAAAAAAAGGAATTGTTTTGTTCGAATTGTTTATTCAAATTGTTTATTTGCTTTAGTGATGGATGAGGTCACAAGGGATATACAAGGTGAGATCCCTTGGTGTATGCTCTTTGCTGATGATGTGGTGCTAGTTGACGAGAGTAGGGCAGGGGTTAATAGGAAGTTAGAGCTGTGGAGACGCACGTTAGAGTCGAAAGGGTTCAGACTTAGTAGGACCGAGACCGAGTACATGATGTGCGATTTCAGCGCGACTAGGCATGAGGGGGGGAGACATTAGTCTAGATGGACAAGTGGTGGTCCAGAAGGATACTTTTCGGTATTTAGGATCGGTGCTACAAAAGGATGGCGACATTGATGAAGATGTTAGGCATAGAATTTCAGCTGGCTGGTTGAAATGGCGGCAAGCTTCTGGCATCCTTTGTGACAAGAGGGTGCCACAAAAGCTAAAAGGCAAATTTTATAGGACATCAATTCGTCCGGCGATACTATACGATGCTGAATGTTGGCCTACAAAAAGGCGACATGTCCAGCAACTGAGTGTAGCAGAGATGCGGATATTGCGGTGGTTTTGCGGGCACACAAGGAGAGATAGAGTCCGGAACGAAGTTATTCGTGATAGGGTCGGAGTGGCACCAATTGAGGAGAAACTTACCCAGCATCGGCTGAGATGGTTTGGACATGTCCAACGAAGGCCTCCTGAGGCGCCGGTGCGTAATGGGGTTCTTGAGCGGGTCGATAATGTAAAGAGGGGTAGAGGTAGACCTAAACTGACGTAGGATGAGTCGGTTAAGAGAGACCTTAAGGATTGGAATATCTCTAAAGAGATAGCTTTGAATAGGAGCGCTTGGAGACTAGCTATCAATGTGTCTGAACCTTGAACTTATTTCTTTCGGGTTTCATCTCTAGCCTACCCCAACTTGTTTGAGAAAAAAGGCTATGTTGTTGTTGTTTATTTAATTCCAGATCAAGTGAGCAGTTCCATACTTCCATGGCACTCAAGGTTTGGAAGTATGCATGACCATTTCCTGATGGCCTCAGACAGTTAAGCACTTTAGCAGTTATGCTGCGTGACTTTTTTGAAACAACTTTCAGTGAATTAGTAAAGTTACTTGGACATACCTTGGTGGCTGGTAGTAAAAATTTGCTACTCATCAGAATTGGCTGCAAAGTAGTAAATGGTAATGGTGATATCTGTCATCGAGAAAAAGGACGAAAGCAGAAAAGAGAATACTAGATATTTTAGGTGGGTAATTAGCACACATGACAGGTGGCAGGTTTTTATTGAAGCAAGAATAGAGCAATAGCACCTAGTTAATTTCAGCCATGCCAAACACATATTTATTGAGAGACAACACAAGAGAGGTAGCCATTCATTTCCCTGACCTTGACGAATCATGTTGCAGAGTAGGTGCTCCAGCCAGATTTTTCATGTTTCTTGACGACTTTGTTGTTGCAGAGCAGAGGCCACGACTTTAAATTCGATTCTGTAGTGGAAACAAGCAGAGCATCGACGGTCAGGTCAGCCTGCAAGACAGGCCATGGCATGGAACTCTTGACAGCTCAACGATAGGGATGGATCTCCATCAATCCGGCCCTGCAGGTTGTGCAGGCGAGAGACGAGAGCAGCTGACGGCGCCGATCCGTCAGCTTGGCTGCTCCTGTGTCCTGCTAAGCCGCCGCCGGCCGACTCCACTCCTCCTGGAGCCTCAATCGATTGGGAAAATCACAAACTGTATTCCGTAACGTTCAAGCAAGCCTTGCAGAGCATATAATCAATTAGCAAGGCTAGAGGGTCATATAAAATATAAATATCGAAGGATACATGTATTGTGAAAGGAGACCAGAAGCACAACGGATCCTCAGTACCAGTAGTAAACAACACAGATTCATCTGCTTCATGTAAAAACGGTATTTTGGAAACAACATAAACTTCCCAACAGTGTGTGGGAGATTGTACAGCAAGCTTAAAAAAAATGCTCAAAGGTGACCGGTTGGAGCGATTAGCAGACACTGCTCATCTTCTTCAATCTTACAGCAAAACCATGAGGTCAGCTTTGCTACAAGGAACGACAACAACCAGCAGTTCGTTCAAAGAACAACGGTGACCGGATTCAGTACTTGTTTCGCCACGAGTACCAGTTAAGCTTCAGCTGATACCAGAGGGGAGAGACCCCGTGGACTCCCCTCGACACCCGCGAATCAAAGACATTGAACTCACATCTCCGCAGGGAATCTAGGAGGACCTGGGCTGGCAAGGCCGGAAGGAGCACTGGGATTGCCTCTCTTGGCACAGATGAGGCCAACTCGCGCGCCTTGTGCAGGTGAGCTTCAGCAACAGATGCAACCTTGAAAACTGCATCAGGCAGCCTCTCGTCCATCCTGACCTCTGACCGGCCACCCTCCCGTGTAAGCAGGCCGCACTCCTTGGCGATATTAGCTGGGATATACGGTATCACCCCTTGCTTATTTACATGGTGAGGGAGTGCCTTGAGCAGTAACAAGAGACCGCTGGCTTTGCCGATGTGCGAGGCGGCGTGATCAGCGACAGTGGACTGTATACCACCAGCCTGCAGCGTCATGTAAAGGATGGTGGACTGGGTGTCTTCAGCATACCTCTCCAGCTCAGCACTTGTCTCAGGAATGGCACCCTCATCACGGTTTGCGTCGTTTATCCTTGCATCCACGGACCTCTTGAGCCAATGCTTGCTAACCTTGTGGTCCGAAACAACTGAAGAGAGTGCCTGGGCAACGGGGTGCTCAACCAGCTTGTTGGCAAAGACCTTGTCGATCACGTCCTTCCACCAGAGTAGGCGCATGAGGCCAGTCTTAGGGTCCGACACAACATCCATGGCTTTTGCCGTCTCGACGTTGAAGGCCCGAAAGGTGAATGCAGCCTTGCGCACGGCTGGGGGCAGGTGGAGAAGGCACAGATAGTGGTGGTAGTCATAGCTGCGGACTTGCCTAACGCAGTATGAGAGAGCTGCTCGTAGGCTAGCGCTTGCTGCAGGCGTGGCGCTCATGAATCCTGTTGTCAGGTGTGAACAAGGTCCTGCAGGACAGTGAAGAGGAAAATGCACACAGTTAGATGCAGTATAGAACAGTTTTTTTTTTTTTTGAAAAAGCAGTATAGAAGAGCTGAAGAGAACAAGGTGTGGTAAGTTACTGATAAAGGAAATTAACAGGTAACACGACTATTAAATGTCTAAAGTTGTGAATTCGCACCCAAATCAAACATGGCATGCCCACAGGTAATTTGCAATTGATTTGAAGCTGAATAACATAAGATGCAACATACACTGAGGGGGTAATGTGTAGAACAATTTGACATACATACATACTGGGTGGACAGATATATGACGAGAGATGGAGAAACCAGCTGCAGTTTTAGAGAAGGATGTCCTGGCTGAATCAGTCGTGACCTAGCATAGTCTGGACGGACTACCGCCTGGTGGCGGGCGTGCATGAGCCAGAGGTGAGGGAGAGCGCGGGTAGGGGAGGAGAAGGGGGGCGGAGGCGCACGGCGCTCTCCATCAGCAGAGCAAGGGAGAGAGGGACCGGAGGAGAAGCGTACCGCGGAGACGGCGGTCGGGCGGCGGCGGCGGCGGCGATCGCCGAGACGGAGAGAGATGATGATGGAGTATGGTATGGATGGATCTGTTGGGCTTGGGCGGCGGAGATTGCTTTTGTTGTTAAGTGGGCCGGGCCGGCCCGGCCCAAAAGAAAAGGGATTCTTCTTATCCGACAGTGAGCGAGCCGCAGCCACCACTCGACTCCTCCTCGCCGCCGGCCGCCGCAGCGACAGCAACAGCGATGCTCCCCCTGCGCGCGCGCCCGCCAGCCGCCGTGCCGCTCTCCTCCTCCACCACCTCCGCCTACTACAGTTTCCCCCTGCCCTCCTCGTCCTCCTCCTGCTGCACGGCCGCGCGCTGCTCCGTCGGCTCCTCCGCCAAGCTCTCCGAGCCCCTCCGCTCCGACTCCGATCCTTGGGGTGCGGACCAGGGCGTGGTGGCCACTACTGACGACGGCGAGCAACGATTCAACAAGGATGGGCCGGACAGAGATCGGAAGGGCATCCACGTGCCGCGCCAGCGCTACATCGCCGTCCCCAAGGCAGCCCTCCTCGACGCGGTCCTCTCCCAATTCCCCTCCGAAGCCGACGCCGCGGACTTTAAGCGCTGCGCCAGGTGCTAGCTCTGAGATGCTTATGCATATATGTATGTGGTGCCTGCAGGCACAACAAATCCCAGGCCATCATCATCATCAATCTCCCTGTGCTTGTGCTGTGCAGATGCTTGGACGCCATCCTTCACGCCGAGCACAAGGGGATGCTCGAGGAGATGCGCACCTCTTACATGCTCACGCAGCGCCACCAGGAGGAGGACGACTATCAGACGGGCAGCTCCGACGTCCAAGCCATCGTCAACGGCAAAACCTCCTCTGGCTTGTTCGGCATCACCCAAGAGGACGGGACATTATTCCTTACCAGAAGCCTGGGCTTGAGAACTCTGCTCGGATTAACCCCACAACCTGGTTCGGACACAAGGTAATAGCAACAAATTCAATATAGAGATCGTCTAGTTGCTTGTCTAACACACTATTTTGTTCGTGTGTCTAATGATCGATCGATTGCTTGTGTGCCTGGGGTATATGGAAAAAAAAACAGAGCTGCTTTTGCAACTAAGTTCCAGCGCTCCTTCATGAACCTTCTACGCAATGCTCAGTTTGAAGAACTCTCTGCGCAAGATTTGCTCTTGACATACGCCCTAAACACTGACTACCTCTTGACCTTGCCAATTTATGTTGACTGGAAGAAGGCAGCTGAATCCAATGCAATAATATTCAGGTCATCTTTTTCTTCTTCCTTCCTGCCTGATGCACAGGCACAAAGCAAATTGCTGTGGTAAAACTTGTTACTCACTATTTCAGGCGTGGGTATGCCACGGAGAGGCAGAAAGGGCTCCTATTAGTTGAGAAACTCGATTACCTGCAATCAAAACTCTTGCAGAATATCTTCTTCAGCCTCTCCAAACCCTTGAAAAAGCCAGGGAAATGGCTTAACGAGGTCAGTCAATCTTTCTGTCAAGACATGCGCCTGCGCTCACGATCATCAATATGTATTCTTGTCGACCTTCCATGCAATTAACCTTAACTCCTAGTAGCTAGAGTACTGTAGTACACACCTACATAGAGTTGTAAGTGATGGTTCAGATTCTAAAATAACATACATCCCGGATCATCTACAAATGTTGTCATAGCAGTTTAAGAGCTGAGGTATTGTTGCACACTAGACTACACATACTTTTGGTTCTTTGTCCAATGGAATAAAAATCACATTCGATATTGTTCTTGTTCCTATGAACTCCTAGATTATTGCAAACTGAGCTAAGCAGCTAGCGAAACCATACAGAATAATTTGAGTGCTGCAGTTCTCAGAGCGTCTGGGAAACATGTTATGAATCGTCATGCATGTTATGCTCAATTGCCGGAACTCTCCAAGGATTTTGGGATTCTAAACCTCTCAATGTGTTTGCTTCTACCTGAGAACTTTTGGCTAATTGTATGTGATTATTTAGTTCGTGGCAGGCTTTGAAAAGATCAACAGGGAACCAGGGATTTCAGATCTGGATCGATAAATTAAGAGAATGGCTTAAAGAGCAAACCTACGCAGATAATTCACTGTTCTTGATAGAAAACTCTTCATGGGACAAGCTTAGTTCTGATCAGTTACCCGATGATGATGTTCCTATTTGGATTGCTGCACAAAGGGCGGTGTCTCGTTACGAAGGAATTCTATCACCTGTTGGTCCTCGTGGTAGATTGTTAAGGAGATTGCTTACATGGACTGGCTTAATACCTTCTCTGCCTGAAGCAACGATAAAAACTGATGACGAAACTAAACATCTTGAAGGACATGTAAGGTTAGACCCCAAGAAGATGTGGCTTTATCTTCACTTAGGGACGCTTTATCATGTTTCGGTAATAGTAGTAGTTTGTGCAAATTAATGCAGCCCAGGGCGTACATGAGAATCTGATGACCAAGCTCTTATTAAAACTTCCAGAATTTTGAAGCTAGTCCACACACAGTCTCTTGTTCATTTGCACACATCCTTCCAGGCCACAACTGATATTGTTATCCTTTAATTGTTTCAATTTCAATCTGTAAATGTGGAAAATTTTTGCTATAACCAACAATGAAATTGTGTTATCCTATAGCTTGACTGTTGATTTTTCATGTCTTAATAATAAAGTATATTCCAACTTTCCCTTCAGGCCAAATTTTCTACCGAGAATTACCCTTGCAAATATATGGGAACCTGCAAGCAGAGAATCTTGCAACAACAATTTTTGGGAGATAGTGAAAGCTTCTTTTCGTATCTTATTTGGGAGGTCCACTCTTCAGGTATGTGGGAAGTTGATTTCAGGCCACTCATTTTTTTACTGATATGGTTCCTGTCACAAAGAATGCAGAGTGGTTTCTGCCAGTGGCGGATCGAGGAATGGATGTGTGTGTGGGTGGGGGGGGGGGGGGGGGGCTGGAGCCCCTCGAGAGCCACCGCTGGATCCGCCCTTGTTTCTGTGTTTGTTCAATAATTGTTTGATCAAATACTTACATCACATGCAAGAGAAAAAAAAACAGGTACACAATAAAACACACACATATGTCCATGAAGTGCCTTGGACATCAAAACAAAAGCTAAAACTGCATTTCGAATACGACACAGGATGGACACAACTATTGTCCCAACAATCCGACACAGTACTATCATGGATGGACACAGGTGCCCTATGTATCATTGAGGCATCGATGGCAAGCAAATAAGGGATTGAAATAATTTTGCAATGGCAAATAAGGAACTGATCTTCAATCAAATGATTTATCTGCTGTTCTGTTTGTACTTGGGTGTCATTAAACCACAACAATGTTACTTTACACAAGATTTCCAAAGAAGATACATAACTTTTCTTTGACAGGAACCGGCATTCCAAGAGTTGATCCTATTATATACCGATGAAACTGCTCAAAGTGAAAAGAAGGATAAATACGAGATGTTGCCCCTACAACTAAAAATTTATGAGAAGATTCCGATCCCAGATCTGCCAGTAAGTGCCTGAGCCTCTGAACATTAAGAATGCATATTAACTATCGTGGCTAATAGAATGAGAAAATTGGCCAGAAACTCTTTTAGTTATTTTAGTACTGATATGGCTTTCAAAAACCTGCACGCTATTCCCCACATTGGCAAGTGGCAACATAGTAACTAACATGCTGAAATTTGTCTGCAGGTGGTTTTTCCCCACAAGAAGTTGTCCTTCCGCATCCTAGATACAGTAATTCTCTATGGAACTTATCTTTTTATAATCATTCCCCGTTGTCCATGTAAACACTGTAATTTTTTGCTATTTTATTTTCATCCACTTCGGTTTGTTAATAGCTTTTTTCTTTTTTAATACAGGTAAGGCTGGACATAGCTACTGTAATAGGTCTGTTGGCATACGTTGTCAACTACAAATTTGAGAGTTTGGCCTCATCTCCGTAAGTATGTGATTTCTATCAGTAGCTGATGAGACCACTTCTTTAATTAAGAAAATAATGTATGTTATTTTTTCCTTTTCCATGGTAATGCAGATCAGCTTTTCTCCTTGATGTAGTCGCTCTTAGTGCACTACTGATACTTGTGTTCCGTGTAGCACTAGGCTACAAACAGACCCGGGACAGATACCAGGTAAATAATCTGTTTTTTTTAAAAAAAAATTTACAACATGATCCTTTAGTTAACTGTATATCTTTTCCAGCTTCTTGTGAATAAGACTTTGTATGAGAAGACATTAGCAAGTGGGTTTGGTTCAATTTACTTTCTTCTGGACGCTTCTGAGCAACAACAGGTTAGATTCTTCTTGAGCAGGCAAAGCATAATGTGCTATTTTCAGTTTTGCTGTTTGAGGGAAATAATCCCATTAAATGATTGGTTTTGTGCAGTATAAAGAAGCACTGTTGGTGTATGCCATGTTGCTGTGCAGAAAGAAGTATCAGGTACTGCATGCTTTACGCCTGGTACCTTGACTCATATCCATCGTGTTACTGACTAGTCTTAACTTGTCCTATGCAGGTGTCATCTCGAGCAAGCATCAGAGATACATGCGAGCAATTCATGTACGAGAAATTCAAGGCGAAGGTGAAAAACAGTATTTTCTTGTACCCTCTTGTTTCCCGCCATATGTATAGATGATGACGGATTGAGGTTTTTATTTAACTTGTAGATTGAGATGCCGATTGACAAGGCAATAGAGACGCTTGTGCGGTTGGGCTTGGTGATTGAGCTTCCAACCAATGGTGGGTCGAGTGTGATTGGCGTTCCATGTTCAGAAGCATATGGGATCCTGAGAAGCCGGTGGGATAGCTTGTTGGAACAGAGGACAGAGCAAGGTGGGTGGGCGGGCGCATGATGATGATATATATAGAGTTGCTATGATGGCTTATAGGATTGCCTTATGTCTGAAATTATCTGTGTTGTTTGTGCAGCCTGATGTAAATCCTGTCGATGGAATGGATCACACCTGAGTGTAGTCCAACATTGCAGCGACCTGAGGCAAAGACCTTGCATTTGAGCCCTGTCGATTCCTATAGCAACACAACTACAGTAACTCTGGTGGTTGTACATAATACATGGCTGGCTATTCGCGTGGAGCAGATGCCAAATTTGGGCGTCATCAGAAAAGAGACGACCTGCTGGTCGAGAGATGGCAAATGCAAATGAAGCAGTAAACAGAAGAGGTATATATTATATGATGGTGGTTGCAGGGTGATTAGATGCTGCTAATAGGATTAATTATACTATGCGTTATGTACATAACATACATGGTCAGCATTTTCTTTTCTTTTTTGCGTTGGACAAGCGATATATCAGCATTACTGTTGGTGCATAGATATATCGCCATTATTACTCTACTTCATCTCGTCTCGTCTCATCTGGGCCTGGTTACGTTGGGCCCTGGGAAATCCTCTAGAAAAAAAAACTAGTCGTAAATGGATAAATCTCTGGTCCGATGCCGTTGTAACGAATTTCCGTGCATTTCTCCGATCCGGCGAAATTCGTCAAACTGGCAACCTCGGTAACTCCTTTTTGTGCGCGAGTCGTTGTGTATGATAATGATGATGATGATGATGGTGATGGCTTCACTCAGTATAAATATAACAGCAACGCGTGTGTTCGTACTCCAGCTAGGATCGCCTCGCCCTCGCCCTCGCCTGTAGGAGGAAGCAATCTATAGGTTATTTGTTCTTCTCGTCTCTCTTACTACCTACCTTCCTAGTTTTTTTTTCTAGTGTCTCTGTCACATCTAGGGTTCTTCTCGTATCTCATCTCTCGGATACTAGACTTTTTTTTTTAGTTTTCGAAAAAAAGGTGTGATTCAGGAGCATGGTACTTGTGCACTGTTAGTTTTTTTATTCAAAGACGATGGGTAAGATATGATGCATCAATCAATCGAGCAAGAAGGCAGGTTACCCTTTGCCTATGACACGAGTCTTGTGGCATTGGAGTCGTTGTGCTGCTCGGACATTGACACTCTTGGTTCTCTTTCTCTTTGATCGAGCTACCTGTTGTTAACTTGATCTACTGGGACCAAGTGGACATGCATATCTCTGGGTTTTTTTTTTTTTTTGTCTTTTCAGAAAGCATCCGGATCTAATCCCCCCTTCTTTTCTCAATGCAACTCCCTCCATCTCTTGATGTCAACTGTGACTATCTATCTGCCATGGTTATTTCGTTTGATGATTAATCGATCAATTTCCACAAACTAAGATATAAATAGTGTGCCTTTTGTTTTTTCTTGTACTGCTCGTAATTTATCTTTTGTTTGTTGGCCTCACCTTTTTTTACGAGATAGCCTCAATTTTGCGGGACTCGTTTATGACTTATGGGATTGGAGGAAAATGTTAATAAATTGCAATGTAATGTTGAACATAAGATTGGATCTGTAGTCACCTAATTGTGTGTTCGAGTCACTGTTATATAATACTATATACTAGGAACTGCACAATCATTCAATCCTAAGCCCTTGAGAGAACGTGTTGATCAACTGCATAACCATTCGATCCAACTTCAGAACTTGTTAATCTTATTAATAAAATTGAAATACTATTCTTTAGAAACTAACTGTGATGCTTGAGAGGTTCTCATTTACAAGAAAAAAAATGTTTTTTTTTTAATTTTAACAACTATAACATAATAGAACTTCTGTTCAAATACAAAAAAAATGTTCATCAAATTGACAAATTTTCTTCATGATGAGATGCTAAAAGTTTTGCTCAGATTCAAACGCTCTTTACTAGGATTTTTGAATGTTTTACTATTTGATTTAAACATCTACTAATAACTCCAAAGTTTAACCATAGGAAAAGAAAATGGATTGTTAGTTTTTTTTTTGAGAAAATCACAGTTCGAACAAAAACACATAAAAGATCTGGAGGCATGGTGTTTCAAAGGAGAGTAATTTAAATAATGTAATGTACAACCATTATTTTTTTAGAGGAAGGTAGACCTCCTTTTTATTTGTTCATAATGTGAGTATTGTTAGTACTAATTCGTGAGAGAAGTATATTAGTACAAGGATTATTATTTATATTTGGTCGTTTCAAAAAATTTATTAATATTTGGGCCCACTAAACATTTTTCTCCGAGTATATTCATGAGTCTGATGAGATGGACGGCTCCGATAGATCGGTGGATGACGTCGAGTGGGGGACGGGCCCTCTTCCTTTCCCCTTCGCCGCCTCTCTCTCCTCTGGGCTCTGTCTCTTTCGGTCTTTCCCATCCCATCCCTTGCGCTCACTCAGTGTGCTGCGGCGGCGGCGACGGCGGCGACTGTGGTTGGGGATCCTTCCGCGCCTCCAAATCGCTGCTGCCTGCGGGTTCTCTTCATATCCTAACAGTCGAGGTAGGGGGTTTCGTGCTCCAATTTTCTTAATTCCTTCCCTTTTTCCTTTACTCTATCGAAAACTGTCATTCCATAACCTGTTTTCCTATTACACCCGCTGTATTCATCGGCCGTTCAAGAATAGTATGACATCATCATCGGCTTACATACATGAGATTTTTATCCCCTCCTCCTCCTTGAAAAATGGGGAAGGATATTTTTTTCTTGTTTATCCAAAGATGTTTTTTTTTTACCCTCCATCGGTTGTTGCAATGTTGGGGAGCGAATGAGTGAGTTTATGAGAGAGAGAGATAGAGAGAAACATTTTTTTTCGCCACTGGATAGAGAGAAACATTTCAATTTTCTTTTCCTGGTTGGGCTTTCCACACATCCAGTGCCCAAAACTGTGAGGATTTTGTACATGCTCTCCGCTCAGCAATGCCACCCCTTTCCTTTCCATTCTCTCAGCAGGGTTGTTAACCTGCTTACTTTTGCCTGCAAAACGGCAGGCTTTCTTACACCGGCCCTGCTCACTTCATGCCTGTGATCATTACATACATGCGCACTCAAGGACTACACGGCGTCGCTTTTGCTTTCCATCTGCTCTGCGATTTAGTTGCACATGTTATTATTTTACAAAGGCTGCAAGACAGGGATGATGAGGGCAGTACTGCCTTTCTTTACTATCAGCTGCCGCCACTCTCTTTCAGGAATGACGCACTGGATTTCTTATGTACTCTTATGGCTGCCAGATCGTCCCTTTTAGAGCCCAGCTAGTAAACTTAGTTTTGCCGTCCTAAGGATTTAGCTTTCCTCTCCATGGCATGCACTTGACTTACTTAGCATCTCCTCATCTCTCGCAGCTCAATGGCAAAAGAACAGGATGGATCCCCCAAGCCCCGCCACCCAGAATTCCAAAGGATGCGTGTAACACTCACCATAGGCGTCATTGGGCTCTGTGTCACATCATACATTCTTGGGGCTTGGCAAGGCACCTCCAACAGCATCAAGCCATCCTTCATAAGCACTAAAACTCGGTGCGATAATATGGTGCGATCCTCTGGTACTCACCTGGATTTCCAAGCCCACCACCAGGTCAGCTTCAATGAATCGTCGCTTGCGCCAGAGAAATTCCCACCTTGCCAGCTCAAGTACAGTGAGTATACCCCCTGCCAAGACCCGAGGAAGGCAAGGAAGTTCCCAAAGAATATGATGCAGTACAGGGAGAGGCACTGCCCTAAGAAAGAGGACATGCTCCGCTGCTTGATTCCTGCACCTCCAGGCTATAAGAATCCCTTCGAGTGGCCGAAAAGTCGGGACTATGCTTGGTACAATAACATTCCTCATCGGGAACTCAGTATTGAAAAGGCAGTTCAGAATTGGATTCAAGTTGAGGGAGACCTGCTTAGATTCCCTGGAGGTGGCACCATGTTTCCACATGGTGCTGATGCTTATATTGACAACATAAATGCTCTTATACCATTGAATGATGGCAACATCCGAACTGCACTTGATACTGGATGTGGTGTGAGTGACCTGAACCATTTTTCTATGATATTGTGTGTGTTATTATTCTCTAGAACTAAAAAGAGTTTCCAGAATTTGGAGATGCTATATCCTTGCTGTTGTACAGGTTGCAAGTTGGGGTGCCTATCTTATGAAGAGGAACATCATCACCATGTCATTTGCACCAAGGGATTCACACGAGGCACAGGTGCAGTTTGCATTGGAGCGTGGGGTGCCAGCCATGATTGGAGTGATGGGGACTGAGAGAATCCCATATCCCGCTAGAGCGTTTGACATGGCGCACTGCTCTAGATGTTTGATCCCATGGAATAAGCTTGGTAAAGTCTTGTTTCGTTATGTGTATGGCTTACAGTAACTACATTACATTGAACACAAATTGATTGAGTCTAACCCCACATGATGGATCTCAACAGACGGTATCTATCTGATTGAAGTAGACAGAGTTCTTAGACCAGGGGGCTACTGGATCCTCTCTGGGCCTCCAATCCATTGGAAAAGGCATTTTAAGGGGTGGGAGAGGACAGAAGAAGACCTGAAGCAAGAGCAAGATGAGATTGAGGACTTAGCGAAACGTCTCTGCTGGAAGAAGGTTGTAGAGAAAGGTGATCTTGCTATATGGCAGAAACCTATCAACCATATTGAATGTGTTGATAGTAGGAAGGTCTATGACGCTCCTCAGATTTGTAAGGGCAATGATGTGGATTCTGCATGGTAAGATTTCTTTTGTTTTACACTTTTACTCTCCTCATGTGAAGTGTTTACTCTATTGGTTGCAGCAGCTCATCCTGATCTGAACAATTTAGGTACAAGAAGATGGAAACTTGCATATCTCCTCTTCCAGATGTGAAGACTGAAGATGAAGTTGCTGGTGGAGCTCTTGAGCAATGGCCAAAAAGAGCATCGACTGTTCCTCCAAGAATAACCCGAGGTTCAGTTCCAGGCCTTACTCCTGAGAAGTTCCAAGAAGATAGCAAGTTGTGGTCAGAGAGAGTGGATCACTACAAGAAATTGATTCCACCACTGGGTAAAAGACGATACAGGAATGTGATGGACATGAATGCAGGGATGGGGGGTCTTGCAGCTGCACTGATGAGGTACCCTCTTTGGGTGATGAATGTCGTGCCTTCAGGTTCTCCTCATGACACCCTTGGTGTTATTTATGAGCGAGGGTTTATTGGCACGTACCAGGACTGGTGTGAGGCTTTCTCAACGTATCCGAGGACATATGACCTCATCCATGCTGATAACATTTTCAGCAGTTATCAGGATAGGTAATGAAATAACTAGTTTTATCTCTAGACATTTTTTTTCTGCATTCACTTCCCTGAAGATATGTGGTTTTCTTTACTGTACAGATTAATAGGTTTCTTTGCTTTTTGTGCTAGTATCTGGGTCGTAATGTGTAAAACATCCAGCTTAAGCAAGTAGATATTAATGGACTTGTTGCAGGTGTGACATAACATACATCCTCCTGGAGATGGACCGAATCCTAAGACCTGAAGGGACTGTGATCATCAGGGACACGGTTGAGGTTCTGGGAAAGGTACAAGCTATTACCGAAGGCATGAGGTGGAAGAGCCAAATCATGGATCATGAATCAGGTCCGTTCAACCCTGAGAAGATTTTAGTGGCGGTCAAGACTTACTGGACTGGAAAGCCCGCTCAGAAGCAATAGCTGCAGCCTTGGTACTGTTCTTCATCAGCAAAACTGTAGACATGACTTGCCTGGTACCACCAGTCCACCATCACGCTTTCGATTGAGTCTTCATTGCCAGTTTTCTCCTAGTTTCAGGATATTTGTATATAGGAGGCAATGTGAGGTATGTAGTTGGGATAGGTGTCGAACATCTTCATTAATCATTAGCTGCCTTCAATGTTTGTAACACTTTGCAGTGATGTATAAGATGATGTTATACTTATATTTTGATGTGCTATTGCATTTAATAATCTGATGCTGATGTGACAAAAGGAGATTGTAACTGATAATATGTTCCTGTCAAAAGTAGGATAACAGGGTTTTGGTACAGACAAAGCTCATTGATAAAGATTATACAGTGGCCTAGTGCTGCTAATTAAAACTCAGTGAATCAAAGCGAGTGTCGTGATGCAGATGTGCGCCGGGATAATTTCATAGACCATCAAAACAAAGAAACTCCAGTCTAGGCTCAGTATGAAGCCCAGGTGGCTGCGTCTGCACCCATTGCTTGAGGAAACAACAGACTTGGAGGAGCAGGAGCTGATGCACCACCCTGATTAATGAGGCCAAAGTGTGCCAGGAGCCTTGTGATGAGCACGCCTGCGACGTACGACAGCCCAGAACTACTGAGTCCGATGGACAGGTAGTACAGGAGGGTTGTGATGTATGTCCTGGGTCTCTTGACATGTGCCTTTGCAATCGCGAGCAACCCAATGCACATGAGAGATGCAGCAGCGACCGCCATCATCTTGTTCTCCCTGTTGTCACTCATCCTGAATGACAGTCCGTAGATGACTGGTGGTAGCAGCCCGAAGAGGATGTATGACAGTATGGCTACCACCATGTGAAGCCGGTACTTTCTTCGCCTTCCAAGCTCCAACCAGTAGTGTCCCACTTGCTCACTGCTTTCTGCCACATCTCCTGTGTTTCGCAGATCAGCGATCTGTTTGCGACAAGGGAAACTTGAATTTGTCAGATGTGAGTCACATGGTGACAGCAAAGAGGATGCGTAAAATTCAATCCAGCCAAGAGAAGTATGTTACATTGTGGTAAACTACGGGAATCCCTCCAATAAGGTTTGCTATGCCCAAGATGAATATATCCACTGCAAATGAACAACGTGATTACATCAACACCAGGGGAACTAAGCCAGAAACAGTTTTGACTTGAGTTTCAAAGTAGCTCAGTAATACAATGCAAGAACCAAGAAAGAAACTTACGAGTCTTGGCACCACTTGCTGCTGCTGCTGATACAACCGAGAGGCTCGTGATTGATTCAACAAGGCCACCATACACTATGGCTTTCAGTATGTCCCATTCATCCCTTTGATCTGATGGTGCAGGGGGAACTGGTGTCTCCGTAGCCTCAGGGACTTGCACTACTACATGAGGCGACTGACTTGGTTGAGAAATAACCGGAGTTGGTTTCTCACCTGTCAGGTTGTTGACTCCTGCAGGATGACATGCCATCATCGTTTACAATATAAACAAAACAATCCCAAATGACATATAAACATAGGGAGAAAATATCACACTACTTCAGGATGAAATGCTCTTCAAGGTTAGCTGACTTCACCGATGTGCTCCATGTTACTTTAGGTTGTTTAGACAGGCTAAGTAATATTTGGAGGTGACAAACAATGCTCAAATATTTTATTTTATTCATATGAGCAGTACTTGTATATGGAACCTCAAAATAGTGTGAACGAGATATCTGACAACCAAATGCACCATACCTGCTGGGACTTTAAGTTCAGGATTGAAAAATGGTTGGTTGAAAAATGAGTTGTTCCCAGAGGCTCCTGTTGTGTTTCCTTGATTATCTGTAAGAAAACAAATTGGCAATGTAAGCATGCAAATTACTTAGTTCATACATATTCATCAGACCTACCTTGTTTGTGAACGCCATTAATCATATCATCAGCAGGTTTTGAGGGAGGAATCTGTTCTTGGTGTGCTCCGCCTCGCTGCTCAGTTACCACATGTCCTGTCTGTGTGAATAATCCTGCACAAGATTTTCATACATATCTGTTACTCTTTTGCACCACTCTGATACTAGCCAATTTAACTAGTCCTAAACAAACTGTAATTCTGCAACTAATCTGGGTAGATGATCAATGATTCTAAGTTTCCTGATCTATCCTCTGGTTGTTTTCTAATAGAAAATAAAAAGGGCGAAAGTCATAATGTCCAGGTAACATTGTTATATCTCATTATTCTATCTTCTGTTTCAGTAGCATTATAACACTACTGTTATTTGTTAAGAACAAAAAAATTAATTCCTCCATAGTTTGCAAGTAGAAAGCTATGCTAGCTTTACTGGCACATCACAGCAAAATTGTGCTATGTGAACCAAAAAATATCATTATTGCATGGCTATGTGCCCTTGATGGCATATTCTATAGAGAAACAAACCTGTCTCGCTCTGCGAAGATGTTGTGTGAACTGTTACGGATGAAGATGCGGTTCCATGGGATTCACTGAACGGTTGTTTAATTTCTTCATTCTTTCCAGTGGCGATTTGGACTGTAGGAGATGATCCAGCTACTAAAGGTTTCTTCAATTGTTCTGCTTCACCAACTGTAGAGTGACTTTGAGAAGATGATGCGCTGTCTTCAACTGAAATTGTATTGTCGGTACTATGTGAGCCACTTAACAGTGGCTCCTTCTGTGAATCTGTAACGTCTTGTTGATCAGAACATTAACAGGTACTTGCTACCCTTCAGACTAAGTGTTCATCAATAAGATAGTTTAGTATGTAACAATGTCATTGGTCGAGAAACTATAATAGTTTAGTATGTAACAATGCCATTGGTCAAGAAACTTTCATAACACCAAAAATAACTCGCCAATGCTATAATTTGTTCATGAACTTCTGATAGCAAAATAGCAGAAAAGGAAAAAAAGAACACATTTATAAGAGGAACATTGTATTATAATAATGCCTGGGCATGTTTAAGGCATCGCAGAGTCAACTATGGTTCAATTACTAATCAACCTGTATTCTGTACTACAGAGAAACTACTAGAAAAAACCTCTGAAGTGGAATATACATTACATACCTGCATCAGTTGATTTCTTTGGACTATCTACTGTCTGGAAACAAGAAAGAAGCCAACTTCCACAATGTTCAGACGGCTCTTGTGAAGCAACAGGATGTTGAACCTGGACTTGTTGGTTTGCATCTCTCCTTTCAAATATACGGAATATATTAAAACCACAACCTGTTGATGGCACATGAGTTAAGCCGGTCCATTTGGAATAAGATTTTCTAGCGACACTAGTGTAAGCACAGGTACATGAATCTATGATTATTTCTTCTTAAAACTAAACTAGAAATTTATCTGTATTAATGCTATCTATCAGTTTTCCAAAAAGAAAGTTATCTATGTCTGGATCAATCTTGCAGCAGTTCCAGTTTTACTTTTGCAGTAAAATGTGACCACGTTCTTTACATATCTCAGACTACATAAGAAATAATTTCCAGATATATTAGTCATAGATCTACAGTCCTCAGTTCAAATGCACTGATGCTAATTTAGTTTAAAAGAAAGCATGCTTTCATTGGAAAGCATGCTTTCCTTGGAAAAAAAAAACTACAAAGTGTAGAAGTTCAGTTGTAAATAACAAGTCAGGTTTTTAGTTCAGAGGATGAAGACACAATAATGCGTGGAGGCAAGTTTTAAGATACCTGTTGGAATGAAGAAAGTGAAGCATGATAAACATCTAAATACTTCAGGCGACTCTTGATCATGGCTTTCGACTGGAGTTTGGTCTGAAACATTGGCAGAAGGCTCTTCAAGCTGTGGTCTTTTTGGTGGTTCCTCGCGCTTTGCTTGTCTTGCTGTTCTCTTCCTCTTTTTAAGGATCACCCTTCGGGTTATGCACGATTTGCAGTTGGGACAATAGAGGTCATGAGTCTCTTGTTCATCAAGGATTTTCTCAAGATCATACTCTTCAATGTTCACTTTATCCTTGGTGCCATTTTCATCCTTCTCAACTTCAATTTCATGAACTTCAGTTGTACTTGTGCTGCCATTGGAAATGTCAAGAACAGCGCTCAAGTTTGGCAAGATGTTTTTGCTCTCGCCTATTGCTGCTATCAGTTTGAGCGGCCGTGCTTCTCCCACTGCAACAGTCATGGTTTCAGCACCCCTAGAGATTTCATGCACTCCATTAGAGTGTGACCCATTTTCCAACCTGCCATTGCTTGAACTGCGGTTAGTTTCTTGACCATTGACATTTTCCTCTTCCTCAGTCCCTTTGCCTTCTGCAATTGAAGTTTCATTTGAGTTTTCCACTTGGCCGTCGAATTGCACCACTTCCGTAACTTCATCTTCTTCAGTAGCATGATCAGAAACTGAAACCAAAAGTAGAGTAGTGACATCAGCACTAGTTCTAACATTGTGAAGCTACTCTTTTTTTTCTTTTGCCATATATAAGAGTATGCTTTGTGCAGTTAAGAACCTTAGGAAATGATGAGAAGAAAGTGCAAAGAAATGAAGCCAGACAGACAAAGCAAAGTAGCTGAATGCAAATAGAAAGAATACAAAATGGAAGCCTCTCATTAATTATTTAGTATTCAATGAATGTTTGCCTGGATTTCTTCTCATTATTTTGTTGAGTGAGAAAGGAAATTTGAGGAGCTGATCGCTATGATCCTATGTTTGTGAATACTTAAGACTAACCTTTGTTTGGTGAATAGTAAAACGGTTCACTCCGAACTAACGATTCAAGATTCCTCGCAATCTGGCAATATCCTTGATGATTGCGGATATGATCTGTGCATGGACTACTCAAGCGGTGCGTCCAATCGCAGTGCCGGCATTTCCATAGACCTTCAGTCAAGAAATAGAAAGGTAACTTTTCGGATCCACTTAGATAGTCTAACCCTGTACCCGTGACTAGAAGAATTTCGCTGTGGATGCATTCACATGCAGCAGCAAATAATTTCAATGGGGTGGATTGATATTTGGTAAACAGAAGAGGGGAGGATGGTTTTCCTGACATCACAAGGTTCTGGTGCAACTGAAAAGATATTTTACATGCACTCCAGGAGTTGTTCAGCATATTTGAGGTTCATGACGAATAGTAGTGTTAATTATTATGAATACTAATGGCAATTGTTCCTGTTGTTAAACACATATACTAGTAAGAAGTAGAGTTATGATGAATAATCTTATTCCAGAAGATTGGAAGAGAAAGTAGTATTATTAGAGAGCAAGAAAGCAAGAATCTCGTACAGTACATATTACACCGTGTACCTTAGAATGCCAGTTTGGACTCGTGGGCTAACGAAAAAGTTGAACTTTATTGGACAAAGCTGTGGCGAAAAAGCATCTTGTCGGGGTCCTCTCTCACCTGATTCCGGGGGGGATTTCACATATACAATATGCGGACGACACGGTTATTATGATTGATGGCTCTGATAAGTCTATCTTGAATCTTAAGCTGATCCTATACTGCTTTGAATGGCTCTCGGGCTTGAAAATAAACTTTCATAAAAGTGAGGTCTATGTCTTTGGTGTTGATCAACCCGAGAAGGAAAGAATGGCAAATATGTTAATTTGCAAACTAGGGGTTTGGCCGATGAGATACTTAGGCATCCCCCTGTCGGAATACAGGTTGGGAATTGCAGCTTTCACTGGTTTGAAAGAGAAAATGTCTCGGAGGTTAGACCCATGGAAAGGCAAACACCTATCCTCTGGGGGTAAACTTATCCTGACAAATGCTTGCCTATCTAGCCTTCCGATCTATACCATGGGTTTCTATCTCTTACCCAAGGGCACCCATGGTGGGATGGACTCGGTGAGAGGTAAGTTCTTCTGGCAAGGGGCGCGAGATGACTTCAAGTACCACATGGTGAAGTGGGATACTCTTAGCAGACCCAAGGACCAGGGGGCCTGGGCATCATTAACACTCAGATTATGAACGAGTGTTTGCTTGTGAAATGGATTTGGAAAATTGCCAAGGGAGGCAATGAGACTTGGCTTAAGCTCTTAGAAGCTAAATACATGCCGGATGGCAACTTTTTCACTTCTAAGAGTAAAGGAGCCTCGCAATTCTGGCAGGGGCTGCACAAAGTTAAGCACCTTTTTAAATGGGGTGCCTTACACAAAGTTGGAGATGGGTCCTTAACTGCTTTCTGGGGAGATGTTTGGCTGGGTCAGGTGCCCTTGAAAACTCAATTCCCTGATCTCTTTAACTGCTGTGAGCGACGCATTAGGTGACCACGTTTGGGGTGGAAAGATCCCTATCCGGCTGAAATTCTTTATTATTGCGGGTGTTACCTGGGCCATTTGGCGTTCCAGGAATAGAATGGCAATTGAAAAACTGTTCCCCAAAAACCCCTTGGATGTAATTCGTTCGGGTGTTGCTTATGTGCAGAAATGGCGGCTGCTGCTGGGAGCATCTGACCAAGCAAGTGTCGCGACCCTGGGAGAGAAGATGAAGACGTGGTTCCAAAACCACTCTCCGAGCAATGGGAGTAGTTCGGATATTGTGGAACTTTGAGTGCAATTAGTTGCGTTGCTGTTTTGTTTTAAGTTTCCTGCCTTTGAAAATGGGTCTCCCCCATTCTTGTACTGAACCTCTAATTCGCTTTCAATAAAAGCAGAGTTCTCTCGTTTCAAAAAAAAAAAAAGTTGAACTTTACAGGTAAGAATAGGAACAGCGACAGACAAACCTTGAGTGTCCTTGTAAAGAGACATACTACTAAGCAAGCTAGTTCCTTTGCAAAGAAGACGAACAGCACCCAGGGATGGAAAGGAAGTGGCTCCCAAGACAGCAAGTATGTACCACCCTTCTTGCTGGAATTCATGGTCTGATTTGATTTGCAAGCTTATGAATAAAGAATCGAAATTTTGCAAAAGAATGAAGGTGCGTGGCTCCAAATGAGTCGTCGTGATCCATATATAGAGAGGGAGAGAGTTTGTTTGCTAGCAGGCTGGGTGGTGTGGTGGCCAATGAAATGGCATGGAATTTGTGCGTCTCTATATATGCATATGTATGTAAATGTGAGCTGTGAGCGAGGAGAGGAAAGGAAAGGGACCCGGGAAGACACAACCAACCAAATCAGCAAGATTCTGCAGTTTGCGACATCTTTTGTCATGCCTTGGTCCCTTTATATGTACAATGCTCGATCTCAGAGTACTGGGTGCACAGCCAGAAAGGGGACAAAAATGAGCAGCAGAAATAATGCAGACACACAGGCAGGAACAGGAGTTCACTCTCTTTATATGTTCCCACCGAAAGAAAACAACTAGTACTAAAATGCTATTACTAGCTAGCTAGAAGAAGAAGAAAACATTGGATTTGAGTGAGGGATTAAAGAAGAAGAAGAAGAGTAAGCACGCAATGGAAGAAATCAAATCTCCAGCTTGGATTGACTGACTGACTGCAAGTGCAAGGAGAGGAGATGAAAGCAATGAATGAAGAGGGTATGCATTACTATTACCTTTGGCTGGATCGAAGAAGACGCTCTTGTCCTCCTCCTCCTCTGCTGCCGCCGCCGCCGCCGCCTTGAGGAGCTTCTCCACCGCCACATCGCCTACGTTGTCGCCATTGCCAGGGCCGGCCATCTTCTTCTTCATCTCCCTTGTCTGGAGGCCCCCGTCGGCGGCGGCTTCGTCGTCGTTCATGGCCGGCTCCGGCTGGTGCTGCACGCCAGTCTCCCACGGCTTCTCCACCTCCATCATCGTCTTCTCTTCCTCCCTGGGCCTGACCCTGACCCCAGCAGATTGAGACTAGCAAGTAGAACTCCTATATGAGGGGTGGATTGGGATGGAACAACAACAAAGACAGGCAGCTCCTCTCCCTCTTTTATAGTAGCAAGCACCAAGCAGCAAGGGTCTGATTAGCAGACTGTGACCGGGGAGGGCGCGGTCTGCTCTGCTCTGCTGTCAAGGTCAAGAGGAGTTTCTAATTAGTGGTGATTTGATTAGGAGGCGGGCTGTGTGGGACCCGCGTCTCCAGTGGCCTAGCCTAGCCTGCTGGAGACGATGAATCAATCAATGGAGATTGTTGGAGAGGAATTCATGTTTGGAGTAAGGGGTGTTTAGTTTCAGTAAAAATTTAGATGGAATTTATTCTAGTAATTTTCGATTGAAGATTAGAAGGGCTAAATCTGATCTAATTATAAAACTAATTGCACGAATGGATGGAAAATCACGAGACGAATCTATTAAACCTAATTAATCTGTCATTGGAGATTGTTTATTGTAGCACTGACATTATGTAATTATGGTTCAATTAAGTTTAAAAGATTTTTCTCGGAATTACATCCGAGATTGTGGAATAAGTTTTGTCAATTATTCACATTTAATCATTTTAATTAGTGATCAAACGTTCAAAGTTATTGTAGCGTTGAAAAATTTTAGGACGTAAATACACCCAAAGAGGAGCAAGACCAAGATCGATGGTGAGGGACCTCGCCGGCGCCTGCGCCTCCGCCGCTGGGGTAAAGGAAGGAAGGAACAAGCGTTAACCACGTGGGAACAAACGTTAACCACGGCTTGGAAGGACTAGAGGAGGAAGTACACCGACTCACACCGGAGCTTTTGGGCCCACCCCACCCCACCCCACCCACCTGCTGCTGGGACCCAAGATGTCTGCTGCAGTAGGATAGGAGCAGTTCACTCACTGGACTTTTGTTTGGTCCATCCATCTGCTTCTATTATCCTCCACCATCAAAAATATATGAATAAGAGAATATTTGAGGGTTTTTGTTCCACACATTATACTATATACACGCATGCTCCCTCCATCCCAAATTACAATTTGTTTTGGCTTTCTAGGGACATATGATTAGTTTTTGCTATGTATCTCACCTAGTTACCTTGAGGGGTGGTGTGGTGTGGTGTGAATTGTGATCCACGCTTGCTCGCTGCAATCAATTCCAAACCACCAACAGCATATATATATATATATATATATATATATATATATATATATATATATATATATATACACATGCTATTGTAGTTCTTGACAAATCAAAGTTTGTACTTTGACCCGGCTAGCCGGGTGTCTATTTTTTATATTGTAAATAAATAATAATGGATGATGGATACACGTAGTACCTATGTACTCACAAAGTCAAATGACAGCTAGCACCAGTACATCAAAGACTAATAACAAGGATATCCTGTTATATACTTCTTTTTTTAAAAGAAAAACAAAATAAAATTTAGAAGGGCGTGCTGCGTGCAGCGGACACCGTTGAACGAACAACAGAGGTTATATGCTCCTCTGGCAGCACATGCACATATTCATGTTAGTTCTCATATATAATAAATTAATAGCAGGCCAGGCCTTAGCCTTACTCTTGCATGACCTAGACCAAGGAATTAATGACGACATTATATACACGACTACTATATATTTATTTCAAATAGTAACTGAAGTAGCTAGCTAGCTAGTACTGATTATATGTTTTTCAACGCCTACTTACAGATCATGGCACCATGTACCGGCCGATATTAACAATTAATAATACGTATAATACAACAACAATGTCCAGCTAATTAATTAAAGCCCATCGCATACTAGCTAGTATATAATTCATTAAGCCCACTCAGCTGTCATCACAACAGCGACCTTGCTTAATCTCTGGTGAGCTTCATTACTACTCCCTCCATCCATGTATATAAGGCATACATGCATATCAAGATCCAAATTTTTCTATCTTTGACCAATAATTTGACTATTAATATTTTTTATTTTTATAATGTAGTTTTTGTATGGTTGGATTCGTAATCAAATATGTTTTACCATGATAATAAGTTTATAACCATAAGTGATATAGTATATCAGAAGCGAATGGTCCAAGTGTTATTTAGAAGACCGTTTCATGTTCTGATATGCCTTACAAACGTGGAAGGAGTGAGTATATATCATCGTTGAAACAAAAAAAATGTAACCCAAAGATATTAATTAATACTTTTGTTCATTCAATTTTTTTGCTTGCTACTCCTTTTGTTCGAAATTATAGGTCGGTTTAGCTTTTCTAAATATATAATTTTTACTACATATCTAGAGTTACTTAGATCCATAGCAAAATCTATTTATTTAGAAAAATCAAAATAATATATAATTGGGAACAAAAGGAGTTACATACATACACACATAACTTTAAATTTCTCAATCAAAGGTACCGTGTACCCACTGCATGCCTGCATTACGTTTGTGGATACAAATTATGTTTTTCTTTCTCAAATTAATGCTGAAAGGTAGGCATCGATCACTTTAAAATTAATAATCTTTTGGGTTTATATGCCGCTTATAGTTCTTTATTATTTCCTTTGTTTTTCTATATTTCTTCCTAGATTAATTTATAACTACAGGTAAGTAGGTACTCCAGGTCAGTTGGGTTTCTATTTTTTATAATAAGGTAGGTAGGTTGGTTGGTAGATGGGTAGATAGGTGTATGTGCATGTGTGGACACATGAGACCTGACCTGACCTGACGGACAGGATGTTGGGCGTACCACCACCTGTACTACACGATAACTAATTAAATCTACTATGTTACAAAGCTAGCTAGATATTACTAGCTAGAAGCCTGATGGATGCATGATCCGCGCATGCATTACACGATAAGATGTCATTTATGTTTAGATAAACTAAAATTGAGTGCTAAACTTTAGCAATATGCTGCTTGCTAATAAAATTTTTAAATTTTGACTATAGTTTAGCCCCCCTCACTAGCACACTTATTTAGAAGAAAGGTTATAGGAGTACTAATATCAGTGTCTCTTTCCGATTGAGATCCATGCAAATCGATGCACATGTATGCTGTCCTTGACCATCAACATTATCTTATTACGAGTACACGGCTAGCTAAGCTAGAAGCATTATTGCTCCGGTTACGAGGTCAACGGCGGACGAGAAGGTACGTGCACGATCGATAATCTACTCAGGAGTACCACAGATCACATTGAGGAGTGATGGATTCAATGAAATAAATTTGATATTGTAAATGTTATTATTTTTTCTATAAATTTGATTAAAGTTGATCAAATTTAACTTAGAATAAATCTAATGAAACATGTAAATAGGGACCTATATATATATGCATGAGACATTCAAATGTTCAAGTTGCTCTCAATTTGAGAGAGGGTATCGCGGATTTCTTGCAGCTTACCAATGTTTGGGGTCCGCTCTTTGGTCCGGCATGGCGACGAAGGGTGGCGTGAAGTCCTGGTGCCTTGCTCGATGGTCAGTGAAGCGTCGGTGGCGGCAAGACCTGGGGAAGAAGAGAAACAGTAGTGGTCAGGACTTTGTTGTAATTTTCATGTTACTCGGGGACCTTTCTGCAAGAAAGAATTGTACTGTGCTTTTCCTTTAATATATGTTACAATCTTTCTCGAAAAAAAATAGTTGCTCTCAATTTTCTTCATCAATCAACTAGTATATACGTAAATGAGAGTAAAAAATAAATTGAATTTCCACCCTCGAGCAGTTAGGGTCTGTTTGGCCGGGCTTTAGCTCCAACTGAAACGGCTTTTTCTTTGGTGATGACGCGGCTTTTTTTTTTTGGCTGAAGGCGTTTGAAGATCGTCTCTTTCCTGTTGCTAGTCAACGCCATCAGCCATCCGGCCTTGACGCCGCTGCTCCTGCCTTGCCTTGAGCGTCCGCCCCCTCCGCGTGCCCGTCTCCCGCCCGCCCACCCACCGCCGCCCGCCTCTGCTTCCTCTGCCAGCCAGCCAAGGGATTCCTCACTTGTCTCTCCAGAGTCCCGACCCCGACCCCGACCCCGATGCCCTCCGCCTCCCGACGGAGGCCCCCGCCGCCGCACCGCCGTCGCGCCATGCTCCCCACCTCCTCCACCCTCTCCGTCTCCGCACCCACGCCCCCAAAGCCGCTCTACCTCCGCCGCTCGCTCATTGCCGCCGCCGCCGCCGCCGCTCTGGCCCTGCTTCTCCTCCTCGCCGCCGCTTACGCCTCCTGGAGATCCGACATCCCACCGACCGCCCTCCTCGCCCGCCCAGCGGCGCCCACCGCCAGGTTCTACTCCTTCGATCTCGTCCGCGAGTACCCCCACGATCCGGACGCCTTCACCCAGGTATTGTTATAATTAATTATTACAGTATATTTCTTCTCTTCTTCCTGAGATCTCAACTCGCCAGTCAGGCAGTCACCACTGGGAAATTTTGCTTCTCTTTCTTCATCTGTGGATGTGGATGTGGATGTCTCATGACATCAACCCACGACCCTTCTAGTCCAAAGGAACAACATTTTCTCAATTCGTGACCATCCATTTTCTTCATCTGTGTGCTTCATGCAGGGTCTCTTGTACGGGGGAAATGACACTCTTTTTGAGTCCACTGGCCTTTACCACAGGGTAATTATCTCCATTCTTCCTACCTTACCTTGTCCAACAATACTCTACTCTACTCTACCCTACTCATCGTATGGATGGTTATATCCACGGTATCATCACTAAATAAAGGTCTCTACTTTTGGTTTCTCAACAGTCTTCAGTCCGAAAGGTTGAGCTTCCAACTGGAAAAGTATGCTGCTTACTCATATTGATCATTTGCATATTATTTATTATCTCATGCTTGCAACACTCTTAATCAATGATGTTCCTCACATCACCACTTCTTAGGTTCTGGTTCACCATGAAATGGACGGGGATATGTTTGGAGAAGGTCTAACTCTTCTAGGCAACAGGTGCATAAACCTCAAGCTCACCTTATATCCAATTACTTCTCTCCCAGACCTCATTTCCTTTGTTTCAATCATCCTGTAGATTGTTTCAAGTCACCTGGTTGAAGAACAATGGATTTATATACGATCGACATAACTTCACCAAAGTATGTTACTGCCCCTCCTCCCATGTTTGGCCCAGTTACAGATGATGCAGACCTTTTGTTTTTAAACCTTGGTCAATAATCCTAATATCCCACTTAATCGGGATAGCAGCTTTTCTTTTCATTTCTTTTTTTGCGACACTAATCTTCTTGGTAATTCTGGATGTACAATTTCTTTACGCTTTACTCATATCTCTTGAGCTATTATTGGCCACCCGATTTACTTCCAAACAGAGATGCAATTATTATTCTTTCTAGATTTGTACCTAAGCCACTCTATAGGCTCCTCACAGCATATACGTCTTACTGCTATGGCATATACATGCACAAGTTGGACACACATTATTTTTTTTTGTTTGCTTCGACCCTCCTCCTATCCACCCTTTATAGTATCATCAGAAGAATATCCCAAATGTTTTCATTGTTCATTGTGCTTGATTTCCAGTGAAAAGATGTTTTTATAGTATCATCAGAAGAATATCCCAAATGTTTTTATTGTTCATTGTGCTTGATTTCCAGTGAAAAGATTATCATAGACACAAAATTATTGATAAAGGCTTCCAGCATTTATTATCAAACTCAGAGGATGGTTTTGATTGCTGCAGATATTTGGCTCTTTCATAATTGCCTTTTCATCTACCATATTTTCTGGATAATGCTTTAGGTGGCATGTTAATGTGCTATCTGCCGAATATGCAGCGCAAGAGTTTTACCCACAAAATGCGCGATGGTTGGGGTCTGGCGACTGATGGAAAAGTTCTTTTTGGTAGCGATGGTAGTTCAAAGTTATATCAGATGGATCCAAAGTCATTTAAAGGTTATTATTCTTGTGCTTGATATTCTAATAACCTAGAGTCTTCTTCTTTTTTGGTTTAATATGTATTTTCATGCAGTCATGAAAATGGTGACCGTCAAATATCAGGATAATGAAGTCCCCTTTATTAACGAGCTGGAATATATAGATGGTGAAGTATGGGCAAATGTCTGGCAGGTTAGCTGTCTACTTCCTCTGACTGGCAATCTCTTATTACGAAGTATCTTATCTTAGTGTAGCTATATAACGACATTGGGCAAGGACCACGGTATCTTCATTAGTACCTTAGTGCGGCCAAGTTGTTGCTTATTTCCCATCCATGAATGCCTAATCTAGACCAAATATAAGTGATATTTAAAAGTTTCACAGCCTATTATTTGTTCTGTGTACCTCAGCTTTCCTCAGAACAACCAAGTTTTACCGAGTTGTTCTTGTCTGAACCATTGATACCACACAGGTGTCTGAGTTGTGTGAGTGTGACAAAATGCACCTACTCAAATTGTTCACAGTAACTAGCCACCTTAGGTGTTATATATGCATGATCAGTCTGGATTATCTCAGGCTTTCTTTTGTCAAGCGTCTCATCATCATCATCATCGGTGTAGTAGCTGATTAAATGGCTGACTAAAAGCTCTCTTAAGTCATAATGCAACACGATACTATCAAACCGGTTGCTTTCTTTGTACAAACTGTGTTAGCTGATCAATTTGAATTGCTTTCAAATTCAGCAATAAGGATGGTGGAGTTTTTTATCTATCTTTCTGTCCACCTGTGGCTAAGTGGCTTGTGTGACTTGGTTGTATTTCCATGTAATTTTGCTGCATCCTATTAATTTATAATCTATCAATGTACCTGTTAATTTTCTATAATGTTTTGATCTGGACCTCGGTTTTGAAAGCTATGATATGTAGACAGACTGCATAGCTAGAGTCTCCCCTGAAAATGGCCAAGTGCTGAGCTGGATCTTTCTTCATGAGCTGAGGTATTTTTTTAAAAGGAAATAATAATGTTGATATTATTGACTCATGTTTTGATACTTTTCGGTACTTAGGATCGGTGCTACAAAAGTATGGCGACATTGATGAAGATGTTAGGCATAGAATTTCAGCTGGCTGGTTGAAATGGCGGCAAGCTTCTGACATCCTTTGTGACAAGAGGGTGCCATAAAAGCTAAAAGGCAAATTCTATAGGACAGCAATTCGTCCGGCGATGTTATACGGTGCTGAATGTTGGCCTACAAAAAGGCGACATGTCCAGCAACTGAGTGTGGCACAGATGCGGATGTTGCGGTGGTTTTGCGGGCACACAAGGAGGGATAGAGTCCGGAACGAAGTTATTCGGGATAGGGTCGGGGTGGCACCAATTGAGGAGAAACTTACCCAGCATCGGCTGAGATGGTTTGGACATGTCCAACGAAGGTCTCCTGAGGTGCCGGTGTGTAATGGAGTTCTTGAGCGGGTCGATAATGTAAAGAGGGGTAGAGGTAGACCTAAACTGACGTGGGATGAGTCGGTTAAGAGAGACCTTAAGGATTGGAATATTTCTAAAGAGTTAGCTTTGGATAGGAGCGCTTGGAGACTAGCTATCAATGTGCCTGAACCTTGAACTTATTTCTTTCGGGTTTCATCTCTAGCCTACCCCAACTTGCTTGGGAAAAAAGACTATGTTGTTGTTGTATTCGATGAAGCTTTGGGAGAGGGTTATCGAGCATCGCCTAAGAAGAGTGACGAGTGTGACCCAAAACCAATTTGGGTTCATGCCTGGAAGGTCAACTATGGAGGCGATTTTCTTAATACGACAATTGATGGAGAGATATAGGGAGCAGAAGAAGGACTTGCACATGGTCTTCATTGACCTTGAGAAGGCACATGACAAAGTACCGAGAAATGTCATGTGGTGGGCTTTGGAGAAGCACAAAGTCCCAACTAAGTACATTACCCTCATTAAGGATATGTATAAGGATGCGACGACATTTGTCCGGACATGTGATGACAACACCACTGACTTTCCTATTAACATAGGTCTACACTAGGGGTCAGCATTGAGCCCTTATTTATTTGCTTTAGTGATGGATGAGGTCACAAGGGATATACAAGGTGAGATCCCTTGGTGTATGCTCTTTGCTGATGATGTGATGCTAGTTGACGAGAGTAGGGCAGGAGTTAATAGGAAGTTAGAGCTGTGGAGACGCACGTTAGAGTCGAAAGAGTTCAGACTTAGTAGGACCAAGACCGAGTACATGATGTGCGATTTCAGCGCGACTAGCCATGAGGGGGGAGACGTTAGTCTAGATGAGCAAGTGGTGGTCCAGAAGGATACTTTTCGGTATTTAGGATCGGTGCTACAAAAGGATGGCGACATTGATGCAGATGTTAGGCATAGAATTTCAGCTGGCTGGTTGAAATGGCGGCAAGCTTCTGGCATCCTTTGTGACAAGAGGGTGCCACAAAAGCTAAAAGACAAATTCTATAGGACAACAATTCATCCGGCGATGTTATACGGTGCTGAATGTTGGCCTACAAAAAGGCGACATGTCCAGCAACTGAGTGTGGCACAGATGCGGATGTTGCGGTGGTTTTGCGGGCACACAAGGAGGGATAGAGTCCGGAACGAAGTTATTCGGGATAGGGTCGGGGTAACACCAATTGAGGAGAAACTTACCCAGCATCGGCTGAGATGGTTTGGACATGTCCAACGAAGGCCTCCTGAGGCGCCGGTGCGTAATGGGGTTCTTGAGCAGGTCGATAATGTAAAGAGGAGTAGAGGTAGAGCTAAACTGACGTGGGATGAGTCGGTTAAGAGAGACCTTAAGGATTGGTATATCTCTAAAGAGATAGCTTTGGATAGGAGCGCTTGGAGACTAGTTATCAATGTGTCTAAACTTTGAACTTATTTCTTTCGGTTTTCATCTCTAGCCTACCCAACTTGCTTGGGAAAAAAGGCTATATTGTTGTTGTTGTTGTATTATTGACTCATGTTTGGTTTCTTCTCTATCCTACGCTAACTTGCTTAGGTCTAAAAAGGCTTTGTCGTCATTGTAGTGTTCCCACTTAAGAGTAATGATGTTTACGTTGTTGTCATATTGCAGGCGGAACTTGTGGAATTCTGGTAACACGGTAGGTAGTTTACTCTCTATACTCCCAGTTGTTGATGGTCAATTCTGGAATAACAGAATTGAACAAATACGTAGTTGCATCAGAATATCCAAATCTAATTAGCAGAAATGACACGATGTCTTCAATGGAATCTGCTTTTATGTTCCAGAATATCGATGTCCTAAACGGAATAGCTTGGGATGAAGGAAATCACAGATTATTTGGTGAGTTCTACGCAGTTGTCTGTTTTTGTCCTAGATGCACCTCTCATAATAAGTGGCCTTGGAATTAAAAAGATGTGATGAGCCTTTTTGGTGCTGAATTTGCAGTGACAGGAAAGTTGTGGCCAAAGCTTTATGAGATCAAGCTACGGCCAGTGGATGGTCCAGCTGATGGATCTGTAGAAAAGCTTTGCCCAAAAGCTAGCTTTTATCGCTGAAGGAGTGCCCACTCAAGTATGAGCAATTGTGGAAGAGAAGATGGTATATATATGTTTGAGATTCATTCAGGCTGATTTGCGGCTCACCATCATTGCCAAACGAGGGACGGGAGTTGCTAGAGGCTGGTGTAGCTGTAGCTTTTGTAGGAGTAAGATGTTGTAACCTGTATGAACAATGGTTGTGTTACTCTTGTTCAGAAGAGTACCATGTTTTGCTGTGATATGATGCACCGTCACGTATTTGAATTTGAAATGAAAGGAAATGAAATATTGTGTTGCCTAAAACCTAGCGCACATTGCGTTGTGTGTTGGTGTTATCTGAGAGGCTAACGCACAAATTCCAAAAGCTTTGGCCATCCATCTGCTTTCCACTGTAACATGCTGTATTAATTCCTTGTTTCTTTTGATTGCTCCCACAATATTGTTTGTCTTAGTATATCAATTATGTCAGACATAATGAATAATCCTGCTTTCCTATACCAATCAAATCAACTCAAATCTCACTTCCT
This sequence comes from Panicum virgatum, assembly GCF_016808335.1. Classification (NCBI taxonomy): domain Eukaryota; kingdom Viridiplantae; phylum Streptophyta; class Magnoliopsida; order Poales; family Poaceae; genus Panicum; species Panicum virgatum. The sequence goes on along the minus strand of NC_053139.1, from coordinate 270,163 downwards.
ACCCAAGTGTGATCTCAACTCCCGTTTCTTCATTCAGTCCGAAAGGCCCAACTGAAAACAGGAAGAGTAGGTGCTCATCAACCGATCTAAATCTTGTTGCTGCTCTCCGTTGCAAGGATTCTGAGAAGCCAATTCTTTACCAAGCACTGAGGAGGTTTAAATAAACTTGCTTCTAAAACACTGCTTTGCTAGATAATATTGTTACAAAATTAGTTTGCTGGCAGTGAATATAGGCAAAATCTGCTCGGGCAGAAATCCCAGCACCAGCAGAAGTTGCCCTTCTCTTTTAGACTCGCTTTGCAGCATGCTCATAACCGAGCAACAGCAGTGAAAGTGGTACCTACAGGCAACCATGCAGGCTCCCCGGCTAAAACCCAGGCAAAACTGATAGCTCTGCAATTCCCTTGGGCAAACTCTCAATCTTTCTCAGCAGCGCCAGCCGGTTGTTGCGAATTCTCTTATCTTCCTGTGCATGACATGCACCATATCAGTAAGAAACCCAGCAAGGATCAGCAGCAGCAGCAACAGAAACAAAGGTTATTGAAGGGCATCTCAAACTCACCACCATGACGAAAACATTATTGAAGAAATCTTCTAGGGGTTGTATCAAGAGCAGAGAAGCATCCACGAAGGTTTTAATATCAACACCTACAGATACAGTACAGGTAAACAGGGAGAATGCAGAGAAGCAAACCATCATGACAATAGTGAAAATGAAAAATGTGTACCAGGATGGATCTTATCAGCAACCTCCAAGTACGCGCACCACAAAACTTTTTCTTCATCTTTCTCAAATACACTTGGGTCCACCTACACATAAATTCAGTTAGGAAAAAAGCTACTGCACAAATGACCAATTCAAATAGTTACTCAAGACTGGTTATGGGCTGCTTGCCGAGTCAAAAACTTAAAACGTAACTTCAAATGTAATCACATTTTATGATGGACATGTTTAAGCCAGTACCTCCAAAGCAGATTCAATTTCTTTTCCACGTATGATTCTCGTTGGCCTTGAATACGCTTCAATAATTTTTGGAAAAGTTTCCGTCCTTGAAAATGCTTCCATCTGCAAGTGTCCATATAACAAAAACCATAAACGGTTAACCACAAACCCAAAGCCCTTCATACAATTCAGCAAAGTACTACACATTTGAAAGCCATATCCAGTTCAGGACTTCATAGAATACTTAGAAGAACTGAAGAATCTTTGGGGGAGGATGTCTGAGAGGTACATAACATCTTACTTCAGTTGCTGTTTGTGCTGCAAGATAAGGGCAGTTTGCACGCTCCATAAGCACTGAGCGGACTATCTCACAGTTAATTCCCTCATCCACCTGATAAAAATGACAAGAATATATGGCACTTTCAAAAACCTAATGGATATCATCCACCAAAGTTTTGATGACATGGTGCAAGTTGAGTTTTACATGAAATGCAGATATACCAGTACAACATCAGCACAGCACTTGAAGCTATATTAAACTTGTCGCATGGTGGTATGCATACATATGAATTATTTAACTTTGAGAAGAAAGAAATCATAATGCTGAAACTAATCTGTACATCCAAAAAAACTTCTAAATCCATGGTAGATATAACCATGTATCTCTATCCTTAGTAGATACCCAAAATGAAAAATCATAATATGTGTATAACTATCATAAAGATCAAGATGATATGTACCAGAAGCTGTTCCAGTCTCCTCGTGATGAATTGTACTGCCTAAAAATGATGTTGACAATAAAAGCAGTCAGGAATCATACACTAAACGCACATAGATCTTTTGTCGTGGTCACTAACCACGTCACATGACGTTAAGACAGAGGAACCGCTTTCATACTAAATGACAATAGTATATGAACATAAACTGAAATGCATACTGACCTCATCTATAACATCACTCTGTATTTTAATGGGTTGCACCTCTGCCATTAAGGTGAGGGCCCGTCTGAGGTCAAAGCTTTTCTTGTTCTCAACCAATATTTGGACCTAGGTAAAATAAATATAAGAAAATTTTATTTGATGACATTTGTACTTTTTCAAATTTCCTTACCAGTCCATAAGAGACCCTTCGAAGTCCAAATGGATCGTTCGTAGAACTTGGCTGACATCCAGCTCCAAACAAGCCAACTAGGCTATCCAATCTGTGAAACAAATGATTAAAGGGTAGCAACCTCTCTAACTTGTATACATTCTTGGACAAACGAAATGCAATAGTAGATCTAAGAAGTTCCCACAAAATTTGTGTGTGCGCTAACAAAATTAGCAAATGCAACATGCAAGTTATTTTCTCAATGTCGGGAATGGGATAATTCTGTGTGCACACGTACCTATCAGCAACCGCAAGGACTATGCCAACATCTGTTCTTGGAAACACATCACCCGAAAACCGAGGAAGCGTTATCTCAAATAGTGCTTCTGCAATCTTTGACATGAATATTTACTCAGCCAAAATGGGAAAAATGCTAAGACAAGTTGGTACCAATTTACCACATTTAAAGAAGACCCAGAAACCTCTTCAGGAATGCCATCTCTCAAAGCATAATGGCGCGCCATAATTCCAGCAAGTGAAGTAAATTCTGTCACAATAGAAGTGGCGAGATCTGACATAGCCAATGCAGCTGCATCTTTGATAATCGGGATCACTGTCTCGTTTATTCCAAGAATAAGGGTCAATTCAGCAACGATATTCTCAACACGTGTCATTTTATCGAGCATTGTGCCAAGTTTTTCCTATTCAACAGATGTAAATATTATATAAGGCAAGCATTATAAAATTAATAGTATAAGAATTCAGGACAGTATACTTACATGAAAAAGAATGCCACTAAGCTGGCAACGGAATTCAGAAAATTTCTTTTGTGTATCCATCTTATAAAAGAATTTGGCATCCTCATACCTTGCCCTGCATTCTACACCCATTCAGAATCTGAAGTTGACTTCTCTCATCAAACAAAAATTTCAGAGGTGTTGTATATTTGGGATATCTCTATATTAGGTAGATTAGGATTGTATCCGTATCCTACCATATCTGTAGGAGAGGCTCCTTGCCCTTCAAGTCATGTACCCCTATATATTCAGCCCTAAGGCTCAAGCTAATACAATCATCCATTACACCAATTCTATTCCTCCTACATGGTATCACGAGATTAGGGTTTGGGATTCTAGGCTAAATCTTCCGCCGCCGCCACCCGCGCCCTTGCCTTCCGCGCGCCGCCAGTCGTCTCCAACAGCGCCCATCAAGGGCGCCCCCTCGACGGCGTTCTAGCGCGCCCCCGGGGAGATCACTCATGTCGATCTCCACCGGGGGCAACGCCCTCTTCGATCTCCACGATGGATCCCGTTAGTCTGCCGCCCCATAGCGTCAAGCAGCAGTAGATCGTGGCGTACCACGCCACCCGCCATGGAAGCCACCGACGACCCCGACCGGCGCTGCCGTGGTGGCAGCCGAGGTCTCCCGACGGCGCCCATGACCCACCCTCCCACCCTGTGCTGGCAGCAGGTGCTCGGCGTGGCGCCTTCAACTCGTCGCCGGCGGATTTCGTGCGGCCACTCCGCTCCGTCCCGCCCCCTTTGTCGCCCCATCGTCGCTGCATGGGGACCTCCACCGCCGGCCGTGTCACCTGCTCCAGTGGGCTCATCCCCCGCCGCCGCCTGGACCCACGCCGCCCGCCCTCCAGAGCTCTCCGCCGTCCACCTCTAGTTCGCGAGCGCGCGCCAGCAACATTCTGAGCGAGCGATCTCCGACAAAGCCAAACTTTCCCCTTTTGGAAAGTTTATCTTCCACCAGTTTCCAACTTTAGAAAGTTAACAACTTATGTATAAAAGTTTTATATATAATTTTTATGTATAAACTTTTTCATGCCATCTTTTCAGAAAAATTATTTCTAAAGAATTTTTGCAAACAACTTTTCTGTATAATTTGTACTTGTAATTTCTTGTCCCAAGTTTTTAATGAGAATTTTGTAAATTTTTATCACAAATTCACATGAGAATATTGTCGCGTGCATAACTTTTCTGCAAAAATTGTTCACAACCAAAAAGTTGGAGTTGAAGCTTTACTAGTCGGTCCAACAAAGTTGCATATCAAATTTTTTGTGCACCAAAAATTCAAAAGAAGGACGACCGCGATGTTTCACCGAACATCGTACCGACGCTGAGCTCGAGCTGCCTCCGACGGCCGCGCGAAACGGGCGAAGCCCAAGCCGTTTTCCGGCAGCAAGCTTGCGGCAGGCGAGGCACTGCGTCATTGAGCCTGAGGTGTTGCGCCGCTTGTCGGCCGTTCCTGTCGAGGGCAAGTAGAAGGGGATCAACGAGTGGATGTTGATTGTGGAATGAGGTGAGGGAGCTACACGGAAAGGAAAATGGTGGAAAATAGTGGGCCCACACACGTGGTGGTTTGGAGTGTTATTGGATCGATCGCCAGGAAAAAAAGATAGCGAGCGACTGTAAATTTGGATTCTCGCCCCCCCCTCCTCTATTCCTTTCTTTTTCCCCCTCTCGCACTGTGGTGTGTTTCACCTTGGTGGGCAAATAGGGAAGAGGATAGGGGGGGGTTTCTGTGCTACGCGCACCCAGGGATAATACAAGACCTGCTGTTGCATCGTCTTTTCTTTTGCTCGATCACTGATCGAGATTGTGTCACCCGCCGCCCGTCGACCTCGCGCCTCTACTGCAACGTCGGTGTCAACTTCACTTCTTCCTCTCCGACCCTGCGGCATGGCGAGATGGCCGGCACCCTAGGGGCGCTCTTTGCGCTGCCGCCTACATTGTCGCCTCGTCCGCACGTCAACCTTCGCCGGCTTGTCGTCGCCTCCACCGATCGGGACGCCTTCACCGACTTCGCCCATCGTCGTCTCACCTCACGCTACTCGATCTGATCAGCCGACGTGTGTGATCCACCTGGCTCCCGTGACGTCCGTCCTCGTACTGCGCGCCACTTCCCCGAGTATGGAGGGTTGCCGCTGCATCGCCTCATAGGGCAGCAGTGGTGCCACCCGTGGTCTCCTTCGCCGTTGCATCCTCACCGCCGCCGACCACATCCACGACCTCGTCGTCGACTACGTGTCGCTGCGCACTGCACATGGTCTTCGTCAAGCTGTTCGAGTTCTTCACCGACTTTTATGACCGCCGCCGCCGCGACCACTACGCCAAGCTAGCTAGCCTTTGGGCTAGTGCTCGACTGCTCTATCTCTACGCTACGTCTAGCACGACCTTGTCGCCACCACCGTCGCCTCTACTTCGTCTACTCCGATAACCGCGAGCTACTTCGGCTTCTTCTCCCTCGCCGTTCTGCGCCGCAACTGTCGTCGAGACCTCCTCTGCTGGTCCCCTACATTCCGTGACTTGGTTCTGCGCTCTCCCTTGTACATCCGGTATTGGCAACACCGGCACGTGCCTTCGTCCCCGACGCGCTACTAGGTCTGGCAAACCCGGTACTCGCCTCGGCCTTGGCGGTTTGACGGCGTCATCCTTACTTCGTCCTCGACGCGTCACCGTCTTCGTCTTCGGCGCATCCGCGCCACCATTGTTTGGCGCCCCCTTGTGCGCCAGCGGCTTCATGTGCAGCTACCTCGACAGCTACGTCGACCACGGCTACCCTACGCATGGTATTCTCGACCATGGCTATTCACCCTCTAGCTCGGCTACCTCGACATCGGCACAAAGGGCTACCATCTGCTTGAGCAACCTTGTGGGTTTCCACTCTAGCCACAGCATCTGCGGCGCACTGACCGTTGTGACTGCGGGGGTATGTCAGCTCGTCGACTTCTCTCAGTCTCACCGTCTGCGACGCTCCCGCTGTGACTGCGGGGGGATGTTAGAGTATATTAGGGATATCTCTATATTAAGTAGATTAGAATTGTATCCGTATCCTACCATATCTAGAAGGAGAGGCTCCTTGCCCTCCAAGTCATGTACCCCTATATATTCAGCCCTAAGGCTCAAGCTAATACAATCATCCATTACACCAATTCTATTCCTCCTACAAGAGGGCACAGAAAGAAAACTTCAAACATAATGTTGTTTAGTTGACTATGGTGATTTGTTGTTCATGCAAATAACTTGAAATTAAAATGCACGCCGTGAATAGTTTATAAAATTATCACAGCGCCTTTGCATAACCTGAGAACAGCTTCATTCCCTCTGCGAACAACTTCCTCTTTAATGGCACCATTGGCAACCTAAAAGAAAAGTGAGTTAAACTAAGGGGCAAATGCATTACTTAATTATCAAGTATAAGACAGGCAAAGATCCTCTCACAGTGATAAAATATGGTAGCAGATTGCCTGTGGACTTGGAAGTTACAGCGAAATACTTCTGGTGTTTCTGCATAACCTGCACTTGCAAAAATGTAGCACATTACAAATATTACCAAACAAGGTTACATGTTAGCAGGCTTACCATTTTGGTCAGCAAATCGTCAGAATAAAAAAACTGTACAGCTAATAGGCATCAACAATCAAAAGCTGAACATACCGTAATCAGTACATCTTTCGGAAGTTCTAAGAAGGAATCATCATATTGACCAAGGATGGGCACAGGCGCTTCCACAAGATTGACAACCTGCATCATGTGGTTTGAAATATTTGGGATAGGTCACACTTTCTGACAGTAGGAATTATGATAAGAAGTGAAACATTGAAGAAAGGAATATCTACCTCCTGCAGCAAGCTATCAGGCGCAAGGAAATCTCCACCGACATCTTTAGCCAATATACTAGAGTCACGTAAGACTTTTTCCTTGCGCTCCTGCAGTGGAGTGTTTTGTGAAACTTAATTACAGTAAGACCAACGAAGGCCTCCTGAGATGGTTTGGACATGTCCAACGAAGGCTTCCTGAGGCGCCGGTGCGTAATGGGGTTCTTGAGCGGGTCGATAATGTAAAGAGGGGTAGAGGTAGACCTAAACTGACGTGGGATGAGTCGGTTAAGAGAGACCTTAAGGATTGGAATATCTCTAAAGAGATAGCTTTGGATAGGAGCACTTGGAGACTAGCTATCAATGTGTCTGAACCTTGAACTTATTTCTTTCGGGTTTCATCTCTAGCCTACTCCAACTTGCTTGGGAAAAAAGGCTATGTTGTTATTGTTGTAATTACAGTAAAACCAAGAATGCTGCAATTGAAAATTATTAATGAGTCCATTTAACCTTTTCCCTGCTTCATGCAGGCTACAAAAGTTAACCAACACTAAATGTTCAAATCAAAATTCTAATGACAAATATTACATGAAATTGCAAGTTTCTGCAAGGAACCCCCAAAATAAACATGATTTATTAACTAACAAGAATAAAATGAGTTTGTGGGTCATATATGTGTGTATGAAGAACCTATATGTGCTCATCTCACCTGCATATCAATCAAGAGCCCAGCTTTCCCCACAGCAGATAAATATGATTCTGCAGTTTCCACCTGAAAATTGGAGAAAGTTTTAGATTACTTGATAGACATGATTAGCTGGATGTCAACAGAACAGTAACAAATGCTTCCGAGCTGTAGCATCACCATACTGGATGCAGAAAATTCAAAAAGGGAGGTACTACGCCACAAGCTTCACAATCTTCTACTAGATAATAATTAGTTCTATTATGATGGGTCGCAACCTTCCCAGAATTAGTGCAAGCACTAAAAGTCAAACCTAAATTACTAACTGGATGTATCCATCATATCTTTGTATCATGCAGCAACTAGGCAACTTACATTAGATGGTACCAGGTAATGTGCATTAATTAATGCTTTTAAAATGTAAGATTGAGTATAATGCGTGGGATATATTGCATTGAGCCTCTAGGGCAATATATAGGAGTACATGGCTTGAAGGGCAAGTAGCATCTCCTAGAGATAAGGAAGGTTATCCCGGGATTACAATCAATCCTAAACTAACCATATCCCGAGTTGCCTAATATACTCTAACATAAAATAAAGAGGGGTCAATTTTAGCATGGACAGAAAAATTGGCAACTATTCTCCAGGCAAAGGCTCAAGAGCGTGTAGCTCAATGGTAGAGCGCCCAGTGAGGTGTCACCAGCCCAGGCGGTCTCAAACCCTGGGTACTGCCACATTTGTGCCCACCTCGCTGCACAACGGATGCAGATGGGCCCCAGGGTGCCAAAGCAGCAACACAGGCGAGGTTCCTATTGGGGCCAGTGTAGGAGAGAATAATGGATTGTATATTCCTCCAAACCCGAAAAGGGTGGGATATATAGATCCTATACATGGGCCTCTATACATAGGCTCACATATACACCAATACCCCCGCAGTCTGAACTACCGGGCAGCGGTGTTCAAGACTGGACAATAAGAAAGCCAACACCCCCCCGCAGTCTGAACTACCGGCGCAGCGGTGTTCAAGACTGGACAAAAAGAGAGTACAAAGGGCAAATACCCCCCCCCCCCCCCCCGCGCAGCCACAACTAGCCACCGGCTACGTTGAGGCTGGAGCGAAACACCGAGAAGGTCGAGGAGGGTAGTCCCTTTGTGAATATGTCAGCAAACTGGGAGGTAGTCGGGACATGAAGTACCCGAACATCGCCAATGGCGACTCTGTCGCGCACGAAGTGTAGGTCGATCTCCACATGCTTCGTCCACTAATGCTGGACGGGGTTGGTGGAGAGATACACGGCGCTGCCGTTGTCGCAGTAGACGAGCGTGCTCTTGGCGAGCGAGCTGTGGAGCTCCGCCAAGAGCTGTCGTAGCCAGGACGCCTCCGCCACGCCGTTAGTGACAGCCCGGTACTCCGCCTCAACACTGGAGCGGGAGACAACCGGCTGCCGCTTGGACGACCAGGAGACCAGGTTGCCGCCCAAGAAGACGGCGTAGCCGGAAGTGGTGCGACGAGTGTCCGGGCAGCCAGCCCAGTCAGCGTCGGTGTAGATCACCAGCTCAGCAGAGGACGAGCGGTGAAGCACCAGGCCGAGGTCCACAGTGCCACGGACGTAGCGGAGGAGACGCTTTAGTGCAGCAAGGTGTGACTCCCGGGGATCATGCATATGGAGACAGACCTGCCGAACAGCGTAGGTGAGGTCCGGCCTGGTGAAGGTGAGGTACTGCAAAGCGCCAGCCAGACTCCGGTAGGCACCACCGGATCACCCAGATTAGCAGACAGCTTCGCCTGAGTGTCGACAGGAGTGGAGCAGGGCTTGCAATCAGTCATCCCAGCCCGCTCTAGAATATCGAGTGCGTACTGCCGCTGGTGAAGGAGAAGACCAGACGGGCGAGGCTCAATAGTGACGCCCAAGAAGTGGTGGAGCTGACCCAGATCCTTCATAGCAAACTCCTGCTGTAGAGAGGAGATGACACTCTGAAGCAACTGCTGACTGGAGACTGTGAGCACAATGTCATCGACATAGAGCAGCAGATATGCAGTCTCATCCCCACGGCGGTAGATGAAGAGAGACGTGTCAGACTTGGCCTCGGGGAACCCCAATGTCAGCAAGAACGTGGCGAACCGAGAGTACCAAGCCCGAAGAGCCTGCTTCAGACCATAGAGAGACTTGTTGAGTCGGCAGACCATATCCGGACTACTCGAGTCCACAAATCCCGCTGGCTAAGAGCAGTAGATAGTCTCTGATAGAGTGCCATGAAGAAACGCATTCTTCACGTCCAGCTGGTGCACAGGCCAGGAGCGCGAGAGGACCGTGCGCACAGTAGCAGGCTTCACCACTGGGCTGAAGGTCTCATCATAGTCCACACCAGATCGCTGAGTGAACCCCCAGAGAATCCAGCGGGCCTTGTAGCGCTCCAGTGTGCCGTCAGTCCGACGCTTTTGCGTCCAGATCCACTTGCCAGTCACCACATTGCAACCAGACGGGCGCGGCACGAGGTCCTACGTCTGGTTGGCAAGAAGAGCCGCGTACTCCTCTTCCATCGCGCGACGCCAGTGAGGATCCGCCAAGGCGTCGCGGACAGAGGAGGCTACCGGAGAGACCCGCGGCTCTCCCTCGGTGGCGGAGAGAGTCGCGGCCTGAGACGCCATCCGCCGAGTCACCATGGGATGGATATGCCGAGGATCCCGATGGATGACTGGCGGATGGTACACTGCCGGCTCGACTCGAGAGCGAGTCGGCGGAGGCGGCGGCTCCGGTGTAGGAGGCGGCGGCTCCGGTGTAGGAGGCGGCAGCGACGGCTCCGGTGTAGGCGCCGCAGGAGCCTCCGGAGCCGGAGGCGGCGCCGAACGATGCTGGTACACCTGCACCGGCTGAGCGTACCGCGCAGGTGCATGGGAAGGCATCGGGGCCGCGCGTGGCGCAGCAGGAGACACCGGGGCCGCTTGTGGCGCGACCGCGGGCACCGGGGCCGCGCGTAGCGCAGCAGGGATCACCGGAAGCGGCGCCGGTGTGCCGGGAAAACCTGCAGGGAAAGGACAGACAGGAAAAGGTGGCTGAACCACCGGGTCAGTCGGAAACAGAGACTCCAGCTCGGGGTCAGGAGGTGTGGAGGAGGCGGAGTAGGGGAAATCCGACTCGGCAAACACAACGTGTCGGGAGATCAGGACGCGGCGAGAGGTGAGGTCAAAGCATCAGTACCCCTTGTGGTTAGGGGAGTAACCAAGGAACATACAACGAGTCGAGCGGGGCGCCAGCTTGTGAGGAGTAGTGGCGTAGGTGTTAGGATAACACGCACACCCGAAGACCCGAAGGTGGTCGTAGCGAGGAGGGGTACCGAAAAGAGCGTGATGTAGAGTGGGAGCAGGAGAAGCAGTGGACGGAAGGCGGTTAAGCAAGTAGGTGGCGATGTGGATGCTCTCAGCCCAGAAGCGCGGGGGCAGAGAGGCCTGGATCAGAAGGGTGCGCACGACGTCGTTCGTCGTGCGAATCATCAGCTCAGCCTTGCCGTTCTGGAGAGAGGTATACGGACAAGACATACGCAGCTGAATACCCCGAGAGAGGAAGAAAGAACGGGAGGTGGAGTTGTCGAACTCACGCCCGTTGTCACACTGGACAGCCTTAATGGTGAGGCCGAACTGAGTGGACACCCAGGCGACAAAGTGGAGGAGGGTGGGAAAGGTCTCAGAATTGGCGCGCAAAGGAAAAGTCCAAGAGTAGTGCGAGAAATTATCGACCACCACCAGATAGTACTTATAGCCAGAAAGGCTGAGAATATGAGAGGTCCACAGGTCACAATGAACAAGATCAAAGGCATGCGTCCCATGCGAAGAAGAAGAAAAAGAGAGCCGAACATGACGACCGAGCTGACACGCATGGCAGAGGGGCTCAGCAGGAGCCCTAGTACCAGGAACATCGGTACTACGACTGAGCTGAGCCAGAATGTCGCGGCCAGGGTGACCAAGACGGCGGTGCCAGGTGGTGGAAGACGGCGTCGCGGCAGACCAAGACGGCCAGGGTGAAGAAGGCGAGAGTGGTGCAGCGGAAGAAGGAAGGCGAAGGGTGTAAAGGGACCCCGTGCTGTCACACCGGAGTAGCGGACGCCGGGAGGCCGAATCCTTTACAGTGAGGCAAGAAGAGTCAAACTCGATGGAACAAGAATTGTCAGCTGTAAACTGACGAATGAAAAGAAGGTTATGAACCATCTGAGGAGCAACAAGGACATTTGGAAGAAGAAAAGAACCAGGAGCAGAACCCACGGCGGTGACAGGAAGGCAAGACCTGTCACCAACCATGATAGAAGAAGGACAAGAGGGGTGTGGGGGTCGGACAGAAGAGAGGATACCGGCATCTGGGGTGGTGTGGAAGGAGGCACCCGAGTCGGCGATCCACTCGGTGCTGACCGGCGGCATCCGCCATATGCCGCGCCATGCCATGAGCAGGGGCGGCGACGGCGGCCCAGGGGGTGGCGGCGGCGGCCCAGGGGGCCAGGTGCAGCACCAGCGGCGGTGGCCAGGGGCAGCCCTGGGTGGGCGCGCTCCAGCTTGGGCCTGTACTGGGCTGTTGGCCCGCGTAGCAGCGCTGGCCACCAACCCCGCGCGCGAGCGGTCGCGCGCCCCCCGCCCAGGGGCCGGATCGGGCGGTGGCCAGGTCCCACGTGGCCGCGGCGGCGGCCGTGCTCGCGCCCCCGGCGCCTGCGCCGATGGCGTCCAGCGCGGATCCAGCGGCAGGGGCGCCAGGGACGGCGGCCAGCGCGGCGGATCCAGGGGCAAGGGCGCCAGCCCCGGCGGCGGCAGCACCTCCACCGGCTGGCGCGGCCCCAGCGCCGGCGACCACGGCCCCCGCGCGGCTCCAGGCGGCGGCGGCGGCAGGAGCAGAGGAAGGGGCCCAGGCGGCGCGTGGAGTAGAGGAAGGGGCGGGAGGGAAGGAGGAGAGGGGAAGGAAGGAGGAGGAGGTCGGCGGCGCGGCTGCTGATGGCGGCTGGAGAGAGAGGAGAGAGGTGAGAGAGACCTAAGCTAATGATATCATGTAGGAGAGAATAATAAATTGTATATTCCTCCAAATCCTAGAAGGGTGGGATATATAGATTCTATACATGGCCCTCTAGATGGGCCTCTATACATGGGCTCACATATACACCAACAGCCAGGCTTAGGTGGGGCCTTCTAAAAGCTAAGTCACGTCCTTTCCCCTGATTGAGTTTTTTTAAAAAAATTCTGCAGGCAAAGGGGCATGTATTAAGTGAAATACCTCTAAACTAATACAACCACAGTTTTTTTCTAATTGAGCCAGTATGCAAGTTTGTATAACTATAGTTCATTGAGCTACAGAAATTACATTACATTTTTTTTCTCGAACACGCAGGAGAGCTGCGCATCATTATACTAAGAAGAAAGGGGTACCCCCCCAAGGGTTCAGAAATTACATCAATAGAATTAGTTGGTAATATGCTGCTTTAGTTATTTTAAGTTCTGTATGATACAAGAGCAAGGGCAGATGTCAAAAAGAACTAACTTAAATAGTATAAAATATCATAATTTTTAGTTTATGCAGCAACATTCTTACTCGAGACTAACATCAAACAGAAGTAACGAAAGAAACATACAAGGAAGCCCAATTAGCACCTTAAAATTAGCCACAGAAGAATTACGAAGGCCAAATGATGAATTCCCACTGCCATTGGAAATCATGTTAGTTATAATTCATAGGAATAATAATACTCAGAATTCATAACAAAAAATGGTTCAGAACTAATACAATTATACAAAATGTATTACCTAGAGATGCCAGCAAAAGAAAATGGCACAACAAAATCCCCATGAAGTGCCAAGATCCAGCGTATTGGACGACTAAAAACAATCTGTTAGTGAAATAATCCAGAGTGAGTGGCACGCAAATTTGCATTAAACTTGTAATGAGATATGTAAAGCTAATTGACACGATTGCAGATTATCTTCCAGGTTGGAAAGCCTCACTTATGAACCATGTTGGCAGATTGATTATGGTTTGAATAGTTCTCTCTGCTGCCTCTAAATGGGCTCTTAAGGGGATTGACAAAATTAAGCGGAATTTTCTTTGGAAGCAGCATCAGAAAATTAATGGTGGCATTTGTTTAGTATCCTGGGAAAGAGTGAGTCAAACAAAATCCAATATGAAGGCCTCGGCGTTCATGACCTTCAAACGGCTTGGCTCTGCGGCTACTGCGGCTGTGGTTCCAGAAAACCAATCAATCGCGTCCTTGGCGCAGCCTAAATACACAGGTGCACCTAATCTTGGCTACAGCAGGGCAATGTTCTATGTAGCAGTAGAAACAATAGTGGGTGATGAAATGACAACCAAGTTTTGGACAGATCGCTGGTTACATGGTCAAACAGACGAAGACCTTGCCCCTAATCTTGTCGCACTGGTGCACACCAAGGACATCATGCAAAAAGCATTTACTGATCGCAAGTGCGTTATGATATCTGAGGAGCACTGTCGGTCTAGGTCACCCAGGTGTGTCACCAGGCCCAGATAAAGGGTTGCAAGCTGTGCACAACAAAGGATCACTGTGGTGCACAGAAGGGGCGATGGACCTCCAATCAGCGGTTTTAGGTTGTTGGATTGTCTCTCGATTGGTTAGTGGCATGTGTGTGGTTATCATAATGCAGTAAGGGCCTGAATCATAACAACTTTCTTCTTTTAATGAAATGATACGCATATCTCCTGCGTGTTAGAGAAATAGTAACATTGTAGCATCAATGCCTTTTGGGTACACGTACATTGGAGTTCCAGCGCATCAACTTGGGAAACGAAATACCAGAAACAATAGTAGGAATATCTTCAGTTAGGACCTGCAATTCACATGCTACAGTTAATTAACAGAGACAGAATATGCCCAATCACGCATGTTGAGCTAGGCACCAGAAGAGACATGATCCCGAACACAGAACCTACTAAATTATCAATGGCCCATTAAAGGTTCTTATCTTATTAACTCTTAGTACAAAGAAATATAGCACCTAGTCTATTACAAATTGTGGAGGTTGACTAATGGTAAATAGGACGGAGCATCCAATCTGCTTAAACGTGAAAAATTGCCATCTGGAACCAATAATTCCAAAATTTGAATTCATTATACTAATTTGTTGATTAGGATACAAGTAAGGTGCCACAAGAAAGCCTAGCCAATGCGCAAATGTTTATCATTCCCATTCCAGTGCCAAAAAGTCCACTCTATAAACATTATAAATATACAAGGAACCAAACTTCCTACACCAGTTACCCCAATACAATCATCTGTCAAGTAAATATAAAGGATAAAAAAGAACCTCATCAGCAAAACGAGCAGACTCTCTGACTCGAGCATAGATATATTCTGTTTTGCCTGTAAAATATAAACTTTTCATGAAACTTAGGCCTCTTTGGACAACAAGGAGGGATATTCAAGCTTAAAAAGGGAAAGTAGGATCAAATAATTAAATAATTTACATATGTTCCTTGTATGAACCATTATCCGTTAATTTGAGTATAAGGTCTCAACACGGCCGTCGAGTAATCAGATATAGGAGGCAGATTTTAATATGATTCTGTGACCTATATTGAGCTGCACAGATAATCAGTTCTACTATAAATTCCATGCAATCAATTCCATATGGTGATTCAGATAGAGATAGTAAGCAGGAAGAGGAAGTGGGGATAAAAGTAGGTAACCAATCATAATAAGCAATATAAATGGTGCAGTTATGAAGATAAACACAAACATTAGAAACATATATTGGCAACTCTAAAAGGAAGTGGCATTTCAATATTAAGAATGGAAGAGCTTGTTTTGCATACCATCTGTTCTTCTATACAAACAATCTACAGAGACATTATTCTTTCGACAAAATCCCTCAGCAGCCTGGATAAGAATAAAGAAAATTATTCTGTAAGAATCCCTATACAAGCTAAATAAAATATGAAATTATTCTAGAGAAAACGCCCCTTAGTAGAAATGGTAGAAAACACAGCTTTTGCAAACAATTTCACTTCTAATTAAGAACCAAAATAAATTTTCCTCATGCAAATACTCATGCACCATGCTACAGAAGAGACCCAAGAACAGTAACAAGAGTATAGCCAATTGGATAGCCAACCTTTGTGGGGTTTCCTTCTTGGTCAAATGCCTTCGCAACTGGTGGACCACGTACTTCAACCTCTACCTCTGTTTGCTTCATACTAAGATTTTCAACAACAATCTGTAAAGCAAAGCTGGACTTCTTATAGCTACAGATTTGACAAGTACTGATGTGAAAAGAAAAACAGTGGTCCAATATATCAAGGACTTCTCATAAAACAAACATAACTAAAAGATGCTACCATGAAATAACTTCTTTCAAAAAATGCTCACTTGTTCATGCGCACCATTTTTTGTTGTTTCCATGTGATTAAAAGCACAAAACATCCCTAACATGCTAAGCAAATGCAGAGAAGCCTAATGAGTAGGGGGGAAAAAATTCTCCACCATGAAATCGGCCAAGTCATCAGGTTATCACATTCATTTCAACCTGAAATCACACCAAATTGACTGACTACTCACAGAAAGAACACTTTGTCTAAATATTTTAGATACTCAAGTGTCTACAATTTCTGACAAAGCTTGAAAATGTGATGGTGTATAAAAATACATCAAGAGGGCTTGTCGGAAACTAAATGTAAGATAAGAATGATCAACATGATACCACTAATCTCCTTGGTGTCCCATAAGAGTGCACTTTTCCATGGCTCAACCTACGTTTCTCCAATGTGTTAACTAGAGATTTCTCAAGCTGGAGAAGATCAACAGACAATAAACTGCAGGTCATTTCACTATGAAATGAAGTCAGAAAATTCTATCCAGAAAAGAAAAATTTGTGTAGCAAGGATCATCATGGGATTGAAATCTGTCTTGTAAGGTGCAGGAAGAACTTTGATTTTACCTGTTCGGTTGCTTCTACAACATCACGGGGTGGCAACTCTTCCGTTCCTATTTCAAGAACAAACGCCCGTGGCTGCCCTTGCACTTCCTAAAGGACGGAAAAAAGGGCCTAAGTTAGACAATGTTGTTTTGTTTTGTATAGTCTGCAACATCATACATGCGCAATCTTGTCTATTTTTTTCCTTAAAAACACTCAATGGTACGAACTCATGTAAATGGAATACCTCTCTACTAGGCTTTTCAGAGACATGAGGATAGATAAGGTTAGCATCTTCATAAGTACCCAATGGATGCCCAAGTTTTTCTCGAGTTTCCACCCAAAGCTGAGCACACTGACGAGCAAGGCTACACAAAACATTCAGCAAGATCATAATTTTATTTTGAATTCAATGCAGAAGCTGGAAGAAAGAAGAGTACTGAACCAATATCAAACAATGTAGCAAACTAATGGATGGTTAAACACCAAATCAGTTCAGTGAAATAATATAGTGTAACATGAGGCAGTCTATTAGAAGATATGTATAGCTATAGGTGAATAAGTGCCGCACGGCTTGGTGGGGTTGCTGCGCTGTGCAGGAGCACACGGTGCAGATCAGAAAGGAGAGGTTGAAGGCAGCAGAAAAGGAAGGTGATTATGAATTTTGAACTGGTCTCTTGATACCATGTAGAGAGGCAAAGACTGGGGAGCACCACATATATAGCCAATGGGCAGTGGCGGAGCCACATTGATGCCTAGGTATTCCTAGGAATACCCAACTTTTGTACACCAAACCAAGTATACATCAAACATATACACATGCTTCTTATGTATTAGCTGTCGAAGTATTCTAATACAATTAATTGATCACATTTTGACCATTTATATGTACATGACAGGCTTGTGATAGCCTTTTTTGTATAGCTTTTACCTGTAAACTATTTTATACAGCTTTGGACTAGTCTTTTTTGTTTGAGATGGGAATACCCAACTCTGAAATGCTAGCTCCGCCACTGCCAATGGGCTCAAGTATACATGGAAAGGAATCAAGTATACATGGCAGGTGAATAAACACCTACAGCTATACATATCTTCTAATACAGTCAACTAAGAATTCTATGCCCATAGAATGAGGTAGGTAAAACAATAAAATTTAAGTAGTGAGAAATATTAAAACTAAAAATAAAATGCAGGATGCTACACCTCTGCAAAGACATTTGTAAAATGGAAATAACTGAATCAGTTCAATACAGCTATATGGGTATCCCCTAATTACTGGAAATGATAAGCACAGAAGTGCTCTTTCTCAACTAGGAACAAAGAGGCAACTGATAGTTTCCAGCATAACAAGTGAGGAAAAACACAGAGAAAACAAGGATAAGAGTTCCACACCTTCGCATGCGACCAAAATATCTTGCACGCTCAGTTACACCAACAAAACCTCTAGAGTCTAAAATATTGAAAGCGTGAGAGGCCTTCAGAACCTGATCGTACCTAGCTCATTACAAATCAAGGTCCAACTTATCAATTTACCACTTAATTGCTTTCAGTCCAAAAGAATTTGGTATATAAATCATTCAAACATACGCCGGAATTGGCAGACCCAATGATAATAAAGAGCGAGCCTCTTCTTCGAAATCATCGAAGTTCTTTTGAATGTGATTGACATCCGCATGCTCTAAATAATATGCACTCATCTCCTTCCTGAAGTCAAGAAACCAGAAACGAGGTCCTAAGCTTAAGCACAATTAAAATTGCTATGCATGATATATAGGAGGAGGAGGAGGAAATGCAGGGATAGTGCTAAAGAAAAAGAAAATATAAGCATAGCATCCAAAACAGTCGAGAAGAAACATACTCATTTTCAAGGAATAGCTCTCCATATGCAATTCCTTCAGTGTATTGTATATTCTTGAAATGATCAACTCCCTGTCACAACATCTAAACTAAAGTAAGGTCAGCTCTTTCAAAGGTCATACTACCGAGCAGAGTAAGGTTGAAATAATCTTAGCGGAAAAGTTAGTGTAGGAGAGAATAATGCTTGTATTCCTCCAACCCTAGAAGGGTGGGTATATATAATACCTATACATGGGCCTCTAGATGGGCCTCTATACACATGGGCTCAATATACTCCAACACCCCCCCCCTCCGCAGTCTGAACTACCGGCGCAGCGGTGTTCAAGACTGGACAACAAGAAAGCTAACACCCCCCGCAGTCTGAACTACCGACGCAGCGGTGTTCAAGACTGGACAAGAAGAGAGTACAAATAGAGTACAAAGGGCAAATACCCCCCGCAGCCACAACTAGCCACCGGCTATGTTGAGGCTGGATCGAAACTCCGAGAAGGTCGAGGAGGGCAGCCCCTTGGTGAAGATGTCAGCAAACTGGGAGGTAGTCGGGACATGAAGTACCCGAACATCGCCGATTGCGACTCTGTCGCGCACGAAATGTAGGTCGATCTCCACGTGCTTCGTCCGCTGATGCTGGACGGGGTTGGTGGAGAGATACACGGCACTAACGTTGTCGCAGTAGACGAGCGTGCTCTTGGCGAGCGGGCTGTGGAGCTCCGCCAAGAGCTGTCGTAGCCCGGACGCCTCCGCTACGCCGTTAGCGACAGCCCGGTACTCAGCCTCGGCACTGGAGCGGGAGACAACCGGCTGCCACTTGGACGACCAGGAGACCAGGTTGCCGCCCAGGAAGACGGCGTAGCCGGAAGTGGAGCGACGAGTGTCCGGGCAGCCAGCCCAGTCAGCGTCGGTGTAGACCACCAGATCAGCAGAGGATGAGCGGTGAAGCACCAGGCCGAGATCCACAGTGCCACGGACGTAGCGGAGGAGACGCTTCAGCGCAGCAAGGTGTGACTCCCGGGGATCATGCATATGGAGACAAACCTGCTGGACAGCGTATGTGAGGTCCGGCCTGGTGAAGGTGAGGTACTGCAAAGCACCAGCCAGACTCCGGTAGGCAGTAGGATCAGCCACCGGATCACCCAGATCAGCGGACAGCTTTGCCTGAGTGTCGACAGGAGTGGAGCAGGGCTTGCAATCAGTCATCCCAGCCCGCTCCAGGATATCGAGTGCGTACTGCCGCTGGTGCAGGAGAAGACCAGACGGGCGAGGCTCAACAATGACGCCCAAGAAGTGGTGGAGCCGACCGAGATCCTTCATAGCAAACTCCTGCTGCAGAGAGGAGATGACACTCTGAAGCAACCGCTGACTAGAGGCTGAGCACAATGTCATCAACGTAGAGCAGCAGATAGGAAGTCTCATACCCATGGCGGTAGACGAAGAGAGACATGTCAGACTTGGCCTCGGCGAACCCCAATGTCAGCAAGAACGTGGCGAACCGAGAGTACCAAGCCCGAGGAGCCTGCTTCAGTCCATAGAGAGACTTGTTGAGCCGGCAGACTATATCCGGACGACTCGAATCCACAAATCCCACTGGCTGAGAGCAGTAGACAGTCTCTGACAGAGTGCCGTGAAGAAACGCATTCTTCCCGTCCAGTTGGTGCACAGGCCAAGAGCGCGAGAGCGCAAGCGAGAGGACCGTGCGCACCGTAGCGGGCTTCACGACTAGGCTGAAGGTCTCATCATAGTCCACACCAGGCCGCTGAGTGAACCCCCGGAGAACCCAGCGAGCCTTGTAGCGCTTCAGTGTGTCATCCGCCCGACGCTTATGCGTCCAGATCCACTTGCCAGTCACCACATTGCAACCAGACGGACGCGGCACAAGGTCCCACGTCTGGTTGGCAAGAAGAGCCGCGTACTCATCTTCCATCGCGCGACGCCAGTGAGGATCCGCCAAGGCGTCGCGGACAGAGGAGGGTACCGGAGAGACCCGCGGCTCTCCCTCGGTGGCGGAGAGAGTCGCGGCCTGAGACGCCATCCGCCGAGTCACCATGGGATGGATATGCCGAGGATCCCGATGGATGACTGGCGGGTGGTATACCTCCGGCTCGGCTCGAGAGGGAGCCGGAGGAGGCGGCGGCGGCGACGGCTCCGGCGTCGGCGGGCCCACCCGCGCTCGCGCCCGCGCCAGGGACGGCCTGGGCGGCGGCGGCGGCAGGCCCGATCTGGGTGCCAGCGGGCCCGATCTGGGCGGCGGCGGGCCCACCCGCGCCAGGGACGACCTGGGCGGCGGCGGCGGCTGCAGCCCCGTCCTGGGCCCCGTGCGCACCTGCGCCCGCGCCAGGGCCGGCCTGGGCGGCCAGCGCGGCGGCGGGGCGGCCCCAGGCGGCGGCCGCTCCAGCGGCAGATCCGGTGGCGGCGGCCCCCAGGCCCCTGCCGGCGGCGGCGGCCCTGCCCTGCTCGGGATCGAGCAGGGCCAGGGAGGCGGCGGGCCTGGTAGGCCGAGCGGGCCATGGCGCCGGCGCAGAGAGAGGGGAAGGAAGGGAAGCGAGGGAGGGGAAGGAGGAGAGGGGAGGATGAGGAGGGGCCGGCGGCCGGCCATGGTGGCCGGCGGCAGCGGCGGCGGGCTGGAGGGTGGAGAGAGGAGAGAGAGGAAACCTAGGCTAAAGATCACAGTTGTTATGCTACGAACAAACAGGAGTCAAGGATCAATAATCAACAAAACCAAGAGTAATGTTTATCATTCTATACAGGAAAAAATAGAAATAAAGAACACCATATATGCATGATTCATACAAGGGAAGTATAAGACCATTACTGGACCGACCTGAAGTGACATGAGGATACGCTCAAGTCCATATGTTATTTCAACAGAAACTGGCTGCAATGGAAGGCTTCCTGACTACAAAAAAAATGTACAGAGGTTAGACATGAATAGCAAATGAAAATTCTGAATAAACGAAGAGATGATGCAAAATCACCCAGTTACTACTCCTAGGATAGTAGGATATCTAGTTTTGAATATATAAAGTTTCTACTTTGGGTGCTATTTTATTCTTGATGCAAATAATCTAGTTCCACCTGGATGGTCTAGTTTTTTTTTTAAACGAGTGACTGTATATTGATCTAGTTTGCATTCTTGGCTACATCCAAGATATGCACATCAAATAGCTGTGTGGTCCTAGTGTGATTTGAGCAGAAGTAATAAAGTAATGCATACTCTTTTGTTAGACCTACCTGCTGAAAATATGTGAACTGTGTGATTTCCATGCCATCCATCCAAACCTCCCAGCCCAGTCCCCAAGCACCAAGAACCTGTCATCAGTAAGAAGAAACATCAACATGATAATATACAAGACTAATCTAGTGCAGAAACAGTTAATACTTCAACCAGGACATGGGCCAGCATAAAAGAATAACAGCAAACGGAGGTAGGAATTCACCGGACTCTCCCAATTGTCTTCAACAAAACGGATGTCATGTTCACAAACATTAATACCTGTGAGACAAACAATTAAACCAATCACTGACTTCATCTATGTTCATAAAAATGTGAAAGAGGGAACATAAGAACATTGCCATGCATCCTTTGAGCCTTTCATTTCATTAATAAAAAAAAACTATGACATTAGACATTACTCTTCCTTGTTGTTGCAAAGCTTGTAATAGAACTGAAGCTAGATCATATTTAGTAATACCTATTGCTGAAAGGCTATGCAGAAAGAGATCTTGTGAATTTCCAGGATCAGGCTTCAAAATTACCTATTTGCATGAATGATTAAATACCTGAAATCAGCTAATGGATATGGTTTGGTCAATTAAAAAGAAGATATGAAGGAGCATCTGAAACTTCAGTCTACCTGAAACTGAGTATGGCGTTGAAGCCTATTGGGATTGTCCCCGTAGCGACTATCGTCTGGTCTTATACTTGGCTCCACATACCTTCAAGAAAACATTTGCAGTAGAAATTGGAGCAGAATGTGACCAGACAATAACTGATTTGAAGTGCATCCATATCAGTTTCATTAGGGCCTAGTATTTTAGCCTTATATATAATACTGTCGTAGAGAGAGTATTTTGTCTCAATATTTTGAGAAAGGGAGAATTAGCTATTGGGAAACTATTTTCAGCCAGCCATTACCAAGAAGAGGGAAGGGGCCAACAAAGTTATTATAGGAGGCTCCTAGTCCCTCGTCTCCTCCCCCACCCCCACCCCCCCAAAGGCGACTCAGGCGGAACCGCCGCCGCCGCCCCCGCCCCACAGCCCGCCCTCTCTGCTCACTACCCCGCACCGCCGCCGCCCGCACAGGCTTGAGGAAGGCGTCGGCCGGATGATTTTTCCTCCTTTCCTCCCCTATTCCCCCAGCTACCCCATCTTGTCTTGAGCTATGGTGCTATGGCAGTACATCTGCAGCTCGATCCGTTCCCCTCCCGCCCGGATCCGGTGACCCTTCTCAAGGCAGCCTGGCATGGCCCCCCGTGGCGGGGGCCCGGCGGCCGGCGGCCGGCGGCCTGCTGCGCGGTGCCTCGAGACCGAGGTCCGACGACGGTCGGCGGGGTCCTTTCCCAGCGCGTCGCCGGCGAGTGCTCCTCGGCTTCGCCACCGTGGCTGCGGCGGCTGCGGCCCCTGCATGTGATGGCGGCAGCGGTGGCCCGCGGCCCCAATGGCATGCGGCGGCGACGGCACACGCGAAACCAACCTCTACTAGGCTGAGCTATAGGTAGAGGACGTCTTTCGCCTCCGGTGGCTGCCGCCGTGGGGGGCCTTGTCTCCGATTGCCGCCCTCCCGTCTGGGATCTGCTGGGTGCCCTATGGGAATCCTGGTGGAGCTGCCAGGGGTCGCTGGTCGCCGTGCATTGCTTCTTGGTGTGCATGTTCTCGGGCGAAAGCCTAGCTTGGCCCTCGACTGCCGGTGATGATGGTGCCATGGGCATTGTTTTTCTTCTAGAAGGCGTTACCGTAAGGACCTCAACCTATAGGGACAGATCCAGGTGAAAACCAAAGAACCGACAACATCTTGATGCTGCTCTCCTCTTAAGGCGCCGTCTTGGAGTCCTTGATGGCAACATTTGATCAGTTTGGAGCAACGGTGGTGCCTGATCAGGGTGACCAGACAGTACAGGACCATCGACAATCCTTACATCAACAGTTTTTAAGAAGACAGTTGATGGGAGATTTTTGTTACTGCATGAGGACCAAAGCAAGGTTGAAGGAATGACGTAGAAGAAGTTCGAAGCTTAGTCTTTCATGCTTTTTTTTTCTTAATTCTTCCTTTCTTATCTTTTGTGTTCCTTGGTTGGAGGTGTGGAGTCGTACTTGTGTAAGCTTCTGGCTTTGTGTTCATTTGTAGTCGTAACATTCATGAATGTTCAAGACCAGGTTTCCCTTAATCTAAAAAATACTCATTGATAATTTGTAGAGCGGAATGTGTAGGAATTAAAAAAAAAAGAGCGGGGGGGGGGGGGGGTACACATTTATATGATGAGGGGATGGGAAGGCGAACTTACGCAACGTTCCATGGCTCAGGACCTAAGACCCTAAGAAATGTCAAAGGATTCATTGTGCCTGCTCCAACCTGGAGTTCAGTGGTGGATGAAAGCAATGTAATCCAATCCAATCTGTAGTTAAGGGGGTAACAATGCGGAAGAATAGAACAAGGTACGTTACCTCGGTGTTGCTACACTGCATGACAGCGCATCCTACGGAGGCCCAATACTCCTGGGGGGGCAGAGAAAATGAGTAGGTGTGGATTAATTAGCGGGAAGGGGGAGCATTGATCAAGGACTTGAACTGAACCTGGAGGCGCTGGATGGCCTGCTGGAAGGTGAGAAGGGAGGAAGCGGGAGGTTCCCGTTGGTTGGCGGCGGACACGGCGGAGGAGGAGGCGTCGCCGTCTGCGGCGGCAGGAGCAGAAGAGAGGGGGAGGCGAGGGCGTCGGCGGTGGCGGTGGCGAGGAGAGAAGTGTGCGGGGCTTGGAAGAGGAAAGGCGGCGGAGGGCGTCAGTAGCGCCTGGGGCCGGCAAGCGGCGATGGGGGAAGGCGCCATGGAGATGGAATGAGCATGCAAGGAGGAGGATAAGGGAGGGGGGGGCGGTGGTATATACCAGTAGGTAGGTGATAGATAATGGGTTGAGGGCAGGGAGGGAGGGAGCGAGCAAGCGGGAAGAGGGCGAAGACGATGACGGGCAATCAGTCGGCAGCACTCAGTACGTGTTCCTGCACTGAAGACGTACTTCCACTTGATCTTTCCAAAGTACGCATTTAGCTCGAGGTTACATATTGTAACACCCCTCAATTAGGAGTGCTAAACAAGATTTGAAGATTCAAATTTGGTAAACAAATTATCAAGCCACGTGTTCCCTGCTCTCTCTCTCCCGTGCGTCGTCGCCGTGGTCAAGTTGGCCACGAACGCCACTCGCGCGCGCTCACGACGCGCGTCCCCGCCCATGCCGTCCTTGTCTCGCTCGCAGGCCAGCACGCTCCTCTCCCGAAGCCTCTCCATGCTGCCTGAGCCGTCCACGCCTCTCCCTCTCCCTCTCGCGCGAGCGCCCACTCGCCATGGCCGCCAGTCGCCGCCGCACGCCGCGAGCAGTGCCTGCGCGGCACCGGGCTGCGCCTTCACGCGCGTCGGCACCGCCCGGCCACGCTGGTGCTCACCCCGCGCCACACCGCCGCCGCTTGACCCACTGCCACCGGAACGGCCACGCCGCCACGCCCGCCATGGCCATGGCCACCCCTCCACGCCGAGCCGCCGCTCGAGCCAGCGCCGACCCCCACCAACCCCCAAATCCGTTTGCTCTCGTCCCAACGAAGCTCCCGGGCCCGGCCATCACCTCCACACCACGCCGGAGCGCCGCCGCCGTGGCTCAGTTCGCCGCCGGCCCGCCGCTCGCCGTGGCGCCACCACTACAGACCACCCCGAGTCCCCAAACCACCAGCCATAGGTGCGCACGAGCCCCCTCAACCTTTTCCCCAACTTCCCCCTCGCCACCGGGGCCGAACCTCGCCAGATTCCGGCCACCCGCCCCTCCTCTGTTTCCCAACCCGGCCAGGGACCCACAGTGAGAAGGAAATAGAAGTCCAGGGTCTAGATGCAAGATTTCCTTTCCTTTTTCTTTTGTTTTCCAAAACAGCAAACTTTGAAAATTCCTATAAATTCGTAGAAAAATCATAAAAATGAAAATCCAAATGTTCTGGAATCCTTGCAACAAGATATACAACTTTCATTACATGCACATGTTTATTTTCTGTCTGTATTTTAATCTAGGAAAAAGATTAGATTACATAGGTTATAATTATTCTAGGAGTTCTACTCACTAACTATGGGTTATTTTTGGTGGGTAACTACTTCATGCCATGCTTAGCTTTGTGTAAAAATTTGAGCAAAAGTTAATACTTTTAACTAGATGAAACCCTAGTCTTGGCTAGATATAGTAGAATAATATATTCTTTTATTTCTAGATGTTCTGATTTAGATATATGTATGAAACCTTTTCTGTGTATTTCCAATACTAAATGAACACCACTGTCCAAATTTCGTTAATTATAGATTTGTGTAGATATTTCTTTTATTTAATACTTGTTTAGTAGACTTTAATTATGATAAATAATTTATGTTGTTTTTAAATCATGAAAATATTTCTGTCCTTTAAATCATGAAAATATTTTTGAGTGTTATTTTTGAATAGATTAGCCTTTCCATGAAGTTTGAGCACCAGTTCATGACTAGAACAGAAGTTAAAAATGAATCTTGTTAGATTGATGTTGGTTTTGTTTATTTTCTCAGAATTAATTCTGTGTAGATAAAATCATGAAAAATTCACAGTAGCTAAGTCATCCCTGTGTCGACCTCCTGTTAAATTTTCAACTTCTTTATTGTTCTGGTTTGACCTGTATAATTCAATCTTGTTTTAAGAGTTGTCTGAATGAATGAATTGTTCGGATTAAATGGATGCATGAAAAGAAATGATTTTTACAGATTAGATTGCTCTCTGTACCTTCTGTTTAGAATAATTTTTGCTGAAATTGTTGTTGTTTATGTACTGAGTTATTTAATTATTAGCAAGCCATGACCTGCATGTTATAGGAATCAACTACTGCTTGTTTGTGCAGTTAGTGAATCTTCTTTTGTGCCGTTGATCATGATGCCCTGGGTAGTTAGAAATGTAGTTAACTACTCTATAAACGATTGCCCATGTGATATGATTGTTTGCTACTTGTTAGACTACAACTTTATCGTGAAGGAAAAATAATAGCATTTATATTGTTGAGCAACTCAGAACTGTGCATTCATACATATGCATTGCTGCATTTCATTTAGGTACGATAGATGAACCACGTGAGGGATGTGACATTGAAGCCGAGCCAGAAGACGGTGAATGGTGGACACATCTAGAAGATGGATGGATGGATCCCGATGTGCATGACCGAAGGCAGATGCTCGCCAAGCGAGTATCATCTAACTAACACTGACTTAGTGTTAATCCCAGGCAAGCCCCGGTGCACATCCTATATTTCAAATTTATGACACCTATATATGTTTCTATTACTTGTGCATTAGGTTTAGGAATTGTTTGGAACTCTAGTTGCATGATCCCTAGGTTCCCTGGAGTTATACTAGTATGTATAGGACGATAGAAATGCTATGCGTAATAAGATCTCGGTAGAAGTCGAGTGATTCCTGGTCACTCGCGAGATATAGGATATCTCGTTATTTTGAGTATATGGAATATTGGAATAGGTTGGATAAGGAAAAGAAAATGGAGACCGGGCGGGGAAAGGCTAGCCCCATCTGTGTCGGTTAAGGACCGTTCGTTGTCTGGCCCTGTGATTGAGTTTGAATTGTACTAACCGCATGCCGGGAGTAGGAGGTAGTCGAAACCGGTAAGCCGAGTACTGCCTTGTTTCGAAAGTACATAACTTCATCACCACCCCTTAGGGCGAGTCGGGTAGTCGCGGAGAATTGGGATGCATATGTTTACTTTTGGTGGTCTCTCGTTGAGCCCGGCTGACTATATGTAGGTGGGGCGGTTCTGTAGTTCGAGGCGGGGAAGGGAATGGTTGGTTTGTATTGTCCGACGGGGCAAATACGTGCCGTGTTGGTTAGGTCCACCTTGCAAGGTTAAATCGGATCGATCCGCCGTACGTCGCATCTCGGATATGAGCACCTTGATCACAGCACCACATCGTAGTGATGCTATATGGAATTTAAATGGTGGTTAAAAATTAATTATCTTGATTTAATATTTCAATGGTTGCTTAGAAGGTGCAAATACTAGTTGATGGTTTAAGCATATGGAAATTTGGAGCTAAAATATTGAATTTAAGGATCTACTCTTAGATGCTTTTCTGCAAATAAATCCACCAGCCAGAAGGCTTTGCATGTCTAGATATGTGGGCTAAGTTATACCCACTAGTCGGGTAAGTCTTGCTGAGTATTAGTATACTCAGGGTTTGTTGTTTACCCTGTTTCAGGTATAGAAGCTAACCAGGATTCGCATCAGTGGGCTCGATGTGACGTCCTCACGTCATCGTAGTTATCGTTTTACTTCATTTTATTTCAGTTGATTTCTTGTGGCTTTGGTTGAGGTTCTTGTTGCTTCACCAATTGCTTGATTGGGCACATTGAGGTGAGGTGACCCCAAGTGCGGCACTTGAAGTATTTGATATGTTTAAGCTTCTCTTCTTCCTTCTTCAACTTTAGCTTTTCTTTGTTGGGGCAATCATTTGCAAGATGTCCCATCTCATGGCATTGAAAGCACATGAAATGAGATAGCTTCATTTCTTCTTACTTCTTCATCTTTCTATTATATTTATTTTTGCCTCATTTCTTGCCTTTGGCTTTGCTCTCGATGGAACCAATGCCGCTCATGTCACCGAAGCTTCTTTGATTTTTTATTATGCTTTCAAGGGTGACTTTTGATTTTGTCCATCTCTCTATCTTGTTGCTCAAATACTTCACTTGACTTTGGAGCTCTTTGTTTTCTTCTACCAGGTTAGTCTCATATTGCATAGTAGAAGAAGAACAAGCATCTATATGTGAAGTACATGGCATAGACAATAAATCATCACATGAGGTGGATACATGTTTCTTGCCTACATCACAAGGGTTAGCAATATTTTGCAATTGATCCTTTGACCCATGTGATGAGCTCTCACTAGTTTTAATTACTTTACTGGAAAGCTTGTTAGTGAGTAAAGCATGGTCTAGTACCAAATTCTCATGAGCAACACTAAGCTCCTCATGAGTCAATTTTAACTCCTCATGTGAACAACTCATGACATAAAGTAGATGCTTTTGTTGTTCACATGTGTCTTTGAGAAAAGAGTTTTCTTTTTCAAATTTGATTGTTTTGGCTAACACTTCCTCAAATAATTTGGTCATGCTAGCATATCTATTCAAGAGCTCATCATATGAATTAGGATCAATCACATTGCAATTTGATACCTTTGTGTCACCTTGTGACATGAAGCAATGTGATGATGGAGATGAGCTTGAAGTATAAATATCATCCATGCATGAACCAACTTTATTAATAAGTGTG
The DNA here is from genome assembly GCF_016808335.1 of Panicum virgatum. Lineage (NCBI taxonomy): Eukaryota > Viridiplantae > Streptophyta > Magnoliopsida > Poales > Poaceae > Panicum > Panicum virgatum. The sequence goes on along the minus strand of NC_053139.1, from coordinate 241,534 downwards.
CTTGGAGTAGGATTATCATTTGCAACACTTGAATCATCACCATCAATTATGTCAAGTGAGCTTGTTGTAGATTGATCATCATCATCACTTGACCATGAGGTGGAGCAATCTTCCACAACTACCATGTCGTGGATATGCTCACCATCCTCATATATTTCCTCTAGGGCCTTAAAATCATCATGATCATCGGAGGCCGCCCCATATTTCTCATTTAGATAACTCCAAATCTCATGGGCGGTTTCCTGGTCCATGACCTCACAAAGAATGCAATCATGCAAAGATCTAAATAATATGTTAGTAGCTTGGATGTCTAGATCTAGGCATTTCTCTTGTGTTGGAGTTAGATTTCCTTCATCTAACACATGAGAAAAACCTACATCCACCATCCACCACATTTGAGGGCAAATAAATTTAAAATTGCATATCATCCAATTTTTCCACAGTGCAAAGTGTGTGCCATCAAAAATGTGTGGACACTCAACATCTAGCCCATAAGTCGCCATCCTCTCGGGTCGGTAAGGACCACAAATGAGAGACCTCGGCTCTGATACCACTTGTAGGGTCGAGATGGCGGACTAGAGGGGGGGTGAATAGTCCTTTCTAATACTAATTACGCCGGCTAACCGAAACTTATGCGGAATTGAAACTATTCGCTTAGCCAAGACTTCACCCCTCTAACTATGACTCTAAAGCACCTCCAAAAAGGATCCTACACAAAGCAAATGGAGTGCCAAGCTAGTAAGAGCTCTCCTAACAATTCTAATGTCAAGTCACACAAGCCTAAGCACTAGTACTTCACAAACCGGGGGAGCTCCTAAACAATTCTAATGAGCAAAAGCACAAAGCCAAACCTAAGCTCACTAGATGCTCAAGGACAAGGATACACAATCCAAATCCAAGTGCTCAACTTGCTTAGCTACACAATCTAAGCAAGAGCAACTAATTAAGCTACACAAGCTAACTAGTTACACTAGGATCTCTACTTCTAGCTACACAAGCAAGAAGTTGATTAGCAAGCTACACAAGCTAACTAATCACTTGAGAGCAACTACACAAGCACAAGATATAGAAGAATGTAAATACAATGCTTGTGATTTGGAGAATGCAAACCACCGAGAAGAGTAGACAAAGTTGACACGGTGATTTTTATCCCGAGGTTCACTTGGTTGCCACCAAGCTAATCCCCGTTGAGACAAGCTCCAAGGTTGCCGCCGATCCTCTTGCTAGTGGTGACTCTCAAGTCACACTCTCCCACATGGAGTGCTCACACCGAGCTCTAGCACATGATCTGGCCGGACCACTTGTTGCTCTTCAAGTCTCGCTCAACTAGAGTTGCTCTTCACGGCTCCCGCGGGGTGAGCACAATACCCCTCACAAACTCTTCTCCGGAGCACCGCACAAACTTCTTGCGGGCTTCAACGGAGTCTCTTGCCACCAAGCCGTCTAGGAGGTGGCAACCTCCAAGAGTAACAAGCACACCGGCTTGCAACACGATCACCTAGTGCCACTCGATGCAATCTCTCAAAGCAATCGCACTAGAATCGCTCTCTCACTCGATCGGATGATTACTATCAAATTAGAGTGAGTAGAGGGCTCTCAAGCACTCTCACACATGGACACCAAGTCCCCAAGGTGCTCAGCCCTCTCAAATGGCCGGCCACACCCTCTATTTATAGAGGGAGGCCCCAAACTAGCCGTTACACTCAAATCCCGTGAAAACTGAGTTTTCGCGGACTGTCCGCCTCACAAAAACCGGACCGTCCGCCATTTAAAACCAACGGCTAGAACTGCAATGATTATGTGTCAGAGTCGACCGTTAGAGCCCCGGGCGGACTGTCCGCGCCCCTGGGGCAGGACTGTCCGCGGTTCAAAACTTCGAACCAACCGATTTGCAAACGTCTCTGACTAAATCTGGAAGTGACCGGCGGACTGTCCGCACCCCTGGAGCGGACTGTCCGCAGTTCAAAACGTGAGCACACACAGAAACCGCAGTGTTTCTGTCCCAGAATTTTCAGTAGGAGGCGGACTGTACGCCCCCAAGGACCGGACGGTCCGCAGTTCATTTTGGACACCCAAGACAGAACAACCAAGTTTCTGCGCCCGTTTCAGCTTTTAAAGGCAGACCGTCCGCCCCCATGGACCAGACGGTCCGCAGGTCATTTTAGATCACCCACAGAGCCAAAAACGGTTCTGTTCGAGCTTATCCGAGATAACGGCGGACCGTCCGCCCCCCAAGGGCGGACCGTCCGCAGGTCTATTTCCAGCAGAAATGTACCTCGGTAAAACGGTCATAACTCCTAGCTCCGATGTCCAAATTAGGTGATTTTGGACTCTATGGAAAGCTAATTCAGAGGGCTACACAACCCAACTAAATACTTGATCCAAAACACAATGGATCAAAGCAGTATTCCACTCCAAGAGACCACCTAATTTCCGGAGAAAACCGAAAAACCTTTCTTGCTTCCCAAAGTTGATCAACATCAACTCCAACTCTTTTTCCTTTGCAAATGTTCCAACACAACCACGTGAACAACACTATGTGCATGTGTGTTAGCATTTCACAATCATTTTCAAAGGACTTTCACTTGATCTCACCACGCCACTCGATCCTAGCAACATCGTAATGTTAGATCGCTCAAGTGGCACTAGATGACCGATATGCAAACAAGTTTGCCCCTCTTGATAGTACGGCCATCTATCCTAAATCCGGTCATGCACTTCTCTACACAACCTTTGACCGGTGAAATGAAATGCCCTACAAGTCATACCTTTGCCTTGCGCATTCCATTTCATCTTCCCAAATGTTGATGCCACACAAGCACCAAACTCCATCAAGCCTTTTGATCATCATCATGAGTCAACACTTGGCTTGATCTTTCTTAAATGATATGATCCACTCCATATCATCACATGACCTCTTTGGTCCATCGATCTTGACCTTGCTCGCTCTTCACCGTTGCCTTGGTCCATCGGCGCCAAATCTTGCCCAAGCTTCACCGCCTCGCGGTCCCTCGCTTCAAAGCCTTGACTTGCCCTTCTCCATTGCAACCGGTCCATCAAGCCAAGCCTTGTCTTGATCTTCTCCACTTTAGTCACATAACTCCATGTCATGTCTCATATGCAATGAGCTCCTCGATCACAATATATGAGCATAGCATCAACCTTTAGCCATTTCTCCTCCATGGCACACGTTGCTCATACTAGTGTCTTTGTGTGGACTAATCTCCTGTGTATCTCAACATAAATACTTATTAGTCCACCTAAGTTGTCACTCAATTACCAAAACCAAACAAGGGCCTTTCAATCTCCCCCTTTTTGGTAATTGATGACAACTCTACAAAGATATGGAAATTAAGCATATTCCAAGCTAGCACTTCACACATGTGTAAATAGCTAACTTGGTTTGGATTTTATGTTTCTTATCCACCAATAAGACCACTTGTGAAAGATTGGATAAGCACCATAAAAATCCAACTTGGTAGTGATAACTCCCCCTACATATGTGCTCAAGAGATTTGGTTTTAAACTCACACACATGCATAAATATGAAATTTGTGGGATTGTTATCACTACTAAGTGATGCTAAGGTATATAGGGTAAACCTTTGAAGCGTGATACCAATTTGAATTGCATCCTTGAAGTTCAGTCCTTTAAATCATGAAAATATTTCTGAGTGTTATTTTTTAATAGATTAGCTTTTCCATGAAGTTTGACCACCAGTTCATGACTAGAACAGAAGTTAAAAATGAATCTTGTTAGATTGATGTTGGTTTTGTTTATTTTCTCAGAATTAATTCTGTGTAGATAAAATCATGAAAAATTCATAGTAGCTAAGTCATCCCTGTGTCGACCTCCTGTTAAATTTTCAACTTCTTTATTGCTCTGGTTTGACCTGTATAATTCAATCTTGTTTTAAGAGTTGTCTGAATGAATGAATTGTTCGGATTAAATGGATGCATGAAAAGAAATGATTTTTACAGATTAGATTGCTCTCTGTACCTTCTGTTTAGAATAATTTTTGCTGAAATTGTTGTTGTTTATGTACTGAGTTATTTAATTATTAGCAAGCCATGACCTGCATGTTATAGGAATCAACTACTGCTTGTTTGTGCAGTTAGTGAACTTCTTTTGTGCCGTTGATCATGATGCCCTGGGTAGTTAGAAATGTAGTTAACTACTCTATAAACGATTGCCCATGTGATATGATTGTTTGCTACTTGTTAGACTACAACTTTATCGTGAAGGAAAAATAATAGCATCTATATTGTTGAGCAACTCAGAACTGTGCATTCATACATATGCATTGCTGCATTTCATTTAGGTACGATAGATGAACCACGTGAGGGATGTGACATTGAAGCCGAGCCAGAAGACGGTGAATGGTGGACACATCTAGAAGATGGATGGATGGATCCCGATGTGCATGACCGAAGGCAGATGCTCGCCAAGCGAGTATCATCTAACTAACACTGACTTAGTGTTAATCCCAGGCAAGCCCCGGTGCACATCCTATATTTCAAATTTATGACACCTATATATGTTTCTATTACTTGTGCATTAGGTTTAGGAATTGTTTGGAACTCTAGTTGCATGATCCCTAGGTTCCCTGGAGTTATACTAGTATGTATAGGACGATAGAAATGCTATGCGTAATAAGATCTCGGTAGAAGTCGAGTGATTCCTGGTCACTCGCGAGATATAGGATATCTCGTTATTTTGAGTATATGGAATATTGGAATAGGTTGGATAAGGAAAAGAAAATGGAGACCGGGCGGGGAAAGGCTAGCCCCGTCTGTGTCGGTTAAGGACCGTTCGTTGTCTGGCCCTGTGATCGAGTTTGAATTGTACTAACCGCATGCCGGGAGTAGGAGGTAGTCGAAACCGGTAAGCTGAGTACTGCCTTGTTTCGAAAGTACAGAACTTCATCACCACCCCTTAGGGCGAGTCGGGTAGTCGCGGAGAATTGGGATGCATATGTTTACTTTTGGTGGTCTCTCGTTGAGCCCGGCTGACTATATGTAGGTGGGGCGGTTCTGTAGTTCGAGGCGGGGAGGGGAATGGTTGGTTTGTATTGTCCGACGGGGCAAATACGTGCCGTGTTGGTTAGGTCCACCTTGCAAGGTTAAATCGGATCGATCCGCCGTACGTCGCATCTCGGATATGAGCACCTTGATCACAGCACCACATCGTAGTGATGCTATATGGAATTTAAATGGTGGTTAGAAATTAATTATCTTGATTTAATATTTCAATGTTTGCTATGGTTGCTTAGAAGATGCAAATACTAGTTGATGGTTTAAGCATATGGAAATTTGGAGCTAAAATATTGAATTTAAGGATCTACCCTTAGATGCTTTTCTGCAAATAAATCCACCAGCCAGAAGGCTTTGCATGTCTAGATATGTGGGCTAAGTTATACCCACTGGTCGGGTAAGTCTTGCTGAGTATTAGTATACTCAGGGTTTGTTGTTTACCCTGTTTCAGGTATAGAAGCTAACCAAGATTCGCATCAGTGGGCTCGATGTGACGTCCTCACGTCATCGTAGTTATCGTTTTACTTCATTTTATTTCAGTTGATTTCTAATGAAAATCTTCCTCATGTTAGAATCTCTCTACCGCTGCTGTTATCTATTATATGAACTTTAATTTGTAAAAGTCATTTTGTGAATACCTTAATATTGTTTACTATTTTGTAAAATTGTATCATGCTGGTACCGTCTGCGCTCGCCGTCGCGCGAGACTTCTGGTGTGTTTCGATCGGCCTGTGGGTTGAAAACAGGCGGTCAGGTTACACTTAATTAAGCTAATGTGACTGATGCGTTCAAATGATAGCCATTACGCTTAATTAAGCCGTTTAACTTGGCGGTTCTGTGACACATATACAGTAAATGAACAACAGGCAATAGTTTCGACAGATGTAGACAGAGTTCTTTGGTTCTACTGCTTTATGCACTCTACATGCCTTGAGCGTATCCTATAACCTGAGTGCCTAAACATAAGGCAATGAATTATTACTACAACACGCATGTAAGCAAGTCTTCCTTAGAATACGGGCAACAGGTAATAAATCGTACTTTGCCGATGTAAGCCATTGTACCAACAAGTTCCTTCCCAGAAGCCATCAGTCTTCATTAGAATACGTGCAACCTACTGGCACCACCAAAGGCAATTAACAGACCAAAATAGAAGCATATTTAAAGGCATGAAAATAAATTATGCAGTCACACATACACAAACAATAACTAACACTAGCTAAAAGCATGATTGTTGATTAGTATCATTACAACCAAGGAATACCACACAAACCTGCAAAAGCAAAACAACATTGTCTCCTTCGTAGGTCGGTAGGTGCAAGCACGAACATAAACAGCAAAACAATTCAGGAAACCCCACTGCTGTTCAAGTAACCATTCCCACCACAGAGCTTTCGGCATTCTTCAATTGCATCCTGCATCGTAACAGATAGGTCTCCCCATTACAAGAATTAATTGTCAAAGTCCTTTGTTATATATACTGTCTAGACCATCAGAACAAGCAAGCTTGACCATCATACCAGAATTTACACTCTTGAGAAATGGAGTGGAGCTTCAGGAAATACAGGTCAGTCGATAGAAAAATTGTATCGAGTGACAGTCTGAGAGAACACGCGGTCCCAACTTATGAACTACTAATACCTAAGAAAATGAAGTGCTAAAAGCAACAATTGCCCATTTGGTAGTGTGAGAATTTCTACAGACTACTTTTACAATATTTGGGAACAATCAATGTCAACTCAACTCACTTCAATATTATAGACATGGGAACCAGAGAGGGCCAATGAATATACCCAATAACGTACAACCATTAAACCATTAATAAGTGGAACAGCTAAAAGCATTACTGAAATTAAACCTAATTATGAGTACCGCTGTTACAGATGTTGTCACAGCCTTCAAACCAGCAGTAGTCCTCCCCCGCCCCCCTCCCGCGTCGTCACCTCCCAGAGGCGACCTGGGCCGCGCCCCACCCTCCTCCACCGCCACCACCCCTACCGACCTCCTATCCACCTCACTGCCGCTGGAGCAGGGCACCGCAAGCCGGTGTCTGCTGGGAATGCGGCTAGGGCTTCCCTCAATGCCTAGGAGGCTCCCGCCCTGGTCAACATCGCACCCGCGTCGGGCATTCAGGCGGCGGCCAGGGATTGCAGATCCAGCCCCCCGAGGCCGGATATACGTTGTGCGACGGCGGCGGTCCTTCCCTGTTACAACGCCTGGGCTGTTTGGCGTATTTTGAATTTTAGATATGTATTTTTTTATAATTAATTCATATCTACATTTTATTTGGTTCAATTATAGTGAAATTTTTATGGTGGTCCAATAATTAAATGATCGAGCTGTAGTAAAAATTTTATGCTCATTAGATCATTTATGCTTGAGTTATAGATTTAGGAGTTTAATTCCAAGCTATACCACACTCTTCAATTTGTCAAGAATAAATAATACAATGACCATGAAAATTTTACAGTAATTTAAGAATGTACTAATTATTAGCTCATCATAAAAATTTCACCATAATCGGACCAAGTAATATGTAGATATGAATTAATTACAAAAAATTATATATTTAAAAATAAAAATATATTTCTGTTAAATTATAACATATAATATATGCAATGCATAGAAATACTCTTGTGGAGTCCCACTTGTGATTTTTTTTATTTACTATGATTTTTCAAAACTTCATCCGAAATAAATATAAAAGAAAAAGAGGGAAAACACAAAGAGAACCACCCATAGGGGTTATATATATCCGGTTTTGCGAGTTCGAGGAGGAAAAATATCCAGTTTTCGAGGGGGGCTCCTATGCATCTTGTGGAAGATAGATAAGCTATCTATCTTTAAAGCTCATTTGGCCCAATTAGCTGCTGCAAATATGTTTAACATTTTGATAGCATTAACTCAACATTTGTTATAAACAGATTCAACATTTGATTTCAAATTGTTGGAACTGTAAAGAGAAAATGTTGAAATTGGAAGCGCGAAATATTGAAAATAATAAATTAAAATGTTGAAAGCGCTTCTTCTCCGACGAGCAATCTTCTTCTCCGGCGAGCTCGGCGCGCAGCGGCGGCACGGGCGAGCGGGCGGCGGTGGCTGGCGAGCATGGCGCGCGGCGGCGGCACTGGCGGGCGGAGGCGGGCGCGAGCTCAGCGCGCGGAGCCGCGGAGGTGCGTGCGGGCAGCGGTGGCCGTGCCCACGCGGAGCAGCGGTGGCGGCAAGTTAGGCGCGACGTGCGGGACAGGAGGGCGGCGGGGCAGGGAGCGCCAGCGGCGGTGAGGTGCGCGGGCCGCATGGGATGGCGGCGAGGGTAGGGAGGGAGCGCGCAAGTGAGAGAGGGTGAGAGTTAGGGTTTGGTTGTGTCAATCCAACGGTTGCAAAAGGGTTGCACGAATCTCAAACACTGGAAGATGTGGAAGAAAAAATATACCGGAAGATATATAGGATGGGCGGTTTTCGAGTTCAAAATGAAAAGTAAATTCAACCCATAGTTAAGAGAGATAAATAGAACTCTTTTTTGTTCCGATAAATAATGAGGGCGGGCGGGCGGGCCACGTTTCAGATGCAGCCCAACTAGTATGTGGTCTCCAACGAACCGTTTCGGCCCAGCCCACGATACCACGCATGTCAGGCGTCGAATGGGCTTCCGTTGCTGGGGGCGTGCGTCTTGTTACCCCACCTGGCAGTTGCCGAGACCCCCAACAACAACAACAAGTTGTCTCCCTCTCCATAGGGCGTATCGGCCGCCACTAACTGCAACCCCCACCGCCGCCGCTAGGGTTTAGAAGGGAGAGGATCACCGCCGATGTCGACGCCTGCGAGGCGCGGCTCCTTCCGCCGCGGGCCCCCACCCCCCGGCACCGGCTACGTGCGCCGCGGCCCCCCCGCCGACGCCGCCAAGACCCGCGGTCCCGCCGCGCCGGTGCCCCTGCGCAAGCCCGTCTTCACCACCATCGACCAGCTGCGCCCCCAGACGCACGGCCACACCCTCACCGCCCGCGTCCTCTCCGCCCGCACCGTCCTCGAGAAGCACTCCCCGCACCTCGGACGCACCCGCGTCGCCGAGTGCCTCGTCGGAGACCACACCGGCACCATCCTCGTCACAGCGCGCAACGACCAGAGTACGTACTATTCCTTCCTTGATCCATCAACTGCTTTGTCTCTACTGGGATGGGATTCCATCTGGTACCATTGCAGATCTGGGCACCACCAGCACCGTCACCATGCTATACTTGTCACCTGCATTGCATAGATCTAGATATGTCCAATTTCCTGCCTTGTTCGATTCCTCCTATATATATATATATATATATATATATGTTCCTTTTTCGTATCACGCCGTTGTTATATTGCGCTCCTGTTACATGACCCGTTCGCACTCCAAGCTTTTAAGTGCTCGATAATAGGCTATGTAGCCTCTGCTACTTGTTCACCCATGTATAGCCGGCCCCTGCTACAGTGCTACTTGTTCACCCATATATGCAATTTTTGTTATGTTAATATTGATCGTACAGGCTTCATTGTGTTCAATTGTGGATGACTAACACACATGTAATCTGTCACATGGTGTATTCTTTAGTGGCCATGCAGAAGCAACCAGCCCACCAAACATGCATGCTATTTGACCTTTTTGTGCACCAACAACATTTTGTCCGTTATACCTTGCTAGCTCAAGTCCGCGTAATACTTGCATCATTTCAATTCAACCTCTCATTTCACATGATGAACCCTTTCGTATGTAAATGTGTTACGCAATAGTTTTGTGATATTCATCACTGTTGGTTGGTTACAATGTGACTTGCGACTGACCTACCCTTGCTTTATTTCCTTTTTTTGTGGGGACAGTTGACCTTGTGAAGCCGGATACGACAGTCATCTTCCGCAACGCCAAGATTGACATGTTCAAGGGGACCATGAGGCTGGCAGTCGACAAGTGGGGGAGGATTGAGGTGACTGACGCTGCTGATTTCAAGGTGAAGGAAGACAACAACATGTCGCTGGTGGAGTACGAGCTGGTGGACGTGGCGGAGGAAGAGGATTGAAAAGAGTCATATGACCCTCTGTTGAATGAATTTGGGCTGTGGACATAGATTTCAGTAAGGCGGCCGTAGCAGTAGGCTCCTTTTAGTTATCCTGGCGATTGGAACTTGTTAGCTTTAAGATATGTTGAAGAAGCAGGATAATTATGTACAGCAGCGGCGGCAAGCACAGCTGCAGCAGGTGGTCTGTCTGGCTGTTGCTTTCCGAGGCGTGGTCTGGTCTATCTTAATGCTGTTCTCTCATTGGGTGTTTGTGATTCAGTTTCCGTTTTGACGTCTGCTTTAAGTTTATGCCTTTGTGATATGATGAAGATGGGTGATGATAATGGATGTTGTGATGTTTTGATATGTTGACGTGTTGCTCTTACTAGCATCATCAATCTGCATGTGCGTTGCAATAGCTAATTTGCCTTGTTTTCTGGCTCGTTTGTTATTGGTTGGTTGCCCTTATGATGTCCTTGCAGAGAGGACTGTAGGGAGCATTGATTGCTTGATCCTGATGAACACCAGCCTGTGTGATGCCAACACGAACAGAGGGAATGATCTGCAATCCATGCATCATCTTATAGTACTACATGTCTACATCTATTTGGCTTGGCTTGCTGAGACTGATCTCTCTCTACACAGATTCTTTGGAGTGACCAGGATGGAACTGCCAGAGGCTGGCTACTTCCAGCTGGCAGCCGCAGCAAACCATCTTTCTGTTCCGAGCTCCGGCAGATCCCATACCTCCCTGGCGGAAACCAAAGGATATAGCTATGAGATGGCAATGGTAACTGCCCTCACCTTAATCGCTATTCCTCTCGCTTACTACACTGGGGAGCTCGTTTCAGGAAAGCAAGAGATGGCTTCTGATGCGATTCCATACATATAGCAACACACATTTCTAATAAGATATCACTAATCCTATCTATCCCATCATCAACCTCACAATACGGTTTGTCACTTTGTGGTACAAATGGCCATAAGGGTCATTCAAATTCAGCTATATATTAACTCTAGTACATTTGGATACACATGACTCCGATAAAAACTAGCCGCCCCTTCATGTCTGAGTCTGATGAAGCTGTGACTCCAAATCACGGCCCTCTCTTTGCTCAGTCTAGCTATAGAGTTCTCTAATAGAATCCATCATCACATTCGCAAAATGTTGGTTTGTCCTCTCTGTAGGATGGACAGCATCCCAGTATAAGTACCTGCTGGGATCTCCACATGTTCTTCGCCCTCGGCATGTTTGCCCAACTTCAATTACCCCTGATCCACAGCACCCTCTTGATACTTCTGTTAGGCCTGCCATTCCAAAAACACAAGCAATCAGATAGCTAGGCCATAAAAATATTACTTCTTGTGGCTGCTAGAAAGGGAAATGATGCATACCGAAGGTCTTAGGATCCACTGTTGCGTCATGTATAGCTGTATACGTATCTATGTATGAGGTTCTAATCTGGCGCTGATAATTTATAAAACTCAACAGTTGAACTAGCTTCGAGTTGAACGAAGTTGCAAGCTGATTTAATGTCTCGACACATCTGTCCGATCCTGTGCCGACCAAAGTTCGGGCAATTGGCAAGCAACCCATTGGGGGCAGTCCAACAAAAACAAATCTCCTTCCTCCAAGCATTATCATAGCCTGAGACGTATGGTAAATATGCGCTACAAATTATGTTGGATTATATTATATGCCAGGTGCTTGTTTGAAAAGGGAGATGCGTACCTGGGTGTAATTTGCAACACGTGCTATCAGGTGATTCTCGTACATTTCCATACTAATTGCATTCGATCGATTTGATGCAAGATAGACAGAAAGCATATCATTTGTACCAGAGCTTATCACAAAGGTAGCCCTGTTAATAAGTCGCTCTGCTCTTCTTGGTCCAAGCAATGTTCGGATGAGTAGTTTGTAACGGAAAAGGTTGTGCAGTTGTGCAGAGAATGACACCACATTCTGTAGGTAGGAAGCTTGTCTGGTTAGTAGTTCAGAACCTCAAAGTAACCTTGTCCACACCACTATGTATAACATGAACATCTAAGAAAATCTGCTCTATTGCCTCATCTACTGTATCTATGTGACTGTAATAAGTAGTAACACTTGAATAACCCGATTTGATTTTGATCTTCATCAATTCTATCATAGCTTTACCAGTGAAAAGAATGAATCGATTATTTTTGTTTTAATCAAGTAACACACTTGGTTGGCATTTATAAATCTGTTAAGGTGGATCTTATTGCATTTGCACTGTATTATGATGACATACTATTCTGTTGGCAGTGCTGTCGTCGTATCCAGAACCTCCCGATGCGAAGCTTACACCCCTCCTGAGCTGGGCCAGCCTCAGGCTTGGGTCGAAGAAGCCTGGAATAGTTCTCGCTATACCTAGCTTCTCGGCTGCATGACATCAAAGCTCTCAGTTAAGTATTCTTAAAAGTAGGCCTTGGAACTAGGACAATACGTTTTTTTTTCCTGTATTCTTCTTTGTTTGTTCAGGCAGAGCATATATCCCCTGAGCATCGTATATTAATTATCCAGAGGAGGGACGTGAATGCATGATTTTGTTGTACCACTATGCATATCTACTCGAGTCCATGTTGTGAATCAAAAGAAATAGTACGTATCGTAGGCAAGAGCAGATGCAGAGAATGAATATGCATTTTGTTACCCAACATATCTGTGGCTAACCGGCCATTGGTGAATCGGCCAGTGGGCCTGCGCCCGTAGAAGTTCAAGCCGTAGGGCAAGAAATTTGCCCTGGCTGTGGTGGGCAGGTGGTTGTTGTTTCCAGGGTCCACTGTTGAGTCCCCAAGTACAAGAAGAGTGGTGCAACCCATAGTGCGGTTGATCATTCCGGGTGGTGCCGGCGCAGGAGAGTCCTCTGGTGGCACAACCAGCCGCGGCGGTTCTGGTTCTGGCTCCGGCTCCGGCTCCTGCTTCGGTGGTGCCGGATCCTGCATAAGTGGTGCTGTTGGTCGTCGATGTGGCGATCCCCGTCGCCGTGGCGGCGGAGGCGATGGCCCCGGCGCCTGTGGTGGAGTTTGCTCATCTGCTGGTGGTGGCTCGGGAGATTGTGGTGATGTTGCTGGGGCATCTGCTGGTGGTGGTGCTGTTCTTGCGCAGTGCAACTCCCCAATAAGCAAGGCCACTAGGACCAGCAGTTGAAAACCCCTCATGGCTTGCATTGGGTTTTGTGGGAGGGGGGAGAATCCAGCGGGTTTGTGCAGCACTAGCTCTAAGCAGCAACATGAAATCCCGTGTATATATGCAAAATGAATGAGAAAAACGCGGTGCCCTGTGAAAGCCATGAGGTGTAACAAATAAAGGTGATTTGGTACCTGTTAGGTGGGAGCTGGTTGCTCTGGGCTACTTTGTGTGAGCTTGCATTGGCTGCGAGCTAGCTAGCTGTGTTCCTTTACCTTGAGGCTTGATGAGCTGAAAAAGGAAAAACAGAAATAATGCATATGATCTTGTGGACGGAGAAACTGTGAAATAGGCTAAATTTGTCCGTCTGTGTAGTAGCGACGAACGAGTCAGCTTTGGGTGGGAGTTGGTCTTGCAAGTTTTTGGAGATGAGATGAGGGTTCTCAGGCTGAATTAAATGGCACTGCACTTGAGTTAACAGATTAGCCATGGGGCTAATAGCTTGAGCCTAGCCCATTAGGTGGGTATCTGATCCGCTGATTCAATAGTGTTCTGTGAGTGAGAATAAGTTGAAAGCAGACAAGTGGAACAGAGGACTGTAGCGAGTGTTTTCAACTGTGATAGATGATGTCGAACTGGTGAATGGGAATGCTGTCTGTTTTGGTTTTTTGGAAGGAATGATAAGGTTTTTCTGATAAGTCTGTACTAGTAATCTTCTTGCAAAATCCCAAACAAAAATGCATTTAATAATAAGGAAAAAGTCCATTTTACTACCCTGTACTATGAGGAAAGTCCGGATAACCCCTTGAAGAATATTACCGTTCACTTACCCCCCCCCCCACTGTTTTGCAAATCGGTGCACTATTCACCTTTAATCCCCCCTCTAATCTGGTTTTGCTGACTGGATGGCTGTTTTGCTGATTGCTATGCGATTGCTATGCACACGTGGCTGGTCCAACGTGACAGACATGTTTGGGCTCACTTAACCCCCTCCCGATTCCTCCCGGCCCCAGTTGCCAGAACCTCCTCTCCTTCTGCCGCCGCCGATGCCCGTCGAGTCCTCCTCTTCCTCCTCTCGTCCGACACTGCTCTCGGCTGTGACGGCGGATCGATCAAGGGCCCGATTGCAGGAGGGAAGAGTTGAACGGCGCCTATAGTGTAAACCAGGTGCGATCCCCCCACCCCCACCTGTTGAGTATGCCTTTTTTGTGAGAATCGTGATCTTGAGTCGGCTAGGGTTGGGGTATTTCCTTTCGTTTTTGGCGGAATCGATCATAGTGTGAAATTGAGGGCTTTGATGTGGATTATTTCGGTCAGAAAGGGATGCCTTGCGTTCTTTAGATTGGAATGGGTTATGATGATTACAGATAAGCTTGTATATTGTCTGATGATGAAAACGTTGAAAGGAAGTGCCTCTTCTTGAATCTTTATTCTGAATTTTTTTCATTTTTGACAACTGCTAGGGGAATGGATGGGGAAGGGGATTCCAGAGATCCTACAGAAATTCTTCCAGTTCGGTTTCACTGTGGAGGGCAATTTGACTTCGTTGATGATGATCTCAAGTATGTTGGTGGGGGAGTGTACATGTCATACTTGGATAGGGACAAGTTATCTGTGCCAGAATTGAGAAGCTTCTTGGGTGATCATGTGGACTTATCTGAACAAGACAAGGTTGAGTTTCACTGGTTGTTCCCAGGATCAGATCTAGGACTTGGGTTAAGGAGGATAGCAGATGATAAAAACATGTCTGTACATGGCAGACTGCATTTCAGAGGGTGGAGTGGCTGAGGTATATGTAGAGTTGTTCAGGTCTGATGGAGCTCAGCAAGTAAGGATTTAGAGAACTCTTGAGAATACTAGAAGGGATGTTGAGAAGTTGAGAGGATTCTACACTTCACCCAACAAATTGACATTTTGCAATCCTTCTGATGATCCATGTTATTAGCACGATAAAATGTTGAAACGTTGGAGAGCAGATTTCGTCTTGTAAACATTTAAACAAACATTTAAATGTAGTGACAAATAATATAGGAAAATATCAATATAAATAATTAATTCACACAATATACTAAGTTTAATACCAAACAACTAGTTAAATATCAAACAACCAATGTAGGTTCACATAATAATAGTTCCAAAATAACATGTCCATAACCAAAGCAATCAAGCAAACAACAAAATAAAATAGTAGAATGACAAGTCCACAAGCACAAGTGCATAAACAAGCAAATCAAATCCACAACCACAAGCACAATAATAAGCACACAAGCATTATTCAATCTCCCATCTATGATGTCTCAAAAACCATCATCTAATTCATAAAGACTGATATCATCATTCCTTTCCTCTTCACCATTGCCACCATTGTTTGTTGCTTCATCGTCATCCATATCAAGGTCATCAAGCACAAAATCATCATCATTCTCATTTTCTTCACCCACATCAGCATCATCTTCATCTTCATCTTGAACAATTCTTGACACATGACTACCATGAGCTCGCCTAGGAAAATTACGTCCTTGAAGTTGTGTAGATGCACCAGCGGCTTGATCAACATGGTCCCATGTGAAAAGAGGATCACCCCCAATAGGTGCTGAATTAGCAAATGGATCAACCCACTCATTGTCCCAATCAAAATCTTCAAGAACTAAAGGATCAAAGTTCTTTCCTTCTTCACGCATTTTTTGGAACCTAGCGGCCATCCTTTCTTTTGCCGGTTGATCTTGAGCTACTATTGCTTCCTGCTCTAGATGATTCTATTACTTCCACAGTATCTTCCTCTCCATCTCCCTCTTCTAAGTCATCATAAACGGGTCTGTCCTTCTTTCCTGCATACAAAGCTGGCTTCATCTCTTTCTGGATTTCAGGTGTGGTTTTGGGACACACAAGAATTTCTGTGCTTCCACCAGCAAGATGCTGCTTGACCCTAATGATCCCCCCTTTAATCTTTCTTGGACAAAGAACGCATTGGATCAAATCTCGCTTGCTAGGTTCAACATAATAGGCGTACTTCCATCATGGGTCACTAGATTTTGGCCTTCTTCTTGGATCTTTTAACGGATCGTATCCATCATTCTGAGAACTCTCTGCAGATGCATTAGCTCGTCCAACATCGCCACTACTTGCCATCTAGACAGCACACAACAGCAGCATTCTCATTAATTAAGAACTATGCAAGAGTCAAATACAATCGGAGTCAAATACAACTAAATCCATTCTCACTAATGGTATATGAGCCCTCAGCCCTAAACAAATTCTGATTAAAGACAACATCCTCTTGTGTAAGCAATGAGGAATTGAGGATAACAATGTTTCTTTCAAGAATGGTTATGTAAATCAAGTGGCCACAGGCAAATCACACTGCTAAGTAGCTCAAATTAACCTGGATCTGGATAAGCAGAGCATATAAATTACAGAGGGGTGGTATAGAATGAGAAATGCTTACCTAGTCTGGTCGACAGCAGCGTTCCGCGGTCCGCGTAACGTCTTGGCACCGGCGTGGCGGCGTCAAGGAGCTGGAGCAGCTGCTGGAGGCGCGGAGGCGGCGTTGGCGGCAGGCGCAGCGCACTGGCAACCGTGTTCCGCGCGGCAGGCGCAGTGGCAGCGCCCTGGTACCGAGCCACCGACGTTCCGCGCAGCGCGCACGCGCACTGCCTCGGCGTTCCGCGCAGGAGCGCCCTGGCACTGGCACGGCACGGCGCGGCGGCGTTACGCGCAGGCGCAGCGGGAGGCCAATGGAGGAGGCGACGGCTCGCCGGCGCGGAGAAGAAGGGAGGCGGGGCACGGGGACAGAGAGGAAGGAGGCGGCGTGGCCGGCAGACAGAGTCACGGGAGGGACTCGATCCAGATCTGAATCGGAATAGGATGGGGCGACTGGGAGGGGCTGATGGGCACCTAAAACGTCCATGCAGTGGCGTTTAAACGAATTTCACGAGGTAAAACGCCAAAATGAATAAAAGGAACGTTTAAACGCCATAAAACGTCGTTTTATGTGATTTTGTCAAAACCGTTCGAGCGTTTCACAATCTTATGGCGTTTCATCGTGTAAACGTCGTGAAGACGACGTTTTCACGATGTTTTAATAACATGGCTGATGATGATGAAACTGACGATGAAGATTATGCAGTGTCGGACGAGAGGAGGAAGAGGACTCGACGGGTGGCGGCGGCGGCAGAAGGAGAGGAGGTTCTGGCAACTGGGGCCGGGAGGAATCGGGAGGGGGTTAAGTGAGCCCAAACATGTCTGCCACGTTGGACCAGCCACGTGTGCACAACAATCAGCAAAACAGCCATCTAGTCAGCAAAATCAGATTAGAGTGGGGATTAAAGGTGAATAGTGCACCGGTTTGCAAAACAGTGGGGGTAAGTGAAAGGTAATATTCTTTAGGGGGTTATCCGGACTTTCCTCATAGTACATGGTAGTAAAATGGATTTTTTTCTAATAATAATAATGATCTAATTTAATTGTGGGGAAAATGGAAGGAATGCTGGAGAAGCAACAGCCCAATCGATCTACTATCAGGATAGACATGTACTTCCAGCAAGGCAGCAAGCAAGCAGTCAAGACTGAACTGAAGAGTCTCCATTTTATTACAGGACGGGAAAGGCAGCTGCTGCTGCAGCCAGCACCGCAGGAGCCGCCTAGGAGGCCTTGCCCCGCCCGTCTCCTCCTCCCTCCGCCATCACATCATCACAGGCCCAGCAGCAGCCATGGCCGCGCAGCAGCAGCAGCAGCAGGAGCTGCGCTACCTCTCCGGGCTGGGCAACACCTTCTCGTCGGAGGCGGTGCCGGGGTCTCTCCCCGTCGGCCAGAACAGCCCGCTGGTGTGCCCGCGGGGCCTCTACGCCGAGCAGCTCTCCGGCACCTCCTTCACCACCCCGCGGGCCCAGAACCTGCGCACGTACGCCGCCCCCTTCTCCTTCCCGTCCTTTCTGCAGCAATCTCATCGCTTGCTCCATCAGATTCATTCAACCAACCATGTCCATGTGCTGCAGGTGGCTCTACCGGATCAAGCCATCGGTGACCCACGAGCCCTTCCACCCCCGCAGCCCCGCCCACGCCCGCCTCGTCGGGGAGTTCGACCGCTCCACCGCCGCCGCCACGCCCACGCAGCTGCGCTGGAGGCCGCCCGAGGTGCCCCTGGACCCGCCCCTCGACTTCATCGACGGCCTCTACACCGTCTGCGGCGCCGGGAGCTCCTTCCTCCGGCACGGATACGCCGTCCACATGTTTGTTTTCTTCTACTTCTTCTATTCTATACTATACTGGGTGGCGAATTAATTTTGAGAGATTTCACAACCACCACTGGCTCCTCCACTCCTCATATCATGTACTACTTGCTCTACTCTACTCCAGGTACGCTGCTAGCAAGTCCATGGACGGATGCGCCTTCTGCAACGCGGATGGTGATTTCCTCATTGTTCCCCAGCAAGGAAGTAAGTCGTCGTCCTCTGATCACCTTTCCTCTGCTCTCTCTGACAGGCATAGGCTCACCGCTCACCTAACGGCTTAATAACTTTGTTTTTCTTTTTCAAAATGCATTCGCATATTCTTTTGTTTTGTCATCAGACCCAATTAACAATCACCACCATAGGTCCATAGCAATTAGGGTAGCAATTAACGATCACATGCATGCTTCTGTTGTTCCCCCCAAAACAAACCAAAATAGATGATGTTTGCGTCCCTTCAATTTTCGCTGCAATCTTGGGATGACGCATGCCTTCTCTATGGAAAGTTGGAAACACAACACTTTTTTTTATATAAAAAAGCACACAACACATGCTCACTCTCTTCTTTTGCTACCAAGCCCAGGGTTGTTGATCACAACCGAATGTGGAAAGATGCTAGTTTCACCTGGCGAAATTGTTGTGATTCCTCAAGGCTTCCGCTTTGCCATCGACTTGCCTGATGGCCCCTCACGAGGCTATGTTTCTGAGATTTTCGGCACCCACTTTCAGCTCCCTGATCTTGGCCCAATCGGTAATACTACCACATGCCCTTTTCGGCTTCCCTTTTCCAATTGTATTGGAATCAGAATCTAATTATATCTCTCTGCAGGTGCCAATGGTTTGGCTTCACCAAGGGATTTCCTTTCCCCCACAGCATGGTTCGAGCAGGTCCACCGCCCTGGATACACAATAGTGCACAAGTATGGTGGTGAACTATTCACTGCCACGCAGGATTTTTCTCCGTTCAATGTGGTTGCATGGCATGGGAATTATGTCCCATACAAGGTAGCCAATTGTAGCAGTGCTGGTGTCTCTTGAGTGAGTCCTTTTTTTTTCTCTCACTTTTACAGTGACTTTATTTTGTTTTTTCCTTTCCATTCAGTATGATTTGAGTAGGTTCTGCCCATTTAATACGGTCCTATTTGATCATGGTGATCCTTCAGTCAACACAGGTAACTGAATTTCCTTTAGTTGCATAATTCATTCCTGGCTGCATCTTGAGGCCTACTGCTAACCATGTGTGAGGGTCTGCTTGTTGATTTGATTTGCAGTCCTTACTGCGCCAACTGATAAGCCTGGCGTCGCATTACTTGACTTTGTAATATTCCCACCAAGGTGGTTGGTTGCTGAAAATACGTTCCGTCCTCCATACTACCATCGCAACTGCATGAGTGAGTTCATGGGCCTGATTTATGGGATATACGAGGTAACATGCATCTGGATGGATCAATGACATACTCTTAACCAGCTGTTATGTTATGCTCAAGGATGATACACAATGCAATGAGCTGGTCTTGTATATGCAGGCCAAGGCTGATGGTTTTCTCCCCGGAGGTGCTAGCCTTCACAGCTGCATGACACCACATGGACCAGACACCAAGACATACGAAGCGACGATCAGCCGTGCTGATGCCAATGAGCCATTCAGGCTCAGCGGTACGTTGGCGTTCATGTTCGAGTCTTCGCTCATCCCTCGTGTGTGCAGGTGGGCTCTTGATTCGCCGTGCCGAGACCTTGATTACTACCAATGCTGGATTGGATTGAAGTCGCACTTCTCACATGACACTGGAGCCACAGCGAGCGAGCCTGCTGCAAGTGCGGATGAGAAAGATTAGCTAGCCAGCCAGCCAGCTTATACTATCCCGTAGTCGTGTTGTGTAAAAGGCAGAATAATCTGTATGTAATAATAAGATGCAGTCTGTAGAATAGAATATAACAGAAGCAAGCAGTTAGCATCTGCAGGTAGGTAGGTAGGTAGGTAGATTGCACATAAGAATGATTGATGTTTTATGTCTGATGAAGTAAGCAAGGAAGCAAGCATTGGGTCGTTTGGTGTTTTAATCTGTGGTGCCATGTTGATTGAGAAAAGGGTTCAGAGGCAATGTGGAGCGCGACTTGCATTGTGAGAGGAAAAGTTGTGGCATGGATGGAAATGGAATAATGTGATATTTTAGCGGTCGGTTTCACAAGCTTAGTAGCTTATGTAAGTAGGGAGGGTAGGTGTATTGATTGATTATCTGCTGATTGCTGATTGACAACCTCTGCTAAGCGCTGCTCTAATAAACTTACAACTGTATATACTAGAGTATATATTGCTGTAAGCAACACGCACGATCGATCCTACATTGTTATTGTTGCAAGTTGTGAAGCGAGTTTACGATTTCAGCAGCAGGCAGGCCTCTGGGACTGATTGGGTTGGATTGGACGGCACTGCACTTGCACAGCACGGCGTCAGAGAGTTACGCGTCGTCCTTGGAATGCAATGCGACCAGTTACCAGCTGTCGCATCTAATTTTGCTGCTGATGCATGTATGAATGGATGGATAACTGAAGAGACAGATAGATAGCTCTGGAGACATGGCATGGCATGGAATCCAACCAAATCAACCACCTGACCTGAATTAAGGATGGATGGAACTCGCATGCTCCCTCTACTCTCTTGATCAATAAAATAAAAAAAATGCTCCCTCTGCTCTCATCATCCTCCATGGAAAGGAAGGAAGGAAGAGAGGGAAGCTGAGCCTGAGCCAGCAAGAGGCGGGGCAACAACAACTGGACAAGGCACAGGGGAAGGGGCGGACGCCAGCCGCCATTCCAATGCAGCCTAGAGAGAGAGAGAGTACTAGTCTAGAGCGCTTGCTGGCCACTGACACATGGTACCCCACATGTCCACTAGCCGTCTGACATGTGAGCCTCCCAGTGGGCGTGGGACCCGCATGTCATTGGGCGGAAGAGATGAGGACGGGAGGATGGAGATGGACCCGCCCCCCAATCATATCGCTGTCGCTATCCCTCCCCCTCGCCCAAAAAAAATAATATTTATTTACCTTCACTTGATGACAGGGATAATAAATAAATCAACAAATTTATTTAATATAAATCTAATGGGATTTCTTGTGCTGGCCTCAACCTCAACTCGACGGCAATGGCTTGTTGATTGAGAAGTTGCGCCGCCGCAGCCGCTTCCTCTTCTTCATCTTCTTCTTCTTATAAATATATACACATATATATAAAAGCGAGGGAGGGAGGGAGGGAGCGAGGAGCAGGACGACGAGGGAAGGAGAGAAGAGACTGCAAGATTTCGCCCGCCTCTCGCAGTCGTCCCCCTTGCAAGTTCCAACCCCCCACAGCATCTGGAGGCCCTCGTTAGGGTTTCCACCCGCACCCGCACCGGAGGTGAGTTGCAAGTTCTTTGATTTGATTTCATCTGCCATGCCACCCTGATCGCCATCGTGTCGCGCGGGACAGCTGCTTCCACGGATTAAGATTAATTTTAATTCCTCCTCCTCATCCCCACCCTCTTGTGATTACTACCACTAGCCACCTACCCTCCTGTGCACTAGTGTATTCCCCGCCCCCAAATTTTTTTTCCTACTTGCTTCCGATTCCTCCAGTACAGAGGCTTCGCTAGGTCTTCTGTAAGATAAGATTCATCTTATGAGCTGGATTGCTTTGCTTCCTCCTCCAGTATCAGCGTCGGCTTCTCTCGGGGTCAAACTTCGTTGCTTATAGGATACGATAGTATTACCTTACACGGTTTGACTTATCCACCGCTCCACGGATGTATGCTTGCCTTGCCTCCTTGGTCCACCGGACCAAATTCTCCGTCCTATTAGATTGCAACTGCGATTGCTCAACTTCGTGGCCATAACTCAATTGCTGCTTATTACCTCCCTCTGTTTGCTCTGCAGGTACCCCTCCAATGCTGCTGTGATGGACCATCCTTTCAACCCGCCAGGTCGGTGCATTCCGCAAAAGATCATCCTTCCCGCCTCCATCTTCTGCTGCTAATCTACCACATATTCTTTTTCTATCAGGTCCTGCCGTGCCCCCTGCCTCCAAGCCCAGGCAGATGGCTGCAAGTAACAACCCTTGGAGGATCCTTCAACCACCGCTGCTCAATGCACACGCTGGCTTGGGCGATGCAAGCCTCTTCTCAACCTCGCTGCCGCTTCTTCCTCACGAGAAATGTATGTGTGCCGCTTCCCATGCATCTTCTTAATGCACTTGCATACTACATGCTCATACGCTTTACTATCTGCTGGCTGTTGAAATTTAGTAGCTTTCCTGTCTCAACATTTGTGTCTGGATGTCTTAGAGATAATAATGCAAAGGGGTAAGAGGGTCCAAATGATTGTTTGCAGAGTCCAAATGTCCAATATGCAGCCTCATGCTGCCCCCATTTGTTGTGATGCGTCAGAAACCTAATAAATCTAATCTTTTAATTAATGCATATATGTTTCCCTCCCATATCCTGACCACGTCTCCTGCCCTTTTTCCTTTCAGTGAACTTTCCTGATTCTGCACATGGTACCCCGTCAATGGATGACACTTCTGCCAAAATGAAAGTGCTTGATGATGACCCAGAAGAGAAGGACTACAAGTTTGATTTTGATCTTCGCCAGATAGATGACTTGCTGCCTGACGAAGATGAGTTTTTCGCTGGGATCACAGATGAGATCGAACCAGTTGGGAAGACAAATAACACGGAGGAGTTGGAAGAGTTTGATGTATTTGGCAGCGGAGGGGGCATGGAGCTGGACTTGGATCCTCTGGAGAGTGTCACGGCTAGTTTTGCGAATTCAAGTATTGCTGATGGGGCTAGAGGCAATGGGATCAGCCCTTATGGTGTCCCAAGCGCTGCCGGGACTGTGGCTGGGGAGCATCCGTATGGAGAACACCCTTCCAGAACATTGTTTGTAAGGAACATCAATAGCAATGTTGAAGACTCTGAACTGCGCTCTCTTTTTGAGGTATTAAAATACCTCAATGGTTCTAGATGCTCCATGACTTATGTTGTATATGCTAACCCCGTGTCATTTATCATTCATGCCATGTCTCCCATACTGAATCTTCACACTTATGTTGTATGGGCCTGATGATGTTTATTATTGCGATTTCAGCAATATGGGGATATCAGAACCCTCTACACTGCAACAAAGCACAGGGGTTTTGTAATGATATCTTATTTTGATATCCGGTCGGCACGCAATGCAATGCGTGCGTTGCAGAACAAGCCTCTGAGGAGGAGAAAGCTGGACATCCATTTTTCCATCCCAAAGGTACTTCTTGGAATGTTTTTTTTTATTTTGCAAAACCACCAACAAAAGTACCTCTTCGCATGATTGTTTTTGTGTTTTGCAAAACAACCAACGAAAGTACTCGGAATGATTGTTGTGTTGATTTTTGCAGGAGAATCCATCTGACAAAGATTTAAACCAAGGAACTCTTGTTATATTTAACTTGGACCCGTCAGTTTCTAATGAAGAGGTTCGCCAGATTTTCGGGGTATATGGTGAAGTAAAAGAGGTTAGGATGCCACTTGAAGTATTATTTCCCTTCATTCTGCTTCCAATCTTCTTTCTGTATTCAAGTCAATGGTGCTCTGGTTTCTGTTTGCAGATAAGAGAGACACCAAACAAAAAGCATCATAAGTTTATAGAGTTCTATGATGTAAGAGCAGCAGAGGCTGCTCTTCGATCACTTAATAAAAGTGAGATAGCTGGAAAAAGAATCAAGTTGGAACCAAGTCGTCCTGGTGGAACACGTAGAAAGTATGATTTTGAGTTTCTTTTCCATTTGTTTATATGTCTCTTCAATATCATTAAAATTTTCTGTGTTTCTTGAAACCACATACTCGTGATGATACTTTGGAGGCTTAAAGTTACTTCCGATAATTTTACAAACCACATACTCGTGATGATACTTTGGAGGTTTAAAGTTACTTCCGATGATTTTACAACTCTGGTCTCATGTTCAGTTTATTTGAGTAATTCATTTTCAATTTGACAGTTTCTATAATTCTTTCCACTGAATCATTTTACACTGAATGGTACATTCTGTAAAATGTAGATATGCATGTCTCTCTCAAAGAGATCTTCGTTGAGTTTTAGGCAGCCTATGCTTGTACTTATTTTTCATACATGTGGTACTCATTACTTACTTCACGGAATGTTTCTGGTGTACTCTACTGATCCATGAGGTTTTCTTGTTATCTTCTGATTTAGCTTGATGCAGCAGCTTGGTCATGATTTGGACCAAGAGGAGCCCAGAAGCTATAGACATCCTCATGTTGGTTCACCTATTGCTAACTCTCCTCCAGGTACCTCTGTTGGAGCTTTGCTGTTTCATGTATTTTGCAATCACTCACTTGTTTGTAAAAGTTTTATTTATCCTTGTGTGGCAGGGGTATGGGCTCACTATAGTAGTCCAACAGATAACAACATGTTGCAGGCTTTCAACAGGTCTCCAACCGGAAATGGAATGAGTCCAATCGGAATGCCTTCGCTAATGTCAAATGCTGTGAAGATTGCACCTATTGGGAAGGATAGCAATCGGTCTAAATATGATCAAATATTCTCAAATGGCAACCAGTCCCTGGGAACTGCATTTCAGCACTCCCACTCATACCAGGATCGCAACAGTGAACATTTGAATTCTAGTCCTGGGACTTTATCTGGGCCCCAATTTCTCTGGGGTAGTCCGAAGCCCTATTCAGAAACCTCTCAATCCCCTGTTTGGCGTCCACCAGCAATTGGGTCTGCATTGTCATCTAATAGCCGCTCTCAGGGGCTAGGCTTCTTGCACAGCAGCCGTCAGGCTTCGTTATTTGGGTCTTCAGATCAGCACCACCACCATCATCATGTTGGTTCTGCCCCTTCAGGTGCTCCATTTGAGAGCCATTTTGGCTTCTTACCTGAATCGCCAGAGACATCTTTTATGAAGCAAGTCAGGTTTGGGAACATGGGAAATATTGGTACTGGCAGAAACGGGGCAGGCCTCATGCTGAACTTGGCTGGCCGTGCTTCTTTGAGTTCTGTTTCTTCTCTGAGTGGAAGTCTGACAGATAATAGTTCTAGTAACTTCAGACCGATGCTGTCACCAAGATTGGGACATGCATTCTACAGTAACCCCACATACCAAGGTCCTGGCTCTTTCGGACTTGACAGCTCAATTGATCGTGCCCGTAACCGCCGAGTTGACAGCAGTGCGCTCCAAGCCGATAGCAAGAGGCAGTACCAGCTTGATTTGGAGAAGATTAGCAAAGGCGATGATACTAGGACGACATTGATGATTAAAAACATTCCCAACAAGTATGCAGTTTCGAATCGCATTTTCATTTGGAATATTTGCTAGCTGGTTGTGTTATTCAGTTTTTTTTAACTCCTGAATCCAACAGATATACATCTAAGATGCTTTTGGCTGCGATTGATGAACTTCACAAAGGGACTTATGACTTCTTCTATCTGCCTATTGATTTTAAGGTACTGGACGTCATGTTCATTTGCGCTGCTGATTTACACGGGTATATTTTGACAGCCAGCAACTATTTTTTAAATTACTTTATGTTGTGCCTATGCAGAACAAATGCAATGTTGGATATGCATTCATTAACATGATATCACCAACACACATTATATCATTCTATCAGGTGTGCCTTGTTTCTCGGCCCTTCTCCTCTGTTTATGAATGTTAATACCAGAGTTAAGATATTGTTCCATGTGTAGCTTAGTGAATCCAGATTACCAGTAGAGTGGATCTTGAAAGATATCTTGCCTTTAATCTGCAGGCATTTAATGGGAAGAAATGGGAGAAGTTCAACAGTGAGAAAGTAGCCTCCTTGGCTTATGCTAGAATCCAAGGACGGACTGCGCTGATATCACATTTTCAGAATTCAAGCTTGATGAATGAGGATAAGAGGTGCCGGCCCATTCTTTTTCATCCCAATGGTCTGGAATCTGGAAATCAGGTAAACAGCCAGCTCTGGCATTTTGTTGTTGAAGATAATTGCATGCTGTTGAAAGTAGATCTAGTGTTATTAATACCACGAATGAAACCCAGGAAGCATTTCCTATCAATGGCATATGCATCCACATGCCTGTGGAAGATGGGACAGGTGATTCACTTGACGATGAAGATGACGTGAAGACAGGAGAGAGCTCCATGCATATGGCCGGGAGCTTGTGATGATAACCAAAAAAAATCTAACTGTCTAGAGTGAAGGTATCGACCCCCAAATTGTATAAAGAAAGAGGTGGATTTTGTGCCGTGGTGTGGCATGGGATATCTAGTGGTTTTTGTGGCAACTGATGTCGCCCCCCAGAAGCTGAAAGTCTGGAAGCGAGCTTGAAGTTGGAGCTGGGAGCTTGCTAATGATTAGGCCCGCCCGCACCCCTGTGTACAGATAGATGTGATTGGATCCATGCTTGCTCGCTTGCTTTTGGTTGTCGTGCTGTAAGGAGACATTTGGACAAACTGTACAGTGAAAACTTTGTGTTGATCGGTTCTGATTAGCTCGCTTCGAAAATGTGCCGTACCAAAATGTGGGCAAGTGGTTTGGTTAAAGGCCAGAAAAGTAGCCTACCTGTCCAAGTGCTTTTTAAAATTTGTCGAGGTTTTAGCAAGAAAAATTGGTATACCCATATTTTGGTATGCCACCATATTTTAGTATCCAACCAAGAAGATCCTTGGTTCAGCAACTATGTATGTTGTATTTATGTTGGCACCTCGTATGCGACCGACCGTGCTATGTTGTATCAGATCAGAGAGAGGAATTTGAGTGCATTTCGGAATTCGGAGGCGAGTGCTACTTTCCTTCTTTGCTGGGATGGTTCCCGATACATCATCCATCATAATACATTGCTAAATTCTAAATAGAGAGACCTCAAAGAGAGAGTCTTTAAACTTTCCTAAAATTGAAATTCTGATCCCACCATATTTTTCAAAGAGGAAAGTTGTCATGTTCTTATAAAAGGTAAATTCTAAATAGAGAGAGAGAGAGAGAGAGAGAGAGAGAGAGAGAGAGAGTTCTTAAACTTTCTTAGAATGGAAATTATGATCCCACCATATTTTTCAAAAAGGAAAGTTGTCATATTCTTAAAAATAATTTTACAGACCAGTGTTTTGTACTCTGAAAATTTTAGAAAAATAACTTCGTAGTAAATTAATGTTAGGAAAAGGAACATTTTGTCACCTATGCCTTTATCTACTTCTCGTGAAAGTTAAGAAAAAAAATAATTTGTCAATAATATATATGATATGAAATAACTTGTAACTAATTTGTATGGCAGAGGAAGTATGATTTGTGTTTGAAAGAGCAACTTCACCACTTTGATTTGATTAAAAGATACTAAACTAAAAGTGAGATATTGTTTTGAAGCTCCGGACATATAGTGGCATAGTTGAATTTTGATTTGATGGCATGAATGTTACATTTGACTGATGTCTCCTTCTGCATATTATTTATTTATATATTGCTTTAATTAAGGAAACAAAACACTACTATTGTTATGTATATGGTAGTAACAAATAAAATTCCAAGGCAGCAGGCGTCGGGCAATCAATTCTTCCCCTTGGCCGCCGCCGCCGCCGCCGGAGGAGGAGGACACGGCTTGTCCGGCGTCACGGCCGCCCAGAACTCTTTGTCCTGCTCCAGCCGAGCCATGTGCTCCGGCGTCAGCACCAGCTCCGCGTCGATGCTGCCGCCGCCCTCCCTCCCAGGGTACAGCGACGCCTTGCCGTCGAACTTGTTGGCCCTGCCGCTGCGCGCCGCCAGCGGCTTGCCCCACCCGAAGTCGCAGCCGTACATGTCGAACCGCGGCGAGCTCCCCATCATCACGCCGCTGGGGTCGAAGTAGCGCAGCGTGTAGACGATGGGCTTGGCCGTCCACGCCGCCACGCGCGCCCGGATGTCCGCGTCCGTGTGCGCCGCCACCGCGCGCCCCACCGCCGCCGCCGCCCACCCGTGGCCGCGCTCCAGCAGCTCCCCCGCGCGCACCGCCTCCGTCGAGATGGCGTAGATGGTGTTGCCGAAGTACTCGGGCGGCAGCTGCGGCCGGAGCCGCGCGCGGTTGTTGATGGCGGCGCGGCACACGGTGGGCTGCTCCGGCGCCAGGCGCCGCGCCCGGGTCACGCAGCGCCACACCAGCGAGCTCAGCGCCTGGAACCTGGTGACGGCGGCCGCGCCGGCCGCGTCCCCGGCCGCCAGGAGCTCCTGCCGCGCCCGCTCCTTGAGCGCCGCCAGGGACTCGGCGGAGAAGTGGAGCATGCGCTCGCGCAACGGCGGCGGGGACAGCCTCTCGATGAGCCCCGTGAGGTCGGGGTACGGGAGCACGACGGCTCCGGAGCCGTCGGGCGACCAGCGCTCCAGCAGCGGCGGCGGCAACTGGTTCTGGTTCTGGTTGTCGGCGCCGGAGCCTGAGGAGAGGCGCGCGCGCGCGCTCCCCGCCCAGACGTTGAGGAAGTCCCAGAAGGCAGTGCCGTCGGAGAGCGCGTGGTTGTAGACGAAGGCGACGAAGACGCCGTCGGCGAGGTCGGTGACCTGGACGACGAAGAGGGGAAGGTGGTGGCCGTCGTGGTTGACGGCGCCGTCGAGGGGGAACAGGGACTGGACGAGGCGCGGGACGTCGGCGTCGGGAGGGATGGCGTCGGCGATGGCGACGCCGTCGGCCACGGCGTGGATGATGTCGACGCCCTGGCCGTGGCAGTCGATGTAGACGGAGCAGCCGGCGGGGTGCTGCTCCTGCTCCGTGACGAAGCGGCCGGCGACGGGGTAGTAGGCGACGAGCGCGTCGGCGAGCGCGGCCTGGAGGTGGTCGAGGAGGCGGGCGGTGGAGAAGGGCGGCGGCGCGTAGAGGAGGCCCTTCTGGATGTAGTCGGTGGAGAGCATGGAGATGTCCCAGGTGGTGAGGGGGATGCGCTCGCGCGGGCGGGGCGGCGGCTTGACGGTGCGACGGGACAGCACGCGCACCAAGGTTGCCGCCATTGCTTGCTTGGTTGCCGCCGGCGCAAGCAGCAGACCTGCCGATTTATAGGAGGAGGAGCTTGTGGTTGGTGGCGGCGGCCGGCGGCCGGCGGCCTTGCCTAGTGCGTACCTAGGACCCGGCTATAGGAGTCAGTCGCCAGCGATTAGTCAGCAGATCACTACTGCTTCCTCCTCGTTTGCCACCAAATCTCCTTTCCTTTTTGTACCAACAGTAAATAATTCACGCCTAATCCCCCATCATCCTTGAGACAGGAAATCAATTAATATCTTTGAAATTGGCACCAAATTAATATAATAATAACTCCAGATAGCTAGCTAAGAATTTGGTAAAGCAGCCGTCAAATAATAATAATAATAATAATAATAATAATAATAATAATCTCTACTCCCACCATTCCAAACTACAGTTTGTTATAGCTTTTTAGGGAATATATCTGGTGGAAACTAAATCTTCATAAAAACTCGTGCAAATTATGACAAAAAATCATCTAAATTCACGAAAAAAAATCACACATGTAGATGATATGATGATACACAATCTTGCAAAATATCTTGTCCAAACTCGACTTCGTTTGTGAGATATAAAAATAGCAAATTTCTAACAAATCATCTGGACAGCTTGTTGGCTTGAAATTTGTTATTTTTATATCTCACAAACAAAGTCGAGTTTGGATATAATATTTTACAAAATTGTGTATCATCATATCAACTACATGTGTGATTTTTTTGTGAATTTAGATGACTTTTTACTGTAGTTTGCACAGGTTTTCACGAAGGCTATAGTTTTCACTAGATACGTCATCTTTCTAGATATATGTTTCTTACTGTGCATCTAGATATACAGTATGTCTAGATACAGAGTAAAAACTATGCATCTAATAAAGTCGAAATAAATTGTAATTTGCGACTGGAGGGAGCAGAAAGCAAAGTTACAATATCTACACGATCGATTCAAAACGGAGAGTTCAATGGTAGAAAAAATCAAAAAATGAGAAGAAAAAAAAAACATGAATTGACTAAGTTTAACACAAAGTTTTGAACCAGGGGAGCGCTCAACCCAATTTCATTGAGAGTTTTCAATTCTTTTTATTAAACAAAGGGCACCCGTACATATCAGTGTTTTTATCTAGTTAAATAAATAATAAAAAGAGAGGATGTATTGCTTGGGTAAATTATTTTTGGTTATCAGTTTACATAATACTTTTACTAATTGATGGTCAAAACTAGAAAGGTTTGTTTGGTGACTACATTGTTCCTCTCGATTCTTAGCTAAGAGCCCCCTATCACAAGTTTAGAAGGCTAATAAAAACTACAACGGACCCTCTACTTGACCCTCTATTTTAGGGGGGAGCTCCAAAATTGCTCACCCTTCATTTTTGGATCCGCTATTATAAATTGAAATGAGGGCTACTGCCACTGTTTGCCTACATGGCCGTTTATACCATTTACACAACGTGTAAATACTACTCGATAGGTAGCCATGTAGACCGATTAGCCGTGAAAAATGATTTTTACCGTTTAAACGGCCATGTATACCGACTTTTTGCTAAATCATGGGTGACCGATCGTTCACCACTTAACATTTAGGCTATCGTTGACTATTGCAAGACTTGAAGCAAATTTAGAAACTCCTTAAAAAATAGAAGCAGACTCCATTTGTTGGAATTGCTCTTAGATGTTTAAAATTGGACTCAATTCGATTATTGTTGCCCCCTCTCTTCTTACCTTAGATTTGTTTGACTGACATGGCCTTGTCACGCCTCTATATGCCCGTCGTCACACGTGACATCATACCTGCCTGCCCGTAGCTTCCATGGGGAAATTTCATGCCCCTTGCCTATAGCGTAGTACTCTCTATTTTCTCCTATATAAATACATTATTGGCGTCTTTCCTGGTGTCTGGTGACATATACTAAGTATCTGCTCTGCCTCAGAAATAAATTACCTTCCTAATTTGATCTCTTCGCTCCAAATCAGTCGCTACCCCTCTCTCTTGCTTTATTTACATCTCCATCTGCTCTAGAATGTAAGCTATTTTAATTTTGTAGCAGCGCAGGCTTTTTAAATTTGACTCATTAGTCCTCAAATTTTAATATAATTACT
Source organism: Panicum virgatum (assembly GCF_016808335.1). Taxonomy (NCBI): domain Eukaryota; kingdom Viridiplantae; phylum Streptophyta; class Magnoliopsida; order Poales; family Poaceae; genus Panicum; species Panicum virgatum. Next base: position 210,011 of record NC_053139.1, on the reverse strand, counting down.
TTTGGTAGCCTATTTATTTGTTATTGTACTCATTTAGTCCTAAAATATTAATATAATTACTTTTCAGACAAATTATTCTATAAACATGAACAGCCAGTGATAATATTTAGGTTATTGCTGTTACTGGCTCTCGGCTCCTCACTATCAGTCTGGATATGTGACAACATCTTCTTTTTTTGAAAGACCTGGACAACTTTGTCGAGCATTCATTAATAAGGAGATATGTAACAGTATCATTACCAATATCCAGACGATGATGCCTGGTCATCCATTTGGGTTTCTGGGATAGTGGAAAATGAAACTGGCAATGCATTTAAATATTTCATCCGTGACCTTTTCAACTTGTGAATGAAGGGTGGTCATTTCTGTATGTTTTTTACAAGTTCAAACAAGGAACAGGAGTTCCAAATTAAACTAGCAGAAGAAACTAATCATCATTGGTCTAAAACCTGCAAATATTATTTACAGGCAAGGACCTTGGCTTTTGTTATACAGACGACGGAACATGAATTCGGGTGTCCTCCCATTCTAATATAATAATATTGTTTTTCTAGAAAACAATGCCTAAGAGGAACTAGGTAGGTAATTTTTGTTTCTGCCTTAATGGGCAAACCGTAGCTCACTCATCCTGTTCACCATTTTTCTTTCTGCCTTAATGGGCAAACCGTAGCACTGCAAGTCTGCAAGATGCATGACAACACAAAGCAAAATTGTCAGATCGATCAGCAGGTTAAGTAAGAGACAAATAACCTAAAAGCAAGATAAGATGAAGCAGTGACAATCACAAGTTGAAAGTTGCAGCCACAGCTATATATGGAGGGTTGAGCTTTGATGTGTTCTTGTTTGTTTTTTTTTCTTTTCCTGTCTCTCTGTTTATGAAGGCCGGCGGATGTGTGCATCAACTTCTTGTCTCTCCCTTGTCTGTATTAGATGGATCGTCATGGACGGGATTATAACTATGGGGATCTTGAGAAGTAGTAGAAGCCTTTGCAAATCGGCCTTTGACTCTCTTCCTTGTGTCGGCTCTGGCCTTGCGGGAAGCATACATGATCTGCTTGCAGAATCTGCATACATGATCCATAGTAAGATGACGATGGATCATCGATGAACGCCATCAAATAAAGATATCTAGCTCAACCTTCTGTTCTTCTTCTTCTTCTCGGCGTATCGGAGCTTGGCTCTCTCCCTCTCCTGCCGTTTCTTGTCATCCGTTCGTATAAGACAAGATTGCGAGGGGGCCACCAGCGCTGATGATGAGGAGAGGTCACTCAGCATCTTCTCAAGCTTGGCAGTTTCCTCGGCGACATCCCATCCTGCTTCCATCAGCTGCCCGGCATCATCCTCCAAAAGCTTATCGGCGATCCAGACCTCCAACGCATCCTGCTGCGGCGGCGTCTCGGTGGAGATGATGCGCACCAAATCTTTAGGCGCGGGGCAGCCGGTGTACTGGGCGACGAGGGCGCTGGCCGGAGGGCCGTGACCGGCGCACCCGGCGCAGAGCGTGACGTCGTCGCAGCGCAGCGCGGCCGGCGCGAGGTTACATTTGTCGCAGAGGCGGGCGCGCGGGTGGAGCCCCGCGGCGGCGTGCAGGGCGGCGTCGCAGGGCAGGCAAAGCCTGGCGCCGCAGAGCAGGCAGAAGACGATGGCGTCGTGCGTGGCGCAGGACTGGCAGGCGGACAGCGGCATGGCCAAGGAACGAGATGCAGCTGTCGGCGAGGATGAAGATGACCGATCAAGGAATGGAATGGAATGGAATGGCCAAGGAACGAGATGCAGCTGTCGGTTGTGGGATGGCCGGCTGGACTGGATCGCGCGGCAGCCGATCCCGCCGCGGCCGTGTGCATGGATCCACCCGACTTCCCGAGTGGAGTAGGAATCAATTTGCATTGGCTACCTTAATTAGTTTCAAACCAAAAACGCCAGCTTCTTTCTGCTGGATAATCTGCCTGTCTGTCTTAGATTTCCAAGAATTTGATTTTGAATTTGTGCTGAATCGATCTCGCTCTTTCGCATATGCTACTCCAATAATTGTACAGCATGAATTGAAATGCAAACCCCTCAGCATCCAAGACAACCAACACCTCAGCATACAAATACAACCAACACCTCAGCAAGTTATGGATGGATACGTGTCACATGTACAGCATGCTCAGACAGCGCTAGGCTACAACAGTGGACGCACGCCACGCCACAGGTTAATCTTAGAAGGCGTACGTGTTTCTAATCTCAGTTGGCCACAGTTGGTTGATACCAATTTACAGTGAAGCTAGAATGAATCGCTACCCCTATTTGCTTCGAGCAGTCAACTCTAACTGTCAGTCTTGTGCATTTTGCTACTCTGATTCATCATCAGACAAGCATACGACCACATCCACACCAGAACCATTTGTAGCAGGAGCCGTCGCCCTAGGCGCATCGCCCCTCAACCCAAGACTGGCTGTAAGCCATGCATCCAGCGATAATGACGGCTGCCCACCTGCGGTGATGGAAGGTGCTGCTGTATTCGAGCCTGGCAGTGCAGCTACTTGTAAAGCTGCGTTTGGAGCTGGTGGCACACGTTGTGCCAGGTGACTAGGATGCAAACTTGAGGACAATGATGTTGCTGGGAGGACCGAGTGTAAACCTGGAATGCCTGAGGTTGCCACGGGGCCAAGGTGTGAATCTGATGCTGATGAATTTGCTCCCAGCACTGGTGGTGTCCTCAGGGACGTCGCGTCCACCCTAGTTGGCAGAAGCTGCTGCCCACTTCCAGGTGGCATGGAATTTGCCAGTGGTGACTTGAACTGGAGATGAGGAGCAGGTGCACGAGGAGCCAATTCACTCTGAACTCCATAGCTCCCACGTGGTGGAGGCTGATTAAGAGGCGCTGACGATTTTCTGTAAAGACTGCCTGGTATCAAGGGGGGAGGTTGGACCACTTGTGAGGACGGCAATGACGAACGAGACAACTGCGACAGTGACGATGATGGTTGTTCCACCTGTGGTGCTTGGACTCTAAGCTGTGGCACTGGTGGTCGACAGGCTGATGGCAAGGCAAATGATGACGCTGAGGATCCCATCCCTGAAGGCCTCATCGGTACTTGTTGAGAGGCCTGAGGTGTCTGACGAACTGTAGGAGCATGGGCTCTTGCTGCAGCTCAAAGAAATAAATGGATGTTAATGACCAATTCTGAGAAACAGCTATATTAACAAGTTTTGGAGCACGCCTTTCCACTTATTCATTCAGTACGTCCACATTCAGAATAATTAGCAAGGTGTCAAGCATTGCATACAACTTGGTTCTTGTGCATTTTATCTTGTTTAGACGATCTACTGCTGCAAGCTTTTCAAAAACAAAAAAGATCTACTGCACCTTCGGGTGTAAATCGTACAGAAAGCAGAAATTTAATGAAATGGAAATTTATCGGTGTTTCATACCAAATACTAATCATGTCGAGAAAATTAACTTTGAAGGCACTAAGTATGAATGAGTACGCTCCATACCTTGTGCTGCAGATGGTGATATGAATTTGGCCCGAAAATCCTCAGCCAGTGATTGGTTGTGCAGAACTTTCTCGTAAAAATCATCAAGTGTCTTCTTTTGCTGAAGATGGGTGGAGTCATGTTCTTCAATTAACAAATCATATTTTTTCTTTACCTTCTCTAATTCTTGGCTGCACTCCATCCGAAGTTGTGTTTTCTGTCCCAAGTGGAACTGATAAGACATGGTGACATGGGAACTGCCATAAACAAATAAGGGTAGAGAAATGGGACGAAGATAAGAACCTTCAGTTCATGAGTTTTATTGACTGTGTCCATGTATAATCTTAATCTGTGCAACTCATTTTTCAGTGGTTCAGCATCAATAGGTGGGTGATTAAACATCATTGATGCCACTGGAAAGAATTCTGTGGACTGCACAGAACCAGATGCCACCTCTGTCTGATGACTCGATTGACTATGATCAGGTTGTGCTCTTTCAAGCAGGTTATTGGACACAGGGATTGATTGTCGCCTTTCAGATTGCAACGGTTGAGATGATGCTACACCAGACAAGTCTGCTTGTTCTGATTCTCCTTGCGAAAGTTGTGATGACACTAAACTCTGTTGTGCACACTGAGTCATAAGATTGTTCTGTATCTCGACTTCTTCAGAAACTGGTAATATGGCCTGTCTAGAAGGGTCAGTAAAAGCTGGTGTGTCCAAGTGAGGTGAATCGGCAAAATCAGTGCTCCTATTTTCAGTGTCGACTTCCACTCCAGCATCACCTAAACGTTCACTTGTACCACCCTGTAGTGGCACGCAAATAGCACTCTCCTCAATATGTTCAGTACTTCTATGGTCACCACCTGAAGGTTCCTGATATAATGGTGCAGGTACATAATGAGTTATTCTGCATCCTGGGCTTATGCAATAACAATGAAAATAAGGATCCTATACAATAATGTTATGTGTAAGGCTGTAAGCACAAAACATCACAAGAAAACAAGCACGAGGAAGTAGTGAAATACAATTAGTTCAAAATGAAACACAACTTGCTAAGCACTAAAAAAAAAGCAGGACATCCACTTGTATAGTATGTTTAAGCAAATTGAACATAAAAGAAGGATAGTGCTACCCACTAATAAAGTACGTTCAAGTAAATGATTTAGAATACTCAGGACTGTCCTATGCGAAACGCAACATAATACACAAAGTTCTACTGTTCATGCCTTGGGGAAACAGACTAACAGGACTACATGGTAAATATATTTAAGATTTGCATTGCTAACATGGAAAGAGTAAGGGAAAACCCACAAACCCTAGATTAGGTTACTAGAAGGTGTACAAATATTTCTTACACCTTTTACTATATCAAAACAGAGATAAACTTAACTGAGAAAACTACCAAAGGATAAAACAGCAGAACTGATGAAAACTCGGATAGATCTCACATTTCTTTCTCATGATCTTATAAGTGTGATATTGATTAGGAAATAGGTTCTAATTCACAGGCTGAACGTGATAAATTTGTATGCTGAAAAAATGATCATTTGTCGCTGGGAAATTACTAAAAAGTAAGCGCTATCAGCATTTTGCATGTTGAAAAACATGCAATACATGTGTTAACTGTATTTCCAGCTAAAGGATTACTAACCAATGAACGAACGGCCAGAGATGCATCTCTTTGTGAGTCAATGCCATCAGAAACATTGCAGATCCCATTCACTGACACACTGACAAATGATGCTGGACCTTGCATAAGAACTTCAGGTCTATTCTGTGTTTCTTCTTCAACAACTTCAGATGCATTTGCACTTCGAACCACTGTAATTTCCATTGTTGAATTGTCATCCAAAGGCGGTGCTGTCAGAGCAGCTGCATGGACATGGCAGCTACCAACAACTTCCCTAAAGTGACTAAATTCCTCCATAACAAATTCTGAATCTGGTAAAGGAATGTCTTGATCAAAAGTATGGTCCAATTGGCCAGACTTTGCTGCCTGAAGGATTTCCTCCTTCAACTGAGACTCCTTTGTACGGGTAGCTGATTGCTGCATATCAAGCCTGTTGCGTTGGCATTTCATGTGATTCAAAAATGAACATAGAAGCATAGTAAACCATCCAATTACTAGCTTTATGTTCCCATCCCTGTCCTCTTGGGCAATGTGATTTTGACTTCTGCGAAGATATTCCACAACTAAACTGCATGCTTCTCTGAGTTTAACAACTTCCTTTTGCCTGTGCATGTCCAAAAACGAGACCTCATTTGAATGCTTATCCTGGATACTCTTTCCTCTTAAGGAGAACACTTTATCAACTAATTTAATTCTTTTCTCCATTATTCTACAAAGAAGTTCATCCCTCGATATACATTCCTCTCTATGGGGTCCTGGGTCAGATAGCAGCGCTTTCTCTCCTGAAGCTATGTCCTCAGTCCATAAATCACCAGCAGCCTCTCGATGTGAACCAGTCTCAAAGTTATCAATTGAAGTTACCTGACTAGGGATTAACTCATCATTTCTCAGTTTAACTGAATTCTCCTGTTCACAAGTTGATATGTTGCTTACTGAAGCCGTATGATTTTGTTTGCTCGTTTCGCCTGTTCTACGTGCAAACTTCTTCTTTAGTATCCTTAGCTTCACATACACAAACTCAGCTAGTTCTTCAGTGCACTCATAGTTCAAGTTTTTTACAGCAAGGGTGAGCGATTCTGTACGATTGATCTTATGCTTTACGAGAGAAGCAGCACGCCAACACTGTAGCACAGCATTAAAAAAACAACAGCATTTAGCAGCAACCGTGTATAAAGTCAACAAATAAAGTTTTTTTTTCTCTAACCAGAGCTATATTGAATGCATGCAGAATGCCCTTAGGCTCCTGGCTGATTTGGTGATTCTTCAAAATATACTCCAGGAATTCCTCACATAAGGATTTCACATTCTCCTGCAAAATTTGTTATGACCCATCCATGAAAGCAATCAACTTGGACTGAAAAATGAGTACACAAAATGAAGTTATTTTAATATTTTCCCAATTTCACATAATTTTTGGGGAAAAAATCTTGGACCTGGCTGCATTTTTGCTAAAATAATTCTTTGCACTTTCATATGTTATGAGAACACAAATACCATTTGCAATAACTTCAGTTGAACTCATTTTATGTTCCGTGACCCAAGTACGAAAACAATGTTAGACATGTATATGTGTTTGTGTGTGAGAGGGCCCAGGCGTGTGCTGTGCGCCTGGGCCTGGGTGGGCTGTGCCGCCAGGCCTGCCGAACCCTAGATTGATTAGGTCAGGCTAGGGGAGTTCCCTGCCTATATATGTAACCTCTGTTTACTCCTAATCAATCAATCAATCTTTCCACGCAATCTTCATTGCTTTCATGGTATCAAGAGATCGGGATCTCGATCCCGCTTCCGCACCCTAGTGCGCCCCGCGGCGCTGCTCCTGCGCGCGCGAGTTCCTCGCGCCGCGCCCACCCAGCGCGCCCCGCGGCGCTGATCCCCCGCGCGCGAGATCCTCGCGCTGCGTCCACCCGCCGGCCGCCGCAATCTTCTTTCCCCATCTCGCACCGTCCCCTTGCCGTGCTGCCTGATGGCTAGATCGACCGATTCCGAGGCCGCCCGCCAGAAGGAGGAAGAGGAATGCGTGGCCCGTATAGCCGCCCGCGACGCCGCCCTCTCTCGCGCCCAGGAAGCCGAGAAGGAGGCCGCCGCCGCTGCCGCCAAGGATCGCGAGGACGCCGACGCCCGCGCGCGTGCTGCCCTTCAGCGCACCACGCGCGAGCGCAAGGCCGCCGCCGACGCTATCGACGACGCCAACAACCATCACGCAGAACCTTCTGTGCACGGCGACTCCCCCGGCGATCTCCACGGCGCTCTTCTTCTTCACGAGGCTGCTGCGCTCCTCAACCTGCACGCCCAGGCCATCGCCGTGCAGAACATCCGCAACCTCGTCCTCGTCGTCCTCGACGTCAACTCCGGTAGCTACTCCAAGTGGCGTGAACAGTTCCTGCTCACCCTCGGCAAGTACTCGCTGGAGGATCACGTTCTCGACGACGTTCCTCTGCGCACCTCCCCAGATTGGGTGCGCATGGACTGCGTCGTCCGATCATGGCTCCACGGCACGCTCTCCAGCGACCTCGTCGACATCGTCATGGCCCGGAGTACCCAGGGCGCCACGGCTCGCTCGACCTGGCTCGCCATCGAGGCCCAGTTCATTGGGAACAAGGAGGCGCGCGCCCTGCATCTCGACGCTCGCTTCCGGACGTTCGTCCAAGGCGACCTCTCCATCACGGACTACTGCAAGCGCTTCAAGTGCATGGCGGATGACCTAGCCAATCTCGGCGAAGTCGTCTCCGACCGTACACTCGTCCTGAACGTTCTCTGTGGCCTCAACGAGAAGTACGCCTCCATCGGACGCCATCTGCGCCGCAGCCACCCGTTCCCCTCCTTCCTGGAGGTCTGCGACGATCTGATCTTGGAGGAGATCACCTTGTCGAACCAGGCGACCACTCCTACCGCCCTCCTCGCTGGGACAGCATCATCTCAGCGTTCCCCCGCTCCCTCTCAGCGCCCCTCTGGTTGATCCAACTCTAGATCAGGTGGCGGCAAGGGGTCGGGGGGGGGGGGAGGGGGGCGGCAACGGCAGCTCCAACAACTCGGGGTCCAAGGGCGGCCGCGGCAAAGGCAGCAAGGGCGGCAATGGCGCCCAGTCCTCCTCTGGCCCCAGCAGCCAAGCCGCCTCAGCGCCTCCTCAAGGGCCCCGGCGCAGTGGCCCTCCTTCTACAACCCCTGGACCGGCACAATTCAGATGTGGCCCGGATCCAGGCCTCCCGCTGCTTCACCGGCTCCTCTTGGCGTCCCAGGGGCGCCATCCTCCCAGCAGCATGCTTTTCAGTCCGCCCAGGCACAGCAGCAGGCCATCCCGCCCGTCCATCACTCGCTGTATGGACCGCTGGCGCCCCAGTACTACTTCGGCGCCCCTACTCTTCCTCAGCAGGCGCCGCCTCCTGGTTTCCAGCAACCAGCAAGCGGCATCCCTTCGTCTTGGGATCAGCAGTCCCTCGCCTCGACCTTCAGCACCATGACTCTCCAGCCGCAACCTCAGACCGACTGGTACTTCAACTCAGGTGCTACCTCTCATATGACCTCGAATTCTTCCACTCTTTCACATGTTTTATCCCCGCGGTACCCTTTTCCTTCATCAATTGTTGTCGGTGACGGCTCTCTGCTTCCCGTCACTGCTACTGGCGCTACTTCACTTCCTGGGCATTTATCTCTTAATAATGTTCGTGTTTCTCCAAGACTTATTAAAAATCTTATTTATGTACGCCAGTTTACTTCCTATAACAATTGCTCTGTTGAATTTGACCCCGCTGGTTGCTCTGTGAAGGATCTCACAACGCAGAGGGTGATCGTCAGGTGCAATAGCTCCGGCCCGCTATACCCCCTCCGTCTTCCCACGGCGCAAGCTCTAGCTGCTTCATCCACCTCGTTGTGGCATCGCCGTCTTGGTCATCCTGGTCATGAGGTCTTAGCGAAGGTCGCTTCAGTTGTCCCCTTTTGTACCACAGCACCTAGCTCCATCTGTCATGCTTGTCAGCTAGGCCGTCATACTCGTTTGCCTTTTCAGTCATCGAACTCGCGTGCAACTAGTAATTTTGATCTCATTCATTGTGATTTGTGGACCTCTCCAGTTCCCAGCGTCTCTGGTTTTAAATATTACTTAGTTGTTCTCGATGACTGTTCTCATTACCTGTGGACTTTTCCTCTGCGTGTTAAATCTGACACCTTTTCCACACTGGCAAACTTTTTCTCTTTTGTGCGCACACAGTTTGGTGTCACGGTAAAAGCTGTGCAGTGCGACAACGGGCGTGAGTTTGACAACTCTAGCACTCGCACCTTCTTCCTCACCAACGGCGTTCACCTGCGCATGTCCTGTCCATACACCTCGCCTCAAAACGGTAAAGCTGAGCGCATGATTCGTACTGTTAACAATGCTGCTCGCTCCCTACTATTTCAGGCCAGTATGCCTCCCACGTATTGGGTAGAAGCTCTCCATGCTGCTACACGTGCTGAACATCCTTCCGACCAAAACTCTGCAGTTAGCCACACCCCACTTCGCCTTGTTTGGCACTGCCCCAACATATGGTCATCTTCGGGTTTTTGGCTGTCTCTGTTATCCCAACCTTTCCGCCACTGCAGCCCACAAACTCGCTCCACGTTCAGCATCGTGTGTCTTCCTGGGATATTCTGCTAACCACAAAGGGTACCGCTGCCTTGATCTCCAGTCCAACCGAGTTCTTATCTCACGCCATGTGGTGTTTGATGAGACCTCGTTCCCGTTTTCTTCGCAGCCCACACCTCCTGGTGCAGCAGATTTTGAGTTTCTTTATGACCACTCTGACCTTGTACAGGCTCCTATTGGACCCGTACAGCTTCTGCCTGCAGGTACACCAGCGACCTCCGCACAGCCACGTGCGGCGACCTCTGCATCCTCGGCGCAACCTGAGCTGGGGGCGCCCACTGTGTTTGGCGCCCCAGCTCCCCTGGCGCCCGCTGCACAGTCACGTGCGGCCCCCTCTGCGCCCTCGACGCGGTCTGAGCTGGGCTCGCTCCCCGTGTTGGGCGCCCCAGCTCCCCCGGCGACACCTGCGACATCTCCAGTAGCATCCCCCATACCAGCAGGCACCCCCTTGGCATCCCCTGCTGCGCTACCTGGTGCGCCACCAGCCGGCGCTTCTTCAGCGCCGCTCGTCTTCACGACGCGGCCTGCTCCCGTCGCCTCGGCCGTGGCTTCGCCCGCACCTGCCTCCCACCGGCCTCTGCGGGAGTTCGTCCACATCTACTCTCGGCGGCCTGTTAATGGGCCAGTTCCTCCTCAACCTCTCCCACGTGGTGCTGTTCCGACACAGCCTGTGTCTAACCAACATGGTATGACCACACGTGCGAAGAGTGGGCTGCGCTTCCCGTCCATGTACACTGCCTCGGCGCTGTCTCCTATTCCTCGCTCATATCGCGGGGGCCTTGCTGATCCTAATTGGCGAGGCGCTATGCAAGAGGAGTTCCACGCCCTGTTGATGAACAGAACTTGGGATCTGGTTCCTCGACCGTCGCATTGCAACATTGTGAGTGGCAAATGGGTGTTCAAACACAAGCTCAAGGCAGATGGTACTCTGGAACGCTATAAGGCTCGCTGGGTTCTTCGTGGCTTCACACAGCGTCCAGGGATTGATTTTGATGAGACCTTCAGTCCGGTTGTCAAGCCAGCTACAGTCCGCACAGTTTTGTCTATGGCTCTTTCTCACAACTGGCCTATTCATCAGCTCGATGTCAAGAATGCGTTCCTTCATGGCAACCTATCCGAGACAGTCTATTGTTCTCAGCCGACGGGTTTCAAGGATTCAGCTCATCCAAATTATGTGTGCCGGCTTAATCGATCACTTTACGGTCTTAAGCAGGCGCCCAGGGCATGGTACAGTCGCTTCGCCTCCTACATCATTCAGCTCGGGTTTGTGGAGGCCAAGAGCCCAAGACGGACACGTCGTTGTTTGTCTATCGCCGGGGTGGTGACACAGTGTATCTTTTGCTCTACGTGGATGACATCGTTCTTACGGCCTCATCGACTCAGTTACTTCGCGATGTCATCGATGCCCTTCAGCACGAGTTTTCCATGAAGGATCTTGGTGAGCTTCATCACTTTCTGGGTATGCATGTGCAGCGTCCTGGTTCTGGTCTTCTGCTGTCTCAGCGTCAATATATGGAGATTCTTCAGCGAGCTGGTATGTCAGACTGCAAGCCTTGTGCCACGCCTGTCGACACAAATCCCAAGCTCCCTGCGGATGGTGGTGTTCCTGTGGCTGATCCTACCGATTTTCGCAGTTTAGCTGGCGCCCTACAGTACCTGACCTTCACCCGTCAAGACATCGCATATGCTGTTCAGCAGGTTTGTCTTCATATGCATGATCCTCGAGAGCCCCATTTGGCTGCTCTCAAGCGGATTTTGAGATATGTTCGAGGCACTCTTCACCTGGGACTCCTGCTGCGTCCGTTTGCTCTGTCTAATCTTGTGGTCTACTCAGATGCTGATTGGGCTGGTTGCCCTGATACCCGCACGTCGACTTCTGGCTATGCGGTCTTCTTTGGTGACAATCTCATCTCCTGGTCCTCCAAGCGTCAGACTGCAGTTTCGCGTTCCAGTGCTGAGGCCGAATACAGAGCTGTCGCCAATGCTGTCGCAGAGGTTTCTTGGTTGCGCCAGCTTCTTGCTGAGCTGCATGCGCCTGTTAGCATAGCTGCCCTGGTTTACTGCAACAATATCAGCACCGTCTACATGTCTACCAATCCCGTACAGCATCAGCGCACCAAACATGTTGAGATTGATCTTCACTTTGTTCGGGAGCGTGTTGCTACAGCTGTTCGCGTTCTTCATGTTCCTACGAGCTCACAGTACGCCGACATCTTCACCAAGGGCCTGCCGTCTTCTGTTTTCACAGAGTTCAGGTCCAGTCTGAACGTTCAGGCTGCCGACGATCAGACTGCGAGGGGGTGTTAGACATGTATATGTGTTTGTGTGTGAGAGGGCTCAGGCGTGTGCTGTGCGCCTGGGTGGGCTGTGCCGCCAGGCCTGCCGAACCCTAGATTGATTAGGTCAGGCTAGGGGAGTTCCCTGCCTATATATATGTAACCTCTGTTTACTCCTAATCAATCAATCAATCTTTCCACGCAATCTTCATTGCTTTCAAACAACAACTGCTCTACTTCTGAAAATCTATTTGGTTCTTAATACCTTTCTAATCTGAGAAACAGTAATTTCAGCTTTCATGATCTTACAGATTGCTTTCAATTTTCTATAAAAAAATCATACATATCAGCGAAAGCAGGGATAGTTCACTATTCACTACTTATTGCTACAAAATAACATCATCCTAAAAATAGTCCGAATATGAATCAACTGATGCAACTTTGTACACTAAGCATGCATATAATTTGACTAATTGTACAGGGTTAGATTCAAAATATACAGCAAAACAAGAACTATCACGGATGATGCCAACATCAGTTTCATGCCAGCACCAAGGAGAGGACAATTGACAACCATTCTTGTAACCTGATGCTAACAGAAGAATATACTTAAGACAAATAGCTAGTAGGAACTAGCAAACATTAATGCATAAAAAATGATAAATTAAGAATATGACCACATATGCTTAAGATAAACTAGTCAGTAGCAACTGTCAAACATTAATGGATTCCATATGATACATTAAGAATATGATGAACAATGAGTCAACTTTTCCCATAAAAAAGAGTGAGATTATCAAGAGCCAACTAGAAAATTGACTCTTGCCAAAGTAGTACACATGGTTCAGAACTGAGAAATGTTAACAACCAAACTCCGACAGCCTAAAAGAGCTAAATTCTCTCTTATAAGTTTTCTGTGGGTCTAAATGATTTTACACAGGATTAAACAATTAAAAAGAGAAAGCATAAATCATAGAGGGAGTAATGAAGTTAATATGTTTAGTAGTACCGGCAGTTGCAGCAACTTGTATAACTTTGACAGTTCTGGCTTGAGTTGCACATGTAGACCTTTTTGTGTGCCATGAAGATTGTTTCTCTCTACATAATGAACCGTATTAGCAAAGTGCAGTATCCATATCTAAAGACAGTCATTCCATTACAGTTGTGATACCTAGTTCCTGCCATGTATCTTCAACTGATATTTGATGAGAACTTGATGATGTATTGTTTTCAGACAATATAGTGTCGTTGTTTTTACAAGGTGGGATTTTTGGAGATGAATCCATGACTTCACCAATTCTTCTACGTTTTATTCTAGCTTCATCAGTTCCTTCAGTAGTTACTTCCAACTGTTCTGTGTTTTTCAATTGTTCTTCTACATTTTGTATCTTTCTACGGCTTCTTTGTGCTGGCTCAGATATATGTTGCCAGCGAGGAGACCTTCCATTAAGCAAAGTTGACCAGTAGGCCCAGAACTTTGGCAGATCACCATCAACTGATTCAATTCCCTCCATCTCACCTACTACAACAGTGTCTCTGAAATAGAAAGATCCACGCAGATAAGCTTGTGATATGACTGCATTGTCCATTTCATTGCTGAGTTCAACCTTGTTGGGTAATTTTGTTGAAAACTCCGAAGCTACATTATTCACGAAAAGCTCATCAGCATCAGAGCCTTTGCATGAGTGGCTGGAGTTCTGAAACTCCTCAAGTCTATTAAAGAGAAATGATGCACCCCAACTGAGCAGACAATGGCTGAGGCTAGGGGTTATATTCAGGATATTGCTATCCAGAATATGACCATGCTTTGCAAGAATAAGAGCCTTTTCCTCCACTGTACAAGATGAATATAAACGAAAAATAGGCACACGTTCAGACTGTGACTCCATACTGACCCTCTGAAGAGCTCTCAAGTCATTCACAGGATTCCAATCGCTACCATATATGATTATGGTATCAACAGATGATAGCTTAATACTTGGACCACATGCACGACTATCAATCAAAAAAATAAATCGCCCCTTACTTTTGTCATTGAACATATTCATTGCTGTCTGTTTCTTTTGAAGTAGCAAACCACGTTCAACACGTTCGTATGACTCAAAACCAAATCTCTGACGAACAAAGTCATCCAAAATGTCACCTATAGGGTTGCCAGACCCACCACCAGACTGCCATGTGAAATAAAGTAGAATAAGATTGAATCAAAAGCTTTGTTAATACAATAGCTGGAGATTACAAAGGCGTCATAAGCATACTTAATCAAAAGCTTTGTTAATACAATACCGTGGATGTCTCACCTGGGAAAGAATAAGAACTCTTAGACCTTCAGTCCTAATCTTCTGGAGCATTTTGTCAAGAAGCAATAACTTGCCACATGAACGCACTCCAATATCAAGGATATCAGTTACAGGGCGACCGTTGGTAAGAGAACTTTGCAACATTTGATCAACAAGATAAGGGTGGTCACAACACTGTTGCATAAGATTAGCGATCAGTAGTTTTGTCTGCAGCTATAAATAATAAATAATTGTACATGCAGATTCCATCTTGTTCAGCGAAATCACTAATTTAAAACATGCAGCACTATCAAGAATATTGTAACAAGTTTTAAAAGCAAACCTTCCGGAGGGATACAAGAATGTTCCGAAGCGCACCAACACTATCAGTTTTTGAATGTGATCGAAGTGCTGGGGAGTTTGATAGTAACGTGTGACAGTATATTTCTAATTGCACCGGTGAAAGGTGAGCAGGAACCCAATACTCCAAAAGCTTTGAAGAATCTGCCTTCCGCTCAAATGCAACATAACGTGCAAGTTTTGCTTTCAGCACTGCTAGGGTGCCAGCTGTATCAAAAGAAACACCATTTGAAACACTAAATGTCCCATTTTCTTCAGGGTTGAGGAAAGATAGCAGATTGATGTACTCAGGAATATTTTCCTGCAAGAACAAAACAAGACAATATGAACCACTTGTGGTACAAAAGAAGTTTTATATAAGGTTGTTGGCAGCACCTTCAGTGAGGAACTCAATAAAACCATCCTAAAATTGGTAGGAAGTTCCTTAAGTTGTTCAAGGCATTTTGAAACTCTTGAGTTTTGACAATCATCAACCACAACTGCCTCCCAACTAATTTGCCCAATGGCTTCAATGTCCTGTATAATAATGGAGCAAAAAAATAAAACTACATGGTATAATTACTTGCAAGGAAGCTTCATGGTTGCATAACATTGATGCTAAATGCATCAAAAGATAGAACTGGTGTTCTTTTAATTGGTAAGCTAGACAAGCTTAGACTAGCAGAATAATATTACCTCTAAGATGGCATCAGGGTGGGACAAGAGAACTTGCAACATCACAGAACCATCCTCATAAAACTCCAGATCTCGAATTGATTTGCGTACATCTTTCTCCCCATTGTATACAACAACATTGATGGATGATGCCAAGCGACTGAACTTAGTCTCCCACAAGGAGAGAGAAGCAGAAGTGGAGACAATGAGGAGTGGTCGGCAGATGTGAGGCAGTACGGATGTCACAAAAAGAATGGTCTTAATTACTCGCTCCTGTACATAGACAAGTTAATTAGTTTAACCATGAATCAGTGGAAGCATTGACCATACTGCACTAAAAACAGCCATCATACAAGGGCACCAACAGAATCAGTCACGTCGGTAGCCAAGCACAAATAAAGTCAGAGAATCCAAGAACTCAAGTGGAAGGTACCAATAAAACACCTTCCAAATATTTTTTCCATGCATAGCGGCTATAATATTTAGATAGTTCTACCTGATCGTCGATGAAAACAGCACCACGAGAACTGTGCCAAAACTCAAGAAGCTGATTGAGCGAACTCAAATGATCATCATCTAAACCAGGGGGGCAACCATCTGGCAGTCTCTGGAGTTTCTGAAACATGCCTCCCTTAACCTGTATAAACCAGGGATAGTTTGTAGTTACCCAAAACTGTGAAATCTTTAAACAATCTAGGGACTGTTTGGAATATAAGACTGCGACAGGCATTTAACATGAACTCTGAGCCCATATTTCAAATGGTTTAATGTCCAGACAACTGCAGAAGGAACAAACTTTCTTGGAACTAATAGCTCATTATTTGTGTGAGGTGGCCTAGCAAAGCAATGTCCAGACAACTGCAGGAAAAAAAAACTTGCTTGGAACTAATAGAGTTCATTACTTGTGGTGGACTAGCAAAGCAATGCGCATATAGCCCAATTGCTAAAAATCATAGACTACAATAATTTTCCTTGCTAAGTGAAGTTGCAGTGTGCCAGTTAATATGAATAAATGTTTTCTGTGGCATACCTGGTCTACTTTTGCTGGATCAGACCCTCTTCTTGCAGCTTCAACACGGTTCTCATAGCTCCTTTTGAGCTCCTCAGCCTCAGGGGTACATAAAAAAGATGAAGTCTCAAGTTCCCATGTAGCATGTTCATAGCCCAGACCTTTCCATTTCACTAGCCATTCGACATTACAATATGCAATTTTGTCATCTAGTGAATTAAAAAAAACTTCAGCTTCTTTTGGTGGCATAAGTGATCTCCTCTTCAATAGACGGTGTGGTTCAGCCCATTCCTGCTTCCACCTTATTGTCTAAGAATCACATTCAGAAAGAAATGAATCAGCAGACATACTTTTGAAGAGTCTAACAGTCTCTGGAAAAAAAAGATGAACAAGGGAACTCATCGCACAAGTGATAACCTTTTCGTTATGAATCCTCTTACTAAATTTGGAGATAAGATCACAACCTTGCAAAGTGCTATTGACTATATCACTTTCTGAAACCCATCGATTATGTACATGAGCTAGATTCTTGTACTTCACAAAATATTGTTTGCTGTTATCGGCTCCTAAAATGGACAAGCAATACAATTAATAAATGAATGACAGCAATCGAAAAAAAACTGTCATACATTTAATTTGATAATTACCCTCCTTGACATCCCACAGAGACTCAATTCCCTCACTGACTGAATATATACCGAACTGGATCCTCTTTTTTGTACACATTATGCAAAGCCATATTCCTAGGGACGCATCCAACGGAGGATTCATACAAGAAAGATGGTAATGTCGTTTACATCCTTTTCCATCACAAGACCTGTTACCAAATAAAAAAGTGGAGTTTAGTTTTTATCAATATCCCAGCACATCAAGTATGAATTCGAGAACAAAATTTTCACATTTGCAGTATGGTATTAGAGATGAATTTCTCCACAAAGCATATGTTTGAAAGATGCATTAACTACAAGGACTATAAGGTGTCAAGTTCTACGATCTAACAGACTAGTAGAGAGATACTAAACCACTAGCTATCCATCACCTGAAATTGCATCTTTTATTCACCTAAAAAGGCTCAGTCACCTTGGAAAACGTTCACTGACAAATCCTACCATCTGTCTAAAAATAAGGCCAATTATGGTAGAAAATAGCATGAAAATTTAGGAAAGCTTTACTGGATTTCATTTAGCATGAGCATATTCCGTTTCCAGTTCTGGGTCGATATTTCCATAATTTCAGTGTTAAGAAAATATCATAGAAGCAAAAAGGACAACTTGGATAAATTACAGAATAACTTACTTGAGAATATCTGAGGTTTCCCTACTTCTGCAACTAACACACATGCCGTCATTGTAATCTGTTTCATCACATTGGATAGCTTCATTATGCCTTGAAATGCATGCCCCTCGAATCCCAATGGAATCACCATCTTCAATTGCCTTGCTGGCCTAGAGTACGATAAAAAGAACATTACTGCAAGCATAATATTATATTCCACCAAATAAAACTAGTAATGAAAACACATGTGCTGCACAAGAAATTGCAGGAGCCTTATTTGATTACTTCCTCTTCATGATGAGCAGTAGAGCAATCCCTATTTTGCAATTCTGGTAGAGGGTTCTGGCTGCAATACAAAAGGTGAACACTTAATCAGTTAAATGTTGCCAACTGCATGCATAGTGGTATTAAATAGAATAGATAAAGCTAAATAGTATAAATAATTTGCAAAGGTTAGTTGGAGTACTTTGAGTCCCAAGCGGCTTGCTCTCCGATGTCCAATATGGAAATGCATTCCGCTTCCTTATTTAGTGGGCACATCTCAACAGGCATACATGACTGTACAAAAAAAAACACAATCTTGCTTTAAGTCTCCAATACACATCGGTGGACAATAAGAGAAATAACCCAAGACTTTCATGAAAATATCAAATACAACACTCCAAAGTACCAGGATGTCGTAAAAGGCTAATGAACATAAGAAGCCAGGTGGTAAAAGAGATAATAAGTAGCACTGGAAGCAGTATAACAATTGCAGGCATGAACAAATACAACACTTGAAGGTACCAGGATGTCATAAAAAGCTAACAGAGATAAGAAGTCAAGTGATAAAAGAGTGCATGATAGATAGTGCATCCATTAAGAGTAAGTAGCACTGGAAGGAGTATAACATTTGCAAGTGCGAAAACTGGATAACTGGAACATGCATGTAATTCTTTCATGCTACTTGGAGTAAATACCAATGAAGGATGAAAAGAAGGCAACACCGCTAAACTTTCCATAATGCTTGGTGCATCAGTTTCATCAGTAGATACCCAAGTACTACTTACTGCACTGGTTGCATCAGCAGCACAAACACAGGGCTGAACATGTTTGGATATCAGATTATTGAGAAGGAAATGGCAGCCAAACCTCTGAAATAAGATCAGACTGATGAGATCTAATCTTCAATTCATCTCCCTTCAATATCACCTCAGGCATTTCATGCAAGTCAGAAGAGTGACCTTCCGAAACCTTGTTATCAGCCCCACTTGAAGGTTCCCTGTTGACTTGCACCTGTGCATTACTTTCTTCATCCACCAAAACAGCAGCATTGTCTTCCGCTTGCACCTTGGAAGCATTTTCCTCGTCCTCCCTGAGAGTAGTAGCAAACACTACATCGCAAAATTTATTGATAAGTGAAGTTAGCATTGATGAAAACTAAGCATAGAAAAGGAACGCCGCCATCAGCATCCAGAGAGAGAGAGAGAGAGAGACAGGTGATCAAAACCTTTGTTCCTGAATGCAAATCCTAAAATTGATTTTGAAGAAGCTATAAAGCCCTCTTGGAATGACAACGGAAGAGTATGGTTAATCATTATTGCTATGCGTGGTGTAGCTGGTTTTAGATGGTGCAGCACACTGAGGATGTGTCAACACATTGCACTCAACAACAAAGAAGCCTAAGTGATGCAAATGTTTTTCTTTTACATAATCCTGAACATTCTGAACTAATCGGACAGATGCGATGTTTGCAAAAAAAAGAAATCAAGTAATGAGCTGAAATAACAAAACTAAGATGCCTGATCAGGCTCTAGAGACCATTAGTCAAATGAAATGGCATGGACATCGCGTACCTGGAGATTTGGGGCTTTCTTCTCGACCGAAGAGTGCAATATATCTCTTGGTGTTCATGAGCCTTTTCTGCTTCTTAGACAGCGTGGTGGCAGTCTGAGCGTCATCTTCAGTTTTTCTTTTGGCGATTGGGGCGGACGTTGATGTTCCGTTAGGATCTTGGTTTGATGGGGGAGAAGGTGAGCCGCTGGTATTCCTAGCTCTGGCGGACTTTTTTGGCTTGTTTGGCGAGGATGTGGATATGGGGGTAGCAATGGCGGCAGTGGCATCCCTGGTGAGCCTTGTAGCAGATCTGTGGGAGGAAGTCGTGGCGGGAAGTTGTTTATATTTGTTCTTGCCTCTGGTTTCCCGAGTAGACCTCCTGAGGTTTGTTGTGTGCGCATTGGCAGCGGCGGCTGTGGTGCTCCTGGTCTCTCTGGCATTGGGAAGTTTCCTAATGGCAGTTGCAGAAGCAGCAGCAGCAGGAGGAGGAGGAGGAGGAGTGTGTCCGTCTCTGGGTGCACCTGAGCCAGCAGGTCCTCCTCCTGATCGGGTATTGGCCATGGATCAGTAGAAGCGCATCAGCAGCACCTGGGGACATACGCCCGTTTAGGCATTTGTTTAGGGAAGGAATCCTCCGAGGCACGAATTCGATTGAGTCCAATCCTAAGCAGAGCCGCAGAGGGCCAGGGATGGATCGAGCGAGAGCCTTACACAGAATGGAAGCCTTGGTTTACTTACCAACCGGGCGAGGCGGCACTGGATAGAAGAAATCCGCTCCGGCGGCAGCGCAGTTGAGCTGACGCGGCGCTGGAGCAACACTGGCACCGGAGTGCACAAACCCTAGCCCCCAAGGGCCGCCGCCTCCTCCGCTGCGTCTCGAGGGAATTGAGGGGGAGGGGGGACAAGAACAACGAGGGGCGTGAATGTTGTGGGGAGTACTCGATCGATCGACATCCCCTTTGTTTGGCCTTGGCCTTGGCCTTGTTTTTCCTTAACATCATACTTCTCCCGTCCTCAAATGTAAAGGTCGTAGGGTTCAAAATTTAGGTATATCAAAATATAAAGTATTCTTAGAAGTTTTCGACAAGTGTTAAAGAAAATCATTTAATTCGCCATAGCTCGTACTTTCTCTGCTTTTATTTAGATGTCCTATTAAGTCAAATTTGACTAACTTTGATCAAATCTATAGAAAAACATAGCAACAATTATACTATCAAATATATGCACCATCAGCATATACACAGTGGATTCAATGAAACAAATTTTTGATACTATAGATATATTATTTTTTCTATAAGTTTCGTTAAAGTTTACTAAATTTGACTTAAAACAAACTTAATACGATATCTAAATAAAAATAGAGGGAGTAGCTGCATACTTAATTTTTTTATTCCTTCCCTGGCTGCTAAATCTTAGAAACAACATTAATTACAGCTGGTAAACTAGTAGCTCTTGGATGGTACATGTGTCTTTTGTTCTCTCCCTTAATATGTCCTAAAATTGCTAGAATGTCTTATATTACAGAACGGAAGGAGTAGTAAAATAGAGTTCGAGCTACAACAACTATGCGATGGGGAAGTATTATTATTATTAACCCCACATCCAATCTAATCTAATCGAATCGAATAAAATTTAATTTAATCCAAGTGTCGGCGTTTTGTTCACCGGGTAGTAAAGTTGCGAGACGATTCTCTGTAGCTCAATGGCTAACACCTAAGGGAGAGAGAGAAAACAGGAGAGAGACGGGAGCAGGGTTTACCTTTTCGTTTTTTTTGCGAATCCCGCCGTTTGCCGGAAACGAAATTTCGGCCGAAATTTCGCCGAATTTCGCTAATTCCGAACGGAAAGAGAATTCAAATTCAAAAAACGAAATTTCGGTGAATTCCGACCGAAATTTCGGTGATTTCGACCGAAATTTCGGTGATTTCGACCGGAAAATGATGTCCGTTGTGATTTTCGTACTGTTCCCGAGGTCAAATGAAAAACTTTTGAATACCAACTTTGTTCAGTTTTTCGAGATCTACAACTTTTGTTTCAGGAACTTTTTCATTTGAGCAATGGTTTGAAAGTTATTTAATTATTTCAAAAACTACCAATTAAAAGTCTTGTCATTTCATGTGACAACTTTCATTTTCTCTCTTAGCTCTCAACTGGACTTTTATTATTCTTGTTATGGCGGATATTCCTATAAATTTTTAGGGACATTAGTTGATCCAATTGAAAGTTATTTTAAATCCAGGACAAACATGATTTGAATTGGTTATCAATTCATGTGACAGTGTTTGAATTTTTTGTTTGATTCAATTTGTATAGAGAATTGTTAAAGCATTCTGAAAGGTGTGTTTTCCGGCAGTTTTCCAACGGAAAGTTTTTCCCTGCTCTATAGATGGTGACAATTCTCTTGTGGCCTAAGATTTTGGTCACATGCATGCTGTGGATGCAAGAATTTGACCTTCTCTTCTTATCCTCGGGACTGGAATGGCGTTGGAGGAAATTCACTGGAATCAAGGTTACAGTCACCGACCTACTATTGCAATGCAAAGCTTTCTTCCACGAAGTGGGGGCAGATCAAAGGCCACAACTGACTTAATCTGCAGTTGCCAATGGAGAAGAATTGCTAATGGAATTTAACACGTATCAGCAATGGCCACAACTTCAAAAAAAAACTCCCAAGTCTCCACAGTTACCGGCTACAAAGCTAGAAGAAGAGCCAGATCGAGGGCCTGGTTAAGAATAATAGACTACAGCAGATAGAGGGCTTTAGCTGCCATCTCATTCGATCTCACCGCTACATACAAAAGAAAAGAGCTGCTAGATGATAATATAAAAGCAGATGCAAAAGGCAAAAGCGAAGCAAGATTGACGACGAGCCTAATTGGACAGCACGAGGAAACCAGATCTACTAGTCTACTGATGAGAGTATAGTCCACCCGGGCCGGCCGATGGATCATCATCCTAGTTGTAGGTATGCATATGAAATTGAATAGGTACCTCACCAATATCATGATAAACCAAAGTCTAGTTGAAGTCGATGGGAGAAAACAAATTTTTGCACATGAAATGACGAGTCATTCAAATTACGATTTCAAATGTTAATTTTAGCCTAGCAAATGATCTTAGATTTGAGTGTGTTCTAGTCCTATTTGCTTAGAAAAACACCTAGTTTTTTATCATATTTTTTTACATATTTTTTTACAAATTTTTTTGAATTTTTGAATTTTGAAACGAAATTTACCGAAATTTACCGAAATTCCACTTCCCGGTAACTACCGAAAACGAAAAAAAATACCGAAATTTCACCGAAATTTTGAACCCTGGACGGGAGCAGGCGACTAGCAAAACGCCCGCTCGGAGACGTCCTGCGGAGCATGCTATTAGCTGGTGGGCTTTGCTCTGCATTAAATAACTGTGGGGTCCACCACCGGACGCATGCTTGTAGCCGGCAGCGGGCGTAGGCCATTAGCTTTGCTCTTACGGGGCCGGACTCCGCAAAAGGTCCGCGCGGGTAAGAAAGGAGCCACGTGTTCGGTGCCGGCTCGTTTGGGCCTCGGAAAAAATATATGAGATAAAATTATGTAAAAATGAGAAAGCAAATAAATAATAAAAATAATGAACAAAATGGAAGATATATATAATAATGTCACATCGTTCAGGGGCGAAAACAAAGCGCGTACTCCACGAAACTTGCATTGTTGTCCATGATGAGTGATTATGGAATATAATTTATATTATATTATATTCGTACATTAATATAAATTTTATCCATATCTATATATAATACCATCAATTTTGTGCTGATTCACTTCGTGTACGAATCAGGCCGTGTTTGGATTTCAATTGGGATTCAAATGTTCGTGTTTCGATTATGATTCCAATTGATATATTCAAGTTCCGATAAGAATTCTAATTGACGGATCGTGGAATCATTGCTTGTTTTAGAAATAGCAGATAATAGATAGAAATATATATATATATGTGTGTGTTGGCCTGAACTGATTCGATGCCAGCATCCGAATCCGATCCTAATCATCAGGCGGCGGTGGCTGTGGTAGAAGCTGACGAGGATATTGCATAGTACGCCCAGCTGCCCCAGCGCCGTGGCGCGTCGTCGTCTCGCGCGTGGAGGATCGGATCGGAGCTGATCGCTCGCCGCCGTCCAAGCCTCCTCCCAGCGCCCACTGTGGCGGCGGCGGCGGCATGGCGAGCTGTTGCTGCTGCTCGGTGAGGACGACCAGCTGGTGGTACGCGACCGCCGCGCTCGTCGTCGAACCCGTGGCGCGTGACTGGTAGCAGCTCCACGCCGGTGGCAGCGTCGTCGTCGTCGACCGCGCGCGGTTGTTGGTACTCCTGGGCGTCGGGACTAATAATAATACTGGTGGTGGCCGTCGTCGGCGGCGGCGGCAGCATAGCCTGCAGGTACCGCGGCATGTCCTGCTGAAGCCATCGGTGCGCCCTGACCTCGGTGATGGTGGCTCGCTTCTGCGGGCGGACGATGAGCATGCTGGAGATGAGGTCCCGGGCATCGTCGGAGACCCAGGACGGCAGCCGGCGGAAGTCGCCGCGCCTGATGTTCCTGCGCAGGTCGGAGATGTCGTCGGTGCCGGCGTCGAAGGGCAGGCGGCCGCAGAGCATGGCGTAGAGGATGACGCCGCAGCTCCAGACGTCGACCTCGGGGCCCTCGTAGAGGCGGCCGTCCAGCAGCTCCGGCGCCGCGTACTGCGGGCTCCCGCAGCTCTCCGCCTGCAGCCTCCCTGGGGCCCACAGCCTGCTGAAGCCGAAGTCGGCGATCTTGACGTGGCCCCGGGAGTCGAGCAGGACGTTCTCCATCTTGAGGTCGCGGTGGACGACCATGCTGCGGTGGCAGTAGGCGACGCCGGCGACCAGCTGCTGGAAGAGCGTGCGGGCCTGGGCCTCGGGCAGCCGCTCCCGGACGGCGACGAGGTCGTGGAGCTGCCCTTGCTCGGCAAGCTCCATGACGATGTAGGTGGTGGTGTGGTCGCCGGAGCGGGAGCGGACGGCCTCGTACTCGTAGAAGCGGACGATGTGGGGATGCTGCGGCTGCCGGAGGCTGAGCAGACGCATAACGAAAACCTCAAAGCTTATTTGGCTTTGAGGAGCAGCTAGGATGATCTTGATGGCCACCTGGTGGCCCGTGCGGAGATGCCTGGCCTCCCAGACCTCCGCGAACGTGCCCTGCCCTCTCAGGCTGTGCAGCTCGTACCTCCCACGAAGCGCCGCCGGCAGCAGCGGCTTCGCCGTCCTTCTTGGCCGCTTGCCTACTGACGACGGCGGTGGTGTCGTCGCTACTGGCGTCGATGAGCCCTCCTCCTCCTCCTCTCGTTGCTGCTGCGATCTCTGCAGCATTAATTAATTAATTGCAATAATATATATATATATATATATATATATATATATATATATATATATATATATATATATATATATATATATAGAGAGAGAGAGAGAGAGAGCGCGCGCGCGCGCGCTAGCTAGCTGGAGCAAAGTACATACTTGTATCTTGCAGCTGCAGCTGCTGGTGGCATCACCTACGCAGCGTCCATCCATGGAATAATGGAATCGACGACAGGAGATGGATGGATTCCCAACAAGCTAGCTAAGCTAAGCTAAGCAAGCAAGAGGCTGCTAGGCCGGGGAGGAATTGAACCAAGCTCCGGCTGCTGCTATATAGCGGCGGGCTGATGGATCTATCGATGCCCAAATCCGTCGCAAACTAGGGAGGGAGCCAGGCAGGAAATTATTATATAGTACACTTACGTGCGTAATTCCTTGTTAGTTACTGTAACTTTTAATTAAAAAAACAAGGAATATAATTACTGCTTGCTGCTCCAGCAGCAACAAGGCATCCATCGTCTGCACCGACGACCACCATACCAGACAAGAAAACCCATCATATCCATCGGTCCAAATGATGCATTGCATGCTCTGTCGTATCTTCCTCCTAATGTTGGCTAGCTAGCTAATAGGAGTGAGTAACCTGCTGTCAAAGCAACTACGCTACTACCTGGTACCTGCTCTGTAATTTCTGTGACGGAAACGCCAAATTAAATCTCTAATTAAGCGTAATGGCCGTCATTTGAACACATCGGGCGTATTAGCTTAACGGCTTAATTTGGCGATCCTTTCTCAACCCACGGCCCGATCGAAACATCACCGGTAGTCCCACGCGAAGGTGGGCGCAGATGGTACAAGCACGGCATATTACTTGAAAATATAAACTCAATGAAAACGAAACAATAAGTTTTACAAACCGAGTTCAAATATATGCAATTAATTTACAAAACTTTACAATAGATGGTCTGAAGTTCGAAATCAAAATGTCCTACATCTATTCTAACTATCACCAGTTCTGATCCTTCTCGACCGGTCGGACCGGTTCACCCAACCGGTCGGACCGGTTGGCACCATTCTGCCGCCTCCACCGGTCAGACCGGTCCCACGGGCCGGTCAGACCGGTCTGCGCAAAACAGAGAGGCTGAACACTCTGCCCTCGAGTGTACAACACGACAATCCCCTAACCTAAGGGTCTCGCTCCACCACCTCCCACCCCTCTGCATCCCGGCGGATGAACTTGACACAGCAGGGGCAGAAGTCGACGTCCGGGTGCCCTGAAATAATAATTGTGGCAACAAACCCTGAGTATACTAATACTCAGCAAGGCTTACTGTCATCGCCATAAATTAACAGGGTTAATTAATGGGCCGCGAGTGAGTTGGGCTTAATGAAGAGATTAAAGAAGGCTTACGAATCGGCTCCTGCGTGAGCGTTTGGGCCCTATGGGCCGTGTATCATTAGATTTAGTTCAGATTGAGTTAGAGATAGAGTCCGATATGGACACATTAGTTTAGATTGTTTCCCAAGTCTCCGGACTATAAATATGTACCCTATGAAATTCGTAAAGGAAGAACGTCATCACGTTTTGCAACAACAACTCTCGGCGCACCGCCACCCCTAATTCTAGGGTTTCATCTAAGTAAGCGCCATGCTGCCCTGATCGCTTATTGCGATCAGGGCAGTGTTGTTCTTGCTTTACTTTGGTATTATTCGTACTGAATCGTTTTTGATGGCGAGTAATGCTAGTTATCCTGATGTTCGTGACATGGTTTTTAGTAGATTCATTATGCTTTTGTTGCTTACCATCTACGAATATCATGTTTTCTCTACGCATTCATGCTTGATCTTAAGCTAATTCTTGTCGCAGAGGGTTAGTTGCGTAGAGTTAACACCTTGCTTCTTTTCTATCTAGTAGATCCAATCTGTTACGGTTTGTTCTTATTTTATAAGGATTAGCTCAATATCTGCTAGGTTAGGCCCTGCAAACGGATTGGATGTTCCGGTGATGTAATAGATGCTTTATCTTAGCCTTGATAGGGATTGTTCCGGGAATCGGCTTTTGCTAGTTCTTAGGCCTCTGTTACGTTCCGATCTAGTGGTGAAGCTTTTACCGTTGTGGATCGGATCAGCTAGATTTAATTGAAGCAAGTTTCTCATAATTATTTGCTTTATTCATCAATATCCGGATAGATGCAGATCCAATATGACACCGGGACTCGATCGGCTCTTTAAAGCCAATGCAAGAGTCGTCCCGGGGAGCCGACCACGGCTCGGACTTATGTTTCCACGCGTTTGTGTATGCAGGCAAATCGTTGCAAGCACGTTCGCACCTTCCTGATCGGGTATAGGTCAGGTGGCACGTCTTACATTCTCCGGAATCTTCGGCGTGTGCTGGATTGCGGGCCGTTGTCCGAGGAAGCAGTGCCTGCCAGCGCCCCGGCGACCTCCCGGCTCTTCGTGTTGCCTGTCGCTACTCGCCGGTGGGTTTTGACCGACAACACTTACCCGACCCGTGGGTATAACTTAGCCCACATACCTAGACATGCACGATATTTGGCTGGTGGTTTGTTTTGCAGAAATAGCAACTAGAGGTGTATCCTTACTTTCAATATTTTAGCCGCATATTTTATATAGATAGTCTCTCACTAATATTTGCCTATCTACACACGCATGTTAGAGCATCCAATTAAGATTCAGAATAGTATCCATTTTTATATCTTTAATATTCTAACTCATTTGCTACGAGGCGACAAAGAGATCAAAGCCCTCATATCCGCGAGACACGGCGAATCGATCCGATTTAACCTTGCAAGGTGGACCTAACCAACACGGCACGCAAAAGCCCCGTCGGACCACACGCACCAACCATTCCCCTCCCCGCCTCGAACTACAGGACCGCCCCACCATCATATGGTCAGCCGAGCTCAACGTGAGACCACCAAAAGTAAACATGCATCCCCATTTCTCCGCGACTACTCGACTACTCCAGGAGGTGAGTTGAAGTCCTGTACTTTCGAAGCAAAGCAGTACTAGGCTTACCGGTTTCGACTACCTCCTACTCCCGACATGCGGTTAGTACAAATTCAATCCCCGATCAGCACTGCCACAACGACCGGTCCTGAATCGACACGGGCGGGGCTAAGACACCCAGGAACCCTGTCTTGCTGCCAAACCTAATATCATCATCCCCGCCCGGTCTCACATCTCCAAATCCATTTCAATCCATTTCTCAAATACTGAAGTATAAAGATAATAATGTATCTCGCGAGTAACCGGCAATTACCCGGCTTCTAAAGTTTCCTGTGTCTCGCGAGTGACACGAAGTCACCCGACTTCTACCAGACTTATTTAGCCTGGCACCGCTATCGACCTATACATACTAGTAAAAACTCAAGGAAACTCAGGGATCATGCAGCTAGGGTTCCAATCAACTCCTAATACGTAATGCGCAAGTAATAGATAAAATATATGCATAGTGAATCATAATTTAAAATAATAGAACATTCACCGGGGCTTGCCTTGCGTCTGCTGCACAGTACTAGGGTGAGATGGGCCTTGGGCCGACTCCCCACGGTCCTCCTTCTGCGGGGCTTGCCCCTGTGGCTCCGCAACCACCTCGTACACGACCTCTTCCGCCGCGGCCGCTACATGTGTGCATATGCATATGATATGAGAGAATGCATGCATGATTTGCAAAAATTATAATTAACCCAATACCCAAAACAATTTCTGATTGATTACATTAACTACCCCAGACTGAACCCTTTTTGTCACTGCCACACCGGTCAGACCGGTTCCCCAGACCGGTTCTTGATACTCAGCCACGCCACCGGTCAGACCGGTCACTTCGACCGGTCAGACCGGTCCTACCCAGATCACAAGCTGGAGTCCATGTCGCGGTTAAACTAGTCCACTAAATTCCAAACACTTTCCAGACCTAGGTTCAGGGATGCATAAAGATGGTCTTGACCAAAGGAAATCGACGAAAACCCTCTAAAAGATGGATTTACCCAACCCTAGGTGACATACCTTATATGAGTACACTAGCCTTCAAACTCTCATTCCCTTCTAGGCTTTAGTTCATGGATCTAACTAGAGGTATTTGACCATAGGGATTCACTCATAACCATCTAGAAAAGGAGATCAACTCAACTCTAACTTGTTTACCATGAAAGGGCTCCTCCCCCATGAAGAACTTAGATTTCACCTCACCCCGTGAAGGAGTTCATGCCAGGGACGATCCTTGACTCCGATTTGAAGCTTCCCACGCCTTGGATTTGATTTGGGGTGAGGGATTTAAGAGGGAGGGTTTGGGAGAGAGGGGAGGGCACGGGAGAGTGAGGGAGAGGGAGAGGGAGCTGGGCGAAAGAGAGAGAGAGAGTGTGTGCTGTTGTGAGAGTGAGGGAGAGATTTAAATGCTGTGGGGCCCAAAACCACCAGCTCGAGCTTGGCCGGTCAGACCGGTAGCCTAGACCGGTCAGACCGGTCCGGGCTGAACTGGGCAGAATTTGTTAAAAAGTTTCCCTCCAGTGGTTTGTGTCGCTAATGACCGTAATTAGCCTTAATGACAGGTAATTACACCTGAGGTGTTACAATTTCCTTTCCTCTTCTGCCTATTCATTTTCTACAAATTATATTAGTACGTGGAACTAGCTAGCTAATAGATCTCGCCTGAATTAATTAATATTTCCACGCACGGAGGAGAGCATCTCCAGCAGATTACTTATCTATCATATCTCATATATTTACTCAAAAGATAAGGTGGAGGGAGGAATTCTCTGCATTTCAGCAAGAGGGAGGTGTGTTTTGACAACTACCAAAAATATTTTGATATTGACGATGGAAGTGATAATCTGCTAGAACACCTCCCAAATTATCAAAATAATATATTTTTAGTATCGGGAGAGAAATGAGTAATCTGCTATGCATCGCCCACCAACATATAGCTGGTCTAGCTGCTAGTCTTGACATATAGACGAAGGACAGGCGGCCGGCTTATTTGTGATCGTTGAGAAGCGAAGATCATAAATCCAAATACTACTCTTGTTTATTTTTTGCTTACCCCAAATAAAAGCTGCTTAGCATAGAAGCAGGGCGTCCATCCCCCGCGTTTCCAATAAGCAAAAATAATTAGGATTAATTGTCAAACATTGCTTATCTCAGAAAAGTCTACTTCTCAAATAAGAAAGTTGTTTCAAAGAAGCGGAATCAATAAATGGGACGACGGTAAGTAACATATGCTGCAGTCTGAGTCTGTTAACAAACAGTCATGTGTCAAGAACCAACCACCGTACCATCCCAATTTCGGTTTCATACATGAAAAGAGCAAGGCAACAGCATATACAGTAGTATCCGTACGTCAGGAACTCAGAATAATGCTGTTGCATGCTCAGTCAACCAATCCCGGCCCTATCGAGTACGAGACGCCAAATGGGAAATGAATGGGGCAGCTGTTCAACCCATCTTCACGAGAAACTGAGAAAGAGAGAGGCTTGCTGTTGCTGCGCCAACCGTTGCTGCCTCGCCGCCTCTGCTCACATCTTCCTTGATGGATCAACATTAATTAGGTTATGCCAGTACAGCTCTAACACCACAACTGCAAGTCAATCGAGAAGCAGGTGAGGTGTAAATGCAGATCACAGGTTCAGCTATATATTATTAAGGAAGACTACTTGCAGACAATAAGTAAATGAATAATACAGACACAACTTACAATCTGAATCCGTGGTGATCCACTGCCCCATCCTGCAGCTGCCCTCCTCCTCTCCTTCCATGTTCTTCATGCTATTTGGGCTGCTGCTGCCGCCACCGCCGTACAGCATACTCTGCTGGCTCATGGACGACAACCTCGACATGTAGTAGTCTCTCCTAGATGGCGTCTGCTCTGACACCTTTGCCGGCGCCGACATCAACGACAACGGTGAATATGCAACCGACGACGCTGATGAGCAGCTGCCCACGTCCCACTTGAAGCTCAGCTTGCTCGAGCTGCAGCTCATCTCGTCACTCGCCTCCTCCTGCTTCTGTTTCTGCTGGCGCCCTCCCTTTGCAGCTGTTCCGGCTGCAGCTCCGTCCCTTGCGTGGAAGCTCAGAACCTTCTGCAAAAACACATTTGATTTCAGCATACAAGCATCTACGTATTTGCTGTCTTTCGAGTCTTGATTTAGTCCAAATCTGAGTCCAGCTTGGGGGGATAATCAACAAATTGAACCATATATTACCTTCCATTTCTTGCCACTGACAGTGGCGCCATGAGGCCTGGCCTGAGCAGCCAGCTTCAGAAGCTCCTTAACCCGTGCAACTGCCTTCTTGCCGTCGATCCTGTGCACCATCTTCTTCATTGCACCCTCAACTATGCCATGCTCATTGAAGATCGGCAGCACTTTGCAGCCGATCACTACAGGGCCGGCAGGCTCGGCAATATGACCCATCCTAATGCCACCTCAGGGCTGAGACTCGTTGCTGCAACCCCAAACACCTTACTTTTATTGCATCCTCTGCACATGGGCAGTGTTTATAAGGATTTATTACAAGCAGAAACAGGTCGATTTAGTTAGGCAATCAACGGCTGAGATCAAACAAGTGGGAATGAACCAACGCTTGTGATCATATCAGACATAGGATCCCAAGAGATGGATCAGTATCATCTATCATATGATTGTAGCAACATGGTGGGCAACGTCAAAGCTAAGCTGGAATTTGCCTTAGTTAAACATCACATGTGGAGATAGAATAATATCACAATGGATGTTCTGGTTGTAACAGGTATAAGAATCGTGATTAGGTGCATGCAGTTGCGGTCAAAGTTGAACACTACTGCTGCAGGGCAGTAGCATTTTAGATCTCCTCAACCAACTTGCATATTTGTTTAGCAGCTTAAGCAAAAGGATTAGATAGAAGCTGTGTCATCACACTAGCTAGATGCACCTATTGATTATTGATTTAAAGGGATCAAAGACAGATGATATGAGACAGATTAAGCAAGCAAATGATAAGAGCAAGCATGATTAGTTGGAACGCTGTCCTTTGCGCTGCTTAGGTTGGCCATGTGATGCATGCAGAGGAACGGTGCCCCTGGGCTGCGGCATGTTACTGTGTACTGTTATACTGCAGGGGAAGGCTTATTTTTATTGTTATACTTCTGTACCTGTCTCACTAGCTACTTTATATCATACTAGGTCCGTGCCCATGCGTTGCTACGGGTGATAAAAATAATTTTGCCCGTGCTCGTGACAATTCTTAGCCTAAACTATGAAAAAGCCTTCGCATTTTAGTTGCTTCCGTGCTTGTTAGCAAACAATGTGAAATTATATGGGCAAGAATAATAGTGAGAAGAATGACTCATCTGACTTTCTTACTTTGAGGTTACAGGAAGTAGGAAGTTACAGAACTAAAATCATATGGCTTGAGACTCCCGTATAATTTGGTTGCCAATAATTTCGATCATTTTTTAGTGCATCCGCAGGTAATGAGATCTAAAGTTTAAATTGGAAGGCACCAGATCGGCAGATCAACATTACCCCTCCTTTAGGCTACTATATCATATGCAGACAAAAAGTCCATTGAGTATGAATATGTCAAGCATGGCGTCTTCTTTGACATTCTCATTTTGTCTGGTCCAGGCTCATAAGCTAGTTGATGCAAAATTCAGTTGCCAAAGAGAAGAAACATGGGTTGGAACATTATAACCTGAATCGAACAATAATTTCAGAAAGTGTTGATATCTCTGCATTTTCTTTAGTAATTTAGGAAAAAAAATTCTACATCACAGTCTGAGTGAATATAATGAGAAAGAGGAATACGAAAACCTTAACTGAATGACCGAACGTCCATTTAAGTTAAACTTGACATGTGGCTACTGTATAAAAATGCTCCCATGTTCATCAGAATTACATAAATATTCATTTGTTTCAAAATTCAAACACATTACCACAAGGGGAAAGTACTGTTAGTTAACTGAGATATGTGATTCACATATAAGAAGGTGCAGAGCCAAGCATAAGATGCACGATATGAGCAACAAGATCAAGCTGTGCCTCTATGAGATTGAAATATTGAATCCAAATACCGTGATCTGCATCAAATTTAGAAAATTGGGGGAATTGATCGTATCAATTGTGTGTGTGTTGTAACTGATCCCAGAAGCTAGCTATTTCACAGACTTCTGTTTCCCTATTCTACCAGATCATATTCGCTTTTGTTGGCCACATATTGTAAAGATGGCATGAGAGTGACTACAGATAAGCAGCCCCATTCAAAATAGAGTTATCAGAACCTAATATGGTGAACAAATAGAATAGAAATGTTCTCCGCAGAAATGATCCTGACCAGAAAAGCGACTTCATGTATGCCTGTCGGTACCCTAGAGCTGGGGTACCCCCTCTTGCTGCGTCTAGGCAAGGGCCTTGTAGTTATCCCTAACTACGTCCAACAGCCGGACCCCTGCGGTCCGGAGCCTTGTTCACCCGACAACGGTCCCGGACCCACGTTGGGAAAGGTCCGGGAGCACCACGTGTTCCGGAAGAAGCGGGCGCTCAGCCCGAACAGCCGGAGGCTCCGGACCTCCCGTGGAGGTCCGGATCCCCAGGGAATCCCGGACCCCCATGGGGTCCCGGCCCCCTGTATAGTAACCGGACCCCTCACCAAGGGAAGGAATCGACACCCCGCCTCGGGGTGGTCCGGGGCCGCCACGTGTCTGCAAGCACAGGCACGTATATAAGGCCGCTTGGTCTCCATTTTAAGGCTCACCTACCGCTGCGTTCATTGCGGTAGGAGGACGTCCGCATTGATGAAGCAGAAGCCGAGACGATTCTTTGACCAGGGGGCACTATTGATCGTGTATTACCAAGATGCATAGTGGGGCTGCTGGCGCCGCCCACGCCGCGCCTGTCAGTCTGCCATGACAGTTGGATACGACGGCTCGGCTTCACCCATTATGACGCCTATATAATAGCCTCAACAGGTCACGCCGCAAGCTACGTTCCCTCAACGGGCGCCTTGCTGACGGGACAAGAGAAGACCTCCCTTGGTCAGAGAGTCAGCAGGGCATGAAAGCATATCGGAGGAAAGATTCGCAACTACTGTAGCCATTTAAGTACTCTGCGCAATATGCGCTACAGTCACGTTGGACCCACTTGTCGGGGCCTCAACGCCCTATGTATCCGCACCCCTTGGTCTATAAAAGGGGGGCGCCCGCTAGAAGAAAACTCAGGCTGGGGAAAAGCCAAGACCCGGCAGAGGATAGGTTCATACACAACCAAGATCAATACCTCTCTCAGTGGATGTAGGGTATTACGCTCCGGCGGCCCGAACCACTCTAGATCGTGTGTTCTTGTGTGCCTGACTCAGAGCTAGATTAGCCCAATCGCCTAGTACCTTCCCGAGTACTCCCTCTCTGGGAATAGGCAGGTGCGTTCCGCCACCCGGCTGTGGGTACCCCAGAAATCGTACCTTGTCTGCCCATTCATATTTGTGCTTGCCATTGCACACGAGGAGGAACCACGTATCAAATATGATGTCATTTCTTCTTAAGACTTCACCTCAGCCTCTGAAAAACAGACGGCATCACCTGTTGGCATCCTAGTGGCCTCTGAAAGTATGAATTGTTTCGTCTACCTTGTCATGGACCCACTGTCACATACTTTAGATCTATCCTGACAATAACTCGACCAATTTGACAAACCTGAAGTTACAGGAAAGGAGAATAACTTAGTTACTATTTCAGAACATCTGCACTTACTAATAAAGTTATAAATACAACAAAAAGTGCCATGCTAGTAGATAGAACGAAATATGTTCATTCAATAACTTTACAATGACGATTGGGTTAGAGCAGGAGTAAATAAAGATTGACAACTGTGGATATAGATCACAGTCATTCGATTCTAAAGTGAATTAGACATGAGAGCTAACATCCAAAACAACAAATTGCTTTTGCTATAATTAATTATCTGTTTTCTAAGCACACATGAATCTGAAATGCACTTCAGCATGTTGTAACAAAAAAACTAATCCATCTCAAAAGTCTTGTTTTCTGCATTTCTCTTTCTAAACAACTACAGTATATATGGATGATCCTGAGAAGGTCCAAACAAAATAAGGTTATCAACTTCTAGAACATTTTTTGAACTTTTGGATCAAACTTTATAATGAAAACAGCCTCCAGTTATTTGAGAATCTGTATAGTGCTAGTGCATTAATGCTGTGACATATAGTTATACTGAAAAATATTTCTCATAAATATTAACAAGAGATATTTCTAGCATTACCATCATTGAGAAAAAAAAAACTATTCTGACCTGTAAACTGAACGTCCTTACTCTGAAAGAAATTCTATCTAACATAAAGATCTGAGATGAGGTTCTAACGCTATGATATGAAATGCTTTCCATGGCCATTGTGAATGCAAACAAATTATGATGTTCAGGTAGATACGGGAAAAAAAACTCATGATATCATTGGTGCTAGTGTGCTCCACACAGTTTGCCTGAAAATATGGAAAATTTTCCTTATGTACAATGATCAAAGAACACAGAACGTATCAATTTAGTTCCAGAGTACAGAGAATACCTACAAAGCCTAGGTGGAGTACTTTGCAATAATCTCATAAGCCGATTTGGAGTTGAATAGAATAGCTGAAGTTCTTAACCAGCTTGATTGTTGTGATCGGAACGTAATATATATGTTTATATGATACAAGCCTACAAGGTGAATTAATTTTACCGGCAAGCTCCCTGACTTGAGCGAGACGAGTGAGAAGCTTGACGAAATCCCCGATTAACAGACTTGAGCGAGACGAGTGAGAAGCTCGACGAACTCCCGATTAACAGAGGAGTACAAGGACCCCCTTTCCGGCCAGCACGGGGATCCATTATTCCCTGCGGGCGAAGGCCTCCTATCCTCGGGGATCTCCCAGTAGCAGAAGTCGCGGACGGGGCATGCGTACCGTGTGAGGATGGTGTCGATGGCGGCCGGGGGTGCAGCGGCTGCTGCGGAGCCCCAGAAGAAGCCGATGCCGGGGGTTGACTCCTAGCGACGGCACCACGAGCAGCAGAGCGAGCAGGTGCGCACGGTGTCGCGGACGTGGCGGCCGCTCGACGATCCGCGCGGCATCTATGCACGGCAGGCCATCAATCCATCGGCCTGCAGCTCTGCGCGTGGCAGGGATGCCTCCGTGTGGCGTCGAGCGAGGCGAGGCGAGGCGAGGCTAGGCGATCCGCTCACGGCGGAGAGCGCGGGCATGATGGCTGCGACTGCACGGGAGTACAGGAGAGGCTAGAGGAGGAGGCGAGAGCGCCAGAAGGGGGAGGCAGGGGGACGGGGAGGCGGCGGCGCAGTCAGGGGCGGCGGATCGGCGGGGAGGAAGGGGGCGGGATCGCACGGAGCCGCTCGTTTGATCGGACGGATAGAATATCTTGCCGTGTGTTTGGATGCGGGATCAGTGGATTGGATTGGCTCCGATTTTTATTTTGAGAACGGAGCCAACCCATCTATTATTTGGTTGTATGTCTGATTTTAGGGATGGAGTCAACCCATCACATGTTTGGTTGAGGAAATTGGGAATCTGGGTTGGATGGCAACACTAACTCTGTTAGTGGGCCCCACATATCAGTCTCCTCTCTCTCCATCTCCTCCCTCTCTCCACTCGCCTCATCCCGCCGCCGCCGCCGGTCAGCTCCCCTCCCCTCCCCCCGAAGGCGCCTCCTCCCCCGTCGGCGGACCTCGCCGCCGCCGCCGGATCCGCGCCCGAGCTCGCCGCTCGGGGCCGCCGCGCCATGAGCCATGACCTCCGCCGCCCCGCCATGGCCTCCCCCACCGCATGCACGAGCTCCGCCATGGCCACCTCACGCGGATCCGGCCGGCGGGGCGGAGTAGCCAGCGGTGCGCCGCCGCGCCATGGCCTTCGCCGCGCGGCGGTCCTCCGGATCCGGGAGAGGGAGGGGAGCGGTGAGGAGGTTGCTGCCCTCTTGCTGCTTCTCCTCCGCCGCGCGGACTGTCCGGTGCCCGCTGCCGGCCGCTTCTGCTGCTGCCCCGCGTGCGTGTCGCCGCCGCCACTGCTGGCTGCCCGCGCGCGCCGCCGCTCCATCCCGCCGCTAGGCATGGCAGGCAGGCCTGCTGCCCCTCTGCTCTGCTCGCCTCGCGCCGCAGCTCCGCCTTGCGCCACCGCCGATGGAGGGGCGCGGGGAGGAGGAGCGGCGAGCGAGCGGCGGCAAAGGAGGGTCGCAACGGGCGCCGCAGGCGTGAGGAGGACGATGAGGACGGGCGGTGCGGTAGCGACGAGACTGACGGCGGGGGACGCACGGACGGAGCCCAGACGGGTTCGCTCCGTCCCTCGAAATTTGACGGGCGGAGGGAACCCACATCTTGAGCGAATATCCTCTCCTGGAGCGGCTCCGCTCCCTTCGCCCCTCATCCAAACAAACCAAAAGTGGGTCGGCTCCAACCAAGTTGGCTCCGCACATTCAACCAAACACACGGTTGTATGGCAGAGCCACTGCGGGAGGGGTAAGGGTCGCACTAAAGTTTTTTCTCCCAATCGTTCTTTTTAGTAGTAGAGATAGGGATTTGCTATTTACCATGCGTGGTGCATAGATAGCTCAGCTCTTATTGAACCGAAAAGTACACCGATAGTTCATGGGTCTAGAAACAAGAGAGATATACCAATCCCCGACTCATTCTAACATTAAAAGTATATATTACCAAAAGCATTACCCAGACCTCATCCGAGGAAAGTCAAAAACAAAAAAGGAGACCCTCTCTGAAATAAAATGTGTCAGACTTTTCAGTAGAACACGAATTGTATTGCCAAATGCCAACCAGTCCATCCAGGTGAGTTTCTCATCAAGAAACACGGTGGCTCGTGAAGCTGAAGTTATCTGGCCCATTGAAAGCTACACATGAATCTGCTATAAATAAATAGTTTTAGGTTGTGGCAATGGTTTCGTGCTAGAGTTGAGTTAGTCAGAAATGCAAACGAATCCACAGCACAGCGACACTTGTCATCACATGAGCTGATGAGCAGCATCAAGCCTGTGATGTACTCTACCTAATCTCTATTGTCCGTGCCAGAACACCAGATTTTCTTAAGTCCCCCTCAAAAGAAAAAGGATATCAAGACATGTTTGACATAGTCTAAAAAGATCAGAATTTGTGAACAGCATTTTCTCAACATCTAGTTATGGTATCAACATGTTGTGCGTTTGGCATACCACAATGTAGTGATGGTTCATGACCAATGTTCAAAAAGGCGCTAGGCAGTTTCTAGGCGGCGACCCTCTGCCTAGAGCCTAGGCGAGCTTAGTCGAGCCTAGGCGTTTCAAGGCGATTTGCTAGGCGGTGCTATATATGTAGATATTTCTTGCCATACATGTCAACTATCTCCAAAAGAAAAGGAAAACCAGAGAATAGTGGGCCAAAAGTTAGATAAAAGCCCATCAAGCAGCCCAACTCAACCCCAACTTATACCCTAGCCACACCCACAACCTTATCCTCGCCCACCCTGCCTCCTCCACCTGTCTTCCTCCTCTGCTCCCAGGCTGCCGCAACCCTCCCGCCGTCGTTCCTCCTCCGCCGCTGCCCCTGCTTGCTCCTCCTCCTCCGCCGCCCCTACCTCCTCATCTGCTGCCGCTACCCCTGCTTCCTCGGCGCCCGTCGCCCCTGCTTCCTCGGCGCCCGTCGCCCCTGCGTTCTGCTCCGCCGGCGCCCGTCCCTGCCTCCTCCGATGCTGCGACGCCCGTCCCCGGCCTCCTCCTCAGCTGCCGTTCCCGTCCCCTGCCTCCTCCGCCGCCGCGTGCCGTCCCCTGCCTCCTCCGCCGCCACAGGCCGCCTAGGGGACCGCCTACCCCCCTAGGCCAGGTGGAACCCCCTCGCCTAGAGCTTAGTCGCGCCTAGGCGGGCGCCTAGAAACGCCTTTTTGAACATTGTTCATGACCTACCGGTCCAGTGGGCTCAGCTTTGCCATTAAAATGTTTTTTTATGTCTTTTCCCTTGTCATCTTCATATCAAAATAGTCAGTGTGTATGTTTGTAGTTTGTTCCAGAATAATAATATCATGCAAGTAGCTGCCAACAAGTGATATGATCCATGTGCAGCATAACCATCTTGTCTACTTGGTTTGCCATCTGCTTTTCCATTTTGCATCTAAACTTTGTATGTGGCCTAGTGATGTGGAAATTAGAACCATAAACAAGTGCAACAATGATTTGAGTTTCTGGATTGTTTACTTTTATTTTTCTTATTCTTTCAGCATAGCCGTCATAGTTTCCAAGAACTTTCTGAATATTCTGATTGCAAAATAGATTTAGCATTTAGCTGCATATGCAATGACCCCATCCAAACCTTGTTTGGCTCCCTCAAGTAAAGAGTAACATCAACAGCAACGGTACTGAGCTCCTTGTTGGTTATATGCATATTCCCATGGTATAAAAGGATTTCAGAGACGACATTCAAAAAGGGATGGAAGGTACCACAAAATGACACAATAAGGGATACCATGTTAATCTTATCGTAATGTAGAAATCAACGAGAAAATGAGCATAATTTTTTCCCAACAAATCAGATATTCTGATAATAGCAGAACAATGTGGGCCTCTAAGGAAACCAAGCTAGTTTAATCCCTGAAATGAATGCTTAAACATTCAAGAAACAATGTAAAAAAGAATTCAACAACTCAGTAACAATTCGCTGAGAGCAAACTTACTTCAAATGAAGCCACCAAAGTACCAACCAATGAGCAGAGCCATCAAAAAACTTAATGTTTCCTTTCTCTTATTATGCAACTGAAGCTTCAATCCGGATTTCCCGGTTCTAAGCGTATTGAAATGTTCCATAAAGGGGAATGGATTTGCATGCATGGAACCTGAAACAATAATAACCACCAAATTGAATCACATACAGATGTATTTACTACAGTATCCTTTTTTTTTAGAAAAAATAAAAAAGTACATCTTGTGCTGACTTTCAATGTTATACAACCAATTTACATGTTTACAGAAAAATCTTAAAATCTTAACACACCTGCCTACATATAGTCTCAAATGTCAACACTATTCAGAGGCATTTAGTATTTTTGTGTACAATATAGCAAAGCCACAACCTCAATTCAGAAAATCTACAATGGTCAGGTTCATGCTTCTTCAGCTTGCCGCATGAGTTCCAGAATGCTAGAAGATTTTCTCTTTGCACGGTCCGTGCCAGACTCCAACAGTTCCTTGAGTGCATCCTCCGCTCCAGCAGCTTTTGCAGCCCTCGTTTGCTCAACATCAGCACAACAAAGCGACCACAGAATGGCTGCAGCGTTCTCTCTGTTGCGAGGAGACCCTGTTTTAATTACCTCTACAAGTGGGGGGATTGGATCTGACTGCGCAATTACAGCCCTGGCTTCAGGGTTACCAGCAAGGATAGCCAGAAGAGTGAGTGCCTCATCAGTCATTCCCCCAGTAGGATCCACCAAGAAGTTCATCAGATGGATGACAATTCCAGCTTTGACTACTCGGATCTTATTTCCCTGATATATGCACAGATTAAAAATTGCTGTTGCTGCATCTTTCTTGCCTCTTGGGCTCCCATCGCACAGAAGATTAATGAGTGGAGGTATTGCACCAGCACCACCAATTGTAACCTTGTTTTCATCAACAACTGACAAGCTGAATAGTGTAGCGGCTGCGTTCTCTCTGGCTTCCATGCTCCCAGTTTTAAGCACTTCCACAATCTTAGGGATAGCATGAGAGGCCACAATGCTTGCCTTGTTGTTCTCATGGATGGAGAGGTTAAGGAGCGCAGTGACAGCATGTTCCTGCGTTCTTGGATCCGAAGAGGAGAGTAGATTGACAAGCAAGGGAATTGCTCCTGCTTCGGCAATGCATATCCGGTTGTTGACATTTCTCTTTGCAAGCAAACGGATCTCACCAGCAGCAGCCCGCTGCTCATATTGGTTCCCACCCCTCAGCCTGGTCATTAGTGAGACTAGACCAGCATGGTCATAGTCAGAGCTTTTTGCTGATTTCCTATCTCTGGAATTTGCCTTGTTCTTTGGAAGCTCAATGCCGTTGGCTTCACACCACTGAGCTATTAGGCTTTTGAGGACGAAGTTTGGTGTCAGTGAGGTATGTGAGAGAGGCTGCTGCGTCTTAGGGCATGTCTTATGTCCAGAATCAAGCCATTTCTGGATGCATGATCGCTCGTATGTCTGAAAAGAAGACAAGAGAAGCCTTAATAACAAAAGTGACGATGTATTTAAGGAGTAGAGCCATAATTGGAACTTTGCACTGCGAATGCATACCTGTCCGCTGGAGACGATGACAGGGTCTTGCATGAGCTCAAGGGATATCGGGCATCTGAATTCATCGGGGATGATTGGAGATGTGTGCTTTATGGAGGCAGACCTGGCGGTGAGTGTCTCTGGTGTGGGAGCTTTTTCAGTGATGACACAGTCTTTGAGCTTCTTGAGCAAGGAAGACATCTCCTCGACGCAGCCATCAGGTTCGCCGCCACTGGAGATGACCATCTCGTGCAGGGCGACGGATTCTTTCTTGATATCGGCCATGGTCTGCAATTGCAGCTTCTCTGAGATCCTTGTGAAAACCAGAGGGTCAAAGGTCTTGTCAGCGAGGGCGGAGGATATATCCTTTGAAAGCTGCACGTCTGGTGGATCCGTTCTGGTGGCAGCCCTTTTGAACTGAGAATGCACAAGCGCGACCTGAATGCATATATAGAGTAGAAATGGGCGTTATTAGTGAGTCAGGGCAAGAGGGAGGAAGGAAGGAAGAGGAGTTTGTGAGCCAGCCCACCTGCTCCTGCACTTCTTCAGGCATGTCGAAGGTGTGGTAAGGCAAGGCATCCAGGGCCAGCTGAATCTGCCTGTTGACGCTTGCGAAGCGGTCGAGCAGGCCATCCCCCCGCATCGCCTGGTCCATTCAAATTCAATCATAGCATAGCATAGTTTGGTTTCTCGATAGACGGACGAGACGAGCAAGGTAAGTGCTCCTACCTGGTAGATCTTGCTGCCGTCGTGAACTGCGCGGAGGAGGTCGCGCGCTGCCCCGAGTGCGTCGGCGAGAGGCAAGGCGCCCTGGAGCTGCTGGAGGAGGGGCGCGAGGAGGCGGATGCGGCGCGCGAGGTCGCCGCAGAGGCGGCGCATGGGCCCGCGCGGCTCCGGGAGCGCGGCGATCTCCGCCGCCACACGCGCAGGCATGGCCTCTGCCGCAGCCGTGGTGGGTGATAGACGGCCGGCGGACGGCGGTGCGGGAGCGAAATCGAGATCAGATCCGAAGCAATTGAATTGAATTGAATTGAATTGAATGACGCCGCCGCCGCCCTCACCTGTCTCGCCTCTCGCCCTCTCCTCTCCTCCTCTAGCCAGTATTCCTATTCCTATTCCCTCCGGAGACAAGGTCAACTTTGCGTTGCTTCCCTCGTCCTTCATACTACCGCGTGAGTTTGTGTTTCTTTTTACCAAAAGATGCGTTGCATTTTTAACAACAATCTAATCTACTCGTAATACATACATAATCATTAGTCGCATACGGCATGTGATGTCAACAACAAATTACAAATACACTACTTTCAACCAAACCAACGGAAAGCATATCCCTGCACTTTCAGTAGAGGATGTGTGTTCAATCAAAGGAAAGGATATCGTCTGGACATTTCAACTTCAACCAATGCAACATCGATTACAAGAGCGCCCCACACAACACTTGTCGGTCAAACAGATCAAAATTTGGCTAGTTCGCGGCTGCATCTACATCAAAAAAACAGGTGCGCCACCACTTGTCAACCCCAGCGCCAGCGCCAAGTCATTGCTAAATCAAATTGCTACTGTATCATGTCTCTCTGCACTGCATCATCCAAAATCAATTGCCCAGCTTACTTGTCTAGTATCCTCCACCTCCTTTCGTCCCCTTGCTATTGTATACCATCCACTGTCTTGACATGCTTCCTCATCTTATGCACATCGCGCGACCTCAAAACACAGACAAATCCTGCTAGCTTAGTTACTCCGGCTCCGATCTCTCTTTTTCCTGGGATGATGGCAGAGGAACAGCCTTATACAGGTACGATGTCCCCTGGAATATAGTCAGGTGCGCCCCGTTAAGATGAGCTTCCAGCTGCAACACAGAGAGGTCAATCAGAATCAGAATTACATTATTATACAGCATTCAGCCCTCACCATCACCGCAATGGCTGACTCATAGCTGACCTCTTCTGGAGGGATCCGAGAGAAGCCAAATTTATTCATCCATATTCCTTCAGCTTCATGGGCAGCTGGAAGCACAAAGTGCTTGACCTTCAGCGAGATTAGCACCCTCTCCATGCATGAGAACAATGCCTGGAAGTAGCCCTGCATCAGAGTAGCGGGTCAAACATCAATCCAACAATAAAAACAACCAGGACAGCCACGGGTCAAAATCTAGTGCTGCTCAGCCAGCACTGAATACCCACCAGCCCTTGAACATCCCGACTTGTAGCAACCAGGGGTAGCTCAGCCACATCACCTCCCATGACACGCAAAAGTGCTGCTGACACCACAGTAGAGCTGCAACAAACAACTAGGATTCAGTATTGTTTTCTCAAATAACTAGGATTCAGTACAACTGATGCAAAAGTTGAGGCAAATTTTTCAATTTACGGAAACAACTCTTACCCCATGGTCAACAATGCACAGTACATTCCGCCGTAATCTTGGCCAGCCATCCCCTCCTTAGGCCCCCTCCTGGTAGATTTAAAAGAGATGAGAATCTTAACAGAGGCGGTTACATACCTCTAGAGCAAATAGCTGTTTGGTTATCTTACCCATGAACCATCTCAGGAATGAGATCCCTACCGGTGTGAGCTTCAACAATAGGATCAAAGGATTGCTGCAACACAACACTTATTGAGAAACCAAAGTCTCAATGCTAAGATAGTCTGCTAAGAAGTCTTAATGCGCCTCCACTACAATACCATGCTTGCAACTAAGTTTCTGAACTTGCATATGATCATTTTTTTTTATGTTTGGTGTACAGATCATAAGGCCACTGTTACATTTCTCTGACACTACACTGTCCACACACCCATAACCAGTGTGAACCAAACTGTATCCAAATCCAAATCAAGTCATACTTGCTTAGCAGCACAGCAAATCTACACTATTTTAGAAATGCACTCCCCCCCCCCCCCCTTCTAACCCCATCCCCAAGGCCACTGTTTGA
The DNA here is from genome assembly GCF_016808335.1 of Panicum virgatum. Lineage (NCBI taxonomy): Eukaryota > Viridiplantae > Streptophyta > Magnoliopsida > Poales > Poaceae > Panicum > Panicum virgatum. The sequence goes on along the minus strand of NC_053139.1, from coordinate 166,088 downwards.
CATTAAAATGGCATCAAAGTAGAACAAAAAGCATCCACCCAATATAAGACAAAATTTTCCATAATAAATTACCATCAGATGACCATATGAAAAGGCATTAAAAGGAGGAAACAGAACAAAGATACTTAACCCAGAAAATCATGCATAAGATGAAAGAATTAGATCAAATAATACAGGACCTACATGAAAAATCGGCACTGCAGCTGAGAGCAATATCCTTCCATCTTCAGTAGCTCTTTTACCAGAAAGTAATTGCCATTTGAGATCTGTACTGGTGTCCATGCATAAACCTCTTATCTCATGTTTCATCCTTATGATTTCAATATCTGGCTCCGCCAATGGTTGAGCTCCATCGGAGATTATCTTTTCCAATGACAGTCGTGTCCCAGAGCAACTACTGCAACAGAACCACTCCCCCTCTGGCAATTCCTGTAGAAAAAAAGAAAATCCATTGTAATGTGTTAGCATTCACCCAGGCAAAAGACATCATTCTTTCATCTGAAGCGAGTATATCATGTACATCAAAGTTGAAGGAATAATGACAGATTTCAATTGAATAATAATGTTGTTCTGCACTAACCTTTAGTTCTACCTGCCATTGACTCTGCAAACATCCTACATGATATTCTTTCTCACACTGAGCAGCACAAACGGAAGTATGTCAGCCAAGTATAACAGTAAACTTGCACATGTATATTGTACTTTAGCCTAGTGCTAAAAAATAAGAGGAAGTTGAACCAGCTGAAGAGTATTTGGATTATAGATTACGATGTACAAGCAGAAATATCTAGCCATTGCAGAAATAGCATACTTGGTCACAGAGTATCACAGTGCGCTCATCAAATACAGCATTGTTGAAGTCTTTCTTTCTGCAAAGAGAAACTTTGAGTAAGAATGCTGCAAGAATGCAACAGGCATGAAGAAAAGTGCACAGCAAGCAGTTCTGGAGGCTAGCCTACTGATAACAACATACGTTTAAAAACACGATGACATATTTCACTATTCTAAGAGATAACTGCAAAGAATACCTACGCTTCAGCCACCATGCATCCTGCCTAAAAACCACCTAGCTAACCCAGATAGCAGTAGGTTCTAGCTACCACTGTACCAGCAACCTGGCTTAGAGGCATAGGCCTGGACAATTTGTAAGTTCGGTTTCATCAGTTCACTGTATTCAGTGTATGAATACTTTCGGTGCTCAAAAACTAGGAACTCAAGCCCCTGTAAGGCCGCAAAGAACGCCAAAACCAACAACATCAGTTCAGTTATGTAGGTTCAGTTTTCTGTTTTCAAGCAAAGTGCAGAAACCGAGTGGAATGTTCATGCAAAGGCTTTCATCATTTTCCCACATCAACAAGTCAGCACAAAGACAAAATCTGTGTTCGTTGATTCAGATAACTACATACTGGCACTGGCAGTTACTCAAATCAAGAAAATGAGCAAACATGAGGACCAGCTATGACAAACCAGTACTCACTTGCATAGAGCACAGCCTCCAAGATCATCAGACATGGGGACAATTCGTATAGCCCTCTTCATTATCTGTTCAATGGAATCAACTCCAGCTTGCCTCCCAGCAGCTTTAGCGTTTTTGTTCTTTGCCAAAGCCTTTTCTTTTTGTACAAGACTCCTGCAACTATCACAATACCATTCTGAGGGTGCTTCAGGCAGTCCAACACAAGCTGCAATTGGTACAAGTGATCTGGCTGTTAATACTTTAGAAATAAATAATTAAACAAGACCATTCTGAAATTTTCGTTCTAATTAATTTCAAGGAGTTTGCAAAACTACCTGGATGAAATGACCTTGGACAGATTTTGCATGGGAAAATATCTCCCCCATGACCGCATTCTCTGCACAGATCATCCGTTTCGCGTTCTGACCGTTCCATATCCTTTGATATTTTCATGGCCAGCTCATGCAATGACACTCCGTTTGACGTGAAGATGTTATCATACCTGACAGCATGTAACACAGTAAGGACAACCATGATAGCATTGGCATAAGTTAAACAGGAGAATGTAAATACTTACGGCTTGCGCCTTGATCCCTCACCCGCGTGAGCTTCGAATGCTGATGGGCTAACCTGAATATTTCGCACACAAAAAAAAGATCAATTGTTTCATGACATATATGATGAACCTGAAGAAATAGCTTGGATGAGAGAAGAATCAGACCACTCTGTTGCAGTGATTACAGTAGATTCTTTGATCCTTGATATACCCATCAACCTTTCTCTGCATCATAGAATGTAAAGTATAAACCAAAGAAAGTACAAGATGAATTGAACAAAATCAGGAGATAGCTCTTGGCCTAACAACCTGCCCATCAACATAGTAAGCTACTTCTGTGCCATCAAGCAAGACATTAAAGACCAATTTGTGTAGTCCATTATCCCTGAAGAGAGTACCAAACCAATACCAATGAGCTCGAGCACACCTAATAGAGAAAGTAAGATAACACACTTATAGTGTACCAACTTGTTTGTTACTTTGCCAGCACTTCCACCCTTCTTGCTCGATGATATTTTTAGAAAAGCCTCCTTGGAACTTGGAGTCAGGCTACAGCCACCGAAAAGAAAAAGGTAAGGAGCTAAGATCTAAATACGAGAACCTAAAGATGATTTAAGAAAAAAGCAAAAATTTTGCAATTAGAACTCAACAAAACTACGACCTAGACAGAACAACCAAAAGTAGCATCTAACCATATCAGGCAGATATCTCTTGGACAAATTAATTATCTAACCAGTGGTGAGGCCATAGTTAATTGGGCACAAGAGAAGATGTAGGCATGTAGCACATTATTTGCTCAAACTGCTTACCTGGAATTGCTCTTACATGGATATGATGGGGTGGTATGATCTTGAGGTTGCTTTGACTCGAGGCAACGTCGACACAATACATGTTCAGTTTGTGATGACGGAAGAACATGCTCTGCAGCGTTAGGAGATTAGTCAAATGTACATAGAGAACTTGTGCTTCAAAAAAATGATCTAACAGTCCTTACCATTGCAATTCAGGCAATTAACGAGGCTCCCATTAACCACTGGACCAATGGAGGAACGAATTGTTTTTTCCAGAGCCTCCAAGGGAGATCTTTCTGATGCACGCAGCACATCACGCAAACTACTGCCATTCCCTAAGTAAATGTAGTCAGCAGGGTGTTTTTTGGTGCTTCCAGCATGTTGTTCGAAGTAATACGCCGAAACAGCCTGTAAGAAGAGGGAGAATGGCATAATGTAAACAGTCTGCGTCCTTTACTGGTTTGTAGACTAGGGAACACACCTTTGAGCCATCACAGGACGGACAAAAGCAACGTATATTGCAACCAGTAATCACTCCTTTTAGCACAGCCTTCTGCAACTTGCAAGCAGAGCCTAAGTTAATTGCATGAGATACAAAAACAATCGACCATAATCCAGAGTAATCTGTCATCAAAGCAACCTCAATTCTTCCTATTTTTCTTAGGAAGATAACACAATACTAACTGAAAGCAGCCCTTGTGGTGATAGATAACAGAACTAGTCCTCAAACTGCATTCATTTTTTCATGATCCATGGCTTAAGGTCTAGCAAATGCAGTTAATCATACTGCATAAACAAAGGAAAACTCATCTAAATATTACTAGACTACGCTAATCAATCAAAAGAGTGAATCACATGAATCTGTGAGCAATTAACGTGGCAGTAATCACAGATTTAAAAGAACTGCTCATAAAACATTACAGCTGATTCTCCCATACCTTGCTATGAGGAATGATGTACATAACTGTCATTCCCTCAAGCAGGCCGGTGTTGAGCAGCTCCCTAATGTTTCCAGGGTGCTTTGTGAGGCAGGCAACTTTTTTTGACATCTTCATCTCCATCTTCTTCACTGATGGAGGGGAGTCGGATGCACTGTCATGCGCATCATCAGATCCAACCAAACTGCTCTCAACCTTTGTCTTGAGCAGCGACCTTGTGAACCTTCTTTGAGGCTTCTCCAGCAGCAAAGCCAAATCAAATGAGGCCTCCTTGCTATCATCTGGTGTCATCTGACTTGTACTAGCTGCAGAGTCTTCTTTGTCTGGTTTATTCTTGAGCAGGGAACGAGTGAAGCGCCTTGCAGGTTTGAGCTCGGCGGCGGGCAATGGTGTGGTAGTTTCTTCAACTAGCAGAGGAGCGGGGGCTAATGCATTGTCGGCAGCCTGCGGCTGTAGACTTCCTACATCTGAGTTAGAGCTATTACACTGGTCGTTTCCAGCTGCACCGATGGATTCCAGCAGAGTTGGTGCTGCATCCAGCGCAGCAGCACATTCCTCCATTGGCACATTCGGCTTTGCAATCAGCGAGTCCTCAGCCTCAGCGTGCGACGGTTGTGGGGCTTCTAGCATCTTTTGTGCAATGACCTCTTGGGCGGCACTGGAATTGGATTGGTGATCAGCGGCGGTGGGAGGATTGGATCCATCGACCGGTTCGATGATGTCGCGAAGGGGCTGGGTGGGCGGCTCGGCGTCGATGGGCGGCGTGGGCGGGGAAACGAGATCGGCGGCGGCGGGTGGTGGTGGATCGGATCTCTTGCGCCGCTTGAGGGATGCAGATGCTGATGGGTCAGGTAGGGAAGAGATGGGGCGGCCAGAGCGCGTGCGGCCGGGGGAGGCGGAGATCTCGGAGAGGGACCGAAGCGCGAACGCGAGCTCGCGCTTCATGGCCCGCGGCGGCGGCGGCGGGGATGAGGTACAGGTGTTGCCACTTGAGGAGGAGGACGCGGGCATCGGATGAGATCAGAGAGGGGATTGTGGCCAGCGAGACGATTACGATTCCATGTCTGGGTGGCTGCTTGCTAGGGTTTGGAGCACGGGGGAGGGGAGAGATCGGAGAAGAAGACGATGAGGCAAACAATTAATCGCGTTGCCGTATTTACTGTATTGCTTAATTATAATTCTTCCTATTTTTTTACTTGGTGGTCCCTCCTCTCGCCACCGTTACTTGTCACGCTGATAAATCAATTCTTCCGTTTGTGCCCTAAAATTGTTGTTTTGGAGTACTTGTTAATGAAAAGGTGCAAATGGGTGAGATGCCCCCAAGAGCAGTATTATAGGAGGCTACAAGTTGCATGAATCTAGATGGAAGAGAGAGAGAGGAGAGAAGAGAGAAGGAAATGAGTCTTCAAGCAGACAGCCAACTCGTGTTTGGTTGCAGCCTGTAAATTTTTTGAAAAGGCATCTTTCTATATTTGAAGTACTAAACATAGACTAATCACAAAAATAATTACAGTACTCGTCTGTAAATCGCGAGACGAATCTAATAAGCCTAATTAATCCATCATTAGAGGTTATTTACTGTAGCATTACTGTAGCAATTTAGCATCTGATTACAGCCTAATTAGGTTCATTAGATTCGTCTCGCCATTTACAGACAGCAGTCGCAATGCGTTTTTTATTTCGTCTAGATTTAAGTCTCCATGCAAGTGCCGGAAAAAAAATTTGGAATTTGGAAAAATGGAACTGAACACGGCCTCAAGCAGATGCTTTTACCTCTGCTCGTGGGTCTAAATAGACCCAACCGCCTGCTGCGGTCGCAGACGCTGGCACACAGCTGCGCATGCAACCAGTAAGCCAGCTGGGCTATTATCCATAACCTAAGGTCACTTATTTGCACCCATTGAAAGTTGTTCCTAGCTTTTGCAATAGAAAAAACAATTTATTTGCTTCTTGCATCCCACCGTTAAAATTTGTGTGGTACGAAGAGATAGAGCCGTATCTGGCCTATAAAAAAAATGCAAATTTGTTTTCCGAGAAGTCAAATAATTTTAAATTTAATTAAATTTAAACAAATAGTATTTACATTTATGTTATAAAATAAGCATCATTAAATTAATCATGTAATATATTTTTATACTACATCTATTTTGAGACATAAATATTAGTAAATTTTTATATAAATTTGATCGAATTTGAAATTGTTTGACTCGCGAGTTGCATTCTCTTTAGGACGTAGAAAGTATCATTTGTGTTATTTAAAAATTACTAGGCAATTATGCATGTACGTTGCTATGGATAAAATTGGTATAAATATCAGATACGTATAATTGTTTGTGCGTTAATTTATAGGAATCTACATGATCGAGTCGTGGACGAAGAGCTGCCCTGACTCGCATACAGGATGAACTAAGACCCGCCCATCTATAGCACAAGCGAACCAAACTAAAAATTTAGACGGAAACCTGAAGCGTCCCCACATAAGTAGAGATTAAATGTGACACAAATATCAGTTCCAGAAGGCTGATAACACATTTATTCAACAGATGGTTCAGTCACCGTACAAACCTTCGAGGAGGCGGACACTCGATACAAACGATAATAAATAGTAAAACAGCTACGGTGATACACCAAAGCACGACCCAGGCGATCTCCAGTTCGGGCTCAGAGTGATGCGCTAGCAGAAACATCTTGCAGATGACCAACATCACAGGCAAAGTTGGGCGCGGACGCAACCTCTACTCAACGTCTTCCACAACGAAGTCCGGATCTTCTTCTGAAAAAATAACCACAAATATATATCGGGTGAGTACAAAAGTACTCAACAAGTCCAACCCCATCCACGGAGAGGGTACCACAGATATGCACAGGATAAATCAAGGATAGGGCTGAGGTTTATTTGCAGTAAAGTTAGATTTTACTCATGCAAAGGTTTATTTTGAAAAATGGTTTTCTCAAAGCAATTCTTTACTTGACCGTATATTGAGTGGGGTTGATCCTACACAAAAGATCCAAGTTTTAATGCTACCGGATTCCCCGTCCGCAGTAGCCCACGGCACAACTGCCGGACACTTTTCCAAAATACTCACGCCAACCCAACCAACCCCAGAAGAAGTGCTAGTTGTGTGACCAAACCGTAACTCGCCCAATACCGTGGGCACGGCTATTCGAATAGGTTTTAAACTCTGTAGAGGTGTGTAACTTTATCCACAAGTGGGGTAGCACAGCACGATCACCTTAGTGTCGGTGTAGATCCCATCAAAGCCATTACCCACCTTAGCTAGACCTGACTAGCCAACACGGATTCCACCAAGAGGTCATTGACCTAACACCGAGGTTTAACCGGGGCATAAGTCACCACGATCTTATCCCTTCTCCTTGGTCAGCCGTTGCTCTCAGCTCTTCTGATGGCTATCAGACTAACTAGTGGGGTTTATGCTAAGCCGTTGCCACATATAACGGTCGAATGGTTTGCACGATAGTTGAGTTAGGCAAGATGACACATCAACTCGGTCCTTAATGGTGATGAGATGGATATCTCCCAACCTTCTCGCCCAACCACAAAGGTACGAACCTCCGATATGGCAATCCACACAGAAACACCATCCATCCATCCATCCCGTCCTAGCATTCTTTTCTTTAATTTATCAAATATCCTATTTTCTCTTTACACAAAACTCACGTATTTTCCTTTTTATAAAACAGGTTGTAACCATATTTTGAGGATAATAAAATGGCACAAGGTCCTAAGCGGCATTCTAACAGCGATTAACATCCAAATACAATAAATGATATTTAAACATTAATCTAGGTGGTTAAGGAATCATTATAACAAGTCAAGGGGTGACTATCCAACCATGTTTTCAACAGTAAAAATATATATAATTTTGTAAAACAGGTCAATAGGTTGTGTTTATAAAACTGGGTCGAAATATGAAATCAAAGGATGAGATTGAACTTGCCGTCTTCAAAGACTTCCAGGAGTTCCTACTCGCGGTACGGTTCCTCAGTCTCTAGTTCGCGGTACTCCTCCTCGTTCACTCCGTCAGCTATGGAAATGACAGCGCGAACGTCACACAAACAAACGCAAACACAATCACACAAATAAATGAGCTCAATTGGAGAGGATGACAGCTTGTATAGATAGAATATGACTTTAGAGGAATTTAGGAAAAAGAATTAATGGAATCGGAATTTAGATGGATGAGATATTAAGTTTGCAAAGATGGTTATTTAACTAAACTCCGAAAATGATTAAACATATTCGGAGGGGAGGCTTGGTTGCACGCGGCTGATGTTAGTGTTTGGTGATTAATTAAAACCTGAAAATTATTTAACATAAATGGGTGCTTCACGGCTTCTAAGGCCCTGTTTGGAACCAAACTTTTTTCAGAAGTCCCTATCACATCAAAAGGAATCTTACTATTTTATAGTATTAAATAAAATCTATTTTAAAGTGAATGAGACATGAGTTGATGTGCATATGATGTCTCAAATTGGAAGGCTTGCATATAAGATTAAATTGAGAATTCAAATTGACAATGAAGATTTCATGCATGACACAAATCAATATGAGTTCAAGATGGACGGCTAGGATAATGGTAGAGGACCGAGAGGCGTGTTTCAAGAGGCTACGCAGACGACGGCTTGGGGGGAGCAAAGAAACCGATACGGGTCAAATGCCGGAGATCCTAGAGTCATGGAGAGCTCTATATTGAAGAGTGTCATTATTCAAGAAAAGAAGGTGACTTGTGAATCAAGGTGGATTTCATTCCTATGCAATTCAAAGATTCAAAGTCACTGGCTCAAAGCGGGTATGCTCAAAAGAAAGAAGATGTTGATGCCCTCACGGTATTGATCGAAGAAAAGTCGGCATGATCATATTATGAAGAAGCTCAAGTAATCATGGAAATTGTATATTTCATTTATGCACTTGAGTATAGGTATGCCGTACTATCAAGAGGGATGCAACATCAGTAGGTTTAGACAATACCAAAAATGCTCAAACCAGTCCCTAGAGAGTTTAGCCTAAGGAGTGAGAGTTAACTGCAAAAAACAGAGAGGGACCGGTCTGACCGGTCTAGGGGACCGGTCTGACCGGTCTAGGGGACCGGTCTGACCGGTCTAACACTGACAGGGCAACGGCTAGTTTTGTGAGAAGGGGTATTTATACCTCATGACTTCACCCATTCGTGGGTGCTGATGCTAGAACATTTCAGATCATCTTGAGAGCCTTGTGAGCACTTGGAGAGTCCTCCCCAACCTCTCTTTGTGAGAGTTGCTTGATTCAAGGTGAATCTTTGAGTTGGGTTGAGTGAATCCATTCCTTGATAGTCATTTGAGTAAGAGAGAAACATCCTAAGCTTTGAGCACTTGAGGTTGCGTCGGCCAACTCGATTAAAGCATTTGTTACTCTTGGAGCATCGGCTTCTAGACGGCTAGGCGTCGCCGGCTAGCTCCCAAGGTTGTGGTGAGCAGCGGCAAGTTTGTTGCGGCTTCAATCGTGTGCCAAGAGGGCGCATGGTCATATAGTGGAGAAGAGGAGATAGCTTGAGCCTTGGCCTGGAGAGTAGGATTCACACGTGGGTGCACGGGGTGAATCCGAATTTCGGTCAAACAAATCACCGTGTCTTCATTGCATCATCTCTATTTCGGTTTGATTTACTTACCTTGCATTTATAGTTTTGAGTTTGAATTGTGCTTCCGCTCGATCTACTTGGGTGTGCTCTACTTGTGTGTAGGGACTTGTTTCTATAGTTAGAAATACTCTGCAAGACACATATCCCAAGTTTGTTATAGGTTCAAGCTCGAGAGGGTACTTGTTCCTGCTGACTGACTGTCTGCCTGCATAGACCGGTCTGATCGGTCTGACCGGTCCAGGCAGTCCCAGCAGGGATTAAGCGCCAAATTTTGAAGAAATGCCTATTCACCCCCCCCTCTAGGCTACGACATTGCATGATCAAGATCGTTTCAATTCGTATCAGAGCTTTGGTCTCCGGATTGAAGCCTCACCGCTTGGAGAATCACCATGTCGACATTTTGCGAGGTACCGTTTGAGCCCCTTGGTATAAATGGCTCAAACTACATTTCTTGGTCAGCTCATATTCGTAATATGCTAAGGAACATGGGTCCTTCTTTTGAGCAAGCCATAAAGACTAGCATTCTACCTAAAGGATTTAAAAATTTGTCAAATGAAGTAAAGGAATGTTTTTTGTGTAATCGTCGTGTAATTGACCTCTTGTTTGAAAGCATGGACAAAGATTTTGCAGACTCTATACAAGAGGAGAAGAAATTTGCAAAGATACGTCTTGATGCATATAGCCTTTGGAAACTTCTAGAGGCAATATGCGAAGAAGATAGTGACGACGAAGATCAAGAAGAAGATGAAGGGTCACTAGAGGAGTATATTACTTCAGAGAATCATACTCATCCTCTTGTGGTTTCTTCCGATGATCAAGGAAGAAAAGGAACAAAGTCTGCTGGTTCCCTGTTGGAACCGGTCAGACCGGTCTGTATGACCGGTCAGACCGGTCTGACCAGGGGACAGCGCAAAGAGAGCAAAAAGTGCTCCCGACGGCGATCAAGGCAAGCAAGAGCTTCATATGAGTCAACATCTTCGAGTGATGTTCATCACAAGTGCTTGACAGCCGAACTCAAGAAAGGAGATAACCAAGGAGTTGAGCAAGCAATGAAATTCAAAGAAGAGCTTGACAAGCTCAAGATCATCTATGCCTCCTTGGTAAGAAAATCAGAGAATTTATCTACTAACTCCTTGTGTCGGATTGACTCTTTAGAGAAGGAAAATCAAGTGCTCAAGGCAAGGTTGGAGAAGCTCACTAGTGAGCATGTGGCTTTGCAAGGAACTCATACGGAGCTTGAAAAATCCTATGAGATGCTTGTGAACTCACATGTCTTACTTGAAGTGGCTCATGAGGTTATGACTACAACGGTAAAATCCTATGAATCTCTATCTCACACTTGCACATGCTCACAAGTTCAATTTGACTTGACTTGCACTAAATCATGTTGTTCTCAAGCAAGCCAATCTAGTATTGAGCAAGTATTTGTAGAATCTTGTGACGACTTCATTGCACAAGAAAATGAAGAACTTATGAATGATGTAAAAAGACTCAAAGAACAAGTGATTAAGTTGAAGGGCAAGGAGAAAGTGAGACCTTCTCAAGATAACCGCGACTCCGTGGTGAAGAAGCTTGAGAAGGGTTCAAACATCACTAGATCAACTCTTCAACTGCAGCGCCGCCCGCCGCTCTGGGCCGGCCGCAGGCCAACTCCAGCTTCGCCGCAGCCCCACGCGTCACCCCCCTTGACCCCTGGACCCACTGCCCCCTCGCGCTGGTGCCCTCTCTGCTCTGCCACGCACCCCAGGCCGCCCGCCGGTCGCCACCTCGCCGCCGCCGTGGCTAGGCCAACACAGCGCCCCCGCCCTCGAATTCTCGCGTGCAGCCGCACTACAAGTACCCCAGAAAGCTTCTCCCCACGTTCTTTTGCCTTTTCCCAACTCCCAGAGCTCAGAACGTCGCCGTCGCTCCACCCCGAACACTGGTGAGCTTGACGCCGCCGTCGACCCGCCTCTCCGCAGCCTCCCCGCCCACGCTGACCACCCCATAAGTTGCGCCTCGACCCCGCGCAACTCCCAAACCACTTCCCCTTGCCCAACCCTCACCGGAGCACCCCCCGCCGACGAGTTCCCTCCGCCGCCGACCGCCTTCTCGCGTCGCGCCGCCGCTACAGCCCACCCCGACCTCGATTCCGGGCATCTACAGGTGCACACGGGTGCGGTGAACCTCCCACACCCCTCCACCCTCGCCGCCGGTGACCCCTCTCGCTGGTTTTGGCCGGTCAACGCCGCGCCCCTGCTCTGACCTCGGCAAGGATCTCCCCGCTGGAATTCAAAGAAGCCCAGGGTGCTGTCTGTGAAGTCAGTGACTCAGTTGAATAGTATCTTTAGGGGCTCCTTTGTAATTTTTGCAGTGAACTTTGAAATTCAGTAGAAATTCGTACAAAATTTGTAAATTAGCAAATCCAATTGATCTGGAATCCTTGAGTGTATATCTTTGCAATAGAATCATAATATTCTGGGTGTTAGTTGAAACTTTTTGCTGGAAAATTAGATTTATGTTACTAGGTGCATAAATACTAGTTGTTTTATCTTTTTCTTAACTATTGCTTGAAGCCATGTATTGCAGTGAAATTTTTATGGTGATTTACTCATGTGACACTAGTTTTGTTATAAAAATTTTGTGGTCAGTTCTCATGTGTAGCTATTTCTTTGATTTAATCCTTGTTTAGTAGACTTTAGTTATGATAAATAGTTTATGCTGTTTGTAAATCATGAAAATATTTCTGAGTGATCTTTTTGAATAGTTTAGCTTGTACATGAAGTTTGAGCCCCAGTTCATGACTAGTGCAGGAGCTAAAAATGAATCTTGTTAATCTGATGTCTGTTTTGTTTATGTTCTCAGAATTAGTTCTTTGTAGATAAAATCATGAAAAATTCACAATAGCTAATTCATACCTGTGTAGGACTACTGTTAAATTTTGAGCTTTTGTTTTGCTCTAGATTAATCTGTGTAATTCAATCTTGTTTTAGGTGTGGTCTGAATGATTGATTTGTTATGTATAAATGGATACATGTTTTGGCATGAATTTTACAGGGTAGCTTACACTATTCGTATTCTGTTTAGAGTAAATTTTTGCTAAATTTATTACTGTTTGTGCTCTGAGTTGTTAATTTATTAGCAAACCATGATTTAATTGCTATAGAAAACAACCACCACTTACTTTATGAAGTTAGTATAGCTTTCTTGTGCTGTTGATCATGATGCCTTGTGTAGATAGAATTGTTAGTTTACTACTCTATAAATGATTGCCCATGTGTGCATTTGTTTTGTTTGATTAGCTTCACTGCATCGCGAGTGTGTTTATAATTCTGTTCTTGCATTACATATAGATACGACTGCTTTATCGGACGGGACGTACGAGCTGATCCCGGATTCCGAAGGAGGTGATCTCGAAGCTCAAGTGAACACTGCCGTACTGTAACACCCGGTTTATAAAAGGACATAAACCGAGCAATCATATACGTGCCAGGATCAAGTCACACGTATATACAACAGAATGAACAGTATATCACAGCACATATCACGTAAAAATATATAATAAAGCGAGTACGAATATTATTTATTACATTAATGACAAAAATGTCTGATACAGCGGAAGCGAAGTACAAATACAATAAAAACTCTCCGAAGCTGAGCAGGGCGCCACAGGGACGGTGGGTACTAATTTAAAGGAACTCAGGGGCTAAAACGATAAAAACAGGACCTAACTGGAATTAGTTTTGAATAAAGCTGGACTGCGGGTTGAAACTAGGGAAACCTGGGGTCTCTTTTGCAAAATGTATAGGCCGAACCGGTATCTTCGGTTCAAGGCCGTTAGATCTCGATCTGGCGGCTCGAGTTTGATGGGCTCTAGATCTAATCTAGGCCGTTGTCTACAGATCGGGTGGCCCAGGGTGAAGGGAGCGCGGGGCGGCGGCGGAAAGTCGCCGGAGCAGAGCTCCGCGGCGGGGGCAGCGCCGGAGTACGCCATTTCCGGCGTTCCGGGGGCTATTTGGGATGGGGTTTGGCCGTGGAGCACCATTGCGGCATGGGTAATCCACTGGTGTGCTCAGGTAAGAGGATTTGGGGCTCGGTCGGGGCTCGCCGGCTTGTCTGTGTCACGCTGGAGGTCGACTCCAAGCGCAAAAGGGTCATGGGGCAAGCGTGGGGTTCGTGCAACCTGGACTCGGGGTTGTGCGGGGCTGAGCGGCTCTGCAGGGTGCTCGCCACGGCGAGACCATGCCCACGCAGCGGTGGAACACTGGCGGCGGTCTCCCGGGCACCTAGAGCGCGATACGGCCTACAACACCTAGCGCAAAAGAACCCAGAGGATGAAGTGGTGCTCACCGGGCACTGAAACGGAAGACGCGCGGTGCAGGGAGGGCCGACGACGAGGTCGTGCGGCGGCGATGGGGGAGCTTCGCGGTCCGGGTGCGGGGGTGCTCCTCCGAGCTTCGGATCCCCTCGCGTCGTTGCGCTGTGGTACTGCGGAGGTGGAAGGAGATCAGGAGGACCGGAGCGGGGCCGGCGGCGAGGAATTACGGTGAGGAGCAAACTCATCGTGGCGGCGCTCCGGTGGAATTTCGAGGCAGGCGAGGTCCGGGGTCGGGGATGGCGGCCTCTGTGGTGCTCCTGGGGTCATGGCGAGGCTGCTGCGCGGCCTGGCCGGGACTCCGGTGCGGCGGGGCAGTTGAATCACGGCGGCGCGGTGGCTCGGCTCTGGCGCAGAGGATGAGGGCGTGGCGCTGGGGTGTAGAGGTGGCGGCGGTGTGGCGAGGGTAGGGTTGCAGGGGGTGCGGGGCGCCAATTAAAGACGGGACCGGGGTCTGGGTGTGCGTGCACTGAGCAATCACGGCGGAGATCGCGGCGGCGCAGGACGCGGAGGAAACGGATCGCGCAACCATCTCGCGCGATCTCGGGCTCGAGTGGGGAAGCTTCTGGAAGCGGAGCGCGCACGGGAGGCTGGCCAGTGGGTCCTGCAGGTGCTGGTGGTCCACAGGACAGCGAAGGAACGCGGCACGAGCGGGGCGGAACAGAGCCGGGAGCGCGGCGGGGAAAACGGGCGGTGGAAGAGGAAGGAGCTGACCGGTGGGTCAGGGCTGTCAGTGGTGTGCGGTGCGCTGCTGGCGGGTGGGCCTGCGCTCGCGCGTGAGCGGGTGACGCGCGTGCGGAGGGAATGGGCTGCTGTGCTGGGCCTGGCGCCTCGCGGGCTGAGCGCGGGAGGAGGCAAGCCGGGCCGCGAGCGGGGTTTGGGCCGGCCTGTTGGGTTGTCCGGGAACAGAGGAAAAGGGGAGCGGGCTGGGTTTGGTTTTGGGTTTTCTTGTTTTGGGTTTGGGCTGGGTCCTCTTTTCCTTTTCTATTATATTTCTAAGACAAACAAACATGTTTGAATTCAAATACAAGTTTGAATTCAAACCACACTCAATTAAAAACTATGCATCAGCATGAATGCTACAACAAGATTTAAACCTAGATAAAATTTTAATTACTTGAGGAACAGAAAGGGATTATATGCCATACTAAACACAATAAACCTTAGAAATTTAAATAAAGCCAATTAAATTTATTATTAAATGCTGAAATTTAAATTAGGGTGTTACAGACCCTACCCTCTTAAAGAAATCTCGTCCCCGAGATTTAGCTGGGCTGGCTAGCAAAGAGATCTGGATATGTCCTCCTCAGTTCATCTTCTCGCTCCCATGTTGCCTCAGCTTCACTGTGATGACTCCACTGAACTCTGCACATCTTGATGCGCTTGTTCCTTGTAACCCTCTCTGTTGTCTCCAGAATCTTCACCGGATGCTCAGTATAAGTCAGATCTTCCTGCACCTCTACTCCATCCAGTGGTGCCTGCTCCTCGGGTACTCGCAGGCACTTCGTCAGCTGGGATATATGGAAGACATCATGAACTCCTGAGAGGCTGGTGGGCAACTCTAGGCGATAAGCAACTTCGCCTTTCCTCTCTAGCACCTTGAATGGACCAACATACCGAGGTGCTAGCTTCCCCTTGACATTAAACCTGCGGATTCCTCTCATCGGAGACACCTTCAGGTATACATGATCACCAACACTGAAAGTCAGGTCTCTCCGTTTGCCATCTGCATAGCTCTTTTGCCTACTCTGTGCAATCCTCAGATTTTCTCGTACAGCTTGTACCATCTGCTCTGCATCTTCTATAATATCAGGGCTAAAGAGCTGCTTCTCACCAATCTGATCCCAATAGAGAGGAGTCCTGCACTTTCTGCCATACAATGCCTCGAAGGGGGACTTCTTCAGACTGGCCTGATAGCTGTTGTTATATGAGAACTCAGCATACGATAGGCATTTATCCCAACTAGTACCATACTGAATAGCACAAGCTCTCAGCATATCCTCCAACACTTGGTTGGTTCTCTCTGTCTGCCCATCTGTCTGAGGATGATAGGCGGTGCTGAATCGTAGCTTCGTATCCAAAGAATCATGAAGCTGCTCCCAGAACCGTGAAGTGAACTGAGACCCTCTGTCAGATATGATCTTCTTGGGCACACCATGCAAGCAGACAATCCGAGAGATGTACAACTCTGCAAGTCTAGCACCGGAGTAAGTAGTGTTCACTGGAATGAAGTGAGCAACCTTTGTCAGACGATCCACTACTACCCATATGGAGTTGTACCCTTTCTGAGTACGAGGCAATCCAACGATGAAGTCCATAGTGATTTCCTCCCATTTCCACTCTGGAATCTTCAAAGGCTGTAACAGACCTGCTGGCCTATGATGCTCAGCCTTGACACGCTGATAGGTGTCACAAATAGCCACGTACTCTGCCACGGAACGCTTCATCCCATACCACCAGAAACATTCGTTGAGGTCGTAATACATCTTTGTGCTGCCCGGATGAATAGAATAAGCTGTATCATGGGCCTCACTCAGAATCAACTTCCGGAGATCCTTCACATCTGGCACACAAATCCGGTTCTTGTACCACAAGGTACCCTGATCATCCTCTCTGAAATGAGGAGCCTTGCCCTTCTTGAGCAACTCGCGGATCTCCTGCAGCTTCTCATCTTCCTTCTGATGCTGCCGGATCTCTGCCTCTAGAGCAGGGTTCCCCAAACCGTCGGTAACCGAACTGGTTTGACCGGTTACCGGTCAAACCGGTCCGGACCGGTTCCGGTTTGGTCCGGTATGAAACCGGTCCAAATTCAAAATTTAAATTTAAATTCAAAAAAATGAAAAATTCACAAAAAATTCCTAAGAATACTTCAAGGTGCGACGAATCTAATGGTGTCAAATTTTCTCAAAAATTCGTTCATTTAGTATAGTTTGCGGGGATTTGAAGTTAAACAAAAAAAAGCGTGCACACAAAAGTATACAAATATAATGTAAAAGTAGTACAAAAGAGGGTTGGAGGGTTCATTTAGACTAAAATATGTTATACAAATATTTATTTAGTATACTTTGCGGGTATTTGAATTTAAACCAAAAAAGAAAAAAATTTGAATTTGACCGGTTACCAGTCAAACCGACCGGTTACCAGCCAAACCGGTCGGTATACCGGACAAACCGGCCGGTATACCGGTCTAACCGACCGGTATACCGGTCGGAACCGGTTGAACTCCACCGGTTCCGACCGGATATCTTCAAAAGTTTGAGTCCAAATTTGAATTCCACCGGTTCCGACCGGTAACCGGTCAAACCGGACCAGTATACCTGAACCGGAGCCCGGCGGTTACCGGTTAGCGGTCGGATATGCTAACCCTGCTCTAGAGTGGGTACTGCCTCGAATGCTGCACTCGAAGTGTGATGCAAGAAACCCAGACTCAACTGCTCAAACTCCTCACATAACTCTGGAGGCATCTGGAAAGTAACGTCCATGTTGACATAGCTTCTTCTGCTCAGAGCATCTGCCACAACATTGGCCTTACCCGGATGATAGTGAATCTCCAGGTCATAGTCCTTGACCAACTCTAACCATCTTCTCTGCCGCATGTTCAGCTCATTCTGCGTGAAAATATACTTGAGGCTCTTGTGATCAGTGTAGATATCACATTGCTGCCCATACAAGTAATGCCTCCAAATCTTCAGAGCATGCACAACTGCGGCTAACTCAAGATCATGAGTGGGATAGTTCAGCTCATGCCGACGTAACTACAGTGAAGCATAAGCAATCACTCTGCCCTCCTGCATCAGGACACACCCAAGACCATCCTTCGAAGCATCACAGTACACCGTGAACCTCTTGCTCTGGTCTGGCAGAGTAAGGACTGGCGCCGTAGTCAACCTCTTCTTCAGCTCATCGAAGGCCATATGACGCTCATCAGTCCATATGAATGCCGCATTCTTCTCTAGCAAGGAAGTCAAAGGCTTTGCGATCTTGGAGAAATTCTCAATGAACCTCCGATAATATCCTGCTAAGCCCAAGAATGACCGGACTTCCTTCACTGTCTGCGGTGTCTCCCACTCGAGCACATCCTTCACCTTGCTCGGATCAACTGCAATACCTCCCTTGGAGATGATATGACCGAGGAATGGAACCTCGTCAATCCAGAACTCGCACTTGCTGAACTTAGCATACAACTGATGCTCTCTCAATCTCTACAACACGAGTCTCAGATGCTCTTCATGCTCTTCCTCTGTCTTGGAGAAGATCAGAATATCATCGATGAAGATCACCCCGAAGACATCCAGATAATCCATGAAAACCATGTTCATCAGATGCATAAAGAAAGCCAGGGCATTAGTCAAGCCGAAGGACATGACCGTGTACTCATACAGCCTGTACTTGCAAGTGAATGCCGTCTTCGGAATATCCCCAGGATGGATCCTCAGCTGAAAATAACCCGAACGCAGATCAATCTTCGAGAATATACGAGCACCTCGAAGCAGATCGAAGAGATCCTCAATACGGGGCAGTGGATGCTTGTTCTTGATGGTAACTGCATTCAGCTCCCAATAATCGACACACATTCTCTTCGAGCCATCCTTCTTATCTACTAGCAACAATGGAAAAGCCCAAGGATAGAAGCTGCGACGGATATAGCCCTTGGCTAGCAACTCATCAATAGTCTTCTTGACTTCCTCATGCTCTATAGGTGCCATGCGGTAGGGCCGCTTTGCAATAGGAGCTGTGCCAGGCAAGAGATCAATAGAAAACTCGATGTCGCGTTCAGGCGCCATACCAGGCAAATCATCCCAAAAGACATCCGGGAATTCAGACACCACGCTGTAGGATCAAGAACACCGAGTAGAGGGGGGGTGAATAGGCAGTTTAAAATCTAAAGCCAACAACACTAGAGAAATTTAATTAGTAACAAAGTAAAGCCCTATGTCATGCTATTACTATCTCTAGATGGGTTTGTAACCTAGGGTGACAAGATACAAATCAAGCTCTAGTAAAGTAAATTGCTCAAAGTAAAAGCAAGTATTAAAGTGAGCAAGAGAAGTAACCAAGCTTGACACAAGAAATTATCCCGTGGTGTCGATGACTTACCGGTCACCCCTAATCCACGTTGAGGTGGATTCCAAGAATCAACTGCTCCTCTATCAAGAACCTCTTGATCTTGAGCCGGCTAGAACCAAGGAACCGCTCCACACCTCGATTCCACTAGAGTTGCTCTTCACCACTCCGGTGAGGTGAGCACAAGACCTCTCACAACCAAAACCGGGGCTCCTCAACAATCTCCTTGGAGGAGCTCCACGAAATCCTCTTCTCCAAGCCGTCTAGGGAGCGGCAACTCCCAAGAGTAACAAGTCGATGACGCTTGCTTGAAGTTTCCCTAGTGCCACAAAGCTCAAACTCTTGATGCAATGCACTAGGATGCCCTCACACTCTCAAGAATGCAATCTCTAAGCAAGTGTGTGTGAGAGAGGGATGCCTTAGCTCTAAGATGTCAAGTATGCTGTCCAAATGGCCAAGGGAGACACCCAATGGCCGGGCAATGGGTATATATAGACATCCCTCCAAAAACTAGCTGTTACACTCTTTTCTGCGAAGTCGCGGACCGTCCGCGTTTCAAAAACCGGACTGTCCGCCGTTATAAACCAGTGAGTCAGAGTGCATTTAATGCGTGTCAGAACTAGCCGTTAAACCCCGGCGGACCATCCGCGCCCAAGGGGCGGACCGTCCGCAGTTAAGAGATCTGACCCACCAGAGACAAACAAGCTCTCTGGTCCAAAAACGAATTAGCCTGCGGACCGTCCGCGCCCCAAGGGCGGACCGTCCGCAGTTCACTTTTCAGCCCAAACCAGAGAAACAACCTCTCTGGTACAAAACTAAGATTAGCTGGCGGACCGTCCGCGCCCCAGGGGAGGACTGTCCGCCGTTCAACTTTGAAGCCCACCAGAGAGACACCCTTTCTGGTACAACTTTTGAAGTAAAGTGGCGGACCGTCCGCCCACCTGTGCCGGACCGTCCGCGAGCCCACCAGAGACTTTGCAAGCTCTCTGGAACGGTCGCGGACTGTCCGCCCCTCGGGTGCGGACTGTCTGCCGTTACTCAGTCAGCTCTCAAACTTAGTCTTTTTCAAATCTTTTCAAAACGTCGTTAGCCCTCATGCATGCAACTAGACATTTTGAGCAAAATGGCACTAAAGACCCGTCAAGCATGAGTACACAACCCCTCTTGATAGTACAGCTATCTATCCAACAAATCCGGCCACTTTTCATCCACTAAACGCCTTGTGACCGGTAAAATACAAAAGCCCTATTTTATACCTTTGCCTTGAGCCCGAGCTTTGCTCATCATTTCCAAAACTCCATACGTTCACAACCAAATCTCTTTCATCCGTGGATCAACCTATACTCATTATCTCAAATGAAATTGTTAATACACAAACTGTTGTCATTAATTACCAAAACTAGAATTAGGGCCTAGATGCTTTCACACGCGAATACCATCCGTGGGTCTAGCCTCCATCTGATGAAGAAATCCAGAAGGCTCTGAAGCACTGACTGTCACCTCTTGGCCATCATATGCTGACAAGTGAACTGCCCGCTGAGCACAATCAATACTGACTCCCCATCTGGTAAGGGTCTCCATGCCCAAAATCACATCTATCCCCAAGGAATCAATGACGATCAAACCAGCGCAGAATTCTACCCCCTTTATGACCATACTAACTCTGGAGCATATAGAACATGTATGTATCTGGCCCCCAGGTGAGGTAACTACCATAGATGTCCTCATACAAGAAACTGGTATACCATGCTTCTCGGCAAATAACTTGGAAATGAAAGAATGAGTAGCACCGGTATCGAAAAGCACTGTAGCGGGGTGAGAGTTGACCATGAACGTACCAATAACCACGTTAGGAGACTCGGCCGTCACGTGGTTCACCCGACCCTGTGCTGGCGCCCTGGGCTGAGCTGGGCGCCCTTGCTGTCCCGCCTGCGCCTTCCGGGGGCAAGAGTTGGCGTAGTGCCCCGGTTGGCCGCAGTGATAGCAGGTGCGAGGGGGTCCCTGAGCCTGCTGTCTGGCAGGAGGAGCTGCCTGCCGTGGAGCCTGAGGTGCTGGCGGAGCTGGTGGAGCAGTACGAGCCGGAGGTGCCGGTAACCTCGGGCCCTGACCTGCCTGCTGCTGCTGTCGAGGCGGGTACTGCTGCGGCCTCTGCTGGTACTGCTGGGGAAGCCGGTACTGCTGCTGCTGGTACTGCTGAGGCGGCTGGAGGCGAGGACGGGTGTTGCTGCCGGAAGCAATAGGGACAATCTTCCTCTTCTTGTCCTCCATCTCCAGGTGCTTGCGCTCAGTGTTGAGCGTGCTATCAACCAGATGGTTGAAGTCGTCGAAGCAGAGGTTGAGCAGCGCGTATTGGAGGTAGTCCTCAAGACCCTCCATGAAGTGCTCCTGCTTCTTGCGATCATCCGCAACATCGGCAGGGGCGTAGCGAGCAAGCTGTAGGAATCGATCACGATACTCCATGACCGTCATAGTCCCCTGAAGTGAAAAAGACAGATATATATATCGAAGGATTAATTCATGACTCAGAAAGATAGAACAAGGGGGTATTACCTCAAAAGGAAACGCCAAATGATTATATCTGAGATTACCTGCTTCAGTGCAAGGAACTCCTTCTGCTTCATCTTCATAACGCCCGCGGGGACATTGTGGCTGCGGAACCGCTCCCGGAACTGGAGCCAGGTGAGATCCTCGCAGTCCTGAACAGGGTGGGACTCCCACCAGTCCAAAGCTGCACCTCGCAGCTGTCCTGCTGCGTACAAGACTCACTCCCGATCATCGCACTGGGCGATGTCCAGCTGGCGCTCCACTGCACGGAGCCAGTCGTCAGCCTGAAGAGGGTCGGACATGTGAGAGAACGTCGGCGGGTGACCCCTCAGGAATTCGGCACGCCTGTCGCGGGGCTGCGGCGGTGGAGGAGGCGGAGGCTGAGTGTGAGCCTGCTGAAGTGCCTGAACAGTATTGTTCATGGTAGCCATCATCTGCATCTGGAGCTAGAAGTACTGCTCCGGGGTCAGAGACGGAGGCATCGGGATCCCAGTACCCTGGTTGTTCTGCCCCTGCTGGTCAGAACCACGCCTGGTGTTCACCATCTGATTTGGACAAAAGATTTCATGAGTAAGGATATTGCAGAAATAAATTCAGATGGATACGATATTTCTATGCGAGAAAGACTTAGACATGATAAAGTAGACATGATAGAGTAGACGGTTTTACCCCCAACGATCTAACTCGTTTTATTATTTAATTAACTTTAACTTAAAACTGATTTTAATTAAACAAATTTAACTACTAAACAATGCAATCAACCAAAAATCCAAATCAAACATGTAGCATAATAACAAGCATACAAATTTCACAACTTAGCCGAGTTTTACACACGACTCGACTAACACAACGCGTCGCAGAACGTGCTATCATATTATTATAAAAGGGTCACCTAGCTTATACTCATGGTGGTCTGATGACTGATTCAGGCCAAAATCTACGAAAACTATTCTTTAGAGAGAGAAATCAAGGCAAGACGGGTAAAAGTCATAGAATTCAAGGGGTATAATAGCAAAATAGTTTGAGCAGATAAGGCTGAGAGAGAAGAAGACTTAAAACTCGACAAGTTCTACCTAGGCTTTCGTCCTACAGTCGATATGGCTCTGATACCACTCTGTAACACCCGGTTTATAAAAGGACATAAACTGAGCAATCATATACGTGCCAGGATCAAGTCACACATATATACAATAGAATGAACAGTATATCACAGCACATATCACGTAAAAAGATATAATAAAGCGAGTACGAATGTTATTTATTACATTAATGACAAAAATGTCTGATACAGCGGAAACGAAGTACAAATACGATAAAAACTCTCCGAAGCTGAGCAGGGCGCCACAGGGACGGCGGGTACTAATTTAAAGGAACTCAGGGGCTAAAATGATAAAAACAGGACCTAACTGGAATTAGTTTTGAATAAAGCTGGACCGCGGGTTGAAACTAGGGAAACCTGGGGTCTCTTTTGCAAAATGTATAGGCCGAACCGGTATCTTCAGTTCAAGGCCGTTAGATCTCGATCTGGCGGCTCGAGTTTGATGGGCTCTAGATCTAATCTAGGCCGTTGTCTACAGATCGGGCGACCCAGGGTGAAGGGAGCGCGGGGCGGCGGCGGAAAGTCACCGGAGCAGAGCTCCGCGGCGGGGGCAGCGCCGGAGTACGCCGTTTCCGGCGTTCCGGGGGCTATTAGGGATGCGGTTTGGCCGTGGAGCACCATTGTGGCATGGGTAATCCACTGGTGTGCTTAGGTAAGAGGATTTGGGGCTCGGTCGATGCTCGCGACGGCGCAGGCAGCGCTGCGGCTACGGAGTTCGCCGGCGGCTTGTCTGTGTCACGCTGGAGGTCGACTCCAAGCGCAAAAGGGTCATGGGGCAAGTGTGGGGTTCGTGCAACCTAGACTCGGGTTTGTGCGGGGCTGAGCGGCTCTGCAGGGTGCTCGCCACGGCGAGACCATGCCCGCGCGGCGGTGGAACGCCGGCGGCGGTGTCCCGGGCACCTAGAGCGCGATACGGCCTACAACACCTAGCGCAAAAGAACCCGGAGGATGAAGTGGTGCTCACCGGGCACTGAAACGGGAAGACGCGCGGTGCAGGGGGGCCGGCGACGAGGTCGTGCGGCGGCGATGGGGGAGCTTCGCGGTCCGGGTGCGGGTGTGCTCCTCCGAGCGTCGGATCCCATGTGTGTAATTCAATCTTGTTTTAAGTGTGGTCTGAATGATTGATTTGTTATGTATAAATGGATACATGTTTTGGCATGAATTTTACAGGGTAGCTTACTCTGTTCATATTCTGTTTAGAGTAAATTTTTGCTAAATTTATTACTATTTGTGCTCTGAGTTGTTAATTTATTAGCAAACCATGATTTAATTGCTATAGAAAACAACCACCACTTACTTTATGAAGTTAGTATAGCTTTCTTGTGCTGTTGATCATGATGCCTTGTGTAGATAGAATTGTTAGTTTACTACTCTATAAACGATTGCCCATGTGTGTATTTGTTTTGTTTGCTTAGCTTCACTACATCGCGAGTGTGTTTATAATTCTGTTCTTGCATTACATATAGATACGACTGCTTTATCGGACGGGACATACGAGCTGATCCCGGATTCCGAAGGAGGTGATCTCGAAGCTCAAGTGAACACTACCGTACTAACTGAAGCCCGGACCAAAGTTCGGAAGAGCCCAGGGCTGAAATAGTTAGTGACTACCAAGAAGGCAAGCCTCGGACATAACCTATATTTCAAATTAATACCATTTACTGTTATTACTTACTTATGCATTTATAGTTCTTAGGATTTGAATTGAAACCCTAGATGCATGATCCTAGGAACCTATGTACTGAACACTAGATCTGAGTTCGAATAATTGCTAAGCTTATAGGACCGGTAAAAGTCGAGTGATTGCCTGTCACTCGCGAGCTTTATAGGAACTGCTTGTTTACTTTCTGTTATCAATATAAGGACGACGGACGGGGTTGTGTTCGATATCTTGACTTTATGTGAGACCCCGTCTGTGTTGATGAACTTGCTAAGGTCGCGGTGTGTGGTAGTGCTGGTTAAGTTTTTGAACGTACTAGCCACATGCCGTAAATGTGGTACGCGGTAAGCCTAGTAACCGATTGGACCGGGGAGTGGATATACTTACACTCTCTCTTAGAAATAGGTTTTTAATTATGTTTATGTTGATCAACGCCATGGGTGCAGGGAGGAAGTTGGTGCCCTGTAGTCGGGGAGAGTGTTCCTATCCACAAGCCGGAAAGAAAGGCAAACGGTTGTTTGGGAACGATCCGACGGTGTTCCAAACGTGTGTGTTAGGTCTCCCTGGCCAGGTTAACAAATTCGATTCGAATCGTCTGCTTCACACAGTTTGGGACTGCTTGATCTCTTTGCCACACAGAGTAATAAGAGCAACAATATTATGATCAATCTTGATGTTTGATTATAGTTCTACCATGATTGGATAGTAGTTGCTTACATAGAATGCTTAATCAACTAGAATCTTGAAAGCTAAAACTTGAAAATAAGGACCTACTCTTTATTGCTTTTCAGCAAAAAAAAGCCAGAGCCTCTCAGAACCCTGCATAGTCTAGCTAAAGTGGGTTTAGTATACCCATTGACGGTTAAGTCTTGCTGAGTATTAGAATACTCAGCCTTGCTGTTGAAACCCTTTTTCAGGTATGAGTTTTGAGGACCAGGTTGCTAGCTTGACCTATCCCAGCTCGTTGCCTCCTGACTGGTCCGTAGAGTGGGATACGTCTTCGGCCGGCAATGACCCTGACGAGTAATACCATGCTTGGGCTAGCTTGGTATACTTTTGCGACGTGTTGTAGCCGTCGTGGTTTTATCTTCCGCTGTTTTAACTCTGAAATTTTACTCTTAAGGCTTGTATAACTGTTTTTACCAAAGTTGGTTTTGTAATAATGGTTTGAACTGGTTTGTAATCATTACTATGTCTATGTTGTAAAATTGTGGTTGTAATATCTCTGGACTCGCCTTCGTGCGGGGTATGCTTGTTCGATTCGAGAACCGGTAGTTGTATCGGGACGTTACCCGACAGACCAAGAATTGTTCCGTTTGAAGTGCGTTTGAGCTGGTGTTGCCTTTATGGTGATGGTCTGCGCACTTGAGCCGGGATAATTCAGGTGGTTCTACCACATAGAGGAGATGGGATGGCACAAGCAGAGGGCAGCGTCGCTTTGCAGCAGCTCGCCGGGGTCTCCGGCTTTTGGCCAGGTTGTCCGCTCGTGCGAGAGCTCGGCGTGCTATGGCCATGTGCTGCTGCTGTGCGCCTGCTCAGGTGTATTCGTGTATCTCTCTGTTGCCTGCATGCGTGCGTGCTGATTAGGACAGGGAAGATGGAGTAAGAGAGTGAGGGAGATGGAGTGAATCGTGGTTTGCTGCATGCTTGGCAAGCTTGCCCAATTTAATTGCAAGCATTGTTCGCCTAAACGGTAGTTTAGCCCATTTAAACACCATTTAAACGCTACACAGTGGCACACCGTTTCCATTTAATTTGCTGTTTTCACCATTTAAACGGCCGTTTTTCCCGTTTAAACACCCGTTTTGGCCGAATAATGGACTAAACGGTAGGTGACCGACTGTTTACCGTTTAGCGTTTAGGATGACACTGCTTGCAAGCAAGGCTCGCCTCTGAGTTGTATGTGCATAGGCAAGGTATTTGGAGAGTAAGACAGGGAGAGATAAAAATTGCTAATTTGCCGATGATGGATCATGAAGGGATTAATCAAAGGGAGATTAGGCTTGGGATGGATTTTGGATGGAAAAGGAATTGAACTCGAGACTAGTTTTGCAATAATTTGAAAAATGATTTTTTTAACGAGTGATTTTAATTAGTGAGTTGTTAGATATCGAAAATGTGGGCGTTGCAAAATCTTATGTGCTTTAGAAATAGGTATAGATATATTAGGCCTTTTCGCCTTCTTTTTTGCAAACTACACTGGTAAGATTGGTTTGAAACAAAGAAACATGATAAATCATAATACCTCCCTCCTAAGAGCTATAACATAAACTAAATTTGGTGGTGATCTTCTATAGGTATATAGTGTTTCAACATGTTCCTATACAACAAGCACAACTAAGTAGATTGATGTGGAACTAACACTACTACAGATCGGGCCATTTGTCCCGGTTCCAAAGGGCTATTTGTCCCGGTTTTGGAACCGGGATTCGGCTGCCAGGACAAAAGCCCTCCCGGGTGGTAGAACCAGGACAAAATGTCCCTCGCGCTAAAAAATCTTTGCGCCCTGCGGGATTCGAACCCAAGACCTATTGCCTAGCGCATGACTTCCTTGCCAACTCACCTAAGTAGTACATGTGACTCAGTAAAGAAAAACTCCCTTTTGAACTATCACGTGGAGAGGCCTTTTGTCCGAGTTGGTAACACCAACCGGGACAAAAGGGTCCTTTTGTCCGGGTTGGTGCCACCAACCGGGTTACCCTTTTATCCAGGTTGGTGTTACCAACCGGGATAAAAAAGGTTGGGCCTTTTGTCCCAGGTGGAGCCACCAATCGGGACAAAAGGGGGACCTTTTGTCCGGGTTAGTACCTCCAACCGGGACAAAAAGGCCCCTGTCCCCCCCGCTGGCCCGGCTAGCCTTTGGACCCGGGACAAAAACCACCTATTGCCCTAGGCCCAAAGGCAACCGGTACAAATGGCCTGGAACAAAGGCCTATTCTGTAGTAGTGTAACAAATAAGTGCTAGAGAGGATGAAATAACACAAATCAAGTTGAAGATGCGTGAATTTATTTCCTGAAGTTCAGATTCACCACTATAAGCCCTACGTCTCCGTTGAGGAACTTATTATATTTGAGTCACTTTCAACTTGTTGACTTGAGCTCAGTGTATTTCAATTGGTCCTCATTTTTTACCAGATATGATCTTTTAGCTTGAGGGAACAAGATCTTCGCCCTTGCCGTTGTCCACCACAAGTGTGGGAGCTAGCCAACGACGTCTAACTGTTTAGGAGACTTCATCTTTGAGAGTAGCAAATACTTCACTAGTTGTCTTGGCATCGACCACAAGTGCTCAAACAAATGAACTATGAAATGCTCTCTAATGCTCAAACATAAAAAGTGGCTAGGGGGAACTTGCTGGTCAAGAGGAAAGCTTTAAAAAATTAGAATGCAAAGAGAATCAACAACCCTAGAAGAGAGGGCTAAAGGTTATAAATACTCCACTCTTAAAAACTACTCGTTAGTTATCAAAAGAAGATCAGTCAGACAAATTCCCCAAACCATCAGACCGATTTGCAAATAAAATCTAGATGTTACTCACCTAGTCACCTGCCATATGCAGACCGATTTGCCCCTAAGCAAAGCACATCAAGGCAGAGAGCTTTGGCCCGGTGGATCGAAACGAAAGCCCAGTTGACGCAAAGTGTTCAAAATTATAGTATGATGTATAAACAAGTCAACCACTTGAGGTCGTATGTCTTCATTGACATGCCATACTTTGTCTTTGTAAGCTTGAAGGCTTATCAGTGTGAGAAAAGAATAACATAGCTTATCATGTCGAGTATTTCCATCTTGTGCTAATGAGTTAGGATTTTCCTTTTTACTTACTATCGATATCATTTTTATCTATCATTAAGCCACTCAACCATATGATTCAATATGATTTGATATTTCACCTTACTTCAATCTCCACAAGTTTGGCGTGATGCTTCAAAATCACCCAAATACTAGTCACTTCACCCTAGCAAAGATTCTAAACCACAAATTGTCACTCGACCAAACTTCACTTATACTCTCGTTGCATAGTCACTTGTTTGGTCTCATCATCCAATCTTACCATTTTGAATTTCGCTTTACTTTGATATCAATAATGAATATTCATTTGAAATCCATCTTCTCGTAAACTCGATTCTTTAATTTATTCTTTGAACGATCCTTATCTTGCTTGCAATCACACAATTTTAGTATTCTATTTTTATAATAAGAGCTTTTTGTTTGAATATGCATGTTTTGCGAGCTAATAATATAAATTTATTTATAAATAAATTTGTGTTCAACAAATCTTTAACAAACATATTAGTCACAAAAATCATTAGAAGGCTTAGAGGTACATTTCAGTTACGTGTATATACATGTATGTCTAAAAAAAAGAGTGTATATGCATGTATACACCTGCTATGTTTGGAAAGAGTCTATGTAGCGACTTCTTTGTCACATTCTAGCAATCGACCTCGGATCCAAATGTGTGATGTATCATCGCATTTGGTAATCCATGTGGTTCTAAATTTGAGATGATTTTTGTCCAGCTGATTCAACATGCTCGGAAAGAACCTAAGAAGGCACGCAATAGGTGCTACCACGAGAACATATACATAGTTATTAGAGCTATTAGGATTGATATTTTGTAAACGATTATTAGGAAGACGTTTAAGACTTATAAAAAATTATATTTTTCTCGGCGGAATAAGACAATAGGATTGTGATGTATATATATATAATATGTATATATATAAAAATATAGATTTGCAGTATTTTCCAAAAATATGATTTTGAACTATGTGGATATGGGTAATGGTGTAAGATGCAACAGACATACCACAATTAGTAAGTATGTTGTTAAGTGGTGGAGCAAAACCGATAATAGATGATTGCCTTTCCGGTAATGCTAGGAATAGGGCCTCATCCACTCACGTCCCCCTAGCCCACCGAGCGAGGACGTGGGCGGAAGCCGCCTCTCCCATTCCATTCCCCTCCCATTCTTCTCGGATGCGACTTGTTGACGATCAAAATTGGCAGTAACCTGAACAGACCGGTCTGACCGGTGTGTCCAGGCGGTCTGACCGGTCTAGGCGTCTGTAGACGGTCTGGCATGACCAACCGGTCTGACCGGTATAGGAGGAGTCCGAGTACAATGAGAGTTCTTAATAGATTTAGATCTGTAAACAGGATTTCTTGCGGGGTAAGTCTTCCCCACCCTATAAATATAAAGGGCCACGGCCGATTGAAGGAACAACTCAATCGAATCTATCAAAAACATATCGTTTATCTTTTATCTTTACCCTACTTTTCCAACCTCGACATGCTGTTCTTCTCTAGTCTCTATGGCGTTTGAGGACGCCCTAACTGGCCTGCCGAGCCTAGGGCAACCCTACACGCGCTTGCCCCGACGGGGTCCCTCCCGGGCGAGCGTTCGTAGGATCGTCGCCGTTCTGCACGGCGACCGGTCTGACCGCTCCACACAGGAAGTGCTGCAAGGAGCTCCTCCACGCGTCGCGCGACCTAGCACGATTGTGTGTTGGCCCATAAAAAGTGTCAAAACGACTGATTGCGACCTCTTCCCAAACCTTCACAACCATCCCCATGCCCTCTCCTCCTCCTCCCTGTGTCGCCTCGAGACACCCTGATCAGCGATGTGGCGAGCCCTGCAGGCGGCGAGCCCCATGCTGGCGGTGGCGCACGAGGGCGGGTGCGGGAGCTCTAGGGCTGCATCGCATGAGCTCGATGGCGAACTCTGGGCCAGCGGCGAGAGATCCGGGGGCGTTCTTCTCCTCTCTACGCTGCGTTGAGATGCCCCGGTCCGTGATGTCGCAAGCCTCACAGGCGGCACACGAGGCCGACAGCGAGCCTCATGTAGGCGACGTCGTTCGAGGGCAGTTGCAGGAGCACCAGGGGCGGCGAGGCCTCCATGGTGCTGCTATACAAATTTTTTAATGTTGCAATGATTTATTTGAGTTGTTGAGGTCGATATTAATGTCACCATGGGGTGTCCTTGCTGATTTCGTGGAGGCAACCTTTTTTCATTTTGCACCCACGTGAATTTGATGTTGCGGTAGCTTTGTTTTAATGCTGCGTGAACTTGAATGGATGTTTCATGAATAGAGCTATTATGTTTGGCGGAAATTTTATTCTTTGCATCCCGATGTTTTGATGCATTTCATACTTCCATTATATGTTTTTGATGTTACAGACATTGATTTTTTGTGTCGCAAAAGTGCAGTTTGATGTTGCAATAGAGCGTCCGATGAAAAATTTGCATGAGACGTCCGGATGCTAGCAATACCATTATCTTTCAGCTTTGTCTTACTTTGGTTTCAAATTTGTTCAAGAATTATGATTCTTCCTCCTTTCTCCTTGCACCAAAATTTATTACTGACCAGTCCGGTATCTATGGTAACATCAACCGGTTATTCTTTAAAAGACGAGCATTATCTAATAACCACGGCCACATATGCAATGGAACACACATTTTAAATAATATGTTAATAAATCTTTTTCAAATTAATAGCACTAATTATGGAGTGGTACTATTCGTTTTAAATTATAGTTATTTAGCTTATATATAAATTTCAGTATATATATGTATATTATATCTATCTGTCTATATATTTTTAAGCACGTAACGTTTCCATCTAAATTTTTAGTGCGATCCGTTTTATGTCAATGAAAGGTGAGCTTTAGTCTATCTCCTATATGAGTCGGACCAGTCTTTCATTCACGACACGATCACTTAGTCAAACCCTACAAATCTTTGATTGAAAATTGCTACAGTAAATTTCGTCCGAATTTTTACAAGATCTAAACACATCCTAAGGTCTTGTTTATTACGTGTGTAAAGTTTTTAAAATGAAATCTTTTCACATTTACATTGAAGTATTAAAAATAGACTAATTATAAAATTAATTACAGAACTCGTCTGTACACTACGAGACAAATTTATTAAGACTAATAAATTTATTATTAACACATGTTTACGGTAGCAATTTAGTGTCTAATCATGATCTAATTAGGCTCATTAGTTTCGTCTCGTAATTTATAAACAAACTATGCATTTAATTTTTTTTATTTTGTATAGATTTAATACTTTATGCATATAAGATTTTTATTTAGGCCGTGTTTGGTTGGGAGGAGGAAGAATTTTTGATGGAAAATTTTTCATGTGTTTGGGAGAAATTTTTGAAGAAATGGGCCCAAGGAGGGGCCCAGCGCGGGGACCCATTAGCGACCGCGTTATGTGTCCCCGTGACCCATCCCCAGCCGCGATGCGCCCTCCTCTCTCTCCCCGGTATCCCTCCAAAGCCTCTACCGCCGTGTTGTGCATGTAGCATTTTTTTTACTGTGGCTGAATTTTTTTTCCCAAATGCATGCAAAACTTTTCATGAATTTTTTTTCATGATATGTAGTTTTAAAATTTTGAATTTGGCAACTAAATAAGGGCTAAGTTTAAAATGTTGCGTGATGGCCTGATGGGTTCTAGAGAGTTGGGGATGAACCCAGACTTGCTTGAAAGCAGACCGAGTAGCCCAGTCCACGGCGGGGCCCACAGGCAGACACGTACGACATCGAAATAAAAATATCCGAGGACTTTTTCTTGAAAATATCCGAGGACTTGGTGATGAACTGGGGTGCGGTTCAATTTTTCCCCCACCATCTCATCTCATCTCATCTCATCCAATCCAACCCAACCCAACCCAACCCTAGAAGTAGTAGCTGTAGTAGTAAGCGCACGAGGGAGGGGATTGCGGAGGTGAGATCGGATTGATTCTCCATCGAATCCTACCTATACCAAACCCTAGAGGAAATCCATGTCGTCCTCGTCGGCGGCGCAGCGCTACTACTGCCACCAGTGCGACCGCACCGTCTCCATCTCCCCGCCCGCCTCCCCGGACGACGACGTCCTCTGCCCCCGCTGCGGCGGCGGTTTCGTCGAGGAGCTTTACCCAGATGCCAGCCCCGCCGCCCCCGCGGCCTTCTTCCCCCCGCCGCCCTCCTTCGATCTCCGCCACCCCGGCGACCTCTCCGCCTTCTTCGGCCCGCCCTCCCCGGAGCCGCCCGTCCCGGGCCTCTTCGACCCCTCCAACTTCCTCCACGACCACTTCGGCGGCCTTCTCTCCGGCGGCGCCACCATCCAGATCGTCCTCGAGGGCGGGAGCGCCGCGCCCCTCCTCGCCCCGGGCGTCAGCCTCGCTGACTACTTCATGGCCCCCTCGGGCCTCGAGCAGCTCATCCAGCAGCTCGCCGAGAACGACCCCAACCGCTACGGCACCCCGCCCGCCGCCAAGTCCGCCGTCGCCGCGCTCCCCGACGTCGCCGTCTCCGCCGACATGATGCAGGCCGACGGGGGCGCGCAGTGCGCCGTCTGCATGGACGACTTCCACCTGGGGGCCGCCGCCAAGCAGCTCCCCTGCAAGCACGTCTTCCACAAGGACTGCATCCTCCCGTGGCTCGACCTCCACAGCTCCTGCCCCGTCTGCCGCTACGAGCTGCCCACCGACGACCCGGACTACCAGCAGCGCGCGTCGTCTGCCCCCGCCCCTGCCCCAGCTCCCGCTGCCTCCTCCCCCAGGGTGGCCGAGAGGAGGTTCAGGATATCGCTGCCTTGGCCTCTCAGGGCCGCCTTCGGTGCTGCCGCCCAGGCCGAGTCCAGCAATCCTACCAATGATGATGTGCCTCCTTCTGGTGCCAACAATAATGACCATGATGCAAGTGGCGGTGGTCCTCAAACTCAAAGTGGATATGATGATCTCGACTGAGGTCTCATAGTCTTCTGGTAAAGAGCCGTTCTTCGAAACAAAGAGGTAAACCTACATTTCTAGGTAACTACTATTAGGTCCGTTGCTTGCTTCCTGTAACACGATTGGTTTTGCCCCATTCCTAGTCCTGGAATCAGGTAGCAACATGTACTGTTGTGTTTGATTGTGTTTAGCGGTTACTGGCAATTACTTGTAACTGCACTCTGTTCTTCAATGCCATTGTTTTCCTATTTTTACATAACATTAGCGTGGGTAATTGCTACCGGCATTCTATATTTGGTGAGTACCAGCATGGATGGTAGTTGGAGTCTAGAGTAACTGACGGCCAGCCCACATGGGATGGAACCAGTTTTATAACTGATGGCTAGCACGCAACTGCCGATGGACCCTCTGTCGGGAAAATGGTTTACTAAGCAGTCAGACAGCTTATAATTTTTTCCCTTTTCGTTTACCAGTTTGATTCAGTTTTGATACTCAATTGAGGTTTATAGTTTTGTTAAAAGAAGTGCATCACGGTGCTTGATTTGAAAGGAGTTGCACCCTGCGAGCTGCAGTAGGCTGCAATTTATTGACCGCTATACTTATATCATAGGTTAATGTTGTATGATGTCATGTCATAGATATTGAAGACATATCCTCCTTTTGCTCTAGTAATTCTGTATGGCTTGATGTTGTAACTACTCCCTCCGTCCCAAATTATTAGTCGTTTTGGCTTTTCTAGATACTAAGGATTTTGCTATACACCTAGACATAACCTCTATCCCAAATTATTGGTCGATTTAGCTTTTCTAGGTGCACATCTAGACATATGTTATGTCTAGGTGCATAGCAAAAACTCTGCAACTAGAAAAGCCAAAATGACTAATAATTTGGGACGGAGGGAGTAGGTCAAAACGAATGATAATCTCCTTTCTACACCAAGCTAAATGCGGACCAAAAGGTGGAGTCATTTAGGAAGTGTACATCTCAAACTGACATGGATGTCTTGAGCTTTTATGTATTATCCATTGGTAAACCCTGCCAAGTGCTTACCCTTGGGTATTTCCTCAAGGTTGAGTTTTCCCTGGCCCCTGTTATGTTTCCGGAGCATTACTCTGACTGATGCTTTATCTAGTCTTCTTTTTTTAGGTTAGCATCATGTTATGGTCTTGTGTTTCCTTTTTAGTTATAATTTTAACTTTTAGTGCTTCACCGTGTGTACCAGTTTTACCATGGCAGTTAAAATGATAGTTAACTTAAAAGAGTAATAGTTATTTTCTCATGATTCATCTGAGTCTGGGAGAGTAGGAACATTAGAATTTCATCATTAACTACAATTTTTTTGTATTTTAGAAAGAAATTATAGAATTAAAGCCTTAGCTTGCTTGTTCAACCACCAAGCAGTTGTGCTATTTATTTTCCTTCAAGATTGAAGTCCATAGGCATCTGTAGCTGTTACTTTTTTTTTTATGTGGGTTCCTTGGCTTTTTTTACCAAGCCTGGGACTTTGTATTGCATAAGTTAATTAATTCCATCAGTAAACAGTGTCTCGGAGAACCAGTTAGTTTCAATGTCACATTCACTTGTAGGAGTTCATTTATGGATGGGAGGAACATGGATAACTCCATCAGTAAACAATGTCTTAGAGAACCAGTTAGTTCCAATGTCACATTCATTTGTATGAGTTCTTCTAAGGATGGGAGGAACATGGATAACTCCATCAGTAAACACTGTCTTGGAGAATCGGTTAATTTCAATGTCACATTCACGTCTAGGAGCTCTTTTATGGATTAGAGGAACATGGAGGGAACTTATTATTTTTTTTTGTAGGGAACTTTGAAATTTGCCTACCATGATTTCTTCCCGTTAAAAGTTCAATGCTGTCTGTTTTTTGGTGGATTGTAGATATTTTCAGATGGGCACTTGCAATTTCTGGGCGTACATAGATGGATGCCTTACTGACTGGCGGGTGGTTTCTATTTCAGGGCAAAGTAATGATGCTCGGTAGGGGACATTCTCTGGTGCGGTACTGTAGCCTGTTTGCCGTGACGAAGAGAAGGCTTTTTCTTGATTTCTCATTGGTACTTGGATGTAAAGAATAGAAAGATGGAATTTTGGTACTTTGGATGTTGGTGTAGGGATTATTTTTTTCCTCTTTGGGTGGTTAGGAGCATGACTACCTTTTCGCTGCCGCTGATGGAGGACAAAAAAAAGAAAAAAAAATGGATGACCAACGTTGCGTTCTGTTTGGTGCTCGACTTGTTAGTGTGTAAACAGGAGTATGCCATGGGGATCAGGTCATTGTGTTGTACTGAGCTGTGGCGATTGCGCTTGGGTAATATGTAGCCTGTGAGGGCCAATTGCGATTATGTTGATTTTGCAGCACGCTGGGACCTAGAACTCTGCCGTGAAATTATGTTTGAGCAATGATACTCAAGGAGGCTTAATAATTTCTAGTGCATATCCAATAAAGGCAAGAGGCCAAGAATGATCTGATTCCTGTTCTCCACCTCGAGTCCTAGATTAAGAAAAAGAACAACCCATGTTGGGGGCGTCCAGAGAGTATGATGACTGCTTGGTTGCCTGGCTAACTTCTTTTTTTAAGTTAGCCTGGCTAACTTCTAGTTAGGCTAGTGTGGTGAATCAGTTCATGAGCTCCATGCATACAGAAAATGAGCCATGTCTTCTGTTTTCACTACAAGCGCCATCGATGGATCTACTTCAAAAATAAAATATCAGATTTCCTTTTGCATCCGCCCATCAGAAAATTTCTCCTCAGAGCAGTGTACGTCCAGGTTCCTTTTTCTATTCAGCGGGAGTCGACTCTGTCTTCCTCAGACTTTTAATTGAAAAAGTTTTTTTCCAATCTTCCAAAATTGATTTTTTTTTATATTTTAACCTTTTGATTTCTATATTAAGGACAGACTGACAAAATTGGCCTTAAGATGATTGTTAGAATAATGGAAATCTTAACCGGTAGGAAGGTACATGAAACGGATGGGGGCAATAAAGGGTTTGTTTGGCAGAGCTCTAGCTCCTCCAAAAACAGCTCCGGCTATAGCTTCTCTGGTGGAGCGGCTTCTCTATTTGATAAAACGGCTTCATCTAGCTGTTCAAATACAGATAAAATATGAAATGACCACAATGCCCTTCTTTTTTTATTTTTTCATTCTTCTTATTTATTTTTTCCTTTCCTTCTCTCCCCTTAACCTTTCTCCCTTCTCCCGCCCGCCTCTCTCCCCGCACCTCCCCGTCCGGTCTCCTGTCGCCACCCAGCCGCGCCGGGGCCGCTCCCGCCGCCGGCCTCTCACCCGCCGCGCCTTGGGGCCCGCCGACGCCTGGCCTCCCGCGCCGCCGCCACCCAGCCGCGCCGGGGCCGCTCCCGCCGCGCCTCGGGGCTCACCGCTGCCGTCTCTGCCTTGGCCCGCCGCGGCCCGGCCTCCCACGCCGCCACTACCTCCGCCGCTGCCGCCGCGCCATGGGCCACGGGTTCCTGCCCCGCCGGCCGCCGCGAGGAGGCGCAACGCGTGAAGAGGCTGTTGGATTTTGCAAAGGGAAAGTAATCTCTGACCGCGCGCCTGTTGAAGAATGAGCCGGCGACTCATACGCAATGGATTGGTTAAGGGAATGAAACTCATCGGAGCCGTAGCGAGAACAAGTCTTCGTAGGGCGATTATCACTCTGGGCTTATTAAGCTTAAGAATATTACTTAATAGGAGAGCTCACCCTTTATTTACACCAACCCAATCTACAATCAAAACAAATGTCAAAGAGAAGGTGATAAGAAACAAATCTAGCGAAAGCTAACTGTTAGCTATAAATAAAAGAATTTTTGGGTCTGCTTGCTCTGCAACAGGCCAACAGCTACAGCAGCTGCGGTCCAGCCATAACCGCTGCCGCCCCACAGCTGCTCTAGCCGCAACGAGCTTTCTCTCTCTTCCTTGAACTGGCTAGCTCTAGTGATACGTTGCCTCGTCTGGCAGATACTTGTTGCGTTGCCACTGTTATAGCATCTGTGTCTCTTTCACCTTCCATCCTTCCCGGTGAGCGGCAACAGTCCGCAAATCACCATTAGCCAATTACCAGGACCTGCGCCGACGGTCAACCACCAGCACCCGAGCCGATCAGTGCTTTATTCACCATCCAACTGGAGACTGTTCTGAGTTTGATCAATTAAATCTGTAGTGAGATCAAATATGCTTTTGCACCTAGCATTACCCAGGGAATTCACATGCTCCTGGCACAGGAGGCAACCAATGAACCAAATACCATGTTTTGAACGTAACGCGTAAATGAGGAAGCCCCCGTAAAAACTTTCACATTTATACGGTTATACCGAGGCACTCTTAACAGTACACGATTGATAAATTTTTGAATCCCCTAGGCTAAAGTTTTAGTCCCATCACATTCGATATTTGAATACTAATTAGAAATATTAAATATAGATTAATTGTAAAATTAATTGCATAAGTTGATGCTAATTCGCAAGATAAATCAATTAAGCCTGATTAGTCCATGATTAACATATGTTTACTGTAGCACATCCCGAACAACCATGGACTAATAAAGCTTAATAGATTTTTCTTGCAAACTAGCCTTCATTTATGAAATTAATTTTGGAATTAGTATATATTTAATATTTCTAATTGGCATCTAAACATCTGATGTAACATGATTCTTTTAGCCCCTATCGTCCAAACAGGTCTCGGCGAAAGTTGACCATTAGGGCCCTGTTTGGATCCTTCGGATTAATAATTAGTCATAGAGAATCTTACTAATCTAATAAGATATATTAATTCATGATTAGCAGATAATTATTGTATCATCATGGTAGCAAATTATAAATTAGTTTTATCAGTAATCTATATTTAATACTCATAAGTATCAAGATTCCTCCAAACTAATTATTAGTCCGGAGGATCTAACAGAGCGCAGGCGTGGCAGTCTGACAGAGAGTGTCTAGAGCTCAGGGGTAGGGACGGTTGAGCGTTTGGTACTGGCCTTGTATAAAGGCAGTTTACAAAACTAATTCCACAATTCCTGTGCTACTTCGCGAGACGAATCTAATGAAACCTTTAACCGCATGATTAGAGAAAAGTTATTGTAGTATTACTGTAGCCAATCAGGAATTAATTAAGCTCATTAGATTCGTCACGCAAAGTTGCACTCATCTGTGAAAAGGTTTTGCAAATAAATTTTGTTTAGTAATTCATGCATGCAAAATTCTCTTGTAGCGCAGGTGAGCTAGCAAGAACCAAATATGACCTGCATGCTGAACTGCGAGAGTAGAAAAACAAGAAGATAGTGGTGGCATAAAGGATATCAGAAAAAAGCTTTCGGAAAAATAGAATCATAGACGAATTGTGAGTCTGTCTTTTTTTATAAAATAGGAAGGTTGTCTCCTGATTACTCCTTCCGTCCTAAAAAACTCTTGTTTTAGCTTTTAAAATAAAATTTATCCAACAAAGAGTATTTGTTTAGCTTGCATTAAGGTTTCTAATTAAAGCAATGTCAAATACCAAGAAAAATTGTATAGAAAAAAATGCATAAAGCCAATCAAATACTTAGTAAATTCTTTTTTCTTAGTTTCATTGCATGTACATTTATTGAGGACATAGAAAACCAAATAAAAAGTACAGTTTCCAATTACAATTGCTATAGTAATTAGGGGCAACAAAATCATTTTTTAGAAAGAGTAATGTGCTTGAAATTTTCTAAAAGACCAATCCTTTTGGCGAAAGAGAGCAATGCAAAAGAGCAAAGCGTTCGGCAAACGGTTCTCAAGAGCTTTCTCACAACTTAAGGAGGATACTGCTTACTACAACTTAAATCCGGGTGTTTGTCACTCAAAAAAAAAATCCGGGTGTTTGAAAGAGGAGATAGTATTCTCTCTATTTTTATTTACACGTCACATTATGTTTATTCTAAATTAAATTAGCTAATATTGATTAAATTCGTAAAAATAGTAATATTTACAAATACCAAATTCGTTTGATAGAATCCACCATAGTACTCCCTCTGTTTTTATTTACATGTCACATTATGTTTATTTTGAATCAAATTTAGCTAATTTTGATCAAATTTTTTAAAAATAATAATATTTACGAATACAAAAATTGTTTGATAGAATCCAATATAAAATATATATGTTGATAGTGCATATGTGGGTGTGTATAGTTATTGCTATATTTTTCTATAAACTTAGTTAAAGTTAGTTAACTTTAATTTAAAATAACTTTAATACGATATGTAAAAAAAATAGAGAGTAGAAAAGAGGAAGAGGAAAGTCTGGATCTCCAGTGTCTGCAGATATTTCGGATGCTCACGTGCTGCCATTGGGAAGAAAACGAAGAGCACCCACCATTCGTGGTAGCGTTGGATTCTTCCTCTTCCAGCACGACAGGCCTTGTTGCTCTTATCTTTTGTAGAGTGCATCACGGTAGCTTGATTTCTTTTTCTTTCTTTAATTTAATACGGAAACAACTGAGTATTAATTTTTTTTCCCGAAAACAGTACATAGACTAATAATCAATAGAGTCCATGGAGACGACCACCACCGGTAATAGTCAGTGAGACCGACCGGCAGAGTAGGACAGGCTGACGGTAATCGAGTTCCAGCAAGACGGCAATCGAGCTCCTTTGACCTTCCAAGGGCG
Organism: Panicum virgatum; assembly: GCF_016808335.1. Lineage (NCBI taxonomy): Eukaryota > Viridiplantae > Streptophyta > Magnoliopsida > Poales > Poaceae > Panicum > Panicum virgatum. The sequence goes on along the minus strand of NC_053139.1, from coordinate 126,608 downwards.
CCGCGCCGCGCCCCGCTCCTCCCATCCGGGCCGGACCTTCTTTTCATCTTCTTGGTAAGTGATTTGCCTGGAAAGGGCTCGTCTCGAAAGGTATCGCCTTGCTTCTTAATCGGATCCGAATCGGCCATTCATGTTTGTTTATTTACTCCAGGCAATTACTCATTCAGTTGCTGTTAATCCTCCTTTTATTTTAGCATCCTATTCAGTTCAATCCAGTTCATAAGCTGCCGCTGCCGCGGACAGCAATGGGGTTTGTCGAGGAGACCAAGAGATCCCTGACGGTTGCCCCCTTTGAGTGCGCCTGGGGCGAGGAGCTTCGCTTCGGGGAGCCTGGCCGTGGCTGCGTCGCCTTCGAGGCATCGGCGCACAACGACGTCACCCTGGTGTTCCGCCAGCAGCCTGGGAGCCAGCACTACCACTACAAAATGGACAGCAGCCGCCACTACACTGTCATCTTGGGCAGCCACAGGAACAAACGGATCAGGATCGAGGTGGATGGAAGCACTGCTGTTGATGTTGCGGCCCTCGGCCTGTGCTGCTCCTCCTCCTTCCAGGCCTACTGGATCAGCATCTACGACGGCTTAATCAGCATCGGCCGAGGAAGGCATCCCAACAGCAATCTCCTGTTCCAGTGGCTCGATCCCGATCCCAACCCAAATGTCCAGTACGTCGGCCTATCCAGCTGGGACAAGCACGTAGGGTACAGGAACATAAGCATTCTCCTCCCATCAGCTCCTCAAAACAGCATACTTTGGAGCCAGATGGAGCATGCATACGTTCATTCTGAGCAAAGGTTATGCTGTGGGAAACGAGGCACGAGACATGATTCTGAATCTGACCAAATGCTACTTGCAGACTTTCTGGAGAGTTGGGACTTCTCTGATGCTATATTTGTGGTTGGCGCTGAAAGAAAGGTTGTTCCTGCACACAGACTTGTCCTCTGTGCTTCTGGAGATTTTCCTTTTCAAGTATTGGATGGAGCTACCATTGAACTTCCATCAGTATCCTACCCAGTTCTCCACTCGCTTCTTGAGTATATCTACACAGGTTCTACACAGGTAGTAAGCTGCTTTGACTTGTTATGTCTGCTCTTTCTCAAAATCGACCAAGTCTGGAAACTGAAAAGCCTTCATTTTGTTGTCTGTTCAGATTGCTGAATGGCTACTAAGTTCTCTGCTCGAGTTGAGCTCGCATTTTAAAGTCAAATCATTGGTAAAGTGCTGTGAAGAAGTCATTGTCTCTTTGGAAGCGGATAAGAAGTTTTCTGCGCCTGGCAAACTCTTAAAATTATCAAGTAGCGGATTTCAAGATCATAAATTTGGTTCATCCCCTCTCAAAGGCCCAGTTAATTCACAGAAAATTGGACAGTTCCTTGCACATGGCAAATATAGTGATATAAATATCTATGTTAATGGACATGGTCTTGTTGCCAAGGGTCACAAGCTTATCCTTAGCCTCTGGAGCATGCCGCTTGCCAAGGTACACTCGTTTTCCATTTTTACTTCCTGCGTCAGATTCAAATCTCGGTGTCATTAAGTGTTATGCATCATGCATATAGTTGGCTAGTTGCATAAATAAAGTATGAGCACAAACATGCAGATGTTCACAAACGGTATGAAGGAAAGTAGTGCCTCCGATGTCTTTTTCGAAGATGTTCCTCCGGAAGCATTCTTTCTCCTCCTTCAGTTTATGTACCACGGGGAACTTAAGGTGGATACCCAGGATATATCAGTGTTGGTGCAGCTGCTTCTATTATCAGATCAGTTCGCCATCACTGTTCTTCAGTTTGAATGCTGTAAACAAATAATGGAATGCCTTTCAGAGGTACCTATGTTTTCTTCCATATAGAAACTACACCAAGAAAACTTACTGGTACAACTTAGTGGAACTAAAGACTGCTTATGATGAGTAATTCATTTCACCAGTTTGTATAACTGTGTTGTTCTTAAAAGGCACTTGTGACACTTCATTCTGCATGCATTCAATTGTCCGTTTTGCAATTACTAAAAGGCTAAAAGCTATATCTTGGCTATTCAAGACTTGCAGTGGCATGTGGTAGTCGTGACAATATGTAGTGGGGGCATTTGTCTCAGAAATAAAGGATATGAGATATTAATACATTCCACATGCGTTATACATGCAGGGTTCCCGTGTCCTACTGGAAGAAGCTCATCCAACAAGACTAGTTTCTAGTTTTATTCCAAATTTAAGGGAAATGGCTTCTGCAAATTGGGTGAACTTGTAGCTGGTTCAGTGTAGACTGACTCCTGAAAGTTCATTGCAGGACACAGTATGTTCAGTCTTACAGGCAGTTTCATCAATCCCATCTTGTAAACTGCTTGAAGAAATATGCAAGAGGAATTTTGCAACACACTTTGATTATTGCACAACTGCTTGCACGGACTTTGTGTTGTTAGATGAGGCAACGTTTAAGGATATTCTTCAGGCAAGTAATATCACTGTTTTTAGTACATCATCCTATTGCAGTCACTAAATACAAATGGTGTCCTTGGGAACATAGATTAAGATGTTTATCATGATTCAGCATTACCAGATAATCAAGATGTTAGTGGCCTAATGCTAAATGGCATGTGTTTATCTTGAAGCTATAGTAGATTGCCAGGAGCCACTTCGCATAAGCTTGGCAATTTTATGAGAAAAGAAACTTGTGGTTTATAGTTGTATCCGCTGAGGTCCTTCACTTTTATCAGTTCTGTTGTTGCATTTTATTGACAAACAAATGTGACTTAGTTTTTGGCTTTATCCCTTGGTAAGCTTTTCTGATTACAAGGCTTGCCAATTAATTATGTTAATATCTCCTTATTAATAATTTTTGTATATATCTCTATGTGTACTCTGTTGATCTGATGAACCTGTACATTAATTAAACGTCAGGGAAAGAGGAATTATGAGTTTGGATAGGAATGGAAGTAAAATTTGCTCTCCAGTTCTTTTGGTTCGGACATGGTTAAGATTTTCTGGTTTATATATTATCATTTCAGTTATCATTTTACATAAACATATGAATCTGTGTTAAATACAGCCTAAGTGTGGGAAGTTGTACTTGCAAAGAGGACTCACACTATTTGCGTTGAATAGACTAAAACACTGAAACTAGTAGTGAGGCATTTCTTTTGGCATTGGTCATACTAGTAGTAATTTTGCAGCATGGCGATATGACGGTAACATCGGAAGAGAGGGTTCTGGATGCCATCTTAACATGGTGCATGGGGACTTGTGAAACTTTTTACTGGACTTCAGTAGATAAGCTCTTGAGAACTTCAACACCTGAGCAACTCTTTGGAAAGAGGCTTTCCGCCGTCGGTAATTTACTGCAGTCTGTGAGGTTCCCTTTGATGCAGCTGCCAAAGCTAATGAGGGTACGTGTTGCTTTTTGTGTTATACCTGAAGCTTGTGCCGAATAATTTGTTTGGATTCTTATAGTGCTTGTTGCTTCTCTGCAGATGGAGAGAAGTAATCTGGCGAACCACATTCAAGCATTCAGACAGCTGGTTAGTGTTGCTTGCTCCAGAGTTTAATCTTTTCAGTTGGTGCATGTTTCTGGACTGGAAGTGTACAACCTGATTACTTGTTGGACCACAGGTTGCAGAAGCGATCGAGTTCTCTCATGCTGGACAATGGATGTCTACATCATATGAATGGTGAGTATGTGTTGACTTGGATCTGACTGGAGTAAAGATTGACGGTATTGCGGGCTGACTGATATTTGTACGTGAAACCTAAATCTTTCAGCGAGAGATTTCAGCACAGGCGCTCAAGCTATAAAGAGCTCCAGTATATCTCTGATGGTGATAGCAATGGTGTTATCTACTATGCCGGAACATCATTTGGAAAACATCAGTGGATGAATCCTGTATTAACCAAGGTAGGGGTGGGTGGGTGGGGAGCTTGAGGCTATTCAGTGCAGTAACTAATAAGCCTGGTTTATCCACTGATGAGCATCTATCTATTTCTGCAATTAGAATATCACTGTGGTGGCAAGCAGCCCGAACTCCAGGCACACGGATCCGAAGGCTTTGGTTTCAAAGAATTACCAGGTATGATGATAGCATTGGGAATTATGGCTGATAAACGGAGCACATTTTTCTGGTGGTGGAGCAATATTAAGAATGATATGCATGTGTCGACTCTCTAGGGGACATGCTTTGCTGGGCCTTGTATTGAAGATGGAAAGAAACTTTCTTGGTGGATGGTAGACATCGGGAAGGACCACCAGGTTGGTGCCTCAGTTATATAGCTTGCTTGCTAATACAGGACATACAGTAGTGAAGTGATGAATTGTTGTGCAGCTGATGTGCAACTGCTACACGGTGAGACAGGATGGCTCCACAACCTTCATGAGGTCCTGGGTTCTTCAGGTACCCGCAGTACTTTCAATTATATTCCTTGCTGAATCTTAAATGGGGAGAGGCTGAACTACACAGTGAAGCTGATGAGTCTCCATCGCAGGGATCCATGGACGGCCGTAACTGGACGAGCCTCCGCGTCCACGACGGTGATGCGACCATTTGCCACCCCGGGCAGTTTGCGTCGTGGCCCATCGTTGGCCCGCCGGCCCTGCTGCCCTTCCGATTCTTCAGGGTGGCCCTGACGGGCCCTGCCGCCGGCAGCGTCTCCAACGCTTGGAACCTCTGCATTTGCTTCCTCGAACTCTACGGCTACTTCCGTTAGAAGAGGACCGGCCGATGATGTATAGCTACTCTGCCATGTTTTTTATTCGCTTTGTACTCACCACCCCGTGCGTGCGTGTGTGTGCATGTATATCAAAAGATGCTGTATATATGCTTTTTGAAGAGGAAAAACATGTTGGCAGTGTTGATAGAGATTATCAAATGAATAACAGAGATCTTTTTTTTTGTTTTTCTAAAACACATTGTACAAAAGTAGACATATGATTGTTATACTGTTTGAAATCAAGTCAACCTAGGTGTACAACCCAAAAGCAGATAAAAATTGGGCACCACCGTACCGCTGCATAATTTGGGTTGCATTTAATTTTTAGAAAACTCTAGAGGGACCCACTTCTGCCAATTCAGGTTCTCCAGGGCTGGTTTGCATTCAACTTTTAGAAAAATCTAGAGGGACCCACTTTTAACAATTCATGTTCTCTAGGGCGAGGCATGTGATTCTGCATCCATGAAAAAACTTAGCTCGATTACATGTCCGGATGACAATGTTCTCAAGGTTTTACATTCGCCACGAAATCTGCATCGGCAGTCCGCGGTGCTGGGGCTACCAAGGTGCCTTAACGACTGGATTCTGTCACGTAACTGATACTAACATAATCTAAACTGTCCACCATAATTTTTTATGTGCCATTTCTATCGTGACCTATTCGTCTTGGAATATGGGAGGGCCCATACATCTTCGTCGGAATTACAAGATTTTAACGATACATACGCTGCTTTTGTGGCATATGATAAGTGATTTTTAGAAAAAAACTAGAGGGGCCCACTTCTACTAATTCAGGTTTTCTAGGGTGAGACATGTAATTCTGCATCTATGAAAAAAAATCTAGCTCGATTCCATGTTCGAATGACAATGTTCTCAAGGTTTTGCATTCCTAAAAAATTTGCATCGGCAGTCCGCGGTGCCTTAACGGCTGGGTCGTGCGACGTAACTGATACTGACATCATCTAAACTGTCCACCTTAACTTTCTATGTGCCATCCCAGCAGCAACCAACTCGTCTTGGAACATGGGTGGGCTCATACATCTTCGTCGGAATTGCAAGATTTTAGCGATACATACACTGCTTTTATGGCCTATGATAAGTGATTTTTAGAAAAATCTATAGAGGCTCACTTCTGCCAATTCAGGTTCTCTAGGGTGAGGCATGTGATTCTGCATCCATGAAAAAAAAATCTAGCTTGACTACATATCTAGATGACAATGTTCTCAAGGTTTTACATTCGCTAGGAAATCTGCATCGGCAGTCCGCGGTACCGGGGCGACCAAAGTGACTTAACGGCCGGGTTGTGCGACATAACTATTATTGACATCATCCAAACTGTCGACCCAAACTGACATCTTCGTCGGAATTGCAAGATTTTAGTGATAGATATGCTGCTTTTGTGGCCTATGCTAAGTGATTTTAAAAAAATCTACAGGGGCCCACTTCTGCTAATTCAGGTTCTCTAGGGTGATGCCTGTGATTCTGCATTCATTAAAAAAACCTAGCTCGATTTCATGTTCGAATGAAAATGTTCTCAAGGTTTTACATTTGCCACGAAATTTGCATCAGCAGTCTGCGGTGCCGGGGTGACCAAGGTGCCTTAACAGCTAGGTTGTGCAACATAACTGATATTGCCATCATCTAATTTGTCCACCCTAATTTTCTATGTGCCATTCCTGCCGCGACTAACTCGTCTTGAAACATGGGTGGGCCCATACATTTTCATCGGAATTGCAATATTTTAGCTGTACATGAGCTGCTTTTGTGGACTATGATAAGTGATTTTTAGAAAAATCTACGTGGGCTCACTTCTGCCAATTTAGGTTCTCTACGGTGAGTCATGTGATTCTGCATCCATAAAAAAAATCTAGCTCGATTCCATATCAATGGTCTCAATATTTTTACATTCGTTAGAAAATCTGCATCGGAGTCCGCGGTGCCGGGGCGACCAAGGTGCCTTAATGTTTTTATGTGTCATTCTTGCCGAGATCAACCCATCTTGAAGCATGGGTGAGCCCATATATCTTCGTCGGAATTGCAAGATTTTAGCGATTCATACACTGCTTTTGTGGCCTATGATAAGTGTTTTTTTAAAAAATCTACAGGAGTCCTCTTTCCCGCGCTCCCTCGTCAGCCCCACTCACTCTAAGCCACTGCGCCGCCGTGCCTCCGTACCACTGAGCCCCCACACGCCACCGGTTCTGCACACTGCCGATCGCCTGCGCCGCCGAGTCCAAGCGCCCCGAGCCGCTGCACCGCTGAGTCTGTGCGTCGCTGAGCCCCTATACCGCCAGCTCTGAGCCCCTGCGACGTGGAGTCATAGCGCCGCCGGTTCTGCTTGCCACCAAGCCCATGTGCCACCGGCTCCCTTCGCCGTCCGCTCCGTGCCCCTACACAGCTGGCTCCACACGTCACCGGGTCCCTGCGCCGCCGGCTTCGCGCCCCACCGGGACCCCGCGCCGCCCGCTTCGCGCTCTGCTGGGCCCTTGCGTTGCCGGCTCCGAGCCCCATGCGACGCGGATCCGCCGGTCATAACTCCGGAGTCACAACACCGCCGGTTGTGCATGCCACCAAGCTCGTGCACCACTGGCTCCCTTTGCTGTCAACTCCACGCCCCTACGCAGCTGGCTCTGTACGTCGTTGGGTCCCTGCGCCGTCGGCTCCATACCCCGCCGCGCCAAGCCCCTGCGTCAGGCTCCGCACCTCGCGGAGTCCATGCACCACCGAATTCCGCACGCCGTTGAGCCTGGGCGCCGTCGGGTCTCAGCGCCACCGGGTTCGCGCGTCGGGTCCTTAGTCATCGCAGAATGGGTCCTTAGCCATTGCGGAATGGGAATGACCCAGCGTTCCACGTTCCGGCTGTTTCGAGATGGAAATGCAGGAACGTTTTCGTTCCCGCAGTGTAAAAATGCATCCAAAATGCTGTTTCTCGTTCCGGGTTCCTCGATCCGTCGTTCTGGGAACTTCGGCGACTATGGTTGGGTCATGCGCCGCCGGCTCCACGCCCCATCGAGCCCCTGCGTTGCCGGCTCCGTCGGCCCTGATTGCCGCCGTTTTCTGCCATTGCTAGCCTCGCACGCCGTGGATGGAAGGAGAGAGGTTGGCAGTTTGGGAGATGAGGATAAGAGAGAAAGGAGTGAAGAGAATTTGAATACTCTTGCATTTTTGATATCTCTAGGAATATGGTGAAATTATAGGAAAAATATCCAATATTTTTCTAGGAAAAGAGTTAGGTTTCTTAGGAAATTAATATTTCCATACGCTTTCTGACTAAACTCTAGGAAAATCATGTTTCCTTAGGAAATTTTGTATAACTCTAGAGAAGTAGAGAAACATGTGTAATGTGTATTCTATAATAATAGTGAATAGTGAAAAGAGTAAAAGAAGCAAGGCAATGCCGATGATATAAATATGATGAAGTAATAGCATGCATGCATGCATGCATGCCACTTGGTACAAGATGGAGATGATGACTGATCTGAGTGGCAAGCTAAGCTCTCTAGCTAGCTAGCCTATAGCCTGGTACGTACATACGCAGATACGCTTGAATATATATACTCGATCATGGCATGGCATGGCATCGCATCAGTTGACGGTGACCTTGCCGACCATCCCGGCTCCTTGGTGCGGCTCGCAGTAGAATCCGTAGGTTCCCGGCACGGTGAGCGTGACGGAGTAGGTCTCGCCCGGCGCGTTGAGGTACTCCTCCTGCGAGATCTTGGCGGCGTCGACGCCGCTGGGCACCTCGTCCTCGTCGAAGACCACGTTGTGAGGGTACCCGGCGTTGTTCTTGAAGGTGATGGCCTCGCCGGCCTTGACGGTGAACTCGCTGGGCTCGAAGACGAGGACGCCTCCGTTGGCGCCGAGCAGCACTTCCTGGGCCATGGCGCCGCCGGCGAGCAGGGCGCTGGCGGCCACGGCCACGGCGGCGGTGCCGGCGGCCTTGCCGAGCGAGGCGCGCACGGTGAAGGCAGCAGAGCGCCTGGCAGCGGCGCGGGCGGGCCGGGAAGCCGCGAAGGAAGGGGCGGTGACGGCGGCAGAGGAGAGGGAGGCCATAATGGTTGGTGGTGGACTAGACTAGAGAGAGAGGGAGAGGGAGAGGGAGCAGGCTATAGGCAGGCCCCGGCGGCAGGTGGAGAGGAGGGAGAAATAGCAGGACGAGAGGTGGCAGCTGGCAGGGGAGGATGAGGCAACGGGTGGCCAGGGACCAAATCCTTATCCCGCCGGCTTATCCTACTTATGGCCGTGCTTGCATTGCATGCCCACGGCCACTCCAGATGAGATGAGAGATCGATGATATGTGGTGGCGTGGGAGTCAGCAGCGATGCCATGCTGCACTGCAGCAGGTGAGGTGAGGTGAGGTCCGCCCCCCCCCCCCCCCCCCCCAGCCCGCCTCTTTCTCTCTTTTTTTTTCTTGTTAAGCAAACTAGCAAGATGTTCGTGTTGTCACGAGTAATATAAATTTTGTCCGAGCATAGATGAGGTCATCAACTTTGTGCCGTGACCACGCGAGGCATTGATTGTTTGGTTCCAATTAGAAATTTGATTGATTTGTCCCGTTCCGATTAGGACTCCGATTTACACATCAAGAAATCATTATTTGTTTTAGTAATAAATAGTAGAGTTAGACGTAGAGATACACCCGTCAACGACACATGATGTACAAAAAGTCAATGTACCGCAGAAACGGTCCGCTCTATATAAATCGGTAAAGAGATACAAATAAAGATATAAAAAACTGGAAAGGAGAATAAATAAATAATAATCCAGGATGAGTTACGGGCCAAGCATGCAGCCCAGTAGCCTGTTGGGCCAAGCAGCAGCACTATAGTGGGCCAAGCTGCTGCGTGTCTTGCTCAAAAAAACAAAAGCGGCTGCGTGTCAGCGTGTGGCCTGCCTTCTGGTTTGGTCAGCGAGGCGACGGCGAGCAAGCAAAGCAAAATCCCCACCAGACCAACCAACCACAACCAAGACCAAGCAATCCAAATCAATCGGGGGAACCTGGCCATGGAGACCCTGCTCGGCGGCGGCGGCGGCGGCCGCGACTTCAGGAGGAGGAGCAGGGCGACGACCACTGGCGCGCGGCTTCGACTCGGGCAAGCGTCTGGGCCCTCGCCTATATAGATGGCCATTCGAGGGGCCTAGCCCAAGCCCGGGTTGGCCCGGGCCCGAACTGATCGGGTCAGGCCCGGAATGACCAGACTAATGGGCCAGACCGTGCCGTCGGGAGCTCCTATCTATATTCCGGAAGGTGAATAGCTATACAACGCACGGCCCGTAGACGGCCCACAACTCTACCAATGACCTAACGCACGAGCAGCCGGCGGCACCAGCACAAAGTGCATGTGGATACAGACAAGGGAGGCTACCTTTTCTTTTAATATGACGTGTCAAATTGTTACGGTCTTTGGCAGGGCTCCGCGAGCGGCTCCACCGCCGGCTCCGGCAGGAGCCCTGCCAAATGGGTGCGCTGACGACGGGCTCCAGGGGGAGCGCTCCAGAGAGCTGGAGCTCTTTTCCCAGCTGCTTCGACGGAGCTGGTGGAGCCGGAAAACATGACTTCATCAGCTCGGGCTCCAGCTCCAGCTCCACCTGTTGGAGGAGCCCTGCCAAAGACCCCCTGTTTCTTTTGCTAAAGATACTCCAACATAGTGTATTCAAAATGCAAACCTATCAACATTTGAAACTACTACGGTCAGCATTTTGAAAACTTAGTTCAACAATTCGACTAAACTAATTCAACATTTTATAATGTTCCGAGAAATATCTAGAGATAGAAATTGTTTCGAAACAAATAAAAATATTTTAGAAAAAATATTTTATATGGAAATGTTTTATCAATATATAAATATTGTTGAACATATATATTCAAATTGTTGAAACGGTTCGTTACAAATATTGATTTTTCAAAATAATATTTAAACAATAAAATATATTCATGTTGGATCTTATTTTGTTGTATAAATTCTAAATAATATTATAGTGCAAACGGATTCCAAATTTTTTCACGGTTTGAAAGAAAATTGAAAGAAAAGTTTAAGATCAAAAGGAATCCATCCAACTTCTGCTTCCACGTTAGCCAGTCATATTTGGACTCCTGTCCACCTCCATCTCACAGCAAGTTGGGTGCGCAATCACCTCCTCCCCCAAGTTTGATCCAGTCCGTTTATTTTGGTCAGCACGGATCTTAAACAGTTGAAGATATCTAACAAAATTTCTTGCGAAAGATGTATAGGTTTTCCGTGTGCCGCCCGCCGTGCCGCAATCTCGGCCCAAGCACGAGCCCTAGGGCCTATTTCGTGCCGAGCTGGCCCGAAAAGCACAGGAACTCCTGTCGTGCCCGTGCCGCCCGACGCCCTCATGCTCGATGGAGCTGGCTGCACTGCAGGCTGTCGCTGCCGTTGTCGCGCCCCCCAGCCGCCGTGCACGCCTCCCGTTGCAGGCTACAGCGCCCCCCGCCGCCGCGCGTGCCTCCTGCTGCAGACTGCAGTGCCTGCCCACGCCGACCCCCGCACCTCCAACTGCAGCACCCGCCAACGCCGCCCCCGCGCCTCCCGCCTGCTGCCCCACCCGCGCTGCTTGCCAGATCTCGGAGGGAAGGGGAGGGGGAGGACCGGGAGGGAAGATCGGGAGGGAAGAAGGCGTGCGATGGGGGACTTGGGGAGGCGAGTGGTGGCGTAGTGTCTGGTGCAGGTGGGGACGTGGGGTGCGTGCGTTAGGGTAAGGGGTGAGTTAGTGGATTAGTGGGCTCGCTGCAGTAGTACCTGCCTGGTCGAGGATGAACGGTTGCACGGCGACTTGGCCGCAACCTACATCTTCCTCTTTTCCTAGGACCTAGGAAGCGAGATATGCCATGAGCCAAGGGAAGTGTGTCGATACGACTCTGTCCAAGTATAGCAACACACTACTACAAAAATGATTTGTAGCAATGCCTCGATTTTTTAGGGGCGGATCAAAATTTGACCCGCTGCTACAAATAGTGCGGAGCTACTGTAGCAGACGACCCACCCCTAAAAATAAATTTTTAAGGGCTGGTTACTGCCTCACCCGTGCCTAAAAATGAGTCATTTGTAGGGGCGGATGAGGGGATGACCCGTCCCTAAAAATATCATTTGTAGGGGCGGGTCATCCCCTCACCCGCCCCTACAAAGTTTGAACACCGGGAGCGGGTAAAAATTTGCTGTCAGGGAGCGGCGGCCACCGGTGGCTTTTCTATTTCTATTCCTTAGCTTAGCGTGTCCTCGCAGCCACCCATCTCTTCTCCCCATCTCCTTTTACTCTCTCTCTCTCTCTCTCTCTCTCTCCCTTCCTCCCTCCCTCCCTCCCTCCCTCCCCATCGCTTCCCCTCCTCCTCTGCACGATCGGCCGGCCGGCGGCAGCGACCTGGATGTAACACCCGGTTTATAAAAGGACATAAACCGAACAATCATATACGTGCCAGGATCAAGTCACACGTATATACAACAGAATGAACAGTATATCACATCACATATCACTTAAAAAGACATAATAAAGCGAGTACGAATGTTATTTATTATATGAATGACAAAATGTCTGATACAGCGGAAGCATAAATACATATACGAAAAACTCTCGGAAGCTGGGCGCCACAGGGACGTCGACTGGGAGACGAACGCCTAGAAGTCCTCGTATTCCTGGTAGCTCCGGGTGAACTCCTCCGCGTCGTCGGGAACTGAGCAGCAGTAGGGTGTCCCCAAAGAGAACAAGAGGAAAATAGTAGAGTAGGCAAGAGTGAGTACACAACTTGTACTCAACAAGTATAATACAAACTATGAGGCTCTAAGGTTGGCTGACTTAACTGCATTAGCTTTTAATCTTGGCAAAATTTTATTAAAGCTAATTACTACAAGTGGATGAATTATGTAACACCCGGTTTATAAAAGGACATAAACCGAGCAATCATATACGTGCCAGGATCAAGTCACACGTATATACAACAGAATGAACAGTATATCACAGCACATATCACGTAAAAAGATATAATAAAGTGAATACAAATGTTATTTATTATATTAATGACAAAAATGTCTGATACAGCGGAAGCGAAGTACAAATACGATAAAAACTCTCCGAAGCTGAGCAGGGCGCCACAGGGACGTCGACTGGGAGACGAACGCCTAGAAGTCTTAGTTATCCTGGTAGCGCTGAGCGAACTCCCTCGCGTCGGCAGGAACTGAGCAGCAGTAGAGTATCCCCAAGAGGAAAAAGAGTAGAGTAGGCAAGAGTGAGTACACAACTTGTACTCAACAAGTATAACACAAACTATGAGGCTCTAAGGTTGGCTGACTGACTGCATTAGCTTTTAAGTCTTGGCAAAATTTTATTAAAACTATTTACTACAAGTTGATGAATTACCATAAATCCAGTTACATAGTAATTAATCAAAATTTATCATGCTACTACTGAGAACCAAACCGAAACCACCAAGGTAACCCCGAGAGGCACCCCCCTCGTCGGAAGGAGATAACCCCACTAATCAAAAGGAGGATCTGGGCCGCTCATGACCGTGAGCACGGCTAGTATACCAGTTTTACACTCTGCAGAGGTTGCACATATTTACCCATAAGTCGTGATTTACGCTAGTTGTTCATCACACTTCCTTAGGTGAGATGACTAGCAAACTCACTACGAGGCCGTTACAAAGGACACGTTGGTAAGGTGTAGCTAAGGAATCAAGCTCCGCAATGATGGTAACCACCTCGAGGGGTACGCAGACCAAGCCTCGTAGCCTGGCCACCATTGAAGCTCACCACCCCCCATGCCCCGTCGGTAAGTTACTCCCGAACCAAAATGACCCAATTAGTAAGCCAAGACCGTCCCATTCCAGTCTTGTGGTAGCGCTGTTGTCCCAGGTTGTCGCTCTATGAACCGGTCCTTATGGAGAGTGGCCAACTAGGCAGTAAGCACCGTGCTGGCCCCCTAAACCATGTTTCTAACAAAACCAATTTTAACGAGATGTGAGCCCCTCAACGGGCCACTCTCAGAATTAAATTGCATATACCATTAATCATATTAATTAAAAAGGACCAAGTGTGTTATAGCGCGACACCTAGCAAAACTAACCAAAATGCAACCCAAGGGATATATATAAAGGATATAAAGTGGCTAGGAAAGTCCTTATAGGCATACAGTATTAAAATGCAGTATGAAAATGTATTTAAAAGTGATAGGTGTTGTTCATGTTATACTTGCCTTCCTCGTACTGCTCCTACTGCTGCTCAAAGTGGTCAGAAGACGGCTGCTCCGGGTACTGGTACTGGGGCTCCTCAGATGGATCAGCGTCTACTCACGAACACATGGCCAAAAGCAAGGCACACAATAAGCATACAAGCAAACACTAACAAAAACTAAGAAACAGTACATCAATACATGAAAATAGCACACAAAACTAGTCTAAAACTATTCTATGCATTACAACGACCGCGTGGACATAAAGAACGCCTAAAACGGAGCTAAAACGCAAAATCTAGGCCTAAAACAAGTTCCAGGGACCTATTTGTAAGAAAACTGAAGTTTTAGGGGGGTTTCTGGGCTAAACCGAGGACTAAAACATAATTAAACCATAACTCTGGGGTCTAACTCACAAAAACAGCAGGCCTGGACGGCGGGTTCTAATAGGGAAAAGCTCAGGGGCCAAAACGATAAAAACAGGACCTATCTGCAATTAGTTTTGAACTAAAAAGGATGGCGGGTTAAAACAGGGAAAAGCCGGGGGCTCTTTAACAAAAACACCACAGCGAACCGGTATCTTCAAATCATGACCGTCAGATCTCGATCTGATGGCTCAAGGCGGCTTGGATCTAGATCTAATCTAGGCCGTAGGCTGCGGATCGAATGGCGGGGATGCATCTGGCGCGGGTGGACTGCGGCGCTCAACCGCTGGCGGCTCTATTCGCGGCGGCGCGGCGCTAGGCTCGCCGGAGTTCATCGAATCCGACGCTCCGGTGGTCAAATCGGCCAGCGCTCGAGTCTAGGAGGTTCTACGCCGCATGAGTAACACACCTGAGGCTATAGAACGGTGGATTAGGGCTCGGGGCGGGGTGCTCAACGGCGAAGGCGGGTCTGGGTGGCGCACCTCGTCGGCGTGGGGTGTCTGGCAAAAGGGGTGCGCCACGGCCGAAAGAAAAACTAGAGCAAAAGGACGGGGTTCCAGCGGTGCTCACCAAAGCTTGAAAACAAGCAAGGAGGATGTGCAGGGGAGTTGGCGTCGCGGACCGGCGGCGAGTCGCGGACGGCGCTCGAGGAAGAGTCGCTGCGGAGGGGATCCGAGCTCCTGGGCTCCACCGTCCAACGCGTGATGCTCCTGTGTCGCAAGGTCGGGGGTCAGCGATTCACGGAAGTTTTCGGCGACGTGAAAACACGGCGGCGGAATCACTTACCGGCAGCGGCGTGCGCGGCGAAGCGAGTGGGGTGCAGCTGCTAGGGTTTGGATCGGCTGCGGGGGTGAAGGTAGGGTGCAGGGAGGGTCTCAAGACTAGTTAAAGGTGGGCACGGGGATCTTGGGCGGGCGTGCGTGCGCTGTGAGTGCGGCGAGGATAGCGGCCGTGATTGTTTCGCGGGGAAAGCGGATCGCGCCCAACAATTTGGCATGATCCGAGCTCGGGAGAAGCTTCCAGAAGGGGTGCGCGGGCTGGCGGGCGGGCCACGGTCTCGGGCTGGTCCATGGCACAAAGGGAAAGGAGCTTGCGGAGCGGACGGAGCGGAACAGAGTATCTCGGCGCGGGGAGGAAGAAAGGAAGGGGGGAATGGGGGTGCTGACCTGCGGGCCCGACTTGCAGAGGCACAGCGGCTCTCGCGCGAGATGAGCCGTCTGCTGGGGCTCGGTGCGGAGGAGGTGGGGCTGGGCCGCGAGTGATCGGACCGGATTCGCGCGGGCGTGGGAGCGATCGGGGAAACTGGGCCGCGCGCGAGCGGGGAAAGGCTGCGGGGCGCCAAGCGGGCCGGAGCGGGTCGAATGGGGAGAAGGCGGGTTGGGCTGCTGGGTGCAGCTAGGCCAAGAAAAAGGAAAGGCCGGGCTGGTTCACTGGGTTGGATTAGATCTGGGTTGAGTTTCTTGTTTTGGGTTTGGGCTGGGTCTTCTTTTCTAATCATTTTTCCTATTTCTATTTCTATCTCAAACTCAAACCAAATGAATTCAAATTTGAGTTTGAATTCACTCTAGCACTCAAACAATTAAAACAATGCTCCAGCATGATGCAACAACAAATTTAAACCTATGATAAAATTTTAATTACTTGAGGAACAAAAATTGGATTAAATGCAAGACTAACACAATAATCCTTAGAAAATTTAAATAAAGCCAATTAACTTTATTATAAAATGCTGAAATTTAAATTAGGGTGTTACAGACCCTACCCCCTTAAAGAAATCTCGCCCCCGAGATTTAGCTGGGCTGGCTAGCAAAGAGATCTGGATATGTCTTTCTCAGCTCATCTTCTCGCTCCCAAGTAGCTTCAGCTTCACTGTGATGGCTCCACTGAACTCTGCACATCTTGATGCGCTTGTTCCGAGTAACCCTTTCTGATGTCTCCAGAATCTTCACCGGATGCTCAGTATAAGTCAGATCTTCCTGAACCTCTAACCCATCCAGTGGTGCCTGCTCCTCGGGTACTCGCAGACACTTCTTCAGCTGAGATATATGGAAGACATCATGAACTCCTGAGAGTCTGGTGGGCAACTCCAGGCGATAAGCAACTTCGCCTTTCCTCTCTAGCACCTTGAATGGACCAACATACCGAGGTGCTAACTTCCCCTTGACATTAAACCTGCGGATTCCTCTCATCGGAGACACCTTCAGGTATACATGATCACCAACACTGAAAGTCAGGTCTCTCCTTTTGCCATCTGCATAGCTCTTTTGCCTGCTCTGTGTAATTCTAAGATTTTCTCGCACAGCCTGAACCATCTGCTCTGCATCTTCTATGATATCAGGGCCAAAGAGCTGCTTCTCACCAATCTGATCCCAATAGAGAGGAGTCCTGCACTTTCTGCCATACAATGCCTCGAAAGGGGACTTCTTCAGACTGACCTGATAGCTGTTGTTATATGAGAACTCAGCATACGACAGGCACTTATCCCAACTAGTACCATACTGAATAGCACAAGCTCTCAGCATATCCTCCAACACTTGGTTGGTTCTCTCTGTCTGCCCATCTGTCTGAGGATGATAGGCGGTACTGAAGCGCAGCTTCGTATCCAACGAATCATGGAGCTGCTCCCAGAACCATGAAGTGAACTGAGATCCTCTGTCAGATATGATCTTCTTGGGCACACCATGCAAACAGACAATCCGGGAGATGTACAACTCTTCAAGCCTAGCACCGGAGTAAGTAGTGTTCATTGGAATGAAGTGAGCAACCTTCGTCAGACGATCCACTACTACCCATATGGAGTTGTACCCTTTCTGAGTACGAGGCAATCCAACAATGAAGTCCATAGTGATTTCCTCCCATTTCCACTCTAGAATTTTCAAAGGCTGTAACAGACCTGTTGGCCTCTGATGCTCAGCCTTGACACGCTGACAGGTGTCACAAATAGCCACGTAGTCTGCCATTGAACGCTTCATCCCATACCACCAGAAACGTTCCTTGAGGTCATAATACATCTTCGTGCTGCCCGGATGAATAGAATAAGCTGTATCATGAGCCTCACTCAGAATCAACTTCCGGAGATCCTTCACATCTGGCACACAGATCCGGCTCTTGTATCACAAGGTACCCTGATCATCTTCTCTGAAATGAGGAGCCTTGCCCTTCTTGAGCAATTCACGAATCTCCTGCAGCTTCTCATCTTCCTTCTGATGCTACCGGATTTCTGCCTCTAGAGTGGGTACTGCCTCGAATATCGCACTCGAAGTATGATGAAAGAAACCCATACTCAACTGATCAAACTCCTCACATAACTCTGGAGGCATCTGGAAAGCAACGGCCATGTTGACATAGCTTCTTCTGCTCAGAGCATCTGCCACAACATTGGACTTACCCGGATGATAGTGAATCTCCAGGTCATAATCCTTGACCAACTCTAACCATCTCCTCTGCCGCATGTTCAGCTCATTCTGCGTGAAAATATACTTGAGGCTCTTGTGATCAGTATAGATATCACACAACTGCCCATACAAGTAATGCCTCCAAATCTTCAGAGCATGCACGACTGCGGCTAACTCAAGATCATGAGTGGGATAGTTCAGCTCATGCCGACGTAACTGCCGTGAAGCATAAGCAATCACTCTGCCCTCCTGCATCAGAACACAACCAAGACCATCCTTCGAAGCATCACAATACACCGTGAACCTCTTGCTCTGGTCTGGCAGAGTAAGGACTGGCGCCGTAGTCAACCTCTTCTTCAGCTCATCAAAGGCCATCTGACGCTCATCAGTCCATATGAATTCCGCATTCTTCTCTAGCAAAGAAGTCAAAGGCTTCGCGATCTTGGAGAAATTCTCAATGAACCTCCGATAATATCCTGCTAAGCCCAAGAATGACCGGACTTCCTTCACCGTCTGCGGTGTCTCCCACTCGAGCACATCCTTCACCTTGCTCGGATCAACTGCAATACCTCCCTTGGAGATGATATGACCGAGGAATGGTACCTCGTCAATCCAGAACTCGCACTTGCTGAACTTAGCATACAACTGATGCTCCCTCAATCTCTGCAACACGAGCCTTAGATGCTATTCATGCTCTTCCTCTGTCTTGGAGAAGATCAGAATATCATCAATGAAGATCACCACGAAGACATCCAGATATTCCATGAAAACCATGTTCATCAAGTGCATGAAGAAAGCCGGGGCATTAGTCAAGCCGAAGGACATGACCGTGTACTCATACATCCCGTACTTGCAGGTGAATGCCGTCTTCGGAATATCCCCAGGACGGATCCTCAGCTGAAAATAACCCGAACACAGATCAATCTTCAAGAATATACGAGCACCTCGAAGCAGATCGAAGAGATCCTCAATACGGGGCAGTGGATGCTTGTTCTTGATGGTAACTGCATTCAACTCCCGATAATCGACACACATTCTCTTCGAGCCATCCTTCTTATCTACTAGCAACAATGGAAAAGCCCAAGGAGAGAAGCTGCGACGGATATAGCCCTTGGCTAGCAACTCATCAATGGTCTTCTTAACTTCCTCATGCTCTATAGGTGCCATGCGATAGGGCCGCTTTGCAATAGGAGCAGTACCAGGCAAGAGATCAATAGAAAACTCGATGTCGCGTTCAGGCGGCATACCTGGCAAATCATCCGGAAAGACATCCGGGAATTCAGACACCACGCGAATACCATCTGTGGGTCTAGCCTCCATCTGATGAAGAAATCCCGAGGGCTCTGAAGCACTGACTGTCACCTCTTGGCCATCAGACGCTGTCAAGTGAACTGCCCGATGAGCACAATCAATTCTGACTCCCCACTTGGCAAGAGTATCCATTCCCAGAATCACATCAATACCCTTGGTGTCTAGGACCCTCAGATCTGCACTGAATTTTACCCCCCTTATGGCTATACTGACTCGAGGGCTAACAATATGGGATCTCAACTCCCCTCCCGGTGAAGAGACTAGCAGATACTTCTTTAATGGGGTGGTAAAGAAACTATGTTGCTCAACATATGACTTGGTGATGAATGAATGAGTAGCACCAGTATCGAAAAGCACTGTAGCTGGATGGGAGTTGACCATGAACGTACCAATAACCACGTTAGGAGCCTCGGCCGCTGACTCGGCCGTCACGTGGTTCACTCTGCCCTGAAGTGGCGCCCTGGGCAGAGCTGGGCGCCCCTGCTGTCCCGCCTGCGCCTTCCGGGGGCAAGCGTTGGCGTAGTGCCCCGGCTGGCCGCAGTGGAAGCACGCGCGAGGAGGTGCCTGCTGTCCGGCAGGAGGAGCTGCCTGCCGTGGAGCCTGAGGTGCTGGCGGAGCTGGTGGAGCAGCACGAGCCGGAGGTGCCGGTAACCTCGGGCCCTGACCTACCTGCTGGTGCTGTCGAGGCGGGTACTGCTGCGGTCTCTGCTGTTACTGCTGGGGAGGCCGATACTGCTACTGCTGGTATTGCTGGGGCGGCTGGAGGCGAGGACGAGTGTTGCTGCCAGAAGCGACGGGGACAATCTTCCTCTTCTTGTCCTCCATCTCCAGGTACTTGCGCTCTGTGCTGAGCGCGCTGTCAACCAGATGGTTGAAGTCGTCGAAGCGGAGGTTGAGCATCGCGTACTGGAGGTAGTCCTCAAGACCCTCCATGAAGTGCTCCTGCTTTTTGCGGTCATCCGCAACCTCGGCAGGGGCGTAGCGAGCAAGCTGCAGAAAACGATCACGATACTCCGTGACCGTCATAGTCCCTTGAAGTGAAAAAGACAGATATATATATCAAAGGATTAATTCATGGTTCAGACGGATAGAACAAGGGGGTATTAGCTCAAAAGGAAACACTGAATGATTATATCTGAGATTACCTACTTTAGTGCAAGGAACTCCTTCTGCTTCATCTTCATAACGCCCGCGGGGACGTTGTGGCTGCGGAACCGCTCCCGGAACTGGATCCAGGTGAAAGCCTCGCGGTCCTGAATTGGGTGGGACTCCCACCAGTCCAAAGCTGCCCCTCGCAGCTGTCCTGCTGCGTACAAGACTCGCTCCTGATCATCGCATTGGGCGATGTCCAGCTGGCGCTCCACTGCACGGAGCCAGTCGTCTGCCTGAAGTGGGTCAGACGTGTGAGAGAACGTCGGCGGGTGGCCCCTCAGAAACTCAGCACGCCTATCGCGGGTCTGCGGCGGTGGAGGAGGCGGCGGCTGAGCGTGGATCTGCTGCAGTGCCTGAATAGTATTGTTCAGGGTGGCCATCATCTGCATCTGGAGCTGAAAGAACTGCTCCGGAGTCAAGGGTGGAGGCATCGACATCCCGGTACCCTGGTTGTTCTGTCCCTGCTGCTGGCCAGAACCGGAACCGGTGCTCCTGGTGTTCACCATCTGATTTGAACAAAAGATGTATGAGCAAAGATATTGTAGAAATAATTTCAGACGGATATGATATCTTTCGGCAAGGAAGACTTTGGCATGATAAAGTAGACATGATAGAGTGGATGGTTTTACCCCCAACGATCTAACTCATTTTATTAATTAATTAACTTTAACTTAATACTGATTTTCATTAAACAAATTTAACTACTAAGCTATGCAATCAACCAAAAATCCAAATCAAACATGTAGCATAATAACAAGCATACAAATTTCACAACTTAGCCGAGTTTAACGTATGACTCGACTAACACATCGCGTCGTAGAACGTGCTATCATATTATTATAAAGGGGTCATCTAGCTTACACCAATGATGGTCAGACGACTTACTCCAGGCCAGAATCTACGGAAACTATTTTATAGAGAGAAATCAAGGCAAGACGAGTAAAAGTCTTGGAATTTCAAGGAATATAATAGAAAAATAGTTTCAGCAGACAAGGGTGAGATAGAAGAAGGCTTAAAACTCGACCAGTTCTATCTAGGCTTTCGTCCTACAGTCGGATATAGCTCTGATTCTGTAACGTCCCGCCTCCCCGAGGCCGGGCCCGCTTACATCTGGCTGCTTTCTAGGACATAGACTGTCCTCACAGACCAACACCAGTCTTTTCTGCACACTTTGTCCTCCGGGAAGAACTTCCCGGTCGGTCACCCATCCCCAAATTTCTCCGGGCCAAGCACGCTTAACCTCGAAGTTCTTTCGAGACCAACTTCCGGAAAAGAAGTTGCAACTTGTTGGTATGAGTATCTTATTAATCCTATTAAGCCTTGGGCCGGGGTGTCACATGCTCACCCCCTTAAGAGACCGACGTCCTCGTCGGTCAAACCCAAGCCAGGAACGTCCTCTCTTGGCCACGTCCCGTACGTCTAGTGCCAGCAGCCCATGTGCCACGTCCGTGCGTCCAGTGCCAACGGTCCCTGTGCCACGTCCGTGCGTCCAGTGCCAACGGCGCATCCCAGATGCCCGCGCACTGACCCGCCACGCGCTCGTGCATATGCCGGTGGCATCTGCGCCCCCATGCGCCCGTGCTCATGCCTCCGCACTTACGCCCGTACGCGCCCGTGAAACCGCGAGAGTTGGCTTTGATACCATTCTGTAACGTCCCGCCTCCCCGAGGCCAGGCCCGCTTACATCTGGCTGCTTTCTAGGACATAGATTGTCCTCACAGACCAACACCAGTCTTTTCTGCACACTTTGTCCTCACTCGTGCACACCCGGGAAGAACTTTCCGATCGGTCACCCATCCCCAAATTTCTCCGGGCCAAGCACGCTTAACCTCGGAGTTCTTTGGAGACCGACTTCCGGAAAAAAAGTTGCAACTTGTTGGTATGAGTATCTTATTAATCCTATTAAGCCCTGGGCCGGGGTGTCACATGCCTAATTTAAATTCCAGCATTTGATAATAAATTTAATTGGTTTTGTTTAATTTTCTAAGGCTTATTATGTTCAGACTTGCATTTAATCTAATCTTGTTTCACAAGTAATTAAAATTTTGCTAGGTTTAAATTCGTTGTTGCATTCATGCTGGAGCATCTTTTTCTTTTGTTTGTTTGGTTAGATTTTTGAATTCAAAATTTATTTGAATTCATTAGACTTGAGTTTAGTTAGAAATAGAATAGAAGTAGAAATAGAAAGGGGGGGACCCTGAAAACCAGAAACCCATCCAACCCTTGCGGCCCAGCCCAACCATTCCCTGAGCCAGCCCACCTCCTTTTCCCCTCACCAACCTAGCCCAGCTCCCCTCTAGGCCCGCCTGGCGCGCAGCGGCCCAGCTCCCTCCCACGGCCCAGCCACACCCCGCGCTCCCTCTCTCCTGGGTCCAGCTCCTCTCCCCACCTCCCGTTCGGCCCGCACGCCACGCTCGGCTCGCCCACGCGTCACGCCCCGCCACTGACAGCTCCGGCCCACCGGTCAGCTGTTTCCCTTCCACGACGCGCCTGCGGAACGGCCAAGCCGCGACGTCCGCCGTGACTCCCGCAGCTTTCCTTCCCGAGCCCGGACCCCGAGATCTCCGGCGCTACCCCTTTAAACCACCCTGCAACCCCCCTGGTACCCTAATCCCCATCCCGCAGCCGCCGCCACAATTCCAGTTCCACGCCGCATCTTGCCGCCGGAGCAGGACCTCTGCGCCGCCGCGGCCATGCCGAACCACCGAGCCCCGAGCCCTGTAGACCCCCGCACCGTATCCGCCTCGACTCCAGCAGCATCCCCGAACCCGTCGACCCCAAGCTCGGCCGCGCTTCGCTGGGGATTTCGCCCGGAGCTCAACTCAGGTGAGCAGCTCCGCCGTGGAATTACTCCGCCGCCGGTGTTTCCCCAGCCGCGCTAACCACCTCCTTAGCTTCACAGCACGACGCAGAGGCTACTCATGGAGCCCAGACGCCGGAGCACCACTACAACAGCCTCTCCCTCAAGCGCCGCCGCGACCCGCCGCCGAATTCCGCCGCCGGCGCCGCTGCGTCATGCCACAGCCCGTTTCCAAGCCTGGTGAGCATCCCCTCGGCCTCTCCTTTCTGTTGCGCTAGACGTCTTCGCGTGTGATGCACCCTAGGTGACCCGGCCACGCTCGCCGACACTTTTCCACCGCCGCCGAGCCGCCCATGTCGGCGAGAATCCCTCTCCCAGCCCCGCAGCGCTCCGTTGAGTGCCCCAGTGGATTAAGCGTGAGGCGTACTACCTCCCAGGCCAAACCACAGGCCAAAACGAGCCCCGGAACGCCGAATTCGACGAACTCCGGCGAGCCCTGTGCCGCGCCGCCGCAGAACAGAGCACGCCGGCGCGTTCCGCCGCCGCCCGCGCGCCCAGAAGCCCTCGGCCGTTCGATCTGAGATCGGCGCCCAAGATTAGATCTTGCGTACCCCTTCACCCAGAGCCGACGGATCGCGATCCAACGGCTCAGATCTAACCATACCGCTTCAGCCAGGCACATTTGCTAAAGAGACCCTGGGTTTTCCTTGAATTAACCCGCCGTCCCAGCCTGTTCAAAAGTAATTACAAACCGGTCCTGTTTTATTCACTTAGACCCCTGAGCTCTCTAGAATTAGAATCCGCCGTCTAGGTCTATTGTTTTTGCGAGTTAGACCCCAGAGTTTTAGTTTAATTACGTTTTAGCCCTCGGTTTTGCCCAGAAACCCCCTGGAACTCCAGTTTTCTTACAAATAGGTCCTGGAACTTGTTTTTAGCCTAGATTTTGCGTTTTAGCTCCGTTCTAGGCGTTCTTTATATCCACGGGATCGTTATAACGCGTATAATAGTTTTAGACTAGTTTAGTGTGCTGTTTTTATGTATTGATGTACTATTTCTTAGCTTTTGTTAGTGTTTGCTTGTATGCTTATTGTGTGCTTTGCTTTTGGCCATGTGTTCGAGAGTAGACGGTGATCCATCTGAGGAGCCCCAGTACTAGTACCAGGAGCCATCTTCTGAGCAGTTTGAGCAGCAGGAACAGTTTGAGGAAGGCAAGTATAACATGAACACCACCTATCACTTTTAAATACAATTTCATACTGCATTTTAATACTGTATGCCTATAAGGACTTTCCTAGCCACTTTATATCCTTTATATATATATCCTTGGGTTGCATTTTGGTTAGTTGTGCTAGGTGCCACGCTACAACACACTTGATCCTTTTTAATTAATTTGATTAATGGTATATGCAACTTAATTCTAACAAAAACCAATTTAACGAGACGTGAACCCCTCAAACGGGCCACTCTCAGAATTAAGTTGCATATACCATTAATCAAATTAATTAAAAAGGACCAAGTGTGTTATAGCGCGGCACCTAGCACAACTAACCAAAATGCAACCCAAAGGATATATATAAATGATATAAAGTGGCTAGGAAATCCTTATAGGCATACAGTATTAAAATGCTGTATGAAAATGTATTTAAAAGTGATAGGTTGTTCATGTTATACTTGCCTTCCTCAAATTGTTCCTACTGCTCAAACTGCTTAGAAGATGGATCCTGGTACTGGTACTGATGCTTCTCCGGTAGCTCAACGTCTACTCACGATCGCAACGCCAAAACAAGTCCACATATACACATACATGCAAACAAGAGCAAAAACTAAGAAACAGTACAACAATACATGAAAACAGCAAACCAAACTAGGCTAAATCTATTCTACGCATTACAACAATCGCGTGGACATAAAGAACGCCTAAAACGGAGCTAAAATGCATAATCTAGGCTAAAAACAAGTTCTAGGGACCTATTTGTAAGAAAACTGGAGTTCCAGGGGGTTTCTGGGCAAAACCGAGGACTAAAACATAATTAAACTATAGATCCAGGGTCTAACTCACAAAAACACCAAGGCTGGACGGCGGGTTCAATTTCTGGAGAGCTCAGGGTTTAAAACGTAAAAGAAGGGGCTTACCATCATTTGATTAAAAAAACATTCAATAACATAATAAATCAAAATTCTAAGACAAAAAAATTAAAATTGTGGCCGATGTTTACATACACGTAAACCACGTTTTGTCACGTAATTGTGGATGAACTCGCAAACACAGTATCCACATATATTGGTGCCTTGAGGCTGTCTATAACACTAAAAGATCAAAAGTTAGTACATATTATTGGCAAAGAAGATACAACATGCATGCGGTTATGCATTCATACCAGAAAGTTTGGTCTAAGCGTAAGCCCTTTTGTAAGGCCTGACTGACTTTGGCGCAATTCACTCCCTGCACTGCACATAAAATGGAATGACGGAGTTGAGAGAAGAAAATGCCATGAATATATTAGGTAGCTGAGATGAAATGACATGAAATACTCGTTAAGGACGTCCATGATGTCATCTTCGTAGTCACAGGGTGGCTTCTGTGAAAGGTATAACCTCTATGGGTCATCATCAAGAGGCTTTACTAATTGGGCCAAAAGCCCGGGAGAAGGCTCGACTGATTGAAGGCCCAAGTCGGGATATCGCCTAAGGAAACTATTGAAGATAGGAGCGAATCAAGATAGAGGATATCTGCTAGATTTAGTTCCTTGTAACCAGTCGGACTCTAACCGACTGGATATAGAAACCGTATGGCTATCCAAACCGACTTGTAACCCAAGTCTCCCTACTATATAAAGGGGGACAGGGACCCCTCTCAAAACGATTCCCAACTCTCAGGCTATTGCTATACGCATAGACGCCTTTGTAATCTCGCCGACTCATAATACAAACAACCGCATACAGGACGTAGGGTGTTACGTGAGTACGCGGCCCGAACTTGTCTACATCGCGTGTCCCCTCGTTCCCGTGTGAGCCATCGTGTCTGTCAGCAGACCACCCTGCCTGCAAACCGTCCGGTGAGCAATCCCCTGACGGACTGCCGGTGAGCAAACACCGATAGCTGGCGCGCCATGTAGGGGAGTGTTTGCTTGATCGTTGCGATACGATGGTTTCCAACACATTCACTCCTGGCGAAATTTTCACCTTCGGTGAAATCACATCCATCGCCGACAAGTTCGGCAACCTCCACGTCATCAACGTCTTCACGCCGAGGGCCCAGTAGATCCAACCTGCGACGGCCTCGGCACCAATGACTCGGGCGGATTGGCAGATCCAATCTGCTACGCGCTCAACCTCAATTTTACCAGCACCCCGGCAGATTCAATCTGCCGGACCAGCGGCGGCGGCCGCAGCGGCCACTCGGAACCTACAGATCCGATCGGCTACACCACCTCGCCCAACTCCGACTCGGGCGGGGATCGCGCCCCCAAGAAGGTCGGCGCCAGCCCCTCGCCCGACTCCGACTTGGGTCGGGAGCGCATCTCCAACCAGGACTCTATCGCCCCCGCGTCCACAGCTTCCTCCCGGCTGGGAGTACCTCGCCAAGAGGATGGCCCGCGCAACTTCACCAACGGCCGCGGCATCGACTCGACATGTACAGCCGGTGCCCGTGGCTAACAACTCTTTCACAGCATTTCCAAGGGCTGCACACTCAAGTGGGCTACGCGCCCAAGCTACCCCAACACGTCCGACTGGTCAGGCGGTCTAGACAGCGAACTGTCTCCGAGTGGCCACTCAGCCACCGGCGGCCGGCTCCCTCCAGAACCCACTGGTCAGCCTCATGGTGCGATCTACTCCAGAAGGGAGGATGGCCCACTGGAGACCCGTGCCTCAACCTACGCCATGGCGCGGTTTCATGCCGTTCGGTCTCGAGAACGCGGCGGCTACCATTCAACGCCTGATGCAGCGACAGCTCTCGACGCCAGTCGGGAGCAACGTGGAGGTGGCGGAACCAAACCCCGCCCACCTTCCCTACGTCTTCGTCATCAACCACGCACCAGAGATCCCACGCGAATCATCACCCGACTCACCCGAGCTGAAGTCCGAGTCACCTGCCGCAAGGACGGCTCAGCAGAACAGGAATCGCTCTCGAGCCCAGCGCCGCGGTGCCCGCCTAAATTGGCTGCGGTGCCAAAGCCCTGTCTCCGACAATGAAGAACCACCGAAAGCCGAGACTCCGATCACAAACAAGCTCGTCTCGCTCGGAACCATGACCAGGAGGCACGTCGTCGCACCATCGCAGCAGCGTCACCACCTCAAGACCCGGCACATGCGCCGGCAGCTCCCGGTTAGCAAGAAGAAGCACAGCCTGGAGGCGACCAGCTTGGCTAGAACCTCCCGGCACCCGGTGCTCCACAAGATCCCGCACACAGACCAAACATCATGACAATCATCGACTTACACAACTATAACAGAGAAGTTTCCGCCGATTCCGTCGAGCCTCCGAACGAGACTCCGGTGGCCCGATCCGATCGGGTCGCAAGGAGCCATTCGCGATCTCAATGTCGAGAAGCTCGTCGTGCCTGGCTATGCAGGCAGCAACCTGTCTCCGATGACGAGGCCCCCAAGCCGGATGAAACCGAGCAAGAAAAGAACGATCGCCTGGCTCGGAACCACGAACGAGAAAAGTGTCGCCGAGCACAATCCATGGCGCTCCATGAGCCAAATTCGGGTCGCAACCTGGAGGCCGACTTCGAAGCGGAGGCCAACCTCGAGAACACAACACAAATCCTGGCGGCCATCAATCGAGTGGCCGTTACCCTGCCAGTAACACCTGAAGTACGCCGGATACAGAAGCTAGCTGCTGACGGTCTAAAGAAAGAGCTGCATCGACCTCCCACTCCAACATCTAGCCGCTCAGCTCGAACCAGAACGGCTCGGACTGCTTCCTACGACGCAAGAAGCCACCTGGATAACATCAAATGTGGCCGTGGAGAAGCCCAAGCCTCTAAAGACGCTCGTGAACACCTGAATAACCTCAGGCAACAGCGCGAAGAGGCCGAACTAAAGCGTCGAGCGGACTACGACGCACAGTACGGCCCGTTGGTGGTCGCTAACAAGCACGGCGGTGCAGGACATCCACCGTCGCCTCCGCGCCAATGAAGCCTAGCACGTCGACAGCCTTCACCTCGGCACCGCGACAATGGCCGTAGGAGAGACGAGCCCAGGTCACCCCACCGAGGAGCACCCCGTGGGGACAACTGCCGACCAGATCAAGAAGCGGAATCACAGGCTGCCTCCTCTAATCATCGCCCCCTCGATAGAAGGCCCACAGCTGTGAATTGCCCTCCCCCTCCACCTCAGGAAGGCGAGGAGGACGATTCCTACGTTGGCATCCAAGCATTTACTCCTAGCCTACGCCAATACAAGTGGCCGGAAGGTTTAAAATTGCCTCACGTCACTAAGTACGAGCCCAAAGACGACCCGGCCGCGTGGATTGAGGTGTACTCCATGGCGGTCTGAGTAGTTCGAGGCAGTGCCGACACAATGGTGTCTTACGTACCCATCATGCTTGGCTCCAAGGCCTCACGATGGCTGCACAACCTGCTGCTACGATGCATCGACTCCTGGAAGGACTTCGCCGACCGGTTCATCAAGAACTTCAAGAGCACCTGTGACCAGCCAAAGACCAGACGAGATCTGGAGAAGATCCGACAGCGCAAGGGCGAATAACTCCGCGACTTCATCAAGCGCTTCACCGAGCTGTACAACCAGATCCCGGACCTAGAGGAAGCCTTCGTGATACGGTGCTTCATGGACGCCATTCACGATGAAAGGCTGCTCAAGCATCTGGCTCTCACCCCCACAAAGACAGTGGAGTATCTACTCTCCATCGCAAAGGCTCACGCCAACGCCAGGGAGGTGGTGAGTGACATCAGAGAAAGGCACCGAGCGGTGTCACCATCAAAGCGCAAAGATGAACCCTGACTGGAAAGCAGTTGGGACAAGGGCTTTAAGAAGACATGGGACCGGCACCGTGACCGAGACTGCACGGTAGCTGAAGTGTCTCGGAAGCGGCCAAGAGAAGACCCAGGCAAATGGTTGGATAAGCCATGCCCTTTCCACCCAAAGAGCAACCATACATTGCGCAGTTGCTACGAGTTCCAGGACCTCAAGTAGCTGAACCTCGGCCTTGAGACTCCAAGACAGCGAAACTTCAACAAAGAAGATCCAAAGGACAAGGGCAAAGGCAAGCGCCCGGCGTCACCAGACGACAAGGACGAGGAATACAAGGACGAGCCAGGAGCCAAGTTCCCGGAGGTCAACAACGAGGTAGCCATGATATTCGGTGGACAAAACGCATGTCAGTCGAAGGCTCGAAGCACAAGTAGAAGCTCACCTCCCGACAGGTGGCACTAGCAGAGACAGCGCCACCGTTTATCTGCAAATGGTTGGATCAGCTGATCAGTTTTAGTGGAGCAGACTAGTGGTGTGGCTACGACCATCCAGGTCGGCTCGCCCTCTTGGTTAGCCCCATCATCAAGACTTCGAGGATCCAGAAAGTCCTCGTCGATGGAGGAAGCTCCATCAACCTAATATTCCCCCGCACCTTACAATCTATGGGGATACACCGCAACGAGCTCCAGCCCTCCGAAGGAGAATTCTACAGAATCATGCCGAGGACTTGGTCCCTGCCACAAGGCCACATTTATCTCAAGGTGACCTTCGGAGGCGAGGATAACTACCGTTCAGAGAATTTGCGGTTCGAGGTTCCGACTTCGACAGCCCATACAACGCCATCCTAGGGCGACCCGCCCAAGCCAAGTTCATGGCTGTTGCACACCAAGCGTACCTGCTAATGAACATGCCTAGCCCGAGTGGTATCATAACTATTCGGGGTGACTAAGCTCTCTCACGAGTGTGACCTTGAGGCCCTGGCCGTCGAGAAATTCTCGGAAGTGACTAGGGACCAGGCGCAGCTCCGTGAGAACGCGAAGACTGCAGAGCCGGAAATCCCGGTAAACGAGTCGGCATCCAAGGATGTTAGCTCCAATGTGGCCACCAAGAAAGTCAGCCTTAACCTCGAAGACCCGAACAAGACGGTGGTCATCGGCGCAAACCTGCCGATCAAATAGGAAGACGCGCTCATCCAGTTCCTGCGTGATAACTAGGATATGTTCGCATGGAAACCAGCGGACATGCCCGGCGTTCCAAGGAGCCTGGCCGAGCACAAACTGAAGGTTTATCCAATGGCGAAGGCAATTAAGCAGAAGCTCTGCCATTTCAGCTACGAGAAAAAGGAAGCTATTAGGCTAGTGGTTAGCTAATCCTGTTCTTGTACTGAAAAAGAATAAAGTTGATTGGCGCATGTGCGTCGACTACACGAGTCTCAACAAACATTGCCCCAAAGACCCCTTTGGGTTACCTAGAATAGATCAGGTAGTAGACTCCACAGCAGGCTGCGAACAGCTATGTTTCCTTGACTGCTACTCGGGCTACCATCAGATAAGCCTAGCAGAAGAGGACCAAGAGAAGACTGCTTTCATCACGCTGTTCGGGGCATATTGCTACAACACCATGCCTTTCGGCCTCAAGAACGCGGGCGCCACCTACCAGCGTGCCATTCAGAAGTGCTTGGCATCTCAGTGCGGGCGCAATGTTGAAGCCTATGTTGACGATGTGGTGATCAAGACAAAGCAGTCGGCTGACCTAATTGCCGACCTACAAGAAACATTCGACAACATGCGAGCGTTCAAGTGGAAGCTGAACCCAGAAAAGTGTGTGTTCGGCGTCCCGTCAGGAAAGCTCCTTGGATTCATCATCAACCAGTGTGGGATCGAAGCAAATCCCAAGAAGATTGCTGCCATAACAAAGATGGAGCCACCCTCTAGTCAGAAGCAAGTCCAGAAGCTCACAGGATGCATGTCAGCACTTAACAGATTCATATCCAAGTCCGGAGAGAAAGGCCTGCCATTTTTCAAGTTACTGATGAAGCTTGACAGATTCGAGTGGACGGCCAATGCACAGAGGGCGCTAGACGAGTTGAAGAAGTTTCTTACCACTCAACTAGTTCTAGTAGCCCCAAGGCGTGCATCAGGTCAGGATCCCGCAGAAGATCTTATTCTATATCTTTCCTGCACAACACATGTCGTTAGTATGGTATTAGTCGTCGAACGACAAGAAGTCGGGTACTCCTATCCTGTTCAGCACCTAGTATATTTCATCAGCGAGGTGCTGAACTAGTCAAAGAAAAGGCACCAACAGATACAGAAGATGATATATGCAGTACTGTTGACCGCAAGGAAGCTACGCCACTACTTTGAAGAACACAGGGTAATCGTTCGCTCGGAATTCCCTCTCGGCAATATTATCAACAATAAAGAGGCAGTGGGCTGAGTGGCTAAGTGGGCATGTGAGCTTGGTGCTTTCGACATCGAGTTCCGGGCCCGAACAGCAATCAAATCTCAAGCCCTGGCAGACTTCGTGGCAGAGTGGACAGAGCAGCAAGTTCCACCTAACCTAGAGAAGCTAGAGCATTGGAAGATATACTTCGATGGCTCATTAAAGCTAGTAGGGGCCGGTGCAGGCGTTTTGTTCATATCACCGACTGGTCAGCAGTTGAAATGTAACACCCGGTTTATAAAAGGACATAAACCGAGCAATCATATATGTGCCAGGATCAAGTCACACGTATATACAACAGAATGAACAATATATCACAGCACATATCATGTAAAAAGATATAATAAAGCGAGTACGAATGTTATTTATTACAATAATGACAAAATGTCTGATACAGAGTATGCAGAAGCGTAAAAACATATACGAGAAGCTCTCGGAAGCAGGGCGCCACAAGGACGTCGACTGGGAGACGAATGCCTAGAAGTCCTCGTACTCCTGGTAGCTCCGGGTGAACTCCCTCGCATCGGCAGGAACTGAGCAGCAGTAGAGTATCCCCAAAAGAACAAGAGGAAAAAGTGTAGAGGAGGCAAGGGTGAGTACACAACTCGTACTCAACAAGTATAACACAAACTATGAGGCTCTAAGGTTGGCTGACTCAACTGCATTAGCTTTTAATCTTGGCAAAATTTTATTAAAGCTATTTACTACAAGTTGATGAATTATCATAAACCCAGTTACATAGTAATTAATCAAAATTAATCAAGTTACTACTGAGAACATACCAAACCAAGCCACCCGGGGAAACCCTCCTAACCAAAGGAAGATAATCCCACTAATCAAAAGGAGGATCTGGGCCGCTCATGACCGTGAGCACGGCTAGTATACCAGTTTTACACTCTGCAGAGGTTGCACATCTTTACCCACAAGTCGTGAGCTACGCTAGTTGTTCATCACACTTCCTTAGGTGAGATGACTAGCAAACTCACTACGAGGCCATTACAAGGATCACGTTGGTAAGGTGTAACCGCTAAGGGTTCAGTCAATGCAATGATGGTGCCCACCTCGAGGGGGTACAAGACAACACAGACCAACCTCGTAGCGTAGGGACCATTGAAGCTCGACTCCCCTCTTGCCCCGTCGGTAAGTTACTCCCGAACCAAAATGACTTAATTAGTAAGCCAAGACCATCCCATTCCAGTCTTGTGGTAGCACTGTTGTCCCAGGTTGTCGCTCTATGAACCGGTCCTTATGGAGAGTGGCCAACCCAGCAGTAAGCACCGTGCTGGCCCCCTAAACCATGTTTCTAACAAAACATATTTTAACGAGACGTGAACCACTCAAGCCAACACAGAGGGCCACTCTCAGAATTAAGTTGCATATACCATTAATCAAATTAATTAAAAAGGACCATGTGTGTTATAGCGTAGCAACCTAGCACAACTAACCAAAATGCAACCCAAAGGTATATATAAAGGATATAAAGTGGCTAGGACAGTCCTTGTAGGCATACAGTATTAAAATGCAGTATGATAAAGTAATTAAAGGTGATGGGTTGTTCATGTTATACATGCCTTCCTCGTACTACTCCTACTGCTGCTCAAAGTGGTCGGAAGACGGCTGCTCCGAGTACTGGTACTGGGGCTCCTCAACTGGATCAGCGTCTACTCACGAACACATGGCCAAAACAAGGCACACCAATAAGCATACAAGCAAACACTAACAAAAGCTAAGAAACAGTACATCAATACATAAAAACAGCACACTAAACTAGTCTAAAACTATTCTACACGTTACAATGATCGTGTGGACATAAAGAACGCCTAAAACGGAGCTAAAACGCATAATCTAAGCTAAAAACAAGTTCCAGGGACCTATTTGTAAGAAAACTGAGGTTCCAGGGGGTTTCTGGGCTAAACCGAGGACTAAAACATAATTAAACATTAGTTCTAGGGTCTAACTCGCAAAAAGTCAAGGACTAGACGGCGGGTTCAAAATCTAAAGAGCTCAGGGGGCTGGGTGTTAATTTCTGGACTAAACTGCAAATTCTTTTGAACACACCAGGACTGAGGGTTATTTTCAAGGAAGTGGGAGGGCTCTTTAGCAAAACTGACAGGGCGAACCGTTACGTTTAGATCTGGTCGCTTGGATTCGGATCGGAGGGCTCGGATTTGATGAGATCTAAATCTAATCTGGGTCGCACGTGTCAGATCGGACGGTCCGGGTCAAGTGGAGCGCACGGGACGGCGGCGCTGATCGACGGCGACCAGCTCCGCGGCGGCGCTCACCGGAAACTCACCGGACTTCACCCAAAATGGTGTTCCCGGGGCTATTTCGGCTCGTGTTCGGGTCAGGGAGCGAGGGTGTGCGACGGCGAGCTCATTCGGGTGCACTAGGGGGCGTGTGGGGGCTCTAGCGTGGCACGCAGCAGCGCCGGGCGGCGTGGCGCGGCCGCGGGTTCGCCGGTGTGTGATTGCTCGTCGGTCAGAGAGGAAACAAGGGTAAAAAAGGGGGCATGGGAACTTGCTTTACCTTTGCGCAACGTGCAGGAGACGTGCAGAGGGGGAAAGCGGCGGTGCAGAGGTCCTGCGGCGGCGTCGCGGCGGCTCCAAGCTCGGTGAGGCGGCGAAGCGTGGGGAACGGCCTCCTAGGCGTGCTTCTGGTAGTCTGGTGCGGCGGAGGTAACACGCGACCATCCTGCAAAGCGGTCGAGTGGGTCAGGATAGTCGGCACAGCACAGACTGCGCGGAATGCCGACGGGAAGCTCACCGTGGCCGTCCGGGCGGACCTCCAACGGCGTGGCGGCGCTGCGTTAGGGTTTAGGGGAAATTTGAGGTGGGGATAGGGTTTAGGGGGGTGCGGGGTGCGTTAAAAGGGCGGTGGGGGTGATCCTTGGCATGTGAGCCGCGGGAATTGCGGCGCGGTGATTGCGCGGCGGATTCGGGATCGAACCCTATCGGATCCCGGGCTGACTTCTAGAAGGAGGGGCGCGGGCTGTGCTGGCGTGGATTGTGAGGCTGGGGCATAGGGTGGAACGGGCTCTGGGGCCCTGCAGGTGGGGCGCGTGGCAGTCGGGATCGCGCGGATGGGAGTGAACGCGGGCGAAGCAGAGGCGCCTGCGGAGGAAGAAGAAGGCGCTGACTGGCGGGCCTGGCTTGTCAGAGACAGCGTGTGTGTGGGCGCTGGACTCGGACGCGGGGTGAGCGGGTGGGCTGAAGCGGGGCTGGGCCGAGCGGTGCGGGAGCACGCTTGTGCTGGAGCTGGGGTGCGGGTGTGGGCCGCTGCGGGAAGAAGGGGGAGAGGGGTGAGCGGGCTGGGTTGGGATGCTGGGCTGGTTTAAGTCCAAATGAGGTTTTCTAATTTCCTTTTCTCTTTTTCTATTTCTAATTCAAACTAACACAGAACTAGGTGAATTCAAATTCAAATTTGAATTCACAACTAGCACTCAAACAAAAAGAACAATGCACCAACATGAATGCAACAACCACAATTAAACCTATGATAAAATTTTAATTACTTGAGGAATAAAATTGGATTATATGCCATACTAAACACAATAAACCTTAGAAATTTAAATAAAGCCAATTAAATTTATTAATAAAAGCTGAAATTTAAATTATGGTGTTACATGAAATATGTTTTGCACATTCTGTTCCAAGTATCCAACAACGCAGCAGAATATGAGGCTCTACTGCATGGTATACGCATAACAGTATCTTTGGGTATACAATATTTAATGATGTATGGAGATTCTTCGGTCGTGATCAATCAAGTAAATAAAGACTGGAACTGCACCTCGGAGAAGGTGAACGCATATTGCGTAGAGATGAGGAAACAGGAAGGAAAATTCAGAGGAATTGAATTCCACCATGTGGCACGAGACTTCAACGTAGCAGCTGATGTGCTATCAAAGATCGCCTCCTCCATAGCATCTGTTCCAGTCGGCCTTTTCGTTCAGGAAATTTCCAAACCATCAATTGAAGAATCTGAGATGGTGTTTAGTGCTACCTTGAGGAAAGGTCAATTGCCAGCTGTATCTGACTAGCGAACCCCGATCATAGATCACATCAAAACCGGCCGAGTCACCGCCAATAAAGAAGAGGCTGAGCGGATTCGCCGAAGGAGTAAAAGCTACACTGTGGTCGGGGACGAGTTATATAGGCGTGGTATATCTTCTGGCATCCTTATGAAGTGTGTCCCGCGCGAAACCGGTATCAGCATCCTTGATGAAATCCACTCGGGGAGCTGCGGAAACCACGCTGCTTCACGGACATTGATAGGCAGAGCATTCAGGGTAGGATTCTACTGGCCAACGGCAAAGGAGGATGCAGAAATGCTAGTGAAGCATTGTCAGAGCTGTCAGTTCTTTGCAAAGCAACAAATTCAGCCGGCAAGCCTCCTACAGAATATCTCCTTGTCATGGCCCTTCGCATGCTGGGGGCTGGATATGATATGTCCTTTCAAAAAGGCACAAGGTGGATACGATCACATCTTGGTGGCAGTTGACAAGTTTACCAAATGGATAGAGTTCAAGCCTATCAACACTCTCAAGGCGTCAAAGGCAGCAGAGTTCATCCAAGATATAATCTTCAGATTTGGTGTTCCATCGAAGATCGTCCCCGACTTGGGCACTAACTTTACTGGTTCTGATTTCTCTGATTTTTGTGATAACTGGGGAATCGAGATCTGTTATGC
Source organism: Panicum virgatum (assembly GCF_016808335.1). Classification (NCBI taxonomy): domain Eukaryota; kingdom Viridiplantae; phylum Streptophyta; class Magnoliopsida; order Poales; family Poaceae; genus Panicum; species Panicum virgatum. Next base: position 90,567 of record NC_053139.1, on the reverse strand, counting down.
ATCTGTTGCACACCCCAAAGGCAACGGTCAGGTGGAACGAGCCAATGGAATGATACTGCAAGGGCTTAAGTCAAGGATATACGATGCTCTCAAGCCTTATGAGAACAAGTGGATAAAAGAACTGCCGTATGTAATCTGGGGGCTACGCACTCAGCCGAGTCGAGGGATCAACAATCAGACTCCTTTCTTCATGGTTTACGGGTCGGAAGCCCGGCTGATTTATTGCATGGGGCACCCAGAGTCGCGTTTGACAACGAGGCATAGGCACAAAACAACAGATTGCTCGATGTCGATCTGGTAGAGGAAGCAAGGATAGCCGCTCAACTCCAATCTGTTCGCTATCAACAATCTTTGAAGAGATACCACGACAGATATGCCAAGCCGACTAGTTTTCAAGTAAGAGACATTGTGTTGCGTCAGGTTCAACGTATGGAAGGAAGAAAAAAAGCTATCTGCCCCATGGGAGGGTCCTTTCGTCATTTCTGAGGTCACAAGGCCTGGATCATTTCGCCTTAAGTGTGAAGATGGTATCGGCATTCCCAATTCGTGGAATGTCGAGCACCTCAGGCATTTTTACCCTTAATAATGACCATCCGACTGGTCTATATCGTCGCTACTCATCGCCCAAAGCCTTCTTAGTGCAGGGGAGGCAGCTCCCGACTGCTTCGTTCCCGACTGGAAGCGCATCTTCGCCAAACATCGCACTCTTCGGCTACGCGTTGTTGCTAAATACATCGAGTCTACAGCGTTATTTAGGCCATCGGCCATAGCCATACTACCTAATGGGTTACAGTGGGTGACGCCGTCCTTCGCTTAACCAGTGGTGGCAGGACATAGGCATTGCAGCTCCAAATTGATATGGGCAGTCGAACGTACCTTGGACAACATGCTCCGAGCAGTCCTACGATAGGAATTTGTGTATATTCCGACTCGTTCCTAGTCATTTGTGAAATGTGCTAGATGTTAAGTACATCCCCGAGTCATGTAATTGTCATGCAGTACTAAACTTGTATGGGTTTAACAAAGGAGCCTGCGCGCTACCTGACATGTACTTGGGCTCGCAAGCCCCATTATTTCAACAATGTACAGACTTATGCATTCAATAAAGTTGATATTTTATACATCAGCTAGCATAAATATACTGTTCACATCACATATACAAGTCATTGACTGTTTAAAACTCGAATTCGTCGGCTAATTTGGCCGCGGTCGAGTCAGCTTCGGCCATAAGCCGGTAATATTATTCCTCCTCAACATCTGGAGGAGGGCCGGACGCTATTACATCATTATCTAATGAAGGATGATATAATTTGGCTACTGCTAGCAGGTCGGCCGTTGACTTCTTGAGTGCGTTCTTCAAGAACTGGAGTGCTGTGGTTGTTGCATCGCGAAGCCATTCTCGGACCGACCTGGGCGCTTCTTCTGGAGCTACAAGGTCTAGCAGTGCTTGGCTTTCTGCTAAAATTGCCTTGTTCTCTGCAAGCACTTTGCCAAGTCGCTCCATATCACGGTCGCGATCTTTCTACAATTTCGAGTGCTCCTTTTCAAGCTTGGACAGCTCCTTGGATTTGGTCTTCTCAGACTCTTGGGTTTTCTTCCACGCCTCTTCTAGCCGTTGGATTTGCTCTTTATCTTTCTTCTTCCGGGCCTGTAGCGTCGTGTTGAGGTTACAGGCTTTGGTGAGCATTTGGTATGAATATTGGAGGTCCTTGGAAATTACCTCGTGAGTATGCTTCAATTATTGAATGAGCTGTCCAGTTGGAGTTTATCTCTAGTCAGCACGTTGTTTTCTGATTTGAGTTCTGCAAAAAACCACTCGGACAATACGAGTTAGCTCAGCACATTCAAGAAACAACTGAATAATGAGGAGAAAGGTATGCTTACTTCTGTTTTCTTCTTCAAGTGCGAGGATCTTCCTCTCCATGGCTAGGAAGTCGGGGTACTTCTTGTGGCATATCTCCAATACGCCCCGATATTCATCCAGCTTTTTCAAGGCATCCTGACATTCAATACAACATTACATTGGAACCAGTACTGGTAATTATGCAAGATGCTATGTTTAGATATGTATCTCTAACACTGCTGAATCAGAGTCGGGGAAGACGTGACCAGAGTCGCTCTTATCAGCGAGGCCCTCACACCTGTTCAGATTGGCAGTGCTAGTAGAAGCCTCACCACCCCCGGTGACCATCATCTTTGCTGTGGCAACGTCATCAGTGGTAATAGAGTCATCCTGAAGGGCTTCGGTCTCCGGCAGCACTGCATCATCTAATCAGATATCAAAGTCAATTATATTGACAAGGCATTTTGACAAACGCAACTTGTAGTCGATTGATACCTGTATGTGTCACAGGTTCTGTTTCTTTGTCAGCTATTTCGGCATGAGATCTGGCACTCTGTTCCGACTGTTGTCCTCTGTCGCCTGACTCTTCTGAAGGTTTGCTACTCTGGGCAGTGTCAGTATTGATGTCGGTCACCTTCCTACAAGAAGGATACAACAGCATGGATTCAATATACAGATTATGCTTGATTTCATTCGAATGACAGTATGGATCTCCAGATAAGCTTACTTGGCAAACTGCCTGCGTTGGCCTGGCACTGGTTTCGGCTTGGGCGCCTCGACTGGTTTCGAGCCGCTCGCCGTGACTTGGGTGTCTGCCTCGGCATGCTCCTGAGCAGATGATGGACGCGGCGATGGAGGTGGTGTTGGAACTCTCCCCCCGACACTCTCTGATTCCTTCGGGTTTTCCCGTCTCTCTAATTTCGGGTTCCCCGATTCGGATGATGTGTCGGATGTGGGAGGTGCCCTGTATTCGTGCCTTGGCTTTTTCGGATTCTTCTCTCTTGTATCTTGTTCGGCAATTGCTTTGGAGAGGGATCGTTTAGCCGTAGCCCTGCGAGTCCTACGCTTTGGCTTATTGGCTGCAGACTAGCTCTGGGTTTCTGCCGATTCTTCGACTTCAGCCCCTCCAGTGTTAGCTTCGCCGGCTCTGTCACCTTCAAGGGAAATATACACGGCGGCGGGCAGAGAGCTCCCTTCACCGGCAAAATGCTTAAGCATTATGTTCCCAAGCACTTCTTTATCCATCCATTTATTCTCCGTTGAAGAGTGCTCGGGAAGGGGAGGATTTGAGACATAAAATGATATGTTTTCCTATCAGCATAGAAGTAGATAGTCAGATGCAAGGTTTTTTCACCAAGAATAACAAATATGCATTCAGAAGCAAGGAACTCACCTCAGGAGGAGGATTATAGATGGAGAAGGACCTGGGGGCTCCTATGTTAGTAACAGGGCCTGCAAAGAAGGTCCTAATGCGGCTGATGTCTTCGTCAGGGGGTATATCTTCAGTAGTCTCCCGAGTTGGGTCATCCAGACCATGATAATAGAAGGCCGGGTGCACCCTGTCCTTCAGAGGTTCGATGTTATGGTGTACAAAGTCGATGGCCACAGCCATTGCTGTCAGACCTCTTTCTTTCAACAACTTGATTTTCCCCAGCAGTTCTTGAATTTGATTGTTGTCTCTACGGCTGGGAAGAGCAGACCACGAATCCTTGGTTTCTGCTAAATGGCCGGTTGATTTGGTAATGGATGCACCATGATTTTCAATGAGGAACCATTCGTTCTGCCATCCTTTTAGACTGCTATAGAATGGCAGTTTGAAGTAATCCTCAGATCTACCTTGGCGCATTTGGAAGCCAGCGCCGCCTACATATGACCTCTTGCCCTCATACAGATAGATCTTACAGTGGTAGAGATATCTAAAGAGATCGAAATGGGGGGCTATTCCCAGGAAAGCTTTGCAGAGATGAATGAAAAAAGCTACAGCGGTAATAGAATTTGGCGGCAGATGCCAGAAATCTAGCTGGTAGTAGTGCAGGAGTCCGCAAAAAAAAAGAGCATATTGGCAGCGTGAGGCTGCGGTCGAACTGCCAGGTGAAGACTGGAACCTCAAATGGCGCATCGCCGGGGAAGGGCTCGTCGAGGCAGGCTTTCCAGTGTGCAATTTCCTTCTCCGGTAGTAGCCCTCTCTTCACCATGGCTTGAAGGTCAGATTCAGCGATCTTCGTCTTCCGCCATGACAAGGCAAGGCAGGGTGGATTCAAGGCCTGATCTGGATCCGCACCGTGGAGCTTGCCTTGTGGTGTTGCGACCTTCTTCTTTGGTGCCATGACTTCCTCTTGACGGCGAAGTTCTTTCTCTTCCTAGCGGCGGAGATAGATTGTCTTCAAGCGCATCCAGGGACGACGGCGGAACTAGATGGGCGGCGGCGCAGAGTGTGAACCCTAATTTCCGGCGGCGGAATGCGGGGGGCAGCAATCTTGAAGATGCGGAGACAGTGTGGAGACTGTTTGCGCAAGTGAAGTGTAACCCTACACTGAAGCGGTACGCCTTCATATAGACAGACTGCGCCCAGCAGATTAGGTCTAGCTGTTTCCCGACCCCTCGACCACTCGGCTAGAGGTGTGTTTCTGTGGGTTGTGTGAACCAGTCGGCCAGTTGCTATCAAGACATTTCAATACTATTTCTTCAAGATTGGCCAAGTGAATATCAAACCACTCGGCACAGATTAAGATGGTACTACAATCAATATTGACCAGTCATACCATGGTTCTATGAGTCTCTAGATACATGTTGCACATACATCTGGAGTCTCAGGGGCGGTGGGGTGGCATGGCATGAAAAATTTTCTGATTCAAAAGGAGATTCAAGACCACTCGGATCTCTGATGCAGTTTATCTTTCGAACAAGGTCTGCACTCAGAGTATATTCCATCGTTTGTTATATGCTTATACAGAAAGCATTGGATTCAGTTATTCTTCAAAGATTCTGCTAGACCTTCAAGGTGATTGATGTTCAAGTCAACTTAGCTCGGGGGATACACCCATAGGGTGCACCTACTCGATGCACGCCTATGTCAGTCAAGACATTTCAAATCAAGGTTCTGATCTTCAAGCTGATTACTTCTTAATTCAACTTCAAGCTCGGGGGCTTGTGAGAGGTATAACCTCTATGGGTCATCATCAAGAGGCTTTACTGATTGGGCCAAAAGCCCGGGAGAAGGCTCGACTGATTGAAGGCCCAAGTCGAGATATCGCCTAAGGAAACTATTGAAGATAGGAGCGAATCAAGATAGAGGATATCTGCTAGATTTAGTTCCTTGTAACCAGTCAGACTCTAACCGACTGGATATAGAAACCGTATGGCTATCCAAACTGACTTGTAATCCAAGTCTCCCTACTATATAAAGGGGGACAGGGACCCCTCTCAAAACGATTCCCAACTCTCAAGCTATTTCTATACGCATAGACGCCTTTGTAATCTCGCCGACTCATAATACAAACAACCGCACACAGGACGTAGGGTGTTACGCGAGTACGCGGCCCGAACCTGTCTACATCATGTGTCCCCTCGTTCCTGTGTGAGCCATCGTGTCTGTCAGCAGACCACTCTGCCTGCAAACCGTCCGGTGAGCAATCCCCTGACGGACTGCCGGTGAGCAAACACCGACAGCTTCCTCATGGAGTCAAGCACATTAATAATTCCACTATTGATGTCTATGATAAGCAGTATTCAGTGGAACCTGAACAATTAAACATAGAGAGCATATTAGCCAAAATAATTATAAATGGAAAACGCAATTAAGAGGTACGAGATAATAGACACTAACCTGAAGTTGTAAGGTAGAAGTATGAATTCCGAAAAATGTTGGTTCCCAAAAAAAATTTAGAACTGCCTGCCTTACCGACTCATGACTTTGTTCTATGGTCTTATCATTAATCGCTTTAGGGTCCATGAAGCCCATATTTAAAATCCCCTCTTTACGGCACCTTTGGATCTCCATCCTGCAATCGGTGCTAAGTTATTAGCTATGAGGATGACGCAAAAACGATGAATATATAGAAGATACATGAAAGCACACTTACAGAACCCAGCAGCTGACGAGAGAAATGTCGAGGGCGCCTCGATGGTATATCTCATAAATATCTTTGAAATCCATATAGAAGATATCCTGTCCATTGAAGTAGTGATCTCTCACACACACATGTATCATGTACTCTGGATCTTTTGCTGACATCTTCATGTACCATTTATGGAATGTATGCATTTGTGTTGGCAGATTTTTGACTAGATGTGGCTTGACTAGTGGCTCTCCACGCTAAAATATCCAAACTACTTCCTCCGACGCAACTGCTTCATTCCCCAACAGCTGCTCTATCGTGAGGCCAGTTTCTTTAGCTTGCCTTTCTAGATCTGCATGGGTAGGAATGACAGGAGTAGCTTGTGGTGGCTTTTGCAATCCTCATTCGTCTTATGATGATTTTCCACAATAGCTTTCTCTACTGTGCGATCATAGTCTCATAGCATTTTTTTCTTGCCACCTGTGCTCATTTTAACAAAGAAGGCTTTCGTAGCCGGATCTATCGGAGTTTTTTTGCTCTGGAATTCTCTTCTTGAATATTTACTGATAGACATCCTCTTTTACAATAGCATCCAACTCCTCTTTAGTTAACTCATAAGCACGCTTCTTTGGCTGTGTCGTCTTAACTGAGAAGCTGCTTGTTTGCTGTGACTTGCTCCCACTCTTTTGTTGACCCACCGGTTTAGGTGGTGCACCTGAGGGGCCCATCTTTGGGGCATTCTTGCTAGTGCATGAACGTGGTGATGGGCTCCTACGTGGACGTGGTGATGGTGGTGGTGATGGGCTATCCTTTTCATGAGGTGAGGGGCTTCCATGTGGAGAGTCTGGTGGTGGAGGAGCCCCACCTGCAGCCATTATTGTCTTTGGTTCACCTATAATTTTAATTAACTGTTTCTTCCATAGTATCTCTGGTTCGTGGAGAGCCTATGACAGACTCCTTTCTCCATCACCGCTTGGGATTGTGAGCTCTAAGTCTCCATACCCTTCGCACACTTCATCCACGATGACAACCGAGTACCCTTCTGGAATCTCTTCATCATGGTATCTATAATCTGGCAGAGGAGGTGAGCCCATACCATAAGCCACCCTAGTGGACAGGTTCATCGTTGGTATATGAAGCTCACAGCATGTTCAATGTTGGATCTCATCCATGGGGTATCGCTGATCAGCAGGGAGCTCCGTGGAAGCACAGCTACTTCCGATTACTCTTGTTGTATGATCCGGGTGCTGGGGGCTAAGCATGTCAGTAGGTTGAGGAGGCAGTAACCCTTGCGTCCACATAACATCTATTGCAGCTGCCACTTGATGTGTGACCTCTTCGGGAATAGATGATTTGGTTTCAGCTAGCTTATTTTGCAAGCTACGGTACTTTGCATCTCCCGCGGCCTTGCTTCTACGTCGGCTTCTGTATGAATCTGCATCCGCAGCAAAGGCATACTTTCATGGCACACTTCCATATCCTCTTGTACATCCTGGGTGCTCTGGGTTCTAAAGGACATGAGTTAGCTCGTCCTATTCCCTGTCGAGGGGGATTTCATCTCCCACCATCTTCTCAATGACTTCAACCAGTTTTTGTGTTACATCTTTTGACTTGTTGTTCTTGTAGAACAGGCTGCCATCGTCTGTGAGGGACCGTTGGTGGGCATAGTACCAGCGCTTTAAGCATTTGGCTAGCTGTGCATCACCGGGGTGATACCTTTTTGCTCGAGTTCTGCTTCTCTCCTGGCTCACTCCTCAACACGTGCTTTGTAACCACCCGGGCCGAGTGAGTGGTGATATTCTTTTTTTCAGCACTCGCCTTGTTTATGGACGAACGTGCAAGTGCGTCTTTTGATTGCCTGTAACATATGAGCTCATCCCAGTGGTCCCTGTACTTTGGGAAGTTGTCAAAGTTGGGCACCTTTCCATGCTTTTTGAAGGCATCATATATGTTCTTCTTATGTGTCCAAAATTGCTTCCCCATCTTCTTTATAGCCCAATGTTTAACCTTTTCCTCATGTTCTTCAGGGATGCTAAACTTCACAGTGTCCCATACCTGTCCTTTTCAGTTTTTGGAAGTGCGTGTGGATCATTAGTACAACTGGGCCTCCATGTCCTTAAGCTGATGGGCACATTATCCCTAACAACATAGTCACAGTAGTTCACAAACTTAGTTGCGGCTTCGGCCGGTTCGAGTGGTGACCCATCTGGTTCCACATCTTCGATAATGTACCTTCCCTCAAAGTTCTTCAAGCCAGTTGGACCTCTACCGCCCTTTGATCGCGTCTTCGAACCAGAGGCGGATTGCTAACAAACAAAAAAACAAAACAAAATTATTACTACACACGCATGTTGAGTTCACGAATAGGATCGGTAGATTTATTTACGTCGTTATGATCACCGGTGTCTTCGTTGACATTGTCCAAAGGGAGAATGTCACCGGCCCCAAGGTTGAGGTTTACATCAGTGTCGTGGCTATCCTCTTCCGTGCCTTGTCTAATCATCTGATGAATAATATCCTCTTCATCACGACCATCCATTTTTCTACTTTTCATATGCATAAATAATACTATTACACTAAATTACACAAATAGATTGCATAAATAATTAAAAACACATAACAAAGTACATAACACCGGTGTCTTCGTTTGCAATAGATGTCATTACAGTTTTAGTACATAAATAGTCATGTTAGGCCTTCATCATGCTAATGAGGAGAAAAACTATTACAAATAACTGAATAATAATTAGTACATCCTTCCAATACATGGATACAATCTCTTTAGAACGTTTTTGATCATTTTCTGGAATGATCATGTGTTGTGAAGGCCCCTGGTCTTCACCTATCATGGTAGACTCAAATGCTAGGATAGCTTCTTTCTCAGTTTTGAACTTCTTGTATGATGTCTTTTTAAAACCAATCACTTGATCATGGCACTTAGACCATTCAGCATACACCCCTGGCTTGAGGCCAAAACTACATACCAAGCCATGACCTAATTACATAAAAGTCTTTAAATCAGGATAAATTTTTATAATGTTCTCTAACAAAACTAGTAACTTTACCATTGACAATAATTTAACATGCATGATGTAGTTTTCTAATGAATCAAGATGATAATAACAACAAAAAATGAACATAGCTAATTAAAGAGCCAAAACTGCATCATGCATAACTATAACATGTACTATAAAATGGATTTCAGATATGACATTTTCAGTTATAGCCCAAAACTGATTTCAGATATAACTAATAATCACTAATTAAGGTCAAGAAAACAACCACAAAAAGCTGAGCACATCCTAGGCAACAGCAGATTAACATAGCTAATTAAGCCTTGCAATAGCAGTTATCATAGCTAATTAACAAGCAAAGCCTTCTGTCCAACCTTGCCTACCGGTGTGGACGGGGGGACAGGGCACCGGCGGCGGTGACAGTGTGGACAGCGCGACGGCAAGGCCGGGATGGGGAGGCTGCGGACGGGGCACCGATAGGGGCGACGGCGACGGCGTGACGGCGGGACCGAGACGGGGAGGCCGGGGACGGGGGGCCGGCGTCGGCGATGGCATGACGGCGACAGCGCGACGGCGGGTTTGGGACGGGGAGGCCAGGGACGGGGCGCCGGCGACGGTGACGGCGTGACGGTGACGGCAGGACCGAGACGGGGAGGCCGGGGACGGGGCGCCGATGGCAGGGTGGTGATTGCGTGACGGCGACGGCGCGACGGCTGGACCAGGACGGGGAGGACGGGGACGGGGTGCCAGTGGCGCGGCGGGGATGGTGTGACAGTGACGGCGGGACCGTGACCGGGTGGCCAGGGACGGGGCGACGGCGGCCCGACGGTGTGGACGGGAACGGGGCGGCGGAGGCGACGAGCGGTGAGCGGTGGGGGTGAAGGGACGAAATGAGCGAAATGTGCGCGCGAAAACTCAAGTCCCCGAAATGTAACTGGTGGGAGGGGCCTTTAGTCTTGGTTATTGGCTAAAACTGGGACTGAAACACTTTTAGTCCCAGTTGATGCTGCAAACCAGGACTAAAGATGACCTTTAGTCCCGATTTGTACTACCAATCGGGACTAAAGGCCAAACACCACCGCGCGCGGAGAGATTCAGTCCCCGCGACCAGGGGCTGGATATTTAGTCCCTGTTGGAAATACAAACCGGGACTAAAGATGTTATGTCCCGGTTGTGGTTACCAGTCGTGACTAAACTAGCGCATGGGCCACGCCCGTTAGTAGCTGTGGGGAGGAGAAGAAAAACAAAATAATCCCTCCCTTCTGACCAGATTTCAACCCTCAGTTTGAATTCGATTATTGACCAATTTAGAAGCTGATTTAGACAAAGTCGTAATTGATAAAGTTGTAGTGAATTTCAATATCTACAGGTTTCATAACTACACCTTCCCCTGGTTCTGTTCAATATCACTTATAATTCAACTTTATGGACTGATAAATATGTTAGACTCAATAATGCATTGCGCTGTTGGCTTTTACCGTCGCTATAGATTCTCGTCTCCCATGAGTGCATGTGCATGTGCACTTTTAGTCTCGGTTGTTCTATACAATCGGGACTAAAGGTGCATGTGTCGGTACCTCTTTGGCTATAAATAGCACCTCAAACTCTAAGCCCATCGCACTGAGAGTCCATAGAACGAACTTCTGAGAGGCACATTGATGGGAAGCTGCTGCACCACCTCCTGTGGATCGTGCCGTAAGAGGTGGTATAGCAGCTTCCCGGCAACACGCGTCTCTACTCGGGGTCCCCCTAGCTGTGAGAGGTGCTTTGCTTTATTTTTGTCTTCTAAGCCCCAAAAATACGTGTTATTGTAAAAATAATTATTTTATTTTCATGTTAAGCATTCTATTTTTTGTCATGCTTTAGGTTATTGTAAGAATATTTATGTTATTTTCATGTTAAGGCCCAGAAATTCGTCATGAAAGTTCTGAGAGGCACGTTGACGGGAAGCTGCTGGACAACCTCCTGCAGATCGTGCCATAGGAGGTTGTTTAGCAGCTTCCCGGCAACGCGCGTCTATACTTGGAGCCCCCCAGCCGTGAGAGGTGATTTGCTTTATTTTTGTCTTCTAAGCCCTAGAAATTCGTCATGAAAATTCTGAGAGGCACTTTGACGGGAAGTTGCTGGACCACCTCCTGTGGATCGTGCCGTAGGAGGTGGTTCAGCAGCTTCCCGGCAATACGCGTCTCAACTCGGAGCCCCCCAGCTGTAAGAGGTGATTTGCTTTATTTTTTCTTCTAAGCCCTAGAAATTTGTGTTATTCTAATTTTTTTATTTTCATGTTAAGCATGGCTATGTTAATTATATCAAGATGTTCATTTCTATTTTTTCATGCTTTAGGTTATTTTTGGAATATTTATGTATTTTTCATGTTAAGCATGGTTCTATGTTAATTATATCAGAATGTATAGTTCTAATTTTTTGGTCTAATAGATGTTTTCTATCTCTCCACATGTCATCCCATCAATCTCCTCTCTCTCTCTCTCTCTCTATGATCTCATAAATTGAAGAACATGTATATGATCTATTTCAAATAAGCCACAAAGTATATATAGAGAAAGTAAAATGCGAGAAGATTAATAAGTGTTTAACCTTGTAGAACTCCTGGATGCCTGAAATCTTGAGAAAATTAAAAAATTGGGCAGCACCTCCTTAGATTAAAAAATTGGATAGCTCCAAGAACAGGTAGCTCTGTTCATGGCTCAGGCTGGAGGAGGACACTACAAAAAATCTGTTGATCCATGACGATTGAATTTCGTCATAGATCACTGAAAACCGTCATAAAACAGTATCTATGACGATCTCAAATAACGTCATGTATTGAGCGTCACAGATCACACCTCGTGACGTTCCTTAAATTTTCGTCATAAATTGCTTGATCCATGACGTTTTAAAACCGTCATGGAATGTCCCCGGGCCCCCGAAGCCCAACCCAAGCCCGTTTTCTATGACGAAAATTAACGTCACGAACAGTATAAGTTTCGTCACAGATTTAATTGCCATGTCACACAATGGTGACATGAAGAATGACGTGGCTGTTGACTTGACGATGACGTGGATAGCAATGATGACATGGCTGCTGACATGGCAATGATGTGGACAGTGACGTGGCAATCGTACGTGATGTGGCTAGTGACATCAGCAGTACAGCCCACAAGTGGATGGGCCCAATTCAGAGTGGGACACCAAATTGGGCCTAATTTCAATCCTTCTATTAGAATAGTCATTACAACCCAGAATATATATACCAAAATTGTAAGACCATTTACCACAGCATCAAATCAAATACAATATCGTATGATTTACATTGAGAAGCACCTCAAAATTTACATGCAAGTTACATTCATCTTGCATCAAAAGCAACACTAGAAACAAAAACATCAAATATTCCAGCATTTGCCTTCAAATTTCCAATCTCTTCTCACTGTTTGTTCCTTCTACCATTTCATCCTAACATGAAAAGCGCACATTGTCAAATATTAATTAGAGGACAATATTTGTATTTGTGATGGTTACTACTGAAACTAGCAGAAATTCACATTGACAAATATTAATCAGAGGGATATTTGTGATGGAAATTACTGATACTAGCACGAACTGGTTCAATTATAACAATGGAATTAATGTTGTAGACTTAATTAAAATACTACGCTCGACAATTGACACTAGTGATAAAAAGTAATCAATTAGGACATGCAAACCAAATGTTCTAGCACCAAATGAGACCAGCTACACAGGGTACTGCTACATCTATAAATAATCAGAGCTGTGTTCAATCAAGCATGCATGACAGGATGAGCATCACAATTAAATTGACTGCAAACCAGTAGCAGTGTAGTCTTTTCTTTGTGTTAAAAGCTAAGTATGGCACTAGGAATTATGTGGCACTGAATTGAGCAATGAGCAATCAGACTACTCAAATTGATAGAGGCGTTTCAAAGACATTGCAATCAAATTGTTGAACTACTGCTCACCTAAAAGTAGAGTCTGGGCTTTTTCCTGGGCTTCTGCACCACGCCAAAACAATTACCTGTATCCAAGAGAAGAGAAGAAGTTGCAGGCACTGACAGCTAGTTGAAAGCGAACTGAGCTGCTAAAAAATCAAGCAAAGTAACTTCGATTAGAGTTAAAGATTCCATATTAACCTGGCCACGGATCCCAGCAATATGGAGCTTTAGCCTATATATCCCTGCTGGTACCTGTAGACCACATTGCTTGCACTTGATCAGCATATCAAATTGCAGAGAGCACTAGCAGTAGCAGATCAAATAAATAGATGATACATATGGATTTACAATATCTCATGACTACACATTAAAAGATATCACATAGGTAAAGAGGCCCAAAAAGGATAAGACATTGGGCAAATCTTAGTGACAAGCAAACTGCAATATGACTCTTTACTTTAATTGGAGAATGTAAGCATGCTTGCCTAATAAATCATTTCTCCTCTCTTAGAAATCAGATGTCGATAGTAAATTGATCCAAGTTCAACAATCATGTGGACTGCATTTCATTTGCATACTAAACTTAGAAGATATGTGCAAACTGTAAACACTACATGTATGCAATTTCACGTGTAATACAAGCTCGAGCATATCATGTTAATACTGTTTGCATGATTGCTGACATACTATTGTACTTGAAAGCATAGAGCTGCATAAAAACAAGGAGCTCCCCAATTCATAGATGTAGCAATGCAAAGTTATATATTAAGGAGCAATTTCCTTATCATATATTAAGGATTTATACAACAAATTGCACATGAGTTCTTTGCATTGTACATCATAGCCAATTAGCTATATTGCAATCAGTTAACTAATCTGTACAAGGAGCAAATAGCCATAGCCATATACCATTCAGAGCTTAAAAGATGGAACTTGCAGCTCAATTTACATACTCATTTTAATGTAAGTTGAATTGTCCTAGTTACCATATCTGGGTGGACCATCATAGGCACAGAGCCGCAAACAAAAAGGAACGGTTAGAGGCTTCAAGGGACAGGGTCAACTCAAATTAGAATACCCACAGGGTAGTATCTTCTATCAATATGCATTGTGCATCATTTTGTTATAACAAAATTCAAATCATACATAATTCTGCTTTGCTCAAAGGCTTATTTAATTTCATATTTGACAGATAAAGTTTGGCATTAGAAACCTGTAAACCTATCTAAATTATTTGCAGAAACATGCACAAGATTCTTTGGGGGCAAAACATTCTAACCTCAAATGCTTTCACAAAAGCAAGATGGCATTCATCCAACACAAAACGTGCTGCAGGCTCCCACCTCCTCGACGGCCGCAACCTGCTTCCCCATGGGTGAGTCGCGCGCACCGTGGCCCCCCTGCCGCACGTCGAGCAGGCCGGCCGACATGCAGGCCCCGTGCGTGTCAAGAGCGGCACGCCCACAGACCGGGCCACCGCGCCGGCTACGCCGCGCGTCGAGGGCCACGCCGCGCCGGAGGAGGAAGGAGCTCACGCGGGGGGAGAGAGCCACCGGAGAGGGAGATCTCCCTATCCGCAGAGCTCGACCTCCACGCCCATACGGCCGGCCCGCGCAGAGCTCGCGCAGCGCTCGCCACGAGCAGATCTGAGGTGGGGAGGGGGAAAGGAAGGGAGAGAGGAGGGTCTGAGAGGGAGTGGAGGCGCCGCCGCTAGGGTTAGCGAACACATGAGAATTAGGGGCATTGGGGGATCTGAGGGGGTGGGGAGAGAGGCCGCGGTCGAGCGGCGGCTCCAGCACGGGAGGACGCCGGCTCACGCGCGGGAGCGGGCGCAGGCGCTCGCCATGAGCAGATCTGAGGTCGGGAGGGGGAAAGGAAGGGAGAGAGGAGGGTCTGAGAGGGAGTGGAGGTGCCGCCGCTAGGGTTAGCGAACACAGGAGAATTAGGGGCATTGGGGGATCTGAGGGGGTGGGGAGAGAGGCCGCGGTCGAGCGGCGGCTCCGGAGCGGGAGGACGCCGGCTCATGCGCGGGCGCGGACGCAGGCGCCGGCGCCGGCACGAGGAGGCCAGGGAGGAGGAGGCCACCAGAGGATCTGAGGGGGTGGGGAGGGACGAGAGAGAGAGAGGGGGGGTGTGGACTGCAGCAGCGCAGGAGAAAGGAGGCGGGCAGGCAGGGGTGCAGGGAATGGAGGAGCTAGGGTTTGTGTTGAGCGCAATTTTATATCCATGGAATCTGATTAGAGCCATCGGATCGGCGATGAACGGACTGAAATAGTTGGGCCATTTGGACTGAGATGGGCCTTCTTTCATGCATTCTCTGTTTAACTTTTTTTTCTTTTTTATTTTATTGTACCATTGTAAAGTAACATATAAAAATAATTATTTTATATATACCAATACATTTTTAATATGTAATAGACTACATATAAGATATCTTGTAAAAGTTTCAAAATTTTTTGAACTGGTTTACTATTTTAAGTACTTTAAATGAATATCTTTGTGGTTATTGAAAATGATCACAATTTGAATTACATGCATCTCAAATAGTATTTAAAAACTCCCAAAAAAATAATTCAAGGAAGTTTGATCCATTGTAGCTCATATACTAAAAAAAGATAAAAGTTTCTAATGTTTGCTAGGGATAATTCAAACTTCTACTTGCAATCGTAATATAAAATATTGATAATAATACATAAAACTTATTCGAAAATTCTGGAAATCTCCATAGAATCTTTTGATGAATGTATAATCCTGAAATAAAATTTTCATTGGAATTTAAGATATTTGAACTATACATTGTTCATAAAGGATACATCTCTCACATAGTTTCTTGTAATTCAAGTCAACACATTGAGATTTGAATACCTCATAACATGTTCGAACATGTATGCACCTCAAATTTGGACACCACCTTATGTTGACAATAACATTGAAACATATCAAGTTATATTAGCAATTGTTATGCTAAAACATGATTTTCAATTCTCTATGCGGTTGGAATAAAACATGTCATACAAAAACAATCAAGATATAGCAATTAACATATAAATAAAAGCCAAAAAACAACAGATCCTGATTTTATAAAAATTCAGAAAAATAAACCATCAAATTCGGAGTTCATATGAGGAATAAATAAACCATCAAAATAAACCAAAAAGAAAAAGATGAATCACACATCTGTTCTTCATTATAGGGCCACGTCACAAGAATAATATAAAAGTATTATTGCCCAACATAATCACAAACCTAGGTGCGGTGCATTGGTAAGGTACCCAGGTCTTATCGCCATGGCCCGGGTTCGAACCCTCGTTACTCTACGAACCTCTTTTTTATACAAATTATTAAAACATGAGATTTTAGTGTATAAATAAAGTGATACTAGCCATCATCTCAACAGAAGGTGTAGAGCAGTTGGTAGGGCTTGAGCTTCTTATCTTGAAGACCAGGGTTCTATGCGCTATAAGCGCATGTTACTTTTTATTTTTCCAAATTAAAGCACGAAGATTAGTATATAAAGGATAATACCAAAACTATTTGCTGATGAAGGTGTAGAATAGTGGTATGGTGCGGCAGCATGGTTTTTGGTGACCAAGGTTCGAATGCTCCATTCCTTCTTTTTTAACCCAAAATTTTTTATCGTTATTTTTTTGGTGAACAGCCTTTTTGGTTTTCTTATCACCAATTCTGCGGGAGTATTTTTTTTCTTCCATCACACGCAAATAAAGGCAACTTATTTTTTCTTATTTCCTACCTTGCACAACACCCACATTTCTTAAGAAGAAGTAATGCATCTTATTTTCTTTAAAGTAAGCCACATATTTGTTTTGTCAAATTTGTGGTTGAGCATAGTATCAAATCCACACACAAAACAAAGGCAACTTATTTTTTCTCACTAACACAAAATGATGAATGTCAAAACATATAGTTAAAATAACTATGACGATTTCTATGACATTAATGTTAAAACGTCATGTTTTGTATGCTCAATTATGACGAATTCAATAAAACATCATATTTTGTGGGCTCAATTATGACGAATTCAATAAAACGTCAAAAAGTTTTGGGCCTAAGGTCCATACATTCAAATTCGTCATAGATTGTGTGCAATTGTGACGCTCAACTAAAATGTCATAAAATTTTCGTCATAGATCACCACATTTCTTGTAGTGGGAAGAAGGGTAATAAATACCCTCTGCTAATGGTCCTGGTTTGTATAAAAAACCGGAACTAAAAGGGATTCAGTCCCAGTTAGTAAAACCAACCGGGTCTACATTGCCCTGCCAGGCCCACGCACACTGCGAGAATTAGTCCCGGTTTGTAACATCAAACGGGACTAAAGTCCTCAATGACGGCCCCACGCGGCTGTAATAGTCCTAGTTGTTGAAGAAATTGGGACTAATTCTTGAAACTAGGCCCCACACTGACGTATTAGTCGTGGTTATAATACCCAACCGGGACTAAAGCTCCCCTGACCGTTGAAACCTAAATTTTGAGACACTCATTTTCAAGAATGAGACAAACACAAGAACACAATCGATTCACAGAATTCACACAATCGATGTAACACAAGATTTAGCACAAAGTTCACAGAAGAACACAAGATTTATCATAAATATATACATATAACACAAGATTTAGCACAAAGTTCATACATATATCCATCCTATAAAGGAACAATTGAATAAGGCTAATGCCACATCGCCAATCTTCCCCCGCTGAGGAGCCGCAGCTTCGTGCACCCGAAAAAACATATCCACGATTTTCACTCTATGAAGATCTATGGCTCACGTCGCTTCTTACTGGGCTTCAACGCCATCCGACGGCTCAGATCATGCAGCTTCAACGCGTTGAAGCCTCACCAGCGCGCTCCACTCCGCCAGGCTTTGATTCCCACAGGCAGCAGTTTTTGCCGAGAACAAAAAAACCCAGTGTGCCTCTCCCTCCCCAACCCTAGCGCGCCTCGCGCCGGCCGCCGCCGCCGCCGCCACCACTCCCTCCCGATGTCCGAGTCCGCGGAGCCACGGAAGGGGTATGCCTGCTCACGTCCCGGTTCCCCGCCGCAGCGTCGGGGGCGGCGCTCTGGCCGACCAGGGACCCTCGCGGTGGTGGCTCTGGAGATCATCGCGTCCCCGTCTCCATCCCCATCCCCCGCAAGCCGGAGAGGGCGTTTCCGTCCTCACGCAAGACGGCCCGAGCGGCGGCCGCGCAGGAGCAGCACCCTCAGCTGATTCCTTCTCCCGCCTCCCACCCTTCCCTCGTTAGCAGTGCGGTTCTAGCTCGCTCCCTCTCCCTCCGACACTCGCTGGCCATAGATCGATGCTGCCGCCAAGGTTCTCTGAGACATTCTTCGTTCTGTCTGTAGCCTAATGATGTTGGTGAATGCATGTTTCAGGAACATAAGCACCAAGGGGAAGGTACCTCTGCATCGGCTGCAAAGAAATCACGCAAGCTTGGTATGATTTTTACACTTGGGGCCTGTTGGATTCCAACAAGACAGATCAAATTCACTAAAAATATTCTAGATTAGTCCTGGGTCTAATCCATTTAAATTTTTACTTCTGGATGAGTCATGGATCGAGCTTTTATCAAACCTTCAGTATGGTCATCCATTCACTATAACAGATTCATTTTTACTGTCAAAAACATGGTTCAATAACCTACTTTCTGTCTTTTATGTCATTAATCCCTGTCAAGCAGGTTTTTTAGATGTATAAAGGGGATCATATAATCTTTCACAATGCTGACTGAATCACACTTCTCAAAACAAAATTGCAGATGGAACTAAATTTGCTCGTAACTTCAGATTTTTGTTGTTATCAATACATCATTACCTATGAGATGTGGTTGATATTTAGGCTTTAAATCAACCTTCCTATCTAATGTTTGGTCCAGTTCAATACAAAATAGTTACATCTTCTTCCTCCATTTCTTACTGAACATTGTGCAGTTTTATATTATATGACAGATGCATGCTCTAACCTAACAGATGCATGCTCTAAACTAATTCTTCTTGCCCCTCTGCTACTCCTTATCATTTTATTTTTTCAGGCTATGAACAAGAGCTATCTGATGTGCTGCTGATTTGAAAGAAGCCTAAGGTTGAGGGTACACTTTTGCGTGGATCAGGTTTTGGAGAAGAAAAAGCTTCAGGTGATGTTTTTTCCTGGTTTCTGCTTGATCGAGATAGAAGATGCTAGCAGTAAGCAGTGTGCTATTGGATAAAAACAGAGCCAAGCAAAGAGCCAGGTTGCTTCTTGCTGTGTGCGTTTCTTGAGAGAGAATATAGCAGAAATGAGCTTCTCCATCACAACATGAAGAGCTGAGAAGGAAATTTGCTTCCTGCTATACAAGGTAGCTAGCTCCTATTTTTTTTGGATTTTTTACAGCTACAACATGGAGAGTTCCTAGGTTGCCAGCAATGCCTATGAATTGCCACGACACTGAATTTTGGCTATTTTTTTTATTCTAAATAAAAATAAAATTTTATATTGTTTTTTCTCCTTGTAACCTTGTATGTCTTGATAGGTTTCCTAAACTGCAAGGTTGTGACACTCAAATTGAGGGTTTGTTGCTAGAAAATAAATTGTGTCTTAGCCATTAGTTGCTCTGAAACTATTTAGCTTGCCTGCACCATATTGAGGGTAGGGCAGGTGCATTCACTTTTGAGAGTGACCATCTGTGAGCTATATTTTAGTTGTATCTCTGCTTGTGATTGAAATAATGACCTGAAGTGGATTTTAGGGTAGGGCAGGTGCATAGAGTTTCCAAACCTATGCTTATGAGTTCTTACTCTGATTCGTTGAATGGATCTGCAATAATAATGAAGGTAGTGAAGAATATATTGTGAACCACATTTCTCTTGATATATTGTATCATGTTTTTGGCCAGGATGTTTTTTTGTACAATTGACCATTGAAGTATTTTTTTATGCATGTTTCTTTTTGCATTACTACCGTGGCTTGCCTTGGAATTACGCCAACAATTGTAGGATTTGTTTGCTCTGGCCGCATAGTGCTTTTTGATATTTTGAAATATTGTCATTCTGAGTTTCTTTCCTTGAAATTTGTTGATCAGGATATTCTCTTGTTAGTTTAACTCATTTCATTTGATACCCTCTGATTCTTGACTTTATGAAATTAAACAGGACATTCTCTTGGCTTTTAACTTATGAAATAGGATTTTGAGTGCAATAGTTTCGCAGGTTAACCAGGTAAAAAAGATAAGCTTGCTGCCAAAAAAACACAATGCACACTTGTAGAAGAAAGATCTCTTGATTTTCTTTTAAGAATTTTTTTTTGCTGTGATCATTTGCCTGGCCATCTAGAGTCTCATCTGATGACAGTTGTGTATAAAATTCGAGCATTTTCTATACATTGGAAAAATTATAATATGAGAAGGTCTCTGTAGAATCACAATTCGCAGGTGGCCTTGACAAACTGTGCAGGTAGTTGAGGCATCATTATCTTGAATCTTCGAGAGTTTTGTATGTTCCTTATGAAAAAAAATGAGTTCAGTACTTCTTTGCTATTGGTGGTCTATTAGTGTGCCAATATCATCACTATGGGTTTTGAAGTTGTCTGTATGATCAGTGAAGGTATGTGGTTTTTCATTGATATACCTGATTCGGTGAAGGTAAGTAATACTTCCAACTTTGTGCACTACTCACTGTTTCTGAAGTTGGGGCCACCTAGCCCATCATATGTGGCTCTTTATCTTGACTCTCATGCTTAGCATTTAATTGCCTATGTCTCTCATAATCAGTAATTGGACACTAGGCACCACTGTTGTTCGGCTAGCTCTTTTTTTTCTTCTGAAATATATCACCATTGGTGTTCTACATGCATGTGAATACATGGTTTATTCCTTCAGGTTTGGAATATGCAAACAGCAGCAGAAATGAATCTTACTGGATCAAGTGGGAAAGTCTATGCACTCGTTGTTGCCACTGAGTTAATCTTTGCTGCAACACAGGTAAGCTTTCATCTTTTTTATTATACTATTATGTTCTCATGTTTCTTATATTATACTATTATGTTCTCATGTTTCTTATATTAACCAAGTATATTCACAGCCCATTGTTATTCTCTATTGGCCAAACATACATGTTATGGAGTTTTTTTTGTCTGACTTTAATTCAGAGGGGTAAGATAGCGAGGCTCTAAAATCTCACTATTTGAATAACCCTCTTTAGGGTTTGTACACAGAGGACGAGTAACTGCATAAAATGGAAGGGGAACTTAAAGCAAGGCTGCATAGAATGCTTACTAAAAGGTAGGGTGGCTGCTCAATGATATTCACCATCCTTTTCAGCTTCTTTTTTCATGCAGTGCTTGTCTCTTTATGGCTAGCATTGAATCGATGTTTCAAGAATCATTGTTTCATCAAAGAAAACAAAAGATATTGCCTTGGTTTTCGATTCACAGGGGTTATGTATTCAAATTTCAACCAAGCAGTTAGAGTCTGGTGATGCAGGTCAGCATGTACGTCACCATGTATGATTCAGATCAAATGGAACCAAGCAGTTCAGAAAGAGATTGAGATTAAAAGTCCAGGAAGGCATGTTCATCTACTGATAGGTGGCATGATTATTTGTAAATTTCTAGCTACTCAAGCTAGCCTGCTAAAGAAGGCACAGAACAAAACGTAGAAATGCCAATGATCAAGCCCATGTCAATGGTTCAATGTATTGGTTGCTTCTTCTTGAATATTTGTCCAATTATAAACATTTTAGTTGAGTTTTAGAAGTTCAGAAACATAAAATTGCATTGATCTTGTTGCTTAAATGTACCATTTTGTTTTATTTAGTGTATATTACTGTTACACATAAATATTACATGTGTTGTTTTTTTATCCGTAGCGTTAGCACGGGCCAACTTACTAATTAACACATAATACTTCTAATTTCTACTCCTCCTAGCACCTCCCAATCGATCTCATTATCATCATCGTCGGAGGAGATGATGATGACAGGTGGCGCCAGCGCCGGTGCCCCATGGCCGGCGATGTAGTCGACAATGGCGACCACGGCGGTGACATCACGTTTGGTCGGGGTCGAGGTGACGGATGGGGCAGCGATGGCAGACGGACCGGCAACGGATGGGATGGCGACGGACGGGCCGGCGACGGCGGCGACGATGGTTTTTTTTTTTTGAAAGCAAGTCGGGTGGGGGGGGGGGGGGCGGGTGCCCCACCTTCCATTTCATTCATGCAAACTATGGAGCATCTAAGTTAGGTGCTCGCATCATAGTTCGTGGTACATAGAAGGAGATATTCCAGCCACCGTGAGAGAGCACGGTGGGCCTCTTTTTTATATCTCAGAGCCCAAACATCTAAATCTTCACGTGTTTTGGTTAGGATGATCCTAGCGTCGGAGCTTTCGCCTCGCAATACATCATTGTTGCGGGCTTCCCACATTCTCCAAAGAATAGCACAAAGAACATCCGGCCATAAGTTTTTGTCGAGATGTGCAGGGACCGAAGAACTCCAAGTGCTCTCTGCTGCATCCAAGCTTGGAGCGACATGCAAGGAGTCCCAAATCCTTTTGCTGACCGGACACTCAAGGAAGACATGTCTCCGGTCTTCAGAGGGCGCACCACACCTGCTGCAAACCGATTCAGAAACTACACACTTACGGAGCAGATTAGCCTTAGTGCTCAGTCTATTTCTGCAAAACAGCCAGGCAAAGATCTTGACTTTATTTGGAACCCTTGTCCCCCAAATCACCGGCGCATTCTCATCAGTCTGGGATGGTGGTCGCAGCATCTCGTAGACATCCTTGGTCCTGAAGGCTCCGCTGGTGGTCGTAATCCTCCGATCATCCATGTCACCTGTCAGCTGAACCTGGTAGAGTAGTGGTAGAAGCCTCGACAGTTCTTCCGCTGCAATAGAGGTCAGACGGGGACACAAATGCATTTCAAAATTATGCTGAAAAACATACTGCACCGAAACGTTGGGCCTAGTAGAGTGAGAGAAGAGACCGAGGTAGTCAAGGTAGAGGGGGCGGTACCTAGCTAGGTATCACGCCAGAAGGAAGTATTCGCGCCATTGCCAACAGAGACGGTAGTGCAAGAACGGTAGATGTCAAGGTGGTCGTTTATGATGTTCCAGATGTAGGAATCATTTTTAGTCGGCATGCCATTCTCGGGGGATGACTCATGACAAATCCATGATTTCCAACTAGGAGGATCCCTGCTCAAGAAACGATCAGCAAAGCGAAGCGGGAGGCAAACATTTTGTGTTTGTAGGTCTTTTAGGCCTAACCCTCCTGCCTTTTTCTGCTTGCAAACATCAGACCATGCCACCAAGCATTTAGAGCCGTGACACAGATCATCACCGGTCCAGAAGAAAGCACAACGCTTGGACTCTATCTTGTTGAGAACCGTTTTAGGGATTTTCATGGCTGCCATATAATGGAGAGGAAGGGAACTTAGAATCGAGGAGATTAACACGAGGCGCCCAGCTCTAGAGAGGAGAGTGGCCTTCCAGCCGGCAAGGTATTTGTCACAAGAAGCGATCAAAGGTGCGAAGTTGAGAACAGAAAGTTTAGAAGGGGTTAGGGGGAGGCCAAGGTAAGTTTGAGGAAAAGAGGAAACTGGAGCACCGAAGATGTTCGCATATCGGGCCGCATCAATTTCATGAATGCCAATAGGCAGGAATGTTGTCTTGTGAAAGTTAATATGCAGACCAGTAGCTTCAGCAAAGATATCAAGTGCATGCTTGACTTGCCGCACACATTGCTCGCTAGCACGAATGAAGATGAGAGTGTCGTTTGCATACTGAAGGATGGGGCACGTAGCATCCGGCAGAATGGGGTGTGTGACATCGTCAGGGAATGGAGCATTGTACAAAATTCCACGCAAAACATCGGTCACAATGAGAAAGAGGTAGGGGGACAAAGGATCGCCTTGGCGGAGGCCATTACGACAATTGATCCAACGACCGGGAATGCCATTCAAAAGGATAGCGGTTTTGCCGGTGGAAAGAAGGGCACTTACCCACTCCCTCCAGCGTTTAGGGAAACCCCGGCACTCAAGGATAGTATCGAGGCTATTCCAATTGACAGTGTCAAAGGCTTTGTGGAAGTCAATCTTAAGGATGATGGTGGGCAAATTGCGGCGGTAGCAGCAGTGTAGGAGGTCCATGGCATAGGCAAAGTTGTCTGCAATGTTCCTATGTTTCACGAAGCCACTTTGATCACAGCCCACAAGAAGAGGGATAAGTGGCTGGAGACGCCAGGTGAGGATTTTCGAGATGCATTTTACTGGGAAGTTTTGTAAGCAGATAGGACGAAAGTCTGCTGGAGAAGTTGCTGTGTCTTTCTTGGGGAGGAGACAAAAGTAGGAATGGTTAATCCTTTCAAGACCATCGCCACATCTGTAGAAGTGGTTAAGGAGATGGGTAATGGCTTCAAAGGTCGTCGACATAGTGGAGCGGTAGAAGCCGGACCCAAAGCCATCAGGCCCAGGGCTAGCGTTAACGTCCATGCTTTTGATGGCAAGCAGGAGCTCCTCCTTGGAGAAAGGTTTGTCAATGTCACAAAGAGCAGGGACCGGGCCCTGGTAGATGTCACCGATAGAAAAGTGCCAAAATGTAGGGCGACTGACTCCCAGAAGGTTGTTGTGGAAATCAAAGAGGACATCCGCTTTCTGGTCATGAGCAGAGAACGAGACACCATTGCACACCAAGGCCTGGATTTTGTTGCAACGCATCCTGTGGGAAGCACAGGCATGGAAGTACCTGCAGTTTTCGTCGCCCTCAAGGGCGTGCCGTTGTTTACTATGCTGCTTCCAAAAAACGGATTTTTCCTTCATCGTCCGCACCAGAACATTGGTGATAATGCCCCGGAGAGAAAGTTCATGGGGGAGAAGATCACGGCACTCCTCAACGTGGTCCAGCAGTTTCAGGACAATTTTGCAATCCTTTTCATGCTGCGCCCAGGTCCCTGACTTCCTGCTCCACCGACGCAGGCACTTCCTGGTACGTTTAAGGCGGATGACAAGGGATTCATATGCATTAGAGGGTGGGTGAGGTAGATTCCAAGAGATGGCCACAAGAGAACCGAACTCTGGCCGAAGCCTCCACGAGTTTTCGAAACAAAAGACAGTGGATTTAGGTATGCTGGAAGAGAAAGAGACGATGAGCGGGATGTGATCCGAAGTGGCGCGCGTGAGGGAGGAAAGGTTAGAATTTGGGAGAATGGCATCCCAGCCAAGGTTTATAAAAGCCCGATCCAGGCGTTCAAGGGTTGGGTTCGATCTCTTATTGGACCACGTGAAGCGAAGGTCCAGCAAAGGTAGTTCAATGAGCGAGAGATCGTTTATAGCGCTGTTGAACGCGTCAGCTTCGTGTGCATGGAAGTTATCATTATTTTTCTCGTGGGGGTAGCGGATCATGTTGAAGTCCCCACTAAGCAACCAAGGAACATCATGAGGAGGAGCAATGTCGTGGAGGAGCTGGAGGAATTCCCGTCGCATGTTCGCGTGAGCGGGAGCGTAAATGTTGGTCACACAGAACGAGAGATCAGTAGCAGTCGAAGTAAAGTGAGTAGTCAAGGAGTAGGCGGTGGAAGAAGAGGATGAACAGCTGAAGTGTCTGGACGACCAGGCCGTGATCATGCCACCAGAAGACCCTTCGGAAGGGACATGCACGTTCTGGTCGAGAGACCGAGGAAGGAAGGAGAGGAGCTTGCGTTGATCAGGGTTCGCGAGTTTGGATTCTTGAAGCAGGGCAAAGTGAGGGGAGGCATCGAGGAGCTCGGACAGAACAAGCTTGCACTTCTCAGCGTCACCCAGACCTCTCACGTTCCAGGAGCAAAGCTTGGAAGTGGTACTCATGCAAGAGGCAAAAGGCACCAGTAAAAGAGGCAACGCAAGTATGGGAAAACAAGCACTAAAGCAATAGGATTACAACCACACTGATAGTCTCTGTTGTCCATGACAACACGATCAAGCTCGCAAGCACGGACATAATTACAAGAATTCAAACGAGGAGAGGCAAGTGCACAAGCTCCAGTGACTAGAGGGCTTCGCTGTGCAACATAGGCATGAGCAAAAGTAGCGTCGCGACCGAGACGCATGGATTTACAAAGGAGAGGCAAAGAGGGGATGTCACGACGATCCGACAGACAACTTCCAAGGTGCTGCGCCAGGACATCAAAAGCAAAAGACGCGCAGCAGCCGGCAAGGTGTGGTTCGATCATCCGCAAGTGGACGGCCCCGTTGTCGCACCACGGAGGAGGATGATCTCCTCGTCAGAGGCACCACAGGCAGCAGCCACCTCTTTAAGAGCTCCCTCATCATCTGATAGCGAAGACGGATTAGTAAGAAGTTTAGTTTTTTGGAGGGCAGAAATGAGTCTTTTAGAGGCACCTTCGAAGTCGACCAGCTCAGCCTGGACGCGAGAAGCGCGCTCGACAGGAAGTTCAAAGGTAGCCCGCTCCTTTGCACAGAGATGGGAGCTGCGGTGGCCGTTGAAGGCATTGTCCATGGACTTCTTGTGCCGAACACGGCGTTTGCGGACCACGCTCTCGTGTTCCTCATCAGACTGAGCTCCCACCGTGAAAGAAGGTGTCTCCAAGACCGCAGGGGCACCCTGAGTCGACGGCCCAGAGTTGATGTCGAGGGTAGCCGTCAGGTCGCTAATCCCACCTTCGGCCGCGACGTCAGCTCTCGAAGGAGAGCCCTGCACCTCCGCGGGCGGCCCACCCATGCCATACCTGGGGAGCACCAGCATAGTGTTGGGTTGCATGCTGGCATGGGGATAGTAGGGGGTGGCATGGTGAGTAGCTGCAGGGCACATGGGAGGAGTGGCGTCGGCGAGCTCGCATTCCAGGTAGACCGACTCGGTCCCAGGAGCATGGTTGTCGGCATTGTCGGGAGCAGACGGAGTGGGGTTGGGGTTAGGGTTCTGATGGTACGGGGGAGGTGAGCGGACTGGAAACTGGGATGAGACATTTGCATTACCCCGGGCGCCAAAGGTGGGAGGTGGAGTGAAGCGGAAGTTGGCGAACTCGCGGCCGGCGCGTTCCGACCAGAAGCGGATGGGGTGGAGCTTGGTGATGGTCGCCGGACCACCGTGGTTGCGGATGAGGAGCTTCGCCGGGATGTCGTCCTTCCTATCAATCTGCATCACCGAGTGCATGGAGGTATAGTCCCCACCAGACGTGCACAACGGGTCTATGCAGCAGACGTTGCCGACCTTGTTCAGGATCGGCACTACCCGGTGCGGCTTCCAATGCTCGAACGGGAAGTCCTCAGCCGCCACCTCCGCATACAGGCAGTAGTCCGCGATGAAGCGGTTCTCCGCCTCCTCGTGCCGCACGAGTTTGATGACATTGTCATCGTAGTGGATCGGCGACATGCCCACCACATGCTCCCGCTCCGCCACAGAGTCGAACACCATGACGCCCACCCCGCGCGAGGCCGCCGTGAAGCGGAACGCGGGAGCACCGCACCGGCACTCCATGGCTTCCCGGATGAACGGGAACAGGTTGTGGAGGTCGCGCTCGAGGTCGATGTAGGCAAAGACCTTGCTGTCCTCGTAGTCGCCATCATCCGTGTGCACCTCCACCAGGTCGAGGAGCGGGTGCCAAGACGATGAACCCTCGCCACCCATGGACGCCGGGGATGGAGGTGGTGGCGCAGGAGGAGAGCGCGCTCGAACACCCCCGCGAGGGTGCATGGAGCGAGCGCGGCTCGCGGCATCTCCGATCATAGTGGCGCGCTGGGGAGAGTGCTCGTGGGAAGGAGGTTGGGTGCGGTAGCTACCAAGGGATGCAGAAGAGCTGGAGTTGGAGGAAGGCATGGCACTGATCAGCTTCTTGCACTCGTGGCTTTGGTGGCCGAAACAGTAGCACAACTTGCACTTCACAGGGTCGCGGCAAGAGGAGACCAGATGATCCTTGGCCAGGCATCTATAACACAAGGCGCTCTTCTTGGAGGGGGACGAGAGTTTCGATGGAGGTGGTGGAGACGTGCGAACGCGAGCCCATGCATGGGAGGCATACGTGGAGGAAAATGGGCTGATAGCCGCCTATCTGCCAGTAGAGCGAGAGGCTAGGTGTTGCGACGTCGGCGCGTCCACAGAATCGCGGCTGATGAGCTGTCATCACGGGCATTCTCGACCTCAGAGGCTTGGCCGGCCGACGAGGCATTGCACCCAGTAGTGCCTCCAGTCAAATCGAAGTGCAGAGCCCCAGTTCTCACGATAGGAGGGGGAGAGTTAAGAGGAGGACATGACCTCTCGTTCGCCACGGGAGGATGAAATGCATATCCCGTAGGTGTGGCGTGAACGTTCTGACCAGGATGGACCTGGTCAAAGAGACCGTGTGAACCCACAGGGGAGTTCTCATGGCGCAAATGTTGACCATTGACCGGATGGTTTGGCGCGCCCGGAGTTTGAATTTGTGCAGCCTCGCCAGAGAACCGATCGGAGCTTTGGTGGGCGAGATTGGCAGCCTCATGATCGGCGTGGAAGAAGAAGATGATTCCATGGAGAGCAAAGACACCAATACGGAGGAGGTGGTTACGGACGGCGTCGGAGGAGACCGAGGTGGAGAAGAGGGAGCGGCGGCATTGTTGCACCTTAAACCGTTCAGGTGGAGCATAGAAATGGAAGTTCAGCGCCTCTGCAACAAAGGTCATGCTGCAGGGAACGCCATTGGTTTGGGTGATCCAAATTTCAAAGGTGCCAGACCAGAGGGAACTAATAGGCCAAACTACAACGCAGTAAAAGTTTTCCAAGACATAATTCTGAAAGCGCGTACCAGGTGTGTCTGAGTGTCGCCGAGATGTAGGGCTCGCCGGCGCGGCGACGGTGGTTGGAGATGGCATCACGGATGATATTGAAGCTCTGAGTGAAGCCGTACTTCTCGAGCCTCCACCAGCACCAATGCTCGATGTGGCGAGGATCCCTGAGCTTCAATGTTGCGACCTTCTCCTTTAGCGTGCGTGCTTTGTAGAATGTCGCTATGGCATCGGCTGGGTGGGGGCGGTGCTCCATTGAGGCGGTGGCAGGAGAGGAAGAGGAAGGGTGGCGTGACGGTGGCAACGAGGCCGGCAGGACTTAAATGGTTGGAAGGGGGTATTGGCAAAAAGCCTTCACGCCATTGTTTATTCTGGAAATATATTTAGTCCCGGTTGGTGTTACCAATGGGGACTAAATCTCTACCCTCAAAACTCAAAATAGAGCAGAAAATCCAACTAAAAATAGAATAGATAATTTACTCTAGGAGAAGAAAATTTTTAATTCATTAAAATTTGATACATATATTACATCAAAACTTTTAGGAAAAGATTAAAAGCGTGCGGCGATGGCTGGCTCGCTACTGCAGCCTCTGCCTTTTGGCTGCTGGTGGTGCGTCGACGACGCCTGCTCCGCCGTGATCATCACCATCGCTGCCGTCGCCATCGTCATCGTCATCACTGTTGTCCTCCTCATCTTCCTCCTCCTCCTCCTCCTCCTCTTCCTCAGCCTCCTCCTCCTCGATCTCCTCCTCCTCCTCTGGCAGCAGCCACGGCTGGTTAACCTCTTCGCCTTCCTTGATGTCAAAGTCATCGTAGTCGCTGGTGTACTTGCCCGAGCTCCAGCCACCCATGGCGCTCGCTGTTGCTGTCGCTGATGACACTGGCCTGCACATTAATCCAGCCACACGCTTGGTTGTGCTTAAATAGGCCAGTTGAAAACCCAATTGATTAGCATTCCCATGATCAAATTAATTCATCATTAGTGGAACGTGGATCAAATGAACGGGGGCCGGGGAGGCTGAACGTCGGAGTTTGATCGGCGGCAGAGCTAGCGCGTAGGAGATCAAATTCTGGGAAGGGAGGGTATAGACACCAACCGGGACTAAAGTCCCCAACAGGCCCCTCGTGCTCGCCTGCCCAAGGGTTTAGTCCCTGGTTGATTCCACGAACCTGGACCAAAATCCTCCATGCCATTGTTTATTCTAGAAAAATATTTAGTCCTGGTTGGTGTTACCAAAGTCCTGGTTGGTGACACCAACTGGTACAGACCCTCGCTGGGGGGCCACCGGCGTTCCCAACTGAGACTGATGAGACGCCAGCGCCCCCGCATGGCGCCCCAAGGGGTTTTGTGCTTTGGAGCCGGGGCTGATTCTCCTATCAGTCCCGGCTCCATTGCCCACCAGGACGGATAGCCCTTTCTCTAGTAGTGACATGCTAAATCTAAATTTGCAACCAATAAATTTCCTT
The DNA here is from genome assembly GCF_016808335.1 of Panicum virgatum. NCBI lineage: Eukaryota > Viridiplantae > Streptophyta > Magnoliopsida > Poales > Poaceae > Panicum > Panicum virgatum. The sequence continues at coordinate 60,495 of NC_053139.1, read as the reverse complement.
AATGGTGATTACTATCCATATGAGCATAGGGCAAGCATTATTGTAAATAAAACCTTGCAGGAATTTAAAACATGAGTACAATATAAACATCCACAACACAAGGCAACCAGATACTCCCTCCGATCGGAAATTGTCTGACATCCCAGACAGTGTCCTACACTTATCTCTCGCGAGTGAATTATTTTACTCGACTTCTACCGGTGCTAAGCATGACTAAGCAGTTCGTCATGATTACAACATTCAACATGGTAAACAAGAACATTATAAATAAGGAAAATTCTATGCATGTGGATTTTCAATACAACTCCTACACTTAATAAACAGTACATAAAGAACAGTACACAAGGGATAAGCATTATGTGAATAAAGTGCTAAATAGGAATAAATGCACATCATTGTAGGTACCGAGAAGGTACCTACCTGAAGATGAAGAACTGAAAACCAAACCAGGAAACCAAGAATTTGTTAGTCAATAAAAGATCCTTAGCCTTCGGGCTTCATCACTAAAATATAACCAAACATCTATATCAGCTCCCAACATCGATAATCAGTGGACCTATTATGTCATGCATGCATGAGATGGTACGCATTACGAAAATCACAAACAAAAATGACAAAACAATGTATGGTGCTCTCATATTCATCTTTCTTAGCACAAAACATAAGTCACTTGCACTCCTTCATCACAATAAGAGCTACCAGATCCAAATGAACCCTAAAACATGTCAAAACAGTAGGCTAAACAATTGGTTAAAGTTCTGGAATTAAATTTAAAACATTCATCTACTTAGTTACCCATTTATAAGTGATTTTTAGCTTGTTATTTAGGTTCTGCAAGTTTCTTTGACTCAAATGGTATGAAAATTTACAGAGACATTATGAAACACAAAACATAATACCAGAATTTTTGGGGATTTAATTTCGTAACAAGTGATTTACAGAAATTAAAACAATGCTCAAAATATGCTTGTTATTTTAGTTCTGGGAGCTCCTTTGATTAAAATGACTTGAACATTTGTAGAGACACTTATAAACACATCATAAAGCTATCATAATTTTTTCTAGCATTAAATTCACAGTACCAATTCACAGGAAATAAAATGAGGCACAAAATAGGCTTGTTATTTTCACTAGAAAATCAAACTAGCCTATTTGGAGCTCAAATTTTTACTGGAATATTGTTAGACCATATTTAGCCTACTGAAATTTATAGAATTTATTGAGCATCATAACATAGTATTTTGAATTTTCTCCATTTACTAGGCCTATTTATCCCTATTTTTAGCCATTTATTAGGTGTTCTACAAAACAGTGGCAAATAAAGTCCCAAAAATTCATATAGCACACTTTTACAGAGAGAATGACAGGGTGAAATTGGTGGAACATTATAAGCATGATAATTGGCACTTTCCATTTAACTATTTATGTTACCTAGCACATGAGAATAAATATTTTATCTATAAAACAGAAAGTACCGGTCATGAAACTTTTTACATGCACTATACTGACCAAAATGATGTTAACATGAATTTTTAACAATTTTCTACGCAATATTTATTTTACATTCATTTTTCCACATTAAAAATCACACATATCATAGAGAAGGCATTAAAACCCAAATATCACAGAAAATGCTGGGGTGGATTTTAACACACAGCAACATATACATGATGGTGTTTCTCCTTTTTAGTGGCAGAGATTTGAGAGACGAACACAGAGAGAATTCACAAATATTGGTTGGACTCTACTCTATTGTTGAAGTAGCAATGTAATTACTAATCCAAAGTAAGCTGATGGCAGAACTAATTAAGGGTCCCAAAGTGCTTCTCTTATTGAAATGTTTTGTTGACCTGGATGAGGCAAGGTAAATTAAATACATATTCGTTCAACTAGTCTTATCGTGAGAGAGCATCGCAGGCACTGCACAACCTCCAGCAAGAACCTCGAGGTACCTTGGTGTTGGCGGCATTTCAACTTCTACTAATCCTTCCAAGATTTGGACTATTGCTCCCATTGTTGGCCTCGAGCTCTCGCTGTCTTGAACACACCAGCAAGCAACCTTGCACAGCCTTTCGAGCTCATCCAAGTTCAAATCATCGACCAGTTCAGAATCCACCAGGGCCTGTACCCCTCCTTGTAGAAGCGTCCTCGCTACCAAGACAGGGAAGAACAGGCCTGTGCTTGTTTCTGTTTGCTTCACATTCCTGTTCCCTGATATGATCTCAAAGAGCACCATACCGTAGCTGAAAACATCTGCCTTTGCTGTGATGGCCTCACCGCTTATCCACTCTGGTGCAAGATATCCTACTGTGCCTCTCATGGAAGTCAGAACTCTGCTGAAATCCCGGCCTAGGAGCTTCGCCATCCCGAAATCTGCCACCTTTGGAACGAACGACATGTCCAACAATATGTTCTCTGGTTTGATATCACAGTGTATGATGCAATCTCGGCACTCCTCATGCAGATAGGCCAGACCCTTTGCAATTCCTAGGGAGATTTGATATCTAGTTCTCCAGCTCAAGAGCAGGGAGCTTCCGCCGAACAGATGCTTGTCAAGCGAGCCATTGGGCATGAACTCGTAGACGAGCAATCTCTTTGCACCTTCAGAACAGAATCCAAATAGCCGGATCAGATTTATGTGGTGGATATTCCCAATGGTGCCCACTTCTGTCCTGAATTGCTTCTCCCCCTGACGAAGGCCCTCTAGTTTCTTAACTGCAACTATTGTTGTGTCTGGTAGAATTCCTTTGAACACAGAACCAAATGAACCTGCACCCAATTTCTCAGAAAAGTTTTTGGTTAGAGTCTGCAGATCACTGAATTTGAAAGCTATCAACGACCCTTCACTTTGATTTATGCCAGTGGGCTTTCTCCTGTGTAGGAAGTATACAATGGCTACCACACAGCTAAAAACAAGCCCACTGATGATGGTCCCAATGATCCACCATTTCTTGGTTCTTGAACCAGGAAACTCAGAGGCAGCCAATCTAATAAAGATACTATCTCCCAATGGACCAATACCATCTTGCAAGTTCATGAAACCTTTGTACCAAACCAAGCAAGTACCATTATGAGAGTAAGCAGTGCAGGAACAGTTGTTCAGGCAGGCTAACTCACAGTCATGAAACCTTGCTACGTCTATTCTGTGCGCCATATCCGGCAACTTCACACCGCTGATCTCATAGAACCTATCTTGCTCCTTCGCCGATCCATTGTTTTGACATCGCAAAGGGACATTTCTTCTGCAACCAGTGGTTTGGTCACCTAGCTCCCAACTGTTTGGATTACTCACACTGAAGCCCTTGATGCAGCTGCATGATGACATTGCATTCTCAGTGCACCTGCTGAATGCTCCGCACATGCCATACACACTGCACTTGGCTTTTGGTTCTGTGAAATAAGGTATCCATGCTTGTGCCGACTCCACCCATACTCGAGACTGGAACAGGCCTGATGCATCAATAACACCCCTAGAAAATATCCGTGGGCTAGTCTTGATGTCGTACGTGAAGTACATTTCTTCTTCATTGTCGACAAACTGGAAACTGTATCCACTGGGTGCATTGGTGGTCGACAACTCTGGCATGCCAGGGAATGCATTGCCAGTCCAGTTGCCACTGGTCCAGTATGCTATTGAGCTATTCCATTGGAGCAGGGTTTGGGGCGAACCATTTGGATCCAACTGGCAGGAAAACATTCCTGGAGCTGGATCGCCATGGTCTTTCCAGGAGATCATCCGATTGGTCTTGCCGGTTCTCTTGTTGCGGCCGAGTTTACTTCCCGGGAGAAATGTGTCTATGAAATCATCAAAGCTTTGCCACAGCACCTGAGAGGTGTTGGACGCATTTCTGACGATGAGATTCCCAGAGTCGAGGAGCACTGCAACTGTCGATCTGGCGGAAGTTTTGTTATTGATATTGGTAGACCACACATGAGACTCAGAGCGGTTCGTCAGGAGAACAATATTTCCACTATCGGAGATTGTTAGCTTTGACGAGGCTGGATCTAGGAGTGGTTTCTCTCTGTTAGCCACCCACACTACAGTTTGCACAGGTATTTTATTGTACCAAATCCCTATGTACCACTTGCCATTAGCAACTCCATCTGCACCTGCCGATAGAAGAATTCAGGCCACATGTTAGATGCCAAAAGGGGACAAGCAGGTTCATCTAATGATCCTGATAGCACCAAGGAGAATGGGCCTTACGGGGAACTCGGCCCAAGAAGAATAGCTCTCGTATTGTAGGTCCACAGTGCATTAGGCCCAATTAATTCGCTGTCTATGTGCAGCCTAAGGAGCGGGAAGGATAAGTCGTAGGGAGTAGTTTAAGAGAACTATCTATGAAAGCTATATGAACTTGAGAAGGAAGAAAGAACTGTTCTCTGCCTATCCCTGATTCTTCTTCCTCTCTGCCTCATGCTGCTCTTGATCTAGTAGAAGTTGAGAGGTCAAGCCCTATTTGTGTGTTGAGTGTCAAGTGATATGTGCCTTGACCTCACTTGTGTGTGATGAGAGCATTGTCGAGGTGGTAGTGGGGTTTTGCTGTGTAGCCGGTTTTAGTGTTTGAGCTTACCTTGCTTCGGCTATTGAGTGGGTGTGTGTTGTGTTGAGTTGGTGTGCGTATCACGGTTTGTGTGTTCTTTGTCTTTATCTTTGATTTTAGGTGGTTTTGGGGGTGTTTGGGAGCTTTTCTAAGGTCTTTAGCACCTTGGTTGCTAAGAGATCATAGCGTTTAGTCGCCACCTGTTTTTGTGTGGTTTTAGGTTTTCTGGTCTTCCTACCGGACAAGCCGGTGCGGGGGATCAGACAAGCCGGCATGTAGGAGCACCAGGTCGCCCACCGGACAATCCGGCGTTGGCCACCGGATAGTAGACCTCTTGCCATTTGCTTAAAAAAAACTTTGGGCCAAGTAGGCGGTAGTGGAGGTAAAAGTGTGCATGCGTGTATGTGCGCACGCATATGCGGCCTAGCTACACAGGTATCGTAGTGGTGGTATATATAAATACTGCAAAAGTCGGCCACAAGCTCCAAGCCACGGCCGCACACTTGGCCCAGTAGCTAGAGCCACATCTCGCTACCGTACCCGGGGCCAAGTTCTTGTTGCCGGAGGTGGAGGGGCCAACACCATAATTTGCCCCTCAGAGGGCTGAACGATATATCCCTCGAATCGGACACATGGCATTCACGCTCCCTACTCATTTCCCGGCTAAGCTAGGAGGAGACGGACGCACACTTGGCCCAAAATATATCCCGGGGGAGGGGCGGGAGCCACCGGCGGCGGGGTAGGGCGGGGCGGGGAGGCAGGTGAGGACGACGTGCATGACCTCCTCCACGTCCTTGGTAATGGTGCGCGCCATTGCCCAGAGGCGGAGGGGATGGGAGGGAGGCGAGCACGGCCGCGGAGAGGAAAGGAGGGTTTTCTGGCAGTGGCAGCAGGTGAGCGCCCGAGGTCGGGTGGGATCGGAGCTCGCGTGCTGGCCCTGCTGGGCAGCTGGCGGCGGTGGGTTCGGCTCGGCCGCTCGGGGTCGGGGGCACTGCCGCTGGGCGCCGCCGCTTGGGCTGCGCCCGGCGAGCCCCCAAGCATGTTACTCTGTTGTGCCTCTTCCGTTTCTCTCTCATATACCACCATACCTATACATATGAAATTTTTCAAAAACATCCTTATTTTTTAAAATAAGGAGAGATACCTACTCATTGAAGCAACAAATCTGAAGGATGGCGGTCTATCGGTAGCGCACAACCCGTGACAGCGACCTACTCATTTTGGTGATGACACGGCTCTCCCATGTATCCCTCAAAGCCACGGCTCTCCCGGTGAGGGCACGCGAGATACTCGTGCCGTGCGTGGGCGGCCATGGCTTCGGATCGAGCGTGGGCGGGCCCGCCTGGAAGTGACACGGCAACCCTCACCGGACTATCCAGCGTGCTGGGCTATTGTGGCCTTGGCTGCTCCTTTGGCTCGTTCACCATCTTTTCTCATAGACGTTGCGAGTGCTTCCGGAATGCTTTCCTCTTCGTGTCCTAGGGTCAGTAACACCCTAGTTGCTACGTGATCTTGCACGTTGGAGAAGAGAGGGTTTGGGCGTGAAAGTTTTTGGAGTCGACCTATTCACCCCCCTCTAAGTCGCCTTCTCGGTCCTACAGAAGTAGCGAAAATTTTGTTATGTAAATTAAATCACGTGTTGTATGAAATATATATGTATTGTAATTGTTGTGGCTCCTTCGTGAGTTCCACATGTTTGATTTCGGTTCCTCGGACGCTGTTTGCAATTGAGCGTCCGTGGAACGACTCGACGGACTACCAGGTTTTATCCCTTTCATGTTCCTTATGAGCCGGAGGTGACAAAGGGGCACGAACGTGATTAAATTCAGACGGTTCCGCCACACTACCACTCAGCATATGCCCCTGAGGCGCTCGACCTCACATACTCCTCAAGCCCAGATTCAAATTTGAACTCCATGTTTCTAGTGGTTGGCTCCGATCCGCTCCATCCCAACTCTGAGGTGGCACTGCTTGCCAATCGCATCACGGCATCGGAGAAGGGCAAGCAGGAGGTGCTTCCCCAGCTACGTTCAGTCCTGGTCAAGCCGCCAGGCTCCTCCTCCTGCCTCTCCTATAGAGAGGCTGCTGTTGGGGGCCGAAGGCGCCCATGGAACATGTTTCCTTGTGCTTCCACCGTCATCCACTGCACATATCTCAAGATCCAATCCAAACTGCATTAGTACCATTTGTTACAAAACAAGCATGTGAAAGCGCCTATGGATCAATCGATATATTCATGCACAATCAAAGACAACACCGGAGGCACGCTGTTTATTATGGAGGTTCAACCGAAGCCTACATCTCCGGGGCATGACTATGGCCACTTCTTCCCGTTATTGATAGTTATGCTGATATTCGGGTACACCATGGCAACGCTACATTCCCACGCCAAGCCATCTAGTCATCCTACGGTTACATCAACATCCATCTCCTCATATTTATAAGGAGGTTCGGGTTACAAAGTTTGCCAAAGACTCTACCCTATACCTTTAATACAACTCAAAGTACCGTACTCATACAAATATTCGACACATATCTAACAAGCCACCCATGATCAGCCGGCCTAATTGACTCTTAGGCCATTCACATTATAAAGTTTCATTTTACTTACAAAGAGTGTTATATTAGATTTTGTCTTAGATATCTATGTATCTCGTGTTTCATCTAGATGAAACCTCCACAAATATTTTTTTTATCTCTCTTTATAACTACCTTGTCATGTCACCAAACACGCTGATGTATCGTAGCATTTAATAAAAATAAACTCTAATAAATCTCCACTAGAAATGACCTTATGTGCTATAGCCTGGCCCAACCATTTTTTACATGTGCCTCGATGCATGTGCACAAAGTGATATTCTACCGAAGTCCAATCCAAAGGAGTGCCCATACATTGTGCGGCACTGTAGACGGAGAGGGTGGTAGTTGGAATAGTGGACGGGTTCACCATAGACGGAGAGGGTGGTAGTTGGAATAGTGGACGGGTGCCCTGGTGAACTAGTCTAACGTGGAGAAGCAAAGTCACTGAGAGGAACAGTAATATGTGTCCTTGTGAATAATGTTCCCTAACGTGATGCACTGTATCTAGGTGTTGTAAGATCAATCTGGTTCGTCCATCTTAGAGTGGACGGTCCACAACCATCCGAAAGTCTCAGCAACAGTGAGAGCCATGCATTCTTTTCATCTCGAGTAATTGTAATTAGTTGCACTTTTTTCTATAACCTTATTTAAATATATATCAGGTTTCACTTTTTTCTATAACCTTATCATTCGTCTTGTTCAAAAAAATTATAAGCTGTTATTTATTTTTTGTCTGTTTTATATATTGTAGAGAGGTTGAGCATAACTTGTTTCTTATATGTTTATACAAATATTTTAAATAAAATGTATGATTGAAGTTGTAGAAAAAAAGTCAATCACGACTTATATTTAAATGCAAAGGGAGTGCTTAAGTCGGGATTATGCGTTCCTCCGTGTTCATGTGTTTAGACTAATCAAAGATCCTACAGGGTTTATTTCTAACAAAAACCTTAACATTTCCGAATTCAATGTTACATTCACACCTTAAAAAGTTTGTGAATCAGCTAAAGTTTTGAGGCAAAGTTAGTGTAAAAGAAATACAAAATAAGCGTGGAACTGACTATTCTTATCTTGAAGGTGATCCAAAAATTCTAAAAACAGTCAAATGCACTGTCCTAAACTAATGCACTTGCCTTTTTAAAATGGAGATTAGAACAAATTAGCAATTAAGTGGGAGTTGTATATACACACTTCATTAGAAATATCACTAGTTAGCTATTGACAGTATTTTTCATGTTTTTTCAAATTATTGAATATCACTCGGTAGAAGGTACTTGATACACATGGACAAAATGCTATGTCAACAGCCTTGTCGAATTCTAATCGGCAAAAATGTGATAATTGTCCCTGTTATTATGATGTTGCAACTTGCAAAACCACAGAAATGCCACAGCAAAGTCAGCCTAGATGCAGTTATAAATATCATATGGTTGAAAAAAACCACTATAAGGGTTGTTAGGGCGTTTTTACCGTATTGCAGATATTCATCCACCCCACCCCCACCCCCTCTGATCTCTCAAACTCTTATCTATTGTATTATTATCCCAACTATTAGTTCCTGCATCCCAGCCCCTCTAGCCAAGCAACCACCAACATATCTGATGATGGCCGTCTATCGACGAAACTCAGGCTGCTGGCGTTGCGTGGGGCTTGGGCTCAAGGGGTGGAGAGGCAGAGAGCAAATGGACGGGTAGCTGGAGGAGGAGGAAGCGTGGTGGTCAGTGAGCGAGGAAAGAAGGTAAAGGAATGAGAGAAGGGTATTACACGCTTTGTGGTGGAATTTATGTGACTTCACAACTTTATAAAGAACATGGATGCAACGATAAAAAAAAATCATATTATGAAGGCCTGAACAAGTTCATATTCGACTAGGATTGATGTTAGAATCCAGTTGGGTGAATTTGATTTGTCTAGCTAGCGATCCATACAACAATGATAAGTATGCCCAGCAGCTGAAACAAAGAATGGGGAAAAAAAATGGCTCACCTGTAGGCTGGAAGAACCCCAGTGCGAAGCTGCCGTTTTGAGAGATCAGCTTTCGGTCACCGGACAGCGGCTGGGTCACGGTGAGCGTATCAGTCGCGTGCAACGGAGACTCGTGGAGCGAAAGAAGCAGCATAAGCAGGGCTAGATGTTGAACACATAATGGAGCTAGCCAGCTCGTCATGCTTGCTGGAAATAAACTGAATCAGCCACCAAAACATCTTCAAATTAATTTCTAAGCCGGAGTTGGATCGACAAGAACAAGAAGATGGATTTGCTATCAACTCACTGCCTCTACCTCTTACAGATGTGCGCCTTCAGTTCAACATCTGCCGGACTATAACATGTATGTATAATATATATACACTAGCCAAGGGCCGTGCCGGCGGAGTTGGCTATGATGTGGTGGCTGCTAAGTGCTAACATGTTTGCTGAAGTGCCCAGCACGCATAGACTGACTGCGCAGAGTCTTTGCCGGTCCACCCCGCATAGATAAATTCCCCATGCGTTACGGCAGGAAGACGAGTGTTGCCCCCGTCCATAAGCCACGTAGTAGTATTGCATGCACGTAAGCATAGAAAATCATTGAAAGTTATAAATACATGGCTTAATGGATGGTGACGTGGCATGCCACTAAGTGGACCTCTTTGATAATGTAGTTTCATGTACGTCTAGAGAAATCTCATATTGGAGTGCATCTATTTAGAGATAAAAGAGAAGGCCATGTTTGGTTCATAGTTGATTTTGAAATCTAGATAAACTTTTAAGAGATTCTCTAGTATATATAGTTCTAGATTTTTTTCGTTAGATATGTAGTACTGTATCTCTCTTTATCCAGGAGCAATGATATTCTAGGATAATGCATCGGATAATGTGCCAACAACCCATTATCTAGATATCCATTAGGCTGAATCCAGCGGTTCTCCCAAAACCCATCCCCATCCACTATTCCAACAACCACATCCACTATTCTAACTATTTTTCTCTGTCTACAGTACATAAATTAAATGCTCTACAGTGATGGAGGAGAGGAATAGGGGAGGCGCTGGCTTTAGCCTTATCCCTATTTCCAAACGCAGCCTAAAATATCTTTTGCGCGTAGCCGTGCTTCTGGTCAAGAGACGACCTAGAGCAAACCCCGGTTGTCGTGGATGTACTTTTTTTAAATTATTCTCCAAGTCCAACATGAGAATGACTGCGCTGCTGGAAAAGGGGGAAAACAGGACCACGAGACTAGCAAGTGGGGATTGGTGTGTACTTTAAAAAAGTTTTTTTCTGACTAACTTAAGAATTCTAACTTTCGTCAACAACTCAACATGCATGCGCGTTATAATGTATACTGCTAGTTAAAGTCCAACCAGAGAATGACTGCACTGCCAATAAAAGTAGAATATAGGACCATGACCGACGATTGACTTTGTGACACTGCGAGATTATGCCGTGTTTAAAGTGGTTATTCTCCTCCGCATTCTTTTTATGTCTACTTATAAAAAACTACTTTTATAAAATATGTTTTCTACCCAATTATCATGTACTCAAATCCAACGGTGATGCAGCGGGAGACGAGGTGCAGGTCCTCGGCGGTGGGGAGCATGCCCTCGCAGGTCTCGAGTGCGCCTTGATGGAGTCATTTTAGTTGGCGCCAGTGCGGCCTGGTCCCACCCCTCAGGTCAGCTCGGCTGCTGGCTGGGTAGAGCGGGCGGGGTCCAGAATGGCGCGAACCGGGGAGCAGTAGCGGCGAGCATGGACGCCGGCTGGGGCTGAGGACGAGGCCCCCCCTTGATCCTGAACCGGCCACATCGGGATGCGCCCTGGCCAGGGGGCGCTGAATGATGGCCAGGACATACCTCCAGGGCCAGGAGCAGGATTCGTCGTCGGGGTCAGGTCCGGAGTGCCCCGAGCAGCAGGTCTGGCTCCAGGGGCCCCGGGGAAGATGGATCCGGCGACCGGGGGGGTGGCGGCAGCGCCCTTGTGCAGCCACGCGCCGGGGGCGGCAGCCTGCGCGGCGCGCGCGGCGGGCGCGACGGACTGCGCGGTGTGCACCCGCGCGACGAGCGTGGAGGGTGCGACGGCGGCGTGCGCGGCGTGCGCAGCGGTCTGCTCGATGGCAGCAAGCGCGTCGCGCTCACGTCACAGGGCACGCCAGGCCGCAGCGGACACCGCGGGCGCGCTGTTGCAGGAGGACGCGGGCGCGGTGGCGGCGCCCTGGGGCCACGGTCGCGCCGGGCCGAGAGCAGGGGCGGCGTCGGCGACGTCCAGGAGCCACGGCCGCACCGCGCCATGAACAGGGGCGGCGGCGGTGCCCTGGGGCGCCTGCAGCACCGGAGTAGCAGCCCGCGTGGCGGCGTAGGGCGTCCGTGGCGCGCCCAGCGGCCCTGCAGCAGTGGCGGTGAGGGTGGCCGCGGGATCCACAGCGGCCTGCGCGGCGGCCCAAGGAGCCTGCGGCCTTGCAGCGTCAGCGGCGAGGACGGCCGCGGGATCCGCACGGCGGCGCGCCTCAAGCCGCAGATCCGGCGGCGGCGCGGCCCAGGGCTCGAGATCCGGCGGCGGCGCGGCCCGGGGCGCGGGATCTGGCGGCGGCGCGCCACGCGGGCCCTGGCACACGAGCTTTGGCGGCGTCGGCGGAGCAGAGGCTGGCGGCGTCGGCACCAGAGGGCCGCCCGCGGCGGCGACTAGAGCAGCGGCGGTGGTGGGGAGCGGCTGCGTAGCAGTGGCCGGGAGCCACGCGTGCTACGCCCCGACGGTCCCCCCTGGAGCAGAGGCGGCGGCCCCTGGAGCAGAGGCCCCGGCGGCGGAGAAGCAAAGCAGAGCAGAGGAAAGGGTAGCCGGCCCAGTGGAGGCGACGACCAGTAGAGGAGCTAGCACGCTCGGCGCAGGGGCGGCGGCCGGAGCAGAGGAAGAAGAGGGAAGGAGAGGGAAGGAGGAGAGGTGGGGCGGCGCCGGCGGCCGGCCGGCCGGCCATGGAGGCGCCGCCGGCGGCAGCCATGATAGCTAGGCTGATACCATGTAAAGGAGTGGATAGGAGAGAATAGTGGCTTGTATTCCTCCAAACCCTAGAAGGGTGGGATATATAGATCCTATACATGGGCCTCTAGATGAGCCCCTATACATGGGCCCAATATACTCCAACACCCCCCCCCCGCAGTCTGAACTACCGGCGCAGCGGTGTTCAAGACTGGACAACAAGAAAGCTAATACCCCCCTGCAGTCTGAACTACCGACGCAGCGGTGTTCAAGACTGGACAAGAAGAGAGTACAACAGGGTACAAAGGGCAAATACCCCCCCCCCCCCGCAGCCACAACTAGCCACCGGCTACATTGAGGCTGGATCGAAACTCCGAGAAGGTCGAGGAGGGCAGCCCCTTGGTGAAGATGTCAGCAAACTGGGAGGTAGTCGGGACATGGAGTACCCGAACATCGCCGATCGCGACTCTGTCGCGCACGAAGTGTAGGTCGATCTCCACGTGCTTCGTCCGCTGATGCTGGACGGGGTTGGTGGAGAGATACACGGCGCTGACGTTATCGCAGTAGACGAGAGTGCTCTTGGCGAGTGGGCTGTGTAGCTCCGCCAAGAGCTGTCGTAGCCAGGACGCCTCCGCCACGCCGTTAGCGACAGCCCGGTACTCCGCCTCGGCACTGGAGCGGGAGACAACCGGCTGCCGCTTGGACGACCAGGAGACCAGGTTGCCGCCCAGGAAGACGGCGTAGCCGGAAGTGGAGCGACGAGTGTCTGGGCAGCCAGCCCAGTCAGCGTCGGTGTAGACCACCAGCTCAGCAGAGGACGAGCGGTGAAGCACCAGGCCGAGGTCCACAGTGCCACGAACATACCGGACGAGACGCTTCAGCGCAGCAAGATGTGACTCCCAGGGAACATGCATATGGAGACAGACCTGCTGGACAGCGTAGGTGATGTCCGGCCTGGTGAAGGTGAGGTACTGCAACGCGCCGGCCAGACTCCTGTAGGCCGTAGGATCAGCCACTGGATCACCCAGATCAGCAGACAGCTTCGCCTGAGTGTCGACAGGAGTGGAGCAGGGCTTGCAATCAGTCATCCCAGCCCGCTCTAGGATATCAAGAGCGTACTGCCGCTGGTGAAGGAGAAGACCAGACGGGCGAGGCTCAATAGTGACACCCAGGAAGTGGTGGAGCTGACCAAGATCCTTCATAGCGAACTCCTGCTGCAGAGAGGAGATGATACACCGAAGCAACTGCTGACTGGAGGCTGTGAGCACAATGTCATCGACGTAGAGCAGCAGATATGTAGTCTCATCCCCACGGCGGTAGACGAAGAGAGACGTGTCAGACTTGGCCTCGGTGAATCCCAATGTCAATAAGAATGTGGCGAACCGAGAGTACCAAGCCCGAGGAGCCTGCTTCAGTCCATAGAGAGACTTGTTGAGCCTGCAGACTGTATCTGGGCGACTCGAGTCCACAAATCCCGCTGGCTGAGAGCAGTAGACAGTCTCTGAGAGAGTGCCGTGAAGAAACGCATTCTTCACGTCCAGCTAGTGCACAGGCCAGGAGCGCGAGAGCGCAAGCGAGAGGACCGTGTGCACTGTGGCGGGCTTCACCACTGGGCTGAAGGTCTCATCGTAGTCCACACCAGGCCGCTGAGTGAACCCCCAGAGAACCCAGCGAGCCTTGTAGCGCTCCAGTGTGCCATCAGCCCGACGCTTATGCGTCCAGATCCACTTGCCAGTCACCACATTGCCACCAGACGGACGCGGCACGAGGTCCCACGTCTGGTTGGCAAGAAGAGCTGCGTACTCCTCCTCCATCGCACGACGCCAGTGAGGATCCGCCAAGGCGTCGCGGACAGAGGAGGGTACCGGAGAGATCTGCGGCTCTCCCTCGGTGGCGGCGAGAGTCTCGGCTTGAGATGCCATCCGCCGAGTCACCATGGGATGGATATGCCGAGGATCCCGATGGATGACTGGCGGGTGGTACACCTCTGGCTCGGCTCAAGAGGGAGCCGGAGGAGGCGGCGTCGGCGACGGCTCCGGTGTAGGCGTCGCAGGAGCCTCTGGAGCAGGAGGCGGCACCGGTGTCGGCGCCGAACGACGCCGGTACACCTGCATCGGCTCAGCGTACCGCTGCGGCGCCGGTGTCGGCGCCGAACGATGCCGGTACACCTGCACCGACTGAGCATACCGCGCAGGTGCAGGGGAAGGCATTGGGGCCGTGCGTGGCGCAGCAGGAGACACCGGGGCTGCGCGTGGTGCAGCAGGAGACACCGGGTTCACACGTGGCATGACCGGAGCTCCGGGGGCCGCACGTGGCACGACAGCGGGCACGGGGGCCGTGCTCGGCGCAGCAGGGATCACCGGAGACAGCGCCGATGTACTAGGAAAACCTGTAGGGAAAGGACAGACAGGAAAAGGTGGCTGAACCACCGGGTCAGTCGGAAATAGGGACTCCAACTCGGGGTCAGGAGAAGGAGTGGTGGAGGTGGAGTAGGGGAAATCCGACTCGTGAAAGACGACGTGTTGGGAGATCAGGACGCGGCGAGAGGTGAGGTCAAAGCATCGGTACCCCTTGTGGTCATGGGAGTAACCGAGGAACACACACCGAGTCGAGCGGGGCGCCAACTTGTGAGGAGCGGTGGCGGAAGTGTTAGGGTAACACGCACACCCGAAGACCCGAAGGTGGTCGTAGCGAGGAGGGGTACCGAAGAGAGCATGGTGTGGAGTGGGGGCAGGGGAAGCAGTGGACGGGAGACGGTTGAGCAGGTAGGTGGCGGTGTGGAGACTCTCAGCCCAGAAGCGCGGGGGAGAGAGGCCTGTATCAGAAGGGTGCGCACGACGTCGTTTGTCGTGCGAATCATCCGCTCAGCCTTGCCGTTCTGAGGAGAGGTATACGGACAAGACATACGCAGCTGAACACCCCGAGAGAGGAAGAAAGAACGGGAGGTGGAGTTGTCGAACTCCTGCCCGTTGTCGCACTGGACTTCCTTAACAGTGAGGCCGAACTGAGTGGACACCCACACCCCTCTTGTCCTTCTTCCATCATGGTCGGTGACGGGTCTTGCCTTCCTGTCACCGCCGTGGGTTCTGCTCCTGGCTCCTTTCGTCTTCCCACTGTCCTTGTTGCTCCTCAGATGGTTCATAACCTTCTTTCCATTCGTCAGTTCTTGTTCCATCGAATTTGATTCTTTTGGCCTCACTGTAAAGGATTCGGCCTCCCGGCGTACGACTGCTCGCCAACTAAAATGACTCCATCAAGGCACTCGAGACCTGCGAGGGCATGCTCCCCACCGCCGAGGACCTGCACCTCGTCTCCCGCTGCATCACCGTTGGATTTGATACATGATAATTGGGTAGAAAACATATTTTATAAAAGTAGTTTTTTATAAGTAGACATAAAAAGAATGCGGAGGAGAATAACCACTTTAAACACGGCATAATCTCGCAGTGTCACAAAGTCAATCGTCGGTCATGGTCCTATATTCTACTTTTATTGGCAGTGCAGTCATTCTCTGGTTGGACTTTAACTAGCAGTATACATTATAACGCGCATGCATGTTGAGTTGTTGACGAAAGTTAGAATTCTTAAGTTAGTCAGAAAAAAACTTTTTTAAAGTACACACCAATCCCCACTTGTTAGTCTCGTGGTCCTGTTTTCCCCCTTTTCCAGCAGCGCAGTCATTCTCATGTTGGACTTGGAGAATAATTTAAAAAAAGTACATCCACGACCACCGGGGTTTGCTCTAGGTCGTCTCTTGACCAAAAGTACACACCAGAAGCACGGCTGCGTTTGGAAACTAGGGATAAGGCTAAAGCCAGCGCCTCCCCTATTCCTCTCCTCCATCACTGTAGAGCATTTAATTTATGTACTGTAGACAGAGAAAAATAGTTAGAATAGTGGATGTGGTTGTTGGAATAGTGGATGGGGATGGGTTTTGGGAGAACCGCTGGATTCAGCCTAATGGATATCTAGATAATGGGTTGTTGGCACATTATCCGATGCATTATCCTAGAATATCATTGCTCCTGGATAAAGAGAGATACAGTACTACATATCCAACGAAAAAAATCTAGAACTATATATACTAGAGAATCTCTTAAAAGTTTATCTAGATTTCAAAATCAACTATGAACCAAACATGGCCTTCTCTTTTATCTCTAAATAGATGCACTCCAATATGAGATTTCTCTAGACGTACATGAAACTACATTATCAAAGAGGTCCACTTAGTGGCATGCCACGTCACCATCCATTAAGCCATGTATTTATAACTTTCAATGATTTTCTATGCTTACGTGCATGCAATACTACTACGTGGCTTATGGACGGGGGCAACACTCGTCTTCCTGACGTAATAGCTGCTCATGAATTTGATCGTTGGCCATGACTTCCTTCTATAATTAAGTGGCGAATGTATCGTTATGATGTTTTGTAATCCATGTCTCAGACTTCAAAGGGTATATGCTTCGCACAATTTGCATGTGCTCCTCCATGTATGGAGCCAACAAGGCTGATTGTTGCAGAACTGTGAGATGTGCTTTGCTCAACGTGGCATGATCTGTGGCATTTACTGATTTTCTTCCAAGTGTGCCCTTTCCAATCAGCCGCCCCTCATAACGTGATACTGGAATCCCAATTGGGCAGAGTTCTTCCACATAGTCAACACAAAATTCAATGACCTCTTCTGTGACTAACCCTTCGCAATGCTTCCTTCTGGACGAGCCCGATTACAAACGTATTTCTTTAGGACTGCAAAGTATCGTTCAAAAGGGAATATATTATGAAGGAAAATAGGACCGAGAATACCAATCTCTTTGACCAGGTGAACTAGAAGATGCGTCATAATATTGAAGAATGATGGAGGAAATATCATTTCAAGACTGACTAAACTTTGGACAACATCCTCTTGTAGCCTGCTTAAACTCAATGGATCAATTGCCTTCTGAGAAATTGTGTTGAGAAATGCGCATAGCTTTATGATTATTGCTCGAACATTAGCTGGTAGAATACCTCTAAGTGCAACTGGAATCAATTGCGTCATCAACACGTGACAGTCATGGGACTTTACGTGTGCGAATTTCTTCTCTTTCAAGTTCAGTAGCCTCTTTATATTCGAAGAGTAGCCTGATGGGACCTTGATACTATTCAAACAGTCGAACATACTTTGCTTCTCTTCCTTCCTAAGAGTGTAGAACACAGGACCTAGATAATGACGTCCTTTATCCCTTTTTTCTAGATGTAGGGCGGCCCGTTGTTTCATACGTTGAAGATCTTGCCATGCTTCCAATGTATCCTTTGGCTTACCGTAGACACCAAGGAAGCCTAGAAGGTTCACACAAAGATTTTTTGTTAGGTGCATCATATCAATTGTGTGGCGGACGTCTAAGACTTCCCAATAAGGTAACTCCCAAAAAATACTCTTCTTCTTCCACATAGGTGCACATCCGTCATCACTCTGCACTGATATGCTGTTGGGTCCTTTTCCGAATACTACTTTTATATCTTTGACCGTTTCAAACACCATTTTCCCACAACAGTGCCTAGGCTTGGTACGATGATCTACCTTTCCATCGTAGTGAGCATGCCTCCTCCTTAATGGGTGCTGATCGGAAGAAATTGACGATGACCCATATACACGATCTTTCTACAGTGCTTGAGGTACATGCTGTCAGTTTCTTCTAAACAATGGGTGCATGCCCTATAACCTTTATTGGATTGTCCGGATAGGTTACTTAGTGCTGGCCAATCGTTGGTGGTTACAAAAAGTAATGCACGCAGGTTAAAATGATCCTCTGCGTGCGCATCCCACATACGAACACCCTCATCTTTCCACAACAATAGAAGATCCTTAATCAGTGGTTTTAGATACATATCTATATCATTACCGGGTTGCTTCGGGCCGGGGATAAGCACCGGCATCATAATGAATTTCCGCTTCATACATAACCAGGGAGGAAGGTTGTATATATAGAGTGTCACAGGCCAGGTACTATGGCCACTGCTCTGCTCACCGAAAGGATTCATGCCATCCGTACTTAAGCCGAACCTTATATTCCTCGCATCATTTGCAAATGTTGGGAATGTTCTGTCCACTTTTCTCCACTGCGACCCATCAGCGGGGTGTCTCAACATATTTTCTTGCTTACGTTCTTCTTTGTGCCATCGCATCAATTTAGCATTCGTTTTGTTCATGAACAAATGTTTCAGACGTGGTATTAGAGGAAAATACCACATCACCTTGGCAGGCACCCTCTTCTTGACACGCATCCCCTCAACGTCACCTGGATCATCTCAAGGGATCTTATACCGGCATGCGTTGCATATAGGGCATGAATCCAAATTTTCATACTCACCTCGATATAGGATGCAGTCATTAGGACAAGCATGTATCTTCTGTGCCTCTAATCCTAAAGAACAAACAACTTTTTTTGCCTCATATGTTGTCTCCGGCAAGGTGTTACCCTCAGGGAGTAAGTTTTTTATAAGTTTCAGCAACTCCTCGAATCCCTTGTCAGACAAACCATTTGATGCCTTCCATTGCAATAATTCCAATGTGGTACCCAACTTCTTTTGGTCTTATTTGCAATCAGGGTACAACAATGTTCTGTAGTCCTCCAACATATGCTTCAGATCTCTCGATTCCTTTTCTGTTTCGCAACCTTCCTCAGCTTCGCACAGCATCTGACCAAGATCATCTTCTACAACGTATCTTTCAGTATCTTCTTCAGGCTCACCCATTGCAGTGTCAATGAAAAAGGAATTATAATTGGCTGCAAAGTCAGGAATCCTGTCCTCTTCTTCTACATTATTATCCAGCACAATTCCTCTTTCGCCATGCTTGGTCCAAACATAGTAGTTCGGCATGAAACCACTATTGAACAAGTGACTATGGATGGTTTTTGATGATGAGTAATCCTTCTCATTCTTACAAAATTTGCATGGACAACGAACAAAACCGCCATACTTGTGTTTCTCGGCCGCTTCTATGAATTCATGCACGCCATCCATGAACTCCTTTGAACGCCGGTCGGCCATGTACATCCATTGCCGACTCATCTGGGTCCACAATACATTTATATACATCTTTGTACTGTATAAATAGTTTATTCATACTACCAATTTATAACAATATATTTATATAATTGATAATGCATATAACTATAATAAATAGATACTATTCACTTATCAAATAAATTGAAAAAACATATAAATACAATAATTTGATAGTATTCAAATATCAAATAAATTGATAACGTATATAACTACAATAAGATGCTATAAATAAAAATAATTATCACATATATAAACTAAATCAAGTAATAACTGTTTCTAAAAATTAATTGCTAAGTTATAAAGAAAAATAACTAACCTTTTTTTTCAAAAAAAGCAAAAATTCGCCTCCCCTCACCCCACTCAGCTGCCATGAACAGTGAGTTCACGGCAGCTTGAGAGGGGGAGGGGCTGGGGTATTTATAGGCTCGGGCCAAAGGCACCGGTTGATTTCAATGACCCGGTGCTAAAATTAATTCAATAGCACCGGGTCAAGGCACCAACCGGTGTCTTAGGCCCAAGCTCCTAGCAGCTGCCACGTTTCATTACCATAGGAACCGGTTATTCCTATAAACCGGTGCCTTTTGCATAGTCTTCATTTGGTACTAGGTGGTGGTTTAGACCGGTTCCTATGGTGATGCATTGGAACCGGTTGGAACCACCACCCGGTGCCAATTGCCCTCCACAAGGTCGGTCGATGGCCTGGAAGAGGTGGCCGCTGCCTGTGGTGCCTCTGACGAGGAGATCATCCTCCTCCGTGGTGCGACAGCGGGGCCGTCCACTTGCGGATGATCGAACCACACCTTGCCGGCTGCTGTGCGTCTTTTGCTTCTGATGTCCTGGTGCAGCACCTTGGAAGTTGTCTGCAGGATCGTCGCGACATCCCCTCTTTGCCTCTCATTTGTAAATCCATGCGTCTCGGTCGCGACGCTACTTTTGCTCATGCCTATGTTGCACAGCGAAGCCCTCTAGTCACTGGAGCTTGTGCACTTGCCTCTCCTCGTTTGAATTCTTGTAATTATGTCCGTGCTTGCGAGCTTGATCGTGTTGTCATGGACAACAGAGACTATCAGTGTGGTTGTAATCCTATTGCTTTAGTGCTTGTTTTCCCATACTTGCGTTGCCTCTTTTACTGGTGCCTTTTGCCTCTTGCATGAGTACCACTTCCAAGCTTTGCTCCTGGAACGTGAGAGGTTTGGGTGACGCTGAGAAGTGCAAGCATGTTCTGTCCGAGCTCCTCGATGCCTCTCCTCACTTTGCCCTGCTTCAAGAATCCAAACTCGCGAACCCTAATCAACGCAAGCTCCTCTCCTTCCTTCCTAGGTCTCTCGACCAGCACGTGCATGTCCCTTCTGAAGGGTCTTCTGGTGGCATGATCACGGCCTGGTCGTCCAGACACTTCAGCTGTTCATCCTCTTCTTCCACCGCCTACTCCTAGACTACTCACTTTACTTCGACTGCTACTGATCTCTCGTTCTGTGTGACCAACATTTACGCTCCCGCTCACGCGAACATGCGACGGGAATTCCTCCAGCTCCTCCACGACATTGCTCCTCCTCAGGATGTTCCTTGGTTGCTTAGTGGGGACTTCAACATGATCTGCTACCCCCACGAGAAAAACAATGATAACTTCCATGCACACGAAGCTGACGCGTTCAACAGCGCTATAAACGATCTCTCGCTCATTGAACTACCTTTGCTAGACCTTCGCTTCACGTGGTCCAATAAGAGATCGAACCCAACCCTTGAACGCCTGGATCGGGCTTTTATAAACCTTGGCTGGGATGCCATTCTCCCAAATTCTAACCTTTCCTCCCTCACGCGTGCCACTTCGGATCACATCCCGCTCATCGTCTCTTTCTCTTCCAGCATACCTAAATCCACTGTCTTTCGTTTCGAAAACTCGTGGAGGCTTCGGCCGGAGTTCGGTTCTCTTGTGTCGATACTATCCTTGAGTGCTGGGGCTTCTCTAAACGCTGGAGGGAGTGGGTAAGTGCCCTTCTTTCCACCGGCAAAACCGCTATCCTTTTGAACGGCATTCCTGGTCGTTGGATCAATTATCGTAATGGCCTCCGCCAAGGCGATCCTTTGTCCCCCTACCTCTTTCTCATTGTGGCCGATGTTTTGCGTGGAATTTTGTACAATGCTTCGTTCCCTGACGATGTCACACACCCCGTTCTGCCGGATGCTACGTGCCCCATCCTTCAATATGTGGACGACACTCTCATCTTCATTTGTGCTAGCGAGCAAAGTGTGCGGCAAGTCAAGCATGCACTTGATATCTTTGCTGAAGCTACTGGTCTGCATATTAACTTTCACAAGACAACGTTCCTGCCTATTGGCATTCATGAAATTGATGCGGCCCGATATGCGAACATCTAAGGTGCTCCAGTTTCCTCTTTTCCTCAAACTTACCTTGGCCTCCCCCTGACCCCTTCTAAATTTTCTGTTCTCAACTTCGCACCTTTGATCGCTTCTTGTGACAAATACCTAGCCGGCTGGAAGGCCACTCTCCTCTCTACAGATAGGTGCCTCGTGTTAGTCTCCTCGATTCTAAGTTCCCTTCCTCTCCATTATATGGCAGCCATGAAAATCCCTAAAACGGTTCTCAACAAGATAGAGTCCAAGCGTCGTGCTTTCTTCTGGACCGGTGACGATCTGTGTCACGGCTCTAAATGCTTGGTGGCATGGTCTGATGTTTGTAAGCAGAAAAAGGCAGGAGGGTTATGTGACAGAACCGCCAAATTAAAACTCAAATTAAGCGTAATGGCCATCATTTGAACGCATCAGGCGCATTAGCTTAATTAAGTGTAACCTGACAGCCTGTTTCCAACCCACAGGCCGATCGAAACACACCAGAAGTCTCGCGCGACAGCGAGCACAGACGGTACCAGCATAATATAATTTCACAAAAATAGATAATAACATATATATTTACACAATCACTTTAAATTTAGAATTTACATAAATTAAATGACAGCAGCGGATGAGAATATGACCTGAGAGGAAGAAATTTGATTGAGAACCAATAAAACGAAATGATAACTATGAACACGTGAGGACGTCACATCGAGCCCACTGATGCGAATCCTGGTTAGCTTCTATACCTGAAACAGGGTAAACAACAAACCCTGAGTATACTAATACTCAGCAAGACTTACCCGACCAGTGGGTATAACTTAGCCCACAAATCTAGACATGCAAGGCATTTGGCTGGTGGTTATTTTGCATAAAAAGCTTCTAAAAGTGGATCCTTAATTTCAATATTTTAGCTCCAAGTTTCCATATGTTTAAACCATCAACTAGTATTTGCACCTTCTAAGCAACCATAGCTAACATTGAAATATTAAAACAAGATAATTAATTCCTAACCATCATTTAAATTCCATATAGCATCACTACGATGTGGTGCTGTGATCAAGGTGCTCATATCCGAGATGCGACGTACGGCGGATCGATCCGTTTTAACCTTGCAAGGTGGACCTAACCAACACGGCACGTATTTGCCCCGTCGGACAATACAAACCAACCATTCCCCTCCCCGTCTCGAACTACAGGACCGCCCCACCATCATATGGTCAGCCGAGCTCAACGTGAGACCACCAAAAGTAAACATATGCAACCCCATTTCTCCGCGACTACTCGACTACCCCAGGAGGTGAGTTGGAGTCCTGTACTTTCGAAACAGGGCAGTACTCGGCTTACCGGTTTCGACTACCTCCTACTCCCGGCATGCGGTTAGTACAATTCAAACTCGATCACAGGGCCAGGCAACGAACGGTCCTTAACCGACACAGGCGGGGCTAACCTTTCCCCACCCGGTCTCCATTTCCTTTTCCTTATCCAACCTATTCCAATATTCCATATACTCAAAATAATGAGATATCCTATATCTCGCGAGTGACCAGAAATCACTCGACTTCTACCGAGATCTTATTAAGCATAGCATTTCTATCGTCATATACATACTAGTATAACTACAGGGAACCTAAGGATCATGTAACTAGAGTTCCAAATAATCCTAAACCTAATGCACAAATAATAGAAACATATATAGATGTCATAAATTGAAGTCATAGGATGTGCACCGGGGCTTGCCTGGGATGAACACTGAGTCAGTGTTAGTTAGATGATACTCGCTTGGCGAGCACCTGCCTTCGGTCATGCACATCGGGATCCATCCATCCATCTTCTAGATGGGTCCACCATTCACCATCTTCTGGCTCGGCTTCAATGTCACATCCCTCACGAGGTTCATCTATCGTACCTAAATGAAATGTAGCAATGCATATGTATGAATGCACAGTTCTGAGTTGCTCAACAATATAGATGTTATTACTTTTCCTTCACGATAAAGTTGTAGTCTAACAAGTAGCAAACAATCATATCACATGGGCAATCATTTATAAAGTAGTTAACTACATTTCTATCTACCCATGGCATCATGATCAATCAGCACCAAAAAAGTTCACTAACTGCACAAACAAGCAGTAGTTGATTCCTATAACATGCGGTCTTGGCTTGCTAATAATTAAATAACTCAAAGCACAAAAAGAAATAAATTTAGAAAAAATTACCCTAAACATAAAATAAACAGATTAATCTACCCTGTAAAACTCATGCCAAGACATGTAGCCAATTAATCACAACAATTCAATCATTCAGACAACACCTAGAACAAGCTTGAATTATAAAGGTCAAACTAAATCAAAACAGAAGCTCAAAATTTAACATGAGGTTGACACAGAAATGATCTAGCGACTGTGAATTTTTCATGATTTTATCTGTACTGAATTAATTATGAGAAAATAAACAAAACAAATAGTAGATTAGCAAGATTCATTTTTAGCTCCTGTTCTTGTCATGAACTGAGGCTCAAACTTCCTAGAAAAGCTAAGCTACTCAAAAAGAACATGCAGAAATATTTTCATGATTTATTACGAATAGAAACTATTTACCATAATTAAAGTCTACTAAACAAGGATTAAATCAAATAAATAGCTACACCAAAGAACTAATCATGAAATTTTTATAGCAATACTAGTGTTATAAGAACAAACTACCATAAAAGTTTCACTGCAATACCTAGCTTCAAACAGTAGTTAAGAAAAAGATAAAATCAACCAATATTTATGCACTAGTAACACAAATCCAATTCTACAGCAAAAACTTGCAACTAACACCTACCATATTATGGTTCTACTGCATATATCTCTTCAAGAGGATTCCAAAACAACAAGATTTTCTATTTTATGAATTTTCTACGAATTGATATTGAATTTCAAAGTTTACAGCTAGAAATTACAAAGGAGTCCTTAAAGCACTATTCATCTGAGTCATGGACTTCGCAGAAAACACCCTGGGATTCTTTCTATTGCTGTCTGGAGTCCCTGGTCGCGAAAAACAGGGGAGGGGTGAAAGGGAAACGGTGATTCCGGCCATGGGAGGGCTAGCCGGCGGCGAGGAAGGGGTGGAGGAGCGAGAGGAGATCGGCGCGGACCTGTAGGTGGCCTTGGAGCGTGAGGAGGTGGTCCGTGGTGGCGGTTCCATGGCGGGCGGCGGCCGGCAGTGGTACTGTGCCGCTGCGGCGCCGTTCCGGCGTGGCTGGGCAAGCGGGGTTGGGCCGTGGAGAATCAGTAGGAGGTGGAGAAGCTATTTCGGAGGCCGGCTTGGGTGGAGGAAGGCCGGAGGTGGGAGCACGGCGTGCAAGGCCGGCGGCAGCCATGGCGGGCGACGAGGCGCGCTCTGGGCAGCAGGGGAAAAGGGCTAGGGCTCGGCTCTCGCGTGAGCAGGGGAGAAGCTTCGTGCGACGCATCGTTGTGGCGTGCGCGAGCGGCGCCGTGGCCAAATTGGCCACGGTGAGCACGCACGGGAGAGAGGGAGCAAGCTACATGTGGGCTTGATATTTTTGACCAAGTTTGAATCTTCAAATCATGTTTAGCACTCCTAATTGAGGGATGTTACAGGTTAGGCCTAAAAGACCTACAAACACAAAATGTTTGCCTCCTGCTTCGCTTTGCTGATCGTTTCTTGAGCAGGGATCCTCCTAGTTGGAAATCATGGATTTGTCATGAGTCATCCCCCGAGAATGGCATGCCGACTAAAAATGATTCCTACATCTGGAACATCATAAATGACCACCTTGACATCTACCATTCTTGCACTACCGTCTCTGTTGGCAATGGCGTGAATACTTCCTTCTGGCGTGATACCTGGCTAGGTACCGCCCCCTCTACCTTGACTACCCCGGTCTCTTCTCTCACTCTACTAGGCCCAACATTTCGGTGCAGTATGTTTTTCAGCATAATTTTGAAATGCATTTGCATCCCCGTCTTACCTCTATTGCAGCGGAAGAACTGTCGAGGCTTCTACCACTACTCTACCAGGTTCAGCTGATAGGTGACATGGATGATCGGAGGATTACGACCACCAGCGGAGCCTTCAGGACCAAGGATGTCTACGAGATGCTGCGACCACCATCCCAGACTGATGATAATGCGCCGGTGATTTGGGGGACAAGGGTTCCAAATAAAGTCAAGATCTTTGCCTGGCTGTTTTGCAGAAATAGACTGAGCACTAAGGCTAATCTGCTCCGTAAGTGTGTAGTTTCTGAATCGGTTTGCAGCAGGTGTGGTGCGCCCTCTGAAGACCGGAGACATGTCTTCCTTGAGTGTCCGGTCAGCAAAAGGATTTGGGATTCCTTGCATGTCGCTCCAAGCTTGGATGCAGCAGAGAGCATTTGGAGTTCTTCGGTCCCTGCACATCTCGACAAAAATTTATGGCCGGATGTTCTTTGTGCTATTCTTTGGAGAATGTGGGAAGCCCGCAACAATGATGTATTCCGAGGCGAAAGCTCCGATGCTAGGATCATCCTAACCAAAACACGTGAAGATTTAGATGTTTGGGCTCTGAGATATAAAAAAGAGGCCCGTCGTGCTCTCTCACGGTGGCAGGAATATCTCCTTCTATGTACCACGAACTATGATGCGAGCACCTAACTTAGATGCTCCATCGTTTGCATGAATGAAATGGAAGGTGGGGCGCTCGTCCCCCCCCCCCCCCCCCCCCCCCCCCCGACTTGCTTTCAAAAAAAACCACTTCGCCGCCATCGCCGGCCCGTCCGTCGCCATCCCGTCCGTTGCCGGTCCGTCCACCATCGCCGCCCCATCCGTCACCTCGACCCCGACCAAACGTGACGTCACCGCCGTGGTCACCATTGTCAACTACATTGCCGGCCATGGGGCACCGACGCTGGCGCCACCTGTCATCATCATCTCCTCCGACGATGATGATAATGAGATCGATTGGGAGGCGCTGGCTGAGGAGTAGAAATTAGAAGTATTATGTGTTAACTATATGTATGAACTTTGTGCTAAATCTTGTGTTATATGTATATATTTATGATAAATCTTGTGTTCTTCTATGAACTTTGTGCTAAATCTTGTGTTAAATCGATTGTGTGAATTCTGTGAATCGATTGTGTCCTTGTGTTTGTCTCGTTCTTGAAAATGAGTGTCTCAAAATTTAGGTTTCAACGGTCAGGGGAGCTTTAGTCCTGGTTGGGTATTACAACCACGACTAATACGTCAGTGTGGGGCCTAGTTTCAAGAATTAGTCCCAATTACTTCAACAACTAGGACTATTACGGCCGCGTGGGGCCGTCATTGAGGACTTTAGTCCGGTTTGATGTTACAAATCGGGACTTATTCTCGCATTGCGCATGGGCCTGGAAGGGCAATGTAGACCCGGTTGGTTTTACTAACTGGGACTGAATCCCTCTTAGTCCCGTTTTTTTATACAAACCAAGACCATTAGCAGAGGGTATTTATTACCCTTCTTCCTCCTCCAGCCTGAGCCATGAACAGAGCTACCTGTTCTTGGAGCTATCCAATTTTTTAATCTAAGGAGGTGCTGCCCAATTTTTTAATTTTCTCAAGATTTCAGGCATCCAGGAGTTCTACAAGGTTAAACACTTATTAATCTTCTCGCATTTTACTTTCTCTATATATACTTTGTGGCTTATTTGAAATAGATCATATACATGTTCTTCAATTTATGAGATCATAGAGAGAGAGAGGAGATTGATGGGATGACATGTGGAGAGATAGAAAACATCTATTAGACCAAAAAATTAGAACTATACATTCTGATATAATTAACATAGAACCATGCTTAACATGAAAAATACATAAATATTCCAAAAATAACCTAAAGCATGAAAAAAATAGAAATGAACATCTTGATATAATTAACATAGCCATGCTTAACATGAAAATAAAAAAATTAGAATAACAAAAATTTCTAGGGCTTAGAAGAAAAAATAAAGCAAATAACCTCTTACAGCTGGGGGGCTCCGAGTTGAGACGTGTATTACCGGGAAGATGCTGAACCACCTCATACGGCACGATCCACAGGAGGTGGTCCAGCAACTTCACGTCAAAGTGCCTCTCAGAATTTTCATGACGAATTTCTAGGGCTTAGAAGACAAAAATAAAGCAAATCACCTCTCACGGCTGGGGGGGGGGGCTCAGAGTATAGACGCGCGTTGCCGGGAAGCTGCTAAACAACCTCCTATGGCACGATCTGCAGGAGGTTGTCCAGCAGCTTCCCGTCAACGTGCCTCTCATAACTTTCATGACGAATTTCTGGGGCTTAACATGAAAATAACATAAATATTCTTACAATAACCTAAAGCATGACAAAAAATAGAATGCTTAACATGAAAATAAAATAATTATTTTTACAATAACACGTATTTTTGGGGCCTAGAAGACAAAAATAAAGCAAAGCACCTCTCACAGCTAGGGGGACACCGAGTAGAGACGCGCGTTGCCGGGAATCTGCTATACCACCTCTTACGGCACGATCCACAGGAGGTGGTGCAGCAGCTTCCCGTCAACGTTCCTCTCAGAAGTTCGTTCTATGGACTCTCAGTGCGATGGGCTTAGAGTTTGAGGTGCTATTTATAGCCAAAGAGGTACCGACACATGCACCTTTAGTCCCGATTGTATAGAACAACCGAGACTAAAAGTGCACATGCACATGCACTCATGGGAGACGAGAATCTATAGCGACGGTAAAAGCCAACAGCGCAATGCATTATTGAGTCTAACATATTTATCAGTCCATAAAGTTGAATTATAAGTGATATTGAACAGAACCAGGGGAAGGTGTAGTTATGAAACCTGTAGATATTGAAATTCACTACAACTTTATTAATTACGACTTTGTCTAAATCAGCTTCTAAATTGGTCAATAATCGAATTCAAACTGAGGGTTGAAATCTGGTTAGAAGGGAGGGATTATTTTGTTTTTCTTCTTCTCCTCCCCACAGCTACTGACGGGGCGTGGCCCATGCGCTAGTTTAGTCACAACTGGTAACCACAACCTGGACATAACATCTTTAGTCCCAGTTTGTATTTCCAACCGGGACTAAATATCTAGCCCCTGGTCGCGGGGACTGAATCTCTCCGCGCGCGGTGGTGTTTGGCCTTTAGTCCCGATTGGTAGTACAAACCGGGACTAAAGGTCATCTTTAGTCCTGGTTTGTAGCATCAACTGGGACTAAAAGTGTTTCAGTCCCAGTTTTAGCCAATAACCGGGACTAAAGGCCCCTCCCACCAGTTACATTTGGGGGACTTGAGTTTTCGCGCGCACATTTCGCTCATTTCGTCCCTTCACCCCCACTGCTCACCGCTCGTCGCCTCCGCCGCCCCGTTCCCGTCCACGCCGTCGGGCCGCCGTCGCCCCGTCCCCGGCCGCCCGGTCACGGTCCCGTCATCACGCCGTCACCGTCACGCCATCCCCGCCGCGCCACTGGCGCCCCGTCCCTGGCCTCCCCGTCCTGGTCCAGCCGTCGCGCCGTCGCCGTCACGCAATCACCACCCTGCCATCGGTGCCCCGTCCCCGGCCTCCCCGTCTCGGTCCTACCGTCACGCCGTCACCGTCACGCCGTCCCCGTCGCCGGCGCCCCGTCCCTGGCCTCCCCGTCCCGGACCCGCCGTCGCGCTGTCGCCGTCATGCCATCGCCGGCGCCGGCCCCCCGTCCCCGGCCTCCCTGTCTCGGTCCCGCCGTCACGCCATCGCCGTCGCCCCTGTCGGTGCCCCGTCCCCAGCCTCCCCATCCCGGCCTTGCCGTCGCGCTGTCCACACTGTCACCGCCGCCGGTGCCCTGTCCCCCCGTCCACACCGGTAGGCAAGGTTGGACAGAAGGCTTTGCTTGTTAATTAGCTATGATAACTGCTATTGCAAGGCTTAATTAGCTATGTTAATCTGCTGTTGCCTATGATGTGCTTAGCTTTTTGTGGTTGTTTTCTTGACCTTAATTAGTGATTATTAGTTATATCTGAAATCAGTTTTTGGGCTATAACTGAAAATGTCATATCTGAAATCCATTTTATAGTACATGTTATAATTATGCATGATGCAGTTTTGGCTCTTTAATTAGCTATGTTCATTTTTTGTAGTTATTATCATCTTGATTCATTAGAAAACTACATCATGCATGTTAAATTATTGTCAATGGTAAAGTTACTAGTTTTGTTAGAGAACATTATAAAAAATTATCCTGATTTAAAGACTTTTATGTAATTAGGTCATGGCTTGGTATGTAGTTTTGGCCTCAAGCCAGGGGTGTATGCTGAATGGTCTAAGTGCCATGATCAAGTGATTGGTTTTAAAAAGACATCATACAAGAAGTTCAAAACTGAGAAAGAAGCTATCCTAGCATTTGAGTCTACCATGATAGGTGAACACCAGGGACCTTCACAACACATGATCATTCCAGAAAATGATCAAAAACATTCTAAAGAGATTGTATCCATGTATTGGAAGGATGTACTAATTATTATTCAGTTATTTGTGATAGTCTTTCTCCTCATTAGCATGATGAAGGCCTAACATGACTATTTATGTACTAAAACTGTAATGACATCTATTGCAAACGAAGACACCAGTGTTATGTACTTTGTTATGTGTTTTTAATTATTTATGCAATCTATTTGTGTAATTTAGTGTAATAGTATTATTTATGCATATGAAAAGTAGAAAAATGGATGGTCGTGATGAAGAGGATATTATTCATCAGATGATTAGACAGGGCATGGAAGAGGATAGCCACGACACCGATATATACCTCAACCTTGGGGCCGGTGACATTCTCCCTTTGGACAATGTCAACGAAGACACCGGTGATCATAACGACGTAAATAAATCTACCGATCCTATTCGTGAACTCAACATGCATGTGTAGTAATAATTTTGTTTTGTTTTTTTGTTTGTTAGCAATCCGCCTCTGGTTCGAAGACGCGATCAAAGGGCGGTAGAGGTCCAACTGGCTTGAAGAACTTTGAGGGAAGGAACATTATCGAAGAAGTGGAACCAGATGGGTCACCACTTGCACCGGCCGAAGCCGCAACTAAGTTTGTGAACTCCTGTGTCTATGTTGTTAGGGATAATGTGCCCATCAGCTTAAGGACATGGAGGCCCAGTTGTACTAATGATCCACACACACTTCCAAAAACTGAAAAGGACAGGTATGGGACACTGTGAAGTTTAGCATCCCTGAAGAACATGAGGAAAAGGTTAAACATTGGGCTATAAAGAAGATGGGGGAGCAATTTTGGACACATAAGAAGAACATATATGATGCCTTCAAAAAGCATGGAAAGGTGCCCAACTTTGACAACTTCCCAAAGTACAGGGACCACTGGGATGAGCTCATACGTTACAGGCAATCGAAAGACACACTTGCACGTTCGTCCATAAACAAGGCGAGTGCTGAAAAAAAAGAATATCACCACCCGCTCTGCCCCGGTGGTTACAAAGCACGTGTTGAGGAGTGAGCCAGGAGAGAAGCAGAACTCGAGCAAAAAGGTATCACCCCGGTGATGCACGGCTGGCCAAATGCTTAAAGCGCTGGTACTATGCCCACCAACGGTCCCTCACAGACGATGGCAGCCTGGTCTACAAGAACAACAAGTCAAAAGATGTAACACAAAAACTGGTTGAAGTCATTGAGAAGACGGTGGGAGATGAAATCCTCCTCGACAGGGAACAGGACGAGCTAACTCATGTCCTTGAGAACCCAGAGCACCCAGGACGTACAAGAGGATATGGTAGTGTGCCATGAAAGTATGCCTTTGCTGCGGATGCAGATTCATACAGAAGCCGACGTAGAAGCAAGACCGCGGGAGATGCAAAGTACCGTAGCTTGCAAAATAAGCTAGCTGAAACCAAAGCATCTATTCCCGAAGAGGTCACACATCAAGTGGCAGCTGCAATAGACGTTATGTGGATGCAAGGGTTACTGCCTCCTCAACCTACCGACATGCTTAGCCCCCAGCACCCGGATCGTACAACAAGAGTAATCGGAAGTAGCTGTGCTTCCACGGAGCTCCCTGCTGATCAGCGATACCCCGTGGATGAGATCCAACATTGAACATGCTGTGAGCTTCATATACCAATGATGAACCTAACCACTAGGGTGGCTTATGGTATGGGCTCACCTCCTCTACCAGATCAGAGATACCATGATGAAGAGATTCCAGAAGGGTACTCGGTTGTCATCGTGGATGAAGTGTGCGAAGGGTATGGAGACTTAGAGCTCACAATCCCAGGCGGTGATGGAGAAAGGAGTCTGTCACAGGCTCTTCACGAACTAGAGATACTATGGAAGAAACAGTTAATTAAAATTATAGGTGAACCAAAGACAATAATGGCTGTAGGTGGGGCTCCTCCACCACCAGACTCTCCACATGGAAGTCCCTCACCTCATGAAAAGGATAGCCCATCACCACCACCATCACCACGTCCACATAGGAGCCAATCACCACATCCACGTAGGAGCCCATCACCACGTTCACGCACTAGCAAGAATGCCCCAAAGATGGGCCCCTCAGGTGCACCACCTAAACAGGTGGGTCAACAAAAGAGTGGGAGCAAGTCACAACAAACAAGCACAGTTAAGACGACACAGCCTAAGAAGCGTGCTTATGAGTTAACTAAAGAGGAGTTGGATGCTATTGTAAAAGAGGATGTCTATTAGTAAATATTCAAGAAGAGAATTCCAGAGCAAAAAAACTCCGATAGATCCGTCTACGAAAGCCTTCTTTGTTAAAATGAGCACAGGTGGCAAGAAAAAAATGCTATGAGACTATGATCGCACAGTAGAGAAAGCTATTGTGGAAAATCGTTGTAAGACGAATGACGATCGCAAAAGCCACCACAAGCTACTCCTGTCATTCCTACCCAAGCAGATCTAGAAAGGCAAGCTAAAGAAACTGGCCTCACGATAGAGCAGCTGTTGGGGAATGAAGCAGTTGCGTCGGCGGAAGTAGTTTGGATATTTTAGCGTGGAGAGCCACTAGTCAAGCCACATCTAGTCAAAAATCTGCCAACACAAATGCATACATTCCATAAATGGTACATGAAGATGTCAGCAAAAGATCCAGAGTACATGATACATGTGTGTGTGAGAGATCACTACTTCAATGGACAGGATATCTTCTATATGGATTTCAAAGATATTTATGAGATATACCATCGAGGTGCCCTCGACATTTCTCTCGTCAGCTGCTGGGTTCTGTAAGTGTGCTTTCATGTATCTTCTATATATTTATCGTTTTTGCGTCATCCTCATAGCTAATAACTTAGCACCGATTGCAGGATGGAGATCCAAAGGTGCCGTAAAGACGGGATTTTAAATATGGGCTTCATGGACCCTAAAGCGATTAATGATAAGACCATAGAACAAAGTCATGAGTCGGTAAGGCAGGCAGTTCTAAATTTTTTTTTGGGAACCAACATTTTTCGGAATTCATACTTCTACCTTACAACTTCAGGTTAGTGTCTATTATCTCGTACCTCTTAATTGCGCTTTCCATTTATAATTATTTTGGCTAATATGCTCTCTATGTTTAATTGTTCAGGTTCCACTTAATACTGCTTATCATAGACATCAATAGTGGAATTATTAATGTGCTTGACTCCTTGAGGAAGCTGTCGTTGTTTGCTCACCGGCAGCCCGTCAGGGGATTGCTCACCGAACGGTTTGCAGGCAGAGTGGTCTGCTGACAGACACGATGGCTCACACGGGAACGAGGGGAGACGCGATGTAGACAGGTTCGGGCTGCGTACTCGCATAACACCCTACGTCCTGTGTGCGGTTGTTTGTATTATGAGTCGGCGAGATTACAAAGGCGTCTGTGCGTATAGCAATAGCTTGAGAGTTGGGAATCGTTTTGAGAGGGGTCCCTGTCCCCCTTTATATTGTAGGGAGACTTGGATTACAAGTCAGTTTGGATAGCCATATGGTTTCTATATCCAGTCGGTTAGAGTCTGACTGGTTACAAGGAACTAAATCTAGCAGATATCCTCTATCTTGATTCGCTCCTATCTTCAATAGTTTCCTTAGGCGATATCCCGACTTGGGCCTTCAATCAGTCGAGCCTTCTCCCAGGCTTTTGGCCCAATCAGTAAAGCTTCTTGATGATGACCCATAGAGGTTATACCTCTCACAAGCCCCCGAGCTTGAAGTTGAATTAAGAAGTAATCAGCTTGAAGATTAGAACCTTGATTTGAAATGTCTTGACTGACATAGGCGTGCATCGAGTAGGTGCACCCTATGGGTGTATCCCCCGAGCTAAGTTGACTTGAACATCAATCAGCTTGAAGATCTAACAGAATCTTTGAAGAATAACTGAATCCAATGCTTTCTGTATAAGCATATAACAAACAATGGAATATACTCTGAGTGCAGACCTTGTTCAAAAGATAAACTGCATCAGAGATCCGAGTCGTCTTGAATCTCCTTTTGAATCAGAAAATTTTTCATGCCATGCCACCCCACAGCCCCCGAGACTCCAGATGTATGTGCAACATGTATCTAGAGACTCATAGAACCATGGTATGACTGGTCAATATTGATTGTAGTACCAACTTAATCTGTGCGAGTGGTTTGATATTCACTTGGCCAATCTTGAAGAAATAGTA
The DNA here is from genome assembly GCF_016808335.1 of Panicum virgatum. Lineage (NCBI taxonomy): Eukaryota > Viridiplantae > Streptophyta > Magnoliopsida > Poales > Poaceae > Panicum > Panicum virgatum. The sequence continues at coordinate 26,383 of NC_053139.1, read as the reverse complement.
TTGAAATGTCTTGATAGCAACTGGCCGACTGGTTCACACAACCCACAGAAACACACCTCTAGCCGAGTGGTCGGGAAACAGCCAGACCTAATCTGCTGGGCGCAGTCTGTCTATATGAAGGCGTACCGCTTCAGTGTAGGGTTACACTTCACTTGCGCAAACAGTCTCCACACTGTCTCCGCATCTTCAAGATTGCTGCCCCTCGCATTCCGCCGCCGGAAATTAGGGTTCACACTCTGCGCCGCCGCCCATCTAGTTCCGCCGTCGTCCCTGGATGCGCTTGAAGACAATCTATCTCCGCCGCTAGGAAGAGAAAGAACTTCGCCGTCAAGAGGAAGTCATGGCACCAAAGAAGAAGGTCGCATCACCACAAGGCAAGCTCCACGGTGCGGATCCAGATCAGGCCTTGAATCCACCCTGCCTTGCCTTGTCATGGCGGAAGACGAAGATCGCTGAATCTGACCTTCAAGCCATGGTGAAGAGAGGGCTACTACCGGAGAAGGAAATTGCACACTGGAAAGCCTGCCTCGACGAGCCCTTCCCCGGCGATGCGCCATTTGAGGTTCCAGTCTTCACCTGGCAGTTCGAGCGCAGCCTCGCGCTGCCAATATGCTCTTTTTTTTGCGGACTCCTGCACTACTACCAGCTAGATTTCTGGCATCTGCCGCCAAATTCTATTACCGCTGTAGCTTTTTCCATTCATCTCTGCGAAGCTTTCCTGGGAATAGCCCCCCATTTCGATCTCTTTAGATATCTCTACCACTGTAAGATCTATCTGTATGAGGGCAAAAGGTCATATGTAGGCGGCGCTGGCTTCCAAATGCGCCAAGGTAGATCTGAGGATTACTTCAAACTGCCATTCTATAGCAGTCTAAAAGGATGGCAGAACGAATGGTTCCTCATTGAAAATCATGGTGCATCCATTACCAAATCAACCGGCCATTTAGCAGAAACCAAGGATTCGTGGTCTGCTCTTTCCAGCCGTAGAGACAACAATCAAATTCAAGAACTGCTAGGGAAAATCAAGGTGTTGAAAGAAAGAGGTCTGACAGCAATGGCTGTGGCCATCGACTTTGTACACCATAACATCCAACCTCTGAAGGACAGGGTGCACCCGGCCTTCTATTATCATGGTCTGGATGACCCAACTCGGGAGACTACTGAAGATATACCCCCTGACGAAGACATCAGCCGCATTAGGTGAGGCTATTTTGCCGTTGACAGCAATTAATCGTGCGATTAAACGTGCAATTAAATCTGTAATTAATGGCCATAACCGCATCACCTAAATGACTCTGATGGTGTCCAGGTTCAACGATCCTGAGCACCTGAGTCACTATATAAGGAGTGCCATTCCCCTCATCCATCCTGCACCAGAGCACTGAGGCAACTCGGCTCCTCTCTTCTCCCTCTCCAGTTGCAACAACTGAGTTCCCCAACGCTAATTTCTGCGCGCACAGAATTAGCGTGAGCAGGCCTCCGAAACCTTGCTCGCCTTGAGATCCTGCACGGGATAGGCGGGCAATCAGGTTTTTGGGTAACGCTGCTTTAGCGTGACTGCTCAAAAATACTAAGGCTTTGCCCGATTGTACGACTACTTCCTGGTGGACGAGCCGAACGACTACGTCGACTACATTCTGGTGGCCGAACGACTACGTCGACTACATCTTGGTGACCGTTCATGGGACTGCACTGCGAACTTCTTCCTGCACCGATTTAGTTCGACTACTTCGACTGAGGCCAACCGAGTAGATGTCTACTCCAGTTGGTAACAGCGCAGCCAATGCCTCCGGCAACGGCCCCGCTTTAGGGTACTCCCTGAAACTTTGGTTATTTATATTGTTTATGCTTATATGTGTGATAAGTATAAACATGTTCACATGTTTTATTTTACTCCTTAAAGTCATAGAAATATTGCTAGTTTATACATTTAATTTTGGAATTAAAATATACCGAAAATTGCCTAGATTTATAACATTCCAAAAACCTGATTATGTTAATAGGCTTTCGGTATCTAGCTTTGCTGCATCAATCAAACCATCACCTTTTGATGGTTCAAATTACAAACGTTGGCAAGAGCGGCTTATACTGTGGTTAACACTATCGAGAGTGATCCATGTGAAAGAGGGTAAGCCTGAACAATTCTCTCCAGAGGAAGGGAGTGCGTTCGATGAGGCTGATATCCTCTTTCGAGGCTTGATCATTAGTGTTCTCGGTGATAACCTGGTGGATTCTTATATCCGGCTGCCAACTGGCAAAGCTTTGTGGGATGCTCTTGAGGCTCAATATGGAGTATCTGACGCCGGGAGTGAGTTGTATATCATGGAGCAGTTCCTTGAGTACAGGATGGTCGAAGACCGTTCTGTAGTGGAACAGGCTCATGAAATACATACTCTGGCAAAAGATCTCAAAAATTGTAGTAAAGAGTCCCCATGTGTGTTACCCAATAAGTTTGTGGCTGGAGGTATAATCTCTAAGCTGCCACCTTCTTGGAGGGACTTTGCTACTTCTCTAAAACATAAGAGACAGGAGTTCACAATAGATGGACTCATAGGGACTCTTGATGTTGAGGAGAAGGCGAGAGCAAAGGACATACGTGGGAAAGGAGTTGTTGGTGCTTCAAGTGCCAATCTTGTTCAGAAGAACAACTCCCATAAGAACAAGAAAAAGCCACCGCAGAACCAACCAAAGACTAAGAAGACAACCACTTTTAAGAAGAAGAAGAAGACGGGAGCTTGCTATGTGTGTGCTAGTACGGATCACTTTGCTGCAAAGTGTCCGAACCGCAAAGGCAACGACTCCGCCAACATGGTTATTAGCGAGCCTGGAGGAACTTCGGGGTACGGTAATTTATTACCTACTGTTCTTTCAGTCTTTGGTTCACCCGAGTGGTGGGTTGACACTGGTGCTAATATTCATGTTTGTGCTGATGCTTCTTTGTTCTCTTCTTACCAGACCGGCGGGACTTCCTCCTTGCTGATGGGGAACGGATCACATGCGCGTGTTCTTGGTGTTGGTACGGTAAATCTGAAGTTTACTTCGGGGAAGACCGTGCAGCTGAAGAACGTGCAGCATGTCCCCACCATCAAGAAGAATTTAGTCAACGGCTCTCTACTGTGTAGAGATGGTTTCAAATTAGTCTTTGAGTCCAATAAATGTATCTTGTCTAAGTTTGGTACTTTTGTTGGAAAAGGTTATGAATGCGGAGGTTTGTTCCGTCTTTCTTTGTCAGATGTTTGTAATAAAATTGCATACAATGTTATTAACGTTGATGAAACAAATGTTTGGCATTCGAGGCTTTGTCACGTTAATTTTAGTTGTATGATGCGCTTAGCTAATTTGAGCTTAATTCCAAAGTTCACTTTTGTCAAAAATTCTAAGTGTCATGTATGTGTTGAATCAAAACAAACTCGTAAGCCTCATAAGACCGCGGAGGCAAGGAGCTTGGCACCCTTAGAATTAATTCATTCCGATTTGTGCGAAATGAATGGAGTGTTGACAAAAGGTGGTAAAAAAATATTTCATGACTTTGATTGATGATAGTACTAGATTTTGTTACATCTATTTGTTGAAGTCAAAAGATGAAGCTTTACACTACTTTAAAATCTATAAAGCTGAAGTAGAAAACCAACTTGAGAGAAAGATCAAAAGAGTTAGGTCAGATCGTGGTGGCGAGTATTTCTCAAATTTATTTACTTTATTCTGCGAGGAACATGGTATTATTCATGAGAGGACGCCTCCCTATTCACCTCAGTCAAATGGGGTTGCCGAAAGAAAGAACCGCACTCTAACGGATTTGGTTAACGCCATGTTAGATACAGCGGGACTTTCCAAGGAATGGTGGGGTGAGGCTATATTGACTGCATGTCATGTCCTAAACCGTGTTCCTACAAAGAATAAAGAGATAACTCCTTTCGAGGAATGGGAGAAGAAAAGGCCAACACTGTCATACTTACGTACATGGGGTTGTTTGGCAAAAGTGAGTGTGCCAATAACCAAGAAACGTAAGCTTGGACCTAAAACTGTGGATTGTATCTTTCTAGGTTATGCTATTCACAGCGTTGGATATAGATTTTTAATAGTGAAATCTGGAGTACCTGACATGCATGTTGGTACTATAATGGAGTCCAGAGATGCTACATTTTTTGAAAACATTTTTCCCATGAGAGATGAAACAAGTTCATCTAGGCAAGAGTTCATCAAGGATGATGGCTCTGCTAAGCCGATAGAACACAATGAACATACACTTGTAGAAAAATCCTGAGGAGGATAACAATGATGCTCTGAGAAAGAGCAAGAGACAAAGGACTGTAAAGTCTTTTGGTGATGATTTCATTGTATACCTCATAGATGATACACCCAGAACCATTGAAGAGGCATATTCATCTCCTGATGCTGACTATTGGAAGGAAGCAGTAAGGAGTGAGATGGATTCTATTATGTCTAATAGAACCTGGGAGGTCGTTGAACGTCCTTATGGATGTAAACCGGTTGGATGCAAGTGGGTGTTCAAGAAAAAGCTTAGGCCAGATGGTACTATTGAAAAGTACAAGGCTAGGCTTGTGGCCAAGGGTTATACACAAAAAGAAGGAGAAGATTTCTTTGACACTTATTCACCAGTTGCCCGATTGACCACAATTCGAGTGTTACTTTCCTTGGCAGCCTCTTATGGTCTTCTCGTTCATCAGATGGACGTTAAGACGGCTTTCCTCAATGGAGAGTTAGAAGAGGAGATCTATATGGATCAGCCGGATGGGTTTGTATCAAAGGGTCAAGAAGGAATGGTTTGTAAGTTGTTAAAATCTTTATATGGTCTCAAGCAAGCGCCTAAGCAGTGGCATGAAAAGTTTGATAGAACTTTGACCTCTGCCGGCTTTGTTGTGAACGAAGCTGACAGATGTGTGTACTATCGCTATGGTGGGGCTGAAGGAGTGATTTTGTGCTTGTATGTGGATGACATACTGATCTTTGGCACTAGCCTTAATGTGATTAAGGAAGTCAAAGAGTTTTTATCTCAAAATTTTGAGATGAAGGATCTGGGAGAAGCTGATGTTATTCTTAATATAAAGCTGGTAAAAGAGATCAATGGTGGGGTGATTCTTACACAGTCTCACTATGTGGAGAAGGTGTTAAGTCGCTTTGGTTATAGCGACTATAAACCTGTCTCAACACCATATGATGCCAGTTTAATTCTTAGAAAGAACAAAAGGATAATGCGAGATCAGCTGAAATATTCTCAGATCATTGGTTCATTAATGTATTTAGCGAGCGCTACAAGACCTGACATCTCGTTGTTGGAGTAATGGGCTTGGCCCATTTATTCTAAAGCATTAAAAGAATTTAAAGCCCACTATTAATGCTAGGGAATCAATGTTTAATTCCGTACCGGGAATTGAGGAGGATCTCAACCGACTTAAAAGGTGGACCTCTTGTACACCACTTGTGAAGCCGGTAAGAGGAGGACGGTGAACCACACGCGCGTGCGCGCTCGCTCGCCTCGCCGAGCCGGGCCGGGCCGGGCCGTGGCCGAGGCCGAGGCCGAGGCCGAGGCGCGGCGCGGCGCGGCGCGGCCGGCCGGACGGGCGGTGCGGTGCGGTGCGGCGCGGCGCGGTGCGATGTGATGGCTATTTTGCCGTTGACAGCAATTAATCGTGCGATTAAACGTGCAATTAAATCTGTAATTAATGGCCATAACCGCATCACCTAAATGACTCTGATGGTGTCCAGGTTCAACGATCCTGAGCACCTGAGTCACTATATAAGGAGTGCCATTCCCCTCATCCATCCTGCACCAGAGCACTGAGGCAACTCGGCTCCTCTCTTCTCCCTCTCCAGTTGCAACAACTGAGTTCCCCAACGCTAATTTCTGCGCGCACAGAATTAGCGTGAGCAGGCCTCCGAAACCTTGCTCGCCTTGAGATCCTGCACGGGATAGGCGGGCAATCAGGTTTTTGGGTAACGCTGCTTTAGCGTGACTGCTCAAAAATACTAAGGCTTTGCCCGATTGTACGACTACTTCCTGGTGGACGAGCCGAACGACTACGTCGACTACATTCTGGTGGCCGAACGACTACGTCGACTACATCTTGGTGACCATTCGTGGGACTGCACTGCGAACTTCTTCCTGCACCGATTTAGTTCGACTACTTCGACTGAGGCCAACCGAGTAGATGTCTACTCCAGTTGGTAACAGCGCAGCCAATGCCTCCGGCAACGGCCCCGCTTTAGGGTACTCCCTGAAACTTTGGTTATTTATATTGTTTATGCTTATATGTGTGATAAGTATAAACATGTTCACATGTTTTATTTTACTCCTTAAAGTCATAGAAATATTGCTAGTTTACACATTTAATTTTGGAATTAAAATATACCGAAAATTGCCTAGATTTATAACATATATTTCCCTTGAAGGTGACAGAGCCGGCGAAGCTAACACTGGAGGGGCTGAAGTCGAAGAATCGGCAGAAACCCAGAGCCAGTCTGCAGCCAATAAGCCAAAGCGTAGGACTCGCAGGGCTACGGCTAAACGATCCCTCTCCAAAGCAATTGCCGAACAAGATACAAGAGAGAAGAATCCGAAAAAGCCAAGGCACGAATACAGGGCACCTCCCACATCCGACACATCATCCGAATCGGGGAACCCGAAATTAGAGAGACGGGAAAACCCGAAGGAATCAGAGAGTGTCGGGGGGAGAGTTCCAACACCACCTCCATCGCCGCGTCCATCATCTGCTCAGGAGCATGCCGAGGCAGACACCCAAGTCACGGCGAGCGGTTCAAAACCAGTCGGGGCGCCGCCCAAGCCGAAACCAGTGCCAGGCCGACACAGGCAGTTTGCCATGTAAGCTTATCCGGAGATCCATACTGTCATTCGAATGAAATCAAGCATAATCTGTATATTGAATCCATGCTACTGTATCCTTCTTGCAGGAAGGTGACCGACATCAATACTGACACTGCCCAGAGCAGCAAACCTTCAGAAGAGTCAGGCGACAGAGGACAACAGTCGGAATAGAGTGCCAGATCTCATGCCGAAACTGCTGACAAAGAAACAGAACCTGTGACACATACAGGTATCAATCGACTACAAGTGTATTTGCGTTTGTCAAAATGCCTTGTCCATATAATTGACTTTGATATCTGATTAGATGATGCAGTGCTGCCGGAGACGGAAGCCCTTCAGGATGAACCTATTACGACTGACGACGTTGCCACAGCAAAGATGATGGTCACCGGGGGTGGTGAGGCTTCTACTAGCACTGCCAATCTGAACAGGTGTGAGGGCCTCGCTGATAAGAGCGACTCTGGTCACGTCTTCCCCGACTCTGATTCAGCAGTGTTAGAGATACATATCTAAACATAGCATCTTGCATAATTACCAGTACTGGTTCCAATGTAATGTTGTATTGAATGTCAGGATGCCTTGAAAAAGCTGGATGAATATCGGGGCGTATTGGAGATATGCCACAAGAAGTACCCCGACTTCCTAGCCATGGAGAGGAAGATCCTCGCACTTGAAGAAGAAAACAGAAGTAAGCATACCTTTCTCCTCATTATTCAGTTGTTTCTTGAATGTGCTGAGCTAACTCGTATTGTCCGAGTGGTTTTTTTTGCAGAACTCAAATCAGAAAACAACGTGCTGACTAGAGATAAACTCCAACTGGACAGCTCGCTGACTAGAGATAAACTCCAACTGGACAGCTCATTCAATAATTGAAGCATACTCACAAGGTAATTTCCAAGGACCTCCAATATTCATACCAAATGCTCACCAAAGCCTGTAACCTCAACACGACGCTACAGGCCCGGAAGAAGAAAGATAAAGAGCAAATCCAACGGCTAGAAGAGGCGTGGAAGAAAACCCAAGAGTCTGAGAAGACCAAATCCAAGGAGCTGTCCAAGCTTGAAAAGGAGCACTCAAAATTGTAGAAAGATCGTGACCAAATTAGCCGACGAATTCGAGTTTTAAACAGTCAATGACTTGTATATGTGATGTGAACAGTATATTTATGCTAGCTGATGTATAAAATATCAACTTTATTGAATGCATAAGTCTGTACATTGTTGAAATAATGGGGCTTGCGAGCCCAAGTACATGTCAGGTAGCGCGCAGGCTCCTTTGTTAAACCCGTACAAGTTTAGTACTGCATGACAGTTACATGACTCGGGGATGTACTTAACATCTAGCACATTTCACAAATGACTAGGAACGAGTCGGAATATACACAAATTCCTACCGTAGGACTGCTCGGAGCATGTTGTCCAAGGTACGTCCGACTGCCCATATCAATATGGAGCAGCAATGCCTATGTCCTGCCACCACTGGTTAAGCGAAGGACGGCGTCACCCACTGTAACCCATTAGGTAGTATGGCTATGGCCGATGGCCTAAATAACGCTGTAGACTCGATGTATTTAGCAACAACGCGTAGCCGAAGAGTGTGATGTTTGGCGAAGATGCGCTTCCAGTCGGGAACGAAGCAGTCGGGAGCTGCCTCCCCTGCACTAAGAAGGCTTTGGGCGATGAGTAGCGACGATATAGACCAGTCGGATGGTCATTATTAAGGGTAAAAATGCCTGAGGTGCTCGACATTCCACGAATTGGGAATGCCGATACCATCTTCACACTTAAGGCGAAATGATCCAGGCCTTGTGACCTCAGAAATGATGAAAGGACCCTCCCATGGGGCAGATAGCTTTTTTTCTTCCTTCCATACGTTGAACCCGACGCAACACAATGTCTCTAACTTGAAAACTAGTCAGCTTGGCATATCTGTCGTGGTATCTCTTCAAAGATTGTTGATAGCGAACAGATTGGAGTTGAGCGGCTATCCTGCTTCCTCTACCAGATCGACATCGAGCAATCTGTTGTTTTGTGCCTATGCCTCGTTGTCAAACGCGACTCTGGGTGCCCCATGCAATAAATCAGCCGGGAGGATAGCTTCCGACCCGTAAACCATGAAGAAAGGAGTCTGATTGTTGATCCCTCGACTCGGCTGAGTGCATAGCCCCCAGATTACATACGGCAGTTCTTTTATCCACTTGTTCTCATAAGGCTTGAGAGCATCGTATATCCTTGACTTAAGCCCTTGCAGTATCATTCCATTGGCTCGTTCCACATGACCGTTGCCTTTGGGGTGTGCAACAGATGCATAACTGTAACACCCCAATTTAATTTTCCTATTTAATAATAAATTTAATTGGTTTTATTTATTTTTTCTAGGATTTAATTTGCTTAGTTTGCATTTAATCCAATTTTGTTCCTCAACTAATTAAAATTTTATCATAGGTTAAACTTTGTTGTTGCATTCATGCTGGAGCATCTTTTCTTTTATTGTTTGGTTAGAGTTTGAATTCAAATTTATTTGAATTATTTTAGCTTAAGTTTGGATTAGAATTAGAAAGAGAGAAAAAGAAAGAAAAACCAAAACAAGAAACCCAGCCCTTCCCCGCGCAGCCCAACCCACGCTAGGCCAGCAGTCCACCCCGCTCCCCCTCTTTTCCCCGGCCCAGCTTACCTGTTGTCGCGGCCCAGCCGCCAGCCCGGTTCCTTTCTCCTCCAGCGCCGCACCCTCCACCACGCCCTGCTCGGCCCACAGTCAGCGGCTCTACCCGCTCGCCCGCTCACCCGCTGAACTCCGGCCCCACCCCGCCAGCGACACACCGCGTCAGATGCTCCCTCACACGCGCCGCGCGTCGCCCTCCCCTCACTGACCGTCCAGGCCCGCTTGGCAGGCTCGTCTTCCCCGCATCCCTCGCGCTCGCGCAACGGCCCCGAGATCCCTGGCCGCAATCACCGCCGTCCTTCCATCCCTAGCCCAGGCGCCGAGATCCCCGGGTCTTCCCTTCTTAACCGCAGCCGCACCCTTGGACCTCCTCATCTCCACTCCGCGGCCACCCTCAAACCCTAGCGCAGCACCGCCGCCATCGCCCCGATGAGCAGAGGTGCTCCGCCGTCTCAATTCCCCCACCGCCCGTGCCACTCCGGCCGCGCTGCCCAGTTCCCCAGCACCGCCCGAGGCCGCTGCGTCCGGCCATCGGATCCAGAAGCCCCGAGGTGCCCTTCTCCGACCCCTCCGCGTGCGCCTCCCCTTCTCTGCCGCCGGTGAGAAGTTTCGGCCGCCGTGCAATTTCTCGCCGCCGGTGGCTATCCGGCTTGCCTGACCACCTCTACATCTCCGCAGCACGTCTCCGCATCTCTTCGAGGGGATCCTAAGCTCGGAGGAGCGCCCCCGCACCTGGACCGCGAAGCTCCGCCCAGCGCCTCCGCCCGACCTCGCCGCCGACGTCACTCCGTTGCAACTCTGACCGCCCCGCGCCCTTTGTAAACTTCGTCCCGCCACCCTGTTGTTTTTGCGCTAGACCTTAGGACCGTAGGCTATTCCAGTGGCCAGAACCCTCGCGCTCCGGCGAGCACCGCCACGCCGAGCCCCACGCTCCGGCCATCCCCGACCCACGCACAAGGGCCCAGTGGATCACACGTGTTGTGCTCGTCCTTTTGCACCAGCCCGCGACCCAAACGAGCCCCTGTAGCGGTCGAACGGCCAGCTCCGGCGAGCTCGCCGCCGCGGAGCTCTGCTCCGGTGGTGTTCCGCCACCGCTCCGCGCACCCTTTGCCCTGAGCCGCTAGATCTCGATCGAACGACCCGAAACAAACCGGCCCGAGTCAACTGAGGGGAAAGAACGGTCAGCGCCCGCCTTTTTGCAAAAGAGACCCCACTTTTATCCGAAATCAACCCGCACTCCGTGGCAGTATAAAAGTAATTGCGGTTTGGCCCAGGTTTTTACACGTACCCCCCCTGATCTTTCTAGTTTTTGAACCCACAGTCCATGCCCTGCGTTTTTGCACGCTAGCCCTTAGATCTAACTGTTAATTACATTTAGACCCTCGGTTTTTGCAGAAAAGCCCTAGAAACTTAGTTTTTCTCGCAGATAAGCCCCTAGAACTTGTTTTTAGCCTAGATTTTGCGTTTTAGCTCCGTTTTAGGCGTTCTTTATATCCACGCGATCGTTGTAATGCGTAGAATAGTTTTAGACTAGTTTAGTGTGCTATTTTTATGTATTGATGTACTATTTCTTAGCTTTTGTTAGTGTTTGCTTGTATGCTTATTGTGTGCCTTGCTTTTGGCCATGTGTTCATGAGTAGACGGTGATCCATCTGAGGAGCCCCAGTACCAGTACTCAAAGCAGCCGTCTTCCGACCAGTTTGAGCAGCAGCAGGAGCAGTACGAGGAAGGCAAGTATAACATGAACAACACCTATCACCTTTAATTGCAATTTCATACTGTATTTTAATACTGTATGCCTATAAGGACTTTCCTAGCCACTTTATATCCTTTATATAAATCCTTGGGTTGCATTTTGGTTAGTTGTGCTAGGTTGCTATGCTATAACATGCTTGGTCCTTTTTAATTAATTTGATTAATGGTATATGCAACTTAATTCTGGGAGTGGCCCGTTTGAGGGGCTCACGTCTCGTTATAAAATAGTTTTGTTAGAAACATGGTTTAGGGGGCCAGCACGGTGCTTACTGCTGGGTTGGCCACTCTCCATAAGGACCGGTTCATAGAACAACAACCTGGGACAACAGCGCTAGCACAAGACTGGAATGGGACGGTCTTGGCGTAATAATTAGGTCTTTTTAGTTTGGAGTAACTTACCTGCGGGGCTAGGGTGGTAAGCTTCTATGTCCCTCGTACTGAGTGGCCTCGTTTGTGGTATTCTTGACACCCACTAGACCTGCTCCATAGTCGCCGATCCAACCCTCGCGGTTATTCCTTACCAACGAGATTCTTTGTAAAGGCCTCGTAGTGAGTTTGCTAGTCATCTCACCTAAGGAAGTGTGATGAACAACTAGCGTAGCTCACGACTTGTGGGTAAAGATGTGCAACCTCTGCAGAGTGTAAAACTGGTATACTAGCCGTGCTCACGGTCATGAACGGCCCAGATTCTCCTTTTGATTAGTGGGGTTATCTTCCTTTGACGAGGCAGGTTTCCCCGGGTGGCTTGGTTTGGTTTGGTTCTCAGTAGTATCATATTTAATTCTGATTAATTACTATGTAACTGGGTTATGGTAATTCATCAACCTGTAGTAATTAGCTTTAATAAAATTTTGCCAAGACTTAAAAGCTAATGCGGTTGAGTCAGCCAACCTTAGAGCCTCATAGTTTGTGTTATACTTGTTGAGTACAAGTTGTGTACTCACACTTGCCTTCTCTACTCTTTTTTCTCTTGTCCTTTTTGGGGACACTCTACTGCTGCTCAGTTCCTGCCGACACGAGGGAGTTCACCCGGAGCTACCAGGAGTACGAGGACTTCTAGGCGTTCGTCTCCCAGTCGACGTCCCTGTGGCGCCCTGCTCAGCTTCCGACGAGAGTTATCGTTTATGTATTACGCTTCCGCATACTCTGTATCAGACATTTTGTCATTAATGTAATAAATAACATTAGTACTCGCTTTATTATATCTTTTTACTTGATATGTGCTGTGATATACTGTTCATTCTATTGTATATACGTGTGACTTGATCCTGGCACGTATATGATTGCTCGGTTTATGTTCTTTTATAAACCGGGTGTTACAGAGTGGTATCAGAGCTGTATCGACTGTAGGACGAAAGCCTAGATAGAACTGGTCAAGTTTTAGGACTTCTTCTCTCTCAGCATTGTCTGCTGAAACTATTTTGCTATTATATTCCTTGAATTCCAAGATTCTTACTCGTCTTGCCTTGATTTCTCTCTATAGAATAGTTTCCGTAGATTCAAATTTATTTTAGCTTTTCATGCTGTTGTTGCATGAATTCCAAGATTCTTACTCGTCTTGCCTTGATTTCTCTCTATAGAATAGTTTCCGTAGATTCAAATTTATTTTATTCAAATCATAGGTTAAACTTTGTTGTTGCATTCATGCTGGAGCATCTTTTCTTTTATTGTTTGGTTAGAGTTTGAATTCAAATTTATTTGAATTCTTTTAGCTTGAGTTTGGATTAGAATTAGAAAGAGAGAAAAAGAAAGAAAAACCAAAACAAGAAACCCAGCCCTTCCCCGCGCAGCCCAACCCGCGCTAGGCCAGCAGCCCACCCCGCTCCCCCTCTTTTCCCCGGCCCAGCTTACCTGTTGTCGCGGCCCAGCCGCCAGCCCGGTTCCTTTCTCCTCCAGCGCCGCACCCTCCACCACGCCCTGCTCGGCCCACAGTCAGCGGCTCTACCCGCTCGCCTGCTCACCAGCTGAACTCCGGCCCCACCCCGCCAGCGACACACCGCGTCAGACGCTCCCTCACACACGCCGCGCGTCGCCCTCCCCTCACTGACCGTCCGGGCCCGCTTGGCAGGCCCGTCTTCCCCGCATCCCTCGCGCTCCCGTAACGGCCCTGAGATCCCTAGCCGCGATCCCCACCGGCCTTCCATCCCGAGCCCAGGCACCGAGATCCCCGGGCCTTCCCTTCTTAACCACAGCCGCACCCCTGGACCTCCTCATCTCCACTCCGCGGCCACCCTCAAACCCTAGCGCAGCACCGCCGCCATCGCCCCGACGAGCAGAGGTGCTCCGTCGCCTCAATTCCCCCACCGTCCGTGCCACTCCGGCCGCGCTGCCCAGTTCTCCAGCGCCGCCCGAGGCCGCTGCGTCCGGCCATCGGATCCAGAAGCCCCGAGGTGCCCTTCTCCGACCCCTCCGCGTGCAGGCCCCTTTTCTGCCGCCAGTGAGAAGTTTCGGCCGCTGTGCAATTTCTCGCCGCCGGTGGCTCTCTGGCTTGCCTGACCACCTCTACATCTCCGCAGCACGTCTCCGCATCTCTTCGAGGGGATCCTAAGCTCGGAGGAGCGCCCCCGCACCCGGACCGCGAAGCTCCGCCCAGCGCCTCCGCACAACCTCGCCGCCGACGTCACTCTGTTGCAACTCCGACCGCCCCGCGCCCTTGGTAAACTTCGTCACGCCTCCCTATTGTTTTTGCGCTAGACCTTACGACCGTAGGCTGTTCCAGTGGCCAGAACCCTCGCGCTCCGGCGAGCACCGCCACGTCGAGCCGCCTCCACCGCCGAGCCCCACGCTCCGGCCATCCCCGACCCACGCACGAGGGACCAGTGGATCACACATGTTGCGCTCGCCCTTTTGCACCAGCCCGCGACCCAAACGAGCCCCTGTAGCGGTCGAACGGCCAGCTCCGGCAAGCTCGCCGCCGCGGAGCTCTGCTCCGGCGGTGTTCTGCCACCGCTCCGCGCACCCTTTGCCCTGAGCCACTAGATCTCAATCGAACGACCCGAAACAAACCGGCCCAAGTCATCTGAGGGGAAAGAACGGTCAGCGCCCCCCTTTTTGCAAAAGAGACCCCACTTTTATCCGAAATCAACCCGCACTCCGTGGCAGTATAAAAGTAATTGCGGTTTGGCCCAGGTTTTTACACGTACCCCCTGATCTTTCCAGTTTTTGAACCCGCAGTCCATGCCCTGCGTTTTTGCATGCTAGGCCTTAGATCTAACTGTTAATTATGTTTAGACCCTTGGTTTTTGCAGAAAAGCCCCTAGAACTTGTTTTTATCCTAGATTTTGCGTTTTAGCTCCGTTTTAGGCATTCTTTATATCTACGCGATCGTTGTAATGCGTAGAATAGTTTTAGACTAGTTTAGTGTGCTGTTTTTATGTATTGATGTACTGTTTCTTAGCTTTTGTTAGTGTTTGCTTGTATGCTTATTGTGTGCCTTGCTTTTGGCCATGTGTTCGTGAGTAGACGGTGATCCATCTGAGGAGCCCCAGTACCAGTACTCGGAGCAGCCGTCTTCTGACTAGTTTGAGCAGCAGCAGGAGCAGTACGAGGAAGGCAAATATAACATGAACAATACCTATCACCTTTAATTACAATTTCATACTGCATTTTAATACTGTATGCCTATAAGGACTTTCCTAGCCACTTTATATCCTTTATATATATATATCCTTGGGTTGCATTTTGGTTAGTTGTGCTAGGTTGCTGCACTATAACAAGCTTGATCCTTTTTAATTAATTTGATTAATGGTATATGCAACTTAATTCTGGGAGTGGCCCGTTTGAGGGGCTCACGTCTCGTTATAAAATGGTTTTGTTAGAAACATGGTTTAGGGGGCCAGCACGGTGCTTACTGCTGGGTTGGCCACTCTCCATAAGGACCGGTTCATAGAGCGACAACCTAGGACAACAGCGCTAGCACAAGACTGGAATGGGACGGTCTTGGCGTAATAATTAGGTCTTTTTTGGTTTGGAGTAACTTACCTGCGGGGCTAGGGTGGTAAGCTTCTATGTCCCTTGTACTGAGTGGCCTCGTCTGTTGTATTCTTGATGCCCACTAGACCTGCTCCATAGTCGCCGATCCAACCCTCACGGTTATTCCTTACCAACAAGATTCTTTGTAAAGGCCTCATAGTGAGTTTGCTAGTCATCTCACCTAAGGAAGTGTGATGAACAACTAGCGTAGCTCACGACTTATGGGTAAAGATGTGCATCCTCTGTAGAGTGTAAAACTGGTATACTAGCCGTGCTCACGGTCATGAGCGGCCCAGATCCTCCTTTTGATTAGTGGGGTTATCTTCCTTTGACGAGGCAGGTTTCCCCGGGTGGCTTGGTTTGGTTTGGTTCTCAGTTGTATCATATTTAATTCTGATTAATTACTATGTAACTGGGTTATGGTAATTCATCAACCTATAGTAATTAGCTTTAATAAAATTTTGCCAAGACTTAAAAGCGTTCGTCTCCCAGTCGACGTCCCTGTGGCGCCCTGCTCAGCTTCCGACGAGAGTTATCGTTTATCTATTACGCTTCCGCATACTCTGTATCAGACATTTTGTCATTAATGTAATAAATAACATTTATTGCTTTGCAAAGAACTGACAGCTCTGACAATGCTTCACTAGTGTTTCTGCATCCTCCTTTGCCGTTGGCCAGTAGAATCCTACCCTGAATGCTCTGCCTATCAATGTCCGTGAAGTAGCGTGGTTTCCGCAGCTCCCCGAGTGGATTTCACCAAGGATGCTGATACTGGTTTTGCGCGGGACACACTTCATGAGGATGCCAGAAGATATACCACGCCTATATAACTCGTCCCCGACCACAGTGTAGCTTTTACTCCTTCGGCGAATCCGCTCGGCCTCTTCTTTATTGGCGGTGACTCGGCCGGTTTTGATGTGATCTATGATCGGGGTTCGCCAGTCAGATACAGCTGGCAATTAACCTTTCCTCAAGGTAGCACTAAACACCATCTCAGATTCTTCAATTGATGGTTTGGAAATTTCCTGAACGAAAATGCCGACTGGAACAGATGCTCTGGAGGAGGCGATCTTTGATAGCACATCAGCTGCTACGTTGAAGTCTCGTGCCACATGGTGGAATTCAATTCCTCTGAATTTTCCTTCCAGTTTCCTCATCTCTGCGCAATATGCGTTCACCTTCTCCGAGGTGCAGTTCTAGTCTTTATTTACTTGATTGATCATGACCGAATAATCTCCATACACCATTAAATATTGTATACCCAAAGATACTGTTATGCGTATACCATGCAGCAGAGCCTCATATTCTGCTGTGTTGTTGGATACTTGGAACAGAATGTGCAAAACAAATTTCAGCTGCTGACCAGTCGGTGATATGAACAAAACGCCTGCACCTGCCCCTTCTAGCTTTAATGAGCCATCGAAGTATATCTTCCAATGCTCCGGCTTCTCTGGGTTAGGTGGAACTTGCTGCTCTGTCCACTCTGCCACGAAGTCTGCTAGGGCTTGAGATTTGATTGCTGTTCGGGCCCGAACTCGATGTCGAAAGCACCAAGCTCACATGCCCACTTAGCCACTCGGCCCACTGCCTCTTTATTGTTGATAATAGTGCCGAGGGGGAATTCCAAGTGAACGATTACCCTGTGTTCTTCAAATTAGTGGCGTAGCTTCCTTGCGGTCAACAGTACTGCATATATCATCTTCTGTATCTGTTGGTACCTTTTCTTTGACTGGTTCAGCACCTCGCTGATGAAATATACTGGGTGCTGAACAGGATAGGAATACCCGGCTTCTTGTCGTTCGATGACTAATACCATACTAACGACATGTGTTGTGCAGGAAAGATATAGAATAAGATCTTCTGCGGGATCCTGACTTGATGCAAACCTTGGGGCTACCAGAACTGGTGGAGTGGTAAGAAACTTCTTCAACTCGTCTAGTGCCCTCTGTGCATTGGCCGCCCACTCGAATCTGTCAAGCTTCATCAGTAACTTGAAAAATGGCAGGCCTTTCTCTCCGCACTTGGATATGAATCTGCTAAGTGCTGCCATGCATCCTGTGAGCTTCTGGACTTGCTTCTGACTAGAGGGTGGCTCCATCTTTGTTATGGCAACAATCTTCTCGAGATTTGCTTTGATCCCACACTGGTTGATGATGAATCCAAGGAGCTTTCTTGACGGGACGCCGAACACGCACTTTTCTAGGTTCAGCTTCCACTTGAATGCTCGCATGTTGTCGAATGTTTCTTGTAGGTCAGCAATTAGGTCAGCCGACTGCTTTGTCTTGATCACCACATCGTCAACATAGGCTTCAACATTGCGCCCGCACTGAGATGCCAAGCACTTCTGAATGGCACGCTGGTAGGTGGCGCCCACATTCTTGAGGCCGAAAGGCATGGTGTTGTAGCAATATGCCCCGAACGGCGTGATGAAAGCAGTCTTCTCTTGGTCCTCTTCTGCTAGGCTTATCTGATGGTAGCCCGAGTAGCAGTCAAGGAAACATACCTGTTCGCAGCCTGCTGTGGAGTCTACTACCTGATCTATTCTAGGTAACCCAAAGGGGTCTTTGGGGCAATGTTTGTTGAGACTCGTGTAGTCGACGCACATGCGTCAATCAACTTTATTCTTTTCAGTACAAGAACAGGATTAGCTATCCACTATGGGTAGTGGACTTCTCGAATGAAGACGACTGCTAACAGTTTAGTAATTTCTAGCCTAATAGCTTCCTATTTCTCGTAGCTGAAACGGCGGAGGTTCTGCTTGATTGCCTTCGCCTTTGGATAAACCTTCAATTTGTGCTCAACCAGGCTCCTTGGAACGCCGGGCATGTCCGCTGGTTTCCATGCGATCATATCCCAGTTATCACACAGGAACTGGCGCGTCTTCCTATTTGGTCGGCAGGTTTGCGCCGATGACCACCGTCTTGTTCGGGTCTTCGAGGTTAAGGCTGACTTTCTTGGTGGCCACATTGGAGCAAACATCCTTGGATGCTGACTCGTTTACCAGGATTTCCGGCTCTGCAGTCTTCGCGTTCTCACGGAGCTGCGCCTAGTCCCTAGTCACTTCCGAGAATTTCTCGGCGGCCAGGGCTTCAAGGTTACACTCGTGAGAGAGCTTCAAGTCACCCCGAATAGTTATGATACCACTCGGGCCAGGCATCTTCATTAGCAGGTACGCCTGGTGTGCAACAGCCATGAACTTGGCTAGGGTGGGTCGCCCCAGGATGGCGTTGTATGGGCTGTCGAAGTCGGGAACCTCGAACCGCAGATTCTCTGAACGGTAGTTATCCTCGCCTCCGAAGGTCACCTTGAGATAAATGTGGCCTTATGGCAGGGACCCAGCCCCCGCCATGATTCTATAGAATTCTCCTTCGGAGGGCTGGAGCTCGTTGCGGTGTATCCCCATAGATTGTAAGGTGCGGGGGAATATCAGGTTGATGGAGCTTCCTCCATCGACGAGGACTTTCTGGATCCTCGAAGTCTTGATGATGGGGCTAACCAAGAGGGCGAGCCGACTTGGATGGTCGTAGCCACACCACTGGTCCGCTCCACTAAAACTGATCAGCTGATCCAACCATTTGCAGATAAATGGTGGCGCTGTCTCTGCTAGTGCCACCTGTCGGGAGGTGAGCTTCTGCTTGCGCTTCGACTGACATGCGTTGTGTCCACCGAATATCACGGCTACCTCGTTGTTGACCTTCGAGAACTTGGCTCCTGGCTCGTCCTTGTCTTCCTCGTCCTTGTCGTCTGGTGACGCCGGGCGCTTGCCTTTTCCCTTGTCCTTCGGATCTTCTTTGTTGAAGTTTCGCCGTCTTGGAGTCTCAAGGTCGAGGTTCAGCTTCTTGAGGTCCTAGAACTCGTAGCAACTACGCAATGTATGATTGCGCTTTGGGTAGAAAGGGCACGGCTTATCCAACCATTTGGCTAGGTCTTCTCTTGGCCGCTTCCGAGACACTTCAGCTACCGTGCAGTCTCGGTCACGGCGCCGGTCCCATGTCTTCTTAAAGCCCTTGTCCCGACTGCTTTTCAATCAGGGTTCATCTTTGCGCTTTGATGGTGACATCGCTCGGTGCCTTTCTCTGATGTCACTCAACACCTCCCTAGCATTGGCGTGAGCCTTTGCGATGGTGAGTAGATACTCCACTGTCTTTGCGGGGGTGAGAGCCAGATGCTCGAGCAGCCTTTCATCGTGAATGGCGTCCATGAAGCACTATATCACGAAGGCTTCCTCTAGGTCCGGGATCTGGTTGTACAGCTGTCTTTGCGGGGGTGAAGCGCTTGATGAAGTCGCAGAGTTGTTCGCCCTTGCGCTGACGGATCTTCTCCAGATCTCGTCTGGTCTTTGGCTGGTCACAGGTGCTCTTGAAGTTCTTGATGAACCGGTCGGCGAAGTCCTTCCAGGAGTCGATGCATCGTAGCGGCAGGTTGTGCAGCCATCGTGAGGCCTTGGAGCCAAGCATGATGGGTACATAAGACACCATTGTGTCGGCACTGCCTCGAACTGCTCGGACCGCCATGGAGTACACCTCAATCCACGTGGCCGGGTCGTCTTTGGGCTCGTACTTAGTGACGTGAGGCAATTTGAAACCTTTCGGCCACTTGTATTGGCGTATGCTAAGAGTAAATGCTTGTATGCCAACGTAGGAGTCATCGTCCTCGCCTTCCTGAGGTGGAGGGGGAGGGCAATTCGCAGCTGTGGGCCTTCTATCGAGGGGGCAATGATTGGAGGAGGTAGCCTGTGATTTCGCTTCTTGATCTGGTCGGCGGTTGTCCCCACGGGGCGCTCCTCGGTGGGGCGACCTGGGCTCGTCTCTCCTACGGCCATTGTCGCGGTGCCGAGGTGAAGGCTGTCGACGTGCTGGGCTTCATTGGCGCGGTGGCGATGGTGGATGTCCTGCACCGCCGTGCTTGTTAGTGACCACCAACGGGCCGTACTGTGCCTCGTAGTATGCTCTGCACTTTAGTTTGGCCTCTTTGCGCTGGCGCCTGAGGTTATTCAGGTGTTCGCGAGCGTCTTCAGAGGCTTGGGCTTCTTCGCGGCCACATCTGATGTTATCCAGGTGGCTTCTTGTGTCGTAGGAAGTAGTCCGAGCCGTTCTGGTTTCAAGCTGAGCGGCTGGATGTTGGAGTGGGAGGTCGATGCAGCTCTTTCTTTAGACCGTCAGTAGCTAGCTTCTGTATCCAGCGTACTTTAGGTGTTACTGGCAGGGTAACGGCCACTCGATTGATGGCCGCCAGGATTTGTGCTGTGTTCTCGAGGTTGTCCTCCGCTTCAAAGTCGGCCTCCAGGTTGCGACCCGAATTTGGCTCATGGAGCGCCATGGATTGTGCTCGGCGATGCTCTTCTCGTTCGTGGTTCCGAGTCAGGCGATCGTTCTTTTCTTGCTTGGTTTCATCCAGCTTGGGGGCCTCGTCATCGGAGACAGGTTGCTGCCTGCGTAGCCAGGCACGACGAGCTTCTGGATGTTGAGATCGCGAACGGCTCCTTGCGACCCGATCGGATCGGGCCACCGGAGTCTCGTTTGGAGGCTCGACGGAATCGGCGGAAACTTCTCTGTTATAGTCGTGTTCGTCGATGATTGCCATGATGTTTGGTCTGTGTGCGGGATCTTGTGGAGCGCCGGGTGCCGGGAGGTTCTAGCCAAGCTGGTCGCCTCCAGGCTGTGCTTCTTCTTGCTAACCGGGAGCTACTGGGGCATGTGCCGGGTCTTGAGGTGGTGACGCCGCTGCGATGGCACGACGACGTGCCTCCCGATCATGGTTCCGAGAGAGACGAGCTTGTTTGTGCTCGGAGTCTCGGCTTCCGGTGGTTCTTCGTTGTCGGAGACATGGCTTTGGCGCTGCAGCCAATTTAGGCGGGCACTGCGGCGCTGGGCTCGAGAGCGATTCCTGTTCTGCCGAGCCATCCTTGCGGCAGGTGACTCGGGCTTTGGCTCGGGTGAGTCGGGTAACGATTCGTGCGGGATATCCGGCGTGTGGTTGATGACAAAGACGTAGGGGAGGTGGGTGGGGTTTGGTTCCGCCACCTATACGTTGCTCCCGACTGGCATCGAGAGCTGTCACTGCATTAGGCGTTGAATGGTAGCCGCCGCGTTCTCGAGACCGAACGGCATGCCACCGCGCCATGGCGTAGCTTGAGGCACGGGTCTCCAGT